>NC_140586.1:797112548-798531965 GCF_964204655.1 Triturus cristatus
ACCCAGACGAGCGAGGGGAGGCTCCCCGGCCACAACGGAACCCCGTCCCGGGCCTTTGGCAGTGCCGCAGGCTGGGGGACGGGGCCCGGGGCCGGAGACCCCGACCCGGGGCCCGGCCGGGCCCCTGGACCCAGCCGGGGCTCCGGGGACCGCAGGCACAGGGGAAGCCTCCCCGGGCCCTCTGGACCCCTCCCCGGGCACCCTGCCACGCGGCAGGACCCGGGACGGAGCCCGGGGTGGGGAGGCCGCCCTCCCCGGGGCCCCCAGGGGCCCGGCCGGAGCTCCGGGACCCAGACGAGCGAGGGGAGGCTCCCCGGCCCCAACGCAACCCCGTCCCGGGCCTTTGGCAGTGCCGCAGGCCGGGGGACTGGGGCCGGGGCCGAAGGCCTCAACCCGGGGCCCGGCCGGGCCCCTGGAACCAGCCGGGGCTCCGGGGACCGCAGGCGCAGGGGAAGCCTCCCGGGGCCCTCCGGACCCCTCCCCGGGCACCCTGCCACGCGGCAGGACCCGGGACGGAGACCGGGGTGGGGAGCCTGCCCTCCCCGGGGTCCCCAGGGGCCCGGCCGGAGCTCCTGAACCCAATGCAGCCACGGGAGGCACCCCGGCCGCAACGGAACCCCGTCCCGGGCCTTTGGCAGTGCCGCAGGCCGGGGGACGGCGCCCGGGGCCGGAGACCCCGACCCGGGGCCCGGCCGGGCCCCTGGACCCAGCCGGGGCTCCGAGGACCGCAGGTGCAGGGGAAGCCTCCCCGGGCCCTCCGGACCCCTCCCCGGGCACCCTGCCACGCGGCAGGACCCGGGACGGAGACCGGGGCGGGGAGGCCGCCCTCCCCGGGGCCCGGCCGGAGCTCCTGAACCCAATCCAGCCACGGGAGGCACCCCGGCCACAACGGAACCCCGTCCCGGGCCTTTGGCGGTGCCGCAGGCCGGGGGACGGCACCCGGGGCCGGAGACCCCGACCCGGGGCCCGGCCGGGCCCCTGGACCCATCCGGGGCTCCCGGGCCCACAGGCGCAGGGGAAGGCCCTCCGGCCACCCTGCCACACGGCAGGACCCAGTTGCCGGCTGAGGACCGAGAGGGGTCCCAGAGTACCCTGTCCCTAGTAATCCGGAGGAAGGCTACCCCCCGTTCTTGAAACCCGCGCGCTCCGAGTGACGGAGGGGACCCTAGGGGCGAACGCACCCGGCCTCCTGGAGCCCCGGCTGGGATCCGAGAGGCAAATGGACCCTCATCGGGACTTCCAGGCCTGGCCCTGCCATCTGGTCGCCCCATTGGAAAGCATTGCGCGCGACCAGATGGCCGAGGGGAAAGGAGCCACCAGGTGGCCGGCAACTGAAAGGACTCCCGCCTGCCCACCCACCAGGGGCTCGGGGTGGGGACTCTGCTTCCCGGCTGGGCCTCAGGCACGGGGAGGACCACCGGAGCTCTCGGGGCCTGGGCGTACCCGGGGGAGGACTGCCCGGGACCCGTGGAGCCCGTCCCTGGGCACTTTGCCATGCCGCGGCCCGGAGGAGGGAAGCCCCGGGGACCTGGGAGGATGTTGCCCGGGCGTAGCCCATCTGGTCCCCGGCAATGAACCGCACAGCCCCGGAATGGGTGTTTCGGCATACCCTGCCCCTACTAATCCGGAGGAAGGATACCCTCCTTTCTTGTAACCCGCGCGCTGCGAGTGACGGAGGGGACCCTAGGCGCGGACGCGCCCGGCCTCCTGGAGCCCTGGCTGGGATCCGGGAGGCGAATGGACCCTCATCGGGACTTCCAGGCCGGCCCGGCCATCTGGTCGCCCCATTGGAAAGCATTGCGCGCGACCAGATGGCCGAGGGGAAAGGAGCGACCGGATGGCCGGCAACTGAAAGGGCTCCCGTCTGCCCGAGCCATAGCGGTAGGGCTCCCGCCTGCCCACCCTCACACCAAGGGCTCGGGGGGGGACTCTGCTTCCCGGGTTGGCCTCGGGCACGGGGAGGTCCACCGGAGCTCTCGGGGCCTGGGCGCCCGGGGGAGGACTGCCCGGGACCCGTGGAGCCCGTCCCTGGGCACTTTGCCATGCCGCGGCCCGGAGGAGGGAAGCCCCGGAGGCCTGGGAGGATGTTGCCCGGGCGTAGCCCATCTGGTCCCCGGCAATGAACCGCACAGCCCCAGCATGGGTGTTCCGGCATACCCTGCCCCTAATAATCCGGAGGAAGGATACCCCCCTTTCTTATAACCCGCGCGCTGCAAGTGACGGAGGGGACCCTAGGCGCGGACGCGCCCGGCCTCCCGGAGCCCTGGCTGGGATCCGGGAGGCGAATGGACCCTCATCGGGACTTCCAGGCCGGCCCGGCCATCTGGTCGCCCCATTGGAATGCATTGCGCGCGACCAGATGGCCGAGGGGAAAGGCGCGACCAGGTGGCCGGCAACTGAAAGGGCTCCCGTCTGCCCGAGCCATAGCGGTAGGGTTCCCGCCTGCCCACGCAGGGCTCCGTGGCTGCAGGGCTCTGGGCCTGCAGGGCTCCGGGGCTGCAGGGCTCCGGGGCTGCAGGGCTCCGGGGCTGCAGGGCTCTGGGCCTGCAGGGCTCTGGGCCTGCAGGGCTCCGGGGCTGCAGGGCTCCGGGGCTGCAGGGCTCTGGGGCTGCAGGGCTCCGGGGCTGCAGGGCTCCGGGGCTGCAGGGCTCCGGGGCTGCAGGGCTCTGGGCCTGCAGGGCTCCGGGGCTGCAGGGCTCCGGGTCTGCAGGGCTCCGGGGCTGCAGGGCCCTGGGCCTGCTAGGGTTCCGGGCCTGCAGGGCTCCAGGGCTCCGTGCTGAAGGGCTCCAGGGTCTGCAGGGCTTTGGGGCTGCAGGACTCGGGGGACGCCCGGGAGACCCATGGAGCCCGTCCTGGGCACTTTGCCTCGCCGCGGGCTGGAGGAGGAAGCACCCGACGCCCCGGGGAAGTGTCGTCCGGGCTTGGCCCATCTGGTCCCCGCCTGAGAACCGCAATCCCCAGGAGGGGTGTCCCGGCATACCCTGCCCCTACTAATCCGGAGGAAGGCTACCCACCTTTCTTGTAACCCTCGCGCTCCGAGTGACGGAGGGGACCCTAGGCGCGGACGCGCCCGGCCTCCTGGAGCCCTGGCTGGGATCCGCGAGGCGAATGGACCCTCATCGGGACTTCCAGGCCGGCCCGGCCATCTGGTCGCCCCATTGGAAAGCATTGCGCGCGACCAGATGGCCGAGGGAAAGGTGCGACCAGATGGCCGGGACCGGAAGGACTCCCAGCTGCCCACACCGAGCCATAGCGGTAGGGCTCCCGACTGCCCTTGCAGGGCTCCGGGGCTCTGCACCAGGGTCCCTTGTCCCGGGCAGATGGACACTTGGCAGGCCGCAGGACGTGGGATCCCAGGCCCTGACCAAAAATCAGGAGGCCCGGGGCCGGTCCCTGCTTCTCAACACAGCCAGGCTGGGGAGGTCGGGGAGCCTGCCCAAGCACGAGGGACCCGTCCCGGGCACACAGTCCATGAGGTTGTGTGCTCGTTTTCCACAATTTTCTTCAGAATAGTGCGTAGTTGCGCTAGGCAAAGTCCGCCCAGCCCTACTCAGGATGTGCTCTCGTTTTCCACAAATTTTTTTAAAATTCTGCTACGCAAAGTCCGCCCAGCCCTAACCAAACTCCTACTACGCAGTGGAAAGGACTTAGCCAGCCACCCACCCACCTGGCCCGGTCCCTGCTTCTGATCCCAGCCAGGTCTGGGGAGACTCCCTTCGCCCAATGGACCACGTCACGGGCACCCGGACCCTTACCAGGCCGCAGGACGGGTTCTCACAAACCACACGGTTGTATAGGGGTGGGCAGAAAACTACGCTCCGTCAGCGTAGCAGATAAAGCCAGCCACTCCTGCACACCGGCCCGGTCCCTGCTTCTGATAGCAGCCAGGCCGGAGAGAGCCTCCCTGGGCCCCGGTGGACCCCTGTCTCCAGCACCTAGACCCTCGGCTGTCTTGCAGGACGGGGGTGGCTCACGCACCCCGGGGCCCGCCGGACGGTGCAAGAGCCCCGGGCCCGGTCCCAGCTTCAGAACCCTAGCCAGGCCGGGGAGAAACTCCCTGGGCCCCGGTGGACACCCTTCCCCAGCGCATGGACCCTCGGCTGGCTTGCAGGACGGGGGGCTCCCGCTCCCTGGGACACTGGGACGGAGCACAAGCCCCGGACCCGGGCCCAGCTTCCGAACCCTAGCCAGGCCAGGGAGAGCCTCCCCGGGCCCTGGTGGACACCCTGTCCCCAGCGCCCGGACCCTCGGCTGGCTTGCGGGACAGGGGGCTCCCGCACCCCGGGAACGGAGCTCCAGCACCGGGCCCGGGACCAGCTTCCGGACCCCCAGCCAGGCCGGGGAGAGCCTCCCCGGGCCCCGGTGCACACCCGTCCCCAGCGCCCGGACCCTCGGCTGGCTTGCGGGACAGGGGGCTCCCGTACCCCGGGATGGAGCTCCAGCACCGGGCCCAGCTTCCGGACCCCCAGCCAGGCCGGGGAGAGCCTCCCCGGGCCCCGGTGGACACCCGGTCCCAGCGCCCAGACCCTCGGCTGGCTTGCGGGACAGGGGGCTCCCGCACCCCGGGACGGAGCTCCAGCACCGGGCCCAGCTCCCGGACCTCCAGCCAGGACGGGGAGAGACTCCCCGGGCCCCGGTGGACGCCCTGTCCCCAGCGCCCGGACCCTCGGCTGGCTTGCAGGACAGGGGGCCCCCGCACCCCGGGACGGAGCTCCAGCACCGGGCCCAGCTCCCGGACCTCCAGCCAGGCCGGGGAGAGCCTCCCCGGGCCTCGGTGGACACCCGACCCCAGCGACCGGACCCTCGGCTGGCTTGCGGGACAGGGGGCTCCCGCACCCCGGGAACGGAGCTCCAGCACCGGGCCCAGCTCCCGGACCTCCAGCCAGGCCCAGGGAGAGACTCCCAGGGACCCGGTGGACACCCTGTCCCCAGCGCCCGGACCCTCGGCTGGCTTGCGGGACAGGGGGCTCCCGCACCCCGGGAACGGAGCCGCACCCTGGGACGGAGCTCCAGCACCGGGCCCAGCTTCCGAACCCCCAGCCAGGCCGGGGAGAGCCTCCCCGGGCCCCGGTGGACCCTCTCTTCCCTAGCGCCCGTACCCTCAGCTGGTTCGCAGGACGGGGGGGCTCCCGGGCTCTGGGACGGAGCCGCACCCTGCCAACGGGCGATCGGGGGGTCTGACCTTGTGGGGGGACGAAGGGGAAGCGGAGCTCACCCTGCGACGGCCCCAGCCGCGTCCCGGGGAAGCCCCGGGGCGATTGACGATCGAGCGACCCTCAGACAGGCGTAGCCCCGGGAGGAACCCGGGGCCGCAAGGTGCGTTCGAAGTGTCGATGATCAATGTGTCCTGCAATTCACACTAATTCTCGCAGCTAGCTGCGTTCTTCATCGACGCGCGAGCCGAGTGATCCACCGCCAAGAGTCACAGGCAACTTTTCCAAAACGTTCGCCCACCTGCGGGCGCAGGAGAGGTGGGAGGAAGGCGACAACGGAACCCCGTCCCGGGCCTTTGGCGGTGCCGCAGGCCGGGGGACGGCACCCGGGGCCGGAGACCCCGACCCGGGGCCCGGCCGGGCCCCTGGACCCATCCGGGGCTCCCGGGCCCACAGGCGCAGGGGAAGGCCCTCCGGCCACCCTGCCACACGGCAGGACCCAGTTGCCGGCTGAGGACCGAGAGGGGTCCCAGAGTACCCTGTCCCTAGTAATCCGGAGGAAGGCTACCCCCCGTTCTTGAAACCCGCGCGCTCCGAGTGACGGAGGGGACCCTAGGGGCGAACGCACCCGGCCTCCTGGAGCCCCGGCTGTGATCCGAGAGGCAAATGGACCCTCATCGGGAC
This sequence comes from Triturus cristatus, assembly GCF_964204655.1. NCBI lineage: Eukaryota > Metazoa > Chordata > Amphibia > Caudata > Salamandridae > Triturus > Triturus cristatus. The sequence goes on from NC_140586.1 coordinate 797,118,386, forward strand.
TTCCAGGCCTGGCCCTGCCATCTGGTCGCCCCATTGGAAAGCATTGCGCGCGACCAGATGGCCGAGGGGAAAGGAGCCACCAGGTGGCCGGCAACTGAAAGGACTCCCGCCTGCCCACCCACCAGGGGCTCGGGGTGGGGACTCTGCTTCCCGGCTGGGCCTCAGGCACGGGGAGGACCACCGGAGCTCTCGGGGCCTGGGCGTACCCGGGGGAGGACTGCCCGGGACCCGTGGAGCCCGTCCCTGGGCACTTTGCCATGCCGCGGCCCGGAGGAGGGAAGCCCCGGGGACCTGGGAGGATGTTGCCCGGGCGTAGCCCATCTGGTCCCCGGCAATGAACCGCACAGCCCCGGCATGGGTGTTTCGGCATACCCTGCCCCTACTAATCCGGAGGAAGGATACCCTCCTTTCTTGTAACCCGCGCGCTGCGAGTGACGGAGGGGACCCTAGGCGCGGACGCGCCCGGCCTCCTGGAGCCCTGGCTGGGATCCGGGAGGCGAATGGACCCTCATCGGGACTTCCAGGCCGGCCCGGCCATCTGGTCGCCCCATTGGAAAGCATTGCGCGCGACCAGATGGCCGAGGGGAAAGGAGCGACCGGATGGCCGGCAACTGAAAGGGCTCCCGTCTGCCCGAGCCATAGCGGTAGGGCTCCCGCCTGCCCACCCTCACACCAAGGGCTCGGGGGGGGACTCTGCTTCCCGGGTTGGCCTCGGGCACGGGGAGGTCCACCGGAGCTCTCGGGGCCTGGGCGCCCGGGGGAGGACTGCCCGGGACCCGTGGAGCCCGTCCCTGGGCACTTTGCCATGCCGCGGCCCGGAGGAGGGAAGCCCCGGAGGCCTGGGAGGATGTTGCCCGGGCGTAGCCCATCTGGTCCCCGGCAATGAACCGCACAGCCCCAGCATGGGTGTTCCGGCATACCCTGCCCCTAATAATCCGGAGGAAGGATACCCCCCTTTCTTGTAACCCGCGCGCTGCAAGTGACGGAGGGGACCCTAGGCGCGGACGCGCCCGGCCTCCCGGAGCCCTGGCTGGGATCCGGGAGGCGAATGGACCCTCATCGGGACTTCCAGGCCGGCCCGGCCATCTGGTCGCCCCATTGGAAAGCATTGCGCGCGACCAGATGGCCGAGGGGAAAGGCGCGACCAGGTGGCCGGCAACTGAAAGGGCTCCCGTCTGCCCGAGCCATAGCGGTAGGGTTCCCGCCTGCCCACGCAGGGCTCCGTGGCTGCAGGGCTCTGGGCCTGCAGGGCTCCGGGGCTGCAGGGCTCCGGGGCTGCAGGGCTCCGGGGCTGCAGGGCTCTGGGCCTGCAGGGCTCTGGGCCTGCAGGGCTCCGGGGCTGCAGGGCTCCGGGGCTGCAGGGCTCTGGGGCTGCAGGGCCCTGGGCCTGCTAGGGTTCCGGGCCTGCAGGGCTCCAGGGCTCCGTGCTGAAGGGCTCCAGGGTCTGCAGGGCTTTGGGGCTGCAGGCCTCGGGGGACGCCCGGGAGACCCATGGAGCCCGTCCTGGGCACTTTGCCTCGCCGCGGGCTGGAGGAGGAAGCACCCGACGCCCCGGGGAAGTGTCGTCCGGGCTTGGCCCATCTGGTCCCCGCCTGAGAACCGCAATCCCCAGGAGGGGTGTCCCGGCATACCCTGCCCCTACTAATCCGGAGGAAGGCTACCCACCTTTCTTGTAACCCTCGCGCTCCGAGTGACGGAGGGGACCCTAGGCGCGGACGCGCCCGGCCTCCTGGAGCCCTGGCTGGGATCCGCGAGGCGAATGGACCCTCATCGGGACTTCCAGGCCGGCCCGGCCATCTGGTCGCCCCATTGGAAAGCATTGCGTGCGACCAGATGGCCGAGGGAAAGGTGCGACCAGATGGCCGGGACCGGAAGGACTCCCAGCTGCCCACACCGAGCCATAGCGGTAGGGCTCCCGACTGCCCTTGCAGGGCTCCGGGGCTCTGCACCAGGGTCCCTTGTCCCGGGCAGATGGACACTTGGCAGGCCGCAGGACGTGGGATCCCAGGCCCTGACCAAAAATCAGGAGGCCCGGGGCCGGTCCCTGCTTCTCAACACAGCCAGGCTGGGGAGGTCGGGGAGCCTGCCCAAGCACGAGGGACCCGTCCCGGGCACACAGTCCATGAGGTTGTGCGCTCATTTTCCACAATTTTCTTCAGAATAGTGCGTAGTTGCGCTAGGCAAAGTCCGCCCAGCCCTACTCAGGATGTGCTCTCGTTTTCCACAAATTTTTTTAAAATTCTGCTACGCAAAGTCCGCCCAGCCCTAGTCAGGATGCCTATTGTTGGGCCTCCTCCACTGTGAGTTTCGGTCAGCAGCAGGAGGGCAGCCCAGTGTCTGTGCTGGTGGCATCCATTTTGTGATGCCAGGGCTATTTCAGGATTCTACCGTGTTTCCACAGTAGGTACATGTCTACCCCTCTAGAAAGGTGGGATCATACTCCCACACCAGTTACTGGTGTGGGGTATGATTCCAAAGCGTTTGACACCAAACACAACATGTTTTGATGCAGCCATCCCAGAGTTAGCATTTACCGCGAGGTTATAATGCACTTAAGAGTATATGGTTTAGCCGCATCCACAAACAGCTACAGAGAATAGACTCTGAGAGCTGCAGAGGGGCCCTGCTCAGGCAGAGGCACCCCCTCACATGGAAACCAAGCACCCTGCCCTCAGGATTGTTAGGGCCTGCCTTAGGGGTGACTGATAGGTTTATATGTGTGTGCAAGGTGAGATATAGGGAACCTATACCTCAGTGAGGAGTGCTAACACTACCTCGCCCAGGCTGCAGTAGCAAGCCTGTGGTGTCAGATTTAGTCTGCTTCCCAGGGGTGGCATAATACATGCTTCAGCCCTTGGTAGGCCTGTGAAGTACCTATGCCCTTGGTACCTAAGGTACCATATACTAGGGGTTCATAAGGTACCACAGTATCCAATCACTAGTGCATCTAATATGCACTCCAAGTTGTTTAGAGAGAACAGAGAGGCTGGGGCCCTGATTAGCAGGGTCCCAGCCAGACTATAGCCAGAAACCAGTGTTAACATCAGAAAAAAAGTGGGGGGAAATGTAAGTGCAGATCCTACTCTCCGACAAAAACGTATAATGTTCTAGAATAACGGAGGCGCTAGGTGGCGCACACACAAGATGGCGTCACACCAGTGAGGCTCTAGCGGGCCGGGATTTTTATCCGTCAATATTCCGCCCAGAAATGGATACTAGTTGGTGAGAAAGACTGTCGTGGAGTGATTCTGAGGCTCTGTGCTCTCTTCGGCGGCTGCAGGGGCCGTGAGCACTGAAAAATCAATGACATAGGAAGTCAGCGGCCCTTCTGGCGCGCAAATGCTCGTAGCGGCTGGGACAGTCTTCATGAAACACTGTGGAGCCTGCGTTCTGACAAGGCCCCACAACACAGGTATCAGCAGGCGCGGCACCTGAGTGCGGACAGCAACCGGAGGTATATTTCATCATCCAGCGTGTTGCACCAGCACGACAAAGGAATAGCCACCAAAGGTACTACAGTTTGCAGTGGGGTACCCCCCTCCCTCTTCGGTACTGAGGCCTAGGCCGCAACAACAGACAGGTAAGGAGCGATCACGCCCGGCAGGACTTTTCATGATGGATGAATGCGGGGTTAGTGCATGAAAGAGGACAGCAACCAAAAGACAGAACTGCTTGGCACAGGTGCGGCATCAGCGCGTTCAAGAGACATATCGCTGTGGCAACGGAGAGAACTGCGAAAAACTTTAGGCCTGTCCCCTCCCCCACTGCAACCTGATGTATTGATGCTGTGAGAGGCATGTCTTGAATGGAGAAAAGCCAGCGTTACACGACAGACTGCGGCTACCATTGAAAAGCGAGGCCTGCCCTCCTGGCTAGCAGTCAATCAATCAATCATTTGTAAAGCGCACTACATACCCGCGAGGGTCTCAAGGCGCTGGGGGGGCGCTACTGATCGAACAGCCAGGTCTTGAGTATCCTCCTGAAGGTCAGCAGGTCTTGGGTCTGTCGTACGCTCAGTGGGAGGGTGTTCCATGTCTTGGCGGCGAGGTGGGAGAAGGATCTCCCGCCGGTGGTTGTTCTTCAGATGCGCGTGACAGTGGCGAGTGAGAGGTCGGCGGACAGTAGCTGGCGGTTGGGGATGTAGAAGGAGAGCTGTCTGTTGAGGTAGGCTGGGCCGGTCTTGTGGAGTGCTTTTTGTGCGGGATCAGGAGCTTGAAGGATATCCTCTTATTGACGGGGAGCCAGTGCAGGCTTCTCAAGTGGGGGCTGATGTGGCCGTGTTGTGGTATGTCGAGGGCAGTCGCGCCAAGGTGTTTTGGATGTGTTGAAGTTGTTTGATGAGCTTGGTCGGGGCTCCCGCGTAGAGGGAGTTTCGGTAGTCGAGTCTGCTGCTGACGAGGGCCTGGGTGACTGTCTTTCTTGTATCTGTCGGCATCCATCTGTAGATCTTGCGGAGCATGCGGAGGCTGTTGAAGCAGGAGGAGGAGACGGCGTTGACTTGCTTGGTCATTGAGATCGGTGAGTCGAGGATGATCCCCAGGTTGCATGCGTGGTCGATGGGTGTCGGGGCCGCCCCCAGTGCCGTCGGCCACCAGGAGTCGTACCAGGCTGAGGGGTTGGAGCCGAGGATGAGGACCTCTGTCTTGTCCGAGTTCAGCTTCAGGCGGCTGATCTTCATCCAATCGGCGACGGCCTTCATTCCTTCGTGGAGGTTGGCTTTGGCGGTGATGGGGTCCTTGGTGAGGGAGAGGATCAGTTGAGTGTCGTCTGTGTAGGAGATTATGTTGAGGTCATGCTGTCGGACAACATGTGCGAGCGGGGCCATGTAAATGTTGAACAGTGTCGGGCTGAGGGAGGATCCCTGGGGTACGCAGCAGATGATCTTGGAGGCTTTGAAACAGAATGAGGGGAGGCGGACGCTCTGGGTTCTGCCGGAGAGGAAAGAGGTGGTCCATTCCAGAGCCTTGTCTCGGATCCCTGCAGCATGGAGGCGTGTGCGTAGTGTGCAGTGGCAGATGGTGTTGAGGCCGGCGGAGAGGTCTAGGAGGATGAGTGCTGTGGTCTCACCGTTGCCCAGCAGGGTCCTGATGGCGATGAGGGCAGTCTCGGTGCTGTGGTTGCTGCGGAACCCTGACTGGGAAGGGTCCAGGATTCTGTTTTCTTCGAGGTATCGGGTTAGCTGTCTGTTGACGATTTTCTCGATGAAAGCAGTAAATGTTTTATATAGTGCACTTCAATATAAAAGCAGCTAACTGGACATAACCTTGTAAACCCTCACAACCAGTAAACACTTGGGCTGTCCCTACAGAGCTAGCAGCAAACGCTATATATAGTGTACTTACAGTAAAAAAGCAGCTAACTAGACATAAAACCGTCACACCTAGTGAACACTTGGGGTGTCCCTGCAGAGCAGAAGTATGGGGCACCTCTGCAATTAAATATTGCCCAATTAGCTTTAAAGCAGTACAGGATGGTGGCTGGTGGCAGCATGGCAAGGGGAATGTTTACCAGGAGTAATAAGATACAACCTCAGCTGAATTCCTTTGCCCCTAATACTAAAGAACTGCAAACATCAACTACCAAATGGATAATACGAAGCAGCTGCAACCTGCGCTCCATCCCTCAACAAGAAAGGTTGGCCTCTGTTGGTAAATCACGACTACGCACCGGAAACTTCATATTGGCAGCAGACGTCTCGTGTTTGGCAATGGGGAGAACAGATGGGAAACAAGCGAAGCTAACTTTCGAACCCAAGAAGCTGACACACGCACAGCAAGAACAACTTGAACACGCAGGAATGGACCAACCCCGAGAAGCTGCACAGAATCAGGATGATGGCGTAAAAGTGCTACAACTCGCCATGTGGCATAGTCTCACTTCGGTAGAGGCTAAGATGGGCTCTATGACAAGCTGCACGGACTCCATACACAAACTTGAAAAGCATGATGCGTGCATTACAGAGGCAGAGTGCTGGATTTCTGACACAGACGACACTTCGACCAGCATGCAGATGCAAATGGTGCAGATGGATAAATTACTGAAAGTGCTAGCTGCCAAAAACAAAGATCTGGAAGCATGCTCTAGGCGTAATAACATCCGTGTGCTACGGATACCGGAGAGTGTGAACACTGGATGAATGGAAGAATTCATTGAGCGGTTGCTGCGCACCGTGTTTTGGGCAGACTCCTTCCCCACTCATACGGTAGTGGAGAGGGCTCATCAATCGCTGGGTCCTCAACCACCCCCAGGTACTCCACAGTGTCCAATCATTGCAAGACTTTTGAATTACCTCAATTGAGATGTTGCATTGAGACTAGCGTGAGAGAAGTGGCGAGTCCATGTCGAAGGGCATGAAAACGCAGAATACCCAGACTTTACAACCGCCATGCAAAAAGGTAGGAGAAAATTAATTCCGGCAAAAAGTAAGCTTAGATAAGCGCAAACAGATTATGCTCTAATGTTCCCGGCATGCCTCAGAGTTACGTATCAAGGCAAGCAGCACTTCTTCGTAAATGTGCAACAAGTGCACGAATTCCTGAAGCACACCCTGCGTAAGGACCAAAAATCTTCGGACACTCCTTCGAGAGCAGCATCCCCTTCATCGGAATGAGTGGAACTTGTGGTAGATGAGTGTGAAGTAAGAAAACGTTGTCTATTGAAATAAAATGCTTCATGCGCACTAGCTATTCTAGCACAGTATATAGATATGAATCAGCTGCATCCAGGTAACTGATTGAAGTCAGCAATGTTGATATGGCCACCAAGAACGCTACTGGATACATCAAGCAGGTAAGTGAAATACTGGGACTTGCTTAAAAAATCAGAACCAGGCATCCTTCCTCTCCCCCTCAGTAGACACCCTACCAGCTAGGGGGAAGGAAGGTACTGTGTTAGCCCCTGGTGCACCTTGAAGGGAGATTCCCCATGTTTGAAATGACATTTGAATCTACAGTTCGGGGATATTTAGGAGGGGGTGGGATTATTGATTCTGGCAGAGTTGAGATGCCGTTGTGGGAGGGGGCGGGAATGGGATTGAGTTTGGGAGTTGGTACAAGGCAGTCAAAACGGTGCACTGCGACACTACTACATACATCCACAAATGCAGGCAGAAATACGACTCAATCCTTCTTTCAGATATTCATCTCAATATTATCATGACACACTGAAAAATGGTACAGGATATACAGCTGATAACCTGGAATGTCCAAGGGTTGGGGGATCGACGCAAATGCAGACAGATATTAGCACATTTAGACTGTCATCATGTCCAAATTGTGATGTTGCAGGAGACCCACCTTGACCCTCGCGGTCCCCGTTCTTCGCTGGTAAATGGGCGGAACACCATGCTTTCTCATTGTATTCTACATATTCAAGGGGAAAAGCAATTCTGATTAAAAAGCACACCCTGTACGTTCCAATGGGAGTTGCTCAGGAACAGCTAGGTAGATATTCTATTCTGTGGGGGAGGCTGGGCTCTGCATCGGTCACACTGGTGAGTTTTTATGACCCACACTCAGACAACACCAAATTTTACACTAAACTTTGGGGAAATTACTTGAGATAGGATCTACACACTTGATTTGGAGAGGGGATTTCAACAAAACACTGGATCCATTATGTGATAGGTCCAAACCCCTCCCACACCATTACACCAAAACGCATAACTATTGCAAGGCATAATTACCAAAAACGCCCTCATAGATGCCTGTAGACAATTACACCCCGTGGGTGGGTACTCACCACTCTGGAATTCATTATTCTTGCACCACACTAGACTATTGGGTGGTCTCTAGGGTAATGGGACCCTGAATCACCAAGGTAGATCACCTGGTGAGAACATATTCAGATCATTCACCGGTTCATCTGACACTGTCCCCACCAGAGGTCTGTGCACCCCATAAGAATTGGAGGCTTACGTCATTGGCATTGTTAGACACAGCGTTCAGTACCAACGTGCCGAGTGGGAGATCAAGGAGAAACTTTCCGATGTCTTGCAGCGTGGAGCGCTGCAGCCCAGGAAGACGTATGTCGAAATTACATTGAGTGCCTTCCCTTCCCAGGTACCGGATATCGTGGCAAATCTACCTTGCCCATCGGACCAGGTCTTGTGAAACTTGTAGGGACAACCCTCCCTTAAGAGGACCCCAGTCCCCCGTGAACCCGAGGTGAACCCAGCATGCACGATCAACTGATACCCCCACCTGTTCAGGGCCTTACAGAAATAGCCAACCAGGTGCGTTTCCTCGAGGAGGACAACATCTAGTGCCTGTCTCTTCAGGTATTGGAGGATTATCCCTTGTTTAATTTTGACCCCCAGACCGTTGATGTTCCATGTCAGGAACTTAAGTTCTACATGTGGTCCCATTTTGTGGAGGGGGAGAGATGACGGGGGTAGCAGAAGTGAAGGATCTGTGCAACTGGGTTGACCCTGTTGATGTAATATATGTGCCTGTTCCTGCTACGGGTCTGTGGACAGGTTTTCTCCATTGTGTAATTTGAAAACATCACATCGATAGTGTACAGAGGCACCCCTATCGGATCTAACACCCCAGTATGAGCATGGATTGTAACTTGAGACATCGTAGAAATATGACATTGCTGTACGAAATTAATATGAACCCTAAAATAAGAACATAAACAATTTGAACATATCTCTCTCCCTCAACACCCTCCTCTCTGCCTCCCTGCATTACGGTGTCCCATGGCCCACCTCCCCAATAGTGCAGAGTGCCCGTCGCCCTCCCCGCCCTATATTGGAAGTGTCGTGGTAGCAACCCTCCTCATCCCACCCCCTGCCATATGCAGCCATACTGTATGCTGCAGGACACAGTGCATAAGGTTAGTTTATACTCATCCGCTCCTCCTGTCTGTCGCCACAATCCAGTTCATCACTGGGTGGACCGCACTATGTCCCAGATTGATTACCCTAGATGATGTGCACTGAAAGAGAGCGTGTCTGGAGCAGTGTGCCAAATGTTACATGAAGGAGTCCCAGTCTCTAATTTCTCTCAGGGTATGTCTAGAACCCCACATTGCGGCCTTGAGTCCAGTAGAACCAAGTCACAAGCCACCCTTGGTGTTTTGAACATTGTCTCCATGTGTGGGGTCTTGCCGTTTCTGCATTGTCCATGGTCGTCTATTCTGCTGGTCTGAGTGTCCCTTCTCCCCAATGCATGACCATCCATCCAGCCAGTCACGGGCCTCACCTGGATCCGAAAAGAACCAGCTTTTCTCAGCGTCCTCAACTCTTAGTTTTGCCAGAAGGAGCATTGCGTATTTTATGCCCTGCTCTCAAAGTGCCTTTTTGACTCCCAGGAAGGACCGTGGTTGTCTCTGTACCTTTGCGATAAAGTCCTGGTAAAAAGAGATAGTGTTGTTCTCATACTTGAGTGGCGGTGCACTTCTAGCCATTTGGAGGATGATGTCCCGATCCCGAAAGTTGAACACCCATGCCAGGATTGATCGGGGGTGCCCCCGGTTTAGGTCTCCTACGGCACGCGGTGAGCTTGCTTGATTGAAAAGTAGATGGAGAGGTTTTTGGGTTGCAGGTGGGTAGTTGTGAGGTCTTCCACAAAAAGATTAATTGCTGGTCCATCAGCCCTTTCCAGCACACCCAAAATGTGTACATTGTTCTGCCTCGAGCGTCCCTCGTAGTCGTCCAGTTTCTCTGTCAGGGACTTAGTTTGAGATTGTAGTTCAGAGATTTGTTTCTTGAGTATCGGCATGTCAGCCTCCAACGCTTGAGTGACCTCTTCGACCTCTTTGACCCTAGAGTCCATTTTCCCGAGGTCTGCCCGTAGTATTGAGATGTCTGAGGAGACAGCATCAATATAACCCCGCAGTGATGTGTGCACACCAGTGATCGCCGCCATTACGTTGCGCAATGTGGGGGAATCTTGGTCCGCTTGTTGTTGTGGTGCTTCCTGCATAGCGCCATGTCTTGCCGCCCCCTCCTCTTGCGATATCTGCCAGGCAAATGTATACATTTTTTGCTGACGTGAGCCGCGGCCCCATTCATCGTCATCATGGTTAAGCCAAGTAGTTTCTGTCTGCCGCCTAGGGTATTCACCGCCGTCTACCAGGAAGTTGTTCCCGTGGCCTGTCGACTTTTCCCCAATGTCAAGTCGTGATGCCCTCAATGCGGCCCAAAATCATATTTACCATGGCATCCACCCTACTGCTTCAGGTCTCTACAGCCTTTCTATGCCAGTTCAGGGCTGATGGATGGGTGTGCCACTTGCCGTGTGTTGCGCCGTCCTCTCTCTCATGGGAGGGTGCATTGCGGTAGATTTGCTATCGAGGGGCCCAATGTGTGCACTGCCTGGTATTTGTGCCTTGGAGCCGGAGGTCAATAACACCTGTGTCTAATCAACGGGGCATCAATGTTTGCTGGGTCTCTTGAGGGAAACCTGGGTCTGTTGGGGCCGTTTCTCCATGTTGCAGGTAGTGCATCACAGCCCGGTCTGTAGTGATCCCACAGTGTTCAGGCTGTTAGTCTGTTAGTCCCCTTTTAATGCGGCCAGCGGGGGTAGTGGCAGTAAGTAAAATGACACACTTGCCTCTGCTATGGATGGTGTGGCTGTGATGGTTTCTCTCTGAGGCGTGGATCACCAGGAGCAGCAGCTCTGTCTGGTATGGGCGCGTCAGGGCGGCCCGACCGTTTCTTCCTTTGGGATTGGCGTTCACTCGAGTCCGCGGCTGCGGTGTGTGCCGCAGGCCGAGACGCTGCCGGTGCCCAAATCACTCCCCGGTCGCGGTCTGGATCACAAGGGCGGGTGCTCCCGCTCCCCGCACAACTCCTACTCTGTGCACATCTCCTGCGGCCGGATAATTTGGTGGATATTTGGTTTCTGGGGATAGATGAGGCCGGAGCTGCATTAGCGTGCCGCCATTCTTCTCGGCAGTTGGCCACGCCCCCCAGAATTGATTGTTTTCGGTGAACTCTCCGGCATTCATATTAATTGGGGAAAGTCACAGATCTTCCCATAGACGGCTGCTACTGCACCCTCTCGCTTGATTATCCTTAGACTGGTGCACGTCAGAGGTGAAGTACCTGGGAATAAAAGTCACAGCAGATCACACAGAACTAATGAGACTCAACTACGGGACGGCATTAGCTTCGTTGGTGACCTCTGTCACACAGTGGACATCTTTACCCCTGTCATTGGTGGGGAGAATATCTCTTATCAAAATGGTAGTCTTTCCTAAGTGACTATACTTATTCATGAATATACCATACTACCCTGGTATACACTTCTTCGGTGCTTTAAAAACAAAAATGATTCGATTGACATGGGGAGGTAAGAACCAGAGACTGAAATGGGAAGTTCTCACCAGGCCCTATTCACAGGGGGGCTTCGAAGTCCCCAATTCAAAACTCTATTATTTTTGTGCCCAAGCCTATTACGCGAGGTATTGGTTCCACCCACTCCCCATACATGCCACACATAGCAGTGGAGCAGGGATTCATGGATCTGATTCCGGTCTCGCGAGCCATCACTACTACTCCCAAACCTTGAGAGAAAGATCCCACTAGGGTGGCATGTACTATCGCCATTTGGCATCACAAAGTCAAGACGCTAAAAGTTCCAATGATATACTCGCCCTCAATGCCGCTCACATATCACCCACACGTTCAGGTGCTTCAAGAAACCAGCTGAAAGCAATTGTTTCGAAAGACGAACATACAGAGTTGGGGGCATCTATACATAGATGGGAATTTTCGAACAGGGGTACCATTTTTTAATAGTCCAGACCCCACACCCATGGATATATTTTTATATTTGAGGGTGAAGCAGAGCATTAGGGTGATCATGCCTTCCTTTCCAGTAGAACCTCCAGTTTTATCCCCGCTGCATGTACTACTGCAATCTGAGGCATCCACACATGCTGGCTCTTTATTATATCACAATGTCCAAACTACCCACACATCAAGTCAGTGCTCGCTGCATGTGGGCAATGGGAAAGGGAGATGGGATCCGTACTGACAGATAAATAGTGGGAGTATTGCTGTACACAAATGTGACAGATATCTACTAATCGTCGTTTACGTATAATTCACATCAAGTTTCTCCATCGCACTTATTACACGCCGGCTAAGATGCATACATTTCGAGTCAGAGACAATGATGCGGGAAACAGACATAATATCGAATTAAAAATATCGACAGGACAGAATATCGAGTTTTTAATATAGAATGGACAGAATATCCAATTACCAAAATATAGTGGTGAAGAATATCGAAAATCAGGTAAGAAATAAATTATCGATTTAAATAATATAGAAGTAAGTAATATCGACAGTCATGATATAGTTGTTAAGAATATCGATTTTTTTTTATAGTGTTTTAAGTGTTAGTAGATGTGTTAAAAGTATGTATAAATTTTGGAATGTATGTTTGAATATTTTAAAGTAATGAATTTTATATTATTTAATTTTTGTGTAATTTAATTCCGTAGTGGGTTGTGGGTTTATAGGGGATTAGGGTGGGAAGTAATTTAATTATAGTACATTAAATAATAATTTTTAGGAATTATTAATTATTTTTAATTTAATTTTGTGTTTTACTTATGTAGCGGGTTGTGGGTTTATAGGGGAATAGGGTGGGAAGTAATTTAGTTGTTATTAGGTAATTATTAATTGGTATTGAAAATTAATTGGTTGTTGATTAATTATTAATTGGTAAATAATTTGTATTAATTGGTAATTAATTTGTATTAATTGTTTAATTGATAATTATGTTAATTGTATTAATTTATTATTTGTACGGGTTGTGGGTTTATAGGGGAATATGGTGGGAATTAATTCGATTGTAAATTATTAATTATTGAAATAATTGTATATTGCTAATTAATTTATTCTTAATTAATTATTAATTGGTATTAATTTAGTTTATGAATTTTTGGTATTGAAAATTAATTGGTTGTTAATTAATTATTAATAGGTTATTAATTAAAAAAAAATATTTACAAGAAATTAATTATTAAATATCGTGTGATTGGTAATTAATTTTAATAAATTTTTGGGGGGTATTAATAATTTATTTATTTTTAATAAAATATTAAATTATTATTTTCCCTACTATTGCACTCACTGGAGTGGGAATAGTAATTTTTACCCCTACGCTATCCAACGCTTTCCCTACTATTGCACTCACTGGAGTGTGAATAATAATTTTTACCCCTACGGTATCCAACGCTTACCCTACAGTTGCACTCACTGGAGTGGGAATAGTAAATTTTACCCTCCTGCTATCCAACGCTTTCCCTACTGTTGCACTCTCTGGAGTGGGAATAGTAATTTTTACCCCTACGCTATCCAACGCTTTCCCTACTGTTGCAATCTTTGGAGTGGGAATAGTAATTTTTACCCCTACGCTATCCAACGTTTACCCTATTGTTGCACTATTTGGAGTGGGAATAGTAATTTTTACCCTCCCGCTATCCAACGCTTTCCCTACTGTTGCACTCTCTGGAGTGGGAATAGTAATTTTTACCCCTACGCTATCCAACGTTACCTTACAGTTGCACTCACTGGAGTGGGAATAGTAATTTTTACCCCTACGCTATCCAACACTTTCCCTACTGTTGCACTCTTTGGAGTGGGAATAGTAATTTTTACCCCTACGCTATCCAACGCTTTCTCTACTGTTGCACTCTCTGGAGTGAGAATAGTAATTTTTACTCCTACGCTATCCAACGCTTTCCCTACTGTTGCACTCTTTGGAGTGGGAATAGTAATTTTTACCCCTACGCCATCTGACGTTTTCCCTACTGTTGCACTCACTGGAGTGGGAATAGTAAATTTTGCCCTCCCGCTATCCAACGCTTTCCCTACTGTTGCACTCTCTGGAGTGGGAATAGTAATTTTTACCCCTACGCTATCCAACGCTTTTCCTACTGTTGCACTCTCTGGAGTGGGAATAGTAAGTTTTTAGCCCTACTCTATCCAACGCTTTCCCTACTGTTGCACTCTTTGGAGTGGGAATAGTAATTTTTACCCCTACGCTATCCAACGCTTTCCCTACTGTTGAACTCACTGGAGTGGGAATAGTAAATTTTACCCTCCCGCTATCCAACGCTTTCCCTACTGTTGCACTCTCTGGAGTGTGAATATTAATTTTTACCCCTACGCTATCCAATGCTTTCCCTATTATTGCACTGTCTGGAGTGGGAATACTAGTTTTTACCCTCCCGCTATCCAATGCTTTCCCTACTGTTGCACTCTCTGGAGTGGGAATAGTCATTTTTACCCTCCCGCTATCCAACGCTTTCCCTACTATTGCACTTACTGGAGTGGTAATAGTAAATTTTACCCGCCCGCTATCCTACGCAAAAAATATTGCATTTTTTAATTCATATTTCGTTAATATATATGTTTTTTTTTTGTTACTTACATTAATTATTTATTAATTTTAAAGTTATTTAAGTATTTTTAAGTATGTTTCAGTTAATTATATGTTTTATTTCATTCATTTTTTATTTATTTGAAGACATTTAAAATAATCGATATTGTGGCTAACTATAATTTTTACAACGATATTTTGGATTCTATATTTTTGTACTTACCTGTTTGGAGATAGGGCTTCGATATTTTGGCATTCTATATTTTTCCTTCGATATTTTGGCAATTCGATATTCTCCTTCTCGATATTTCGTCAGTGATCCATTGTCTACAGGTATTTACAGCACTGGCACAAATGACAACAATGTCGCTACCAGCATCCCCACTACTAGCCTTGCTGAGATACACGGATCAGATAGATGTGGTTTATAGGAGGTACGTCGCATGGGGCTCCTACTAGCTGAGCGTAGAGTAGCCTGCAGATGGAGACGGGCCCCCAAGTTCAAAGAATGGCTCAGTGATATCATATTCTGGCAGGAACAAACACTGACATAAGCGGAGCTGCTTCTGCCCACATCCCGGCCAAAGGACATATGGGACCCATTGAAAGCATATTTACTGATTCATCCACTAGAGGTCCCTAGCAACCTAACGCCACAATGAATGAAAATGTCATGTTCGCCTACGGCATTAATCCGTGGAAGATAGTAGATACCACTTACTTTATACCCAGATGGATATCCAGGACAAGGGCACTACATTTAGGAACACAGGAATTAACCCAAGTAGTGAAGGGCAGATGGGATGTGGTAAAAGAGACTTACCTATTTGTTATAACTTGGAAGTTATGCCTATGCGATTAATCTAGTAGAAGCCAGTGATTTTATCTTCTTTGCTGATTGTAGAGAAAGACTGATGTATTTACGATATATGTAACAACTTCACTGCACATGTACTAATGTTGAAATGCATGTTATATACCAAATAAACAGAAGATACAAAATAATATTCCAGAAATAAAACTCCAGCTGGTTCGTAGCCTTTGCATATAATGATACTTTTAAAGATGGCAACACGCAATATTTGTTATGAAGGATGGTTTATTAAGTATAGGAGAACAATCCCTGAAGACTCCTCTCCTGGCAGCAACAGTCCCAGTTCTGATCACCTTCCAGAACAATGGAAGGTTCAGCATCACTAGGATCCCAATAACAACATGTTGCCAGGGTACACCACATCTTCATTTCTAATAAAAATACAACAACAAAAATAAAATTAATTAAAAAATAAATAAAAGAACAATGAATACAGCAATCCTAATATATAAAGGAAACAAATGTATAATCAATTGCATATGTAATCATTGTGCCACGAAGGCTTCCTCCTGACCCGAGGTTCAACCACAAGCCTGCCATTGCAATTTGTCTTGATGGCCGACTCATCGACTGACTTATTGCTAGACTCAATGGCCTACTCCTCATCAACCACTACCTCCCTTGAATTTCCACACATTTTTTTCATCCAAACTTCCCACTCCAGTGCATTACATAAAGTCACTGCGCACATTCCATTTTTTACACATTGTTGCTAACCACCTTCGTAACACACTTAGGAGCTGACCATTTTGACATTTTCTGAGTGCCTAGGCTGTTAGTTCTAACCCAATCACAATCAATCAATCAATCAATCAGGGAATTGTAAGCACGCTACTCACCTGTGAGTGTCTCAAGGTGCTGAGGGGGGGTCCGCAGAACTGTTTATCCAAAGAGCCAGGTCTTGAGGGTCTTCCTGAATGTGTTCAGGGAGGGGGCACGTCTGATGTCTGCCGGTAGCTCGTTCCAGGTCTTGGCTGCAATGTGGGAGAAGGATCTTCTGCCTGCTCTGGCTCTGTGGATGCGCGGGGTCTCGGCCAGTGCGAGGTTGGCAGATCAGAGATTTCTTTTGGGTACATGGATGTTGATTCTGTCGTTGAGGTATTTGGGTCTGTTGTTGTGTAGGCATTTGTAGTTTTGAGAGAGGACCTTGAAGGTGACTCTTTTCTCCACGGGGAGCCAGTGGAGTCTGCGTAGGTGTTGGCTGATGTGTTTGTGCCGGGGGATGCAGTGGACGAGTCTGGCGGCAGTGTTCTGTATTGTCTGGAGTTTGTGGAGCAGGGACTTATTGGTGCTGGAGTAGAGGGCATTTTCATAGTCCAGTCTGCTGGTGATCAGTGATTGGGTGACCGTTTTCCTTGACTCTGGGGGGGATCCATTTGAAGGTTTTGCGGAGGACACGGAGGGTGTTGAAGCAGCTGGAGGTGACTGCGTTGACCTGTCGGTTCATGGTGAGTGATGAGTCAAGAACGATGCCAAGGTTTTTGGTGTGGTCTGATGGGGTAGGTGGGCTTCCCGGGGCGGTCGGCCACCAGGTGCTGTCCCAAGCTAAGGGGGTTGGTCCGAGGATGAGAGCTTCTGTCTTCTCGGCGTCGAGTTTTAGGCAGCTGTTGGTCATCCAGAGTACGAGGTCTTGCATTCCCTTCTGGAAGTTAAGCTTGGCGATGGTGGGGTCTTTGGTGAGGGACAGGATGAGGTGGGTGTCCTTGGCGTAGGATACGATGTTGAGGCCGTGTTGTTGTGACGATGGATGTGAGGGGGTCCATCTTGATGTTGAAGAGGGTCGGGCTCAGTGATGACTACTGTGGTACTCCATAGGTGATCATCGTGGGGGTGGAGAGGAAGGGTGGTAGTCTGATCCTTTGGCTTTTTCCAGTGACGAATGAGCGGATCCAAACCAGGGCTGTTCCATGTATGGCAGCGTTGTGTTGTCTGGCGACTGGGGTACAGTGGGAGAAGGTGTCGAAGGCCTCTGATAGATTGAGTAGGATGAGGGCTGTGGAGTGGCCTTGGTCCAGGAGGGCGCATATGTTGTCTGTGGCGGTGAGTAGAGCGGTCTTGGTGCTGTGGTTGCTTCAGAAACCGAATTGGGACGGGTCGAGGATGGTGTTCTCTTCGATTAATCGAGTCAGTTCCCTGTTGACTGTTGTCTCTGCAACTTTGGCCGCGAAGGGGTGAAGCGAGATGGGCCGGTAGTTCTTGAGGCCAGTGGGGTCAGCTTCTTGAGCAAGGGCCTGACTTTGGCACGCTTCCAGTCATCTGGGAAGGTGCCTGTTTTGACGGTGGTGTTGATGGTGTGTTGTAGTTTGGGTGCGATCATGGACGCGGCTCTGTGGTAGGTGTGGGGAGGGCAGGGGTCGGTGGGGGCCCCTGAGTGGGTGCCTTTCATGGTCGAGGTGGTGTCTTTGGTCGTGATTGCTGTCCAGTGGGAGATGGTGGGCTGGAGGGTGTCTTTGAAGGGCAGGGGGCCGGCTGCGGCATCTGGTGGGTGGTCCACGAAGTTGTCGTAGAGGTTTTTGATCTTGAGGTGGAAATAGATTCCGAGCTTGTTGCAGAGGTCCTAGGACGGGGTGATGTCTGTGGCCTCGCTGTGTGGGTTAGTGAATTCCTGGATGACACTGAAGTGTTCCTTGGAGTTGGTGGAGTTGGCGAGGATTTTGTTGTGGATGAAGTTCCTCTTGGTGGTTCTGATTTGGTTGTGGTAGACCGTCATGGCGTCCTTGTAGGTGGAGTCGTTTTCGGTAGTCTTGGTGTTTCTCCATTTCGTCTCCAGGCATCCGCAGGTGCGCCTGGCTTCTTGGAGGTCTGTGATTAACCAGGCGACTTTCCTGGGGCATTGTTTGTCGGGGTTCAGTAGCGGGGCGAGCTCGGCCGCGCAGTTGGTGATCCCGGTGTAAAGGCCTCTGGCTGCTCTGTTTGCATCGGATGCCCAGGTGTGGTTGTTTCCGTTGAGGCTGAAGTTGAGTTGCTCGTCGGTAACATTGTTCCAGTTTCTTCGTGGTAGGAGTGGGGCTGGTTTGGGTGCCTTGGGTTTGTCGACGGAGAAGTGTACGCAGTGGTGGTCGGTCCACGGCAGTTGCGTTGTGTGGCTGAAGTGTACGCTGTTTCCAGCAGCGAAGATGGGGTCGAGGATGTGTACTGCTCTATGGGTAGGTGTGCTGACTACTTGTTTGAGTCCGATGTTGGCAAGGTTGTCTCGGAGGGTGGTGGAGTTGGGGTTGCTGGGGTTGTTGTGGTGGAAATTCAGGTCTCCAATGAGAATGTAGTTCATTGAGGCGTTTGCATGGGGCGCAATGAAGTCAGTGAAGGTGGTGGCGAAGGTTGTCTGGGGTCCGGGGGGGGGTCGGTAGATGAGGGTTCCTTGGAGTGTGGCCTTGGGGCTGATCAGGATCTGGAAGTTCAGGTGCTTGGCGGGGGGGAAAGGTTCCGCTGGAGGTGGTAAGGCGGAGGGTGTTCTTGTTGCGATCGCGAGGTCCCCTACCGGGTGGTTGGGGCAGTCCTTCCTTTGAAACTTGAATCTGCCCGGGATGGCCGTATTGATGTCGGGGCGGAGGAGGTGTTGGTCAAGGTCTCCATGAAGAAGGCGATGTCGGGCGAGAGAGAGTTGAGTAGGTTACAGATTTCAATAGCGTGTTTGTGTGCGGAGTGCACGTTGAGGAGGATGCATTTTAGGGTGTTGTTGTTGCTGGAATCGGTGGTGTTGGGGGCCGCTTGCTGAGCTGCAGGTTGTTGACACTTGTTCCACAATGGTGTCACACACTCCTTTGCTTTAAAGTACAGCTTTAGTGCACTCAATACTGTACATTGCCAGAGAAACACAAAAACAAAAATGCCTCCTTGTGTTGACGCACACTGTAACGCGCGTAGTACAATTTCCACCGTAGGCATAACCAGACGCGCTACTGGTATGCAGCGTTTCTTCAAATGACGTTGCTTCCTGATGCCAAGAGACAGCATACACTGTTGCTGATGCGTCACTGGTACACAACGTTTCCACGAGTGAAGTTCCGCTTCCTGTTGCCAAGAGACCGCACACGCTGCTGCACATCTATGGAGACAATGGAGGAAACACTCCCAGCAGACGCGTTTTCCAGGCACACAGCCCCCGTGCACAAGACATTAGATCAACGACCGTAAGTAATTAAACAATAACAAAAATGTTACTTCCATCAGTTGAACACTAACAACGTGGTTTTGCCATCATTCACTTAATCAAGGAACTCCATTTGTCACAATTATTTCTTTCCTCCACAGTCCACATAACACGCAAAGTTGTGTTAATCACCTCGTTAATTTGAAGCCATCCGTAAGCACACCGGTACCTTGCCGCTCCTTTTAGATGAATTCAAGCATGACGAATGCACTTCTCCAACGAGGCTTTCTCATGCAGCTGGCAATCAGGCAACCACAGTTAGGCAGGGATATTTAACCACAACCAATTCGAAATTCAGGGGTTGAGTTGGCGAATACTCGTAATTATTTATCGCCATCTCTTGAGTACAACGTAGTTTCTCATCTCCTCCTCATTGGCATCTCCATCCCATCCTCGTCGCCATTTTTAAAGATGGGAACACACAATGTTTGGTAGGAAGGATGGTTTATTAAGTATAGGAGAACCACCCCTTGTGAGAAATTGGCCTGGCATATGCTGGTCACTAGTTAAAGTGGCCACCTTGCACCAGTACAATTCGACTCTTATGGTAGTAGGTTTAAGACAACCTTTTAAAGAAAGCTATCCTTCAGGCTAAGTCTTTAGAGGAATGTAAAGCAGATTGTTTTACCTTATAATCTCTTGAATTACTCAATGCAAGGACACCACATAGGTATATATATCAACTATATATATATATTTATTACTAGACACACTTTTACAATAATTTCACAATAAGTTAAGCACAAATATGGCTGGGGCCCTAGGGGCGTACCAGACCATATACTAAAAAAGAGACTTAAGAATAACGACTTGCGAGGGGCCAAGGCCTAGGGCCTTCAGAAGCACTGGGGCCTCACTAATCCACCCAAGGCTGGTAAGTAAAGGACCCACGGGAGACGCATGCAGTGTGAGAATACAGCCGCGGATCCCAATTGACTTCAATGGAGCAAGTTGCGATTGGAAATGTAGAGTTCAAGGATACTTCGGGAGAGTCTACAAGCATGTGACTTACAGGGTAAGTAGTTCTAGAGCAAACACCCACAGGAACACCATAGTGCTGGAGTTACTTCACCCAGGGAATCCGGGTGCATAGGTGTCTTTTGGTGTCGGGTCGCGGCGTCGTTTTCAATGGGAGCCAAAGAAGACTTGCTGCTTGTGAAGACAGGAGAAGTGTCCGGTGGAATCCAAGGCTGGATTCAGAAGAAGGAAGACCTGAAAGCAGAGGGGACAGGGTTCAAAGTCACTTAGCAGTGACCCGGGGCAAGGAAGATGGATGCCCACAGTCGTCGGGTGATTTTGTGATCACAGGTGTCTTGACTCTTTAGCCACGAGGTCCAGGAGGCGTCGACGATGACCAGGAGCAGGATTCTTCGTGTCCCACAAAGTCTACAGCTTACTGCGGTGTGGGTGACCAGATTGGAGCCAACAAGCCTTGGTAACAGCAAGTCTCGTGGAAAGGATAAAAAGTCAGCGGTGCAGACCAGCAAGGTCTGAGGGACTCACCCAGCAAGGGTAAGTCAGGGCAGGCCTGGAGCAACCAGGGGAGCCCTTTGGAACTGTAGTAAAGTCTTCTGGGGACCCACAAGCCAACCGGAAAGGGATCGCAAAGACACCTCAGGAGGATTCAATCAACAGGGGCCCACGGTCACTCGGGATGTGGTAGGCCTCTGATCTTCAGTGGAAATCCTGCTGGAGGCTTGGACCACACATGGTCCAATGCACAAGTTCATAGAATGTCGTGAAGGGGTTGCACTCGAAAATAGTGCAGGGTGTCCGGGTATTGCGGTTCCTCGTCACTCGTGGGGTCCACTTGCCTCAGCGTCGCTGGGGACTCACGATGACCTTGGAGGAATCAGGAAATTCTCTTCCTGGGCTGCAGGGACTTCGGACTCCGGTGGGAGTGGGAAAGTTTGCGACTGTTGATTGCAAGATTAGGTGCCTGTCAAGCAGGAGAGTCACTCCTTGACTCCAAGGGAGATTCTTCCATCTTACAGAGGTAGTGGAACGTCAAAGGTCCAGGATTCTTCTTCAGAGCGTCGTCCAGGGATATCTAGTTTGCAATGGCAAGGGTTCCCTAACTTGTACTAAAAGGAAGGGAGTGACTAGCTCTATGACCCCACCTATGGGAGGGCCAGGGGAGTGGGTGGCTACACCCACTTCCCTTTGTCCAGTTTCACACCAGAGCATGGACAGGTAGCCTCTGAGCCGGTTTGAACTGGTGCATGCACAGAGGAGCCTACTGCTCCCCCAGTGCAGGACTTCAAAGCACTCTAGGAGTGCACCCACCCAGCCCTCAATACACTAAACCCTGTCTGGGAGGTGGTCACACCTCCCTGTGACAGGATGCCTATTGTTGGGCCTCCTCCACTGCGAGTTTCGGTCAGCGGCAGAAGGGCTGCCCTGTGACTGGTGGCATCCATTTTGTGATGCCAGGGCTCTTCAGGATTCTACCGTGTTTCCACAGTGGGTGCATGTCTATCCCTCTAGAAGGGTGGGATCATACTCCCACACCAGTTACTGGTGTGGGGGTATGATTCCAAAGTGTTTGACACCAAACACGACAAGTTTTGATGCAGCCATCCCAAAGTTAGCATTAACCGCGAGGTTATAATGCACTTAAGAGTATATGGTTTGACCGCATTCACAAACAGCCCCAGAGAATGGACTCTGAGAGCTGCAGAGGGGCCCTGCTCAGGCAGAGGCACCCCCTCACATGGAAACCAAGCACCCTGCCCTCAGGAATGAAACGGCCTGCCTTAGGGGTGACTGATAGGTTTATATGTGTGTGCAGGGAGAGATATAGTGAACCTATATCTCAGTGATGAGTGCTAACACTACCTTACCCAGGCTGCAGTAGCAGGCCTGTGGTGTCAGATTTTGTCTGCTTCCCAGGGGTGGCATAAAAAATGCAGCAACCCCTGGTAGGCCTGTGAAGTACCTATGCCCTTGGTACCTAAGGTACCATATACTAGGGGCTCACAAGGCAACACAGTATCCAATCACTAGTGCACCTAATATGCACTCCAAGTTGTTTAGAGAGAACAGAAAGGCTGGGGCCCTTATTAGCAGGGTCCCAGCCAGACTATAGCCAGAAACCAGTGTTAACATCAGAAAAAAAGTGGGGACAACATAAGAGGCAGATCCTACTCTCCTACACCCCTGAAGACTCCTCTCCTGGCAGCAACAGTCGCAGTTCTGACAACCTTCCAGTACAATGAATACCAATAACAGCATGTTGCCAGACTACAACAGATACACTATCACCTTCTTCCTGCAATGGAATATCTGTTAAAGTATGATAAATTTGTAACAAATCTAACAAAATGGTTGTTTCCGCTCATCAGCCATTCTTCCCAAAAATTTGGGATCACCGGGATTAGGTAAAAATGGTGGAGGAACAGCTATATTGTGCAACATTTTTATACTGAGAAATAAATGCTATAGATTGTGGAATTTAGGTTGAGTACTACTAAATATTAATATAATATAATGTGTTAGGTATGTATAATTATCCAAAAGTTGGTGTGTTTATCACCGTTAAGCAGTCTACACACTTCTCACAGCGAGTGTGTTGAGATACTTGAAGGAACAGTAGCTCCCAGGTGTGTGTATCACCGTAAAATGATGCACACTAGATCCTTGACATACCCCATGAAAACAGCTCCCAAAAACACATTCAAAATGGAGAGGATCCACTTAAAGGTGTGTGCATCACCTTAAAATGATGCACGATAGACTCTTGCAGTCTGAAACACCACACCCGCTAAAGTTTATAACTGGCTGTAGAATATGCGGGCGCTCCGGCTTCAGAATATGCGTGGAAATCCAGGAAGAGCTGCACATCAAAGGACGAGCTGTTCGCTGACAAGCACGTCCTTTGTTGCTATGGAAATAACCTGCATCACAGTGCACACCTCCATCTCAGCCGTATGGTCTGGTACTTACCCATGTCCCCTACTCTAACTACAGACCCTGGGGTTATGGATGGCATTTCCCTCCTCTCCATCATAACAGTTTGGAGACCACACCAATAGTTCTAGATTTTTGGATTAGGGGGGAGTAAAACCCCCCGGCCGTTTTTATTAACATTAACAAACAAATTAAAAACATTATATACAGAAACTTTACGCAGAAAGTACAGATACATTTTGATAGTCTAATACACAAGACATTCCTACCGTAACTGTGCCTTACACTCCATTAGGGGGGGGGGGCTGCAGACATCTGCATAATGGCACCTTGATGCGCATGCGCGTGCGGGGGTGGCCCCAGGCCTACTGGGAAGGATGACTCCCCCGGCCTGCGCACCCCGCCTACCTACTGGCTGTCACTACCCCCTGGAGTTACATGGTGCTGACCGCTAAGGACCAAAGACTATGCTTACCAATCATGACCTTACCGCCACAGGCCAGCATAGTTGCCCCACTACGTGGTCTCCCCCTCACTCACTAGGAAGGTCATGTAATGCACCTTACACTCTCCACCCAAGCTAGGATGTCCTCCATGAAAGCCTGATTCCCTTTATGTGAGAGGTGCACCCCGTCCTGCAGAAAAAACTGTTCCCCCTTGATGTATCTGTGTCGTATGGACCCTAATCTAGGGGGCCTAAATAACTTATCAAATTTGTTGTTGATCCGCTTTACCGCATAATTCAACGCTCAAACTGACTCGCCCCCCCCTCCATTGTGACCTGGGAATCATGTGTGACCACGCTATTATCGACTGGGGACACTGTTTCGCTAGCCACCCAACTTCTGTGAGCAGATCCACCACTGGTACTCTTCTGCCTAATCGGTCCCCGCGTAGACACTGCTCCGGTACCTCTTCACAAAGCGCCGTATCGCTCGCGCCGAAATTCCGCTGCGACTCCACAGGACAAACCCCCACAACGACGTCTATCGCCTGTAAAATAAAAAGAAAGAAGATATTACGGGCCTGCAGCCGGCCCGGTGAACCCTGCCTGTGGGGAGCAAGAACAAGAGACTGTTCTGCTCCCCACCACCTCCTTTTAGAGAAGGCGCCCAGGCTGACCGGATGAGACCGGTCGGCCTGGGCGCAAGCTGGATGTTTCTGAGCCGAAAGCACTGAAGTGCTTCCGGCTCACAGAGGCTGCCTCGCCCATTGGTCGTTGCGGGAGGGGGGGGAGGGAGTGCCGCGTCCTTTGCTGACGTGGCCTCCCTCCTCCTTCTGGTGGCCGGGGACTGGTGTGACCGCCATAATGGCGGCACGGTCTAGTCAGCCCTCGCCTTCTCCATCTCCGTTGTTCGAGATGCGCATAGTGTGTTACATAGACATCCGCCCTCACTCGCAGATGTTCGAGAAATACAGCATAGCCAGACTATGAACATTCATTGAAATAACCCAAACTGCTCCAGGGTAACAGAATAGCATCTGTTATCCTCCAATAAATCAACGGAGACAACGTAGGTTTCGTAAGCAACGCAAACATACCCAGAGACTGAAGGACTCTGAAGGTAAACCAGAACACACACTCCTGGCAAGAAATCCTCCGTCGTGGGTTCACCGGGGAGTTGTCCAATCGTTGCCAGAATTAATGTTGTGATACAATGTATGTAGAAGCATACGCCAGGTAGGAATATCTTTTCTTTATCAGACAACTCACCAAGGGCAGCCAGACGCTGGCCGCTCAGCTTCAAAATGAAACCGTCCCTATTCTAATCGAACTACAATTCCTCACGAGCGCCATTCTAAGCACACGAGGAATTGCAGGAGATTACACATCAAAACAGGTTTGCCTGTATCAGCCCGTTACAAAGGCTTTAATATTTCTGGATCAAAATGCTGAAATAAACAGATACATTAGTTCATAGATGCCTTTACTATTTTAGATGCCAAAGTCCCTTCCAAACTGACGTCATGCTCCTCTTATCATCAGCTTGTGAAGTTTGAACTCACTTTCATTCACCAGCCATTAATGCTTTCCTTTTACTTTGAAGGTACAACCATTTTTCTATATTCTCCATAGTTTCCAGCCTATTCTTTGTAACAGTGGCTATTCCTAAAACCCCTACATAATATACAAAGGGGACTATCAAAGGAATTTATGAAGTTGATAGAAATGTTCTCTTAATATACAGAAATGCACTATTCATATTACATGGAGTAGCTCTTCTGATCTCAAACTCTAACGTAGAATTTCTTTTAACCAAAATATATTTGTAATAAGTAACCAAATAATATTTTGTGAAAAATCATTTATGAATTTAATAGTGACATTACTCAGGTTCCAGGGGAATACATGGTAGCCCTTAGTTTTTCAACTTGATATGTCACAATATTATAATATACCAGAGCATCTCCTAGCCAGTGAGCTGGCCTCTACATTGGGTTGATTGCCCATGCAAGCAAGTAAATTGATTTCCATGCCTGGATTCCTTTTCAACTCTGTATTTGTATCCTTGACAAAGTGTTCTACTGGTGCAAAGCTGCAGTTTCTTTTATTTATCCATTTAGATTGACCATGGGACATACCCTTGTGGAGGTGATACCCATGTAGAGGTAATCATAATGCTTTGTCTCATAACTCTAACACCTACTTGGGCACTTTTACTTCAAACTAAACAAAGGGGAAATTACTAAAGACCTGTTACTTTTAGACATCTCTGACGACACTTCAAATGTGCTGATCAAACTGTAATTCTCCAAAGAGGATGAACAAAGTGTTTGAGGCCCAGGCCCAGACCTTTAAATGCTGCACAATCTACCAGCTTACAGAGGATAACATTCTGAGGTTGATACCAATGTTTACAAATTGAGTTGTTGTGCTGCTAAGCTTGGAGATTCCTTGTCCTATATATGTCTCTGAAAGAACATCAATCTAATCATCTTTGAATTTGACTACTTGATTGTCAATGTGACCCAACCTACCGTCTGATGGAAGCATTTAAACAAGAGGCCATTCCTTCCACTTCAAACATGGCTGCTTCTTGGCTATATGTATGTTAGTAATTGCTTTCATTGCCTTCCATATTGCTTTAATGCAGTAAGTAGGACTAAGCTAATCCTGCTAGATTTAGAAGTAGTTTTTAGTTGGGAAAATGGTGAAGGTCTGTGCTGCTATAATGCAAAGATGTTTTTTGACCTTAACAAAACTCTCACTGTAATTTGTTTTAATTACTTTATTTGTGTGTAAAAGTAGCGTCTATGGCCATCATGTTTTCAATCTGTATTTCAAGAGCATTGCAGAATAGGCAAGGGTTGAAAGTTGGAAAATTCCATATTTAATATTTCATGATCATTCTCATTCTTTCATGCACAGAAATAATCTGCATATTCTCATTGATACCTTAAGGGAACGGTGCAGAGGTGGAAATTGCAAAGACCTCGACTTGAGCCGGTCTGCTCAGTTTCTGCTTTTTGTTTGAAGCATGTTGTGCTCAGGACGCTGAGTGATGAGCGATAGGGCAACTCATAGGGGTCAACCTTAAGGTTCTCTTCCCACAAAGTTTTTGACTTACTCCTCCATATTTTCTGATCTCGTTTTTCTTGGCCTTAGGACTCTGTGCACTTTACCACTGCTAACCAGGGCTAAAGTGTGTGTTCTCACTCCTTGAAACATGATATTGCTTTATCCCCAGTTGGCATATTTTATTTACATCTAAGTCCCTAGTAAAGCGGTACTACATGTACCCAGGACTTGTAAATTAAATGCTACTAGTTGGCCTGCAGCAGTTGTTGTGCCGCCCATTTAGTAGCCTTGCGAGCCTATTTCAGGCTTGCCATTGCAGCCTGTGGAGGCAGTTTTAAACTGTCATTTTGCTCAGGCAAAGTAAACGTTTTACCTGGCTCAGCCCTGCCTTTTTAAAACATATAAGTCACCCCTAGGGTATTCCCTAAAAAGCCCACAGGACAGGGTGCAATGTATTTAAAAAGTAGGGCATGCAATTTCACATTACATGTCCTGGTAGAGAAAATCTCTGAAATTAGTTTTTTACTATTCAAAGGCTTGCTTCTCCCAGAGGATAAAATTGGAGTTATGTTTAAGCCTGGGTGTAGTGGGGCTACACGGAGCGCCACTGAGCTGAGAAAAAAATCTGTGGCGCTCCGCATAGCTCCGCTACGTCACCCGCCTCCCACCAGCCCTATTTACAATTAATACAACTTTTGAAAAACGGCTTTAAAAAAAATAATAAGAAACTTACCTTAGCTGCGGTGTCCCATGGCAGCCCACCTCGTCTTCATCGCGTTCTTGGTGAAAACTGCCCATACGCGGGCACCCGTGCAATTTTCACCGAAAACACGATAAAGACAAGGAGGGCTGCCTGGGGACGCCACAGCTTTAGGTAAGGTTCTCTTTATTTATTTTAAAGGCGTTTTTCAAAAGTTGTACTCATTGTAAATAAGGCGGGTGGGAGGCAGGGGCTGGCCAGCTACACTCCGCCGCGGAGTGTGCAGAGATTTGCCTACTCCACGTTCTCCGCGGAACGCGGAGTAGGCAAATTTCCGCACACTCCGCAGGCGGAGGGGAGCTCTCCGCCCACGGTTAGTTATGTTACTAAATTTAATAAGCTGTAACTTCCAAATGGGAACAGGTAAATAAGCTCATGTTTGGGGGAATTTAATATAAAAATTCTCTTTTATGAACATTTTTGAAAATGCCACTTTTAGAAAGTGCAAACACAAGGAGATGATGGGCGGAGGACTGAAACTTTTCAGACACTCACCCTCATTCACAGATCTGGGTTGAATCCATCATCGTTCTTTAGCTCAAGTCGATACCCCAGTTCAGACACATCTATATGCAAATCAGTCTTGACCCTGTGCATCATGGGAACAGTCCAGCCCGAATTGCCAAGCCATGTCTTCCCTGGCCCGGAAACAAGTATCCTGGGACCGGTTTCGGGCTAACAGCCCTCATCAGCCAGGCTAGCTTGTATCCAGTGGCAAGGTGAGCAAGGGAGCCACGTCTGGGCATACCCTGCCAACTTAGGGCAAACAAAGCAAACACAAGGAGATGATGGACGTAGCGCTGAAACTTTTCAGACACTCACCCTCAGACACAGATCTAAGTTGAATCCATCATCGCTCTTTAGCTCACTTCACCACCCCAGTTCAGACACAGCTATATGCAAATCAGTCTTGACCCTGTGCCTCATGGGAACAGTCCAGCCCGAACTGCCAAGCCAGGTCTTCCCTGGACTTCAAACCAGCATTCTGGGACCGGTTTTCGGCTAGCAGCCCTCATCAGCCAGGCTAGCTTGAATCCAGTGGTAAAGTGAGCAAGGGACCCACGTCTGGGCAATTTATGGCGAACAAAACAAACACAAGGATATGATGGACGGAGCACTGAAACTTTTCTGACACTCACCCCCATTCACAGATCTGGGTTGAATCCATCATCATTCTTCAGCTCACTTTGCCACCCCAGTTCAGACGCAGCCATATGCAAATCAGTCTTAGCCCTTTGCCTCATGGGAATAGTCCAGACCGAACTGCCAAGCCAAGTCTTCCCTGGACCAGAAACAAGCATCCTGGGGCAGGTTCGGGCTAACAGCCCTCATCAGCCAGGTTAGCTTAAATCCAGTGGCAAAGTGAGCAAGGGACCATTGGGTCAGGGTCAAGACTGATTTGCATATGGCTGGGGTCAAATTGGAATGGCATGGTGAGCAAAAACATGATGGATTTAGACCCAGATCTCTGTACTGGGGTGAATGTATGACATTGTTCTGCATTCTGTCCATCAATTGTTCTTTTTGCATTTGTCACCCCGAGTGGGACGGGTATGCCCAGACGTGGGTCCCGTGCTCTCCATGCCATTGGATTCAAGCTATCCTGGCTGATGAAGGGTGAAGCCCCGAAACCGGTCCAAGGATGCTTGTTTACAGTCCATGGAGGACCTGGCCTGGCAGTCCGGGCTGGACTGTTCCCATTGGGCACAGGGTCAATATTGATTTGCATATGGCTGGTTTCAAACTGGACTGGCATGGTGAGCAACAAAACGATGGATTTAGGCCCTGATCTCTGTACTGGGGTGAATATATGACATTGTTCTGCGTTCTGTCCATCAATTGTTCTTTTTACTTTTAGAAAGTGGGCATTTTCTAGCCTTATCCATTTAGTGCCTGTAGCTGGGTTCTGGGCCACATGAATGAGCGTAGTTGGCAGTTGGTCTTGTGTATTCCACCTAGACAGCCACAGACAATAGAGAGCTTTTGTGTGCCTGGATGGATCATCACTGGCAGGATGGGATGGCGGAGTTAGGCACATCCCTACATACACATACACCTGAATAGGCTGTGTTCTGTTTTCACACAAAGGATTGCATACCCCCTGTAGTTAGTCTGGAGCCAAGGGCAGGGGAGGCAGAAAATATGTGCACTTCACAGGAGGCACCAGGTATACATTTTGGACCTTAGACACCAACTCTTCAGGACACTCCTGGACCTGTGGATACTACAGAACAAGAACTGCTGTGCTGCTTTGCTGCCAGAAGGACTGCCATTCTGCTGCCTTGATACTCTGCTGCTCTGATGTCTGCTACTCTGCTTGCTGAGAAGGAAAATTGCACCTGCACCTTTCATCCCATACTGAAGTACCTCCAAGGGTCATCCAGCTGAACTTCTGTTCTGAGCTACAGGGACATAACAAGCTCCAGAGGCTTCCTGCACCTGCCCAGCTCAGCTGCTTCCTAGACCTGCAACTGGACATGCCTGAGCCCTGCTGGCCTCTGTTGGAGTGAGTTCCTGAACATCAAGTGGGGCCCCTCAAGGCCTGGACCCTTGGTGTGGATTCAGTGGAGCACCCCTGACATTTTTGGGATCTTTTTGAACGCGAAAGGGCCCATTGGCAAAAAAACCTTGGCACTCACGCTCATCACCAACGAACTTCCGATGAACCAACTCTTCACGCTACTACATCGACCACTCGCGGGGACTGCCAACACGAAGCACCAGCACGGACCATCCGCAATGCAGACAGGAACTTCATGATACAGGGATGACCATCCACAACGCCCATCCTGTTCTTCGCGCTACTTTGGTAATCTGCGACGCTCTCCCCGCTCCTTGCAGCCCCTTCAACTGTGAATGCTGTACTGTGAAGGATACTCTTAGAGCGGGGCTATCCTGGTCCCTGTATCCGGCCTGTGCTCCACCTCGGTCCACCTGAACTTGTGACTTTGACCAAGTCTGGCCTGAACAGATAATCACTGTTGGTGGTTTGTGTTTTGTACTTTTTGGTGCTTTCCCTTAAAACTTCAAATTTGCACATCTCAGGCTCTACTAATTGTTTTTCTTTTGTTGTTTTGGTGTCACACTATTTATTAATTTTTACTCTGTTTCTAAATAAGTGTGGGATTTTTCTTGTGTTTTGTTTTCACTTCATTACTGTTTGAAGTGCGGCATAAATACTTTACACATTGCCTCTAAATTAAGCCTGACTGCTTTGTGCCAAGGTACCAGATGGTTGAGCACAGGTTAGTTTGGGATTTGCTTGTGACTTCACTCTAACAAGGATTGTGTTGGCTTCTTGAATAGGGTATCACCCCCTCAATTTCTTACAGGGTCCAAGTGATGACTATGGAATAGGAGGTTAAGACAGTCATCGGTAACCAAAATGAAGATGTTCAGAGAGGCGGTGCACTGCACAAACTGTAGGAAGTTAAAGTGCCACAGCAATATTGAGGGCTCATCAAGCGATTAATACATTGCAGTATAGATACAACAATGTTGCCTGCTTCTGTGAGTGCAGGGTATGCAAGAGGCTCCACTAGAATGCAGTAATGATATGGCTTTCCCCCTGTCCATAACAGGGGGAAATTCAACCTCTAGTAACCCAAGTCTCACTATGGTCTACAATGACACGCTCTTAGTGCCACAAATAATGCCCATTGGTATATGCACCTTAAACAGATGCTGGCACCTTGGTGAGGTAATCGACCTCCAAAGATGCCTCCTGCTATGTCACAGCACGTTTCACCTTTTTATATTGTATTCTACAGTCTATGATTGCAAATGTGTTCACCTTGAGTACTTGTGCCCCAGGGTAACCTATATATATATATATATTGCTCCATTTTGATTGGTCCTGGGAATTGAGGATGATTGTTGAAAATCCATGCTGCTCAGGCAGGTTTGAGATATTATCCTTTTTGCCATGTATTATAGGCTAGCTGAGCTGCCTGAGGGATTCTTCTTGGTCTTTCCTCTCCATTCTGAACTCTCATATAAATGGCTACCTCTGCATCTCTCTCTCCGCACAACCTTTTCCCAGTTTCCATTCCATGGTTACAGTTATGGAGCTGAAGGGGCCTTTGGGTGGGCTCATTTCTGCACAGATCTATAGAATAAATCTTGGATGCAAACTTTGGCGAAATTATTCATGCTATTGTCCCAAAAGCCTTACCACGTAATTTAACTAGAGACAATTGCTACAAATTAAGGCTCTAATGAAAGGGCTGTCAAGGTGCAAAATGATACATATTTCTTTTTCTGACGGTATTAGAACATAGAAACAACTAAGGTTTCTGTTCCATTAATTTTCTCAAGAATGGCCAATGTATGCCTATTTGCTGTTTTTGGTTAATTCCATGCTTATCAGTGGATTGACATCTTCTATCTACACAATGCATTACCGTATTTCCCTTCTCTGTTCAGCTTTCTGGGAGTCATCTCAGCTCGGACACCTTTTTGGGACTTTTGCCAGTCTTGACAGAAGTAGACATTCCTGTTTTATGTCTTGTGTATACAAACTTCAACATAAAAGCCCCAGCAAAATGTGGAAAATCTCCAGATAGGGATGAAAATAAATATGACTGCAGCATTTTGAACTATCTGCAATTTATTCAGTGATTATTTTGGTAGATCCACAGAATTACAGGGCTCCCATCTTATGGACACAAATGCATCCATAAATGTTATCCTTTGCTGGAGATTAAAAACATATTTAATTTGTTTTAATACCCTCAATTGAAAAAGGCAAATCTTCACTGTATTTGGTCTTCCATGAAAAGGACCACATCAATGTTAACTCCTACGTTCTTTAAGCTATTGGACTGTTGGTTTTTGCCCCAATGATTAATCCAATTTTTTTTTAATTGTCTTTATTGATTTTCAAATATAGCAAACAACTCAACAATGACAAGCTGGTGAGAATCAATTCACTAGAGCAAATCATGACAGCACAATAGCAGGAAAGCAATACTGTCACAATAAACAAATGTGGAAGATCATAGATTAGAGTAGTTGTATATAATTGTAATGTGGATGAGATGGCAAGCAATCAATAATTGAAGGTAAAGGGAATTTTATTTCAGTCAGTAGACTCATGTTCAAGGGTGTGAAGGTATTCCTATAAAGGTTACCAGATATTTCTGAGGCGAGACATGCGGGGTTGAAGGAGGGCATAGTCTTTCCGAACGCTGTCACAATACGTCATGCTTTTAAACCACTCTGAGTAAGTGGGTATTTTGTTGCTGCTCCAATGAAGTGCAATCTCATGCTTGGCTAATAGGAAAGCCATTGAGGTGAGTCGGCGCAAAGAACACAGAATGTCCTTGGCGTACCCTAAGAGGGCGGGGAGAGGATCGGGTATACGCTCTATATCTGTCATGACTGATCCATGGGTGAAGACGGAGGCCCAGTATATAGATATCACTTAGCACGTCCATGTTAGGTATGCAAAGTCTGCTCCCAGAGAGTGACACCTGAGACAGGGGTCGGACCTAGTGGGTTCGAATTTATCTATATCTGAGTGAGAGAGGTAAATGCAGTGGAGACATTTTAAATGTAAGTTTATGCCTATGGTTAATCTAAATACGTTAAATATGTGAGCAACAGTTTGACCATATCTTATCTGTGGGGGGCATGCCCAATTCCTCCACCCACACCACCCGTACATGCGTAGTAGTGTCAGGTTTCATAGTAATACACAGATAGTACAATCTAGAGGTCATGCAATCACCATCCTCATAAGACACTACGAGAGACAAAGGTGAAAAATCCCCCAGGGGCAGCGGGTAAGAGGGGAGAAGAGATTGGAAGGTGTTGAGGAGTCTCTGGAATTTAAGGCGATCCATGTATGGTACATCATGCAAACAGGGGTCAACAGTTGCGTGCACTAACTTTCACACATGAGTGGGAGCCAAGGAATATCATGAAGTGCAAGGGCAGGGGAGTAAAGAGGACACCCACCCAATGTCCGTCAATGTCTGCATCATGCCCAGCAGGTTGTGGATACAGTTTGAATGTCATTGGCATCCAATGGAATGCCCTTAGGCCGGATTGAGGAGTGTAAGACAGTCCAATTGATCCTGCTCGGGCCTTATATACGGAATGTGGGATTCTGCATGGTTGAATACGAACATTTTGGTGTACGCGCACAACCTCTTGTTCGGTGCAACTATCCGAATGAACGTTGGACATTTATTTGCTTTTGATGTGCTCCCAGGGTATCGCTCTCTGGTCTAGAGCGTAGAATGAACAAATAAATGCTGTGGCGCACCCGGAATGGGGTGAGTACCCGTGGGCCCATTCTGAACCCTATGTAGTTTTTTCTTTAGTTTCTAATTCAAAATAAAGAGAATAATCCAAAGTTTGTGGTTGAAGATTCCATGTATTTTTTCAAAATTGTATGAACTTGAGTTTCAATCCATAGCAATCAAGTAATGGCAAAGAATCATCAGTGACAAATTTCTAAATCATGATTGTCCTCCTCTGCTTTATTCGACCATCAATGTGAATATTGACAGTGGGCAAAATATTATAGATAGAGATTGGGGACTCCAAAACGTCTGCAGTCATAAGGGAGAACCAAAGTATTCCAGCGGACACGGTAACGACCTGCAGCCCAAACAAGGTGCAAGAGGATACTGCGCAAAGAATGGAAGAAGGTCTGTATTAGTGAAATGGGAATGTTTACGAAAAGGTATAAGAAATGGGGAAGTATGACCATTTTAATGATAGCCACATCTCCAGCCATAGAGAGGTGTAATTAAATCCAGTGATCTATTTGCGTGGCAAGATCAGCCATTGCCGGGCGATAATTAAGCTGTACTATTTGGTCCTTGTCTCTGATGAGCCGAATGCCTTCATATTTGGGGCTGTCCAAAACCCTTGTCCTTGTATCTGACCCATGCACCATTGTGTTCAGACTCAAACTGTATCCTTGCCCAGGTCTTGCTCAACTAATTGCCCACAGCTGGCTCTTTGGCTTTGTGGTAGGGTGGGCGGCAAACACCGCTCCACCTGTAGAGTTTGTGGAGTTTTGCCACTCTGCACTATGCTTGGAATGCAGAGTTTGGCAAAAACTCCACAAACCCACCGGCCGAGTGGAGTTTACCAGTGTGCTCACCCCTAGTCTCAGCAATCCCAGTGTGGGGGACCTACTTGTGGCACCAATAGTGGTTCTTGGGTCCCAACGGCCCTCAGAAGCCAAGGGGACTTCACCCCCTAAACCAGTAGTGCGCCAGGAGGCCCATTTGCAGAGTGGATGAGAAAGGGGGCTTGGCCTATAATGATGTCTCAACAATCCTACTGTGGGGAACTTACTTGTGACAACAATACGGGTTCTTGGCCCCCAATGATCCTCAACAGTTAAGGAGACTTCATCCCCTAACCAGTATTGCATCAGGCAGCCCTTTTGCAGAATGGTTGAGAAAGGGGGTGGGGCTTCTAATGCCGTCTCAGCAATCCTGCTGTGGGGGTCTTACTTGTGGCAACAATAGGGGGTTCTTGGCCCCCAACTACTCTCAGCATCCAAGGGAACTTCATTAGGTGTGGCCTCTATTTTCATAAATTGTAGGCAGATTTTTATTGTGTTTGGTCTTCTAAATTCTTTGCACATTATCTTTAGTTAAGGCTGTCTACTCTGCGCCATAGCGACAAGGGGTTGAGCACAGGTTTAAATTACCGAAACCTTTACTGAACCTAACAAAAATAGTGCTGCTGGAGGGGGAATTTAGTTTATATTTAAATCTCAGTTTACAATCATCTAGGTTAATGCCCGTGTTTGGGTCTTTCCAGGCCCAACAGATCTTTGCTGTGGTTTTTAGAGAAGATCAAGAGCTCTACATCACATAATATTATAATCACAAATCTATTTTCAATCAATCATGAGAATTTATTATGAGTTAAAGGGTTTTATAATCAAATCTTTAGTAATTCATCTTTATTTGAAGTCACAAGTTAATTCTTAATAATATCGATCAATATATGAACAAAAACTGAAATCAATATTAGTCAATCAATATAAGTGTATTAAAGCATGTTTCATAAAGGAAAGAATCCTTATTCTAGGAATGGGGAGAACATGGTGTCAGTCAGAACCCATAAAGAGTTCCAGTTTGAGGGAGAGTGTGAGAATATAACCATAAAGCTTTAGCATCAAAAATCAGCAAAATAAATCAAAATCTCAATCAAGAGTCTCAGAGTAAAGTGCATAAGGGTCTGTGTCTATGAAATAAATAATTGAAAATGGGCAAGTAGAAAATGGAAAATTTGTGTTTGAACCTACTTTAGAAGCATGCAGTATTATAAACAATGCATTTTATCAATGTTGCAACTTGCAGTTTCTTCTTTCTTCAGCCAGCCAATCATCTTGCGATACTCTCACATATTTTCTAATCATCTAGCGGTTTCACCTGGTCCATTTCTAATTCTTTTCCTTGTTTAAAACTACTTTCCCATGAGGGGAATCTTCATATCTATTATTCTAAATGACAAACGTATCCATTTGTTAGCAGCAAATATTGTGCAAGTAAAAACATTTACAGAATTAGATGAAAACATTTATTCAACTGTTATTCATTATGAAAAAACGTGTTCATGGAAAGGCCAGGAAATAAAACCTTTATAAGACTTAAGCATTTCTTTAGTAAGGTCAGCTTGTCAAGCAATGTTGCTTTTGTCATTTGAGGTCTAGTAGGAGTACATATGGTTGTCTGCTATAATGTTTGCATTTCAACACATTTTATTTTTCATTGAAACCTGCAAATTCATTCTGCACACTATTATAAGCTATATTATTCTCTCTGTATTACTTGTGGTGGAGTACCATCCACCCCAACTAATAAGCCACTATCTCACACTTGCCATTTATTGATTATGTCATTATTGCATTCTTCAACACACACAAAGCAAAAGAAATGTTACTTCTTCATCCCCCCATTTAGTGGTTTGCAAGATAAACATAACTAATTATCATTTGGGTGAAATCTTACTGATGAATATTTAAATGGCTTAACTTTCCAGCACTTCATTTACTTCATGGTTCTTTCCCAATCCTCCTTGATCACTGATCATATGCAGCCTGATTGCTACAAGAAACCACAATGCCACCTTGAAACATTTCAATGTCTCTTGTCTTGCTACATAATGTTTTGTGAATCTATGGAATAAGTCTTGCTACATAATGATTTTGTGAATCTATGGAACAACTTTGTTTCCACACTAGAGCACATAACTTGCTACAAAATTGAAATGCCCCGGGGTATTGTAAGCTTAAAACCTCTGTTGAACAGAGTTCTCCTGTACCTGACGGTGAGCAAATGAATCGTATAGTGTGAAATAACTGCTAGTCTCCCACCAAGAGTGTAATCATTTAACATTATGTTTGGGAGATTTTGAATATAACACACGTTTCTGTAATAACTTGAACTAAACATTTTGTCAAATTAAACCTGAGATGGGACACTAAGCACAATTTCTGTAATGCGCAGGACAGAGCTGATGTAAGAGATTAAAATAACTTCACATAACTTGCGGGTTTAAATTATGAGCACACGGGGGGCGTGGCTTGGATGCCGCGCAAGATGGCCGGCTAGGTACGGAGCTCCGCCGCATCGAACACCTCACGGCGTTTTTTCCCGATGTAAACGGGACCGCTACTGAGCACCGTTGCCGGACTTGGTTGGCGGAACACTAGCGGAATCGGCAGAGCAGCTTTTCATCGCTGGTGGAGCCGTTTTCGCCCCTTTCCGTGATGAATTCCTTGCCCCTCACGGAGCCGCCATTTTGAAGTTCTTTCGAGCATCTGAGCCTCTGCTGATACGAGCTGTCACCACACGATGTGCCACTGGACACCAATGAACTCTCAGACACTGACTTCACCTCAGGGGTGAGATTTATATATATTGTACAAGACACCTTTACTCCGTTTTTTCTCTCCTCCTCCACATTAGAGGAAACGTCCAAATACGCAGTTTTACGGCGCTTCACCCCTGACAACTGGATGTTTCCCGCTCTAACATGCTCGCTGCTCTGAAATACTTTTTATCCTAAATTTCCTCCTCATGGCGCTATGATAACAACGTTCTCTGAGACTTTTTGCCTGTTTCTCCTGCGCCTCAGCTACTTCAGGATGCTCCTTCCTGTGCTTCCATTTTAGCCATTCTCCCCTTTTTGTACTCGTTATTTTAGCATACTCTAATTCTCTGTCGCCTTTCCCACTGAGTTACGTCTGGGTGCTTCTCCCTTTCTTTGGAGATATTTCTGGAACATTTCACATGCACCTTTAGTCTTCTCACAGGGAATTGAGCCTATATTGTCGCACGTTCATTCCTTTCTATGGTCAACTTACGCAAACCTAAATTTGTCTTCATACCATCGAGGAGTGCTTCAGGTGCATCTTCATCTGGTACAAATAGAGCCACTGTATCTGCGAAAATGACGACTCCAAAATCATCATTGGCTCATACTAACACCAGTAA
Organism: Triturus cristatus; assembly: GCF_964204655.1. NCBI lineage: Eukaryota > Metazoa > Chordata > Amphibia > Caudata > Salamandridae > Triturus > Triturus cristatus. The sequence goes on from NC_140586.1 coordinate 797,156,419, forward strand.
GTCTTCCCCACCCGCTCCGGCGGGCAAGCGCCTCAAGCAAAATTCTCCTACACCAGAAGACAATCCTTCTCATTCTTCTATTGACCAAATTCTAGAGGAATTGCGTGCGCTGCGCCCATTTATTGAAAAGACGAGTACAGATATGCAGCTTTTAAAAGATAAATGGGATAATATGGATGCCCGTCTCTCTACTGTTGAACAGCACCTCCCTGAAGTTCAGTCCAACACACAACGTATAGACTCTTTAGAAAAAACGGTCCTCTCACTCCAAAAGCATACAGAGGATTTGGAAAATCGAAATAGGAGGAATAACCTCCGTATTTACAATTTGCCGGAAAATCTTGAGGGGGATAATCCAGTAACTTTCTTCACCACTTTCTTGTCGAAACTTCTGGACCTACCACCTTCCACCTCCATTAGTATACAAAGAGCCCATAGACTAGGTGCCAGAACGGGCTCCTCTTCAAAACCTCGTGGAGTCATTATTTTATTTCTGAAATACACAGATCTTTTATTGATTCTCTCAGCCGCGAGGAGTAAAAAACAAGTGTCTTGGCAAGGTCAACGAGTATATTTTTCTCAAGATGTCTCTAATGTCACCGCCTCCAGACGTAAAGAATTTCTGGCTATGCGTCCCTCTCTGCGCGCCTTGGGAGCAAGATATGGCTTGTTTCATCCTTGTACTTTCAGAGTCACCTATCGAGAAAAGACTTGGTCATTTCAGGAACCTGGAGAATTAAGGAACTTTCTTCTTCTACACAGTGGAGAAGGGATGGACGCCTCCTCTTCTGCTTCGACCAGTGGCTGAAATTGGACTTTTATTGTTTAACTTGTTTGTCTTCCTAATGGCTTGTCTTTGACTTCGTATATTCTCCTTACTTTTCATCTCAGTTCTTACACTCTCTTTTCGTATCTCTTCTCTTCTTTATCTGTATCTGGCATCTCCTATATATCCCTCTATTTTCTTTTCTACTCTCTAGACTTCAATTTTTACGTCTACATGTTATGTTTGTTAACATTTTTCCCTTTTTTCCTCCCCAGACGGATTTGTACCGGATACTCCTCTCAACACCTTGTCCCATTCCATGTTCCTTTTGTGCGGTCTCGATGTGGTTCTCCTCCTGATCCTGGTCCGTACGTCTTGTAAAGCATCACCACCTCCCCACCTTCCCTATGTGTATTTTTTCTCTTTCAGGTATGTTTAATACAGTCATCCTTCTGGATTTGTACTGTCTTCTATGCATTCTCTCTTTTCTTCCTTCTTCCTTCCCCACTGATCTCCTTTCCCTTTTCCCATCCCTCTCCTCCTCCCTTTTCCTTTTTCTTCTTCCTTTTCTACCTGTTCTTCCTTCTTCCTTTTTGAAGAGTTTTATGGTTAATACTTCTATACAGTTTGAATTATTATTACATGTACAGTATGCTTTTGCAATTCTTGATTTAGATCAGTTTAGTAAGCTTTCACCTTCAAAGTTGTTTCATGGAATGTGAAAGGATTTAATCACCCTATCAAAAGGCAAAGAGTACTCTCCCACCTTTCCTCTTACAATCCAGACATCGTCCTTATTCAAGAAACTCACCTATCTGACATCGAATCTTTAAAGCTAAAGCGACTATGGGTTGGAACTGTTTTATTTTCTCCTGCTTCTCAAAAAAAGAATGGAGTAGCCATTTTGATTCATAAGCGACTCCAGTGTAAAGTAGTTCTAGAAGAAAAGGATGACGAGGGACGCTGGGTCTTAGCTAAACTACTAATTAACAACATCCCACTTACGATATTCAATGTTTACGGTCCCACATGTTTTGACTCCTCTTTTTGGCCCTCCATCACAGCAAAATGTATTCAACATAAAGATGATGCTTTTCTATTGGGTGGAGATTGTAACCAGATCATTGACCCATTTTTAGACCGAAGATCCTCTGTTCGTTTCTCCCCTCATAAACCACATAAACAATTCCTTGACACTATTACCCAAACTCATCTTGTAGACTCATGGAGACTCATTCACCCAGACGTTATGGATTTCTCCTTCTTCTCTCCTCCTCATGCTTCCTTCTCCCGCTTAGACTATATCTTTCTCTCTTCATCTCTTTCTCAACACCTTATTTCTTCTTCTATTGAACCAATTGTTATCTCTGACCATGCTCCTATTACTACTGTTTTTGACCTTCTTCCTCCTACTCCTAAATCTTCTCGCTGGCGCTTCAACCCTTCTCTTCTTACTGATCCTCTTTTTTCCTCCTCTTTTCGTGCTTTTGCCTCTGAATTTTTTCATCTTAACTCTACGCCTGATACCCTACCTCATATTCTTTGGGATTCCTTCAAGGCCACAGCCCGAGGTTTTATTATTGATTTTGTCTCTAAAAAGAAGAAAAAATTCCTTCAAAAACGTAAAGTCACCCTTGCCCATATTAAATCTCTGGAACATCAATTCTATACTTCCTCTGATAAGATTATGTCTCCTGAATTGCTTAAGGCTAAGATTGCCTTTAACAAACTTACCACAGACTCTGCCTCCTCTTTTCTTCTCCGGAGCAGCGCGCGATTTTATGGAGGTAGAAATAAATCAGGTAAATTGTTAGCTAATTATTTAAAATCTCGTAAAGAACGTACTAATATTGATTCTATTTATTCCCCCTCTAATGTACTTCTTCATACCAATGCAGAAATTTTGGAACAATTCCAATCTTTTTATAAAACTCTATATACTCCGGAAAACCCTCCCACCCCAGACCTTATTCAATCCTACTTTGACAACATACCTCAACCAGATACTTCCCACCTTAATATTTCGGCTGTTGACTCTGACCTCACGATTTCGGAACTGTCCTCTGCTCTATCCTCCCTCACTAAGGGGAAAACCCCAGGACCGGACGGCTTCCCAGTTGAATTCTACCTACATTTCTCAGACCTTCTTTTACCCCACCTTTTATCCCTATTTCAGTCTTTTTGTTCTACTGGATCAGCCCAAGGCTCTTTTCAGGACGCTACCATATGCCTTATCCCTAAAGATGGTAGAGATCCTAAGTTCTGTAAAAATTATCGACCTATATCTCTAGTTAATGTTGACTATAAAATTTTTGCGAAACTATTAGCTCTTCGCCTTGACCCGCTCCTACCACATCTTATAGGGAAAGAACAATGCGGCTTTGTCAGGGGCCGCTTGACCTCGGACAATTCTAGACTCTTTCTTAATGTTTTAAGTAAAGCCCCTTCACTATCGATTCCCCTTGCAGCCATTTCAGTAGATGCTGAGAAAGCCTTCGACCGGGTTGACTGGTCTTTTCTTCTGGCTTCCTTAAAATGGCACGGCTTTAACCCTAAATTCATATCTTATATTTCTTTGATATATTCTATGCCCAAAGCGTCTGTTCTCGTTAATGGTCAACTCACTTCCCCATTCACACTTCAACGGGGTGTTCGTCAGGGCTGTCCCTTATCACCTCTTCTATTTATTTTAGCGCTTGAACCTTTCCTTACCTCCATACGCAGTAATCCATTCATCTCTGGCTTCCCGTACGGTAAACGTCATCTTAAATTGTCTGCATATGCTGACGATATTCTTTTATTTATTTCTGACCCGCCTACCTCAGTCCCCGCATTACTAAACGAATTTCAGCAATTCTCCTTGGTCTCCGGTTACAAAATAAACTCGGACAAAACAGAGATTCTTCCTTTAACCACACTTTGTCTCCCCCACTTTTTCACGGCTACTGGCTTCGCTTGGAATTCTACAAAAATTAAATATCTCGGCGTTCTTTTTTCTAGCTCTATATCCTCCTCCATTCAACTCAACATGAATGCAGTCATATCTAGGATAGACTCATTACTCACCTCTTGGAATCCACTATTTCTTTCCTGGTGGGGCCGTCTTGACTCCATCAGAATGATGATTGCCCCCATTTTGATCTATTTATTATCCATGCTCCCACTTCGTATCCCAAACTCCTATTTCCGCCGCATTGACTCTACGTTGTCCAAATTTCTTTGGAAGCAGAAAAAAGCCCGCATATCGCTTTCCAACTTACGTAAATCTAAACTTAATGGTGGTACCAACTTTCCAGACTTTCGCCTCTATCACAAGTCCTTTTCCCTTCGACAGGCTTCCCGCTGGTTATCTCAGGAACCCTCCCCTTTTTCTCCCCTCTGGCTTTCTGTTGAACAGGAACTACTGCTTCCGTACTCTTTCCAAGAAGTAATTCGTTTTACCTCTAAAGCCCCATGCCTTAATCCCCTTTTATTCAAGCATACTTCTTCTCTTCTGCGCCCTTTAGTTTCACCTTCCTCAGTAACGCAGGAATCCTTCCTACTATTGCCTATATGGTACAATTCACTTCTATTAATTAACAACCGACCTATTGCATGGCCCTCATGGAGAGCGAAAGGTATCATTTGGATACGTCATCTTTTTGATGGGTCATCCCCTTGCTCATTTCCTGCATTTCGGTCTCAATTCCACTGCCCTCCTTCTTTTGCAAAGAAATTCCCCATCCTTATGGAAACCATTCTAGATCGTTATTACTCTCTCCCCTCTGAAGACCTACCTGCCTCATCTTCCTCTCTACTCACTGTCCTTTCTACAACTCCTAAAGCTTCCATCATTTACCGATACTTTTCAGCCCCCAATCCAGTTCGTCTCAAATCAAAATTAGAACTGTCCTGGGAGACAGACTTACTTTCTTCATGGCCGACTTCTCTCTGGGACAAAATATGGGCTCGGTCCTTGAAGATTTCCCGTACTGCTTCTCTCACTCAATCCTTATTTTTCTTTTACCACAGACTTTACCTTTCTCCTTTTTCTATCTCCCGCTTTCAACCTGATGCTGTATCTAACTGTTGGACCTGTAATGCCCCTTCTGCGGATCTTTTCCACCTCTTCTTCTTCTGCCCTTCAACTCGTATTTTCTGGTCTCAGATATTCTCTCGCCTTTCTCGCATTTTCAACCTCTCTATTCAATTTTCTCCTCCTTTAGTATTTCTTGGTAGCCTTTCAGAGGATTTAGTCCTCCCCCCACATTCTCGCGGTCTTTTTGATCTTATGCTGGCTCTGGCATTACAACATATTGTCTCTAATTGGAAATCTCTGAACAAATTGTCTCTCAATTGTTGGTGGAATCTTGTATGTCACTCACACAGACTTGATGTTGCTTTTGCCTCCTCCTGTAAACCCTCCCGAAATGTTGAATTTTACTGGCTACCTCTCACTCTATACCTTGATCAATCCGCCAAAAAGTGTTACTCTCCACTATCTTCAGATAATTTCAAGCCCCCCTGAACTCATGTACTCTTGCCTGCAGTTTTTCATGATATTTTTCAGTCTCAATATTGTTATTATTTAGCTTTATATTGACCTTCTTCATATTTATTTTTCATTCATGCAATTATTCATATGATGCCTTTTACTGTACTTTTTGATTGCCATTGACTGTATTTCCTATTATTGCTTACCCATCCTCTAAGATCAATACCATGTTTTTGTTTTCTTCTCTCCTCCCTTCCCCCCCCTCCTTCCCTCCCCACCATTTAAAATGCTTTGTCTTTCACTGTGATATTGGCTGATTCTACTTTCTTTGTCCCATCTCATACCTTTGTTCTCATATTGGCTGATGTCACCTTATTGTATTACTTATTTTTCTCTAATAAAGCTTTCAAACATAAAAAAAATAAATTATGAGCACACAACCAGTATGGACCCTGACTGGTTATAGATTCAGAAAGACACATGTTCTAAGAAACCTCTTCCAAGTTAAGTAGGCAACTGTAGGGGATTTAGAAACCTGTTTGAAGTCTGGAAAGAGTCATGCAAGTTGTAAAATCTACAGCCATACATCTTCATAAACGGACACTGCCATAGACCTAAGGAAAATCTTTCTGCCTATGTTTCACTCTTCTTTGAGGGTCTTACAATGATGGAAATCTTCTTGCAATTGTTTCTGGGGGTGACGGGCATAAAGAGGGTCAGTTGTACTGAAGTATAAAAATAGTGATGGATAGAATGCAGTCCACACACATACTGCCAACTCAGATTAGACCCTGCCATATGCAAAACAGAACAAAGAGTTAGAATGTTACCCTGAGTGGCTGACAGTGGTTAAACTTATTGCAAGCATTCTTCTCATCTAATTTTTTGTGTTTGACGTTAAATAGGTCAGGCATCCAGAGTTTACAAGATCAAAGGAGGTATGAAGGATAACAGTAGCTTCAGGTGATGTTCGATATAGTAATACCCACTTGAGCTGTGACTGTGAATGTGACATAACTTTTGGGAAAGATAATTTTGAGATAGAGCAGATGGGCAAGGCATGTGAGAGCCATTCATGTTTAACACAAGAGAGCATAGCATAATTAAACAAGGTGGGGCAGAAACAACACAAACAATGTGGATGCCTGAGAAACTAAGAGGCATGATGGTACAAGGAGCCCAGCATCCCCACCAATTATCATACCTTTAAAAGCCCCCAAGAAGTTTGATGTTGTTCGGGGCTCCTATCATCCTGGTGGAGGCTTGCAGTGCATCAAGGTTGCCAAGCCACAATACATTTTTTAACTGAGTTAAACATTCTATTGCACATACACTAACTTTGATGGCTAGTGTACACTGGACACTGTGAACTATTTTTTGTAAATGTGTTGCATTGCACTAATCTGTGGGAGATGCATCTGGTAAATATTGGGGCTGTGCTAGCCTCTGCTCTTTAGTCTTAATCCTGCATATCAGGAAAGGGTTCTTAGTTGGTTACCTAAATCTCTTGTTGCATTTGTATGGCTTTTGGAATGTGGAAATCAGAAAGACAAATTTCATGTACGATTAGCCAGTGTTATAATAGTTGTGCAGACATGTGGTTTTTGGATATTTTACAAGGTCCTCCGTGTAACCCAACTATTGCTTTTATTAATCTTGTTTTGAAAAAAAAAGAAAATAATACATTGCATTAATTAAAAAATTTAACTTTAGCTAATTTAGGATTTCGTAGGATTCATACTTAGTTGTGTTGGTGATGTCTGCTGCCAAAGTTCTGTATCACATGGACAAACTGGTATTTTGTGCCTCAACAAAATAATGTTTGAATGTATTTTCACATGCAAGACAACAACTTTGTCTGCAAAAGTAATCCTTTTGACCCTGTTCACCCTCATGATTTGCTTAGTACTGGTGGTAACTGACCCTGTGCCCTGGGCTTTGCTTACCAGACCCAGGGCCACTGCTCAATTGCAAAGGTATATGATTGTTAGGTATAATTAAAATTGGCAATGACAGGCCCCTGTAAGTTCCCAGTATATAACAAGGGAAGGGAGATTCAAAACTACCTATAAGTCCCTAGTATATGATATGGCAGGGAGGTTTAGCCGCCCGGTAGATTTCCTGCACTGGAGTGTGCACTACTATGTTGCCTGCTGCTATTGTAAAGGCAGCCCTGCTTTGCAGGCAGTTTTAAAAATAAATTATATGCAAATTCGACATTGAAATTTAATGTACTTACAAAGCAGTAGTCTACTTTTGTTTTTTTACAAATAAGTCACCTGGAGGTCTCCTCTAGTTGCAGCAGGTGTAATGTGCCATGTAACTATAAGTAGGTAAATTATAAAAGATGTGCAATTAGCCCCAGTGAGGGAAAAACTGCCAAATTCATTTTTCCACATTGTAGGTAATTAGCTCCATAGGCTAACATTAGAATATTTTATTTAAGTATAAATATTGCTAGAAAGGAGCTAAAATATATAATTCAAGGACTTTCAATGATGGTTATGATAAATCCAACAACCTGTCACTGTTAGATGTATAATATCTATCACAGAAAAGAAGCTATTAAACTTTATTTTTCTGTAATCCAAAATCGAGCCTTCCAGCTGCTCTTTCCTGATTGGCTAGCCTCTATCCAGGCTGAGACATGCTGTCTTAATGATGTGTGACGTTGCCCGCTAGGGAGATGATGGGTTTTCTGTGGGAGAACTGAAACTGCAGAAGACAGGAGGGAGGAGGGGTGTCAAACTGGTCTTCAAAGGGAGAATGACACTTTTGATAGCACAGGCTCACCTACCCCCATCCTGCCACCCTAGCCACACATGAGCCATGGTGATTGATTAAGAACAGGAATGGAAGGGAAGTGTTAGGTAATCTTAGCCACACCAGTGGGTTGGCTTACCCAGCTCTAACCTCCATTGAGAGAATTCGTCCATGTTGGATTTTGAGGAAAGCGGGCTTTATGCGACAAGAATATGCCACACTTTGGAGGAGTGGTCAGGCACCTGGGCACCCTGCATCCCATTGGTCAAGGGTGCCCCCCTGCTTGACGCCCAGAAACACAGCATAAATACTGAAGAGTTGCTAAGCAACTCAGATCTGCTGCCTGAAACTACAACGAGAAGAAGGACTGCCCTCCTGGGACCCTGACCTGCTACCCACGGGATTGCACTCTGAAGGACTGAACCTGCAGGGCACTGGGAACTACAGCCCTAAAGACTTTGCCTTGCTTCAAGAAGGGTTAAGGAGTGGATTTGATGCATTCTACAGGTTAACAGAGACCAACTGTATCATTGCCACCAAGAAGTCCCATCCTGGAGTGCATCCAGTGGACATTTATGGATTTGGCCTGGTGAATTGTGGGAATTGTAGTCCCAACATTCCAAGGACCGTCTCAGAAATTCTAGACCCCTGGATTGGTGTTATGGACACATTGAACCCTTAAGGAGACCTTCAAAAAGACGATCCACAAGTTTGGTGAAGTTTGGGAGCTTTTCGGTAAAAAGCTCCATAAGGTGACCGACTCTGCGTCGAGAGTCAAGCCGGCTACCTTCAACCGTGATCCGGCTTGGAATGCAGGTTCATCCTTCTGAAAGATCTGGAGCTCCAAACTTCCAGGATTTGACCTGGCTTCGTAGAAAACCAAGCCGACAATGCTGAGAGAAAAACCTCCAGAAAAACAACTATATACAAAGGTAGAATTTTGACTAAGGCCCCCTGCTTAGTGTATCCAACCAGGGCTCCATCACGGTCGGCCTCAAACTTTGACTTTGTCCTGGTAAAGCACAACTAGATGTCCCAATTTGGTGCAATAGGTTTTAAGCACTTTATAGTGTTTATTCTTTGAAAATTCATATTTCCGGTTCCCTACAGTGGATTTTGGGCGTTTTGGTGTCTATTTGTGCCTAAAAATATATCCTATTTTTATGAATTGGAGATGGATTTTTATTGTTTGTTGTGTCTTACTTATTTAATGTATTGGTATTTTTAAATCTTTTACACATCTGTCCCCTATGTTAGGACTGCCTGCTCTTTGCCCACTATCAAGGTTTGAGCAAGGGAATAGCTTATTAATACCTTGACTGACCCTTTTATTGTGTTTGTGGCCTTATTACTAGTGGTAAGTCACTACTTGCCGCTACTAATAATCTATTTTCCAACATATGGGGTTCAGCGGTTAGGAAACATACTTATGTTTAAATTACACAATACAGTAAATTAAGTTAAGAACTTTAAAAATCCAATAAATTCACTTAGAACAAAACTTTGATTTTTTAATTTTTGCCATTTGGACGAAACTGATTTTTAATCAATATTTTTGATGTTTCTAAATTTGTTCTATTCCTGATTGATAAAGTTTTTGTGACCCAAAACTAGGGATACAACGGAACTAGATCAGGCTAACTTGAACAAACACACAGTGCCTGCGCTTAGAGTTCAGTGTAGGTTCAGGGGGATATCTGCTCCCAATAAGATTAGGAAGGCAGAGTTGAGTAGATCCCTTAAGGCCTGGGCACAGACTATTGAAGAGAATGAAGTGTAGGGTGACTCCTTCAACACCCTCAAAGAGGATAATGATGGTGATAACGCCTCAATTGCTTCCAGGACTAGGTTCATACTTCCAGCTAATGGGCAGACGGGAGACTCCCCCACAAAGGACCCAGATAGGGCCCTTTGATGGCAAGAGCTGGAGCCTCAGTTAGCTTCCATAGCTGAGAAGATGTGGGCAAGGGAGGAAGAGAGAAGAAATGTTGGCAGCAATAATGATGAAGACGAGATGTCCCGAGGTGGTGGATTTGACCCTACATTTCCCATTGGAATAGTTCCCAAGTACCAGGAGGGGGATGACATAGACAAATGGCTGGCAACATTTGAAAGGGCCCTTAGGATGAGATAGGTCCACTCAAAATACCAGGGTTCACTCCTGTGGGATTTGATTCTAGTAGCTGGGAAGGCTAGGGCCCTGTGCCTACAGGGGAATGATGCAGAATCCTACCCACACATGAGGAAATATCTAGTACAGAAATTTAGTCTGACCCCAGAAGGTAAACACACAGTCATGGGCGGACTTTGTGGACATCTCAGTGAAGGCACTAGAAAGCTGAATGGCAGGTAACAAAGTGAGTAGTTATGAGGGGTTGTACAACTTAATTTTTAAAGTGTGCATCCTGACTCACTGTGTACAAGAGAAGTTATGCCATTACCTAGAGAACTCTAAGCTGATCTGCCCCAGAGAGCTGGGGGAGATTGCTGATGAGTGGTTGAGAACCTGGGTTTCCAATCAGCACCAGGGGGTGATCAGAGGAAGGGAGGACAGCCCCCCAGGGGAAAGCCCAAGGGAAAGAAGGTCATAACAGAAAGAGTCGTCACACGACCCACAAAAACTTGCTCAAGGAGGGTGGCCATGAGCCAAGGCAATTTTAAGGGGAGGGGCTATCAGGGAAAGCCTAGTAGGTTCTTTGATCCCTAAAAGGTGGGGAAGTGCTATGACTGTAATCCACCAAAGCACAAGAAAGGAGATGCTGGCTACTCAAAGAAGCCCCTCACTATTGGGCAGACCCAGGAGATTGCTATTGTAGGTGTGGGGGTGGAGATTGTCCCAGAGTTGGGGAAGGGTTTGACAGAGGTAACCTTAGTATTCTTGGATGGGATAGATATTAGAACTCTGGTCGGCTTGCCTCCCAGCATGGAGAGGTACAGGCAAAGCTCTAAAATCAATGGAGGGCGGATCATGCTTGTTGAGTATCACTAGGTAACCTATGCAGACAGCAGAGCCAAACTCCATCCCATGGCAATGGCGATTTCGGAATGGGGAGGTGTGACAGGCCCCAAGAAGGTAGTTGTGTCTCCTGCACTCTCTGTAGAGTGTCTACTGGGAAATTACTTTGAAGCGTATGACTGGTCAGGGGTGGAGAGAATGGTCCATGAAAGGATGCTGGACCTCCCTGAGTGGGTATGTGTTGTGACCAGTTCATAGACTATCCAGAAGGGAAATGCTGGACACTTGGACCGCTGGAACAATGGGCCAAAAATCCAATTGCAAGTGAAAGGGGAATGGGTCTGGTGAGTCAGCCCAGGGGCCTCCAGAGGTGCAGCAAGAATCTGGCCATGAGAGTGAGGATCTTGTCATGTTGTTTCCTAAAGTCAATAAGAACTTGGGGGGCAGATTTACAAGCCCCCTGCACCACCACTACGTCACATTTCGTGACGTTCTGGTGGCGCAGGGGGCTCCTCCATATTTACAAGGAGAGGAAAAGCCACCCTGCGTGACTTTTCCTCTCCTCGTAAATATGGCCCCTTCACACGCAGCACTGTGCGTGGAAGGGGCGTTCCATGGGTGTTGCTGTGGGTGTTCCCATGAAACACCCATGGAACAAGACACATCTCCAGATTTACGAGAAATCGTAAATCTAGAGATGCGTGTGAATGGTACGCCAGGTGGCGTAGCGAGGCGCAACGAGGAGACATGTTTTCATTTCTCCTCGTTTTTTCCTCTTTCAATGCGTGTTGCATTCTACAGCACGCATTGAAAGAGGAAAAAGCCTCTTGTGATTGTTTTTGTGCAGGAAGATGTCCCTTCCTGCACAAAAACAATATCCCCATGACGGAGGCATCCTTGCACTATGGTGCCTGCGCCGGCGCATTGCTGCAGTTTGTGCGTCAGAAAACACAGAGATGCGACATATTCTTGTAAATATGTCGCATCTCTGTGCTTTCCAAACTAACGCAGCACGGCGCAGCAAAATGACTTGCTGCACCGTGCTGCGTTACTTTGTTGTAAATCTGCCCCTGTGTGTTTGTGGATGACAAAAACTTAGGATGGTGCCAGACTGACTCCATGCACCCCCATCGGAGATGTTGTCCCTTGGACCAGCTAGCTCACAGTGCCACCGTTAGCCCCCTTAAATCTGAACAAGAAGGGAGCATTTCTGGCAACCACTGAACATGACAAATCTGTTCCCTCAGGAACCGTGGTGACGGACCACAAACTTTCGCTCAGTCACTCATGCTTTCTTTGGCTCAGAAAAATATACAACGAATACATGAAGGAGCGTTTTCAATATTTACTGAGTGATTCTTATATAGACTATATGGGCTGCAATGATTAATGGACAGAAAAAGATAAACGTTATAACAATCTAGCACATGCCTACTATGCTAACCCTAACCAATGTGTCTAGGGTGTGTGAATGTATGGTTTGCCAAGAAAACCCCCGTATGGACGATCTAACCCCTTTGACTGGTGGGTAAGACTGTATGACCCCGTCATGGTCACAAACTGGACACCCCTCACGGAGATGTCAGTCAGCTGTTAGGCAGAAGCTTCAAAATGTACAGATCCCTTGAGATCAGCAGAAGTGTCTCCTCTGATCATGTTAGGAAACAAAAGGCTGTATGTAGAAAATGGCATCCTTGCCTTGGGTCAAGATTATGATCAGGAAACCATTATTTGTGACATACAGATAGCGGTGTCACCATATGGATATAGTAATAAACACATTTGTATCATGTGAGAGGCCTTGCACTAATTCCAAGGCAGTGTGATAGTATTCTCACTAAGTGTTCTATGTCAGCAAGGTCAGTGTTTCTGTGAAAGCAGACCAAGTGTCACAAACGCAAAATGTGTGTCAAATGTTACTGTGGCAAAGAGAAGGCAACTTTAGGAAAAAGGACTTGTGTATAATGAAAAATGATTCTAATTCCTACCTGGCCTAACTCTGGAACATGACAATCTGACCACTGAGGAAGGGATTTCATCCCTGCAAGGTCTTTCTGATGGATACATCTGCCAGTGGATTCCTCACCTTGTGAATATCCCCTGCGCCAGCATTCCACGGAACTTTTCTTCCCCAGCATTCCACGTCGACGTGGGCGACGTCACAATACATCGGCTCCGCACGCGACTCCGTACGACGTCATCGGAGCCATAAGAAGCCCACGTCGGCGTGATGACGTCAGTTCCCTTTTTTCCGCGCCGTCGACGCGCAACGGTTTTTTCCCAGTGCTCTCTAGATACTTTGTAATCTAGTGGTGTATTTTTGTTAACATCGGTATGTCTTCGATGAGGAAGTCGGGCTTTAAGCCCTGTAGGGAGTGCGGAGGCCTGATGTCCATGACGGATCCGCATCAGAATTGTTTATGGTGTCTCTCCTCTGATCATGACGTGGATGAGTGCGGGTGCTGTAGGAGCATGAATCCTAAAGCGCTGAAGGAGAGGAAGACCAAACTCTTCATGAAGAAGATCGGTGAGGAGAAGAGAGGGAGGAAAAAGGAGAAGTCCAGGCGGGAGTCTTCGACTTCGAGGTCGTCGAAGTCGAAGAAGCACCATAAGAAGAGGAAGCATTCTTCTCGGCGTCGGTCCTCGAAGTCTAAGAGGTCGAGGTCGGCTTCGCCTCGTCGACGTCAGAGCAAGGTCTTGTCTCCTTCGCCTTCTCCTGATAAGTCTTCGAAGTCTCCCTCTCCGAAGCGGACTCCAGCTCGTTCCCCGACGCCGTCGCCGGCGCTGTCCAAGGCTTCGACTCCGGGTCGGGTGGAATCTGATGTGGAGCAGGAGCAGGAAGAGTCTGTTCCGGTGCCTGATGACTCCGCGGCTCCGGTGGAGGATTCTGAGGAGCCGACGCCGGTGGCTCCACAGGAGGATACAGGGGCAGTTCCTTATCCCCAATTCCCGGCTCCAGGTACGGATCCTTCGGGATTTCTGAATGCCATGTATGGCATTTTTCAGAGAGCATCCTTCCCATCCGGAGCACCAGCAGGTCCCGTGGGTCCGATGGCGTTTTCTCTGGAAGTGCCGCAGCAATACGCTCAGGCTCCTTTTCTGCCTTTTATGCCGATGGCGCCTTCTTGGCAGTTTCCGGCGCCGGTTGGGAATCCGGCTCGACCTCGGATGGATGGTCAATCTTCGGAGCCTTCTTTGACGCCGAGGCCGACTCCATCGACGCCGCATCCGGTGCCGCCGACTCCACCTGTAGCGCCTCCGACGCCGGTGCCTTTGGCTCCACCGACGCCGCGTACGACGTCGACGACGCCGGCTCCCCGGAATCGATCGAGGCGGGAGGCCCAAAGGGTTTTGGAGGAGGAAAGATATCGAGCTGAGGTAGAAGAAGGTGAAGTCGACTCTTCTTCGGATGAGTTTGGAGGTATAGAGGTAGCAAGTGGTTTGGATACCACCCCGGAGTGGGAGCATGCTTCTACAAGGTCTTCTCCACCACAGGAATTGGCGCCCTACCATGTTGTGATCAAGAAGGCCGCGGAGTTGTTAGATCTGCAGCTGCCCTCTGTGGAATACAAGTCCAATCTGCTTACAGAGGTGTTGCACTCCCCGACGTCGGCTTCGGAGCCTTTGTTACCTTTCAATGAGGCTCTCTTGGAACCAGTGTTGGAGGTGTGGAAGAAGCCTCTGTCAGCTCCAGCAGTTTTCAGGCAGGTGGCAAGGAGATACAGGGTTGCGCCAGGAGACCCGGATTTTTTATCCACGCATCCTTCTCCGGAGAGCCTAGTGGTGCAGGCTTCATGTTCTAAACATGCTTCGGGTGCTTTCCCCCAATCTCCTGCTGATAGGGAGTCAAAGAAAGTTGATCAGGCGGCCAAAAAGACATTCTCCTCAGGAAGTATGGCGTTGAAGTCATCAAATGCCACATGCTTGCTGGGGCGTTATGTTCATGCCCTGATGGACTCTATAAAAACTTTGGCCCCTAAGTTACCTGAGGGGGATAAGTCGTCCTTCATGGAGGTTGTGGCGGACACTCAGGCAGCTGCCAGGCAGGTGATCCAGTCTGGGCTGGATACGGCGGACTCTGTGGCGAGGATTATGGGGTCGTCCATTGCCGCAAGGAGACAAGCTTGGCTCCGTTCCTCAGGGTTTTCTGCAGATGTCCAGGCCACGCTGGTGGATCTGCCCTTTGATGGACAAAAGTTGTTTGGGGAGAAGGCAGATTCTGCTCTTCAACGTTTTAAGGACAGTAGGTTGACGGCGAAGTCCTTGGGTCTGCAGGTTCCTGCTAGAGGTTCAACTTTCCGTAAGGCTAGGGGATTCGGAAGGTCATCCTTTCGCTCCTTCCGACAGCCACAACAACAGCAGCAACAACAGCAGCAGAATCCCCTCTATCGCTCCTATAGAGGGAAGCAAAGGGGTCGGAGAGGTTCTGGTCGCAACCCCTCTTCTTCTTCCTCCTCCTCCTCTGCTCCAAATGAGGCTTCAGGGAAGCAGCCCTAGATCCCCCATCCCGGATCATGTAAGACCTGTGGGGGGTCGGGTGTCCTACTTTCTACGGGGTTGGAAATCTGTTACAACCGACCTTTGGGTTTTGAACCTCGTAGAGACTGGGTACGCCCTTCCCTTTCGGGAGTTTCCTCCCCCTTACCCTCCTTGCCAAGGTTATTGCTCGGAGGACCACCTGCTTCTCCTGCAGAAAGAAGTTCAAGCTTTGTTTCAGAAGGGCGCAATAGAGGTGGTTCCGGAGCAGGAAAGGGGTCAGGGATGCTACTCCCGGTATTTCCTGATCCCCAAGAAGGACGGCAGATTGCGTCCGATTCTGGACCTCAGAATCTTGAATTTTTACCTGAAACAGGAGAAGTTCAAGATGCTGACCCTTGCGCAGGTTCTTCAAGCGTTGCAGCAAGGAGACTGGATGGTGTCGCTCGACTTGCAGGACGCGTACTTCCATGTCCCAATCCTGAAGTCGCACAGGAAGTATCTCCGTTTTACGGTTGGGTCGCAACATTATCAATTTGCGGTCCTCCCGTTTGGTCTTACTACTGCACCTCGAGTCTTCACAAAGGTGATGGCAGTGGTGGCTGCTCATCTCAGGAGGTCGGGGATTCCGGTTTTCCCCTACCTGGACGACTGGCTTCTGAAGGCAGAGTCCCCAGAGATGGTGCAGCGTCATCTGCAGGTGACAACTCAGCTGTTATTCGACTTGGGTTTTTCGATCAATGTGCCCAAATCTCACCTGGTGCCCTCTCAACGCAACCTGTTTATAGGGGCAGTACTGGACACTACTGTGTGTCGAGCATTCCCTCCTCCTCAAAGGATTCTCGACATTCAGGAGATGGTCCCTTTATTCCACAGTGGAGCGGTTGTTCCAGTTCTGAAGGTCCTTCGCCTGCTCGGTCTGTTCGCTTCCTGCATTCTGTTGGTCAACCATGCACGCTGGCACATGAGGGCGCTCCAGTGGTGCCTCCGCAAGCAGTGGTATCAGCACAACGGGGATCTCGGGGAGTCGATCAAGATCTCCGGAGAAGCTGCAGCGGATCTGTCTTGGTGGAGCGTGGAGGGCAATCTGTCCCAAGGAAAGCCTTTCCATCTACCTCCATCGGTGGCCATAGTGATAACGGATGCCTCCACCCTAGGGTGGGGAGCTCATCTGGGGGATCTGGAGATCAAGGGTCTTTGGTCTCCAGAGGAGAGGTTGTTTCATATCAACCTTCTGGAGTTGCGGGCGATTCGTTTGGCACTCAAGGCCTTTCTCCCTTCCCTTCGCGGTCAGTCAGTTCAAGTCCTGACGGACAACACGACCGCGATGTGGTATATAAACAAACAGGGAGGAGTGGGGTCTCTTTGTCTCTGCAGAGAGGCCCTGCGTCTGTGGTCCTGGGCTCAGGACCATCAGATTTGTCTGATGGCAAATCATCTGGCCGGGGTGCTGAACGTGCGTGCGGACAGTCTCAGTCGGCAGTTCTCCGCCGACCACGAGTGGAGGCTCCATCCGGAGGTGGTTCGTCGCGTCTTTCGGACGTGGGGGACTCCTCGGGTGGACCTGTTTGCCACCCGAGAGAACGCGCACTGCCCGTCATTCTGCAGTCTCCAGTATCCGATGCAGGGGGCGTTGGGGGACGCGTTTCAGTTGAGTTGGGGCTCACGACTCCTTTACGCGTTTCCTCCCGTGCCCTTGATTCCTCGGGTTCTGAGGAAGATTCGCCAAGACCGGGCCCAAGTCATTTTGGTCGCCCCGGACTGGCCAAGAAGGGTGTGGTACACAGATCTTCTCCACCTCTCCTCGTGCCCTCCGCTCCGTCTCCCTCTGAGGGCAGACCTCCTCTCGCAGTCGGAGGGGCAGGTTCTACACCCCCACCTCCAGAGCTTACACCTTCATGCCTGGAGATTGAACGGGGCAACCTGAGTTCCTTCTCTCTCCCACCTGATGTGGTGGACGTTATTTTATCGGCCAGGCGACACTCCACCAAGTCCATATACTCCTACAGGTGGTCTAAGTTTGTAAAGTGGTGTGGAGAGAGGTCTATTGACCCTTTAAAGGCTCATCTTTCTGATGTGCTTCAGTTTGCTCTTTCCTTGGCTCAGCAGGGCTGTGCTGTGGCCACGGTCAAGGGCTACCTTTCGGCCTTATCGGCATTTCTGTGCCTTCCAGATCAACCTTCGTTGTTTAAATCTCCGGTTGTTCTGAGGTTCATCAAGGGCCTTACAAACATGTTTCCTCCTACTCCATTTGTAATGCCTCAGTGGGACCTTAATCTTGTCTTAACCTTTTTAATGGGGTCCCCTTTTGAGCCTCTTCATAATTGTCCTTTGAGGCTGTTGTCCTTTAAGGTGGTTTTTCTTGTAGCCATAACCTCGGCAAGGAGGGTGAGTGAGCTTCAAGCTCTTAGTTCCAAACCTCCTTTTCTTACCTTACATGCTGAAAGGATGGTTCTCAGGACCAGGGCTGCTTTCCTGCCAAAAGTTGTTACTCCTTTCCATTTGGGGCAGTCTATTACCCTCCCTGTTTTTTATCCACCCCCTCATCCTTCCAAAGAAGAAGAAAGACTCCATCGCCTTGACCCGAAGAGGGCTATGAGTTTTTGTTTGGACAGGACCAAGGACTTTCGTATTGATGACCAGCTTTTTATTGGCTACGTTGGTCGTTCTAAAGGTAAAGCGGTGCACAAGCGCACGCTGTCAAGATGGATTATACTGACCATCAAGATCTGCTACGCCTTGGCTGGTAAGACTCCTCCTGAGGGTATTCGTGCTCACTCTACTAGAGCTAAGTCTTCAACATCTGCTCTGGCCCGGGGTGTTCCTGTGGCAGATATTTGTATGGCCGCGACTTGGGCCTCCCTCCATACTTTCGCAAAGCATTATTGCTTGGACTCTAAGATGAGGAGGGAGGGCCACTTCGCGCGCTCTGTCTTGCAAGACTTTCTGGTATAGAAAGGTGGACACCCTCCTCCGGGAGTGGGGACTGCTGTGGGAATCTATTCACAAGGTGAGGAATCCACTGGCAGATGTATCCATCAGAAGAACAAGTTACTTACCTTCGGTAACGCTTTTTCTGGTGGATACAGTATCTGCCTGTGGATTCCTCACCAACCCACCCGCCTCCCCGTTGTCCACCTTTTGTATACCATAAAATAGGTCTTGTTTGAAATGCTTATATTTTCTCTTGTACATTTGTAGGAAATGCTTGTTTGATTAGCATTCCTTTGTTTTGTATGCTATGTATATGTATTGGTTTTTCTATATACTGTGTATACTTGGGATTGTCGTTGGTTCACCTGTTCGCCTCGAAGGCACGGAAAAAATGGGTGGAACTGACGTCATCACGCCGACGTGGGCTTCTTATGGCTCCGATGACGTCGTACGGAGTCGCGTGCGGAGCCGATGTATTGTGACGTCGCCCACGTCGACGTGGAATGCTGGGGAAGAAAAGTTCCGTGGAATGCTGGCGCAGGGGATATTCACAAGGTGAGGAATCCACAGGCAGATACTGTATCCACCAGAAAAAGCGTTACCGAAGGTAAGTAACTTGTTCGTCAGATTTCTCATAATTTACAGGAGCTGGTGGAGCCTCCAGAGAAAGGTTTTTTCAGGGACAGAGTGAGTATCCCCCCTGGCCTAACTCTGGAACATGAAAATCTGACCACTGAGGAAGGGATTCCATCCCTGCAAGGTCTGTCAGATTTCTCATAATTTACAGGAGCTGGTGGAGCCTCCAGAGAAAGGTTTTGTCAGGGACAGAGTGAGTATCCCCCCTTAAGTGCTTGAGGCCGACTGCCTCAAATCAAGAGGAGGGGAGTGGCAGTGGATTCCACATAGTCTACTGGGAGGATGGAGTTCTCTACACTGAGGCATGAAACTTCAAGGAAGGGGCCACCAGGAGGTTGGTGGTACCTCAGAAGTACAGAGAACTCATCCAGACCTTAAGTCATATTATTTCCCTCATCAGGTCATTTGAAGCCGAATAAGACTTGGAACTAGTTGGTGAACCATTTCTACTGGCCCATATGTATGAAAAGGTAAAGGAGTTCTGTATCTCCTGTCCCACCTGTCCGGGCAGTGGCAAGATAGGGAGCAAGCCAAAGGCTCCCTTGATACCACTGCCAGTGAAAGGGTTGGGGTGGACATTGTTGGTCCCCTAGAACCACCAACTGCATCAGGGAACAAGTATATCTTGGCGGTAGTGTACATGCCACCAGATACCCTGAAGCAATACCCCTCAGGACAGTCACTGCTCTTTCAGTGGCTAGGGCCCTACTTGAGTGGGTTTCCCAAAGGAGGTGGTTTCAAATATTGCCTCAAACTTTATGTCCAGCTATCTGAAGGCAACGTGGGATGATTGTTGTGATACCTACAAGTGCACCACCCCATATCATTGCCAGATGAATGGTCTGGTTGGCGGGGGACAAACTCAAGAGGAGATTGGGATATTCTCCTCCCATGCCTTCTGTTTTCCTTCAGGGAGGTCCCACAAAAAGGGTTTGTCTTTAGCCCCTTTGAGTTGTTATTTTGGCACCTTGTGAGAAGACCATTGTGCCTGGTGAGAGAGTCTTTGGAAAATCCCCTCAAGGAAGCAAAGGACAATGTTCTTGACTATGTACTAGGCCTGAAATCTCAAATGACAGAATACATGTCCAAAGCAAGCAGGAAACTGAAGGCCAGTCAGGAGTTCATGAAGCACTGGTATGGTCAGAAGGCTGCAATGCCAGAGTACACTCCATGACAGTTGGTGTCGGTGTTGGAGCTGGTAGCTCCTAGGGCCCTCCAGGATAAGTGCTTGGGCCCTATCCAATCCTGGAGAAGAAGGATGAGGTTACCAACCTGGTAGACCTGAACACCCCTAGGAAACCCCACAGGTTCATGCATGTCAACAGATTGAAACCCCACCAGGACAGGACAGACATGGCCATGTTGATGGTCACAGATGAGGGAGGAGAGTAGGAGCCTGAGCCAGTGCCAGACCTCCTCTCCGTCAAGGTGCAAGATGGGTCAGTGGAGGGAGCTTTACTCTCCCAAATTGACAGACCAGCA
The DNA here is from genome assembly GCF_964204655.1 of Triturus cristatus. Lineage (NCBI taxonomy): Eukaryota > Metazoa > Chordata > Amphibia > Caudata > Salamandridae > Triturus > Triturus cristatus. The sequence continues at coordinate 797,176,906 of NC_140586.1, forward strand.
AACCAAAGACTGCAAGCAAGTGCTGGAGCAGTTTGTTAATCTGTTCTCTTTGAACCTAGGTATCACCACTTGGTATATCCAAAACATTGACACTGGTGACAGCCTACCTGACCAAAATAACCTGTACATGTTGCCTGACCATGTCAGAGACGGCATCAAGGCTGAGGTAGCTAAGATGCTGGAATTGGTAGGAATTGAACCCTCTGACAGTCCATGGGCCAGCCCAGTGATACTAGTGCCCAAACCAAATTGCTAAGGGGGAGCAGGGGAGAAGGAGTCAAGGTTCTGTGTGGACTACAGTGGATTGAATGCAGTCACTAAGACTGATGTTTACGCTATACCTAGGGCTGATGAATTCATTGATAGGTTAGGGGCTGCCACGTACCTGAGTACATGTGATTTGACCTCAGGCTACTGGCAGATTGCCCTCACTACAGGAGAAAAGAAGAGGTCAGCATTCTCTACACCAAAGGGACATTACCAATTCAAAGTACTACCCTTCAGCTTAAAGAATGCCCCGGCCACTTCCCAAAGGTCAACACAATGTCCAGAGCAACCAGCCTGGCGACTATTGAGATGAAGGGTGGGTGAAGAAGATACTACACAGAATTCTGCACTCCGTAACTCCATTCCATCTCACCCCAATTAATGAAACAGAAACCTCACATACCTTTAGTAAAACAACAAGTAACTCTTTTTTTCCATGCTAAATGCATAAAGTCATCACACAAAATTGAAAATGCAGCATGCAGTGAGAGCAGTGATGATTTTGGGGTCCTCCTTAGCCTAGGGAGAGAACCAAGCACATGCCTTTTACACAAGGAGCACATCATGCTGAACTATTCCATGGTGGTACCATCCTCCTAGGACCACCCCAAGCACAGTTATGGGCAAAAATACAATCCCAACCAAAGGCCATGCAAAACATAATGGGATGAGATGCTAGAGTGCAGTGAATATTATAGTATCCAATACGTTTTTTTATGAATTCCGTGTTTTCAATGTAATGTGTAGTTAACAAATCTCCGCGACCATTTCCAACCTTCGGGACATTGTGTTGATTATATATGGCTGGGGATTCTCAGTTGCTTTGAGAGTGCAGGTGGCCGCTCTCTCCCTTGGAGCACCATTTTGATTTGTGGTATTGATTTGGGGCATACTTCAAGGTTAGCGCTAGTACCAAACCCAGCCACAGTATATATTATCTTCCAAGGATTTGTGAACAGGGTCTTGTCTGCGTTAGAGCAGTTCAGCGCAGCTTATCTGGACGATATAGCTGTGCACAGTTCTACGTGGGAGGATCACTTGTCCCACCTGAAGGAAGTGATTCAGGCCCTGCAGCAGGCAGGCCTGACTATTAAGGCCAGCAAGTGCCAAATAGGGCAGAGTTCAGTGGTGCACCTGGGCCACTTTGTAGGTGTAGGCCATGTCCAACCTCTCAAGCCCAAGATGAAAACAACTGTTGATTGGGTATCTACTACAACTCAGACTCAGGTCCGGGTATTTTTTGGCCTGACTGGGTACTATAGACAGTTTGTTCAGAACTGTGGGACCATTGTGACTCCCCTGACAGAACTCACCTTTAAGAAGATGCCCAAGAAACTAATTTTTACCCCAGAGTGTCAGTAGGCCTTATATTTACATTTTGAGGCTTTATGTTTAGCACTTGTGCTACTTTCCCCTGACTACACCTAGGAATGCTATGCTGAAAACACACTTATAATACAGTGAAAACACCTACATGCACTAGGGTACCCCATGGGTTAGAGTCCCCCTATGATTGGCATGACCTCCCCTATAAGGCCCTAATACATAATAGGGCATGGGAAATTACACTACCCTTAAGTCCCTAGCATATAATAGGGGATGGCAGTTTGGAGGCTAGCAGCCCTTTTTGCACTTGCATGTGTGCACTACTGAGGCCTGAGGACAGTTGAAAAGTAGCCTTGCATTGCAGGACTGCTTCTAAAATGTAAATTGTACCCAAACTCGACTTTCGTGTTTGGAACGCTTACACATTATTAAACTACAATGTTTTGCATATTAGGTACCCCCAGGGTCTCTTCAATGTGTCCCAGGGGTTGGGGGTCAGGTGTTTATAAGGAGGATCCATATAAAATGGTTTTCATGTGCCCTGGGTTTAGTGAAATTGTATATTTCACTCCCCACATTGCAGTGAAGGGTTTTTCAAAATTTACTTTTGTGCTAGGAGCACTGTGGAGTGAGGATCTGCAATATATTTTTACATATTCAGAACCCCTAACATCTCCCTTAGGTATCCCATTAATATGTGGGGTTCTGTAGATATATAGATGTTGTATAAGCCCTGGTGTTGGAAAAATTGCCCAAGTAATTTCTCCCATTGCAAATCCCCAACTACATAGATTAACATGGCAAGAAGGTATTAAATAATAACGAATGTTAATGAGATTATAAAATTATCATTCCAGGACTGCCTAGAATGATATTGAGAAATCCAACAATATGCTATTGTTGAATTTATCCTAAAATGTGCAGACAAGATTCAGCCTTCCAGTGGTCTGTTCTGATTAGTCAGAGTTAAGTGGATTAGCCAGACTGCTTTGATGAAGATAAGTAGCACCTAAATAATAATATCCACATTTGTAAAGCGCAAACAATCACCCGTAAGGGTATCTAGGCGCTGGGGGCCATCAGGAAGATTAAGCAAGCTATTGCCCAGAGTCACATGGTGCTGGGCTAATCTACCGCCCGGGATCGAACCATGATCCCGAGATTCCGGTGTCAGTTGCCCTGGCCGTGGCACCACACCTCTTCCCCACCTGGGGTTAGAGAGCCAATTTAGGAGGGCACGGTTCTTCTACAAAGGAATGCCAGAGCAGGGGGATGGGTCATAAACAATAATCTTCAGTAGAAGGAAGAGCAGACAGGAGAGGCCAATTTCATTGACAGCGCTACTCTTTGAACCCAGACAGATGGCAAGATTAAGGAGGAAAGAGAATATGCAAGGGGGGAGGGACAATATGGAAATAAACCATCCTGAAGGTTTGCTTAGTCAGCTCTTGTCTCTCTGCTGGAAATCATCCATGTTGAATTTGAGAGAAATGGTCCTCTCTGAGAGACTATAGTGCCACACGTTGGTGGATATGGTCATACTCTGGGGTGTTGTCCTGCTCCTCATTGGACAGGAGTGCCCTCCTGCATGACTCAGAGAACTTGGAATAAGTATCTGAAAGTGGCAGAGCTCTCAGATACTTCTGCTCTCAGCTCTGCTGCTTGAAACTAAGAAGAATTGCCAAGCTGTAAACTTGATTTGCACCATCAGGCCCTGCACTATGAAAAGACTGCACCTGCTGCATTATCTGGAACTACAGAACTTTGGATGTATGTTGTTTCAAGAGAAATAAAGATAACTGTGGGGAATGAACTCCGCTCCGCTAACAATGATTGCAGAGGAACCTACTGCACCTACAACTCTTTGATATGACAACCTTTACAAACTAAAAAGCATATAACCAATTCACAAAAGTGAACTTTGAAAAATATTAGGCAATGAGAGAGGTGATGATTTTGGGGTCACCCCTAACCTAGGGGAAGGACCAAGCACATGCCTTGAACACAAAGAGCATATCATGCTGGACAATTCGGTGGTGGTCCCATCCTCCTAGGACCACCCCAAGCAAAGTAATGGGCATTTTCTGAGACCTATTCTGAGCCCTAGTTTGTGTTATTGGCCTTATTGCCAGAGGTAGATGTACATTTACCCCTACCAAAGATCCACTTTCCAACACTGCTGCTCTCTCCTGATTGGCTAGCCTCTGCCAGGCTGAGGCAAGCTATCTTAATGGGGTGTGAAGTAGCTTGCTGAAGAGAGAATGGGTTTCTTATGGGAGGAGAACTGAAACTGCAGAAGCAGAAGGCAGGCATAAGGAGGCGTGGCCAAACTGGTCTTCAAAGGAGGAATGACACTGTAGGACGGAACAGGCTCACCCCCACATCCTGCCCCCCAGCCACACAGAAACCCCGGTATTAAGATGAAGGAGAGTGATGGAAAGAGAGTGTTAGTTGATCTTAGCCATGCCAGCTTTGTCTAACCTCAAAGGAGAGAATTCCTCTATGTTGAATAGTGCTCTCATGGACAAAAATAGGCCACACTTTGGAGGAAGTGGTCATACACCTGGGTGGCACCCTGCAACCCATTGGTCAGGGGTGACCCCCTGCTCGTTGCTCAGAAACACAGCATAAATATGGAAGAGTTGCCAAGCAAATCACAACTGCTGTCTGGACTACAAGGAGAAAAAGAACTGCCTTGATGGAACCCTGGCCTGCACCCCAAAGGATTGCACTCTGAAGGACTGCACCTGCTTCACACTGGGAACTACAACCCTAAGGACTCTGCCTTGCTTGAAGAAGGATTAGGGAATGGAGCCCACTTGCATCATCTCCATCAAGACGTCTGCATCCTGGTGTGTCTAGTGGACTTTTAAGGATTTGGCAAGGTGCATTGTGGGAATTCTAGCCCCAAAATCCCATGGACCATATCAAAGAACCTAAACCCATTGACTGGTGCTATGGAACCCTCATGGATACCTATTGGAAGAGGATCCAGAAGTTTGGGAACTCTTTGATAAAAAGCTCCAGAAGGGGACCCACTCGACGTCGAGAGTCAAGCCACCTACCTTGAACCGCGACCCCACGTTGAATTCAGATTTGTCCTGCTGAAAGCTCTGGAGCTCCAGACTTCCAGGATTTGACTGCGCCTTGTAGAAAACCAAGCTGACTACGTCGGGTGAAGAACCTCCAGAAAAACGACTGTGTGAGAAGGTAACATTTTGACCAAGGCCTCCTGCTTAGTGTATCCGATCAGGGCTCCACGTGGTTGGCCTCAAACATTGACCCGGTCAGGCACGACCAGATGTCCCAATTAAGCGCTATAGGTTTTTAAGCACTAGAACGTGTTTTTTCTTTAAAAATTCATATGTTCAGTTCCTTACATCTGATTTGTGTAGTTTTGGTGTCTATTTGCTCATAAACATATAACCTATTTCAATAATTGGAGCTGGATTTTTAATGTATATTGTTGTGTCTTACGTATCTAATGTATTGATGATTTTAAATGCTTTGCACAGCTATCTCCTAAGTTACGCCTGCCTGCTCGCTGCCAGCTGTCAATGGTTGAGCAAGGGAATAATTTATTGAGACCTTGACAGACCCTCTTATTGTGTTTTTGGCCTTATTACTAGTGGTATGTTGCTACTTATCAATACTAATAATCTCCTTTCCAACACCTGCCCTCTGTCGTGTCAGCAGAGTCATGCATGTTCAAGGTTTCACCTAGCTATCTTAGCAGAATCACACAAAATATAGCAATATTTGTTCTAGTACAAGTGGCGCCCATGTGAAGCTCCAGGTTGTAGAATTATCAGAGACCTTGGAAATGTATTTTCTTGCAATTGTTTCCCTCTATTAAATTATGATTGGTTTATTTTGTGGTAACTCGGTACAACTGTATTACATTTCTAAACTCCTTTGTTCAGACCTCTATAAAAGTATAGCCTTTTCTGGATGTGTTAAAGCCCTTTTCTTACTGACCTTAGGAGGTGAATCCATGTTGGATTGCTCTCCCATTTTGTATTTTGCTTACCTGAACTATACTAAGTTCTTTGATTGATTGTGTACTCTAACTTAGCTTAGAACTCTGAATTATTGATTAATTGAATTTGACTATACTGCTTGTTCTCTGTATGAAATAAAATCTGAAAATAAAACTTTAGGGTTTGACCTTTCCCTGTCAGTCATTCTTGTAGGGCCAAATTTGTTCTACATCTCTAAAAATTAAAATTGTCATTATGAAGGCTTTATAGAGAAACAAGTCAAGTAGGAGCAAATAAATCTGATATGGGATTTTGCACAAAGAGAAAGATAGGGAGTGCAGTGTCACCTTTGCAAGAATTCTTAAATGACACATAGCAATAGCTGTTCATCAAAAAAAAGACACTGGAGGCACTAGCCCGCATTCTCAATGCATTTGCAATTTTAGTGCTGAGCTAGTGCCAGATTCCATGTTTTCTAATGCTAGATAAGTAATTTTCACTTGACACAGGAACTATGAACATTGTAAGGAAGCGCTATAAGATTAGTCAATCATACCTAATATTTTGAAATCTCACCTTCATTTGTTCCAGCTGGTGGTACCAACACCGATCTTTTTAATGTTTTAAACTTCCCTGCTGGGATTGTGCCTGTCACAACAGTGACCGAAGAAGATGAAGAACAGCTGAAACGTTACAAGGGGCACTACAATGACCACTGGGACAAGTTGTTGAAAAAGGTTAGTGCAGCTCTGTACATTTATCAAGATGATTCTCAGACAAGATGAACCAGGTACCCATCCCTTCGGTGTATGGGTACAATTTACAAAATTAAACTACCACTTAATCTTGAAACCAGTATGTATTATGCACCTGAGTTTTCAGGTTCCACAATACAGGTAAGGAGATTTTCTTGATATTCAAATAATTTTCAATTCCGGTACCGAATGAGAACAAACTTCTTTTCACTCAAACTGTGATGATGTACCAAGCCTATTTCACTTTAAAATTCATGAAATCTTGAACGACATTGATGGGTGATAAAAAAAACATGTCTACTAATACTGCAGTTTTGTTCCCATTGTGGCTCAGCAACTTTTTGAGTCTCGTCTGTCAGAATCAGAGGTTAAGTTTGTTCCATCCAGAAGTTCAAAAATACATAGGGGGAGATTTACTAAGATTTTGCTCCATGTTTGCGTCATAAAAGTGACACAAAATGGCGCCAAATCTTTTTTTCCTAATTAACTTTCCAGCACGCTGGAAATAATATAAAAGTAATGCAAAGCAGCGCATTGCACTGCTTCGCGTTACTTGGCACTGTGGGGGCGTGCCAAGGGGGATGCATGGGTGTTCCCATGCAACCACCCAAGCTTTCTCACGCTAAACCCAATTTACTAAAAACAGTAGATTGAGTTTAACGTGAGAAAACTGCGCCCTTTTCAACTAGGCGCAAGGAAGAAGAAATGCTTTAATGTCTTCTTTGTTTTCTGAATTTGCATGTGTGCTGCACTGTGCAGATTGCATAAAAAGTGGGAAAAGTTTTCTCTCGTGTCCAGCATAGTATTTTGTACAGGTAAAACCTATGCTACTCTCATGCACACACCCTACCACTACAGCGCTAAGGCGTGTGCATGGCGCACGGCTGCTGAAATCCGCACCGGCGCAAGGGAAAGGGGAGGAGAGAGCCACATCTTTAAAAATATGGTGCTCTCCTGATCCCTCCCTGTCGCGCAGCGCAGCCTCATGGGGGCTGCATTGCGTTGCGTTACTTTCTTGTAAATCTCCCCCATAATGTTTTAAGTGACACCGCCACAATGCAACTCCATCAACCGATCTACAGCTCAGAGCATGGGGATGTTACTAGGAATTCTAACCTTCATAATATAACACTTCATGACACTTTCAGAAATAACAATTCGAAAGGCTTCTTACATCTGAAAACAAGCATTAGCAATGCAATAGGTCTCGCATTACTAAAAGTTTGAGTTATTGGTGTTGCATAATTATTTGCAAAGCCAATAGCTCAAAATTTCAGTAATGCTGACTTATTGCATTGCAAATGCTTTACCTTTGGTATAATCGCGGCACCCGCACTTTACTTTTAATGTTATAAGTAAAGCGCAGGAGCCGCGATTATACCAAAAGTAAAAAAATAGAAAAAAAATCTATTTCTTTACCTTTGGTATAATCGCGGCACCCGCGCTTTACTTTTAATGTTATAAGTAAAGCGCGGGTGCCGCAATTATACCAAAAGTAAAGAAATAGATGTTTTTTTCTATTCCCTTACTTTTGGTATAATTGCGGCACCCGCGCTTTACTTATAACATTAAAAGTAAAGCGCTGGTCTGCGATTATACCAAAAGTAAAGAAATAGAAAAAAAAATCTATTTCTTTATCTGTGGTATAATCGCGGCACCCGTGCTTTACTTTTAATGTTATAAGTAAAGCGCAGGTGCCGCGATTATACCAAAAGTAAAGGAATAGATGTTTTTTTCTATTTCTTTACCTTTGGTATAATCGCGGCACCCGCGCTTTACTCATAACATCAAAAGTAAAGCGCGGGTGCCGCGCTTATACCAAAAGTAAAGAAAAACAAGTGGTGTGCATGTCATGCCTGTGTCAGGGCGCGATCATAGCTCCTCCCATGGCCTATTGGTGTCTATTACGCGCTTGGTGCATGTAATAGACACCAATAGGCCATGGGAGGAGCTATGCGCGTGCCTCGGGCCAATTGCGTGCAGTCTTTTAGAATAAGACACACTCAAAGGCCAATGGGGGAGCTGAAAAGGAAACGAACACGCACGAGCGTGTGCGATTCCTAGGTCAGCTTGATTTCCCCGTTTTTCACTTACTAAAGGTCTTGCGACCTATGCGAGCACTGCTGCGCAGTGCAACGCAGGTCACGAGACCTAAAAAACCTTCCAAAAGCAAGAGGAGGGGGCAAAATAGGTCTCAGATGAGACGCAAGGAAAGAGGATAGGTGAGAAAAAAGAGGCGAGTGGGCACACTCCATGACATAATAAAGGAAAAATAAAGGCAGAAGAGTTCAGAGTCATTAAAAGCACAAAAACTTACAAGAACAGAGCAAACAAAGCCTGGAGTAACATGAAAACACGGCAGATGAATAAAAACACTAGAAATGAAAAGGCAAAATGGGAAAACATACATGGGAGCCCAAAGTAGCAAGACTAGACTTCAATTTAACTCTCAAGCGACTCAAGATCTCAGACTATTTTCCATCCTTTGAGTACTAAAGAATTAGCACTGGTGGCAAGATTTGATGACTTCCCACTGACCATGGATAGCTAAGATGATCACTTTGAATCTCTCTCCTGCCCTTGGATACAGTGAATCGCCCTACCGGGTTAATCAGGTGAAGGAATGGTGACATCAATGTAATAATTATAAATTGGTTCCCCAATCGACAATAGATCAAACACATATTTATAATCATTGTCATATGGATATATTTCTGATGGGAATCTGTATTTATTTATAAATTGTAATATTTCAGCGCGGCTCAAATAAATACTGCTGTATGGAAAATGGAGCATGAAATATAGTGTTACCTTAGTATTGTAGCCAAAATATCAGGGATGAAAGTCTCTGTGCCTTTACTTTTCAAAATTATCTTTATGTCCTTACTTGTCAATATTATATTTGTCCCCTTACCTGTCGATATTCTCTTTGTGTCCATATGTATTGATATTATATTTATGTTCTTGCCTGCCAATATTATCTTTATGTGCTTACCTGTCGATATTTTTGCCAACCTTTACAGCTGAGATACCGATATGAAATGTCCGGCTTGCGACTTCTCCATTAAAAATCTTCATTGCATATCCTGTGCTGCCACTAACTCAATAGAGACATCAGCAAAATAAACCGAAGCTCGATACAACTGCACGCTTATCAACGCCAGATATCTTGTTAAGCCTGCACTAGATTTTCTCGTCTTTATGGAAATCCAGAATATATACCTGGCCTTCATCACTCAAACTTGGGCAGACTTAACATCGGACCCAGACCTAATATCAGCACTACCAGTAGGTTTCAGGATCCTCAGATACGATCACCCACAAAAAAAGGGCAGTGGCCATGCAGTTATATTTAGAGATCATTTTAAAACAATTTTTTAAGTTCTTTCTAAATATACCACTTTGGGAATCCTTACATTTTAAAATTGAACTCAACAGTCACTACTCCTTTAGTAGACTTCTCGTATATAGACCACCAGGTTCTTGATCAGTATTTACTAAATACATTACTAGCCTCATAGAACAATTAGTGGATGCTGCTGATTTCACTATTTTCGGAGACTTATTTCCATATGGAGAATTTGCTCAATCCATACTCAATAAATCTACTGGATCATATGGCAGGCGCAGGTCTAACACAATTCGTTGATGGGTCCTCACACAAAGCTGGATGGTATTTTCACGGATAACCAACAACTCCACTGGGTATCCTGACTCCCCTGACCTGGCAGATCACAGAGCTATTCTGTTCGAGAAAAATGGACAACCAGAGGCAGAGAAAACGAACCCACAAATAGGGAGTACTACTCAGCACCCATGTAGCGCTATTGATGCTGATTAGCTCAAAGATCACATCCCTTGTCCAACTGTTTTGCTCTGATTTGGACACAGCCATTCGTAACTACAATAATTGGGTGGACCTGTTGCTGTCTCAGTTAGCTCCAGCAAAACAATCTCTTAGTCATTAGACAAATCCTTCTGAACCCTGGTTCAACAACGATCTCAGGGGAAAAAAAGCAGGAATGTAGGAGATCAAAACGTAAATAGAGTTCTCAGCTTAAACCAGCAAAGAAATATATTTAACTAATCTGCAGACCTCCAAAAAAAATGATTTTAATTGCGAAAAATAACTATTTTGTAACAAAAATTGAAGGAGAAATTAACTCCTCCAAGGAACTCCCTAATCCTTAAAACCCAGATACCAACCCACAAATCTGTAGCAAACTAGCACTCCACTCTCAGGATAAAGTTTAATCTGTCTATAAATCCTTCCTAAACTTGAGCCAAACAGCTGATTTAGATTCTAAATCTCCGAAAGGCACACACAATATAAGTGTTCTATCTCACTTTGTACCTCTGACAGTCGATCGGACGCAAAGATTACTGATGCACATCAAATCAGGCTCTCCACAGGACCCTTGTCCACCCAGAACAATTCGCTTAGCCCCAGAGTATATAGCCTCACACCTCACATCCATTTTTAACAATCTCCTTGAAGCAGGTGTGTTTCCAATAGATTGGAAGGTAGGGTATATTCTGCCAATATTACAAAAGGATAATTTAGACACTGGTGACCCCAACAACTATAGACTTATAACTTGATTACTATTCCCTGCCAAACTGTTTGAAAAAATCGTAAATAAGGAATTGACAATCTTTTTAGAAAATACCAAGAGTTTGGATTCTACACAATTCGGTTTTCATAGTCATCACAGCACCGAACTGGAACCGATTACAGCCATGGAAGAAATTAGGCAAACGATAGACAGCGGGGGAAATGCGGTTCTGATCCTTCTGGCGCTATCTGCCGCATTTGATATGGTCAACCATGCTCTTCTCACTGATCAACTTGAATGAATCGGGATCAAAGATACCCACTCAAGTTTTTTGACTGCTTTTCTGACCAACCACATTCAAACAGTATCCCTAGGTGACTTCACCTCACCAGCTTTCTCTTTACCTTGTGGAGTACCTCAGGACTAATCCTTGAGTTCTACCTTGTTCAATCTTTACGTTACCCCAGTTGCAGCCTTAATTAAATCATTTGGCTTTTCCCTGGTTTCATATGCGGATGACACACAGATCGTTGTCTCTGTCTCCAACAATCCGGGATCCCTGGCTACCCAGTTTCACAACTACATGCTCCATGTTGGTAACTGGATGAGCAGCAGTTGCCTGAAATTTAACTCCTCAAAAACAGAGGTCCTACTGTTTGGCAACAACCCTTCCTTTTGGTCAAACATGTGTTGGCCCCAGGAACTAGGGAATCTGCCTACCCCCTGGGAAAAAGCAAAAAACCTGGGGGTGAATATTGATACCAAGCTATCCTTTGAAAGACAAATTAATCTTATTACTTCCTCTTGTTTCCTCATTTTGAAAATCTTAAGGAAAGTTTTACCTTTTATCCTACACAGCCTGCAAAAGAGGGTAGCCATGACTCTAATCTCATCCAAGGTAGGTTATGGCAATGCACTGTTTATTAGCATCCAAAAACGTTTTCTACATAAGTTGCAAACACTACAGAATGCCGCAGCCAGGCTTCTGCTGGGCATTCCAAAACATACTTATGTTTCTCAAGCACTCATTCAACTACACTGGCTTCCCATTGACAAACGAATGCAATTTAAACTTTTAAAGCACCATACATTGCCTTCAGAACACAACATGCTGTTGGAACAGACTACCTTATACAGCATGTTCATCGTATATCCTAACGCGCTCACTGCGATCATCCACAAGTGGAAATCTGGTAATCCCAGATTTAAGAAAGCCAACTGGGATGGGAGAGGTTTCATTTTATGCATATCAAGATTATGCAATTCTCTTACTGCAGAACTAAAATTCAAAACAATCTTACAAGAGTTTAGACTTTTTTCCAAATAATTCTGCCATCTTCTGGATCTTCTCAGCCTGTCAGATTCTGCTTAGCACATAGATACCCCCAGGTGATTGTTGTGCTATACAAATTTTATTTTCATTTCATATAATCTTTGTGTTTATACTTATTGATGCTATCTTTGTGTTCTTACTTGCCAATATTATCTTTGTGTCCTTACCTACTAATATTATCTTTGTGTCCTTACCTGCCAATATTACATTTGTGTACTTAACTACTAATATTGTCTTTGTGTTCTTACCTGTCGATATTATCTTTGTGCCCGTACTTGTCGATATCATCTTTGTGTACTTACCTGTTAATATTATCTTTGTGTCCTTATTTGTCGATCTTATCTTTGTGCCCTTACTCGTCAATATTACCTTTGTGCCCTTGCCTGTCAATATTATCTTTGTGCACTTATCTGTTAATATTATCTATGTGTGCTTGCCTGCCTATATTATCTTTGTGCCCGTACTTGTCGATATTATCTTTGTGTACTTTGTGTCCTTACCTGTCGATATTATGTCTCCTTACCTGTTAATATTATCTTTGTGCCCTTACTTGTTGATATTATCTTTGTGCCATTGCCGTCAATATTTTATTTCTGCCCTTACCTGTCAATATTATCTTTGTGTCTTTACCTGTCGATATTATCTTTGTGCCCGTCCTTGTCGATATTATCTTTGTGTCCTTGCCTGTCGATATTTTTTACCTTGACATTGTGGCTCCTGTAGTTATGTAGGATGAAATTCCAGGCTGAGTATTCTGACCCACACTAAAGAATTTTCATTTGTAAGAGAGACTGTTACTATAATATCTCATGTGCTCAGCATATCAGTATGTTGTTTAAAGTATTTGTTGAATTTAATGAGGACGTCTGACCTGGTCCTCCACTGGAGTTTGCCTCTGTGGCGACTATTAGCCACACGATTCTTCCTTTCTGACAGCACGGGACGTCGGTTTGATAATTTGGCCATACACTGCCATTCTCTGTTGCAAACTGATTCTCGTTTTTGTATTTCATCTGCAGGGAGCAACAGGAGGCATTGGACTACCTGTGGCAGTGCAGTGTGTGGCCCTAACCTGGCAGGATGAAGTGTGCCTTCGCTTCATGAAGGAGGTGGAGCAAGTGACGCACATGAGCAAAATGAAGTTCTAGAATTTTCAGGAGGAAGAATTAAGGCTGATAACACTGAAGAAAACTGTCATCGGAAAATCTGTATTGTCCTTGTGGGTTGTTATGGGGGATATCTCACTAGAATGATGCAAACCTCTTTATTTCACCAAAATTACATTTGCAGCAACAAATTACGGGGCATATTATCAGGACAGGCGATAAAATTATCGCCGCTTCAGCGGCAGAAAACTGCAGCTAAAACGGCGATAAGGGGCTTGATAATATGCTCTATGGAATTCCAATTGAAGCCCATGTTAGATGTGAAGGACATCTAACCTGAGCTTCAATTGGAATTCCATAAAGCTTATTATCAAGCCCATTATCGCCGTTTTATCGCCTGTCTTGATAATATGCCCTATCAGGTCAGAAGAACAAGCGATGAGGAGAAAATATTCAATCTGCTTCAGTTAAAGGAAAGGAAAATACATGAGACTATCATGGACTTTGGCCCAGCACAGATGTGAAACAATGGCATGTGAGACCAACATTCCTACCGTCATTGGAAGATGAAAGATGAATCCATCAGACCTATCTATCTGCCGGATGTGGGAAACAAACTGCCGCTAAAACGGCGATAATTTTATCGCCTGGCTTGATAATATGCCCCTAAGTACATTGGTATAGTGCACTGTATATGGTGTGAGAAACGTTTCTGCGAGTTATAGTGGAGAAGACGATTGTGAAGCAGAATCTCTTGAGTTATGAACTTGGGGGCATATATCAGCAACACCTGGCGATAATTTTCGCTCAGCGCTCTTAGCGTGAGGATAATTTTTTATCGCCTGCTTGTAAATATGCCCCTTGATTTGGTACTGGCTGAAATCCGGATTGCACTTCGGTGTATTTGTTCGACACCACGGTGTCGATTCCGATCCGGTAAAACCCGGGTACAAATGGTCGTACGGAGCGTTTTCTCCGTCCGACTCATACCAGGGAAAAACACCTTACAAACTCGCAAGTACGATTCGTACAGAAACACCATTTCCGTACGAGTCGTAAAAAACACCAACCGGCAAAAAAATACATACAAATCTGAGCCTGGACGGTGCAGACGCGACGTCCGGATGGAGTCAGGCAGCGTTTTACAGACCAGCAAGTACGATTCGTGCTTACGTCACTCCGCACGTAGCATTTTTTACGGGAGCCAAAAACTGCCGGGAAATTGAGGACGACGCGAACAAGGAGCACCGGTACGTGACGGACAGCGATGGACCCCAAACTACGCATCATCCCAGCCCTCATAGCCTACCACCTCGTGTACAGAAACCGACGCAGACGCCGCAGAAGGTCAGAACAACCCCCAGGGGCAAAGGGGGGGGGGTGGGGTGCAAGGGGCAGGAAACATAACCCACACCCCACAAAATACAAATACAACCGGCACAATAATTACCTCCATGGTCTGGTCACTTCGGGGGGCGTGTCCACCAATCCCACGTCCCGCCACAACAGAAGTGGACGTGGACGTGTACCCGTACCCACACCCCCAGAGCGTGGGTATGGCCCGTACCACCATAGTAGTGGTGATGTAGGGGTACGCGTGTACGGACCGTACCCACGCCCCCAGAGCGTGGGTACAGTCCGTACCACCATAGTAGTGGTGATGTAGGGGTACGCGTGTACGGACTGTACCCACGCCCCCAGAGCGTGGGTACGGTCCGTACCACCATAGTAGTGGTGATGTAGGGGTACGCGTGTACGGACCGTACCCACGCCCGAGAGCTTGGGTACGGTCCGTACCACCATAGTAGTGGTGATGTAGGGGTACGCGTGTACGGACCGTACCCATGCCCCCAGAGCGTGTGTACGGTCTGTACATGCGTACCCCTACATCACCACTACGATGGTGGTACGGACCGTACCCATGCCCCCAGAGCGTGGGTACGGTCCGTACACGCGTACCCCTACATCACCACTACTATGGTGGTATGGAGCGTACCCACGCTCTGGGGGCGTGGGTACGGTCCGTACACGCGTACCCCTACATCACCACTACTATGGTGGTACAGACCGTACCCACGCCCCCAGAGCGTGGGTACGGTCCGTACCACCATAGTAGTGGTGATGTAGGGGTACGCGTGTACGGACCGTACCCACACCCCCAGAGCGTGTGTACGGTCCGTACACACGTACCCCTACATCACCACTACTATGGTGGTACGGACCGTACCCACGCTGGGGTACAGTCCGTACCACCATAGGAGTGGTGATGTAGGGGTACGCGTGTACAGACCGTACCCACGCCCCCAGAGCGTGGGTACGGTCCGTACACGCGTACCCCTGCAGACCCATTACATGATGGACACAAGACGTACACACGCCACGGATGCAGGCGTATGGCTTGGTGCAGTACATCAGCTGTAAATTGGGGGTGGTGTATGGCCAGGACAGCAGTGTACCACAGCAAGGGCGCAAGTGGGTGGGTGGGTGCCTATCACTCCCAGCAGTGCCCAGACAAATGAGGGGTGGGTGCCTATCACTCCCAGCAGTGCCCAGACATATGAGGGGTGGGTGCAGAGGACACCCAGCAGTGGACAGAGCCATGGGGGTGGGTGCAGAGGACTCCCAGGAGTGGACAGAGATATGGGGGGGTGTACATTATTATCAGATGACAACCGCTCCATGGGTCAATGTACATATCCATAACTTAGGACAATGATGATAGTGCCATAGCAACACATCACTGACAGCAGTGTCCCACTCCCAGGAGGATGGATGTCATTTCCCCACTGCATGACACACCACATGTGGGTGTGAGGACAAATAACACATGGATAACCACCCCTGGCAGATGCAGCACAATACACACACTGAGATCATGCCACAAGACTGTATAGTCATGCCACTGCCCAATAAACTAAGAGAGCCAAAGAGAACACACACTGACACGCACATCCCAGGACTGATAGGAATGTTCAGGTGCTGGCCTAGCCACCAAGATGTTGTCTAGCACGGAAGGAATCGGGTGGAGTTCCCACAGATACAAAGGCCACAATTGTGAGTCAGGTGTTCAAATACCCAGCAGGACAAGTACCATATGTGTACTTGGCTGGGATTACACACATGCATTGTGCGGAAAAGGGACAATGTCTCCGTGAAGGCATGGCAAAACACTCTATACATGAGTACAGTGAGTACCAAGGATGGCACAGACTATGCAGCCGGACACATTGCTGAGCAGGCATGGCCAGAGTTGAAGGGATCCATCACCAGCCAAGGATATGTAGACACAGGGCAACAAAACAATTGTGCAACTCTCTGCAGGGGAGATGCCAGGTGCCACAGAGGAAAGAACACTCCTTGGGACAATGTCTCCAAATTCAAAGAGCAGACACGACAAAGAATCTTTGCAGAGACCTTGTGATGGCACGCAGATACCAGGTTCCACCCCATGAGCAGCAGAGTACAACATGTCCCTGAAAGATAACACATGCCCACAACCCCAACTCCTGTAGCATCAGCATCAACATCAATACCTGAAATGCAAGACTTTCCAAACGAAAAAGAAAAGGCTTTATTCAGCAGCAAAATAATAATGTGTAAACGAGACTATTCACAAAGGCCAATGGCCAGTCCATTACATCAGTCCTTTGGGGGGGACACATGGCCATGCGTCTCCCCTAGCTTGCCTGCACATCACAAGACTGTGTCGTCGACTGGGGGGGGGGGCATCATGTGGGGAAGGACTAGTCACCGCAGGGACAGGAGGGGGAAGGGTAGGTGTGGTGGGTGCAGGGACGGACGACTCCACCACAGGGGGTGGGGCAGCGCCAAAGGTGGAGGCGAGCGCGGCGCTGCGCACTTCTGCCAGTTCTTCAAGCGTCTCCCCTGCACCCGGAGAAACAACAGGCCCCAAGGGGTGGGGGGGTCAGAGGGATGGGTTGCAGCGCTACTGGGGGAGGTGGTGGACAGGCTGGGGGACTTAACTCCCCTACCCGTGGAGTGCCTTGACGGTTTCCGCCCAGGTGAACTAGTGGGGCTGAGGCCCAGCCCAGCAAAGTAGGCCTCATTCTCCGAATCTGGGGCAGGGGAGCCAAGGGGAGTGACATTGGAGGGACTGGGGAGTAAGTCATGTGGACGAGGACTGTGGCTGCGTGCCTGCCTGTTTGCCCCAGACCCAGTGGGTGTGCCTGCATCCCCCTGAGTGTGTGTGTCAGGAGGTGTGCGCTTGCCCTTATGTGGTGGTGTGCTGCTACTGTCTGGAGGGGTGCGTGTGTGTGGATGTCTTGGTGTGACTGGGACAGGCATGGTTGTGGGACTTGTGGATGGGGCAGGGGTGGGGGGGATGCAGCGCTGCAGGAGATTTGCTACTGCCGTCAGTGTTGAGTCCATGGACCTCAGCAACCTCCGTTGGTCAGACATCGCTGATGACATGCCCTCCATGTACGACACCATCTGTGTCAGCAGTCTAGTGTGGCCATGGAGGACAGTCAGGATCGATGTCTGCCCAACTTGCAACTGCCGCTGAATGTCCACAGGCTCGGCAGTGAGGGCAGTAGGGGGGACAGGGGTAGGGGGTGCGGTGCCTGGCACGAAGGAGACATGTGGGCGCCTAGTACGGACATAAGGGACCCGAGCAAGTGGGAGGGCGGTGATGGGAATGGAGGGGGCAGCGAGAGATGTACTGCTGCTTTCAGCTGTGGGAGCAGCCTCCGCCCCCTCTAGGAGCTCAGCCTCGGACCCGTCTGCCTCGTAGTCTGTGTTGGTACTGGGCAGGTCCTCTGCCTCACTCCCCTCGCCCTCCGTGCCACTGGATTCCACCGATTCCTCAGCAGTGGTGGCACCACTGCTCGATCCCTCCTCCACGTCCGTGCCGGTGTCTCCCTCGGTGTCCTCAGATGATGCTGTGGGCAAGGTGAAGAGACAGGAAAAAATCAGTCACCTCTATACATCTGACACATGAGTCCAAACAAAATAGGCAACACTGCATCTCAGGAAAGGCATCATGAGTAACATCTAGGATACTCCCCACATATGTAAGCCCTGCACTCCCCAGTTGGTTGACCCACCATGCCACTTGGATAAAAATAAAATTAGGACACAACAGCAAATAACTTGAAATCACAAGATCATGAGAAGCTAGTGTCTGGGATCAGTTGAGCACAGCGAGACTATGAAGGCATGCCACCTCTTGTTCAGTGTGAAACAAACAGTATTGTTGCAACAAAGGCCAAAGACCACATGCCAATGCAGAAGGTGTCCCCACACTCAGAGACCTGTGAGTACTTTTAACACCCCAAAGCAATACATTGTGACTCCTGGAGATTCACAACCCTTTACATAATGGACATGTCTAGCATGTGTGAATGTGACACTCTGTGAACACAACACACATGTGTCTGTATAGCAGAAGTCACACAAGGAGGTGCACACCAAACTACATGTACACAGTCATTGTCTGAGCTGCCAGACTCATTCAAATCAGCCACTGTTAGGCAGAAATGGCGTATCAGTAAGTACATATACATGGCACCAGGGTGGTCTGGATGACTTGACACTCGTAAGTTGGTATCAGCAACAACCAAGGACGAACCCAATTGCTAGCACACTGTGGGAAGATGAATATGTATGAACTCCAAACAAGTTTTGTTCAAACTGTGCCTTACTGTAAAATGTGCCAGCGTGTCCCTGGAAAGTGTAAAGGTGGTGTCTTGTGCACTTCCTTGGGAGACATCTGGCATGCAGGCACATCATTGTCCTTCACAACAAAACAACAAGGTCACGCATATGAAACATTGAGACATGTTGACAGGTGTAGTGAGTGCCAATGGACATTTTCTCTGTGTAACAACTTGAATCATGTCATTTGTCACATGGCTATCCGTCACCTGATCACACAGTTGGCTAAACATATGACCTACTGACTGTCATCTGGAGTGACACACATGTCCACACCCAGGACAATGCATAGGCTAATGGGCCTGCAATTGTGTAGCAAAAAAGCCTAGCTGTACTGTGGGTTCTCCCTCATGGCAAGCCAGAATGTACCCACAGATGTCAGCACACAAAGTCACAACTGTGTAGCATCTGAACCACACACAGGTGGCAAAAATGTACAACCAGGATACATGATTGTCAAAAACTGACACTGGCAATGACGCACGAACTTTAAGCACTGGCCAACATCACGGGGGCACTGCACGATGACTGTCTGTACTACGACTCATCACACACAAGTCAGAACTGGCAATGAAACATCAGGGTTGAACATGTATGCCCCTCCCGCACACACCTACCCATACCTGAGTCAATGTGACTGATACCGGTCAAGAAGTGACACCTCTTATTCAGGGTTACAATAACTGTGCTTGAAAACTAGCTTCATTAACACTACATCACCTTGTAGGGCTGCCAAAACATATCGGTCTGAAACAAACATCAACAGATTGTTGTGAATAGCCACACAGGCACTGCCCAGTGTGAGTATGCACAAGCAAACTGGTGTATCCCTGTCCAGTGGACAAATGTATCACACATGTGAAAAATACAACCTAGGCCAGGGAACAATGCCACAGAGGCAGAGCCATGATGTACCCACAGTGAATATGCACAGTGTTGGATGACACACATGAGTAGGAGGGCAGGCTGTGTCAGGGGACTGTAGTGTGCACACTGCTCCATGGTCCTGGAATGAGCTGACTGTTGCAGCAGCAACCGTCCCGGCACTAAGCATATGTCCCACTCATGCACATCATGTCTGAGGCCACAACATTGGTAATGCATGCTGCAAGTCTGTTCATTTGAACCCTCACACTCCTATGTTGAGACTCAGCATCAGTGCCAACTATTAAGCACCCCAAAATGACCAAACAGGACAGGGCACAGGCAGACCACCCCCACACATGATGCAGAAAGCAGTGTGCACCTTGATAAACTGGCAGCCTAGATGACCATGTGCAATAGTGATGGCACACAGACCAGGTAACACATGTCAAGGAGGGGAAGGGAGGAAGAACAGCACAGGTTGACTTTGGGGAACTGGATATGCACTGCACATATATAGCCTGGCAGTGTATCCAGGTGACTGAGCAGATCAAAAAGCTGGCGACACACAACAAACACACATGTACCTACCCCCTTCCTGCTGCTGTAACTCCCGTATCCGCCTATCCAGGTCAGGGAAGACCACCGCCAGGACACGCCGCATCTGGTGGGTCAGGCGCCGGCACCCGCCATGCTTGCAAGGAGGTGAGTCCTTCAGCAGGACCCGGGCGATCCTCCGGGTCCAGCACCGGATGTCCTGCCATCTCTTCCTCACTTGTGGCAGGCGCCGCCTGCGACACTCCACCGATTGCACGGCCTTGACGGCATCCTTCCAGATCTTCCCCTTGTGGTAGGTGGATACCTGTGTGGTTGACAAAGTGTGACAACATCACTACACCTGCACCATGTCACAGAGACACACATTTGAACATCTTTGATCTGTTGAACAGGGCATAGTATACTGGCAAGTAATAGCACCTTAGTCATAGGGACTTTTTCCACTGTGGGCGCACCAATGCACAACATGGTATAGTAAGTGCACAGGTGGCATGAGGGGTGCGAAACAATCCCTGATCATGGCACACACTGTGCATCCCAAGCAACAGAAGGCTGATGGACAGCACCAAAAATAAGTCACATGCCCCAGGCCACTGACAAAACCTCAGCAGAGTACACAGACACACACAGGCACACATCAATCACCTGCCATTGCCAACTGCGGATGCACACCTCACTCTGCACATGTGCCACTTGCCAGGGGGGGGTCACAGGTGTGGGGCTACCTCAGCAAGTCAGACACACAGCACGGCTTACTTCACACATCATATGGATTGAGCAGTTGCCTCCTCCATGCAGCTGTGGTGAAACACTCCACATGGACACTCACCCACATGACAAGGAACATTCACACACATCAATGTCCAGGGGGCGTACACATCATTTGGACACTCTCACCACTCTCGCCACAGCTCCACTCAACTCTCACACACATCTGTGGGTGCAGTCACCTGTCACACCGGGGTGACCACTGAATCACCGCAGGACAATAGAACAAGAATACCCAAGAGGATTAGGTTGGTGTAATGTGCCATGCACTATGCAGTGAATGTCACAGTAAGCACAATGCAAGTGAGGAGTGCACACATGAACTACATCAAGCCCTGCATGAGAGACATAAGCCCCCCCCTCCCTGGGACCCCCTCCAACCAACATTGCATGTCTGTCACACCTGGCCACAATGCCAGAAGTGACAGACACAAGAAAGGTGCACAGGCAAAGGTAGTGGAGTCAGCACTCACCTGCTCCCCTGGTCTACCATACAGCATGGGGTACTGTGGGAGGATCACATCCAGCAGGGCCTCGTTCTCCTCCTGGGTGAAAGGCTGGGCCCTCTCCACACTCCTTGACATGGTGCCAGCGGGACAAAATACTGCAGCAGTGGTATCGACTGACATGTTGTGCAGGCAAGTGCCCTCTCATGGGTTCTGGCTGCCTTATATCTGCCTTTCTGGCCTATTTCATTTACAGGATTGGTCAGACTCATTTGCATCCTACGTTTCCTCCAATCCCTTTAAACAGACACCAGTGACAGCCTTTGCATCTTTCGACTTTGCAGCATGATGTCAAGTCAACAACCACTTTGCAACATTGTTAAATGTGGCCAACTGATTTTCCCAGACCACATGATGTTCAATTTTGAACGTGAAACTCGGTATCCATGACAACCTGCATGCATTTAGGCCCTAATACTTGTCCCTCATGTGTCCCCATTGTAATTCTTAACTCCCCTCACAGGTACGGCGCGTTTCGCACGTACCCCTAGGGCACCATCACTACAGTGATACGGGCCGTACTCACGCATGTACGGGCCGTACACGCGTGAGTATGTGCCTATCACTAGGACCTACGGTACCCCCAACTATAGTGATACGGGCCGTACTGACACGTGTACGGGCCGTATCACTATAGTTGGGTGTACCGTAGGTCCTAGTGATAGGCACGTACTCACGCGTGTAGGGCCCGTACACGCATCAGTACGGCCCGTATCACTATAGTTGGGGGTACCGTAGGTCCTAGTGATAGGCACGTACTCACGCGTGTACGGCCCGTACACGCGTGAGTACAGCCCGAATCACTATAGTTGGGGGTACCGTAGGTCCTAGTGATAGGCACATACTCACGCGTGTACGGCCCGTACACGCGTGAGTACGGCCCGTATCACTATAGTTGGGGGTACTGTAGGTCCTAGTGATAGGCACGTACTCACGCGTGTATGGCCCGTACACGCGTGAGTACGGCCCGTATCACTATAGTTGGGGGTAACGTAGGTCCTATTGTTAGGCACGTACTCACGCGTGTATGGCCCGTACACGCGTCAGTACGGGCCCTACACACGCCCTCAGAGCGTGTGTACTGCCTTTCACAGCTTACACTGGTGATAGGAGGCGCACACGAAAGGAATGGAGGCATCAGACTCGCACAAGGCTGTACATCAAGTCATTGTCAGTGCAGTCCTTCATGTGCAGGGCCTAGGTGTGTCAGGCAGTGATGTGGCACATGTCTCCTCATGTTGTGGCACAATAGATGTGTGATGAGCTGTTTACACATGTCATGTGTGATGGGGCACTATGTGGCACGCTTCCCATTCACACTTTGCACATGTGTGCATGTAGGACACACGTGTCAAGCACTGCATCACTGGTATGGCACAGTCAGCAACACCCGCAACCGTCCCCTGATGCCAGGTACACGGATAATTACACCTCACATGTGACTCCCAGCGTGCCACGATGTGACTATGTCAAGTGTGTGTCATGTGTTCCCATGAGCTTTCCGTTGGTGTTCCGTCAAATCCATCTGCTGTTGCAGCATCCAACATGTGTCTGTGTGCATATGTGCATGACACACATATACGCACACCATGCCACATGTGGACTCACACGTTACATGTGTCATGATGGTTCGAAGATGACTCCCTGACATGAGGCAATATCTGCATTCTCTCAATGTCTGTGTCATCAGTTTTTGACATGTACCCCTTCATGGTAATGTGTGTTGTCTGTCCTTTTCAAGATTACATGTGACCTGTGCGTCTAGACTCCCGCCAGCTGTCTGTATGAGATGACATCCTTCAAATGCTGATATGTGGATGTCACTCCTGTAATGCGTCTGGCTTTTCACTTACACTGGCCCACAGCTAGTTTCATGGCATGTCGTGTTGACCTTGAGCACCCACGTGTGTAGCTGACTCTTGGTAGGAGTATCACCTGGCTGCCATACGTGGCCTGGATGCATTGCACAGAACAGACTTTGTATGTAGCATATGTGTATTAGCTGTTGGACATGTGCTCTGTTCATTGACATTTGTGTAGTGATGTACTCAATCTTCGTTATTCCTTCCAAATTTCTGCAGGGCACCGCCTCTCCCCCGACCAATGCCAGACTTGGCTGCCATGAGGGAACGTGACTGTATACGCCGCTACCGCTTCTCACAACTGTTGATTGACAACTTGACCGCAAGGCTGGCACCACACCTCCAACCGCTACACAGGTATCCTACTGCACTGACACCCAAGATGAAGGTGATGGCAGCCCTCCATTTCTTTGCCACGGGTACAATTCAATTGACCATAGATGATGTAGGTGGCATGTCCCAGACCATGTTCAGCCGTATCCTGCATGATGTGTTAGAGGCCATGTTGTTACACCTGGATGAATTTAGACATTTTCCAACTCGTGAGCAGTTGACAGGTGTCAAGGGTGAGTTCTATGCCGTGGGAGGGATGCCTCATGTCATTGGGGCCATTGATGGGACACATGTGGCTTTGGTACCACCACAGGCACAGGAGGTAGCCTTTTGTAACCGCAAGCATTACCACTAACCCCGGGCGTAGCACTACGCTTCGCCCACGTAGTGTACGTAGCGCTGCCTGCTTCGCACTTTCCGAAGTAGGCGAAGCAGGGCAGCGCTACGCACACGCTGAGGGCGAAGCGTAGCTGCTTGCCACCCGCCACCCACCTCCCGCCTGCCCTCCTTTTAATAATATCAGCAATGAAAAATAAATTAAAGTAAAGCGACTTACCGTAAGCGCGGCGTCTCCGGGGCTCCCTCTTTCTGTTTCTAATTTCTTCTGGCAAATGCGCATGCGCGGACACCCGCGCATGCGCATTTCTTGCGAAAAATGCGCATGCGCAGGCGTCCGCGCATGCGCATTTGTCAGAAGAAATTAGAAACGAAGAAGAGGGAGCCCCGGAGACGCCGCGGAGACGCCGCGCTTACGGTAAATCGCTTTACTTTAATTTATTTTACATTGCTGCTATTATTTAAAAGGAGGGCGGGCGGGTGGTGGGTGGCACGTAGTGGGGCTACGCGAAGCGCGTAGTGTGCGTAGATTTGGGCACACTACGTGCTGCTTCACGTAGCCCCACTACGCCCACTACGCCCACCCTTAATTACCACTCCATCAATGCCCTTGTGGTATGTCTTGCTAACATGCTGATATCCCATGTCTGTGCCTGTTTTCCAGGATCAGCACACGATGCCTACATCATGAGGCGTAGCAGGGTGCCTGAAATAATACTGCAGCTGCGCAACGAACGTGCATGTCTTGTTGGTGGGTATACTCTGTTAGTCCAATGTTTTGCGGTATCTCAATATCTTACTGCTTCTCCTGACCCACTTCTGCCCATGATGTTTCCATGTAGGGGACTCTGGCTATCCCAACATGCCATGGCTGATGACGCCTCTCCGCAACCCCAGAACTGCCGCAGAGCACCGGTACAACGACACCCATGGGCAGACAAGGCGCGTTATTGAGAGGACGTTTGGCCTCCTGAAGAGCAGATCCCGGTGCCTCCACAAGACCGGCGGCGCCCTCCCATATGCCCCGGTGAAGGTCTGCAAAATCTTCCTTGTGTGCTGCATGCTGCACAACATGGCAGTGGAGAAGGCCGTGCCACTTATCCTGGATCCCGATGAGCAGGATCATCCACCCATGGAGGATGAAGGGCTTGGGCACGGGGCAAGTGAGGATGAGGAGGAGGCTGAGGATGAGGACATCCGGAGTCAGCTTATCCACAACTTCTTCTCATGATGGTGAGTCCCTGTGTCTGAGTGTGCACGCTTAGAGCCTTGTGTGGCATGTGTTGCAATGTGTGTGTCGAGCTGACTGTGTGCTGAGTGACTTGGAGGTGTGTTCTGATGTGTCATTCAAGTGATGATGTCAATCCACACATTTTTGCGGGAACACAAAAATCATTAATAGCATGGTGACGGCATCATTCCTGTAGAGTACATGTACATGTCTGCGGATTACTAGCTCTTAGCTGACTTGTTGTGTGTCTGTCCTCCCCAGGTTCCTGCGGCTGTCGTCTGCTCATGTCATCATTGCCGTCCTGCTGTTCCTCATGAGTATTGCAACGTGTGCTGGATCAGAGTGACATGCACAGACATGGTGAACATTCATTTGGGGTAAGGAGTGCAGCAAGGCGTTTTGTGGGTGGTACGTGTTTGTGATTTGTAGGGACTGCTCCTGTGCATGTTGTGTTACCATGCATACATGTCGACTCACCATGGGCCACATGACGTGTTGCATGGCTCCCATGAATTGATAGTCACCCTTCCTGACAGTCATCTGTCATGGATTGTAGATTCTGATGAAGGCATCAATGTGTGTATAACGTCACTCAGGAACATACGGGATGCTAATGGTGGACATGGTGTGGGACATCCCCATGGCATCCTCAATGGGGAATTGCACACTCTCCGTGTGCAGCAAGGGGTGTTAGGCTCAACCCCTTCACTTGTGTGCCAGCTCTGTAGGATTTACCACATCTGTGTGTTGAAGGGGATGTCCAGTGTAGGTCACACATGTTCAGCCAAATGACCTGTGAGTCTGTTCCAATGGTTGCATTTCCATTAGTGTGAGGATGAATAATAAAGGTGTTCGTAACACTCCAAGGTGCCTCATCTCTGTCAATGCAGGTCTCTTGCCGCTTAGCAAGCAGCATATCTGGCATACTTGTTGTAGATAATGCATAGGAGTCCATGTGTAGTTTAGCGACATGCATGCAGTTGCCCATGGATTAGGCTCCCGATTGGGCATGTAGTACATGGTCGTGTATGTTTTTTTGCTAGGTCGACCACAGAATGGGCCATCAACAGCTGCTGAGGGTGTGTCTCCTGTGCGCAGGTCGGCCTTCAGTTTCCTGATCCGGTGTAATGGCTCTTTGGTGATTGTGCATGCATTGTCGCTGGGTGTGACATGTGACACTGGACACTCCTTACTTTACACCCGCGCCTGTTGCAGTTGTCCTTCTGACATCCTAGTCTTTGTGTGCAAAATGTGGCATATTGAAGGGAGATGGCGCCTGCTGCTGCGGTCCCTGCACAAGCACCCAGTGGCCACACACACAAGATGGTGTGCATCATGTTTGGCTGGCTCACATATGCCATGCTAGTCCACAGCATCTGTACCTCTTGCTGCAACGCCCTCTACATTATGCACTTGATCCACAGATGGATCCACTCCAAGTAAAGACAGACCATCCCCCAGGTCCATGGCAACATCCGTGTCAAATACTGCCCTGCCCTCTACGGAGCAAGTACATCCAAACTCCCAGGAAACTGGTCCACTTCCAAGGGGCATCTGCACACCTCAGCTTCAACACCCTGCGCCCCAGCCACCTCACCGTCCAGCATAGATAGCTGCAATGGATCACTGTCTGCTGCAGGATGACCTCCAAACTCCCCACCCACACTCAGGAGGCAGTCCACAACCCCGACCCCAAACAAACCTTGTACGTCTGTCATCCTAGATCCCGGTGGGCCATCTCCATGCATCCAACCTTGCCCTGGGCACCGTTCTTCAAATCCACTGTACTCCAGCATACAGGACATTGTTCTCCCACCTGGCCACACATACCTGGGACTCCCTCCCCGGTTGCCTCCACATGAGCCATGACCCCTACGCCTTGATGATAATCTCCCAAATAGGTCTCTCCGCACAGTTTAGCAAGCACCCCCTCAGCAGCCAGAGGCCATCACAGGTGAATGTTGTGCTCCATGCCTACATTGTATGATACCTTGTGACCCATGTGTGTTCTGTACCAGACTCTGATCTCAGGGTATGGATGGCTGGAGTTAGTTCAACACTCAGGCATAGTTAGACATTTCCACACACATATGTCGTTGAATAATGCCAAATGACAGCAACATCTCATGTGCTGAAAAATAAGATTTTATTTTTGTTGGGGTGAGTCTTTTGGTAGATGTGCTAAGGTGCACTACCGGGGGAATAGAATCCAAAGTTCACAGGGGGAGATGGCATCCTTGTCAGTTGGAGTCATCAGAGCCCAGACCACAGTGTTGGTCATCATTGGTCAGACTGTGACCTGCAAGTCCATGTGGCAGAGAATGTCATTGGGTGAGGTGCTGCTGTTGCGCCAGAGGGCCAGGTGCCAGGCCAGGTGACCTGGGAGATGGGGATGGTCCGCTGACTCTCACGGTCTTTTACGTGGACGACCCACCTTCCTTCGGGGACCCTTAGATGCAGGCCTTGACGATGGTAGGGACGCTCCATCAGACGAATCCTCCTCCTCCTCGAACCTCCCTGTGTCTGGTGCAGGTCTACGCCTGGTGGTACATGGAGGGTTTGCCAGGCTTTGGGCGATCTGATGGAGTGATTGGCT
The DNA here is from genome assembly GCF_964204655.1 of Triturus cristatus. Taxonomy (NCBI): domain Eukaryota; kingdom Metazoa; phylum Chordata; class Amphibia; order Caudata; family Salamandridae; genus Triturus; species Triturus cristatus. Next base: position 797,204,959 of record NC_140586.1, read on the forward strand.
CACGTCCCTGTGCACCGCCAGGACCTCAGCAAGTCTTGCCTCCATCCGTCCTTGGTGTTGTTGATGACTGGCATGATGCTCGACCTTCAGGTTCTTTATCTCATCGAGGGTCCCCTGCATCCTGGAAAGTCTGGACACGACCTGGTCGATGCCTCTGGTGTCACGCCGGTATGAGTCCAGGATGTTGCGTATGTGTGACATACCGGGGTCCTGAGCTGGCTGGTCAGGTTCGCGCCTCCGCCTGCCTCCACTCCCACCACCCCTGCCCACTTGAGCCTGGCCTGCCCTTGTGGGCACATCGGGTCTACGGGACCCCTGAGGGATGGCATTTGCAGGGTTGCCTGCCTCCTCCTGGGTGCCCGCAGAACCTTGTCCCTCCTGGTCAGACTGGCTCTGTTGTTCAGTGCGAGCAGGGCTCCTGGGTGTGTCCTGTGATGTGGCAGGAATGGGGGTGGTGGTTGGCACAGATGTACCTGATGCAGGTGCTGCAGGTGCTTGGGCACCAGAGGGACCAGGTTGGTCGGGGTCATCCACGGAGTGGTGAGAGTCGTCGCTGCCGGTGGGATCGTCTTCACGCAGATCCTGGCACAGTGATTCTTCCCCCCCAGTGTTGGGGGGAGATCGACGACGTTGCCCTGTGTGTGAGAGAGAGACAATGTCAATGGTGTTTCCTGCCACATCTATGTTTCAGGTAGTTGGTTGTCCCTAGCATTCCTCTCAATGTCCACTTGGGTATGGGTATGTTGCGGGGGACATATTGGGATGTTCTCCTGAGTGTTTGACCTGTAGATTGGTGGCTCTGATGCTTATTTGGCTCTGGATTGGTATAGTTGTGTCACATGTCCATTGTGGGAGTGTGTAAATCCGTTGCCTGCCCCGGGGGTGTGTGCTTGTGTTAAGGGGGGGGGGGTGTGACCGGGCGTGCTGTCGTGTGTAGTGTGAGTTGTCATTGGGTCTCCCAGGGGATGTGTCTGTCCCCTCATGGTGCATGCTGGCATGACAGTGAGTGTGAGTTCCTGTGCTAGATACCTGTGCTTGTGGAGTTGGAGTTTGAGTGTACAGTGGTCCCAGGAGGGCCTTGTGCTGCATACAGCAGGGCCAAGTGTCAGCTACCTTGTCAGTAGTATGCCAGTCCCTGTGCATTGTGCATGGGTATGTACAAATGCCATATGGGTTGAGGGCATTGTTGTCTGCGTCTCATTTCCACAATGTGTTGTGTGGGGCCCACCCTCCCGGACATCCAGTCTTGTGTTTGTGGTTGTTGTAGCCTTGGACATGGCCTTGCCTTGATTTGTGAAGGGTGCATGGAGACGTTAGTGGCATGAGCGTGGTTTGTGAATGTGGTTGTGTGCGGTGAGTGCTTGGGGGAAGTTGCGTGCATTTGGTGTATATGTTGTGTGGACCCCATTGCCCCATGTTACGTAAGTTGTTTGTGTACTCACCAGGCTCTGCGACTCCTTCCACTCCGTGTACTCCCAACGGCGGTAGCAGGGCCATCACCTTCTCCTCCCAGGGATGGTTGTGTGCCGGTCTGCGGGGCGGCCCACCTCCAGTGATGTTAGTCTGGGCATATTCTTCATTAATTTTCCTCTTGACCGCCCGGCGCAGATCGTACCACCTGGCTTGGCATTCATGCCTGGTCCTTCAGACGGGCGCAACAGCATTCACCTTGTCGACAATCCTCTGCCACATGGCAGATTTTGCAGATTTGCTGGTCTGTCTGACCAATGGTTCAAACAGCTGTGGCTCGACTCTGATGACTTCGTTGACAAGGAGCTCCAGCTCCGCCGAAGTGAACTTTGGATTCTTGTCTGTGGGCATGGTGTGGGGTGTGGGTGTGGGTGTGGATGGTTGTGGGTGTGTGGGTGTGTATGTGAGTGTGTGTGTGTGTGTGAATGTGAAGAGGGGGATGTTTGTGGTGGAGGTTGTATGAAGGTGTGTGAGTGAAGGTTTAGTGAAGGTATGAGTGATGTGGAGTTGTTTGTGGGTGGGGTCTGGCAGCAGTGGGTCTGTTGCAAAGGCTCATGGGTTGTGTGTGTGGGCCCATTTTATTGGTCCATTTTTGGGTGTGGCTGTGTTTGAATTTTGGTGGGTGTGTCATAAGAGGTGGTTGTGATTTGGGGCCTCTGTTTGTCTGTTTGGATATGCCAGGTCAGTCATTGAGATGTATTTTGTCGTGTGGATGTGTTTGGTGGTGTTTTGCGAGTCGAATTGACCCTCCTTGTGCTGTTTTACAGTGTCCTGGTTCTGTATGAGTCTTTTTCGCGTAGGTGCGATCCGTACATATGCGATGCTGGGTGTGGGTGCTGGGGTACGGTGTTGGAGTGCGGCGCGTACATGCGGTGGGGGTACAGTGCATACACGGGCGGACCTGGGGTACGGCGCGTGCATGCGGAGGTACTGCACGTACAGGGTGGGGACGGCGCGTACATGGGGGGTTGCAGTGCGTACATGCGGTGGGGGGGGCAGGGGGTTTGGTGCGTTCATGCGGTGCTGGTGTACGGTCCGTACATGCGGTGCTGGGGCACGATGCGTACATGCGGTGCTGGGGTACGGTGCGTACATGCGGTGAGGGGCAGGGGGTATGGTGCATACATGCGGTGGGGGGGCAGGGGGTTAGGTGCGTAAATGCGGTGCTGGGGTATGGTGCGTACATGCGGTGCTGGGGTATGGTGCGTACATGCGGTGAGGGGCAGGGGGTACGGTGCGTACATGCGGTGGGGGGCAGGGGATACGGTGCGTACATGCGGTGGGAGGGCGGGGGTTCGGTGCATACATGTGGTGCTGGTGTACGGTCCGTAAATGCGGTGCTGGGGTACGGTGCGTACATGCGGTGCTGGGGTACGGTGCGTACATGCGGTGAGGGGCAGGGGGTACGGTGCGTACATGCGGTGGGGGGGCAGGGGGTTCGGTGCGTACATGCGGTGCTGGGGTATGGTGCGTACATGCGGTGGGGGGCAGGGGGTACGGTGCGTACATGCAGAGGTACGGCGCGTACATGCGGGGGTGATGCGCATACAGGGGGGACGGCGCGTACAGTTGCGGGGCTGGGGTACAGTGCGGACAGGGTGGTGTACGGTGCTGACAGAATTGGGGGTGGGGGGGCTGTACAGCTCGTACACGGGCATAGGTTTACCCGTGTACATGTGTGCTACTGCATTAGCTCCGTACGGGCCTTTTTCCGTGCGATTGTGTATTCAGACAGACGGTCGGGATCGTACTTGCGTGTTCGGACTTGTGTTTTACGATTTGCACGTACAAATGTTCGGCTCACTCTCGTACACTTTTCCCGACGATATTCGGACGTAAAACATTTCCGGCACACTCTCGTAGACTTTTCCCGACGCTATTCGTAGATATTTATCGCGTATGGATCGTACTTGGCCGTTTGTACGGTACTTGTACGACTCGTACGTAAAAATATACGGATACGAGTCGTACGGTATTTTTTTTTACCGAATCGGAATCGGCACCCAAATGTCAACATGCTGCTATATCATTATCACATGTTAGATTGTTATTTCCCAGGCATGTGTCAATGTGTTATATCCTCAGCAAATGTCACTGTGTAGAACCTCCTTCAAAACTGTGTCGTATGCCTATCATATGTCATTGTATTCCCACCACATGACAGCGTGCTATATCACCATCACATTCACGTCAGTGTATTATATTCACATTAGATTTCAATGTATTGCATACCTAATGTTTGTCAGTGTAATTACCTATCAACTCTCAATTTGTTTCATCCGCATCACATGTCAGTGTGTTATGGCCACATACCAAGCCAATGTGTTATATTCGTCTCACATATCAGTGTGTTTGATCCCCATGACTGTAAGCATATCATTCCACATCTCACGTCAATGTGCTATAGCTCAAGCACGATAATGTTAACTTCCCAGATCACTACACTCTATCGGTACCACAAATCCATGTGTTATATCCCTATCATACGTCACCCTGTGAATCTCTGTAACGAGCATTGCCACTTATCGATTCACGTTAAAATTGTTGATCAGCAATGTAGTCCACTTCCTCTGTGACTGCTCGCCAAACAACAAGGGCGAATCCTTTACAGTTTCAAACTGTGAGGGATCTGCCGAAATCAACTGAATTCGGCAGTATACGGATAGTATGGGATATTTCGAAGAGAATCTGCCCTTGCATTTTGCATTTAATGAGTATTGCCTGTTTTGCTACACACAGACCTTATCTAAACAATAGATGGGTGCAGGGGGCAGAGGCTCTTCCACATGGTTTTTAATCTGCCTCTTTTCTGCTGAAGAGGAACAGCGGGTCTCCTGCACAATACGCACTCATTTTAAAACATGACACATTCACCAAAAACTTTAATTTCTGATATTCTTTGGGCCCAATATTTCTTAAGTACGCACTTTTGCATGTATTTCACTGCTCTACTGTTGTTTCAATATTTAGACGTTGTCTTTGACCACGATATTTCAGGTATCTGTAAATATTGTGGGCCTCATTTATGAAAAGTGACGCATCACTGCGTGAAAACAGTGATGCGCCACTTTTCACTGCGCCCTCCCTGCGACTCCAGTGATGCGTCATATTTACAGTATGACGCATCATGTCGCAAGGAGTCACAGATACGTCAGTATTTCTGACGTATCTGTAGGCGCAAAAGTGACGCATCGCTGGAGTGTGTCACAAAAGTGACGCAACTCCAGCAATGTGTCCTTTCACATGGGGCAAGCCCCATGGGAAAGGGCCTGCGTCAGTCTTACGCCTGCCGTGAGGCAGGCGCAAGAAATTGATGCATTTGCACCCTAGAAGTGGCGCAGTGAAATCTCGTAGATTTCACTGCGTCACTTCTACGACCCTTTGTTGCGTCAAAACGCCCCCCTTGCATACATTATACCTGGCGCAGGTATAATGTGGCGCAGGGGTTTACAAAGTGACGCATCTACCTAGATGCGTCACTTTGTAAATATGGCGCAACATGGCACATGTTTTACGCCACTGGTGCGTCACAAAAAGTGACGCACCGGCGGCGCAAAAGTGACGCAGGGGCTCATAAATGAGCCCCTGTGATTCTAAATACATGATTATTCAAAAAATAAAATCTACGCATAATATTGCTTTTAACTGAATGACTACATTTTATTAGGAAATTGCAATTGTATTTTATCATTTTATGATGCTGTGCACGCTGAAATAAAAAACGGCAAAAAACCCAAAAGAGTATGAAAATATCCCCTCATTTTGAAGGATTTGAAACCATCCTCAATACTGGAGAAAAGAGAATATTTGTAATCTGTGATGGGCTTACTAAAAGAAGAACTTTATAGACTGTCTCTGAAACAGTCGAGGAAGCAAGGTCTGTAGGCAATTCGCCCAAGGTGGGCGCTCATCTTGACATCCGCTTAAGAAGAGTGACATCCACAGCTGCCAAGTCCCGCGCAATTTGTGAAATCCCGCCCTGGCTGTTTAGCCAAAATCATAATGCATGAGAGGATATTGGAGTCCCGGCATACAATCTAAAATGATGAGGTAGGTAATAGCAGCCTCCTGTAATACTGGATGGTGTTGCTCTATGAAATGATGTGTCTTCAGTTTCTTTCTGATCTGCAGGAGGCTGTTCTGATGTTGATTCAGATTTTGTTTTAGATTCTAGGGGGCATATTATCAAGCACGACGTTAAAATTATCGCCGGTTTAGCTGCAGAAAACTGCCGCTAAAAGCGGCGATAATGGGCTTGATAATATGCCGCAGAGAATTCTCATAGAAGCCCATGTTCTGGTGTCAACATGGGCTTCTATGGGAATTCTCAAGAGCATATTCTCAAGCCCATCATCGCCGCTTTAGCGGCAGTTTTCTGCCGCTAAACGGCGATAATTTTAGCGCCGTGCTTGATAATATGCCCCTAGGTGTGTAGATGGAGAAGCCCTGTCTTCTGGTCTTTCACTTCTTGCATTTCTTCACTTCTGGTCTGGTGATGTCCATTGGCTCTCTGAAGTGGTTAGTTTGTCTGCCAGTTATTTAGTGGAATCTTCCTAAATTGTTTTAAAGGTGATGCAATTGTTATTGAATGTGATAGAGGCATGGAGGGGGAGCCAGTGTAGTTCCTTCGGAGTTGGCATGATGGGAGCGGAATTCTTCTTTCCCCTGATGAGACAAGCTGCGCTGTGTAGGATGCTTTTCACCAGGCGCCAATGTGGTGTTAGGGAGCTCATTGAGCAGAGCGTTGCCTCCACCCAGGTGGTAGGGGACTAATGCTTGCATTGCTGTTTGTAAGTTGGCTTCTAGTAGATAAGGCTTTAATGTTTTTTCAGGGAGGCTTCTTGACAATGAGGTCTTTCAAGGAGAGGGCTGCGATGAGGGTGAATACAAGTGATTTTGCATGTGGTGGTCAGCTGGTGGTGAGACCCTCTAACTTGATGTTGGAAAGGCAAGTCGGAATCTGCTGTTGTGTGGTTCTGCTAGTAGAAGGAATACATTATTTGTTGAGTTTTGCTACAAGCAGGTGCTTGACATCCAATTCTGGACTAGCTGAACGGAGACTTTTAGTTGCTGAATGTCTTGAGCTGAAGAGATTTTGAGGTAGAGTTGTGTGTCATTCCTGTACTGATGTATCTTGATGTTGCTATCAGGGAGCACAACTCAGAAGGCTTTAATTTAGAGGTTGAATGAGAATAAGGGACAGGATGGATCCCTCAGTGACACAGCAAAAGATTTAGTGGCCAATGGGAGTCTTTGTTGAAGAAATTTCATGCTTGATGGTGAGAGAATATCATATATGAGGCGGCATTGATAGACTTGATCATGACACTGAGTTCAGTGCTTAGGAGTGGGATGAATGTTGTCTTCTTGGGAATTGGGTGGTGTGGAATTAAAAGCAGAGTGGATGTATGTTTTGTAATGAAGATGTTGGATCTGAGTTTTATATCTTCTCAGTGAAGAGCGTGATGATGTTACACGCGTCTGCTGACTGAGGAACTTGTGTTCTGGGCATCAATTTAATGCAATGCTTGACAGTACCGAAGAAAGCTTTGGCTCTGTTGGTTGTTTTAATAATGCTTAATTTGTGGTAAACTTGTTGAGAGTGGTTTTCGTTGTGGTGATGAGGGATGTACATGCCAAATGAAATGTTTTGCGCAATGGTAGGATGCCTTGGTCCATCTCAATTTCCTAACTGACCTACCCAATCTCTGCGAGTTCTTGTTTGGATATTGGATATTGGATAGGTATTTATAGAGCACAAACGTTCGCTCCAAAGGGAGCATCTTGGCGCTGTAAAACCTGGGACCAGATCACTGGAAAGGTGGTGGGGGACTAAATGGCTGCTTTAGTCCAGTCATCAGAGAGACTAAAAATCCACGTTTTGAGGAGCTTCCTAAACGGCTTCTCATGCGTCTGAAGTCTAAGATGCCTTGGCATACTGTTCCAGGCTCTAATAGCCAGGGTACTGAGTGTTTTTCCGCCTTTGGACTTCAGGTTGAATTTAGAGGGGGTCATGAGGTTTTCTTGAGAGGATCTGAGAGTGCGACCCGGGGTGTAGTGAGGGAAGCGTCTCGACAGGTAGACTGGGCTGGATTTGTTGAAGGCTCGGAAGGCTACAACGAGAATTTTAAAGAGTATTCTCTTGTGCAAGGGGAGCCAATGAAGGAATCTGAGGGCAGTGGAGATAGAAGATTTGCGTGGGAGTTTTAAGACAAGACGCGCGGCAGTGTGCAGGACACTTTGCAGTTTCAGTCGGGTGGACTTTTTGGTCCCTGCCAGGAGGCCGTTACAATAGTCCACTCGAGAGAGTATGAGGGCTACCACAATAGTCTTTCTGGAATCGAGCGGGAGGAAGTCAAAGAACTTTCGCATGGATTTTATAATGCCGAAACATTTACCTGCTACAGTTGCGACGTGGGAATCGAAAGAAAGATCGGAATCGAAAATAACTCCGAGGTTTCTGGCCGATGAAACTGTCTGAGGTGGGGCAGCAGAGTTATCAGGCCACCACAGGGCGGGACTGAAAGATGCATTCTTTCCAATGGGCAAGATCTCGGTTTTATTCGAGTTGCAGCGGAGATGGTTGGCGTCCATCCATTGAAAGACCGCTGTGAGGCAGCGCTTGAGATTAAGTTCGGCCGAGTTGGAATTGTCGTCGAGAGGGATGACAAGCTGAGTATCGTCAGCATAAGACGTGACAGTTATGCCAAACGATTCTATAAGTGAAAGTAGGGGGATGAGATATATATTGAATAGGAGGGGACTAAGAATGGAGCCCTGGGGAACTCCACAGGAGATCTTTTTCTCTTTCGATTGGAAAGGACCCAGTGAGACGGTTTGAGATCTGTCACTGAGGAAGGAACTGATCCAGGCAAGGGCCGAGTTTGTGACGCCGATGTCCATAAGTCTGTTGAGCAGAATGGAGTGGGAAATAGTATCGAATGCCGCCGTGAGGTCAAGAAGGATCAGTATGGCCTTCTTCCTCTGATCTTGTAGGTTTTTGATGGTATCGGTCAGCTCGATCAGGGCGGTCTCGGTAGAATGTCTAGACCGGAAACCGGATTGCTGGGGGTGAAGTAGGTTGTGGGCATCAAGGAAGGACTTGAGCTCTTTATGGACTAACTGTTCTGTTATTTTGCCCAGCGCAGGTAGCAGGGTGATGGGACGAAGGTTAGTTAAGTCAGAGGGGGGTTTGTTTGCCTTTTTCATAAGAGGTTTAACCACACCCTTTTTCCAAGCGAGAGGGACAGAGCCAGATTTGAGGGAGAGGTTGACTATTTCATTAATGATGAGGTTGATTTCATCAATGATGGTGTGGAGGATCTTGGGGGGACAAGGGTCAGAAGGGGAGCCCGATTTGCATGAAAGGATCGCTTCTCTGGTCTGAGTTAGGGTCACCGGGGTGAAAAGTTTAAGGCTGTTTGCGGTCGGGCGAGATTTGTCTAGCTCCGAGATTGAGTACACCGGAGGGGAAGGGGGGAAGTTTGTGTGGATAGAGCTGATTTTTTCCTCAAAGTAGTCGGAGATCTTATCACACAGTTCTTGGGACGGGGGGATCTCTGGTTGAAGAGCTTTTGGTTTGGTGAAAGATTTTACTATGGAGAAGAGGGTTTGTTGTTTTTGGCTGGCCTCTTTAATGGCGTTTAGATAGTAGGTTCTTTTTGCTGATTTAATGGTTGAGAGATAATTTTTCCTCTGAAAAATGTAGTTGTTCCGATCGTCATTTTCGTAGGATCTACGCCATTTACGTTCTGCTTTCCTGCAGAGTAGGTGTGCGGCGGTAAGATCAGGCGTATACCAAGGGGCTTTAATTTTCGTTTTCTTAAGGGTGTTGTCTTTTTTATTAGGTGGACATCGTTTTGAGATTTCTTGAGAAAGCCAGTTGTTAAGAGAGACTGCATCTTTATCGATGTTACCAGAGGAAGGGGGGGCGTTAGTAGGGGAAAAGGGATGAGAAATAAAACTTTCCTGAACAGTTTTCCAATTGATGGAGTGAATGTGTTGGAAAGTTGGTTGTTTGCAGTTAGAAGGGGGGACGTTGAGGATATGGAACAGGATCAGGCTGTGATCAGTCCAGATTTGGGGAATGGGAGGTAAGGTGGAGATGGCTGGGAAATTGGAACAGACACCATCCAGGGTGTGACCAAGGGAATGAGTGGGCAGCTTGACGCTTTGTTGCAGGTTGAAAATATCCAATGTCTGCTGCAGATTACTGGTGAAGGGGTCAACAGGTATTTCGAGATGCAGGTTAAAATCGCCCAAGAGGGTGAAATGTGGGTATCGGAGTAGGAAGTGTCCTAGTGCGTCATTAAGGGAGCCGAGAAATTTCGCGGCATTTCCAGGTGGGCGGTAGATCAGACCACCTGAGAAAGAGAGGGACTGACTGAGTTTGATGGAGAAACCTAGTCCCTCTGCATCAGTGAAGTCGAGGCAGAAGGTGTGGCAGCTAAAGGAGTTCCTTAAGATGAATGCAACGCCTCCTCCTCTACCTTTCAGTCTATCCTGTCTGTGAAAGGAGTAACCTGGGGGGAGGGCGATGGCTATATCATGGTTACTGTCTTCAGTGCGCCAGGTCTCGGTGATCATGAGACGGTCCAGGTCATGGTCGATAATGAGGTCGTGGATATCCTGACTGTGTTTGCACATCGACCTGGCGTTTATCAGACCTCCTGTAAAGTGAGGTCGTTTGAGGGATGTTGGCTGCTTGGTGGCGAAGTTGAGAATCCAACGACATTTGTTACAACTGGTGGAACCGAATACTTTAGAAAGATCAAGTTTGCAGGGGCAGTCAGATATGCCTCGAAGTTTGAGAAGGTCATTGGGAGCATACCTGATGATTAGAGGATGTTGGGCAGGGGTTCCTGCGCCTGGCGTGGTCTTGGCGCGGACGGGCGCAGACGGGCTTCCCTTAGGCGCGCCTTCGGCGCGCAAACGGCGCTCCCGCTGCGCTCGTCCGCTGCGCGTCCTATGCATACACATTTATGTTGGAAGGCGGGGGCGTGGCCTGAGAAAGGGGCGGAGTCTGCGCGCACGCCGGTGGCTATGGCGGCTGCAGGTGAAGAGCGATGAAGGGCGCGATGCAGCCCAAGTGATCAGCTGTGCGCGAGCGCTACGTTGTGCTTTAGTTTAAAAGCAGTTAGAAAGTGACACCACACAAAATACAATTTTTAAAAAGCAGCAGAGTACCTCCAGCTCCCGGCTTCCGCCTCAGGACTGGGACAAGTTTGTAGCTTGGTGCTGAGGGGATTGGTTTGGTGGAACATATTTCTAGTTGTACACTCAGTCAAAAATGAGATCAAAGGGTTGTCGTCAGGATGCAGTAAACTTGTGCCCAGAATCTAATGGGATCAATGCTCTTTTCCATCTCTGAGTGGCATAACTGGTCAGGTGAGTTTTGTCTCAGGCTGCAAAAAGTACATTTTTACAAAGTTACTTCTCCACTAGCCTCAAAATGTAATGTGCTCTATTTTTATATATGAACATTTTTCCTGCTCCATAACTGGATAACCCAAGAGTTCAGCTAAATGAGCAACAACATGACTTTTCAGAATTCTTCTTTGTATTCTCAAATTCCATTGTCCAATCCAAGGTTCATGCAGCAAAGTCCTGGCTGCAGCAAGATTGTATCACAATTTCCCGGCAAAGAACATGGTGAATCACAAGAGAAGTTACACCGGATAATTCAAGATGCACGCCATCTCTCCACACTACACAAGAGTTTAGTCTTCCGGGACACATAGTTCATTGTCAACATGCTGCCGCATAGTGTGTTCTCCAGACTTGTGCAACCTCAGTCTAGACAGTCTAGACCCTGGAGACTAATGATGAGCGTCAACTTTTCCTTTGCTGAAAGCAACTTAGCACTTGCGGGCTTGAAATACAGTATCCCAGACTTGAACCACACTAAGCCGTATGCAGCATCTCAGACCACTCTTACTCACAGATGTGATGTATGTTTTGAGGAGTGTGTTCACATGAGAATTGACTTAGCGGAGTTTGAAAGGTTGATGATTTATTTTTGAGAGTGCCCATTGGAAAGATCATTATGGAGCAGAATGTCTGCTTTTGATGAGTGGAGGATGGAAAAGGGGATAGGGAAGTGGTCAATCCGGTGGGGTTGGGGCCTTGCAGTGAAGCAAAGGAGAAGCTGGCTACATGCGCTAATGACTTTGGAATGGGTTGATATAGAGACTCGTTGCTTGATATTCAGGTTTTTGAAGATTGTACAGAGGGAATATTTCACTATCTGCATGCTAAAATCACAAGGAAGCTAAAGTCTCGGGAATGTGAGTGGGCATGCCAAAATGACACAATTGTTTCTATGAAGCTCTTGGTTCTGATAGTTCTGTTGAAGGACGCTGTCTGAAAGGGAAGCAAGGAGCAAGCAAGGAGCTCAAAAGACATGGGAGGCGGAGGGCATTAAGAGTATATGGCTAGTATGTGTGGATGACGGTGAGACCTTCAGCTGCTTCGTGTGTTTCTTTCTTTGGATTTTGTAATCAGAAGTTAGGAGAAGTCCATAACCTGCATCAAGGTAATTGTGAGACATTTATTTATTTATTTAGTGTTTTATAGAGCGTAAAAGTGACCCGTTAGGGTATCGGAGCACTTTACAGGGATAAAACGTTGTATACAAGTATAAAATAGTCACACAAAAAAACATAAGTAGGGGTAGAAGGAAGTGAAATATTTGGGGAATAACAGGGTGTCTACACTGTTCAGATCATAATGCAGAGAAATCCAGCAATTACATTTGTGGAAGTGCAAGGTCAATATAAGATGGATAGCAGCCATAGCATCCAGTCAGTCCAAACTCTACTGGCAAAAAAAACAAAACAAAACAAAGCCGCCGAGCGGTTTGTGGAATGCATGATTTATGGGAGAAACTTGCCCAATAGGAAGGATTTGGCTTCCTTTTTAAATATTGACATAGAGGAAAATCTTCTGAAGAAAGACGGCAGCAAGTTCCAGATTTTTGTTGTGGCCCCAGAGAAAGCACAATTGTATGTGTTTTCTCCTTTCAGAAGCGGGGTGGCTGGAGCACAAATTCTCTGGCGAACCAGGAGTTTCTGGCTGCTCCAGAAACCACGATTTTCTGGGCGAGATATGCAGGGGATTTCGTGTGTAGCGCTTTGTGCTTCAAGAGGAAGCCAGTTCAGTGCCTTCAGATGCGGTGAGATATGATCAAATTGTTTTGAGCCTGTTAAGAGTCTGGCGGCAGCTTTGAGGCAGGCTTTTAGGGGGGCAATAGAGATCTTGGGCAGGCCAGAGAGGGTTGAGCATCCGTATTCGATTCTAGAGATAACTAATGCCTGGACTGCCATTTTTAGGTCAGAGGCATCAAGGATAGGTTTTAGTTTCCTCAGGTAGCTCAGGTGAAACCTGCCACTTTTAGCCATCGAGTTGCTGTGGTATCGCATATTCAGGTTGCTATCTAGGATTATTCCAGGGGATTTGACAGATTCCACTATGGTCGGTGTGCAGTTTAGTGCTGTGATTGACTTGGTCAATTGCCGGATGTCAGTGTTACTTTTAGGGAGGGGGAATTAGAAGGAACTCCATTTTGTGTACATTTAGTCTGAGCTGGTTGCATTGAACAGTCAGCTTTAGGGCCTCATTCAAAGAATATATCTCCTCTAGAGATGAGATGTTGATGTAGATCTGGGTATCATCTGCATACATGTGGAAGGAGATGTTGGCGGTACGTAGTAATTCAGTTAACGGTTCAAGGTAGAGATTGAAGAGGGTTGGGGAAAGACTTGATCCTTGGCGGACTCCAATTGTTATTGGGGAAGAGCAGATAGATTACTGTTGACTAAGAATCTCTGGGTGCGGTTCCGGAGGAAGGATCTAAACCATTCGAGAACGGTTCCCCTTACTTCCATCCTGAATTTGAGGCGTTCAAGTAGTTTCTCGTGGTTGACTGTGTCGAATGCAGAGGATAAATCCAATAGAATTAGGAGACATGATTTGCCTTGGTCAAGGGCTTGAAGAGCATCATCCACAATATGGAGAAAAGTAGTTCCCATGCTGTGCCCAGGCCTGAACCCGGATTGGAATTTGTCTAGCAGATTGAAGTTGGTGATATGTTTGATCAGTTGAAGTTGCACGCATTTCTTCAGAGCTTTTGTCAGAAGTGGGATATTGGATATTGGTCTGAAATTGTCTGGAGTAGCAGGGTTCAAGGTGTTTCTTTTTTAAGATGGGGACAACTTGACCGGCTTTTAGAGAGTCAGGTATGGACCCTTGTAGTAGGGAGGCGTTGATTGTTGTAGGACACATGGGAATGATAAATTGGGAGGTCGCGGCCACGCAGCTAGAGGGGAGTGGGTCATTAAAGTAGTTATTCAGATTTTAAGGAGGATAGAATTTTTTAGATTAAATAGTCGTCATATAACTTGAGTTGGACCAGTGGTCTTGGTTCTTGGGTGTTGTCTTGAGGGGAAGAGAGGAGAGATGGGACCCGGCAGGAAGAGGTCGAATGTTGGTGGGGGAATCAAGTTTGTTTCCTTGGGAGGTAATTTTGGCTGTAAAGAAGTAAGAGAACTCCCCACATTTTATTAGGGATTTTGAGGTTTCTTTGGAAGTTTTAGCCAGTTTGTTAGATTGGTGTTTGACCATTTCAAAGAGCTTACGACTTCTTTTCTTAGCGTTTTCCAGTTCCGATCTAAAGATTTGAGGATATTCCTGTTGTAAGCGTTTCTGGTCTGTCGGAGAAGTTTTAGTTGGGAGGCTGAGGGGTGCTGTCTCCAGGTTCTTTCTGTTAGCTGGAGGGTTTTCCTTTCATTGTTGAGGGATCTGTTGACCCAGGGTTTTTTTTTTATTTTGCTCTGGATCTTTTTAGCTTTAGAAGGCCAAGATCATCAATTAGGTCAGACATAGTCGAGTTGTGGTGTTCTGTAAGGTCGTTGACCTTTGAGAGATTTGGGGGGGAGGTTATTCCTGCAATGTGCAGCCAGCTTCTCGAGATCAAGGCTCTTTGTGTCCCTGAGCCAGAGTTTCGGTTTCACAGGTTTCACAGGTTGCACTGGCTTTGTCTTGTGGGTGCCAGGCAATAAGAATGTATTAGCATGGTGGTCAGACCAGTCGCATGGATCGATTGAGTTAAGCCTGACTACCGTTGCCTTAGCAATGATCCAATCCAGCGTGGCATCTTTCGTGTGAGTTGGTAATGTGCAGGCTTGAGTCAGTGACTGGTCAGCAAGGAAGTCTTTCAGGACGTTAACCTTGGGGTCATTCCAGTGTAGATTAAAGTCACTGAGGAAAATGTCATTACAGTGGGGGGAAACCTTAGATGTAATGATTTCCATGAGGTGGTTGATGAAGGTGTCGTTCTTGCCTGGGGGTGGTAGAAGATATGCAGTTTGCACAACTGGGTAGTGCTGTTACATATGGAGAGTGCGAGATATTCGCAGGAGTCAGTGTGAAGTTCAGTGACGAGGAGGTCTGAGCGGTAAATGCAAGCAATGCCTCCCCCTTTGTTTAATTGCCTGTCAAGACTTACGATGCTATAATTTGAAGGGACCAATAAATCTAGTTAAGGTGACGATGATTAATTGAGCCATGATTCGGTAAGGATTGCTACATCAGATTTTTGGCTCAGGATGAGAGCGGCGATGTTGGAGGCATGCTTTGCTGCTGATCGGCAGTTAATTAGGAGGCCGGAGAGGAGGGTCGGAACATGTCTTGTGAGTTAGGGAAGAGAAGGGTACTTATGCTAAGTTGTTGCTGTTTACTCCCCTGTTATGGAGAGTTGATGGTCTATTAGAGTTGATTGCAACTGTGTGAAGTAAGTATTCATCTTTCTTGTCTGGAAGACTGGGGGCATCAGGATAGTACTTGAATTTCGTCCTCCGACAGGTAGTTGGGATGCTTGTGAGGGAAGAGGTTTCTAAAGGCTAGCTGCAAGGGTTGAAGGAAAGGCTTAGTAGGTGGGGAAGAATTGAGTTCTGGGAAAGCTTGATATTCGAGATAGAATGTTCAGTGAGGTTAAGGAAGCTTTTCAGTTCAAGAATAGAGTTATGGATGCTCTGAGCTATGTTGGCTGTCTGAGGTTTAGAGTTTCAAGATCCATAAGTGAAGGTTGAACTTGGGGGAAGGCGCCCAGTGGGTCCAGACTTGTTCTGCTGGCATGGTCAGGTAGCCTGGCAGTGGAGCTCGACCACCCTGCATCTAGGTTTCTGAAAGAAGGGGTGTGCGAAGGGCTAGGCGTGCTCAGCAGGGTGGACACAGAGCTATTGTGGCAGGTGTCCGCTGCGCTGTGAGTGACTGGTGTGTTAGTCACTATGAGTGATGGAGCAAGGGTTGGAAGAGGGCGGCGGCGGCGCTGTCTTATTGTGAGATGATGGAGGGTGGGGGGAGTGGAGGGAGGTTCACTAGTAGATATAGGGGAGATGCTGCCCAGAGTGTCGTTTTGTGGGGGGAACACCATGGGTAGAGTCGGGCCAGATTGAACCTTAGGAGAGAGTGTGCAAGGGGGAGTGGATGTAGCTTTGGTGGACGTTAATAGGAAGCCCTTAGCCTTGTCCTTAGAACTCAATTGACCGGAGTCAAATGGTGACAGCAGGCACTAGGGGAGCGAAGAGGGATTGGAGTCATGCACATGTTTTTTAAGGAAGGTGAAAAATACTTCTGTGTCATGTTTCTGTGATGATAAAAGAGTGGAAAATGACCTTCATGTGGATAGTTTGTGCTGCTGTTCAGCCTATGTGTGGCCTACATGTGTGCTAGTGGTATGTGGATGAGTTTCTTTATTTTGGATGTGTTTTTGTGGCCTGGGTGTGATTTTGGGTATGGACGGTGAGGGCCATTTTTGATGGGAGGCTTGTCAATGCCTGGCCTTAGCAGTGGGTTGCAGGGTGAGAACGAGTCTCTCCTGGGTCTCTATCATAAATCAGATAGAAATAAGATCAGAAAAGGTCTGCTGTGGCAGTAAATGGAGGGTTGCTTTAGAGGCAGAAGGTGTGGGTAACATGAATACTGTTGATGTGGAACACAATGAGGTACTCCGAATCACTGGTTCTTCCTCCAGAGGACTGATTGGCCTACGTTTGGCAGTAAGTGACATGTGGCAGGTTGGGGTGAAGGGGTCTAAGGAATACTGACTGGCATAGGCTAAAGTACTGTTTTGGCTGGAAATGAAGGGCATGGTGGTGGAGGTGGTGGGTGAGTTGAGAGCCATGGGGCAGGCTAGGACACTTCAATCTGCTGGTGACACTTTATGATCTGTACACACTGACAGCCTGCAGCCTGGTGATTTCCCTCATGTATCACATTGGTAGGCTACATCTTAGGTCACCCTTCATGATAGGATAAAGGGGCCAAAAAGTGACTTGAGGACAGGGTTTAGACTTTTGCATTGTAACTAGAGGTGATTTTGCTAGGATTTCCTACGTGAGGCACCCTAACTTTTAATGCGGTCCATCATATGTAGCTGTCTAGCAGAGCTACTTAATCTTTTTTAATAGAATTGGTTGCTCAGTGATGTGTGTTCGGCTTTACATTGGTCCACTGCATTGTGCTGTTTCATCAGTATGAGTGATAATACACAACCTTCTCATGTAACACAGACAAGTGAGTCTTGGCTAATGTTGTGGCCATGTAAACATCAGGCAGAGGAACCGAAAACAAAAAGATGGGAATTTCCCTTTAATGGCAGTGCATTAATATTGGTTCAGTGCCTGCACCATATATAAGACAATCCATGATATACATAATTTACATCACATCAAAATATATTAGTTCTGCAATGGGATAGGGTAGAGGCACAGGTCTTGGTGGCTTCACCCAATTGTATGACATATTTGCAAGGTTGTAAGGTTAAGAAGCTCATAAAGAAGAGAGAAAGGATTGTAGTTGAAAATCTTTTCAGTGCTTGGAAGGCAATACCAGTTAACCTAAATAGAATTTAAGCTCATGCAGCATTCTTGAAGTAGAGCGTGAAAGAGCGAGTCCTAATGGAGGTGGGCATGAAGTCTAAGAAACAGCCTAGAAACTGTGAAGTGAAAGTAAGAAATACAAAAACATAATTTTCCATAACTAAAATGTAGAGTTTCCTATGTTCAGATTGAGAAAACAATTTTGAGCTGGGGATAAATGTGTTAAAATGTTATTGTATAGGCACAAGAAATTACATAAGAGAATATCACAATTATTCCTGGACCCTCATTACGACTTGACTCTTTATTGTGTTCAACAGTACTTACCAGCTCCATCGAATTATGCAGCTGCTGAAATGAGGATTTACCAGGGGATAAGACCTTTAATTATAGATACCCCTGGCAATTACCCATTTTTTAAGTCTCGCCTAGCGTTGCAGCGCATGCGCTACTCGCTTTGCGAAGCATGCAGTATTCAGTATAGTATGGAAGCATAGTGGAAGCTCCGCCCTCTCTCCGCCCATCTTTTTAATTGGCTTGTAACTTAAATTCTGCCTTCCGATTTGTTGTAGGTTTGCTAGTCCCTCTTCTTGATGGCCATGTCGTCATTTGTTTCCTTCCATAGCTATTGGCCCCTTTACTGCACGGACTACTTTCTTCTGCCCCCTCCCGCAGTCCGATGCCTTCTCGCCCGTGCCTCCCTCCTGCAGTCCGTGACTAAATGTCAGTCCCTTTTTCTGCCATCCTTTGAGCCGGCTCCATGTTCTAGAGCAAGGGGTGAGAATTGAAAGGTTACATCCAAGATGGCAGCAGACAGACTGCGGCGTTTGGCATTGATCAGCTGGTGCTTCCTTTGGTGACCTAGGAGCCCGTGCAAGGAGTGTGGGCGGTCTTGGGCAATGCTGCCCTAAAGGATACTTACGCTCTTGCCATGGCAGCGCTGGCGGCTCTCCTTGCGCTGGGCTGGCAGCTGCTGCTGGGGCTGGGCACGAGGACTTTTGCGGGTGGCGACAGCGTTGCTTGTTCTGGGTGCGCAGGGATTTCGGCCCCTTCATGGGGTTGGAGGCAGGGCTCCGCCCGCAGGAGACATGGGTACAAGGCGCTACGATTTAATAACAGACACAAGCTGCCAGAGAAGCTGCCGCTTCACGTGGGGCTTTTGGTAGCGGAAGAGGAGCAGCGTTTGCTGGACATGGCAAGCTTGGTGCTGTGGTGTGTGCAGCCCTGCCAAGTACCGTCGAGCGGAGCACCTATAATGTATGCACCAAGCTGAAAGCTAAGAGTGTGCGCGATGCTCCTGGTATGTTATGGGGCTGGCTGGGGTCGCCTGCACTCGTGTTGGCAACTGCTATAATATAACAAAACCTGACACTACTGAGCTACACGATAACTGTGACGTCAGGAATCACTGTCAGTGTGCTCATGTGCGCTCAATGACTATTGTGGCGACATAGTGTGTTTTCAGCAATGTTGTGAGGAAGGAGAAATTTACCACCCTCCTTTCACTTCTCTCTCTAAGGATGTGCATGGGAAGAATATATATATCTGTGAAATGTTAAGAAATTAGGTCAGACATGTAAACAATACGGCCGACATAGGTAAACAGATCTGCTGGAATCTGATAACAAAGGAATAAGGAAAGGAGAGATTTTCCTATGTGTAACGACTCAAGTTTGAAAAAGACTATTGTGGTTAATTGATTTTATAGAATAATGAGACAAAACATGGAAGCACACAAGGCGAAAAGGGCACTAAAAGAGCTGCGACAATGTTTCAATCAGGTTTAGAAACAATGGAAAGTCAAGTGAGAGTTAACAGTGGACAAGGGAACCAAGATACCTCCCTAAAGCAGTTAATTTTCCAAATGGTTGTACAAAAAGGAAATTAACAAAAGCTGAAAAGCTGTCAGGCAGTCTACTTAAAGGGCATGGCTGAGCCGAGGGAACAGCGTGCAACATCTAGAGTGCTGACCGTGAAAAACGCGCGTCGCACACAAGATGGCTGCTAAAAATGCCAGAAGAGCGTGTCCCAGGCGAACGCCCCGTGACCAAGGCACGATCGAAAAGGCAAGTTCCACAATTAATAATAAAAAATTCCCACAGTTTTAAACATAAAGATCAATTTCTCTCCCCTGTCAATTCCCTCATGTGAGTGCAAAATCCCTCACTACCGTCACGGACCAAAAGATCTCACATACACACACTATCCATACATTCGCTGGTGGGGCCCATAACACCAACATTCACTCACCATCAGTCCGTGCGAGAGGCGATTATCCTTCCAAGCGCTGGAAATGAGGGGGAAAGATACCACTTTTACCCTAATGAGCAACAAATCTATACAACCTTCTTATACTCATTAGGCCCTGAATGTCACCTTTGGTATTCCCCTCATAAATGGGACGGATCAGTTAGTTGTAGGTTTAAGTGAATTTCTAATACTCTAATTAACCTTTTCATTAACACATTTTAATGAATAACAACCCAACTCATTTCTGTAGATGTTCAAATCCAAATTTATATTAATATTGCAAATCAAATCATTCATTTGATCAAGTTGCCATTCATATTTACCTATTCTGGCTAAAGTCGTCCTCTATGTCAAATCTGGCAGTCTCGCAAATCTATGCCCATCAATTTTAGTAGGTTCAGTTTATCAGGAGTTTGGGCATTAATTCAGTCCGTCAAAGATGCAGGCTAACAGCTGTCCTGCAGTGTCACCGTCCTCTCCGTCAGCATATCATCAGGAAATCGAAGGAGCGACTCCCAACCTCTCTATTCTATGGGTTTTTATAATAATTTCAATAACAAAATGTAACAAAAATGAGTTTTAAACTGTTCTGATTGGCTGGTCAGGGGTCGTCCTACAAAGTTCTCAAAAGGTTTAGTCCATGATGTCAGCATACTTGCTGGTTCCGGTTCTTTAAGGGAGTCTTTTGTCTGTAGTGTTGGCACTATTCCCAGTGCGACCTTGATAAGTACAGCTTGCCTGGGGTCAGGGCGAGGCCATTGTTGCTCATCTTAGTGCAGGCGCACTTCACCCAAGCCTTGTTCAGCGTTGGCAGTCGGGTTAGGCACCAAAGGCAGCCATCGTTCGATAGGCCAAAATGGTCAACTTAAGCAAAGAAACACAGAACGTAATTAATACATAAAAATGGCTATGCAAATGTTATTCCCTCGCTAATACCCATATGTGTGTATATTTATCTAGCCAAAACCAACACTCAATGCGATTTATACTTACTAAATAAAGCACGAATCACAATTACATCCCAAAAGCAACATATATCATGCAATATTCTAATTGTTTATCATTAGTATGCGTACGAAATTTAATTCACATATTAATTAAGCCATGCAGATGCAGATCCCACGTGTAATTCATATATTAGTAAGGTTGGTAAATATTTTCCACATCACTCCAATCCGTTAGTTCGATTATAATTAATCAATTAATCTAATTGATAAAATATCACGCAAAATGGTGGGTATACACATTTTTGCATAACCCGCTCCAGCAATCCCCCCTATGGTGATTTTATCACCACACCACCCAAAATTTTGTTCTGTTTTACGGAATCTTTAAAATGTTTTCTTGCTCTTAATCATAATTCAGTTTCACCTACGTCTTCTCTTTTTACTGATTCATACATACTCTCCTTCCACTCCTCCAATTCTATTTCCTCAATTTCTCTTTCTTGTTTCTTATCTTTTCTTTTTGAATTTTCACTTTTTATTCTTTTCTTATTTTTCTTGTTTCTACAGCACATACAACATAATCTTATCACTAAAATTATGCAAATTACACATGTTAATGGAAACAATATTTTACCTATAAGAGTACTACCTATTTTTACTAAGAAATTCTTAATAGCAGCTATTTTCTTTCCAATTCTTTCCCAAACGCATTCAACCTCCAGTGGTGCAAGTTCATCATGCAATTCAGTAATATTCTTAATATAAGTTTTCAGATCTTGGCTTTCGTCAGGAATGTAAGTACAACAATGTTGAACTTTCAGCATTCCACAGACTCCACCCTCTTTTGCCAGTAAAATATCAAGGGCAAGTCAATTTTGCATTACCATAGCACGCATGGCAACCATTTCAGTGTTAACCAATAAAAATCCTCCAGCGGTGCTTGTTGACAAGTGATCCACTACTGTTGACAATTTTCTAATTTTGTTTGCATTCAGAGTTATTCCCACTGCTGGTATCAATGCCTGGAAAATGTCACCTACAATTTCTGCCCAAGATTCTCTCTTGGTTCTAGCTAAATGATTACTTAAGCTATGTACACCATCTTCTCCTCTATCCATATGAAACATGTTTGGAAAGACTAGGCCTACGTAACATGTGCCATACCAATGGTCTAGCAAACGATAATATGCCCTGTTCCCGCAAATAAAATATAATCCAGGAAAGACTGGATCTCTTCCACCTTTAAATCCCCATCCACCCATGATTCGATATGTATCATTGCACTCACTATTACCTAGAAAATAATTTTCATACACAGTTTGATTCCTTCGAATGCAAAATTTCCCTTTCTGAGGCCAATCTAAAGCTATAGTTGGACTAGCTTTCAAATGTTTTTCTTTCTCTATATCCCAGATTGTTTTCTCCACTTTCCCTTCTGCTGCTTTTCTTTGCATTTTCAATCTTCTTTCCTCGACCATGTCTAGGCACGTCTTTTCTTCCTTCTTCAAACTGCATGTTAGATTATTTCTAAAAATATACTCTAATGTTAGTTCCTTAGTTTCTAAAAAGAATTCACCTTTGCAGGTTTTACTTTGTTCAATTTATTATAAGAAGGCACTTGCGCAAAAATGTTATCTACATCTGAAAAGTAGTATTCTAATCTCCCTGTCTCATAAAATAAACTAGCTATTACACTACATGTTATTCCATACGTTGCCGGAAGGTGATGATAAGTCACTCCCTCAGAAACAGATGCAGGTAACTGCATACATACGTAGCAGTCCCGTACGTCCATTGTCTTTACATATTCATACAATAATTTTGAAAACACATTATTAGAAAAATCTGTTATTGACCTGTCTTTATGTAAATAGTTATTATCTATTCTAGTTGGAACTACCTTTGAAATCTTCCCTATATTATTTTTATTCTCACTATGTCCTTCTAATGTATCTATAGTGGCCTTAAAAGAAATGACAAGAGCAAGGATGCTCCATAAAAGCATTAATAATCCTGTACAACAACAACACATTTTACACCATCTTTTCATGAATGTACATCTACCTTTACTACTTTCTATGTTAGCCATCTTTATTAAAATGGACCGTGTCTTTTGACTTAGCCTCCTTTACTTCACAACTAGTTTTTCTAACCTAAGGTTCTAACACCTATTTGGTTCTACCAGTCTCTATCCTTTGATTCAATATCTTGTTTTCTTCATCAATAGTTTTTCTTAACTTATTAGGTTTGGCATCTCATCATTCTTCACTCTCCTCTCGTCATTCAAATATGGATTTTCCTGAACTTCCGTTTCTTCTTCTCCAATGTCGGACAAGAGAACTCTCAGGATTTCTGATTCTATTTCATCCTCAACCACTTTCAGTACAGCCTCCTCTGGATTTCCTTGACTCTCTGCCTCTTCTCCCTTTTCAGGCAGAGCCACGTACATCCATTCTGGTGACTTATACTTCTGGTTAGGTTTCCTTGTTCTTTTACTCTCTTTGTCTTCAGTTAATTCGTCTTCTTTTGAGTTTTCTTGACTTGTCACTTCATTCACCTGTTCAGCTCTCGGTGAATTCACTCGTGCTAGTCTGTATCTCAGTTTCCTTATTTTATTGGGCCAAACATCATCTCTTGCGACTCTTTTTACTTTACTTCCTTTGTCATTCTTTTCATTCCTCCAAGCTCTCTTTCTTAAAACTCGACCTTCAGGTATTTCATTTTCACTCTCTTCAGACTCTGTCTCAACTTGCTTTGTCTTTTCAGCAACTTCTTCTTCCACCACTTGTTTTGTTTTCCCTACTTCTGTCCCTCCTCGGATCTCCGACATGCAATCTTCCTGCTGGCTACTTATCCCTTCACCTAACTGGATGTTGCAGTTCCCTACACCTCCTCGGGGGTCTTCTGCAGAAATCTGTCCCTCTCTCTCTGTACCTGTCCCTTGTTCACTTAGATTTGTTACTTCAGGTGGAATTTCTCTCAGTCTCTCATCTGGTACTTCCTTTTCACGAATTTCTCTTGTTGTGTCTTTAGTACTCTTTCCTCTTTTCTTTCTATGTTCTTTCTTAGAACCCTGCGCCTCTTGCTCGTTTCCAGAATCGCTGGATTCAGAAATCTGCAATCTTCTTCTCAGAGAGCTACTTCTGGGGACTAAAGCTGAACTTTGTTGTGTTTCCCCCCTTTCAGAGTTTCCTCGTGTCTTTGACCCTGCGTCATCTGATTCAGTGCTTGATTCTGATTCATCAAAGTATTCTTTTCCTGTGCTGTCCACCGGATTTGGAATTCCCAATGTATGACTGGCATGGATTTAGTTCTTTAGTCCAGCACACTTCACAGCTGTGGTCGTGGTCAGAATGACTTGTCGTGGTTTTCCCCACCTTGGAACCAGACAATTTCTTCTTCTGTGGACTTTTATTCTTACCCAATCACCTGGGCTCAGATCATGGGCTTGCTTCCTTTCAAGTGTGGTGGCATCTGGTCCAACCTGATGAAACACAGAATGAACTGCGTCAGCCAGGCCTTTACAGTATTCCAACACCATGTCATCAGTTATTGTCATCAGCTTGTTGACTGGTATAAACACATATCTCATTGCACGTCCCATGATTATTTCATGAGGACTCAATCCTGTAGTTCGGTCTGGAATTGACCTTATTGTCATTAGTACTAGAGGCAAGACATCAGGCCATTTCATACCTGTAGCCAAACACATTTTCCCTATTCTATTTTTAATAGTACCATTCATCTGTTCAACCACACGAGAAGCCTCTGGTCGGTAGGCACAATGTAGTTTTATGGAAATGTCCTCCTCGGTCTGACTCAATTGTCACTGGGAACCCGAACCTGGGGATGAATTCTCTCAGCAGTAGCTTAGCTACTATCAACCCATCATTTCTTCTTGTTGGGAATGCTTCCACCCACCTGGAGAATAGACAGACCACAACCAAAACATACCTCAGTCTGTTACAGGAAGGCATCTCAATGAAATCTACTTGCAGTCTGGTGAAAGGCCCTCCTTCTCGACCTATTGTTCCCAGACTCACTACTGTCTTCTTTCCAGGATTATACTGCTGACATATTAAGCATCTCTGACAAAGACTTTCTGCCACAAGTCTGAATTTTGCATTGTACCAGGTCTGCTTAAATGACCTGATCATGGCATCTCTCCCAATATGTCCCTGGCCATGATACATCCGTGCCATGGTAGACATCATGCTATCAGGCATAACTGGTCTTCCATCTCGATAGACCCACACATGATCCTTTTCCCTTGGGGCACATCCTGCTTTTACCCACTGTCTCATTTCCTCATCTCCTGCCTCATCTTGCAATTGTTTTACCTCTTCCCAAGTTCCCACAATGTTAGTAAACACCATTGAGCAAGAAGACATTTCTCTTTCCTTAGCCCGATTGACCGAATTCTGATTCCGTGCACAATACTGTGCCATATCGTTAGCATACCTATTCCCAGTGGCAATATAATCACCACCTTGACTGTGTGCAGCACATTTTACAACAGCCAATTGTTTAGGCAGCTGTATCGCCTCAAGCAACTTTCCAACCACTTCTGCACTCTTAATGGGAGTTCCACTCGAGGTCAGGAAACCTCTTTGTAGCCATAGTTGGCCGAAGTCGTGGACGACTCCAAAGCCATACTGGCTGTCAGTTATCACAGTCACTCTCACACTCTTCCCAATCTTGCAGGCTCTAGTCAAGGCCACAAGTTCTGCTACTTGGGCTGATTTCACTCCTTTTAAATATGATGCTTCAATTACTGCTGCGACTGTGCATACTGCATACGCTGCACTCAGCACTTCTTCATCTGTTCTCAAACATGACCCATCAACGAACATCACAAAATCACTTTCTGGCAAAGGTACATCTTTTATGTCTGGTTGTGGTTTTGTACAAAAATCAAGTACATCCAAACAATCATGATCTACTTCATCTCTTACTTCCACAATCTCAGCATCAGGCAATAAAGTTGCAGGATTCACATTCACACATCTTGCAAGACTCACATTAGTTTAGGCCTGGGCTAAAAATCTGTTCCGCTCGCGGAAATTGCGATAATTTGACATTTTCGCGTTCCGCGGAGAGCGCGAAAGTGTTAAAATTTCCGCAATCCGCATTTTACCGGAAATGATTTGCTTGCTCGCGCTGTAAAATAATACATTCTTGCATGCGCGCGATCGCCTTACCTGAATCCCCGCGTTCGCCGACAAGTTTTTCCGATCCGGTCGCGTTCTCCATGAGATGTTGGATTGTTGGTAGCCATTTGCGCTGTCTCGCGACAGTTCGCACCCGCAGTAACATCATTCGTCGCGCGATCACGACTTTCTTCTCGCGATCATGCACTGCGAGACAAGTGAAAACAAGATGGCCGCGCCCGCGAGCAACCGCATGGGTAAGTTGGTGAGCCGCGACCACGCAGAACATACCGCGAACGGGCGGGAAAAAAACGTTTGCATCTTCACGATATTTCCGCGTGTTTGCGGAGATTTTTAACATTTTCGCGATAATTTGCGAAAGTGAATTTCGCAAATTCCGCCCACCCCAACATTAGTTCCACCCAATATGACCTTTTCATACTTAGTCAGCCGACTGTGTGTCATATATTGAGTACGACTCCTTGTCAAGAGAATCGCCACATCATGAGGTACAAACACTTTCAAAGGATATCCCATCACAATTCCTTCACTCTGCTCCAAACTTCGACATGTTGCAGCCACCGCTTTCAAACATCCAGGTAAACCTATAGCTACTGGATCTGGCATTGATGAAAAATATGCAATTGGTCTTCTAATTTTCCCATGTTTCTGGGTCAACACAGAAAGTGCACATCCATTTCTCTCACTGCAATACAACTCAAATTATTTTTCATAGTCAGGCATACCTAATGCAGGTGCTTCACAAAAACCATCTCTCAATTGTCTAAATGCTGCTAATTCTTCTTTGTTTAATTCAAGGGGATCTTTTACATCACTTCTCGTTAGTCGCACCAAAGGCTTTGCGATCAAGGAAAAGTTACCTATCCACTGACGACAGTACCCAACCATTCCCAAAAACATTCTCACTTCTCTTTGAGTCATGGGGGCTCTCATTCCTTTTATTATTCTGATTCTGTCCATGGTTATTTTCCTTAGTCCTTTCTCAATGTTATGTCCCAAATACTGCACTTCCTTCTTACAACTGTAGTTTTGCGGGTGACACTTTAAGTCCTCCATCTGCCAAATGATTCAGCAAGGCTATTGTATCTACCTCACAGGCTTCATGTGTTTTTGACGCTACTAAAAGATCGTCAATATATTGGACCAAAACAGAGCTTTCAGGCATTTCTAGACTCTCCAAAGACTTCTTTAATAACTGATTGAATATTGAGTGGCTCTCTGTATACCCCTGTGTGAGGAACTTCGATTTCTGATCGCGATCGAATCGACCCGCCATTTTGTGCTCCGCCGCCATTTTATGTTGCCATCACTCAGGCAGCACGGCGAACAAAGTCTATTCTGCTTTTTCTGCAGCCTGGTGTCGAAATACGCTTTCTGCCTCTATTTACAGAACTGGTGTTAGAACTAGCCGAGTACACTAATCCCTGTCTGGCTTTTCTAATCCCCGTCTCAACTATCTGTTGGTTCACACTATTCTTTCCTGACCTTATCTTATCGTCTGGCCTTCACTGTCTTCTGCTAGCATTCTCTCGTTTCACAACTGTCCTCCAACACACAAACGTATCTCGCCACCTGCAAGTTAGTTACCAATCCATTAATAAATTAACTTGAGGGAGGGGTGATAAACACAGTTTGAGGAGATGTTTCTTCGAGACATCTGACACTTTTGTTTTCCAACTTCTCCTATTGATTCCATCCTGTTTTCTAACTTTTCTTATTGGCTCTTTCTTGTGTGTTCTGGGAGTGCTTTTGGTTAATGTATTCGAACATTATATGGTATATAACCCTGTGCGCCACAGAGTGAAGTGGCAGTCTCCTGAGAACCTACTTTGTGTACTTCTAGGATAACTGTACTAGCTGCAGCTAAATAAATGTGATCTTCTAACGCCGACAGAGTGTCCCGTACCTCTGTTTAGCTAAGCAGGAGAACTCCGGAGACTTGGGCGTACCCTGCGCCACCAGGCCCAAAAGGTTCTGGTTCTTCAACTGGCACCCAACGTGGGGCGGCTTCAGTGATACCGGCTCTGCCCGAAGGTCGTGAGGAACCCCGCAAGAAAATTCCGGAGGGTTCGCGAGCCACATTAAGCGACCCCTGTATGTCGAAAGTGGTCCGAAGGTCTTTTGCAGCGAGGTTACCCCTTCCTGACGGCTACTGACGACCGCTGCCCTGACTGCCGCCCTGCTTTGGCCCTTCCTTTGATGATGTATGGTAAGGCGAGACGATGGACGGGCCTCTGTTGGTGGGAGAAGACGTCCTTAGTTAAGTATTTTCGTGGGTCGCGCCCACAATTTTGTTCTTCGATTGATTCCTTTGGGTACTTAGATTTGTCTATTGCAATAAACAAAGCCGAGGGTAAGTGCATTTGTGCTGCGTAAACTGAGTTTTACTCCCTTGAAGTTTGTGAACAGTCGGGAGACATCTCGAGATGCCTGGTCTGACTAAGTTTGGAAGAATTTGTTGTCTTGGTTGTAATAGGGATTCCCGACTTAAGGACTCTTGTCCGATTCCTTCGGTTGGAACTCCCACATATGAGCTCTATTCAAAACATGGTATCGGCCCCATTGCCTTTAACGAGACATGGACCCGATACACGAAGAAAAATGGTGTTCTAAAATGGCCAGAAAATGGTAGTTTTGATCCTGATGTGCTAGACAATTTGGAAGCAGTTTTATTTAAAAGAAAAGCCCGGCCGGCAATGTTTGACTCTTTCCGCCTTTGGCGTAAGGAAGCCAAACAGAAAGAAATTAAACAAGCAAAACGAGATAGGAAAGCACAGGGTTTGACAATTATACAGGCTGCCCAACAGTTCAAAGACGATGAAATTGACAATGCGACTGAAATTTCAGAAAGACAGCATCGTATGGCGATAGATAAATGCTATCCGGTGTTGCCTGTTTCTCCTTCTGATAATAAGAAAGATATAGAAGAAGATCCCCTAATGTCCCACTTATTAAGGTTGCCTCCGCCCTATGCACAAAGTGCCAATGCACCTCAGCCTTTACAACCTGTTCAGCCACCAGTGGTACCTCCGCCTGTTCCGGCTCTTCCGCATTTGCCTCCTCCAGTATTACCGCCCTTGCCGGTTTTACCCTTAGCCTCAACTTCTTTACCCTCATCTCCTGATCTTAGATCTCCTTTGCCTTCTGCTCCTCCTGCAATTACCAGTTCTTCTCCCGTCAGTTCTCCTAATACTCTGTCTCCAATTCTTATGTCTAATTCTCCGTCTGTGCGTAAGCGTCTCACAGACACTGTTACTGGTATTCTATCTCCTTTCTTTGAAGCTTTAAATGTGTCTCCGGCTTATGCTCGAAGACAGTCTCGTAGTCAGTTCCCAGATTTTGAGGAACGAGAGAGGTTGGACTCTCTTGCACGAAGATGGATCAAGAAGGGTCCACAATACAGTGTGCTTGATATTATGCCTACCTTTTCGCAATGGAATGCGCCTACGCAAAGATATGTTTTTAATGTAATGTGCGATACTCTCATTAAAGAATGGGAAGATGTGAGTTCGAGTCCGATCCCACAAGATCTGTTAAATGTTCAGACTGATTTTGATAAAGGACTTATTGTGGGTTCTAAGGTTGAGAAAGATGTAAGGACACTTATTTCTTATAGATCCTTATTGTCTTCGCAGGCTTTCCTTGATTCTGATCCGTCGGTTAAACTGACATTGAAAAATTATCCTATGAGAGAGGTTCCTCCAGTATGGAAGGAAGAGGTTGCGGGAGTAGGTGGTAATGCACCTATCCCTGCTCATTTCCAACGTATATGGGTACATGTCCCTTGGAAGAGATCTGAAGTCTTGGCCCTTAAGCAGACTCTACCAGATCCTCGTAAAAACCCTGCAGGTTATTATGAAGAATTATCACAGACAGTTGATGCTTGTATCATGAACCTAGCAGATATTGATATGCTAATGGGAAATGTAGTCCCACAGACAATATGGGCTAAGATTCGTAGAGAGGATCACGCTCAGGAGTTAGGTGCTACTTGGGATGTTATAACTACTACAGATAGAGACCAAGTGGGTGGCGCAAAGCCTGACGCTCTGATCTCGGAACTTCCTGGTAGAATCATTACATTAATGAAAACTATGATGCCTGCATTGAGAGTTAATTGGGATAAATTAGCAGCATGCAAACAAAAGAAAGATGAAAGTGTCTCTGATTTCTTTACTCGTTTCGAGGAGACATTTATCGACCACAGTGGTCAAGACATGGCTACAGAGGGTGGACAGCGATTGTTTGTGGACAAATTTGTATTCAATTTGCTTCCCGAGCTGTCACACAAATTAAAAGATTCAGAAAGTTCCTGGGCTGTTTCTTCTTCTGCCCAGATATTGGCTACTGCGCAATATTATGAGAATAGGGAAAAGGAAGAAAAAGAAAAGCAAGAGAAAAAGACGAAAGATTTAAAAACGAAGGTTCTCTTGCAACAAGCCTATCCACCACGTTATGCTCAGCCTCAATTTCAGCAGCCTCCGCAGTTTCAGAGGTTGTATCAAAAACCTGAGCCATATATTCTGCGACCTTTGTTAGGTCCTAATCAATGTGCCTATTGTAGAGAGGAAGGTCATTTTAAGAATAGTTGTCTGGTTTTATTGCAGCGAAATGGAGCATTATCTGCTCCACGAGGTCGTGCTGGCCTCCAGTCAGCAAACAGAGGTAGAGGTCGAGGTGTGTTGACTCAAGAACAGCGTGCCCTTCCTTCTCCCAATTCCATGAACTACTTTGATCAGCAAAATGTGAGGTCTACTCAGTATTACAATGAAGACCATTATATTGAAGACGAGAATGAAAGTCTTCATGCTAACTAGGACAGCCATGGACAAAGTAAGGGAGTTGTGTCAATCCCAGTTGATCAGAATGGGCCTTATGTTAACGTCACTACAATGGGTGTTTCAGAGCCATTTCTTCTGGATACTGGGGCAATGAGAAGTTCTATCATTCATTCCAAACTCCCTGGGGAACCTTTGTCTGGCTTAACGAATGTTTCTGTAGGATTTTCTGGCGCCCCTGTTCGCAATCCAGTTTCTTGTCCTTTGCCTATTTCAGTTGGCCCTTATGATTTGGAAGCTCCACTTCTGTTGACGAATGGTTGCGGTGAGAATCTGTTGGGTCTAGACCTATTGAAAAGAATGCATGCTACGATACATTGTTCTCCTTCTGGTGTACATCTTACTTTAGGACAGAAATTGGTCTCCCCATGTATTTGTCCAGAGATCAGTTTCCACCTGAATTACTTTCTCTTCCAGCAGCGCTTTGGGCCACGGGTCCGAATGATGTGGGTTGTCTTGAGATTCCACCTTATGTTGTCACTCTCAAGCCCAATGTTGAATTGCCGTGCATCCCACAGTATAACATTTCTGCTGAAGGTGAGAAAGCGCTTTTGGGAATCATTCATGACTTGATTCAGAAGGGTGTGATTGAAGAAACAAGAGGTAACACATGCAATAGTCCTATTCTTCCTGTTCTCAAACGCACTGATCCTTCTCAGCCTCCTGTGTATCGTTTCGTAATTGATCTGCGGGAGGTAAACAAAATCGTTGTCCTGCAATTTCCTGTTGTTCCAGATATCACTGCTCTGTTGACGATGATACCTTCCACAGCGACTTGGTTCTCTGTTATCGATCTAAAGAATGCCTTCTTTAGTATTCCCATTGCAGAAGAGAGTAGGGACATTTTTGGTTTCTCCCTTGGAGGCCAAAGCTTCCGGTTTAAGCACGCACCTCAAGGCTATTGTGAAAGTCCCTCTATTTACAGCCAAGCTTTAAAATGTCATCTTGATACTTTTCATTTGCCGTCTGGTACAGCTCTTATCCAGTATATGGATGACTTGTTAGTCGCCGCTGATTCAGAAGATATCTGCAAAGATGTCACTATTGCACTGTTACACCACTTGTTTAAACTGAATCACAAGGTTTCACCTTCCAAACTACAATATGTTTGTCGAAAGGTTACCTACTTGGGTCATTTCCTATCAAAGGAGGGACGGCGACCAACACCAGAACAAATTCAGGCGATTACGCGAATGTCTGTACCATCCACACAAAGGGAAGTACGTGCCTTTCTGGGTATTACTTCTTATTGCAGACAGTGGATCCCTAACTTCTCTCTAATAGCCAAGCCTTTGTTGGCACTCACTTTAAAAGATACGCCTCAGCCCCTTCCTTGGACCGATGAGTGCCAAAAGAGTTTCACTGATTTACGTACCGCTCTCTGTTCTGCTCCTGTATTAGGCACCCCAGATTACACTAAGCCTTTTACACTCTATGTTCATGAGAGAGAAGGTTCAGTTTTAACACAGCAATTTGGAGACAACATGGTCAGTTAGTGACTGATCTCCTCGAATCACTTGCTTTACCCACCCAAATAGCGATCGTGAAGTGTAGTGCACACAAAAAGATTACGGATGATGTTGGTCGAGGAAATGCGTTTGCAGACGAAATAGCAAAGAAGACAGCGAAAGATTCAACAAGTCGAATGTATGTGGCAGGTCCTGCGAATTGGGTCAGAGAGAGAGGAATGTATGAGAATACAGTGGAAAGTGTAAAAGCGATTCAGAAAGAGGCTTCAGAGAGGGAGATAAGCAAGTGGAAAGAAAGTACAGGAATGTTAGATGAGATGGGTTGTTGGGTGGAATTATCTGAACATCAACGTTGGCTGTTACCAGATGCCTATGTTCTCTCAGTGGTTACTATGGCACATGGTCCAGCCCACTTAAGTGCAAAAGGTATTTGTCAACTTCTGGCTCCAGTGTGGCAGAATAAAGGTATCTCAAAATGTGCAGACAATGTAGTGAAGCACTGTATTGTTTGTTTAATGTACAACCCGGGAAAGGGAACCCCAACTCCAGCAGGTCACTTTGCTCCTCCGACATATCCATTTGAGGTGTTGCAAATTGATTATATTCATATGGAGCGATGCAACAACCTCAAATATGTTCTGGTGGTAGTATGCGCCTTTTCAAGATGGATAGAAGCATACCCTCTAAAGGACAACACAGCCTTATCCACAGCTAAAATTCTACTAAAAGAATTCTTCCCCAGGTTTGGTTTGCCGCGCATTGTCTGGAGTGACAGGTTCAGAGTGCTCTGCCGAAGGCTTCCACAGACCATGGTCATTCCATCCGACCAGGGGACTGGATTTGCGTTAAGAACTTCCAGAGGACAAGCAATTTGGAACCCAGGTGGCGAGAGCTCCGGATGGTCCTGCTCACAACGAGAACAGCAGTTAAAGTCGAAGGAAAGAAAAATTGGATTCACGGTGTGCATTGTAAGAAAGTGCCTTTGCCTTTGCCCTACGATCAATGGGTACGCAGGGGTATTGGTGACTGTGAAAGTGAAAAAGTTCCACGATTCGTGCCATTTAACGATGCGCACCTGAATGGGACACTGTCTGAGAAAGAGGACGACGACGTTTTGCAGGAAGCAATTCCCTCACATCGTCGCTTGGATACGACTAATCCACGAACATTGTTCCAAGCCCAGAGTGTTCCGGGGAAAGAACGGTACAATTTAAGACCTAGACTAAAGAACACTTAAAAGATTTCTCTCTTGTGTAGTATTCTGTCCCGGTTGCAGGGTCACGGTAGGAGTCTGAATCACGACCTGAGTAGTGGTAATAGGCCTGCAGGACTTGTAATGTCATAGGACGGCAGACAATCGTGATTGAGCGATTGAGGAAGATTGCCGTGGGCATCCATTAGAAAGATGGAAACTACACTAGATAAAAGAGAGATAAAAGATGAAATGAAGAAAGCATCCTGTAAAATAATGTATAGTCGTTTCAGCATAACTTTATGTATCATTAAATCATTGTGCATTGCTTTGGCGTTTATCGGTTGGATTATTTATGCTTTGCAGCCAAAAGTTGTCTCCCCTTCTTCCTCTTCGTTCTCTTCTACTGTCTCTCCACATCTCTTTCATACTCTTCCTCCACATGAACTCATTAGAAGAACTGAATATTTTAACAATTCCTTTATCCAGCTATTACATCAGCACCAGTTAGTTGTTAATACAACTAACTGTTGGGTGTGTGGACTTATGCCACACACCACAGAGAAAGGAATGCCATATTTAGTTCTCCCGTTCTCTTATGAGGGTTCTGCTTGGGCTTATTTTGTCATTTTCTCCAATACTTATCAAAGCAAATTCAGACGATCCGTTAGTTCACATGTTAGCGATCCAGATTTTAGTCATAGTTCTTTGATTAAGGGAATGGTAGCTATGGCTAAAATCATGGAAAATAGTAAAATCTCCATTGATGAAAGAAAAGCATACACTAACTGGAACGTCACCCAATATATGTCTAGTCTTAGTAGTAAAGTTAGAAAAGGAAAGTCCTCGCGGATTTGGACTATACCACATCAGGGCAACTTCTGCTTACAGATAAACGATCGCTCTTCCGACACCATACAAAGGAATAACTGCTTCTACACGTATGTTTATTCCTCTCAGAACTCGCCTCCTCTAATGCCGTCTCAAGGCACCTATTTCATCTGCTATAATAGGGCTTATACTTGGTTACCAACGGGTTTCTCTGGTACTTGTTATATAGCCTTTCTTCTTCCCCCTACTTACACCGCTTCCGCAAATCATCATCGAACCCGATACGGTAGAGGGATTTTTGATTCAAAGGACACAGCAGGACAAGAGGGAGGAGATTTCCTTAAAGGATTTCTTCCCTTCTGGGGTCCAATGGCCAACAGCAGAAATATAAGGCAACTAGTCCGTGTCGTAGAGACTACAATAGACATCACTGTAGGTGCCTTAAGTAACATCACGGCAAAACTACAGGTGGAACGTCTTATGACATTACAAAATCGAGTTGCCTTAGATTTTGTTCTTGCCGATATTGGTGGAGTGTGCAAACTGATCGGGTCAAGTTGCTGTATTTTCATACCTAATGACGCTCCGACAGTATACCAAGCTATCTCCAAGTTGCACATAATCTCTGAGTCTATTCATCAGGACGAAGGAGATTTGTCTTTTACGGAGTGGTTTTGGGGACTACTGTCCAAATGGGGTTGGAAAGCATTGACATTTCTTGGTATAATTCTGACCATTATTTTCTCCTGTTGCCTTTGTATGCACTGTGGTCCAGCTATCTGTGACCTTTGTGCTACTATGTGCATCCCAAAACCCAAACCACAAGTAACAGAAAACATAAGAATGATGTTACAGCAACAGCTCGATGACCTCATGGCTATCGACATGGACTCATATTAGCATGAGTCTATCTTGCCTGAGTTCTGGCAAAAGGAGGGTCTGAGGAACTTCGATTTCTGATCGCGATCGAATCGACCCGCCATTTTGTGCTCCGCCGCCATTTTATGTTGCCATCACTCAGGCAGCACGGCGAACAAAGTCTATTCTGCTTTTTCTGCAGCCTGGTGTCGAAATACGCTTTCTTCCTCTATTTACAGAACTAGTGTTAGAACTAGCCGAGTACACTAATCCCTGTCTGGCTTTTCTAATCCCCGTCTCAACTATCTGTTGGTTCACACTATTCTTTCCTGACCTTATCTTATCGTCTGGCCTTCACTGTCTTCTGCTAGCATTCTCTCGTTTCACAACTGTCCTCCAACACACAAACGTATCTCACCACCTGCAAGTTAGTTACCAATCCATTAATAAATTAACTTAAGGGAGGGGTGACAAACACAGTTTGAGGAGAGGTTTCTTCGAGACATCTAACACTTTTGTTTTCCAACTTCTCCTATTGGTTCCATCCTATTTTCTAACTTTTCTAATTGGCTCTTTCTTGTGTGTTCTGGGAGTGCTTTTGGTTAATGTATTCGAACATTATATGGTATATAACCCTGTGCACCACAGAGTGAAGTGGCAGTCTCCTGAGAACCTACTTTGTGTACTTCTAGGATAACTGTACTAGCTGCAGCTAAATAAATCTGATCTTCTAACGCCGACAGAGTGTCCCGTGTCTCTGTGTAGCTAAGCAGGAGAACTCCGGAGACTTGGGCATACCCTACGCCGCTAGGCCCAAAAAGTTCTGGCTCTTCATGTGGGATTCGGCACCATGCCAAAATACGCTCACCAAACCGAAATTTGCTGACTGTCATGGTGCAATGGGATGGAAAAGAAAGCATGACACAGATCAATTACTGTGTACCATTCTGCATCATGGGGAATCTGATATAAAATCACTGATGGATTTGGTACAATAGGACAACATGATACCACAATTTTATTCACTTTTCTCAGATCTTGCACTAACCTGAATTTCCCATTAGGCTTTTTCAGTCCCATTATCGGTGAATTTCATGGACTCCTCATTATTTCTCTCAAAATTCCTTGCCTGATCATTTTCTCTATCACAGGAGTTACACCTTCAATTATTTCAGGTGTCAATCTATATTGTGGAACATTTGGATATGTTACTCCTTCTTTTACAGTTATTTTAACTGGATCTACATTTCTCATTAGTCCTACATCTTCTCCAGTGAAATCCCAAACTTCTGCCTTTACAGATTTTCTCACTTCTTTTGGTAATTCATCTGGGTTGAATACAGCATATGTTTCAGTAACTTCACTTGCTCTGTTAGCTAGGGTCATCTTATACAATACATCATCATCTGGTGTTTCAAAAGCTATTCCATCCGGAGTACAAAATATAGTGCAATTAATTTTGCACAACAGGTCCCTACCTAATAAATTCACAGGACTAGAGTCACACACCACAAAGTTGTGCATTTCTGAAAATTTCCCTATGCTGACTTTCACTGGTTCTGTAAGATATGTCTGTTGGACACACCAACTACTTGAATCGTTTCATCCGAGAGAGGAAGATTCTTAACATCAGCTGATCTAACAGTTGATCGAGTAGCACCAGTATCCACTAGGAAAGTAATATTTTCATCATTAACCCTCCCATCTACAAAAGGTCCTGTCTGGTCTACTTCTAGAGTTGCGCCAAGTACGCACTCTACTTCCTCCCTTCGGCACCGTCAATAACTCTCTTCTGCGTCACTCTCATCGCGTTGCAGCCAATACTGCGAGACAGCGCTAGCGCGTGGCAGCTTATTTACCTGTTCTTCATTGTAGAATCCTGATTCACTACTATACTTCTGTGTATTTCTGCTCTGTGGAAAAGGCGGTTTTGGCACCTGATTCTGTGGGAAAACAACTTGTTGCTGTTGCTGCAGTTGACCACTCACCTCATGCTGTACCTGTGGGTTCAATGATGGATTTTCATTGTTAGTACTCGGGGGAAACTTACACTCAGATTTCCAATGCCCTATCCTGCCGCAATTATGACACAGGAACTTCTTTTTAGCTTCTTCAATATTCCCCTTGTACTTCCCATTACTAAATTTTGGCTTTGACCCTGCTTGTTCCACCAATTGTGCTTCCTGTCTCTCCGCTACCTTTACCTGTGCCCACATTGCCTTCTCCTTTAACTTCCGCTGTTTTGCTTCAATTTCATCACTGAAGTATTTAGCATGTCTCAATACTTCATCTATTTTCTTGTTTTGCCGATCTACCGTATGCTGTTTAATCATCTCACCAATTTCTGGTCGTAAACCATATACAAATCTGTATACAAAATGGCTCAAATCCTTTTCACTCAGATTCTCGCATCGCTAAACTGCTTAAAAGCTTGTATTAGCCTCTTGTAGTCTGCATGTACTGACTCTTTACTTTCCTGGTGTGTTTGATCAATTTTTACCCAGTCTGTTTCTTTAGGGGGCATTTTATTTTTCAGAAATACCATAACCTGTTCATATTTCTTCATTACCTCGGGGTCTGGTGCTCCTGTTTTAGGATCCCTTGGATATTCCTTGGTTGGCCAATTTATCATCAGCTTACATTCTGACCATAGATCTGCTGTTACTATTATGTCAAATAGACTATTCAAATCAATCCATAGTACTTTAGACAATTTCACAAATCTGTCTAGCTGTCTGTACCACTCGACGGGCTTTTCGCGTAGTCGAGGGAAATCATTCATAAAAGACAAAATATCCTGTCTCGTCCAGGGGACATGTACATATCCTCCTCCTGGAATCTCTCTCATAGGGCATTCTGTCACTACCTTCTCCTTTTCTCTTACAGGAAAGGCTGAAAGTGTCTTATCTGAGGCATCATCGCTTTTTCTATACCATCTGCTTCTCCATTTGTCCACGTCTCCCCATTTTCTCAGCAAAATGATTATGTCCTTAATTTGACCTTTTCGTCCTGTGGTGTTCATATTCTCAATGTCCTTTTCAGTGAATTCTACTCGATATGGCTTCTGTAAGGCTTTTACCTTTTCAATATCAATACCCATTTCATTTGCTACTTCTTCTAACCTTTCATACAAGTTTTTCGCTCTCCAGGTCACACTTTTGCACAGAAATAATAATTCTTCATTCTGATAGGTTTTCAATTTTTCTGTCGGGATAGTCCCTACGATCAATTCTTCCAATACCATTTGTAACTTGGCCACATCAATTGATTGGGGTTCCTTGTCTTTCCTCTGCAAGCTTCTTAACCATTCACTTAACTCGTCTGTTGATGGTCCTACTGGTTTTTCTATACTTTCGTGTCCAAAATCTTTTTGTGTTTCTGACACTGTCTCTATCATTGTCATACGTCTCTCTGCACAATTCTGATGTACAAATGGATTATTTGTAAAATTTGGTTCCATTACACTCATAGTCTGCCTCCATGGATTCCCATTCTGACTCACTTTTGGTTGTTTTACAGGGTTATTACTTCTGTAAGGGACTGTCAAACAATGCTCACTGTCCTTCTGTTTTTCAAAAACAGTCATTACTGGACCTATCGTTACTGGAACAGTTACGGCTTCTAGATTCTTGGTCAATTCTCTTATTTTCTCAGTTAATTCCAGGGTTGTTTTCGCTAATTCTACAGAATTTTCTCCATCTGTTCTTCCTTCCGATCTTTTTTCTACTTCCCAGGTACCACTGTTTTTACTCAAACTTAGGGATTCTGGTTCCGATTTTATAATTTGCATCGTTTCTCTCATTGGGGCACTTGGAGTTAACATTTCTGGTTCTGGTCGATACAGTGGTGGATTTTTATAGAACATATCATCAAGAACATCATCCTCAGACTCATTCGCTCCATACCCTCTTGATTCTAAATTATGCCTCTTTTCTGCACACTTTCGACCTTCATTCTCTCGTACAGTTCTTACAGGGAACACACCCTCAGTCATACTCGCATCTCGCCATCTTTTCATTCGATCATTATGCGTTTCGTGTCCGTATGGTCTTCCAAACCAGTACCTATATCCTCTACCACTTCTTTGTCTCTCTCGTTCATGCATTTCGTCTTCCCATTCCGTCCAAGCCTCAAACTGTGTCGGTCTAGGTCTTGGTTCCAAATTCATCATCTTTTCCCTCAAATTTCTTAAAACAGCAAAATTAAATGAACCATGCTCTGGGAAAGCTAATACTCCGTCATCCTTGGTGTATCACACCCAGTTATCTAACCAAATACAAGTATGATACCCATACTTCGCAATCATAAAAGATGCAGGGGTTTTCGGTGGAAGAAGTAACTGTCCTTCCCTAGTCTTAACTGGTTTGTCCTTCTTAAACCACTTCTTGATTCTTCCTAACCATGTTTTCTTCTCCTTTTCTTTCTGGTGGGTCGTAATACATTTTCTTGTCTTTCGCGCAACGCTAGTCCCTCTTGACAACTGTACCGCTAATCTATCCAATCACAGTGCGACTTCACACTAGCGCACCAATTCAGAGCGTCCACGTCACTGTCACAATCCTCAAATCCTAGCGCGACTCACACTAACGCACCAATAAGGAGCATCTACATCACCCTGTTTCCTCCAATCCTAGCGCGGCGTACACTAACGCATCAATCCGGGGCGTTTCACAGTTCTGACCCACTGTCCAATCCCAGCGCGGTCGTTCTGATGTCAGCAGCTGCTGCGGCAGCTCCTGCTCCTGCTTCTGTCTACCCCTCCTTTACAAATCTGCTCAGTAAGTTTTTGTTTCAATTTCTACACTTCTGTTAGTAACAACATAAAAACGTCTCCATTGTCCGCTTCGCTAACCAAAGAACAGCAAAAAGACCTTTCTCACGAGAATTCCGTCTTTCCCGAGCGCAGTGCTTACCTCTGCCCTACTACAGAATCATTGCTTCCGTTGATAAAGTAGCACATCCCTCTACTTCACCCTTCTAACAAGTATTAGCTAATTGTTTCTCTAGTATTTAAGACACATAGTTGGAGACCCAATGCTCCTGAGAAATAAACCTAGAGTTTCGCAATTAACCCAAATGCCTTTACATTCACACTCGTTCACACAAGAAAATGTAATACATTCACACAGAATCCTGTCTTTCCCGAGAACAGCGAACAGTCTGTTCTACTACAGAATTATGACATACGTTAACAAAGCAGCGCTTACCTCTCCTTTGTCCTTCTAACAAGCTCAGAGAATACCTATTACCTTTCCAGTGATAAGCGTTATCGGAATGCCAGTTGGATCCCTGGTACCTAAGACCAGAACTTCACAGGTAACCTTCGCTATCATACACACTTCTCTAACACTATAAATGTCTCTAATGGCAACACACGACGATGCTACCGAATCGAACCCAGACAATGCGCCGTGCAACTTCAATTGTCACACGTTTCCCCTGTGTACCTACAGGCCAACAACAATTCCGTCTTTCCCGAGAGCAGCGCTTCTACGGAACCATTACAAACTTCCGACTTCCTACATCCCAGAAACCGTGCAAACAACGTATAACTCAACGTAACTCAACATAGAGTGTTAGTACATAAATCAATACCAATCAATAACCAAAATCAATAAGCAATGTACAAGCAATAATCACTAAACCAAAACAATAACAAACCATCATACTGCTACCAGAAAAACTGCTCCAGCGCGGAGTGCAAAATCCCTCCCTGCAATATCAAACTCACAGGGTGTGGGCAGTTTCCATGAATTAAACACATGGCTAGAAAAGACACGAGGGAAGGGGATGGCTCAAGCCCAATTGATATTAGTAGGAGACTTTAATTGTCACCTTTGCCCCCAACTGAGGGTGGTACATGAAGACTGGCTATCTTGCCCATTAAGGAAAGACCCACATCTGGAGCATACCCAGGTGGGAAGAGAACTCACTGGCATATTACACTCATATGGATTAACTCATACGATGGATATGATTTCCAATAAAAAGAATAGCTTGGTTCCCCCTACATTCAAAGGGAGAGGTTGTCACTCATTCATTGATTTTATCTTCGTCACCCCCTTATTAAGGGGAGGTGTACTGAGATTTGATATTGAACATAGTGTGTTCTGCGATCACAACCCACTTACCTTAGTGTTCGGGACACAGTCACAGCTACAAGTGATGGATAAACAGGCAGGGTGTATGGAAGTTGTTGCTATGGCCCAAGGTAGAAGGCTCAGATGGGCCCCGATCGATACGGGCTTTTTTAATGCCTCTCTATTTGACAAAGGACAGCAGGAAATAATGAAATGTCTAGATTTAGGGGTGGAAGGTGCGGAACTAATTGAGGTCTTTAAGAATATCGCATATCTGGTAGAAAATTTACTGAAGGCCCCTTTAAGGGGGCCCAGCAGGGCCGCCCCAAGGTGGTTTGACAGTCAATGCTCGGAGGCCCTGAGAAAGTTGAAAGGGGCACTTAAACAGAAACCCAGAGATAGGGCTCTGGTGGCTGCTTGTCGCGCAAGCTATAAGTTAGCTGTCAAAGGAAGAAAGAGGAAGCTACAATGTGCTACATGGGAAGAACTCACAGAGGCGACAGTATCGAAGAACTCTGCCCACTTCTGAAAAGTAATTAATAACCCCTGTTTCTCTGACCCAAACAAGCCGGGGCTAAGTAACAACATTCTGCCAGATCAATGGCAGGAGCATTTTCAGGGACTGTATAATCATCTTGCCACCCAGAACGTACAGCAAACCCTAAATATACCACTAGGTTGCAACCCCGTTGTCTTCACGTTGGCCGAAGTAACACTAGGAATAGAGGGTCTGACAAGGAACAAGGCACCGGGGCCAGAAGGGATCCCACCGGACCTTTTTAGGTCTAACACCGAGGTCTGGGCCCCTCTCCTAACAAGGGTACTGAACGCAGCAATAAATACAAACATGCCAGTATCCTGGTCCTCTGCTATTATCGTGCCAATTTTTAAGAAGGGTAATAGGGATAGTCCACAGTGTTACCAGCCAATATCGTTGATAGATGTCGCAGCTAAGGTCCTGGGGCGGGTGCTTCTAAACAGGTTGACGGATTGGGCAGAGGAGACACAAATTATCATGGATGTGCAATATGGGTTTCGCCCGGGAAAATCCACCGTAGATCAGTGTCTTAACCTGTATCTTATCACCACAAAATTTACTACAGCGAAGGCTGGGGCGCTATACTTATCCTTTATGGACCTCACTGCGGCCTTTGATCGTGTGAATCGCAACAAGTTGTGGGCTCTAATGAGGGATCTTGGGGTAGATATAGCTATAATAAACATTCTCCAGTCACTGCATTCCAACACCACAGCAGCTGTAAGATATACAAAGGAGGAGAAAATAACGGGGCTTTTTAATTGTTCTAGTGAGGTTAGAAAAGGATGCATTTTAGCTCCATTCTTGTTTACCATATATATTAACGGGCTTGATGCCACCTTGCGGAACATTGAGGCTGATATACCTAGAATAGGGGGTAGAACAGTCCCGGTGCTGCTGTACGCAGACGATGCAGTGCTTTTGGCCCGCACCCCACATAGCTTACAGCTTCTAATAGATGGCTTTGTGAAATTCATGGATCACTTGGATTTTGTCCTCTAACCTTACAAAACCATACGTGTTGGAGATGGGAAAGAAGTCTAGTAAAAAATATAATTACACTATAGGCTCATACACCCTAGGCAAAATCCCAGCCTTTGCCTATTTGGGTGTGTTTTTTGATAACCACCTGAACTTTAAACACCTAATAGAGGAAAAGTGTCTGACTTTGAACAGGTCCACGGGCTCAATTGCAAATTATGCCCAGAGGTTGGGGTGCTGGACCCCGGGTATGATTTTAAAATTGTATAATTCTATCTGCTGTGCTAAAGTCCTGTATGGCAGTGAGTTGTGGGGATTTGTTAAACCTACCATCCTGCAAAGGGAAGAGAACAAATATCTAAGGCGGATGCTGAAAGTCCCACATAGCACGCCAGCATATTGTATACATGAGGAGCTGGGTGTCAGATAGCGTGGGAATAAAGCCCTTAGTATGTTGGTTGAAGATTTGGATCAACGCAGAGGTGGGCCTGACAAGGTTGGTAGTGCGGGACTGTCTCTCCCTGGATCATGCGCAGAAAATTCCATGGTTGAGATTAGGGATTCCTTTGTTAACCTAGGGCGCGCAGACCTATTTGACAAACCAGAGACAATAAAGTCAAAAGATATAAGTGATATTAAAACACTATACCTAACGTTTGCGATGGCGCAGCGCAAAACTGTCGAAATGGGGAAGCACTCGGTGAGAGATCATATTTTAGTTAAAACGTCACAGGGCATAGAACCTTATCTAACATTAATGACTAATACCCACAATCGTTTTTGGGTGACCCGTTTTAGATTAAATTACATCCATCATTTATTGGCAGTACCGGCAGGTTTCATCATAAATTCAGAAGAGAGAGGGCCCTGCGGCTGTGACAAGAAGTCTCCGCAGGACACACTTCACTTAGTTTTACTCTGCCTGCATTATGACTTCCCCAGGAAATTGTTTCTGAAAGACCTGTTAAGAAAAGTTAGATTTAGGCAGGCTTGGATAGCTTTGTTGTTTTTAAAAATGTCAACCGATGTTTTTACTCCTTATTGTGTGGCAAACGTTTTAAGAGCCGCGTTAAAGCTACGAATAACAAGGGGGGATTGAGTATATTAATGAGTTTTATTTCACTGGTGATACATAGTATGTCATGGCTCTTCACTAATGATATTGTATTTTCTCCTATTTTAGCCAAATGTAATTCTTGTGAATCATTTTTAATGACTGTTATTTATACGCTTTTATGGTTTGTGTATCAAATCGAATAAAGTTGTTA
Organism: Triturus cristatus; assembly: GCF_964204655.1. Classification (NCBI taxonomy): domain Eukaryota; kingdom Metazoa; phylum Chordata; class Amphibia; order Caudata; family Salamandridae; genus Triturus; species Triturus cristatus. The sequence goes on from NC_140586.1 coordinate 797,248,730, forward strand.
TTATTATTATTATTTCACTACTTCAAATTCTACAGCAGCTCTGAGTAATTGGCTTCATCACAGGTTTTCTGCCCACAGCAACCTATGTTCCTTCCCCCTTCCAGGACCTACTTAATGGCAGCTGCAATGAGGATGTTCAGTGGATGGCCACTGGTGTGCAATTCCATATGCGCACGTACGTGCCTGGACTGCGTCTTGTGACATGAACCCTAATTCTCCCCCTACCCACCGTTACCCTGCCATGTTTCTCTGTGCTCACAACCTCAACCTCTGCTTGCTGCACTGTCTCCACACCGTGCCACACAACATGAAGGGAGCATCCACATGCACCTCCTGCGAGTTCTAATGCCCTCTCCCACACCCCAGACCCACCACTCACACAGACCAAACAGCAGTGGTAATCCAGAAGATTGTTCATTAATAATCTTCACACTCACTAGATCACTAGAAACAGCATATTTATGTCAATATATTTATTTTTACTAGTATTACTCCAAAGCTGAGAGGTACAAAAATAACATATTTGGCCTACGCCGATGACTTGGTGATCCGGTTAAAAACTCCAAAAGGCCTATAAAATCAATTAAACCATTTGCATAAGTATAACTCGGAGACCAGATTAATTGCAAATCTGTCTAAAAAAGTCATGACCTCAAATTCCGAGATCTAAGGTAAATAATATTGGTAACACCACAGAAGATAATAAAAAGCAGCTAAGCTTCTTAATACCATTGAAAATAGAGGAACATCAAAACATTACAACTTAAAGCCCTTACAATCTCACTATTCTACCTCTAAGCGCTATGCTAGTTCTAGCAGATGAATAAATAATAAGCCTGAACTTTGGAAGTGGTGCGCATATCTGGACAACAGGGTTTGTTGTATGTTTGGAATAGCTTGTCAGATATTTGGAGCAAAAGGTCAAGAGCTAGGCGACTGTGTCTACGACGGAACAAAATCCTGGCACGAGTTCATGAAGTAAAAATGGAATGTTTCACAGAGCTTTGGGGAGTCTTGCCGGACGTTTCTTTCGTAACGATGGAATCCAGTGCCATGCTCATCTGGATCTGTGTCTACAACTTGGGTGAAATTTCTCTCCTAAGTGGTTGTTCTGCTCGATTTTCCCGGTCTTCTTGTATTAACAGGTGATTGAATGTGACTTCAGTCTCTTACCATTCAAGCCTAAGGGTTAGAGTAGTGAATGGAGCCTATTTACTAGGCACTTCGACATGATTCTGTGCTCTTCCCCATAGATCAGGGCTTGCACATATAGCCTAGGGGATAGATTCGTTAGTATTAGGGATAACCTGTCCTATAGTGAGGGTATTTCATGGAGCCGTGCTGAATTCAGGCCTGGTAGGCCTCAAACGGGAGAGACTCCATCTTTCTTTCTGCTCCGGCAGCTTGGGATTCTTCTAGGTCAAACGTAATGTTTTAGTTATGAGGTGTTATTCGCTTGGAGAGAACCGGTTCAGGCCGGCCCTTATCGAAGGATTGTATTTTTCTTCATGCCGAAGACACTACATCAGGCCGGCCGGCTGGGAACGTGTCCTTGGTACGGGGAGGTACAAGAATTTGGTGGGCGGCAGGTTACGGGCCGGAATTTTCCATGAGGAAACGCACCTCTATATTAGTGAAAGTCTGAGGCAGTTACATGTTCAGTCCATAGGCGGCATCTAGCCGTTAGCAGTAAAGCTACTACTTATTCCAGGGAAGACAGACGCCATCTTGAAGGCGGAGAAGAACTGAGAGACAGATGCTTTCCTAACAGAATAACCAGAGAGGAGAGAGTAGCCGATAAGGAAGAGGTCCCAGTGACTCGGAGAAGGGTGATTCCAGGCGAGCCGAGGCACAGACGAGAAGGGAGCCTAGATGACCACTGAGTGCAGGCTACATACTACTAAGGTGATGTCGACCCTTTCTTATTAGAGTGTACAACTTAATCTTTCACTTTTCTTTGCAGGTTATGTGTTATATCGTAATGTTAGGTGATTGTATATGCAATGAGTAATAAAGTATCCAGTTTGTAGTGAACCAACATGTGCTGTGTGTTCTTGTATAAGAGGGTAGCCTATTCTTCTAGTCAGCTGCGGCTACATGAACAGATGTTAACCCTGATCAGGTAAGTGGTAACTGAATAAGGGAAAGAGGAGCCCCTCAAACCTGAGAACAGGCTATGCCCGAACTGGCAATCCTTGTGTGATCTGATGAATAGTGAGACTGATTCCCTTTTTGTATGTTATGGTGATCATAGGATGAACTGTCGTATGAGACTGCCGTCTAGGTAGAGAGGTCTGGATTCGTAGGGGATCGCGAGGCCGCCAATTGTGCTGAGACTGCCGTCTGGGTAGAGAGGTCTGGGTTCGTATGGGACCGCGAGGCCGCCATTTGTGATACTGTCGTATGGGCAGAGAGGTCTGGGTTCGTATGGGACAGCGAGGCCGCCACTTGTGATACTGTCGTATGGGCAGAAAGGTCTGGATCCGTATGGGATCGCGAGGCCGCCGATTGTGAGATCTTGGTATGCATAGTAGGAATCCCCTGTCCTTAGGTGATAGATTTATGTGGTTGTAGGATTGTAAATAGGGTCTAGGGAGGGGGTAAAGTTCTGGCTGGGTTAGTGAAGCTCTGATGAGCGAGTTCCCTCTGATCAGAAAACCCAAGCAGAACATTTGGTGTCACGAACCGTTTACGAAACCTGTGTGCGTTGTGGTTGTATCGTGTTTGTCTTCGGCGTGTGCGTGGTTTTGTTTCTATATTATTTTTATATATCTGCGTGCAGTTTTCTTTTCTCTTTCTTCTTTTTCTTTTTCTCTTTTTCTTTCTTTTCAAAAATGTTTTCTAGAAAGTCGAAATCTACTTTTAAGTTGCCCGTTGATATTCCCGGCTGGGATTCAACGCCTTATGAAGCCTTAGCCCGTGAGTGGGCTGATTCTACTGGTTTGAGTGAGAATTGGAATTCTTTTTTGGAGCTGGCGGAGCCGGCTAATGTGCTTACTTGTTTACAGAAGGCGCCGGTATCTAAGGGTGATGAGCTTCCCGTTTTAGGGCGCAGAGGTTGGATTGTTCTGTCTGCGTACAGGATTCTCCATGAGAGGTTGTTGAATTTGCAGAACTTGCATAAGGATTTGGAAGCGAACTTTGTTGAGATTCAGAATGCTCATACTTTGTTGCGGTGTCAAAATAAGTTGCTTGCTGATAAACTTGAGACGTACCAAACTATTGCCGAGAGGGCGGCTGTGCGAATTGCTCGTTATAAATACAAAAATCGGCGTGGTCGGGTTTCGACGCGGAAGGTGCGTCTGGTCGTGGCGAAAGCCGGACTGGATTGGAATCCTGATGAATGGATGGTAATATCTGGAACTCGAGTGATTCTCCTTCCTCGGGTGAAGAGTCTACCAAGCGCGAGTCCTCTCGCTCCGGCCGTGCTTGTAAATCTGCTTCTTGCGCCTCTGATGGTGCACCCCATGATTGCGCTCGTCCTTCGAGAGGGGTCGATGCTTCTTCCACTGATTGTTCCTCTACGTGTACTGGTCGAGCTCCTTGTGATGCTCATCACGCAGTCTCGGCGCATCCAGTTTTTCGACGGAAGGTGCAGCAGGCTCCCGGTGCTCCAAATGGTATTGCTTTAGACTCTTTGGAGGATTTTACTCAACAAGAAATTAGTGATATTTTGCAGCGATTTCGGCAACGAGTTGGTGAGCCCTTGCTCACATGGATGGTGCGCCTTTATGAACTGGGCGCTGCTGGCATTATGTTGGATGCTGGCGATTGTTTGAAGTTTTGTTCCTTGAGTTCGGATTCTACTGTACAGGATCATTTTCGTAACTTTAATGGTGGTGGTCAAATTTCTTTGCTTCAATTGGCGACTGAGGGTTGTAATCAAAAATATCCTACTGAGTCTGACTGGCCTGTGAATGACAAACCGTGGTATACTTTGCGCGATGCTGCGCAACGTCTCAAAGAGGAGGTGATGAAAACGGCAATTTTTCTGAATACTGCTGACCGGTTGCTTGATGCTTTCTTGACATCTTCTGTGCGAAATCGTATTATTCGTTCTTCCCCTGTTGCTTATAAGCAGGTCATGATGACTTTATTGATTAATCAGACTGGTAACATGTTATCTGTGGTGCTGGAATCGGTACGCCAACTCGGTGAGTTGGGTGAGTGGTTTAAACCTGAACGGCAGTCCCGGCCTGACACTCGTACTCCTGGTGAAAATAAATTTACTAGACGTGATATGTTTCTTGCTCTTCTGGCTGATGGTGTGCGAAAGGAGGACATTGATGGTGAGACTACTTCTCGTTTGTGGGAAATGTTTCGCAAACGTAGCTTGGATCGAAAGGAGGGTGCCCGGCGTGTTCGGACAACTGAGTGTGATCGTGGTTTTTCTGACGGTAGCGGTGATGACGACCACCGTGGGCGCTCTGATCGTCGTGATGATCGACATTATGCGCGTGATTTGTCCCCCCGTCGTGACAGAGACAGGGAGAGAGAGGGGGAAAGAGAGAGGGGGAGAGATGATTATGTTAACAGCAGACGTAGAGATGATAGGGATCAATCCCCTGAGTTGAGAAGGAGAGAGGATCGACACATATTGGCCAATCGAAACCCGCAGTACAATGCAGGGAACAGTAATCCATTTCGTAATGGAGATGGATATGAACAGGAGGTATCGATACCTAGGAACCGTGAGAGTCTTTATCCTGATTTATCCTGGTACACAGAACACAATAAAAAGGACTAGGAAATAGGTCAAGCTCCAGTACACAGATGGGCTCACAGAGATAATAGACCCTATGTAGATATTGATATTTATTGGAGACATCGTAATATCCAAAGGGCCCGAGCATTGGTAGATACAGGAGCGGAGGCCACTCTTATCCATGGAAAATCAAAGAAGTTTAAAGGTCAGCCTTTTACAATTACCGGATTAGGTGGAAAGGAAACTCCCGCAGTCCAAACCTTACTTGAAATGAGAATAGGTAGAATTCCTAGAAAAGAATACTCTGTATTAGTAGTGCCACTCTTAGAATTCATAATTGGAATTGATATTTTGAAAGGAATGACTTTGCACTTAGATGATGGATGTTACCAATTTGGAACTAAACATTATATATCGTCCAGGCCTGTACGGGTTGGTCGTTTAAGAATGCCCCCCATAAAAGTTCCTCAGGCGACAAAAGTGGTTCGTCAGAAGCAGTATCGTATTCCAGGTGGTCATGAAGAGATTAGTACCACTATTCAGGAGTTGGTGGGTGCAGGAGTTATAACCCCAGTTACTTCTGCTTGGAATAATCCTGTTTGGCCTGTACGTAAGAGTGATAATTCTTGGCGCATGACTGTTGATTATTGAGAATTGAATAGACACACACCCTCTTTGACTGTTGCAGTACCGGATGTTATTACCCTAATAGGAAAGAATCCAGAAACATCCAGGTACATGGTATGCGTCCATTGATATTGCTAATGCTTTCTTTTCGATTCCGATTGCCCCTGAGTGTCAGGAACAATTCAGTTTTACGTGGAACGGGCGTCAGATGACGTTTAGAAGTCTTCCTCAGGGCTATGTGCATAGTCCTACGATATGTCACCGGCTGGTGGCAGAGCATCTGGCTGAGGTACCAGTTCATCCACAAATTCAGATATGTCACTATATTGATGATATTTTGATCCAAGGTGAATCACAAGAGGAAGTTCAGACCCAATTGGATAGAGTCATTGAGTGCTTGCGTGAGAAAGGTTGGGAAATCAACCCGGATAAATTACAAGGTCCGTCCCAGGCTGTGAAATTTTTGGGATTTAATTGGCATGAAGGGCACTGAGAAGTGATCCCTCAGGTTAAACAGAAAATTCTTGATTTTGCAGTTCCGAGAAATAGGAAAGAAGCCCAAAGCTTCATTGGTTTGTTTGGATTTTGGCGCCAGCATATTCCTCGTTTGAGTCAAATATTGGCCCCTTTGTACCAGGTCACTCGTAAAAAGAATGCATTTGAATGGGGTAAACCACAGCACGATGCGTTCAGTCTGGCTAAAGAAGCAATTCAGCATGCTCTGGATTTATGGCCTGTATGTGATGGTGATGTGGATTTGAATGTGTCTGTACAAGGCCTTTATGCGAATTGGAGTTTGTGGCAGAAACAAGGCAAGAGTAGAGTACCGTTAGGTTTCTGGACCAAAAAGTTACCTGATGCTGGTGAGCGTTATACACCTTTTGAGAAACAGCTACTTGCATGTTATTGGGCTCTGGTGGATACCGAGCAGTTGACTTTGGGACATGATATAGTTTTGCGACCTGAAATTCCTATCATGCAGTGGGTTATGAGTTCGCCGAAAACTCACCGAATTGGACACGCTCAAGAGGCGAGTGTGATTAAATGGAAATGGTATATACAAGACAGGGCACGTGTGGGACAAAAAGGAGTTGCATCTTTGCATGAGCAGGTGGCACGGGCGCCATCAACTGAAACTGAGAGTGAATGTTCCGTACCTTTAGTACAGGAATCTCCTGTTAAGTGGGGTAAACCTTTTGATGATTTGTCCGCAGAGGACAGAAACCATGTCTGGTTTACGGATGGTTCAGCAAGGTTCATAGGGACGAAACGGCATTGGAAGGCAGTGTCCTATAATCCGATCACACAAAAATTGCTGAGTACAACTGGTGAGGGTAAAAGCAGTCAATTTGCTGAACTCTATGCTGTTTATCAAGTTCTGAAACAAGAGTTACCTGGCACATGTCATATTTTTACCGATTCTTGGTCTACTGCCAATGGACTGGCAGTTTGGTTACCGACTTGGCATTCCCATAGTTGGAAAATTCATTCCAAAGAATTGTGGGGAAAAGAATTATGGCAGGAGATTTGGGAAATGCTCCCACAGAGTACTGTTACAATCTTCCATGTGGATGCTCATACCCCGATAGACTCTCTTGACAAATTCTTTCATAACATTGCAGATGAGAAATCTAAAATTGCTGGGGCAGTGGTGGACACGCAAGATTCTGATATTGCGGGATTGGCGAAATGGGCCCACCAGAAAGCAGGACACTTTGGAGAAAAAGCCACTAGCAGGTGGGCTGCTGATCGAGGAATTTATATTCCCCTAGATTTAATTAAAAATGTTATTCTACATTGTCCCATTTGTCAGCATATCAGGCAGCGCAAAGTGCCCCAAATTGTTAAAGGTCATTTACATCGCGGGAAATTGCCCGCTCAAATTTGGCAGATTGATTACATTGGTCCACTTCCTATGAGTAGGAATTGTCAATATGTTTGCACTATTGTTGATACATACAGTGGCCTGTTGGTGGCCCTTCCCTGTAAGCAAGCTACTCAATTGAATACTATTAAAACATTAGAATTGATTATGATGTATTATGGTGTGCCATTCCAAATTCAATCTGATAATGCATCCCATTTTCGTGGAAGATTGGTACAGGAATTCTGTGTGGAAAACAATATTGAATGGGTATTTCATTTCCATATTATCCACAGGCCTCGGGTCTTGTGGAGAGGTTGAATGGCCTGCTAAAAGACCAACTTCGCAAATTAACAGATGACAAGTATAAGAATTGGCGAGATTTTTTGCCTCAAGCGCTATTGATTTTGAATAACCGTCCTTTTCTAAATGCTGAATCCCCACTTATGCGTTTGTTTCCTCCGAATGTTAATGCTACACCTAATGAGATCAGAGAGACTGTGATGTACTGGGAGATTACTCCCGGAGCTTTGGCTCCATGCAGAGCGACCCCAGGGTCGGCAGGTTTAGACTTGCATGCCATGGATGACACCGTTATAAAAAGTAAAGATCGAGTCATCCTTGAAACAGGTGTTGGTGTTCAGATACCACCTGGAAATTTCGGATTAATTGCCCCTAGATCGGGGCTGGCTGTAAAAGGCATTCAGGTGCTTGGAGGAATCATTGATAGTGATTATCAGGGAGAGATTAAGGTGCTCCTGCTGAATAGCAGTGAGGTTGACTTACTGATACATAAAACTGACCGAGTGGCTCAATTGTTAATAATGCCTGTGTTCAGCGGTGAGATCACAAAAGGCACTGCCCCAACGTTGCTAACGGTACGAGGCCAGAAAGGTTTTGGCTCCACAGATAATCCTGGGGCCAGAGTTTGGGTGCAGTCGCCTAAGAATCCCCCTGAACAAGCAGAAGTGATTGCAACCGGTCAAGATAACACCATTTTAGTTATGAGACCAGGGAAAGATAGCTGGGAAGCAGTCCCGGCTGACAAATGTTACTTACGAGAATGAATAATGCCTGTATTTGATTCTTTTTCAGATCATTCTTTGGACTGTTGCTGCAGGATGTGTCGGCATTGGACTCCTTTTGGGATGGTACGACGAGAGAAGAGGGATCCCATCAAACCGGGCTGAGTTGAGAACCCGAGTGTCGCGTTCCTTCGCTGCGTGGGATTCGTCGCCAAACTTTTGGGTTACATTGGCCAAGCAAGTGACGAAGACCCCTCATTTCTGCTTGACACCGATGAGATCGGTAACTGATATATTGGCAACTTGTTTGGTTGCTGTCCCTGCTTCATTGGAGACCCTGACTCATATTTTTAATATAACAAATGTTCGTCCCAATGTTCTTCTGGGCGATTTCGCTGCCCATGAGTATTGCCCCTTGTGTACTGTACTGTCAGACCCGTTACCGCCTGTCCAGTCCCAAATAGTTACCTATAATATCACACAAGGTGATTTATGTTTTTTCCTTACTTGTGATCCTAGTGCGATTTCTGAATGTATGCGTTTAAAATTGAAAGGTGCCACCTCATTCACCGCTCGTGAACGAACTTTGTGCTTTCAAAGGACACCGAAAACATGTACTTCTGTTCAGAATAACATGACTTGCAAGAGTATGGTAGTTACCCCCAGTCACTATCGCACGATGTTACTGCCTGCCGGATGGCTTTTCTCATGTGGTAATACTTCCTGGCCATATATACCCGCAAATATTTCTGGAGGCCCTTGTGCCATTACTAGACTGAGCTTGCTCATGTTTTCCTCACATCCGAATGCCAACTCTCGTGTGATTCGAGATACAGTGAGGTTACAGGAGGATTGTGACTCATCTTTGCATTTATATTCCAAGTCTGAATACCTTAGCCTGGCTGTTTCAATTGTTGGTGTTCCTGCTTTGGCAGTTTATAATGCCAAATCTATTGGGAAAATGGCCTGCTGGATGGTAAAATCCATCAATCATACTTCTACAATCCTGTCTGACATGCTATTAGACGCCCAGGGTGAACGAAGGGCTATCTTACAAAATCGAGCGGCTATTGATTATCTTTTGCTTAAACATGGACACGATTGTTCTGATTTTGAGGGTCTTTGTTGTTTTAACTTGTCGGATCATACAAAATCCATTCAGGTTCACATTGACAAATTACATGACTTGACAGAAGAAGTTAGAAAACACATTGACCAGGGCTGGTTTGACTGGCTCTTTAATTGGTTACCTGATTTACATATGTTACGTCAAATATTAGGAGGTATTCTGATTACTATCGCCATTTTGATTTCCATCTGTTGCTTTATTCAGTGTATTCCTTCACTACTTCAATTCTGCACACCTGGTACTAGACATAGATCAGTTAGTCTTGTTTCATATTATTCTTCCACAGATGTTAGTTCTGTTTAATGAATGTATAATAGACTGAAGTCAAGGGTGAAATGTTCTGCTCGATTTTCCCGGTCTTCTTGTATTAACAGGTGATTGAATGTGACTTCAGTCTCTTACCATTCAAGCCTAAGGGTTAGAGTAGTGAATGGAGCCTATTTACTAGGCACTTCGACATGATTCTGTGCTCTTCCCCATAGATCAGGGCTTGCACATATAGCCTAGGGGATAGATTCGTTAGTATTAGGGATAACCTGTCCTATAGTGAGGGTATTTCATGGAGCCGTGCTGAATTCAGGCCTGGTAGGCCTCAAACGGGAGAGACTCCATCTTTCTTTCTGCTCCGGCAGCTTGGGATTCTTCTAGGTCAAACGTAATGTTTTAGTTATGAGGTGTTATTCGCTTGGAGAGAACCGGTTCAGGCCGGCCCTTATCGAAGGATTGTATTTTTCTTCATGCCGAAGACACTACATCAGGCCGGCCGGCTGGGAACGTGTCCTTGGTACGGGGAGGTACAAGAATTTGGTGGGCGGCAGGTTACGGGCCGGAATTTTCCATGAGGAAACGCACCTCTATATTAGTGAAAGTCTGAGGCAGTTACATGTTCAGTCCGTAGGCGGCATCTAGCCGTTAGCAGTAAAGCTACTACTTATTCCAGGGAAGACAGACGCCATCTTGAAGGCGGAGAAGAACTGAGAGACAGATGCTTTCCTAACAGAATAACCAGAGAGGAGAGAGTAGCCGATAAGGAAGAGGTCCCAGTGACTCGGAGAAGGGTGATTCCAGGCGAGCCGAGGCACAGACGAGAAGGGAGCCTAGATGACCACTGAGTGCAGGCTACATACTACTAAGGTGATGTCGACCCTTTCTTATTAGAGTGTACAACTTAATCTTTCACTTTTCTTTGCAGGTTATGTGTTATATCGTAATGTTAGGTGATTGTATATGCAATGAGTAATAAAGTATCCAGTTTGTAGTGAACCAACATGTGCTGTGTGTTCTTGTATAAGAGGGTAGCCTATTCTTCTAGTCAGCTGCGGCTACATGAACAGATGTTAACCCTGATCAGGTAAGTGGTAACTGAATAAGGGAAAGAGGAGCCCCTCAAACCTGAGAACAGGCTATGCCCGAACTGGCAATCCTTGTGTGATCTGATGAATAGTGAGACTGATTCCCTTTTTGTATGTTATGGTGATCATAGGATGAACTGTCGTATGAGACTGCCGTCTAGGTAGAGAGGTCTGGATTCGTAGGGGATCGCGAGGCCACCAATTGTGCTGAGACTGCCTTCTGGGTAGAGAGGTCTGGGTTCGTATGGGACCGCGATGCCGCCACTTGTGATACTGTCGTATGGGCAGAGAGGTCTGGGTTCGTATGGGACCGCGAGGCCGCCACTTGTGATACTGTCGTATGGGCAGAGAGGTCTGGATTCGTAGGGGATCGCGAGGCCGCCGATTGTGCTGATACTGTCGTATGGGCAGAGAGGTCTGGGTTCGTATGGGACCGCGAGGCCGCCACTTGTGATACTGTCGTATGGGCAGAGAGGTCTGGGTTCGTATGGGACCGCGAGGCCGCCACTTGTGATACTGTCATATGGGCAGAGAGGTCTGGATTCGTAGGGGATCGCGAGGCCGCCGATTGTGCTGATACTGTCGTATGGGCAGAGAGGTCTGGGTTCGTATGGGACCGCGAGGCCGCCATTTGTGATACTGTCGTATGGGCAGAGAGGTCTGGGTTCGTATGGGACCGCGAGGCCGCCACTTGTGATACTGTCGTATGGGCAGAAAGGTCTGGATCCGTATGGGATCGCGAGGCCGCCGATTGTGAGATCTTGGTATGCATAGTAGGAATCCCCTGTCCTTAGGTGATAGATTTATGTGGTTGTAGGATTGTAAATAGGGTCTAGGGAGGGGGTAACGTTCTGGCTGGGTTAGTGAAGCTCTGATGAGCGAGTTCTATCTGATCAGAAAACCCAAGCAGAACAGTGGTCAAATGGTAGTCCTTATGAATTGTATCTTATCTAAGATTGAATTTGCAATAAATAATTACAAAGACTTTACTACTTGCTAAACCTATTGTACCAAGTAAACTCTCAAAACAATGACATCCCCAGCAGGGATTATATTGTTTTGTTAGGACAGACTGCGCAATAATCAGATAGTTCAGTGATAGATAAATATCAGCTAAGCGAAATTACATTAGAGTGCGCAATTCTATCGCAAGAGTTAATTTTGTAACTGTGCGTGGTAAGTAATGTTCTATCTAGTCAGGTGTTTAGAAAAGCCAATTATAATGTGTGATGTAAAGATTTTAAGGTATGGCTCTTCTTGTGAAATATTCAGTTTTACTGCAAACAAAACAGGACTATTAATAGCATATAAATGATGAAATATACTGAAACCTATTTAAACAAGAAAAAAGTGGTTAGATACTGTTTTTTGGGCCCTATGGTTTAGTTCGAAAACCCATTGGAAACCCATTGGAAATGTCCATGGTTATTTTAAATGTATGTTTTTATTAGGTTGATTTATAATAATGTGTTTTGTGAGTATGCCTATGTGTGTATATGCACATCTAAATGTATACACTTGAATACTATATTTTAGGGATTGTCAGGTTTATTAAAACCAGAAATTCTTCAGCGGAAATTAAGCCTGCACTTTAAGGAGCCACTCATTAAGTGAATGACATGTAGAACTGCCTTTTGTATCCCACACCACTTTATTTCTATACAGGGTGGGAGCCTATTTTAAAAGTCCATTTGCTTGAATATAGTTCCCTGAGCTCTTCAGGTACTGAGGAGGGAGAAATGGCAATATTATGACCTCCTCACTATGAGGTGCATCCCTTCATAAAGACTGGAGGTCAGTCAACAGCTGCAAAAGATTATGCCAAAACATGTATGTGGTGTGCCCGCTTCAATCTGCATATGGTTTAGTGAACTTTACCACCATCTTTTTTTCAAAATTGTAGGAAATTGTTATCTCTTCAGTTGTGTACCCTGAAGCACTATTTATGGATTGATTACATAAACGTATTGTATGTATTGCACATGTTTGTGCAGGTCTGGTATCAACTAGTCCTATAAAAGTCATTTGTATGGTCTGTAATCTAAGTCACCTATAGACTAATAAAACTTCAGTAAGTATGTTACTTGTGGAAGTATAGGAATGTGTTTGTCAGCACATGGGCTAAGCCCAGCCAACATGTGACAGGAGACACTGTCTTTATTTAGCAAACTCCTACTAGCATTCTGTGATGTATGAGGCAATTGACTGCCAAATGATGGCTGGTGCTCATTATGTCTCAAGGTGGTTTCCATGGCTCAGTAGAGTAACTATTTAACAACAAACTTTGGGGCATATTAACAATGCAGCGATAAAAAGATTATCGCTGCTTCTGCGGCCGTTTTCGGCCGAAAAGCGACGAGAATTTTATCGACTTATCAGCAAAGACACGCTATGGCGTGTTTTGCTGATTTTGCTCCTGTTTCCAGCATGCCTAACTTCGCATCGCTAATGAGATGCAAAGTAGGCGTGTCTGTGGAAATAACATGGGTAAATATTGCGAAGGCAGCTTTGCGATATTTACAATGCGGGGAAGCGATTATTTTAATCGCGCTAAGTATGCCTTAACGCAGGAATTTAAGGTCTGTTAAAGTCCTGACTAAGGCACACCTAAAATGGGAGGTGGATTCATGTGATACGACCACAAGGTCGTATCATCAAGCATATCGCCGTTTTACATGGAACATCGCTGGAAAACCAGCGATGTTCCATGGAAAAGGGCGCTATCACTGGAATAAACATCGCCATGGCGCTAAGCGTTGTTAATACAATGCTAGCCTGGCGAAATATTCCAGCGATAGAAAAAAATGCGGTATACAAGGTCAGCGATAATTATCGCTGCCTGTTGCAAATATGCCCATTTGTGTCTAAAAGCTCCCAGTGTTGGGACGTATATAGTCAAACTCCAAACCTTCACCCATAAGCAAAAATATTTGCAAAAGAAATGCAGCAAATACATTTACAAATATTTTGAAAGAGGTATGCAGTGAGTGCATTCATCCTATCTTCCTGTTAGGAACACATCTGTCATATGAGATATGTATAAGTGTACTGAAAAAAACTCCTATGACAATAGAAGCTACTTGCGCCATGTAAGCAAACAGATTCAATAAACATGAAAAAGGTCAAATGGGGAATAACATTTTATCAGCCAAGAGCTTAAAAAGCCTATGTTAAATGGTGCTCCCCATTTAACAAGTAAGAGATAACACACCAATATTATGCCAAATGGTCCAAACATCCATTTTTAAGCATAGCATTGATCTTTTGAGTGTATAAACCATATCTACTAAAAATTCCATAAAATCCGTATGTTGAAGGGCCACATGTTGCATAAACCGAGTCTCTGGCTCAGCTCAACTCTACAAGGATTTTTTCACACCCACGGGTAACATGGGAGAACTTACTCCAATACACCAGTGCTGAAGGTGAAAAACAGGTTATTGCCGCCCGCAGAATCCCACCCAGTACATAAATGAATGCTTCTGGGTTACCAACCGAGAGCAGTGGTAAACCAGACAATTGTTCATTAATGATTTGCACACTCAAGATCACTAGAATTGGAATATGTATTTCAGCATATTTATTTACATAGCAATTTTAAATTCCAAGGTCTAGTGCACATAATATTGGTAACATCACGGTAGATAATAAAAAGCAACTAAGCTTTTCAATAACAGTGAAATCAGGGAAAAATCCTAGAATCACAATATATAGCCCTTATACCATCACTGTGCTATTGATAAGCGCTATGTTAGTCCTATCAGGTGAACAGCAAAAAATATGGGACCCCCTTGAAATGTACTTAAGGTCAGGGAAAAAGGGGAAATAAAGACAATCCTATAATGAAACTTCCCTCGCGACCTCTATTTTTAATAATACAATTTAATTGTGATAAGGAAAAACAGGCCTAAAAACAGTGATGCAACACACAGATTTTTTAATTTTTGGTAATTTAATTTTTTATTATTTCACCTTTTTCTATTTGTCTTAAAAAGACTCAATACATTTCTTTATGCTATCACAAAATTATTCTATTTTGCATTTCCTTTTTTGGAATATTTGATAATCACTGACTATATTCATTACAGTGATAATGGATCATATCAAACAGTAATTCCTAGGGCACACTAATCTAAATCACAAAAAAACTATATCTTCATACAATTTCATCTGCATACATACCAACGCATTCCACATTCATACATCTATCACAATAAGAAAGAAAAAAGAAGTTTATCGTATACTGAACATTGGAGACACAAGACACATAATGTCAATGGTCAGTGGTCGACGCGTTTCGATGGCATAGGTGCCACCTTCATCAGGACCAGAGGTATATTCAATAACGACAAAGCCCAGGGAAAACCTGAAACAACATATACATAAAATATAATGAATAAATGGCCCAATCTTCCCTATTAAAATTACAGGAAAAAATTTCTTCACATGTTAGGTGATCACTCAATAAGAACAAGATTTTACCAGAAAGAAAGAAATCGAGGAGAGAGAGTCATCATGAAAGGATATTGCTGTTGTAACTCTACTATTTTTTACTCCTCCAACATACCCAAGTGATTACTCTACATGAAAAGAAAGAAGAATAATTTCTGAGACCTTTCTCAAACTAAAAGCAACTACTCAAAAAAGGGGAAAACAATATGTGAAGTACCCACCACCAATGAAACATAAAGCACCAAGTGTTAAACCAATATAATCGTCTTCTGTGCAGTGCTTATGCCCAATTCCACTTGATGTTCAAGTGGAATTTCTGGATATCCTTATCTCGGGGTCGAACAATGTCATTGAGGTAAGCCTATTCAGGAAACCTACTGCAAAGAATACCATATTACACTACCAAAGCTTTCATCCCACAAGTCAGAGAGGTGCCATTCCTTTTGGTGAATTCCTGCGTATCAGGCGCAACTGCACTGATATGCGTGAGTTCCATAAACATGTAGATGCCCTGCGGGTACGACTTCTGGCTAGAGGCTACCCACATAGGCTTATAAGACATGCCTACAAAAGGGCTAAATATTACGATCAAGAAGCATTATTGGCAGGCACCACCCGTACATCTAAAGACCAGGTGGTATGTGTTATAAACCATTCTCCATTGAATCATAAGATCAGAAATATCATTATGAAGAATTGGAAAATTTTGAACAGTGATGATAACAACACCCAGTTGGAACAACCGTTGGTAGCGTACCGTAGAAATTGCAATTTACGCAATCTCTTAGTACATACAAGACCGATTCAATCCAATACAGTACGTCAACTTACCATATCAGGTTTGCCCTTGATCTTAGGCAATCACAAGTGTGATTCCTGCCATGCTTGCGATAGTGCTATGGTTACAGACTCCATACAATATGAGGGAAAATCTGTGAAACTAAGATCTTTAACTAATTGCAGGAGTCACAACATTGTATATATGCTATTTTGCCCTTGTGGACTAGCATATATCGGAGAAACTGCACGAGAATTTCGCATTAGATATAGCGAGCATAAATCCGCTATACGTAACAAGAAGATCACAGCTCCGCTTGTTCAACACTGCATTGATAAAGACCATTTGGAAAGTGATCTCAAATGGCTTATTCTAGAAAAAATTCAGAGTAAAGCAGGGACACCTATGGAAATTATTCGCAAACAACGCGAAACCTTTTGGATTTATACTTTCAACAGTGTTAAGAGAGGCTTGAATCTGGATATACAGTGGTATGTGACTCAGTCTTGGTGAGTCACTCATATATCCGGGGTATCTTGACTATCTAATAAATGGGGGAAAGTCTATCTATATCGATTAGTCTGCTTTTAAAGGTGTCGTTGACACACCTGGATGACCTACATTTGGCCCTCATGTTTTTTGTGACATGGCAATGATAAATATTATAGATCATGCCACACTATCTTAACATTTATTCCAGTATTAACAATCTTGGTGACTCACGTGAGTCTTTTTGATATTTTAATACGACTCTCATATAGAAGTCAAAATTACTCTTCACTCATCATGAGAGATATATCTTGTGAGACACTTGCCTTACAGTGTCCCCCTATGGATCTTCTATGTATACGCATTATTCTTGTTGTATCACAAGTGATAATAAATTCCTGTTGAGAGACATTACTGAAGATATATCTGCACTGTGGTAGTCTTTGATATAGTTTGTTTAGCAATTTCGTTGTTATTAAATCTCGAATAACGTACTTTACTATGCGTCTACATCGTTTAAGTGATGCGCATCAATTGAAATTGTTATAAATATCTCGCTGCGGATTCGGTTGCGAATCCTTTTTCATTCTATGAGATTTGTATGTGGTGGCGATCACATTGACCACTCCTTATTTTATAATTAGAAAAAAGAGAAATGGCTTTGCTAGCTAACGTGGTACAATAAAGTTTTATGCATCTCTAGTCTTCGTTTTATAATCATCTAAGTAGGGACCATCATTACTGGTCAATTAAGTTGCACCCGTTTCAAAATGGTGTTGACTAACCTTGTTAGGTCAGTCAACACATTGTTATGATATCTTGTATAACGTACTTTGCGGTGCGTCTAATTTAGTTTTAGATACGCATCAATTGAAATTGCCATACAAATCTCACTGCGGATCCGTTTGCAAGTTTTTCTCACTCTATGAGAATTGTATGTGGGGGTGATTACATTGACCACCCGTTATTTTACAAATAGAAAAAAGAGAAATGTCTGTTTTTCAGTTAATGTGGGACAATAAAGTTTTGTATACTTTGAGCCTCCGTTTTATAATCGGCTATGTAGAGACTACCATTATTGGTCTACTAAGTGGCACCCGTTTTAAAATGGTGCTGACTAACCTTGGGAGGTAGTCCTCTTTTGTTGTTTGCAATCGGTTTAGTTAAACCACGCCCATTTGTTTCATGTGTTGGTCCTATTGGCTAGGCACTAAAATATTAGGTTGAGGTTGACGATGTAAATGCGTGCTGCCGCTCGGTTGTTGCTGGTTCACCCGAACGTTCGTTCGATTGGAAAACGCTGTATGCCAAAGGAACTTCAAAAAGAAGGTAAGCCCCTAAGCGTGCACACCATTTATGAAGAAGTATCTAATATTAGAACTTCTCCTTTCGTCTAGTATGGTTCGTTGTAGAACTTGCTACAGCGCTTTTTTCATCCTTATGTTCTGACGATTTAAGACTTAGCGGTTGCGACTACGGGAACATAGATCTTTGTTGGAAATCTGCCTTGAAGCCGACTCTCTGCTCAACTTAACAAAAGGTCAGCCTTTATATATTTGGACCATATCAATTAGAATGAGTTCATCCTTAGTTACAAATATGTCAATCATAGGATTATAACGGCAGCTATTTTTAGTTTTGCCACTAAAATCTAGCGATATTTTGTCATCACAGCTCAGTAAAAATGTTGTTTTAGGTCTACACATCGATCTCTAATTTGTCTTTTAAACACACGTATAGACTTATTGTCCTTTTCATTCTGGATTAAGTACTTGATGGTACCATTACTAAAGAGTAGGTACTGTTTCTAAATAGGAATCGCCTGTTAAGTAACCGTCAAACATCTTGGTGGTATTTCCTTTTTTTTAAAACATTAACTCTTTAGAAAATATTATGTGAGGTTATTACTCATACAAATATATAGTAGACTGTTAACTTTCGATTCACTTGTCATTTCTAGTGACACAAGAAAGGGGATTCCATATTGGCCTTTGGCTTTCCAGAAAATACTCGGACATTAACACTTTACCGAGACTGTGATCCTGTTAAAATTTGTTGACCCATGAGGACGGGCAGTGAAACCTTTTTACTAAATAACAGGTAATGGAATAGATTTGCCATTTATTCAACAAATTTGGCCTCTCATGATATGGGTAATCTAACAATAGTCCTTTGTATTCTCTCGATTAAGATGTTTCAAATCATTATAATCCAATACGGGATGGCTTATCCTTGACGGGAATTATTTTTATAAACAAGTAAGCCCTTTTCCCTCTACAACATTTGGGCATAAGCACTGCACAGAAGACGATTATATTGGTTTAACACTTGGTGCTTTATGTTTCATTGGTGGTGGGTACTTCACATATTGTTTTCCCCTTTTTTGAGTAGTTGCTTTTAGTTTGAGAAAGGTCTCAGAAATTATTCTTCTTTCTTTTCATGTATAGTAATCACTTGGGTATTTTGGAGGACCAAAAAATAGTAGAGTTACAACAGCAATATCCTTTCATGATGACTCTCTCTCCTCGATTTCTTTCTTTCTGGTAAAATCTTGTTCTTATTGAGTGCTCACCTAACATGTGAAGAAATTTTTTCCTGTAATTTTAATAGGGAAGATTGGGCCATTTATTCATTATATTTTATGTATATGTTGTTTCAGGTTTTCCCTGGGCTTTGTCGTTATTGAATATACCTCTGGTCCTGATGAAGGTGGCACCTATGCCATCGAAACGCGTCGACCACTGACCATTGACATTAGCATCCTGCTTTTGCAGTTGTCTTGTTAGTCATAGGAGATCATTATGTGTCTTGTGTCTCCAATGTTCAGTATACGATAAACTTCTTTTTTCTTTCTTATTGTGATAGATGTATGAATGTGGAATGCGTTGGTATGTATGCAGATGAAATTGTATGAAGATATAGTTTTTTTGTGATTTAGATTAGCGTGCCCTAGGAATTACTGTTTGATATGATGCATTATCACTGTAATGAATATAGTCAGTGATTATCAAATATTCCAAAAAAGGAAATGCAAAATAGAATAATTTTGTGATAGCATAAAGAAATGTATTGAGTATTTTTAAGAAAAATAGAAAAAGGTTAAATAATAAAAATTAAATTTCCAAAAATTAAAAAATCTGTGTGTTGCATCACTGTTTTTAGGCCTGTTTTTCCTTATCACAATTAAATTGTATTATTAAAAATAGAGGTCGCGAGGGAAGTTTCATTATAGGATAGTCCTATCAGGTGAATACATAATAAGCCTGAGATTCGGAGGTGGTGCACATACCTGGACAACATAGTTTGTTGTCTATTTGGAATAGCTTGTCAGATATTTCAAGCAGAAGGCCAAGAGCTAGGACATTGTGTCTACGAGAGAACCCAATCCTGGCACCAATTCGTGAAGGCAGAATGCAATGCTTCACAGTGCCTTCAGGAGCTTGCTGAAGGCTTCTTCGATGGAGATGGAATTTGGTGTCATGCTCATCTGGATCTGCATTCTGTGTCTGCAGCCTGGGTGAAGTTTCAATCCTGGTTTCTGCGATCTGCGTCTGCGACCTGGGTTACATTTCTCTCCTAAGTGGTCAAGAGGTAGTCCTTATATTTTGTATCTTATCTAAGATGGAATTTGCAATGTCAGCTTAGGAATGTTATGTCATAATCATATTCATCAGTGGATGCACTAATAAGGTAAATATATGTCACTATAGACTACATTATTTGGGTTATGGTTGTTATTAGACCTTCAGAAAAGCACCTGTCCTAGATTGATGTCTCACTGGAGTTTTTTTATGTCTATGAATTACTTAATATTTTTACTGTTCTTGGAAAAATAAGCACAGATGACATCTGCGTCAAAGGTAAAATTGTTCATGATTCTGCATAATTTGAAGAAAAATGACAACCTCCATAGTCAAAGATGGCAACCTCCATTATCTAGGACGGATCCATGGCCAAAGGTAAACAAGCTGGTCAAGCTAACTAAAATTGAGATTATAGCTAAAACGGAAAGTAATTAAAATAATAGAATAATGGAAGTACACAGTCATAAGATTTATGACATTCCAGAAATCATTATTAAGCTAAATATTTACTAAATTATCACTGAATGTGTTTTTGATTGATCTTGCTTATCATTATACATTTATGGAATAAAAGCACATGCCAGAAGGGTGCATTTGATGAAATATCAATTAATCACTTATAACACGTTTAATAACACTCTTCAAACTGAAATAAAATCGCCTGAGATTCTGCCAGAGATGGTCTCACTTACTGCCAGCACACTTCACAGATGTTCATCTCTCCAAAAGCTGATAAATCCGACTCCTGGAGGAAGACCAACTGAGCGCTACTGCAGGTTCGCCATTCACAAGGAACACTTGCACATCTCCACTGACAAAGACAGCCTTTGTAGTTAACAAGGTATGCAGTCCGTCTCTTCTCACTAACAAAGTCTAGACTGAAAGTTGTTCTGCCTTCCATGGTCTCGTAGTGTAGCACATAGAAATAGGCATTTGGTTCTTAGGATTTAAATTACATTTTAAAACATGCTGGAAAGTTTCATTTTATTCTTGTTACTTAAAACGGGTCCGCTTGCTGTTTTTATAATATTCGGTCGAATTATTTCAGCCTTAAACTGGACCCTGTCACTGTCATAACTAATCATCCCATCACAGCTGAAGAACAAACATTGACTTTGTGGCCCACATCACCATCATCGAAATCGCTGCTACTATGAAGACCATCCACTCAAGAGTGCCAACTGACCCTTGCCCCCAGAAATGCCTGCATCAAAGAACTCCAACCAATCTGTGTCACACTAACTCTCATCCTCAATGGCTCCACATTCCCAGACACCACTGAATCATGCCACCGTCATGTCACTCCTCAAGAAACCATCCACTGACCCAGCCACACTTTTCATTAATTGACCCATCTCCCTCCTCCTATACCCAGCAATGGTCTTAGAGAAACTAATCAACCAACGCCTCACTGACCATCTCAACAACCACCAGCTCCTAGATGCCATACTGTCCCGATTGAGGCCCAACCAAAGAATAGCACTTATCACCGTCACAGCCGACATCCTCATGATCCTTGACAAAGGAGACACAGCAGCAGTCATTTTCCTGGACCTCTCATCAGCATTTGACATGGTTTCCCATACATCCACATTAGGCCTTCTTAATGGCTAGAACACAAGCGGTCAGACTTTCACCTTACTCCTCTGAAGCCTGCAAAGTCATCCGTGGAGGGCCTCAAGGTTCATCGCTCAGCCCCACCCTCTTCAACTTATACATGAGCCTCTGGCCAACGTTATCTATGCACACATCAACATCCTCCACTATAATCATGACACACAACTCATACTCTCCCTCTCAATAAGACCCCCAACACAAGACCCAAGCTCACCACCTGCATGACCAAGGTCAATAACTGGATGAAAGTCAACTGTATCGAACTCAACACAGACAAAACAGAAGTAGTGATCTATGGCAAGTACACCTCACCATGGGACTGCAACTGGTGGCTAGCCAACCGTGGACCCACACCCAGCACCAGTGCCAGGAACCTCAGACTAATTATTGAAAGCAAACTGGATTTGACTACACCAGTCAACTGCGTACCTGAATCCTGATTCTACAATTGGAAGATGCTGAGGAAAATCTTCAATCACTCCCAAGCAACACTTACAAAACTGTTACTCAAGCCCTTTTCACCAACAACGGAGACTATGGTAACACCCTCTCTGCCAGGATAACAAAGCAACTCACTAGAAAACTACAAACCATCCATAATTCAGCAGCCAGACTCATCCTCAACCTCCAAAACAGAATTTGCATCACACCACACCTCGGGAAGCTCCATTGGCTCCCAATACACAAACAAGCTCATTTCAAACTGCTCACACACATTCAAGACACTACACAACTTAGGTCCAACTTACCTGAACAATCACATCCCCTTTCACCTACCACCTAGATACCTTCACTCTACAGGACAAAATGAAGGATAATTTTAACTTCTTTTTAGAGGGCATAAAGTGGAACACTGACTGCTCAATTTGGCATTCTGTTGTGAAACAAAATGCACACCACGAAGTGGTTGTTGGCTCTGTGACACGCAAGGTTTTATTCTCAATATTTTGAAACACTGCACTGAGCTCTGAAATGAATGACAATGTATTAAATAATACCTACTAATTTTATTTAATGAGATATTTATTGTTTGCACTGTTAATGGCAATGCAAATTCAAGGAAATAAAAAAATAACTTTAATTCATGTTGATTTAGAAAAAAGCATTTGAGAATGATTTTTATTAGCCTTTCATTTTTATTTACTGGAAAAACCTTCTCTGATCACCTTGGTCCCTCTACCCAAAATGCCTCCACACTGACAGGTTCCACTGGAGCCCCTAGAATCTCTTCTTTGCAGCAGCGAGTGTTTCCACTTCCTTCATGAAGCGAAGGCAAAGCTCCTCCTGCCAAGGCAGAGCCACACACTGCACAGATAGAGGCAGTCCCACACCACTCTCTATAGCCTGTAAGAGAAAGAAAGAGTAGCATAACTAATATGATGGAAACAAAATGGATTAAGAGCCATAGTCAAACAGGTCCATCCATAGCAGAAAGTAGAAAATATATCAGCTAGTCGAGCATAACCAGCAGCAACAAGAGAGTTTTCAGGACTGATATACAAAGTATAAATTGTCAATTACTTAAGGATAGCACAAGACTATGCAGGTGGCAATCAGGTAAGTTCAGGGTAGGTTTAAGCAAATCACCCCACAAGTGAACAACAACAAACTAGCAGAATATTCCTACTGAAACATATACGTTCCTAGACGGAACCCATCTGTCTCATATGTCGCTGCTTGGACATTCTACTCTGAACTAGGCCTGGGCGGTAAATTCCGTTCCGCTCGCGGAATTTGCGGAATTTCGGTAATTTTGCGTTCCGTGGAGAACGCGAAATTGTCCAAAATTCTGCTTTCCGCAACTTCTCGAAATTTTTTCTTGTTCGCGTTCTCAAAATGCGTGTTCGCGAGATATTTCTCCCCGAGCACGCAAACAGCAACTGTGAACAGGAAAAAAGCATCACGAACAAGCAATTTCGCGTGTTCGCGGAATTTCTGCATGTTCGCGGACATTTTTTACCGTTTCGCGGAGATTTGCATAACGCGATTACGCAAATTCCGCCCACCCCTACTCTGAACTCCACTAAGCAGTAAGACGACACACATGTTCTTTCTTAACAAAACAAACAATGCTTTAGGGTAAGTCTAAAAACTATTTGAAGAGAAAAGAAAATGAAAAGACCACCCAGTAAATCCCTGTAAATCTACAAAAAAGTGCAAATATTACCTCCATTTGTGATATAAACTCTTAATTATGCTGGCTGGCCTAGCGCATGGCGGTTGCGCGCATGCACGCTCACATGCACGCAAGCGCTAGGCCAGCCAGCAGCACTTAAAAAACGCACATACAAAATGTCTCGCCGAGCCAGCACATGAGCTGGGCTCAGCGAGACCTAAAAACGTTCCCCAAATATGTAAACATTTTTACCTTTTCAATATTCTTGACCTTTACATTAAAATTTCTAGTTTTTGTCTTTTTAAGGCCGCATACTATTACATAAGATTTTATAAAAATTAACCTTTAGGTCAAGGGCCGACCTACTGGCTTTGTCCTGGTGTCACAGGTATAATCAGAAATCATGTATAATCCATCATTGCAACATCAATGAAATCAATGGAGAAAGTACCAACATTCAATACTATTCAGTATAAGGTAAAACCTTGCATAGTCAACCATTGGCTTTGTCAATAAAACATTGCGTTCAATACAGTGCCCCGAGTCTTAGTTCTACTTTAACTATAGATCTACTACAGCTTCAGGAAAACCCAACAAAGATCTGTGCACTTCAGAGCCCATGTGCAAAAGCACAAGTTCCAGGAGTGCTAGAAAACATTGAATGTGTTTTCTAAGGGCATGGGTAGAACTCCCTGGGAGATTTAGGGTGAAATTTGTTTAGGGATTTCTATATGGGCTACTGGATTCCCACAAGGGCTCAACAATACTTCCACAATCTTTTGGTGGTGCATCACATACAAATATGCAAATTTAGAGCCTTGCCCAAGGGCCTACTGTGAACTCCTATGCTCCAGTAATCCATAAAATAAAACTAAGCAGCTTTTGCCACAAGCATTTGGCTCTATTGGCTTTTAACACATGGCCTTGTGCCACACTTTAAAAAAAATTAACATACCAGGTGCCTGTGTCCATTTGGCCAGCCAGGTAACATATACCACTGGGGGAATTGTGGGGAGCTCAATCCCACCTTTGTCCTCGTGGATGGGGTGATATGGAGTGTATGCACCCTGCTCTTGGCCAGACATGGGCAAGTGGAGCATGAGAGGCACACTGCTATAGTAGGTGCAATGGCACTCATCTCTGCACCCAAGAATATAGGGTCACCCGGTACAGTTTGGTCTTGCATCAGGCCCCGGAGATCGGGGTCACTGGGGCCAGGAGTGACTCAGGGAGGGAGCACATGCATGCCCCCTCTTCATTCAATATAAATAAACTGAGGATGAGATGACCCTTGAGGCCATGGCCCTCCCTGGGCTAAGAGAAAATAATTACTGCCAAACACCACAGGCTTTGTTCACATTACAGTCCATCCCTCTCCTCCCCCCTGGGAACATGCTTCTCACACGGTTTTCTTTGGCCCATAGCAATCATCACAACTATTTGCTAATCACCAAGAGCATTTTCTTCAGGCTTCATGAAATGAAAAGGTTATGTTTGTGTCAAACTTGATTTTTGAAGCTTCTTTCATCAGACCTTATTCAGCTTTGGCTCTTGATGACTCTCCTTCTTGGGGGGCATCTTCCATAGCCCCTCCACAGCCAACAAGCTGGATTTTTGTAGCTTCCTACATGAGACCTTATTCTGCCTCGGCTCTTGATGCTCTCTCCTGCTTGGGGGGCATCTTCTATAGCCCCTCCACAGCCAACAAGGAGAATATTTTTCCTGACACACTCATTCCACAGTTCTTGGCTACCTGTGTATCAGCAGAGTCAAGAGCTAATCCACAGAAGTCCCACTGGAACTGTCCAGGATCCCCCAGCAGGTCCACTTCCCGAACTGTTCTCGTGGTATATAAGGGGAACAATGCCACTGATCCTAATCCTGGGTGCCAGCCGGAGTAGAAGTCCTTCAGTCCACCTTATCGGTGGGGTCAGATGGCTTCTCATTTCAGTTAGGTATTATTTTTCTGTTGTCACTATCAGGTTCAATGTTTCTGGCGTGTTGCTTCCATGATGAGGGTTATTAAACTTTGGGTGGAAAGTTCTGGTAGGTAGGCAATCCTCGGGGGTTACATCCACCATACCCAGACCCTCCTGCACAACAATCTGAGACATTTAAAGATGATGACTTCAAGTTGAAGAACCGGGTCACCTTAAACATAAGCAAGCAATGTCTGTGGGAGTGGAGGCTGCATACACAAGGAGGGGAACTCTTATACTATTATGACCCCATCACTACTAATAGCCATAGACATCTGCTTGCACACTGAATTGTGCTGATGCTTTAATCCGAATGATTATATTTGAGTTAGTGCACTGTGAAGTCGAATAGAGGAAAGTTTCATTCTATAAGACAAATCACTTGTTGGACATTGGTTTATTAGGTATTATTTATGTTCTGCTGAGGTCTGCGGCTCTAACCCCATATCACATCCCAGTGAAAGCCTTGGACTACTCTGCTTTGCTACCTTGAGTGTCAAGTCAAGGAATGGACCTTACCTAGGAGCATCAGCCTTGACCTTGAGCCAAGCAAGGGAGAGATCTGACAAACGGCATAATTTCTACAGCAAACTGAGGATCCCTAAGCAGAAAAGCACCTGTGTGTGTAAGTGCCTAATCATAAATTAGGTTACTGTAAGTACTAATAAGACTTAGGATGCACCGGGGCACCTTAAAAGTAAGCAGGAAATGTCTGTGAGAGTGGGGGCTGCATACACAAGGAGGGCAGCTCTTTTACTATTACGACTCACCCACTACTGTCAGCCACAGACTTCTGCTCGCCCACTGAATTATGTTGATGCTTTAAGCTGAATAATTATATGTGTGTTAGTGCACTGTGACGTGGATAAAGTACTTTTTCATTCTATAAGCCAAAGCACTTATTGGACACTGGTTTATTAGGTGTTATTTATGTTCTCCTGTGTTCTGAGTCTCTAATCCCCACATCACATCCCCTTGTAATCTTTGGACTCCTCTGCTTCGCTACCTTGAGTGTCAAGTCAATGAAAAGACCTTACCAAGGAGCATGAGCCTTGCCCATCAAACTGACACAGCTGCCTGATCCCTTCACAACAAAACCTCATAGGGGAGATCCTCTTGTGTTTGACTGCTGTCTACAAAAGTATGGTTTTCCCCCTTTGTTTCTGTGGCTTGGGCTTGCCCAATCTAGTTATAGTATAAAGAGTTAATAAGCACATTCACATTTTTCCCTACCTGTTATTTTCCCAGCACCATCCATGGCTCTATTTTGTGAGGAGGCCTTTGATCCTCCTGCTAGCTAGCAGAGTAATTAATTGGATCCTGTGGAAAGGGGGTTAGGGTAAAGACCTGAGTCTGGTTATGGCTGAGCCAGGGACATATGACAATTTGTGAAGTATCACAGAAATGACAGTGAATCTGCACTTGGTGTACACATTTACCCTATGTGAGAAATTAGATTATTAGTTGAAGTGGATGGTAGTCCTCTTCAAGTAATAACTGAAGTATTCATTACTAGGTCCAAATAGGTCTCTTTAAACCTGAGCTCAAACCTTGGTACCTGTAGCAGACAGCAGACAGGTTTAACCAAAGAGAACTGCGTAAACCTTTTATCAGTACCAAAAAAGCTAAAATGTAGAAAGCATAACACAACAAAAATCTGGAGCGTGGGTTGGATACAGGGACGAGGTTTGTCCTAATGGAAATTTTACCTTCTCACTTTTTTTCTAGAGAAAAGTCCTTGTTGACAGGGTCATTGGTAGTTCGGGCTAGGCTGGATATGAAGAGAGAGTTATTGATGGCAGTTGGCAAAAGTGCGGGTCCTCAGTGTGAGCCTTGAATTCTGTAGAAAGTCGGGGCCCAGGAGGGCGTAGTCATTGAGGTGCTGTTCAGCATTTGTCCCGGTGAAGTACATTATGTTCAGACTTAGAAACTTTTCTGGAAGTCAAAATCCTTTCACTGTGGCAAACCAGCAACTTGAGTCCAACCAGCTGTAGATTCTGGTTCTTCTGGCAAAAAGTTCATTAAAAGATTTTAAGTATCCAGTCTTGCATTTTGAAGAGGGAACAGTACCCTCTAACACCAGCTAAGGGTCTAGGAACTTTTGGGCACCACTTGAAGGAGAGGACTCAATCTCCCAGAAGGCACCAGCAAGGTTCAAGGCAAATCCAGTTGGAGATGATGATCAGCTGGGCACAGGAGAGACATGGGAATTTTTGCAGCTTTTGTGTTCCTGAGTCTGAACAGGAGGCTATCAAACTAGCCATTGGATTTCTCCTCTTCTATTCTAGGTACACGTGGTCAGCAGGATCTGCCTTTGGGATTTCTCTGTACCGGATAAACAGCAAGTGCAGTCCTTCTTCTGTTTTCTATGGGTCCAGAGGTGTTCTAAAGAGACTAATGGACGGCAACTTTTATGCCTAGTGTCAGCCAGTGGTTGGGGGAATTCCCTGGCCACTCCCTAACCAATGGACTAAAAGTTCTTACTTCTGCAGCACTTTCTGTTTGTTTTACTGTAAACTATCCCGCAGTTCCCTTCTTTACCTAACACCAACATGGCAGAACCTATGTTCCCTTGAGCAGAACTCACTGGGCCCAACCAGGGGTGTAATGGGCAAATTAGCCCCTGTGGTCACTAAACCGGCTCTGGAGGCAGCCCCTCTCCCACTGGGAATGATTCCCAGTTAAATATCAAGACAATGAGGAAGCAGGACTCGGTGTGGGTTAAGTCTGCTTGTGACAGTGTAGGTACTTATTGTAGTTTAAATATGTCCTGGGCACAGCCTGGAACGCCATCCTTTCGGGGGGCATTTTCCCACACCCAAGCCTTTTGTCTGATACATGGGAGCAATACACATCTCACCCCAGAAGTGCCATTAACAGTCAAGTGACACTGCATACTGGCAGTGATTAACTACATTCATGTGGGGCATGAACAGAATGTTTGCACATGTTTTTATGTGGGATAAGTGCAGTAGGATGGAAATAAAGTGTGCAAGTATGCATGACTGTATGTGGACAGGAATCCATTATTGAATTCCAAATGTTCAAGTGAGAGGTCAAAACGAGTCTTATCAGAAAGAGATGTGAATTGGTGGGAGCTGCCCAGAATAGTTCTTTGAAGTGACCAGGCTCCTCCAAAGGTTGCGTAAGGATGAAATGAACTTTTAAGGTGGAAGATAGACCCAATCTCCGTATCTGCTCCCCCTCTTTCACAGAATGGGATGCAAACAGAGATGAGTAGTGGGCATGGAAGGAACAGTCACTTTTTCTCTGTAACGTTTTTGCCAAGCTAGGATTCATCCTCTTCTACCCTTCAAACTTTCAAACACCCGGACCAAACATGTTGTGGCTGAGTGGTTCCTAGGAAGGGATGTCAACTCCCTGAGTTATGACACACCTAACCAGAGCATGGAGGCTCTGCAATCCACATTTTAGTCTGCTATCCAGGTATAAATGTGATCTAGAATCCCTAGATTGAGTTTCTAGGTAGTTCTAATTGACTGGTGCCCAGGTGGTGCACAGCAATGTTGCATGACAAGAATTCTGTATTCAAGGATGGTGTCTTTGGCAGTCACAGTCCTGCTCAAGAATGGACCTGAAGCCCTGCAACATTACTACTTGTAGCTTTACTTGAAAAGAAGCTAGAAGGAAAAAGCAATCACTGTTGAGAAAGGGGCATTAGAGGCATTCTTAGGAGATGGATAGAGAGTGGCATAAAGACCAGCTATCTGTAGGATAAGTTTATGTGTAGGAAAATAAATTAATCATGTGGGTGAAGCACTGAGAGAGACACCGGGGATAGATCAGACTATTGGCACTATGGTGAGCTGGCTCCTGTCCTGTCATACTAGTGCACTGCAATGTCAATTCTCACTAAGGCCTGTGGCCTACCTTGCAATGCACTAGGCTGAGCATAGAAATCTAGCAGTCAGAAGCCCAATGAACTAACATTCATCCTGCAGACTGCATTCTTCCAAACATCTTTGGGTGCAGAACAAACCCTAAGCGTCTGCAATGGAGCCCCTGAAGTGACCAAAAGAGTGATATGATTAAGCTTCCCCTCAGAACTTGAGGAAAAGAATCACTGCACCATGGGGATCATGATGTGCAGGTAAGCCAAGATCATTGGAGTGGTGTGCTTGGTTATTTTGGGTGGCTGGTTTTCTTTGGGCTGCACAAAGCTGGAGGTTGCACACAAGAGATATAGCCAGCGAGGGCTGTATGGAACACAAGATTGTAAGATGGAATATCTTCAGCAATCTTGTGTCGTGTAGTTCCTCCAAATTTATATAAGATCAGCGTGTTTAGACAACATAAACCAAGGGATTGGTGTCCAGGTAGACAGACATATATATATATATATATATTCACTGAAAAAACCATAGGTTTCACACACGTTATAGTTAGGAATTAACATTTAAAAAACCTTGCAAATTCAGTGAAAAAACCATAGGTTTCACACATGTTATAGTTAGATGGACATTTTACTCGTAAAAAACCAATGAAATTGCCCCGTTATAGTTAGTTCAGCTAACTATAACTCGCGCGCCCGCAATGCACTGCTGATGACGTCACATATTACATCACTCATGACATGGTCAGTGACATCACTCATGACATCACTGATGACATCTCAAATGACATCACTGATGACCTCACTGATGACATCATCCTTGTGATAGAGTGGCAGACCTCCTCTCACCCTAATATAACCTTTGATACACACATTCAAAAATAGAGACTAAAATTTTCAAAACAATGGACATACCAATACCAGTTACAACAACCTATTCAGTAATTCTAAGATCCACATAAACATCCACTCATTCACCAACAGTCCAATACAGTCACTCATACATGTACTCACTCAACACATGTACTCATACACCTATACATCCTGTTACACAATGCCACTCATCCACAGAGTTACTCACACACATAGTCACTCATGCTAATAAAGAATCAAACATACATTTACTAGCATATACAGTTATACACACACCACCACACTTACTTCTACAGAAACTTACACATACTTAGTCTTTTAAACAATCACTTATAGAAACACATACTTATTCATACAGGAACTCTTTCAATCTCTCACATTTACTCACATATATACACCAATAGTCACATATACTAGTTTTAAACATATGTAGTTACTCATAAAGACACTATTGAGACAGTCATTCACTCACTAACACACCCATACACACACTCATCCACCCATACAGTCCTGCACACATGCTGTGTTCAACACACACAAAGAGTGAATCATTCATTCATGCACCTATGCACTACATAATACCCCCCACCGAACCATACAGACACTCAGACTGATACTCAAAAAACAACTAATAACCTATATAGACACCCATGTAGCTACTCACCAACCCATGCAACCACTTATACACAAAGTGAGAGACTGATACAGATATTTTCATATTTAAACATTACACAGTAAGCCATGTATTCACTATGATACACTTAATCAGTCAGTTACACAATAAATTTTTCAAAAACAAAGCATCCATTTAGACACTTATATACCCATTTATTCTTCCATTGACCTTGAGATATACATATATAAAACATATTTAATTTTCAGAAAAACACACATTCACTGGATGATGTCATCAGTGAGGTCATCAGTGATGTCATTTGAGATGTCATCAGTGATGTCATGAGTGATGTCACTGACCATGTCATGAGTGATGTAATATGTGACGTCATCAGCAGTGCATTGCGGGCGCGCGAGTTATAGTTAGCTGAACTAACTATAACGGGGCAATTTCATTGGGTAAAATGTCCATCTAACTATAACATGTGTGAAACCTATGGTTTTTTCACGGAATTTGCAAGGTTTTTTAAATGTTAATTCCTAACTATAACGTGTGTGAAACCTATGGTTTTTTCAGTGAATTTCAAAGGTTTTTTAAATGCTAATTCCTAACTATAACGTGTTTGAAACCCATGGTTTTTTCAGTGAATTTGCAAGGTTTTTTAAATGCTAATTTTTTTTTTATTCTTCAATTTTTTCTAACATATTTTTAATTTAATTTACTTACCTTTTATAAAGACTATGCTTAAATTTTTAAAATTCTTTAATATGTTTTTTTTATATATTTTTTAAAATAAACATGTAAAATTTATTTCCAGTTTTTTTTTTTTTTTTTTAATTTTTTTTAGTACGCGTACCGTAAGCTCACGGTAAGCGTACGGTTTACGCAACGTCCGTAATCTTTCTACGCTGCTTGCGTATAGTTACGCACTTCGCGTAGCCGCGCGTACTGCGCGTGGGACGCGTGCGCGCTTACGCCACGCGCGCACGTTACGCGGAAGTGTCGGGGAGTGACTGTTATGCGCATGCGCGCAAGCGCGTGTCTTTTTGACGCGCATGCGCACTTTTGCCGTAAGCGTACCGTAAGCGTACCGTAAGCGTACGGTTGGTCATGTGATCATGAAACACAACTTTTGATTGGTTGAAACTACTTTCAGTTCTAGAACTCTCCTACACCACACCCATTCCCCTCATTTCTGCTTGTGATCCCTTAGGAGAAGGAGCTGGTTTGTCTTTGGGATACGATGGCAGAACAGCAGAGCCCTTCTGAGAGTGAGGCTAGCACCAGCAGCACTGTCTTGAGGCAGAGAGCGAGGAAACAAAAGCCTTCTTATGTTTGGGATTATTTTACTTTTCCTGAAGGCCAGCAAAAGGTGAATGCACCCTTAGTTACTTGCAGGCTGTGTCAGCGTGTACTTTCTAGAGGTAATCCTGACAGGAAGTATTCCTTTGGGAATCACACCATGAAGAGACACCTCCAGGATGTACACAGAAGGACACATGGTCATCTTTTTGGAGGTAATTCTTCAGAAAGACGAGCCAGTACATCCACAGCAGCTCAGCCTGGACCATCATCTGCAGGGCTGACTCCTTCTTCTGCAGGTCAGGTGAGCCCTTCATCTGTGGGGGGAGAATCTCCTTTTGCTGGCCCTCTGGAAATTAACCCTCGGTTTGCGAGGGTTGAAGTACGGTGCGCCACTTGTCACGATCTAATTACTTATAGGGAGACCAGTGTTTCCCTGGTGAACAGTAAAATAGATCAGCACACTTGTCGTACCGTCTAATATTCCCAATCTTTCTTTCCTCTGTCCCTGCATGAACACAACGGTTCTTTTAAGAGCCAACCTTATCTTTCATCTTTTTTTTACATATGTTTTTAAAAACTTTTTTTTATTTTTTTTTACCGTACGCGTACGGTGCGCGTACTTTTTTTTTTTTTTAAAAAAAAAACACTAAAAATCATTTATGACATTACATTGACCTTGAGAGACTACAATTATTATTATTGACTTACCATACTCACTGAAAAAATATTTATTCATTTCTTTTTTTTTAAAATAGTTTTAAAAATGTTTGTAGTTTTCGTAAATTTTCTATATCTATCTGGAAAAAAAGTAAAAAGTATTAATATTTTTAAAACTTTTTATAATACAGTACACATATTTACATTTTTTCCCCAAAAATATTTTTGCCTTATTTTTGCTGTTTTCAGAATATATTGCATTTCACTATAAATTGTGAAAGCAATTGCATTCATCATTTTACAGCGGGCAAAAAAAAATACCAATCACAAAGATTGTATTAAAAAAGCCCTGATTCTTTTTTTACTTAAACTTAACATTATAGAAATGCATAATATTGTAAAAAAATATCATCTAATACCAATACTTATTCCTTTAAAATACCGTCTGATATGTTTGTTTCAGAAGTATAATCACAATATTATATCTCAAATAACTCCAAAAAACATCTGATTTCATTTCCTTTAGGCCAAATAGTAATTTTAAATTTTTGTTTGGATTAAATTACCAACGGTAATCCAATAAAATTCTAAAGTTTAATTTGTCCAGATCTCACAGATTCTCTGTAACATTTTGGTTCACGAAAATTTTTTGATTAATTTATTTAGTCCACAATAGAATTGGTTACTTTTCCACATGGCCAAATAGTAATTTTTTAAATCATTTTTGAAAAAATTTCCAATGGCAGTCCAATAACATTCCAAAATATAAAATGTGCAGAAGTTACCGATAATCTCAAAAATATTGGTTTTTCTAAATTTCATTAAAAATTAAAAAAGTCCACATTACAATTGGTTATCTTTCCATTAGGCCAAATGATAATTTAAAAAAAAAAATTTTTCAAAATTGCAATGGTAATCCAGTAAAATGGTAAAATTGTTTTGTCCAGATCTTGCCAAGTCTCTCTAAAATTTAGGTTTCAGGAAGATTAGATATGAATTTGCTAAATCAAAAGGCAAACGTTGTTTGAAAATCAATTGAGAATCATTACACAGTGTCCAGCCTTTTTCACATTTAAGATAAACTGTGTAATGTCCAGAATTAACAGTAGGTCCATCATGGAAAATTATTGCAACAGTTACAAAAGTTTTTCCTGAAATTGATAATTGCTGTCCTGTAAACTTCTTTATTAAAGTATCCAATTTTGAACCATCAGCTCTACATCGTTGCATCATTAAAATTACATACTGTCCGTATTCCTTTAAAATTAATGTTGAAAACATGTCAGAATTACACTCACCACATTTCATGCTATGATTAGCATCTTTAACTAATTTTGCAAAAGTGACTGTTTTACTCTCTGGCAATGTCAAATAAATAAACCTTTCATTATCAACAATAGAGCCACTTATATTATAACAATTATCACAACTATGTTCCCATTTATAAGAGAGACCAAAAAAAATGTCAATGGGAACTCCTTCTTCTTCCACTACCTGAAGAAAATACATCAAAAATTCATGTGCATCTTGCTGTTCATTTTGAGAAAACTGTGTTCGTCCTGAACATACATCTAAAAGTTTTCTAATGTCAGTAGCACTTTCTATTTGAGTTTTATCTTTACTCAGCTTTTGAAAAAGGAGACTCAGCTCTGAACAGAATCTTTTTCCCTGATTTACTATTATCTGCTCTTGCAAACTTTCCAGATAAAATGCAACATTCAGCACTACATTTGCGTAGCAGTTGACACCAGAGCTATTTTCAAAATGACATCCTACAACCTGTTCTTCATTTTCCTTTTTCTTTTTGCTTGCAATTACATCACTCCTCTTTTTTTTCCTCTTCTCTACATCTTCACTACAGATATTCTCATTTTTCCTTTTACGAGAAACTACACGTTTCTCCAACACAGGATACTGACCTAAATGAGGAGCATAGCTTCTTCTTAATCTATTATACTCCTTTACACAATTTGTATCAGCACTAACTTTTGATTCTTCAAAGTCTATCATGAATAAACCTGATAATGTTTTGACTCGTGACAAAGCAACATATGCCATACCTTCTTTGAACACAGTTGAACCAATGTTCACAAATGCACAATCTACAGTCAATCCTTGAGACTTGTGAATAGTTACAGCATATGCTAGAGAAAACGGAAACTGCTTCCTACGTACATATAAGTCTTTCACAAGCATAAAACGAACTGTACAACGATAAATATCTTTAACTTCATCTATCTGATCAAATTTTATTTTTAAACATTCAATTCCTTCTTTTTTCTGATAATTAATAAAACCCACAACTCTTCCCATCGCTCCATTAACTAAACCTTTCTCAACATCCAAATTTCTCCTTAAAAACACTCTACAGTTCATGCAAACATATAGATTTTTTTCTAATCCAGCTGTTTTGGAGATGTTCTTCTCTAGTGAGTCCAATTTATTTTTCAGTTTGCCTGTTACTGTGACAGTAATTCTTCCATCCTCAATTTTGTCCACTGCTTCCAATTTCCTGATCTCTTCCTTTTCCAATTTCAAAAGCTCCTCATTGAATATTGAGCATTCACGTAGAGTTGCCATTAAGCAGATGACACTTTTGTTTTCTGCAATATTCTTGTATATTTTCTCTGCAACTATTTCTTCCTTTGGAAATAAATTATGTAGCAGCCGACTCTGTAATGCTTTTTTGCCAACTTCTGTGAGTAGTCCAATTCTGATATCTTTCAGAATACTTCCATATTCTTCATCGTTTGCTTGCCTCATATTAGTTGTAAGTTCCTTGTACTCAAAGAAGGACCAAATATTTGTATTTCCGATGCTTCCCAATGACTTCTTCGTGTCTTCATGTGTCACAGTATTAAACACTGGTTGTCCTTTAACTGGAGTAAGTTGCAAAAGATCTCCAAAAACTATGACGTGTTTTCCACCAAATAACACGTCATAGTCTGTCTTCAAAATTTGCTGCATTCTTAAATGCACAAAGGCAAGCATTAAGTTTGATACCATGCTCACCTCATCAATAATGAGAACTTGCATCTTCTTCAATACTCGTGAAACTTCCAAGGATGCTTCTCCAGTTAGCTTGTTGAATTGTATTTTGTTCTCATGCTCCACTGGTAACATTAGCAAACGATGTAAGGTGATTCCTTTTATGTTATATGCTGCTAACCCAGTTGGAGCAGTAACCACACAAGACAAAGTAGAATCCGTTTTTTGCTTTAGGTAGCTTCTGATGACTTTAATTAGGAAACTTTTTCCAGTGCCAGCTTGTCCGCTTACATACATCCTGATTGGATGAAATGATGTGCATGAGCACTCTTTTTTTACATGTAGAAATCCGTGATCAATTTTGTTTTTGATCTCTTCATAAATTTGTTGCTGCTCTTGATTCAGTTGTCTTTCCAAATTTTCTAAGTCTATAAATTCTTCTTGAGCTTGATTCATAGCCGTTTCCACTTCATTCATGGCTATTGATGCTTCATTTTCAACGATTGGTTGTCCTAGGGGATCTTGACTGTGTGTTCCTGAACTTTGGCTGTCCTGAGAACTGTCTCTAGCTATTTCTGCTGCAATTGTAGTTTCCTGTTCAATTTCTTCATTTAACATTTGCAGATAAGTTGTGAATGTATTGCATTGTATGCTGTCTTTGCAAGCATTAAATGAATCCTCATAGCTTTGAAATTCTCCCAGTAGTTCATCCTCTGTACGCCATGGTTTAAACAACTGTAAAAGAGCCAAGTAGTAAAATTCTTTCTTGTCGGTAGTGTCGCAACTCAGCTTCCGGTGATTTATCAAACTTCCTTTGGTTTGCTTCACCAAACATCCTTCTTCACCAACAACTTTATATTTTCCATTATTAATGTCTTCTGCAGCTTTCCGTGAATAAATGTAGTTCTGCAACACTTCATAGAGACACATGTTCTCCAGATGATGACTTCTCTTGGGATAATATGTGTCCAACATGTTTGTTTTCAATATATCTGTACTTTCTGGGTCATTCTCGGCCAAATATTCAATTTCTCCAACAGATTTCAGTACCCGATTTCTCATTGCTGCAAGGCCTAAACTTGCCCAAATTATTCTTCTTGACTTCGAGTAGAGACTTGCAGAAGATAACCTATCTGAACATTCGTAGGATCCAATTTCTCGATGCGATAACATCTTCAAACTGAAACTGTACAGCTTCTTACTGACAGTCTTCTCGTGAGAAATCTCTTCCCACATTTCCTTCAATTCTGTTTTTTCTGATTTCGTAATGTAAGACGTTACATATCGTGCAACAGCAATGGAATTGTCAGCTACATACTGTATATCCATGTTAGCGTTCCACATGGATAAAATGACTGGGTTGTAGTCATTTATATTTTTTGATTCTTCTTTTCTTTTAAGGTTGTAGGTATTCTTAGGTGATTTTCTTGTGATAGTATGTCTCACAGCTGACATAAAACTGTTTACTCTTCCATTTGAAAGAACAGGTCTAGGAAATCCAAATCGACATTTAGTGTAGTATTTTTCTTTGCTCTTGTATTTCCGTCGACAGTATTTTCCACACCGATGACTTTGGAAACGTAAAACTTGCTCCTTTAACTTGTTCTCTTCTGTGCTTTTTGGTATACCACATGTTGCATATTCTTCAATGTAAGATAACACTGCTTCATCAGTATCTGTTCCAAACTTTGGGGCATCCTTGATCCACAACAGCATATGAATATGAGGAGCACCTCTTGCCTGGTACTCTTTTCTCCAAAAGAAATCCACTACTTCTCCAAGGGGTGGATTTTTTTTATTGCAGATGAAGGACATCATAGCCTCAAATCTATGATTGAAATATCTGCAAACATTAACCGGATCCAATGAGCACAGTTCTCCTGCTGTCTTGTATTCGATGTTTTTAATGTTTGAATTGGCCTCTCGTAGAAAATCCAGTAAATCATCCCAAGCGTACTCGGCACAGCTTAGGGTAAGGAACCATGTTGGTGTTCCTAAATTGCGTAACATGCATTTTAGTTCACCATGGCGTCGGTACCAATATTCATTTGTCCCACGCTGACAAGCCATCAGATTGATCAGTTGTGTTTCCAAATGATCATCTCGGTGCTGCACTTTCTCCATAAAATCCTTAGCAGACACATTTTGTAAATGTACTCCACTTTTTAAAATGTGATTTACTGCATAAGACAGTGCAGACAAGTCGCTTTCAAATAAAAGATGGAACAAATAAGGAATACTTTGTCGAAATCTGGGATCTTCAGCATATAGTCTTGTAGTCCGATACTCTGAAGCTGGAATCTGTTCTGGACGTTCATCGTATCGTCCTCCTTTTCCCGTAGGAAACAGCTGGGGAAAACATCGAGCTTCCAAGCTCTCCTCCCATACACTCACGGGAGTTCCTTTTGCTTTCTTCATCTGAAAGAGATCAATATTGTCTCCCATAACTTCTTTCGAATGAAGAGGATGTATGCTAAAATGTTCATAAATTTCTTCTTCCTTTGTCTTGTCCACTTTTTCAATTTGTCCAGTTGGTGTTTCTGTGTCTTCTTGAAAATCTTCGTCTTCTTCTTCTTCTTCTATATAAATTGATTCATACCATTTGTTATTTTTTTTCAAATACAAATTTGCTCTTTGTACTTTCCGCACATCTACCAGCTCCTGCCAAATCTTCTTATTCTTTGTAGGTACACCATTAACCAGAATAATTAATGGTTCAGTTTCCAAAGTATCCGCATCAATAGTTTCCATATTTTTTTTCAAATCCAAGGGCAAATACACCACTCTACCTTTTAAACCTCTCAGTAAATCTGAAGGAGGTAATTTACCAGTTTTGGGCTCCATACGTACTATGGTCTGGAACGGATGAACACATTGAATGAGTATAGACTCATATGTATTTAATTCAGAAAGTTCAGCAGGAATAGCATCCAATTCTAAATTATTATGTACAGCTCTGGTCGGCATTCTATTTTCCTCTAACTTGTTGTAACAGTATTTACAAATACGCTGATCTTCACCCAATTCAAAACAATTTTCAAGAAATATATATGTGGCAAAATCCTTCCACTTATAATTATCTTCATTTTCACTCTTTCTGTAGAGATCAACATTCCTAGTTTGTTTTCTATAATGAGTTCTGCGGCAACAAATACAAGTAACATTTGGTCTTTCATTAGAGACTATTGCAAATTTTGTTATGTGATCATTAAATGTCTTACTTACAGAAGGTTCTACATTCTCTTCCACTTCTTCCTCATTTACTGTGTCCTTCTCTGCACTGTTTTGTTCAGGACCAAAGTAACAAAACTGAATTTCATCAACAACCTTCTCTACATCTGATACCGTTCCTCGGAACAGAGCCCTATTCAATTAATTTAACTTTATTGCTGGACTTTTGGCAAAATACAACCGTCTCACAAACTTTCTCATTTCAGTATGATGAACAGCCAGCATCCTAAAATGATGGAAAACACTATTGCACACTTTTCTAGATAGACAAGCCAGAGAATGACCCTGCAAACCAGTATTCTCTCTCACTCTGCATGGATCCAGACTTTGAAGCACCTTAATCTTCTGTTTTACACTTTTTTTTACTATATTCTCTTAGAAACTCTCGAAATCTGTCAATAGATTCCTGACGCACAGTGCAAATACTACTACAATTCCAAGTGTACACTGGGGCTTTAGGACGTCTCCCCATTGCCTCATCTGCCATCACTTGTACCTCATCTCTTGGAACCATTATCTCCTTCTCCATTATGCAACCATTTTTTACTTCGTATGAACGACCTCTGGTGTCAACTGCATGCAGCAAACTATTACTTTGAAAATAGCTCTCTTCATTAAAAAAAGGTTCACTACTTGAACTATGCATCCACTTTCCTAAAAACACTTTACAAAAGTTTGTTCTGTTCACTACTCTTTTGCTTTTGCTTTGTGATTTCAGTACATTAACCATTTTATCTAATGTACGCATCCTATTCAAAATTAATATGAATAGTTTCCTTTTTAATTCTAATGCTTTTGCTGCAATGGCTTCAATTTCTTTTTTTCTCTTGTAATATTTTGCCTTTTGCTTATATTTCTTCACATCCTTTATCAAATTGGACATAACTCTTCTCTGAAACATTTTTCTACGTATCTCTTTAAACGCTGTTTTTCTGTTTATGTAAAACTTTTCAGTTGCAGAAGGTATATTTGCATTAACTAAATTCTCAATTTTTTGCTGTTCTCTTCGTTTTGTTACATTCTTTCCAGGACAGACATTTTGTACATTTTTCTTTGTTTTGAATATTTTTTTAAGAAATTGTTTTTTCTGCTTACCAGAAGATTTTTTCTTTTTCCCAACATGAGCATCTTCTACTAACTTTGGTCCTCCAGTTGTCTTCAAATATAGTTTTTTTTTTAGCGTTTTTTGAACTCTAGATTTTGTAGGCATCTTAAATTTTGTTCACTGTTCTTCAGCAATACCTGAAAAAAACTAAAAAAAAATTCTTTATTGTATTTAAATATATTACTACATTTCTTTTCACAATAGTCACAAAACGAAATTTCTTTGCCAATTTGAATGCACACAAACTGCTCTTTTTTTTGGGCAAGTGAAAATCACTTTTACAAACTGTCACATTATGAAACCACTTTTCAGATTTTTTAAAAAGCCCATGTCCAGAGTGCTACACTCCAGCAAGGGCAACCAGCCTTAGTGAAGCTGAATGTATTTGCATTACAGACTGAAACCTGAAAACCCCACTCGCTTGTAAATACTGTGCATGACTATACATGGCAAGCACATGGGTGTGTGCTAAGACTCTGCTTCTTCCCCCAAAAATTCGCTCCCCCTTTCCATCTAATGCAACTGTGAAATCACCAGAGCAAGACGCAATAAATCTCTGCCTATAATTCCTCTATGCACACAGAGTCCTGTTTTCACATTAGTCCCAAAACGAAATTTCTTTGCCAATTTGAAAGCACACTTACTGCTCTTTTTTTTTCGGCGCAAGTGAAAATCACTTTTTACAATTGGAAATCACTTTTACAGACTGACACATTATGAAACCACTTTTTTTGATTTATTTCAATGCACATGTCCAAGCTGTTTTTTCAGACCACCACCATGTGTATTCTCGGTGACTGCCTACACTCCAGCAAGGGCAACCAGCCTTAGTGATGCTGAATGTATTTGCATTACAGACTGAAACCTGAAAACCCCACTCGCTTGTAAATACTGTGCATGACTATACATGGCAAGCACATGGGTGTGTGCTAAGACTCTGCTTCTTCCCCCAAAAATTCGCTCCCCCTTTCCATCTAATGCAACTGTGAAATCACCAGAGCAAGACGCAATAAATCTCTGCCTATAATTCCTCTCTGCACACAGAGTCATGTTTTCACATTAGTCCCAAAACGAAATTTCTTTGCCAATTTGAAAGCACACTTACTGCTCTTTTTTTTTTCGGCGCAAGTGAAAATCACTTTTTACAATTGGAAATCACTTTTACAGACTGACACATTATGAAACTTTTTTTTTTGATTTATTTAAATGCACATGTCCAAGCTGTTTTTTCAGACCACCACCATGTGTATTCACGGTGACTGCCTACACTCCAGCAAGGGCAACCAGCCTTAGTGATGCTGAATGTATTTGCATTACAGACTGAAACCTGAAAACCCCACTCGCTTGTAAATACTGTGCATGACTATACATGGCAAGCACATGGGTGTGTGCTAAGACTCTGCTTCTTCCCCCCAAAATTCGCTCCCCCTTTCCATCTAATGCAACTGTGAAATCACCAGAGCAAGACGCAATAAATCTCTGCCTATAATTCCTCTATGCACACAGAGTCATGTTTTCACATTAGTCCCAAAACGAAATTTCTTTGCCAATTTGAAAGCACACTTACTGCTCTTTTTTTTTTCGGCGCAAGTGAAAATCACTTTTTACAATTGGAAATCACTTTTACAGACTGACACATTATGAAACCACTTTTTTTGATTTATTTAAATGCACATGTCCAAGCTGTTTTTTCAGAACACCACCATGTGTATTCTCGGTGACTCCCTACACTCCAGCAAGGGCAACCAGCCTTAGTGATGCTGAATGTATTTGCATTACAGACTGAAACCTGAAAACCCCACTCGCTTGTAAATACTGTGCATGACTATACATGGCAAGCACATGGGTGTGTGCTAAGACTCTGCTTCTTCCCCCAAAAATTCGCTCCCCCTTTCCATCTAATGCAACTGTGAAATCACCAGAGCAAGACGCAATAAATCTCTGCCTATAATTCCTCTATGCACACAGAGTCATGTTTTCACATTAGTCCCAAAACGAAATTTCTTTGCCAATTTGAAAGCACACTTACTGCTCTTTTTTTTTTCGGCGCAAGTGAAAATCACTTTTTACAATTGGAAATCACTTTTACAGACTGACACATTATGAAACCACTTTTTTTGATTTATTTAAATGCACATGTCCAAGCTGTTTTTTCAGACCACCACCATGTGT
Source organism: Triturus cristatus (assembly GCF_964204655.1). Lineage (NCBI taxonomy): Eukaryota > Metazoa > Chordata > Amphibia > Caudata > Salamandridae > Triturus > Triturus cristatus. The sequence continues at coordinate 797,291,247 of NC_140586.1, forward strand.
ATTCTCGGTGACTGCCTACACTCCAGCAAGGGCAACCAGCCTTAGTGATGCTGAATGTATTTGCATTACAGACTGAAACCTGAAAACCCCACTCGCTTGTAAATACTGTGCATGACTATACATGGCAAGCACATGGGTGTGTGCTAAGACTCTGCTTCTTCCCCCAAAAATTCGCTCCCCCTTTCCATCTAATGCAACTGTGAAATCACCAGAGCAAGACGCAATAAATCTCTGCCTATAATTCCTCTCTGCACACAGAGTCATGTTTTCACATTAGTCCCAAAACGAAATTTCTTTGCCAATTTGAAAGCACACTTACTGCTCTTTTTTTTGGGCAAGTGAAAATCACTTTTACAAACTGTCACATTATGAAACCACTTTTCAGATTTTTTAAAAAGCCCATGTCCAGAGTGCTACACTCCAGCAAGGGCAACCAGCCTTAGTGAAGCTGAATGTATTTGCATTACAGACTGAAACCTGAAAACCCCACTCGCTTGTAAATACTGTGCATGACTATACATGGCAAGCACATGGGTGTGTGCTAAGACTCTGCTTCTTCCCCCAAAAATTCGCTCCCCCTTTCCATCTAATGCAACTGTGAAATCACCAGAGCAAGACGCAATAAATCTCTGCCTATAATTCCTCTATGCTCACAGAGTCATGTTTTCACATTAGTCCCAAAACGAAATTTCTTTGCCAATTTGAAAGCACACTTACTACTCTTTTTTTTTTGGCCAAGTGAAAATCACTTTTACAGACTGACACATTATGAAACCACTTTTTTCGATTTTCTTAAATGCACATGTCCAAACTTCTTTTTCAGACCACCACCATGTGTATTCTCGGTGACTGCCTACACTCCAGCAAGGGCAACCAGCCTTAGTGATGCTGAATGTATTTGCATTACAGACTGAAACCTGAAAACCCCACTCGCTTGTAAATACTGTGCATGACTATACATGGCAAGCACATGGGTGTGTGCTAAGACTCTGCTTCTTCCCCCCAAAATTCGCTCCCCCTTTCCATCTAATGCAACTGTGAAATCACCAGAGCAAGACGCAATAAATCTCTGCCTATAATTCCTCTATGCACACAGAGTCATGTTTTCACATTAGTCCCAAAACGAAATTTCTTTGCCAATTTGAAAGCACACTTACTGCTCTTTTTTTTTTCGGCGCAAGTGAAAATCACTTTTTACAATTGGAAATCACTTTTACAGACTGACACATTATGAAACCACTTTTTTTGATTTATTTAAATGCACATGTCCAAGCTGTTTTTTCAGAACACCACCATGTGTATTCTCGGTGACTCCCTACACTCCAGCAAGGGCAACCAGCCTTAGTGATGCTGAATGTATTTGCATTACAGACTGAAACCTGAAAACCCCACTCGCTTGTAAATACTGTGCATGACTATACATGGCAAGCACATGGGTGTGTGCTAAGACTCTGCTTCTTCCCCCAAAAATTCGCTCCCCCTTTCCATCTAATGCAACTGTGAAATCACCAGAGCAAGACGCAATAAATCTCTGCCTATAATTCCTCTATGCACACAGAGTCATGTTTTCACATTAGTCCCAAAACGAAATTTCTTTGCCAATTTGAAAGCACACTTACTGCTCTTTTTTTTTTCGGCGCAAGTGAAAATCACTTTTTACAATTGGAAATCACTTTTACAGACTGACACATTATGAAACCACTTTTTTTGATTTATTTAAATGCACATGTCCAAGCTGTTTTTTCAGACCACCACCATGTGTATTCTCGGTGACTGCCTACACTCCAGCAAGGGCAACCAGCCTTAGTGATGCTGAATGTATTTGCATTACAGACTGAAACCTGAAAACCCCACTCGCTTGTAAATACTGTGCATGACTATACATGGCAAGCACATGGGTGTGTGCTAAGACTCTGCTTCTTCCCCCAAAAATTCGCTCCCCCTTTCCATCTAATGCAACTGTGAAATCACCAGAGCAAGACGCAATAAATCTCTGCCTATAATTCCTCTCTGCACACAGAGTCATGTTTTCACATTAGTCCCAAAACGAAATTTCTTTGCCAATTTGAAAGCACACTTACTGCTCTTTTTTTTGGGCAAGTGAAAATCACTTTTACAAACTGTCACATTATGAAACCACTTTTCAGATTTTTTAAAAAGCCCATGTCCAGAGTGCTACACTCCAGCAAGGGCAACCAGCCTTAGTGAAGCTGAATGTATTTGCATTACAGACTGAAACCTGAAAACCCCACTCGCTTGTAAATACTGTGCATGACTATACATGGCAAGCACATGGGTGTGTGCTAAGACTCTGCTTCTTCCCCCAAAAATTCGCTCCCCCTTTCCATCTAATGCAACTGTGAAATCACCAGAGCAAGACGCAATAAATCTCTGCCTATAATTCCTCTATGCTCACAGAGTCATGTTTTCACATTAGTCCCAAAACGAAATTTCTTTGCCAATTTGAAAGCACACTTACTACTCTTTTTTTTTTGGCCAAGTGAAAATCACTTTTACAGACTGACACATTATGAAACCACTTTTTTCGATTTTCTTAAATGCACATGTCCAAACTTCTTTTTCAGACCACCACCATGTGTATTCTCGGTGACTGCCTACACTCCAGCAAGGGCAACCAGCCCTAGTGATGCTGAATGTATTTGCATTACAGACTGAAACCTGAAAACCCCACTCGCTTGTAAATACTGTGCATGACTATACATGGCAAGCACATGGGTGTGTGCTAAGACTCTGCTTCTTCCCCCAAAAATTCGCTCCCCCTTTCCATCTAATGCAACTGTGAAATCACCAGAGCAAGACGCAATAAATCTCTGCCTATAATTCCTCTATGCACACAGAGTCATGTTTTCACATTAGTCACAAAACGAAATTTCTTTGCCAATTTGAAAGCACACTTACTGCTCTTTTTTTTGGGCAAGTGAAAATCACTTTTACAAACTGTCACATTATGAAACCACTTTTCAGATTTTTTAAAAAGCCCATGTCCAGAGTGCTACACTCCAGCAAGGGCAACCAGCCTTAGTGAAGCTGAATGTATTTGCATTACAGACTAAAACCTGAAAACCCCACTCGCTTGTAAATACTGTGCATGACTATACATGGCAAGCACATGGGTGTGTGCTAAGACTCTGCTTCTTCCCCCAAAAATTCGCTCCCCCTTTCCATCTAATGCAACTGTGAAATCACCAGAGCAAGACGCAATAAATCTCTGCCTATAATTCCTCTATGCTCACAGAGTCATGTTTTCACATTAGTCCCAAAACGAAATTTCTTTGCCAATTTGAAAGCACACTTACTACTCTTTTTTTTTTGGCCAAGTGAAAATCACTTTTACAGACTGACACATTATGAAACCACTTTTTTCGATTTTCTTAAATGCACATGTCCAAACTTCTTTTTCAGACCACCACCATGTGTATTCTCGGTGACTGCCTACACTCCAGCAAGGGCAACCAGCCTTAGTGATGTTGAATGTATTTGCATTACTGAGTCCAACCTCAAACCCTTAAACTATTCTTTTATTATACCAGTACACCTTAATTTATTGTGAAAACATAGTCCATATTATTTTACTTGTTCCTCACATTTAAATTTCTCCCAAAACAGAAAATAATAAACACAACTTCAACAAAAAGAATTGCATTTCTATTATTCATTTCTTAATTTACCATATACATCCCCTCTCAAACTCTAAACTCACCTTTAAAATTAGTTAGTTGTGAAAGAAATGTGGCACTCAAACAGCAGATTATCAGAGCCAGGATCTCTGTTGTGTTCACCTCTCTCCTCTCAGCAGAACCAGATAATGGCAAACTTTCCCTCTATTTTTCCACACATATACTTGTAAGTTTCAAATCTCAGTGCTTCCCCCTTTTTTTCAAATGTAATCACACATTTCTATTGGTTGAAAACCAACCCTTTTCCAAAAGTACCCTTCCCCCAACTTGACTTCTGCCTAGTACCCTTCCCCCAACTTGACTTCTGCCTGCTACCATAGCAACAGCTCATGGAACACTGCTGTGTTGAGTTAGGTCAGAAGTTCGCCAAACAATGTTTCAATTCCACAGAGCAAGAGTGCTTGACTTTTCAAACCTAACAGCAAATCCATAGTACTGTTCTTTGGTTACACATTTTTTTTTACCAATACAAAACATGCTTCTATTAATTTACACATACAGCCTAGTTTTTATTCTAGAATGGTATGAAACAGCCAATCAGTTCTTTTTGTTTTGTTAAAAATATGTATGCCTCCATTTCCAAACTGTCTTTCTTTTCATATTGCCATTCTACTGAAAGACACCTCCTGAGTGCATCCAGTTCTCCTTTGAAGATGTTCACAGTGTGGATTGTAGGGCACAGCTATGTCTTCTGGAGTGAAAAGTTTGCAGAGAAAACAGGTATGGTGAGAGACCTTGCTTTGCCAAATGTAGACATTAAATGGATTGGTCAGAGAGGGTTAAAGTGGCACCAATTGATGCCATTGGTGAAATCCTTCATTCAAATCCAACACCCTGACCTCATAATAGTGCACTGTGGTGGCAATGACCTAGGCACTTTGACTGGGGTAGGTCTGGAAATGCTTATGAAGGAGACCTTTGCACAACTGTTTTCACTTTTCCCTAAAACTGCCTTTGTGTTTTCTAACATATGCCAAAGGCAAAAATGGAACTGGTCCAATCATTTCTGTCCACAGATTGACAAAGCAAGAAAGCACGTCAACAAATCTGTTTCTAATTCCTCCGTGACTATGGTATGGGTGCCATTTACCACAACAACTTGCGTTATGACATGCAAGACATTTATAGAGGAGATGGTGTGCACTTCAATGATGAAGGGAACAGAGTCTTCCTCTTGAACCTTAGACTCTGCATCGGTACTTACTTGTAGGTACCACTAAAAAAATGACTTCATAAACACAACAGCTCTTTTTAGAGCTCCCTAATTTCTAAACTCTTAATTCGTCATTTCATTTATTCATTTTTATTTTTTTTAACCGTACGCTTACCGTAAGCTTACCGTACGCGTACCCCGTGATTTTTTTAAAAATCAATAAATGTTTTTTTGTACTTTTCTGTCCTTCTTTGACCCCCTTACAAATGTTAGGGGGTCTGTAACTCTCCTCCTTGCCCCCTTTTCTTGTTTTCACTCTTTTTTTTTCAGAGTGAAACACAGAAAATGGCGGCCGCCGCTTCCTGGTTTCGGCCGATTCGAATGTTTACTAAGATCTAAGAGCCAATCAGAATCGCGCTCGCGCACGCCACCGTACGCTTACGGTAAGCGTACGGTAAGCGTACCGTAAGCGGGCTCAGATATATATATTGATTTAAAGGCTATTTTCTCAGAATCTACTGAACAGATTTACACCAAACCTACAAAAGGCACTTCCTTGACCTAGGGACTACCTCTCTGCCAAATTTTGAGTAATTCTGTTCAGCCGTTCGGGCTGTAGCTCGTTCTAAAGGTCCTATGGAAAAATGCATGGGAAAAACGCGTTTTGGGACCCCCCTTTTATCTCAGCCCCCGCTTGACGGATCCCCCCGAGACTTTCAGGGTAGGAGCGGAGCGTAGCGCCCCACCTATTTTGAGAAATTCGCGAGGATTTGTCGACCGGCGCCAAAGTTATTCAAAATAGAATGTTGCGGATTTCCTATGGAAACGTGGTCCTAACTATAACTACCTACTGGCGACCGCCAGTAGGTTATATATATATATATATATATATATATATATATATATATATATATATATATATATATATATATATATATATATATATATATATATATATATATATATATATATATATATATATATATATATATTCAGTGAAAAAACCATAGGTTTCACACACGTTATAGTTAGCTGGACATTTTACTCGTAAAAAACCATTGAAATTCCCCCGTTATAGTTAGTGCAGGCAACTATAACTCACGCGACCGCAATCCATGGCATTTACTTAACACTCGTAGCATAGGTGTACTCGCCGCTGCTACTTCATTGTCCAGAATCCTATGGGGCTACTTGCTAGTATGACGAGCGGTGTGCGACCCACTTAATGGTTGTGCTAATACTGTATTTAGACACTTATTTGCCCATGTCTTCTTCCATTAAATTTTAGCTATACATATATTACAAATATTTTTTTTTCATAAAGACACATATGTCATCAGCAGAGGATTGCGGTCGCGTGAGTTATAGTTGCCTGCACTAACTATAACGGGGGAATTTCAATGGTTTTTTACGAGTAAAATGTCCAGCTAACTATAACGTGTGTGAAACCTATGGTTTTTTCACTGAATTTGCAAGGTTTTTTAAATGCTAATTCCTAACTATAACGTGTGTGAAACCTATGGTTTTTTCAGTGAATTTGTACGTTTTTTTAAATGCTAAGTTACTTTACGCCGTTCGTGGCGTGCGCGCCCACTTAACGCAGTTCGTTCCGTGCGCGCACAGTGAGCACGCGGTGCGCTTAGCGCACCGCGCGCCCACTTTACGCAGTTAGTGCCGTGCACGCACGGTGGGCACGCGGTGCGCTACGCGCACCGCGTGCCCACGTTACGCTGGATGGGCCATGTACGCACGATGCGCTTCGCGCACCGTCCGCACACGGAGGACATATTATGCGCTTCGTTGTGAAAGGTAATCTATTAATTGTTCAATATTAAAATTAAATTATGCCGTGCACAAAAGGTGCACTGCGGGCACCGTTTGCACACGGGGGGGGGAGGACAGTGTGGATAATTTTTTTTTTATAATTAATTTTTACCGTACGCGTACGGTAAGCGTAATCGGCTTTTTTTCGAAAAAAAATATAATTGAATTTTTTGCCTTGGGGGTTCTTGTGGGACACCATAATCAAGGCTAGGTGGTTAGGAGCTGTCTAACATGCCCCTTTACATGTTTTCAACCTTTGTTTTTCCTCCCCCCCTCAGAGTGCGAGAGAGAAAATGGCGGCCGCCGCTTCCTGGTTTCGACCGATTCGAATGTTTACTAAGATCTAACAGCCAATCAGAATCGCGCTCGCGCACGGCACCGTACGCGTACGATAAGCTTACCGTAAGCGCACGGTAAGCGCACCGTAAGCTGCCACAGATATATATATTGATTTAAATGCTATTTTCTCAGGAACTACTGAACAGATTTACACCAGACCTACAAAAGGCACTTCCTTGACCTGTAGACTACCTCTCTGCCAAATTTCAAGTAACTCTGTTTAGCCGTTCGGGCTGTAGCTGTGTCTAAAGGTCCTATGGAAAAATGCATGGGAAAAACACGTTTTGGGACCCCCCTTTTTTCTCAGCCCCCACTTGACGAATACCCCCGAGACTTTCAGGGTAGGAGCGGAGCGTAGCGCCCCATTAGTTTTGAAAATTTCGCGAGGATTCGTCGACCGGCGCCAAAGTTATTCCAAATAGAATGTTGCGGTTTTCCTATGGAAACAGGGTCCTAACTATAACTACCTACTGGCAACCGCCAGTAGGTAATATATATATATATATATATATATATATATATATATATATATATATATATATATATACCAGAGAGAAAGAAAGATAAGACTGGTAGATAGACAGGTATATCGATATACAGACGACATAGCTTAAATGAATAATATAATTGTTAAATGTCTATATGAGCACGACATACAAGAGCACTGGAAGCAAATTAGAAAGCCCTATAAGTTGGACAAACCGGATAGATTTGTTTACACATATAATTGTAGCCTTCAATTAACATTCATACCTGCATACCATTCAAAGGTACAGTTATAAATGCACTTAATTGAGTGAATATTGAAAAGAACATTACTTTATGAATAACATTTTCAAATAGACACAAAATGGTATGGTGTGAAATTTCACTAGAAAGATAAAGAAAGGGCACTGAAAAAGGAATTTACAAAAGCATTAGCAAGGGACAGAAACTAATATAGCTGGATTGTGCCCTGTACTTACATCTGGTAGCAATCACAGTCTGTCAACAAAAAGGCATCACTGAACAAAAAAGTGAAAAGAAAAACACAGGTGCTGATGTGTTCATTGCGAAAGAGAAAAATGCAATCACTCAAAGTGATGTTAACCGCTGAAGTAGTCTGACCCGCTGTTCTTATTTATTTGTTTCAGTTTTACTACTTTAGGAACTTTTGGTGTAGCTACATGCTTTTATTTGCCATCATACGTATCATAACTTGACTGGTCAACTTAGCTTACTTAGTATTCTAGTGGTGCAGTAAGCACGTTATAGTGTTTGATTCTCCTTAGTCTTTATTGAAGAAGTGAATTCAGTGAGGGAAAAAAATATTCCATGATAGCATTTAGAAAGGGGTAAATTAATAAAAAATGGATATGCACACACACACACACACACACACACACAAAATGGACTGATTGTAAGTCATAGGTCAACTTTATAGAATAGTTAGTGACAATGATAATGGATTAAATAACCTACAAAAATGATTATTCTTTTATAGGAAATGCATTTCGCACCACAATCACAAAAAATGATTTTCCTAGAAATAGATTGATCACACAATCTATTCCTCAACGTCGTCTCCCTTTTAGAATGGGGCTGACCACAGAGGCAGGGACGCCTTCTTTGGACCAACTAAGCAGGTGGTAGAAACCCTATTCAAGTTGAAGACATATTTTTTAGTGTTGAGTTACTATGGCCCGAGTAAAGACAATCCAGCAGCATTATACGAATTACTATTAGAATCAACTATTCAGAAGACTATCCGGAAAGTTGGTGTTGACTTTAAGATCATGAAAACTCCAAGATTAGACTCTCTCAATTCAAGGAGAGGCTTTTCTAAGCCTAACATTATTTACAACTTGGGCTGGTTGACTCAAGACATCAAAAAATCCAAGGACTTTCTACTACACTTTCATTTTTAGAAAATATAAAACTGCATCTAGAATAGATTACTTAAATTCTCACTCAACAAGCCATCCAATAGCAGCTCCTGATTGGCGTCTTAGAACATTCATTTATTATTTAACATTTTGCAATCTCTAAATCCAAAACTACATCAAGGAGAAGAGATCTTCATAAACTTTATTACAGAATTGATTTTTGCTCAGACGTTGAGTCCCTTGCTCACTTTTCCACTGGATTCAAGCAAGCCTGACTGAAGACGGCTGAAATGCCAGAAACCGGTCCTAGGAAGCTTGTTTCTGGTCCAGGGAAGGCATGGCTTGGCAGTTCGGGCTGGACTGTTCCCATGAGGCGCAGGGTCAGACTGATTTGCATATGGTCATGTCTGAACAGGGGTAGCATAGTGGGCTAAAGAACGGTGATGGATCAAACCCAGATCTGTTGACTGGGTGTGAGTGTGTGATTGGTTCTGATGCTCCGTCCATCACCACCCCCTTTTGTACCATTCCTTAGATGTAAAGCAACTACAGCCATGCATTTGGAAAATGTCCGGGGTGCTGGCTTCAGGCCGAAGGGAAGCATGGAGTATTGATAGTGGTTATTGCCTAAGGTGAATCGCAGGAGCTTGTGATGTTTCTTCGCTATAGGCACATGAAAATAAGCGTCTTGCAGATTTATTGCACATAGCCAGTCTCCTTGATGAAGTTGAGGGTTGATTTTATGCAAGGACAACATCCAAAACATTTCTCTGCAAATCCATTTGTTTGCCTGGTGCAAGTCAAGGATGGGTCTGTACTCGTTCTTGTCTTTCTTGCGGACTAGAAAGAACCGAGAATACAAGCCTGTTCTTTTGTGCAAGAGGAACCAGTTCTATCGCCCTTTTCTGTAGGAGTATATTGGGCTCCCTCTGTAACTTGTGTAGCATGTAGCGTGAGCGAGTTGGAGGAATCAACAGAGGAGGGCTTGTGAAACGTAGCGAGTATCCATTGCAAACAATATTCAGCACCCAATTTTCCTGAGTTATTTTCTGTCATTCTGCCAGGTAATTTTGAATGCTTCACCCCACCGGAGTGGGTAACAGAAGAGGTGGAAGTGACCCAGCAGGGGCCTTGTTCCCTTGTGCAGACTGCTGGTTGGACCGTCCTTGCGACTGGCGTTTCTGAAACAGCTGAAAATTTCGCTGAAACTGCTGGTGTGGATTGGACTGACGGCCTTGCGATCGTTGGAACCTCTGGGAAGAATAACGCCGTTGGAAGGGGCGGAAGGTTTTTCTCTGTTCTTTAGGTTTCTCTAGACCTACAGCCTTCAAAGTCTCCATTTCCGTCTTCATGCGAGCCATATCGTCATCCGAATGGGAGCCAAAGAGAGTCAAGCCAGAGAATGGTAGATTAGAAATGCGCTGTTGCACCTCCGGCTTCAGTGAGGTAAGACGAAGCCAGGAATGCCTCCGGAGAGCAACTCTGTGGCAATAGCCGTGGGCTGACAGGAGTGAAGTATCTGCTGCAACACTGATGATTTGATTCGAAACCATCAGTCCTTCGTTCAATATCTCCTGAAAATCTTCCCGCTTGTCCCTGGGCAGGAGGTCCACAAATTGTTGAAGCGAATCCCACAGGGATCGGTCATACCGGCCCAGCAAGGCAGTAGAGCTGTCCACCTTCATGGATGTAGCTGCGGTGTTGCAAACTTTTCACCCCTCCAAATCCAGCTTACAGCTTTCCTTATCAGGAGGTACAGTTGAAGTCGGAGCCGTAGCATGCTGTTTCCTTGCCGCCACCACTATGACAGAGTCCGGGGTGGGGTCCAGTCGGAAGAAGACAGGATCCGAATCAGGTAGGCGGTATTTCTTCTGTAGCCTCGAAGGCGCAGATTTTATAGAAGATGGAGTCAAGAACAGTTCCATAGCAGGTTCCACTAAACCAGGCACCAACGGCAGCAAGGGACAACATGTTGAGAGTTTCAAATATAACTGAAGTCGACGGCACAGGAGTAGACAAGGGAATGCTAAGCTTTGACGCCCCTCTGACCAGAACCTCCTGAAAGGTGGTGATATCATCAACGGGAGACACTCTTTGAGGAGGAGAGTCCATTAGAATAGGAGAGTACCTCCCGGTACTCGTGGAAGATGTGCCCCTGGTATGCCGGGAGGGAGATCTCTCATAGCGATAGCGTTGAGATCGTGTGGAAGACCGGCGGTGTCTAAGGGAGCGATGTCTCGGCCAGAGACTGTGACCTTGGTCTGCGAGGCTCTGCTCGACACGTGGGCTGAGGAGCTGTGGGCTCAGGCTGAGCAGAGGAGGAGGTGTAGGATGAACTGGAGGAGGAGGAGGAGGAGGCGGTGGTGGAGGTGTTGTTGGCAGGGCCACTGGTTGATGAGAAGCTGGAGCCATCCTTGATGCAGAAGAGACCAGCCTCCTCTGTTTTCGAGTTGACTGCGAAGAAGGTGCCCTGGACTTAACGCCAGACCTCCACCTCGACGTCGATCTACTGCTCGACAGCGAACGTCGACGTCGTCTGGACCGTGAACTCCCTGTCGACATTGACAGGTTCACTATGGGAGTGAGTGCTCGACGTTGGTGGTGACTCCTCGACGTCGACCTTCTCTTCGACCTTCTCTTTGATGTCGACCTACTCGTAGACGGCGATCGGCGGTGACGCATCAACGGCGACAGCTGGTGCTTTTGTGACTACGATCGACGATGATGATGCCTCGACAGCGATCTGCATTGATGAGTCGACGTTGAATGAGGGGACATCTGCGACGGCGATCTCGTCCGAGCTCTCGCCGTCCTACTCCTTGACGTGGAGTGTCAACATATAGTCGTCATACCTGCTCTTGACGTCATCGTCGTCGACCGGGACCGGCGTCATTTTTCTGCCGTTTTTCGACTGGGGAGCCCCCCAGAGGTCGAAGCATGGGTTTGGCAGAGGACTCACCCTCTCCTTGCCCAGAGGCTGTAGATGCTGGCTTCTGTCTTCGCTGCTCTAATCCTTGGAGTCGAATCTTCTCCATCTCACGCAGGGTGCGCCTAGAAAAGGTTTTGCAAATAGAGCAGGTGTCAGGCACATGAGAGACAGGCAACACAGAAGACAGACTCTGTGTGTATCAGACTTGGCCTTCTTCCTACCACAGTCAAGGCACTTGTCAAACAGAGAAGGCATTTTGACAAGAAAACTGTAGAAATTCTGCCAAAACAGGACAGCAAAAGGTAGATACAGGCCAAAGACGTTGAGTGAAGTTGCAAAAATCAAAATACTGAAGCAATACTTAAAAGAAATACCAAAAAAGGTAGAGCTCAATGCTAGCAGGAGTCGGAAAAAAGAACTGAAAGTAACTGCCTCTGGCTGTGCATCATGGGATACCGGGGGTCTCTTGATACTCTTAAAGGCACGGTATCCATTTACAGACATATAATGGCAGCCTATGAGGGCTTCTCTGTCCAACCCTTTCATCTCTATCATGAAAGAAGGGGTTTTGTAAAGGGGATTTTTCTATGTGTTGAAACTCAGTAAAATTACTAAATTTAAAAGTTAACTGGCTATCTTTTTTCACTTCAAGATGAAGTAATGGCCAGTGTAGCCTAGTTAGTTAGGCTGCATTATTGTCTCTTTAGCTCTTAAGTGTCTATGCAGGCCTTCCTGAAGAAAGACAGAAGATGACAACTTAAGAAGATATATATAATGAAGTGCTCCGGGGTCCACGCACATGGGCGGGACTATTCACATGATTATGACTGTATACAGAAATCCCCTACAAATGAAATAGTGTTTCATAAATCCTTGTTTCTGCACGCATTGGGATCGGAAGGGTGGTGTGAGTTCGCCTCGTGGGACTAAATAAATTATCAACCAATTTAGTAATGTTGAAAATTTGGGTAGCGTCCCACCACACTGGTCAGGCGCTCAACGTCCATCGGGTCCAAAGGGCTTCAGCCCCCCCGTGTGTGTCAGCCCGGCTGAGACAGCTTCCTGGGTACACACACAGCCGCACCGAGTTCTTCACGGGTCTTTTACTAGCTAAAGAGGCTAAAGAGGCTTTGTTGTGTTTTCACCCCTTCTTAGAGCCCCCGCAGCTCCACTCTGCCTATTGCTGGAAGACTTAGCCCCCCCAAAAAAATGTATTAGCCCCCCCGAAATTTGACTCTAGTTGCACCTCTGACAATGGTAACCTGGAATTGCAAAGGAAAATTGGGTCCCACCAAGGAACGAATTGAGTAACCATAATTTACAGCACTATGCAAACAAACATGTACCAGTCATAGGCCTTACCTGTTCTGTTAGGAATTTGCCATTTTACGTGAATTCTGAGTTATGTGTAACTGCATGCTCTTGCCCTCTTGTCTTTCAGAAAGTGAAGCAGTACACCTTGATAATTCAGGCTACGGACATGGAGGGGAACACAACTTACGGCCTCTCAAACACAGCGATTGCTGTTATTTCAATAACAGACATCAATGACAATCCTCCCGAGTTCACAGCCATGACCGTAAGTAAGGTATCAGCACTGCTGCAGTTCTAATCTATCACTGGCACAAACGGTTTGATTTTCCCTTTTGCAGCTGTTATGTGCCGTGCAATCGGTTGGTCCTTTTCAGTGGTTGTTGCTGACCAGTGATTTTTGACTTCGCAACCAAAGGGCTGGTAGCCGGTATGACTGCAGGTCAGTGTGAGTTCAATATTCCAGAGAGCTTTCACAAGTCTGCTGGCCTGTTAGGACTGTTCCCCTTAATAAAGCATGTCAGCTTCCTCAGACAGGAGGGTCGCAAATCATATTGATAATCATTTGACGATAAAGCTCAACTGCATGAAACACCTACTACTCTTCTAATGTTAGCTTGAAATTTGACAAAGATAAAGTGATGTGAAGTTTGTGAGGTGTGTTCAGCATTTCCCCACAGTTCTCCCAGTAATGTAACTTATTTGGAAGACTCAGTGGCAGGCATGCAGGGTGATGAAATTTGCTGTCAAATGTAAGAAACACAGAACAAATTACCATAGTACCAAGGGGCTCAGGGTTGAAGATTCCTCTCTTTAGAAAGAAAATATGTGCCTTAAGGAGCTCATGCATTCTGGGGCAAAAGCACCATTTTTTCTTTTTTCCCTTTTTGGCCCTTCATAAATCTTCATTGCAGTAATTTTCATTTTTTTCTCTTTCTTCAGTTCTATGGAGAGGTTCCAGAAAACCGTGTGGATTTTACAGTTGCAAATTTAACCATTAGTGATAAGGACCAACCATACCCTCTGGCCTGGAATGCAGTGAATAGGATAATTGATGGCAATCCAACAGGCCACTTCCGTGATGTCACTGATCCGAATACCAATGACGGCTTGGTAACTGTTTCAAAGGTGGGTAAGAATGGCCATGGTAAGAGCCTTGCACTTATCCAGTTGAATTATGTCAATTGTATAGTAGCTGGAACTATTGTTTGTTGTAGTATTGATTTTTACCAAACTATTGCCTGTGCGGTTTCTAGAATTCTTGTAGGCAGCAATTACCTTTTTGAAAGTGAACACCTGTTTGTGTCGGCTTTCCTCTGGGTCTTTGAAGCTGGTCAGCAAAATTATGCTTGATTAGGTGTCCAGTCACCCCCATTCTTAGATAATATCCCATTTATTACATTGCTCCAGGAATTTCATCATAACAAACATTCCAATGACCACGCTGTATTCCATTTTCCAACAATTCCTATGCATTTTCTCCTGAATTCTTGTTAAACAAACTAACTATTTTTTCTGTTATTTTAAGGTTTATTTATAAGACCAGCACCAAAATGGATGGACCCTTTATAATCCAGGTCCTCCACCAACTGCCACAGCCACCCCAAACATTCCCTCCCAACATTTCAGATGACATGGGCAATGTTCCACACCACATAATCAGAACATAACACTTTACTTCATAAATTACATTTATATGACATTCATGTAATAAAATTGAAATCAGGTCTTTACCTATTCTCCCTAAAGGAAAGAACGCATAGGTCGATCGAATGAGCTCCTTAAGGTGTGTAGAGATTTACCAATTGGGCCTTTATTCGATGAAGTCTTCATACTAGCTTTATTTAAGTTTAGCCCTTAGATGAGATAGTCGCTCATCCTTGATTGGAAGAAAGAAAGCAAAGCAGTGCCCAGACATGGCTCTAATCCAAAGTGTACGCTTGTATTTGTGTGTGTTTGATTATGGCGTGTATGTATGTTTGTGGTCCGAACTTGCTTTGTGTGGATATATTGTCGCATATGTTGAAGGTTGCGGATTTCTAGTTATCACATGCCATTTGTTACTTTTAAAAGATGCTGGCTGATGAATAGTGGGTGAGGCTGGCAAACATCAGTGCATGCTGGCTGATGAATACTGGGTGAGGCTGGCAAACATCTGTGTGGAAATATTATGAATAAAAAAGCCTGACCATTAGATGTACCTAAGGTAATAAATATTAGTAAATACTCAAGCATTTTCCTCTCCAGGGCAATTGTTGGTAAAGCAATGCAGTAAGGACATGCCATGATGCCTCTCCTAATTCAGTAGAAAGTAACTCCGTGTATTCAATTGACTTACTTTCAGTGTGTTGGTTTCTAAATAAAGCCAATTAGTCTCATTTTCTAATACTATGCAACAGAAAATCATTTGGAACTCATGTTATTTCGCGATAAGGCTTCTACTCAGAGTGAATACATATTTTGAATTTGTACCGTGTTCCCAGATAATAATCCACTTTTAAATCAATTATGTGCTAAAGGAGTCATAGTTTTCAGATTTATGATAGTTATATGGCATATCCTACTTCCTTTTACGCAGAGATTACTCCCAGGTGATTTTGTAAATGGTTGTTTTCATTCCTTTTCAGACGTGAAATGGACTTCCTATAGTGGTTCAGATCCACAGGGTCACAATTGTCACCAAGTGAGTTTTTTGGTCTTGTGTACAGAAAACTTTAGCTGTCAGCTTTAGCTGTCTGTTGCTTAAAGATCTTTTGTCTACCATTCCAATACTGATAGAGGGTAGAGTCCTTGTCATTGGTTGCTTTCTTTCAAACCCATTATTGGATAGCTTTCCTTCCTCTTAAGTGTTTATCCCTCCCCTGAATCATTGCTTCTTTACCATCCCTTTGATTGAATGAATTATGTCCTTCCACTACTTTAACCTTTTAAATTAATTCAGGGAATTACTTCTTTTTTGCTTTATCACGCTGTGGCAGGTCATGTGTTTTCTTGTTTTCTCCTCTTCTCTCCTGACTGTTGCTTCTTCTTTGAATTGCCTCATGTTGCTTTCCCACTCTCCAGCATTTCCACTGCCTCCGAACCCCTCCCATCCCCCTTTTTTATTTTTAGATCGAGAATTCGAGACCTCTTGTATATACTTTAGTATATACTTATTTGTGTATGTACTTTGTGGGCTCTGGAGATCAGCCCTAAGACTTGTCTGCTTCCGCTTAGGGACTTTTTTTCTGTTCAACTGCCTCTATTTAACTGTCTTGCTAGAAAACAACCAGCACAGGTCAGTAAAAAACCAGTATCACTCTAGCATAGCCTCGCTGATATTGGGATTGTACACAATCCCACCGATCATTGCTACAGGCTTATCCAGGCCGGGCTGGTAAAACGGCGGTAGCGGGAACTGGTAATACTGATTCCCTTCGCTACAGGTGTTCACTTTGATTACGGCTGTGATCCTTTTCAAAAACGAATCTTGGAATACGAATTGTTCTACTGATCTGTCTAGCCTTGAGAAAGTCATTTCGGACGAAACACGTGTCGGCTGCCTGTTTTGGATGTTATAAAAATTATTTTTGTTATGAAATAAAGGATATACGGAGGAAAACAAAGATCGACTTATGAACTTCCTTTTCCATACTATTGTTGGTTAAAGCCTAGTTCACAGATTTGGCCTACTTTTTATGTGCCTCGGTATTTGTGCAGTTTATTTATGAACCTCAAGGGGGATCTGCTTCTTCCCGGAGAGTTGACTTGGTCTCCCAAAGCCGGAGGGAGGCCTTATGCTTGGAGAGCACTACAGCATACTAATTTTTGGAGAAACGACTTCCCGACAGACAAACTTGATAGATGTGCATTCGGAAAGCGGCATTTCTGCCTTGTTTCTTTGTGTTATAATCACTTTAGCATTCTGTAGATTCCAGTCCATAGAAATTGTCTTCCACAAGTACCCATAGACAGTAATATTTTTTTCAAATCTTGTATTTTCAGTGTTATGACTACCGAAGGCCCTGATCTTATATTAAAAACAGAGCTTTGGACTATACCATTTTCCGCTAAAAGGCAATATATCTCTCCATGTGTTCCATACCTGTTGTTTACACAGTTTGGTGCTTACTTTCCGTCCATGTTAAAGAACAGTAGATGCTTCAGCACACAGGCTAATGTGCTTCATAGGTAAGTACATATGAGATCCCAAAGGCGAGACCGATTGCATCGCAAATGCTTGTTATACCCAGTGGTGACTTCAAAGTAGGGGAGACTCCAAATAGGGGCTTTGAAGTGCACAGAGATCCTCCCTTCCTGCCCTGGCTCCAGTCTCACTAGAGGGGGTTAAGCAATTCTTTGTGTTGGAACAGGGACAATCCTAATCAGGTGTAAGTATTAGGCTGTGCCCAGCTCCTCCCGCACCCATCATGCCCAGGACAGCCCATCAGGATGTGGATGGCCCATTAGTCATACCTAAGCTCCCTTTGTGTGTGGCTGTCTAAAGGGAATGCACAAAGTCCAGCTGTCACCCATTGCGGGCATGTATTGGAGACAGGCAGCAGACCCACAAGGCTTAGGAGAAGAAAAATGCCAACTTTCTAAAAGTGGCATTTTTAAAGTTGTAATAATAGGTACCAAACATGACAGATTCAATCCCTCCCAATCAGGAATTATAACTTATTAGGAGTAATAAGAACTCCCAAATGTTAACCTATGAGAGGGATAGGCCTTAAAGTAGTGAAAAACAAATTTGTTAGTTTTGTCCTGCCTTTTACTTAAACAGCACCCTGCCATATGGGCTACCTAGGATCTACTATAGGGTGTGACATTTGTGTAATAAAAGGGGAGTTCACGGCTTGGCAAGGGGTTTTCAATGTCAAATCGTCATGGCAGTAAAATTGCACATACAGGCTCTGCAGTGGCAGGCCTTAGACATATTTACAGGGCTACTTAAGTGGGTGGCACAATTAGTGCTGCAGGTGCGCCAGTAGTATATAATATACAGGCCCTGGGCACATACAGTGCACTTTACTAGGGACTTATAAGTAAATAAAATATACCCACTGTGGATAAGCCAAATTTACCACTGTCTAGGGAGAGAACACATATACGTTAGCATTGGTTAGCAGTGGTAAAGTGCCTAGAGTCCTAAAGCCAACAAAAACAAGGTCAGCAAAAAGGGGGAGAAAGAAGGCCAAATCTTTGGGGGTGACCCTGCAGAAAGGGCCATTTCCAACATTTCTTCTAGGAGTATGGGATGCAACATTCAACATATTTGCATACCAGTCCAACAACCGTGCTTCACAACCCCACAGAGAACATCAAACTTGGCTCCAGGGGTCCAACAAGCACGTCATCTGACTGCAAAGTACTTCTGCCTTCCTGTATTTAAACTCCTCTACAACTTAGTTTTAAAAGGTTTCAGGTTTTCTATTCTTTGCAGTTGATTGTTTCTACATTGAAACTGTGTTCATTATCCCCTTTTTTATTGTCCATAAGTTTTGTATCGTGATTTTCTTTCAACTTGTTTGATTTTTTTTGCTGCAAGTGCCATTCAGCTGACATTGGTTAATTTTGAAATTGTGTCTTCTTTCAACATTTTACTCTGCTTCTATTCTAATTGTGTTTGTTCTCCCCCCTTTGGAATACGCAAAATAAAATTTTATATACTTGCAGACCAGTCCAGCAACAGGGCAAAACTCCCTAACTGAGAAATGCAACTTTCCGAGAGTCATCCAACAAGTGCCCCACCTGTCTGCAATCAACTTTAGGATTCCTATAGAGCAATCAACACTATACTGCAGGTAGGATGGAAAATTCATGAAGCCTATGAATGATGAGAAGAACTGATCACATTTGGTTATCCAAATAATTGCATTAGACCAGACCAGAGAGTATAGCGATGTGATGCATGCTGATTTCAGAGTGAGCCTTCGCTCTTTATGCATTTTGATATACTATATTCTAAAGCACAAAGCAGACCATGTATGAAAGCTTAAGAAGGATATACATGTGTGATCCCAAAGACACATGAAACACTGCACTTACACTGCAGACCCCCAATATATCCCGAAATGTGTCCATCGGACGACTGTGAACTCACTTTTCACAAACAGTACAGGGACTGGTGCATTAACCGATGAAATAAAAAGTGAGTGGGTCAACATCTGTACAGCACTGAAAATTCCACTGAGCAAAAACGATCACCCTGTGTTGAGCAGATTCAATCATCAGTGAATATTAATTAATAAGTGGCAGAATCCCAGGACGTTATCAGCGTTAAAAATGCAATCTCCCCGAAAGGTATTTGGGAGCAGAAGAACATTTTAAAAAGCAAATGCAAGACTGAAAGGTCAGTGTGATGTTTAATGAAATACCTGATGCCAAGGAATGCTGTGTGCTGAAAGTTATCTGGTGTGACCCCATCACAGGTTGGCCCTCAAGTCCAGGCACACTGACCAGTCTTTCTTTCAGATCAATATTTCCTTTAACTTGGGCAATGCTGCACACGGGAAATGACCTTAACATCACGGTCATTACACCGCGATGCCATTACAACGCGGTTGTTACAACGACCGTGTTGTAACCACGCAATGCCATTACTACGGAAGTCATTACATCGACTTGCAGTAGATGGTGCGCTAACATAAGGAATAGTATAGTTTACTATTCCAACACCTTCCCTACTGTTGCGTAGGCTGGAGTTGGGACAGTAAATTATATATTCCTAATATTAGCGCGCAATCTACTGCAAGTCGATGTAATGACTTCCGTAGTAATGGCATTGCGTGGTAACAATGCGGTTGTTGTAACAACCGTGTTGTAATGCCACGCGATGTAGTAACAAGTCATATTCCTGCACACATGCTCAAAGCATATAACATTATGCTGTAAAGGCTCTATATTCAATAAACAGATACACTTAGCATAAATCTTGCTGGAGAGTCATTCAACAAGCCTTTTGTTAAGCTGAATGCTTTCCTGTTCCACTTCTCAATGAATCTTCTACAGGACTAGCAGCAGAAAGCGAAAGTACCTCCATCACCTTCCGGAGGTCCATGAAATAAAACCGTCACTGGAACATGACCCTTGCAGTATCTAATGGAATTCTTAGTTTTCACTTGTCTGGTAACACTGCAAGCACTGGTATACCTATTCTGGGTTTGTTGAACATGAGATGCAACGCAGCAAATCTCTCCAATTAGCTCGAAAATCTCCAGAGTATTAAGTGCAGCAACAACAAGTAGTGTATTACAGTTGAGTTTGAAATTGCGGCAGACAAATATCAAAACATTCCAAGTCTGGTAGATCTATGTCAGAGTCAGAAACTAATAGCAATGAAAGTATGTAACGATTTTCACAACTTGGCATCCTATCCCAGGACTGTAGTACATAATCAGTCATCCCTGGTTTAAGGAGGGCTCAAGATCAGGAGCTTCAACTCTACTTTGAACATGAAGACTGAAACATTTCAGGCATCAGTTTCAGGGCTACTTGACACTGACTTATTCGGAGTCATATGACTGACCATATGTCAGAACTATTACAGGTGGCAGCCATGTACAAGGATAGTGTGATTAGTTCTACAGATGCTGAAAGAAGCAACGGCATCTATGAAAATATTTTCTCATATAGATGGTTTTCACTCATGGAGCAGTCCATCCATGCACAGGTTTGTTTATCCTACTATTATCAGCAGGATATTGGACTAAAATGGGCTGCTCAGAATAATTTGAACAAAACAGACAAGATGAAGAACTTTGAACAATAATATTTATAACAATGTCTTAACATAAACTTTCATGTTCTGATATCATTTACAGAAAGAAGTTTCCTATTTTCGGTGCTAAGAGTATAAGTGTACAAAGTAGAAAATTATTACTAAATACTTCCTCATCGATTCTTATAAAAGAAAGAATGTCTAATTATTCTGCATTCTCAAAATTGTACTTAGAGGCCTTAATATCTGAAAATATGTACACACTCTATGTCTAGTTTTTTCTTGATATACCCACTGATTCCTTTTCTGTTATTTTTGTTTTTTTCCTTATCTCAAGGAAAACTCAGTACAAAGATTTAAAAAGCAAATAATACACATTCTATAAACTTAGCTTCATTCCACTCCTTAAGAAAATGGCTGCTACACACTGGATAGCCCTCATAAGGATGTGAATGTGATCTATCTTTATTTTTATTTTCTCTGAAACCCCGTCTTATTTGCAGGCTATATCCTTTTCGAAAATGCTCTAGTGTAATGTAGAGGAACTGTATATGCCAATTTCTGAGGAAGAATTAGCTTTATGAACCTTCTTGCACGCCTATTATGTATCATTTAAATTTTATTGTTACAAATGAATATAGTCTAGTGGGCTATACCAGCCATTAAAGGCCCACTCCAGTGTTGAAGGCCTGAGTGGAAGGTTTAACAAGGGAGCGGGACTTTAATGCAGATATAGCCCAAATAGGGAGGGCTGTGGGGCACTAGAGGGCAGAATGTTCTAACAAATAGAACAAAGGCCGTACAGAGCCTGAGGTGATGAAAATACCCTTGGGTTGCGTGAGGCCTTTGCTCACAGCAACAGCTGTGACGCCAACATCGGAATTTTGGAACTTTGGGCTTCTACCACCCTGGGCACTCCATTGTTTTCAACGGAGCGCCCAACATTCTAACGTTCTAATAAACGTTAAGCTTCATTTTTTTGTGAGTACGCTGAAATTCAAACAAGACAGATACAAGTTTCCAGGTGCCATGCTGAAACCTAACATTGCATTTTAATTGAACATAAATTATCCCTGCAGTACCTGTTGAAATAAGGATTAACAACTGCAATACGTTCATCTCAAAATTAGTACGCAAACTTTCTTGGTTTGAGAATTTCTTAATATGGGATCTATCACAAATGTATTATTGACTTGATTATATTTAGCCTTGGGAACATGTTTTAAAATTGTCTTTTTCTTTTGTATGGCCAAGTAGAGAGCCTTCTAAAGACGCTCTCTTAGAAAGCTATGGCAGATTTTTTAAAGTTCATTTTCAAACTCTTTTTTTGTATTCAGGTAGAGTCTCATTTAAGGGTGTAGGGCAATTGCAAGAGTATTTGCATTCCATTAAAGGGCTGCCATGTCTTGTAATTGCTATTACAAATAGCAAGACAATACTGACATAGCACCTCACTTCTATCATCTCGGAGGAAGATTGCAGTTGTACATTTTCTTGCCAAAGAGTCACCCATTTGCGACAGATCTTGTTTTATTCTTCCTGGATACTGTATTATAATCTAGCTCTGTACAACAAATGAATGAAGCTATATCGGATCAGTGTACTTTGTATTGAGAGCATAATACCAGAGATTGAGTTTAGAACATATGGGTTTATGCCCAATTTAGATAAATATTAACTAGACAGCTATTGGTATATTGAAAGAGTATTTGGAGTTCGGATTGAGCGAAGCCCTTTGATAAGCATGACAGGAAGCACCTACAAGCTAGAAGGGTTACAAAGATCTAACCACAAATTAATCTTTATACCAATGATAACAGCTAGATCACTAATTACATAAAGGTGGAAGAAATCACTGAAGCAGACAAGGAAACAGATGTCAAAATTGCTCCCGCCTGTAGGAGCAGCATTTTTAACTGCTCCCTGTGGGAGGGAGCAATGCGGGCACCTACTGGATGCAGGGAGCCAGCTGGGGCTGCGGGGGCATTGGGGCTTCCCCCACGGGATTCAATAATAATGTAGGGCACCCTCTACTGACCAGGTCCTGGGGGATGGTGTCCTCACTGCCAATACAGGGCCAGTGAGGGGGCTGTATGCCCCCTCCCACTTCATAATGTGGCTAGGCCCTGGGAGATGGGGTCCCCAGGGTCAAAATAGGCCATATGAAGGGGAGCCATGTGGCCCTCCTCCCCAATTAATAAATGGCTAGGCCCTTGTGGAATGGGGCCTCTGGGGTCAATTTTGTCCTAAGTAGCGGGGGTTCATGCCTCTCCCCCTTTTTAATATGGTTGGACTTCGGGAGATGAGTTCAATGGGGACAGAAATTTACAATATGTCCGGGCACCAGGGCCATGTGGTCCTGGGGCCAAAATGGGCACACTCTCATAAATTAAGCAATGGGCCCTGGCATTTGGGGTCCCCCGGGCCAAATACAGCCTGGGAAAGGGGGATAAATACCCCCTTCCCAGCTGTGGCCCATGCAGGTAAGAGCAGGTAAAATGTGGTGGGCCCTGGGGGATGGGATCCCCGGGGCCAAAGTCAACCCAGTGAAGGGCTGCATGCCTTCCTCCTGGGTTGGATGGCTTTGGGGGGTTGGCCACAGGGCCTTGGGCTTGTGGCCAATCTGCCGCCATGCACGGCCTTCAGCTGCATTGGTTGCATGCGTGGTGTTGGCCACCGTGCCAGATCTGGTAAGGAGTGAGCTAAACTTGCTGGAGATATTTTAACTGAATGAGCCTATCTCTGTGCAGATAATGCCAAAGTGCAGGGTGCTATAAAGGCGTCCAGACAGTCCATCTCATTTAGGGGTACCACCAACTCCTCCGGCTCTCAGGGATCCCATCAGGGCAGGAGAGTGTGTAACTAAGGTTTTGTAGATTTGTGAAATCCCCCAGTTCCCCAAGGGACCCACGAGCACTTGCTGAGTGGGATGTACTCTGGGGCATCCCCCAACTCCTCTTGGTACTTGGAGAGAGCATACCTGAGTTGTAAGCATCGAAAGAACGGGGTTTTATGCATGTGGAATTCAAACTGAAGGTTCTGAAATGATTTAATGCCAATTATGTCCCATAAGTCTCCCAGGTGCAAGATGACAATGATGTCCCACCCTTCCCATCCTTCGATGTTTGAGGCATGAATCATTCAGCAGCCCACCCACAAGGGAGTCTTCAGCGCAAGCCTACTGGCCCAACCAGTAGAGTCACTCTCCATGCCCGGAACAATACTAGAACCGGTGGCCTATAAAGGATACGCGCTATATTCTCTAGTTGAAGTAGGTCTAACTCTACCATGTATGCTGAGTCCTCCCAGCCTTGGTGTAACCAGCCATTCACCGTCAGGATGTGGGCTGCCCAGTAAAACAGACAGATATCCTCCTTGGCGTATCCCCCATTGTACAAGGAACAGACACATTTACCAAAGGCGACTCTAGGAGGCTAATTTGCCTATCGGCGCCATCTCATGACTGCATCTAGGTGTCAGGATCCATCGGACTGCCCACCCCCTTCTGCACTCCAGCAGTAGTGGGGGAACTATTCAGGGTGAACTCCAGGGTACTAGGTGCATTTCACTCACTTACATCCTACCTAGAAAGACTACTAGAAAGACTACCTGTCGGCTGGGGGCTCCTAGCAGGTTCTCAACACATGCCTCTCGCCCTCGGCTCATCCTCTATTTAACTCCCCGTGTTCCCTGAGGAAGAAAAGCTGACTTTATTTCTGTAATTCTCTGCTCAGGTATGTGGCGGTGTTTTCCTTATCTTTGTTACCAGGCCACACCAGAGCTCGACTCAGCAACCTCCATGACTCAGCAGCCTCCGTGACTCAACAAGCCTCAATGACTCAGCAACCTCCATGACTCATCAGACTGGCAAAAGGTAGTTAACTCTCACCCAGGACCATCTTCAGTGCTTCGCATAGAGTTTCCGGTTGAAGATCCTGCGGCGTGACAGCTCTTCTCTGCAGGTGCTGGTCAGATGAGTCCTGTTCCATCCTTGCTGATGCTACTCGCAGATACGTCTAAATCCTTTTTGGGCTTTATTTAACACTTGTACTCAGCGGAATTCTATTATTTTGACTCCTGGCTCATTTCTGGTTATTGGGGAGATCTTGGGTAATTGCGCATGAAACTCTTCGCAGTCAGAGACTTCCTGACTTTGTTTCCTATATCACAGTTCCCTCTTGTTCCCACTCAGCTTACTTTAAGCTACTTGCCTGGATTTTGGTCATTTCCTCCTCATACTATTCATGTAATTTGTGCATAGTCCTTGTTGATAGAAGTGTATATTATTATTGCAGTGTTTATTGTTATCCTGTTACGTCTCTGTTTTTTCTCGGTGAAGGTCTTGATAATGCTCTCAAGCCTTGGACATATTTCAGCTGAAGGATACTGATTATGTCCTATCTCATTGAAATAAGAATGTATGGTGTGCTTATGTGTAATCTTCATTGCCACAATATTGTGTGAGTGTGTATTTATCTTTGGCTCAATATTGTGTGAGTGTGTATTTATCTTTGGCACAATATTGTGTGAGTGTGTATTTATCTTTAGCGCCATATGGTGTGAGTGCAGTTCTGATTTGTTCTAATCACTCTTTTATCTGACCCAATGCAGAAGTTTATGCATGATATATGTAATTGATTATTTGTGTTCTTATTGATGTATTTTACTACTGCTGCAGGTGCTAGTCTCCATACTCATTCCTAGCTTTAGGACAGATGTCCCAGATTGTTTTATGACCCTGAGTTTGCTTCTCCACCGGCACAAACGCGCACCAGTTGTTTCTTTCTTTATTTTAGCTTATTGTTTGCTCCCAAACCCTCTTCCCTTGAGATTATCGCATGACCACTGGTGTCTCTGGTTCAGTGTTCGTCAGATGATTTCTGGGGATTGGTTCCTGATAGAATGCAAAGCCCGTAAATTAAAAAATACATAAAAATATATATATGTATGTATATTTTTGTTTTGATTTCTTGTCCCACCCAGGCAGCATGGCGTCTGGTTCTTTTGACGTTTCTGCTCTTAACGACACCTTGAGGGATCTCCAACGACAGGTAGAGTTGCCGCGAGTGGAGAACCAAACCTTGCAGTCACATATAATAGGGATGTCCCAAAGGTTAGATCGAGTACAGAATGGGGGAGCTGATTCTGGAGCTCGCCTTCCCACGGGTGGAACTTATACCTCTCACTTACAGGCATGTCAACAAATATCAGTTCCTTTGGCACCCCCTGAGAGCCATCAAAGGGATCCTCAGAAATTACATGTTTTTCCTACAAAATGTAAATTAAATTTTTTATGTAGACCAGCTGCGTTTCCAACACCCGAGTATAGCGTAGCCTTCATTCTCTCATATCCATCTGGGGATGCGGCAGCCTGGTCCACAACCCTTGTGGCCAATGATGATCCTGTGTTATACTCCTTTGAGCTCTTTGAGCAGGATCTCAGGCACATTCTCGACCGACTAACCTCCACACAGACTGTAGACAACGAACTACTGGATTTACGCCAAGGGAATAGAGATCTCCTTGCTTACTTCGCTCAATTTAACAGACTGGTAGTAGGGGCCCACTGGCCGGAACACAAAAGAGCATCATTATTCTACAGAGGATTGCCTGATGAACTCAAAGATATGCTGGCTCAGGTGGTCGACTGCCCTCGAGACTGCGATGCGCTCATAAACCTGGTTCTTAAATTATAACATCGGTTGGCGGAACGACGAGGGGAGAAGAAACGTGCCGATAACGGAGTACCCCCACCTTTGCCCCGTACTAATTCCCGACTATTCCGCAATGCGATAATGGATAGACGAGAACCGATGCAGATCAGGTCGGTTCGACCTCCCCTTTCCAAGACCAAAAAGGAGAAAAGACGGCTCGACAACCTTTGTCTGTATTGTGGCCTAAGTGGTCACTTTGTGAAAGACTGCACCAAGAAACCTAAGAAAGATTGGAAAACACCAAACTTCCGAAAGGGTACTGTGGCCAACACCAACCAGATTGCCACCACCCATGTCACTTTGAATGTATCCTTATCTGGACCCAATTTTCACCTCCATAGGGTGCTAGTCATGATTGATTCAGGGGCCACAGGAAACTTATGTGATTGGGCATTTGCTTGCACTCACCGAATTCCTGTGACAAGAAAAAACATCATCGAACAAGTCTGTGTTGTTGACGGTTCCCAGTTATCCTCTGGGCCCCTTTCTCATAGCACTATCTCCCTGGTCATGGAAACACTCACAGGGCATAAAGAACAGTTCCAAGTGGATTTAATAGATGCCCCCCAGTACGGCGTTATATTAGGCATCCCAAGGCTGGTAAACCAGAACCCCACCATAGAATGGTGTAAGCAAACCGCCAACTTTCTGCCCGAGTATTGCTCTAAGTTTTTTGTATACGTTATGTTTCTGCACCCTATACCACCACCTCTTTATCATCTCAAAAGCAAGTAATCGTCACAACCCTTACTGGTCTGCCAAATGAATATCAAGTCTTTGCCGATGTTCTCGATGAACAAAAAGCAGAAACTGTTCCCCCTCATCGGGAATATGACTGTCAAATTGATCTAGAACCAGGGGCGCGGGTTCCTTGTAGCCGGATTTACGCCTTAAAGGAAAAGGAGAATGACTTCTTAAAAATATACCTAGACAAGAATCTGGCTAATGGATTCATACGCCATTCTAAATCACTGGCCTCCTTACCCCTTTTCTTCATCCCTTAGAAGGAAGGGGACCTCCATAGTTGCATCGATTATCAAGCCTTCAACCAGCTAACCATTAAGAACTGGTACCCATTACCACTCATCGCCTCCATGATGGATCAAGTACAATCTGCCACCATCTTCCTCAAACTGGATTTACATGGGGCATATCATCTGGTACGGATGAGAAAAGGTGACGAGTGGAAGACAGCCTTTCGCACCAAGTTCAGGCTTTTTGAGTACCAGGTGATGCCATTTGGTCTATGCAACACCCCGGCCGCCTTCCAGCACTTGGTGAACAGCGTTCTACAAGAGTTTTGGGAAGTTTTTGTACGAGTGTACATTGATGACATTTTGATCTTTTCGCACTCCCTTTCCAAACATATTGAACATGTGCGAAAAGTATTACAGGCATTACGCGAAAACCAACTATTCGCCAAGATGGAAAAATGTGCCTTTCATGTCACTACAGTGCACTTTTTGGGATTTGTTATTTCACCTGAAGGTTTGGCCATGGATTCCGCCAAGATACAAGCCGTCCTCCAATGGCCAATGCAAAAACAACAGTTGATGGACAGAATGCAGAACAATGTCATACTTTCACCCCAGTACAGAGATCTGGGCTTAAATCCATCGTTTTTTTGCTTACCTTGCCATTCCAGTTTAAACCCAGCCATATGCGAATCAGTCTTGACCCTGTGCCTCATGGGAACAGTCCAGCCCGAACTGCCAAGCCAGGTCCTCCCTGGACTGGAAACAAGCATCCTAGGACGGGTTTTGGGGTTTCACCCCTCTTCAGCCAGGATAGCTTGATTACAGTGGCATGGAGAGCAAGGGACACACATCTGGGCATATCCGTCCCACTCAGGGTGACAAATGCAAAAATACCAGTTGATGGACAGAATGCAGAACAATGTCATACATTCACCCCAGTACAGAGATCTGGGACAAAATCCATTGTTTTTTTGCTCAATATGCCATTCCAGTTTGAACCCAGCCATATCCAAATCAGTCTCGACCCTGTGCCTCATGGGAACAGTCCAGCCCAAACTGCCAAGCCAGGTCCTCCCTGGACTGGTCTGGAAACAAGCATCCCAGGATCGGTTTCTGGGTTTCACCCCTCTTCAGCCAGGATAGCCTAATTCCAGTGGCATGGACAGCACGGGACACACGTCTGGGCATATCCGTCCCACTCAGGGTGACAAATGCAAAA
The DNA here is from genome assembly GCF_964204655.1 of Triturus cristatus. Taxonomy (NCBI): domain Eukaryota; kingdom Metazoa; phylum Chordata; class Amphibia; order Caudata; family Salamandridae; genus Triturus; species Triturus cristatus. Next base: position 797,319,978 of record NC_140586.1, read on the forward strand.
ACAACAGTTGATGGACAGAATGCAGAACAATGTCATACATTCACACCAGTACAGAGATCTGGGCCGAAATCCATCTTCTTTTTGCTCACCATGTCATTCCAGTTTGAACAAAGCCATATGCAAATCAGTCTTGACCCTGTGCCTCATGGGAACAGTCCAGCCCGAACTGCCAAGCCGGGTCCTCCCTGGACTGGAAACAAGCATCCAAGGACCGGTTTTGGGGTTTCACCCCTCTTCAGCCACGATAGGTTGATTCCAGTGGCATGGAGAGCACGGGACCCACGTCTGGGAATACCCGTCCCATTCTGGGTGACAAATGCAAAAACAACAGTTGATGGACAGAAGGCAGAACAATATCATGCATTCACCCCAGTACAGAGATCTGGGCCGAAATCCATCGTTTTTGCTCACCATGCCATTCCAGTTTGAACCCAGCCATATGCAAATTAGTCTTGACCCTGTGCCTCATGGGAACAGTCCAGCCTGAACTCCCAAGCCAGGTCCTCCCTGGACTGTGCCACTGGAATCAAGCTATCCTGGCTGAAGAGGAGTGAAAGCCCGAAACCGGTCCTAGGATGCTTGTTTCCGGTCCAGGGAGGACATGCGCTTCATCACAGACTTCTCAAAAGTGGTTGCCCCCATCACCACTCTCCTTCGTTAAGGTAAAAAATTCTGGTGGAGCCAGGAAGCGGGGCAGGCTTTTCAACATCTCAAAGAGGCCTTTACGGCTGCACCTATTCTTTTGCACCCTGACTCAAACCAACCCTTCTATCTAGAAGCCAATGCCTTGAATATTGCTCTAGGTGCTATATTATCTCTAAAACACCTAGACACAGGGCAGCTCCACCCAATGGCTTTTTTTCTCCCGAAAACTTGCAGAGGCTGAAATTAAAGAACTATTGGCTGTCAAGGCCGCCTTTCAGGAGTGGAGACATTATCTTATGGACACAAAACATCCAGTCACTGTGTACACGGACCGCAGGAACTGACTGTTCTTGAAATCAGTCAGAGTGCTCACGCCCCGGCAATTACGTTGGTCGTTGTTTTTTGCAGATTTCTCCTTCGTAATCACATTTCGACCCGGGCGAAAGAACGGAAAGGCTGACGCTCTTTCCCAACCCACTCTAGAGGCGGACCAACTGAATGAACCTCATTTTTTATTGGACAAAACAAACTTTGTGAACAACATCAACATCACAGATGTTTCATGGTTGGAACAAATACAACAAGCCTCTGCTCAGTTCGATCAAGAAAAATGGATAAAGGAACACCCCGACAGAGACGTTGTAGAGGGTCTAATATACCATCAAAAACACTTGTTTCTACCCACACCAGCTCTTCAACACAAACCCTTGTCATGACTTCACTTTGTGGTCATCATGGAATCACGAAAAACACTTGAATTACTGCAAAGGGATTATTGGTGGCAGAACAATCGTTTTGATTGCCATCTGTACGTGAAAACATGTGACACTGGCACTCGAACTAAATCGTAATGACGAAAACCCACGGGGTTGCTTATTCCTCTTCCAATACCACCATCACCTTGGCATTCACTATCTATAGATTTAATAGTTGATCTACCTCAAGACCAAGATTTACATCGATAATGGTGGTAGTCGACCTGTCAACTAAAATGTGTCACTGCTTCCCAACTAAAGGGATACCTGATGCCCTCATCTAGCTAATCTGTTTTTACAACACATAGTTCGGCTCCATGGTTTACCATCACAAATCTTTTCCGACCGTGGAAGGCAATTTGTTTCGTACTTCTGGGATACATTTTGCAAATTACTCAAAATTTCGGTGGACCTCTCTTCCGCCTATCACCCGGAGTCTGATGGGCAAACGGAAAGAACCAACCAGGAGATAAAACAATCATTACGAAATTATGTTACTGAACAAGAGCAATGGGTGGATCACCTTTAATTAGCAGAATTCGCCCATAACAATGTAGTAAATACATCTAGCAGATTCTCACCCTTCTACGCTCCGTGTGGGTATCATCCCAGATCTTCCCCGTTACTAACACAGCATGCACTCTCTCCTAAACCTTTAGCTCAAAAACACGCCTTACAACATCAGGTTCTCGAAGAATTAAAAATGAACGTGGCAGGTGCAAATCTATTGTACAAACAATACGTGGACAGAAAGTGACGTTTAGCTCCTCCTTGCCAAGTTGGCCAGCAAGTGTGGCTATCCACCGAACACTTATGCCTAAAAGGGCCTCGTAAATTTTAACCACGATACATCGGTCCATTCCCCATTCTAAAACTATATCAGAAATCAGCAGTACGCCTAACCTTACCTGATTACTTAAAATTTCACCCTACCTTTCATGTGTCCCTTTTAAAACCCACTGATCCAAATACTCGTTACCTCGCTCCATCACCTCCAGTAAGTGTGGAGGGTCACTTAGAACATGTAGTAAGTTTTATTTTAGATTCTCTCCGAACCAGGGCCACTCTATATTACCTGGTAGCTTGGAAAGGGTATGGTCCACAGTAGTTCACATGGGAGCCACTATCTCATGTCCATGCTCCCAACTGTTGCGTATATTCCATCAGCGTAACCCCCACAAACCCAGCCCTGTCACCGGGCCTTTGAAGGGGGTACTGTCAGGATCCATTGGACTGCCCACCACCTTCCGTACTCCAGCAGTAGTGGGGGAACTATTCAGGGTGAACCCCAGGGCGCTAGGTGCATTTCACTCACTCACATCCTACCTAGGAAGACTGCCTGTCGGGTGGGAGCTACTAGCAGGTTCTCAACACATGCCTTTCATCCTCGGCTCGTCCCCTCTTTTACTCCCTGTGTTCCCTGAGGAAGAAAAGTTGACTTATGTTTCTGTAATTTTCTGCTCCAGTATGTGGTGGTGTTTTCCCCATCTTTGTTTCCAGGCCACGCCAGAGCTTGACTCAGCAACCTCCATGACTCAGCAGCCTCTGTGACTCAACAAACCTCCATGACTCAGCAACCACCATGACTCATCAGCCTGGCAAAAGGTATATAACTCTCACCCAGGCTCATCTTCAGTGCTTCGCATTGAGTTTCCTGTTGAAGATCATGCGGGGTGAGTGTGTATTTATCTCTGGCGCAATATTGTGTGAGTGTGTATTTATCTTTTCCCTCATATGGTGTGAGTGCAGTTCTGATTTATTCTAATCATTCTTTTATCGTGACCCAATGCAGAAGTTAATGCATGATACATGTCATTGATTATTTGTGTTCTTAGTGATGTCTTTAACTACTGCTGCAGGAGCTGGTCTCCATACTTATTCCTAGCTTTAGGACAGATGTCCCAGATTGTTCTGTGATCCAGAGTTTGCTTCTCCACTGGCACGAAAGCGCACCAGTTGTTTCTTTCTTTATTTTAGCTTGTTCCCAAACCCCCTTCCCTTGAGATTATCGGATGAGCACTGGTGTCTCTGGTTCAGTGTTTGTCGGATAATTTCTGGGGATTGTTTGGGTCCAGCTGCCTCTGCGTGTCCACAGAGAGAAGAATGAGTTCCAACGTTCATCTTCCCAGATTGGTTCCCGATACTAGGGTGATAAACCAGGTCTGCAGAATGTGGATAGGGAAGTTTTGAAATGCATAGAGTGCCTTGGGAGGATCATCATCTTAAATATGGCTATCCTGCCCATGAGATTAAGGGGCCGCTTGTCCCATCAGGTCATGTACACTTCAGCCCTCCCTATCAAGGGGCGGGTTCTGGTTCCCAGGATAAGTGGACTTCCAGGTATAGAAAACTAAAGCAGCATATGGGGATGGTAGGTGCCAGGTTTCATCTTGTTGGTCACCCAGAAGTATTTATCCCAGTTGACCCGTAGACAAGAGGCCATGCCAAATGTGTACAGGATGTGGATTAGTCGAGATCCCATCAAAGTTGGCTTGGAGAGGAACAGGATGACATTGTCTGCATTTAGGACGATTCTTCTCCAGTCCTCAGTCAAATCTCCATACCTGCGCATCACAGCACACCCAGTCCACCAGAGGCTCACAAATTCCGAGGAAACTTATCATTCTCAGGAGCTTTCCCAGGTTTAAAGAGCACAATAGCTCTAACCAACGCCTCGCATAACAATTCTGAGCTTGAAACTTTCAATATCCACACTATTCCCTCTAACCCTTTCAGAGGGGTTAGTGTCAATCACAGAACCTTAAACTTGGTCAACTTGCTCCCTATCACTACCTCTCACCGTGAAACACTTATAACTAAAGCTCACAACAAATCGATGCTTCTTAACTGTATGTCTGCAGTAAGACATGCTGCTTATATCGCGGACCTCATTATCTCTCAAGATCTAGACCGCCTTATCTTAACAGATCCATTTCACCAATTTTAGACATCTTAGTCCCCCCCCCCCCGAGGTTAACGTCATATGACTAGACAGACCTCTTAAAGTCGGAGGGGGCTTAGCCTGCATCTTCCCATTCACTTCTCACCCTAAAATACACAAAAACTGATCCAATGTCATCTTTTTGGTCATCGAACTCTGGAACAACAACTTAGTATGTTTGCTACACACGACCTATCACCCCCCTGGCGATAACCTTCTCTTTGTAGAAAAAATAATGGAGACCATATCCTCCTATTCGGATGAAAATTGGGTGCATATCTTCCTGGGTGACTTCAACCTTCACTGGAACGATGTAAATGATCCCTTGCTGTGCACTTTTAAGGCCTTCCTCTCTGATCTAAACTTTACCCAATACTGCAATGGTACTACCCACATCAAAGGATCCACCCTTGACTTTTTTTTTTTTTTAAACTTTATTTAGAGTTTTGTCATAAAGTATCTTGATACATATGGATACACACAGTCATAGTCAAAGGACGATGAAGGAAGTAGTACATGCATCGCTTGGTTCAGTTAGGAAAAACACATCAATAAATACAGTCGGATTCAATGCAGCATATCATATGCGGTGGTCAAAACCCCCAGAAGTATACAATGGTCTAGCCCATAAAGGAATGATCCCATTCCAATACCCGCTGCAAAAGCAATTAATGTTATAAAGGTGATAAAGGTCATAAGGAAGTTGAACGTATAGTGCCTGTTATACGATGTAGGTACCATCTAACCCACCCCGGTGGGAGCAATGCCCCTTTCCAGCTGCAAGGGGGGGGGTCTCGCTTCAATGATGCAAGGTAGGCTCTGAAAGGGCCCCATATGTCCCTGGGTCTCGAGGTAGAGTGAATTGTGGCAGCATATACTTCACTTCTCGCGGTGCAAGAGGCCAAGCTGCCCATCCAACCCTTAATTGTAGGTGTGGTCCTGCTACCCCAATGAATGTCAACCTCTTTTTTGGCCAAGAGTAGACAAATGGCCGCAAATTTACAAACTTTTTTGGGAAATTAGCTACGTATCCCAGGAGGGCGATCTCGGGCAGGGGGGTCTATTGGTAAGTGAATCATTTTGCCTAGTGTTTTGTGTACTTCCGTCCAGTAGGAGTGTACACGTGGGCAGGTCCATGCCATGTGAGTGACATCCGCGTATGGGGCATCGCATTTACGGCAGCTGTGTGGTTTTGAGGGGTATATTCTGTGGACTTTAGCCGGAGTAACGTACGTTCTATAGAGAAATTTGAAATTAATCAATTTATGGCGACTATTGAGGGAGACATTTTTCGTGACTACACAGCACGCTGCCCACTGCTCGTCTGTTATCAGGTTCCCCAAATCTCCCTCCCATTCTTTACGGATCTTGTCATCATCAAGTGGGACGAGGGCTGCGCAAGATTTATTATGCTTGGAGAGAAGGTGGACACCACGGTTGCTCTCAATGACTAAAGAAAGCGAAGTGAATGATTGAGGTTCAAGGGGAAAGTTCGGAAAAATGGCGCGCAAAGCGAACCCGCAGGAGCACAAACTCATCCATAAATGTGGCATCGGGGAATCAGGACATGTCATCAGTGTCAAAAGCATGGCCATCAGGGATGAGGTTGCCAATTTTAGTAATATCAAATTTCGTAAAAGTGCGTTGTATGAGTCGCTCACCCGTGATCGGTAGCCATCGGACTTTAGGATGTGGTAAAGCTGTAGAATAAAGGGTGGGCGTGTTTGTAATCCGCCTGAGTTTCTCCCAGGCCCAGCTGGTAGTGTAGACCGTTTGAATGTCATTCAGAAAACGGGGAAGGCCCTTGGGGAGGATAGCAGCCAGTGTCTCAGGAAGGACCAGATCAGATTCCGGACGAAGATAAGGGATTCTGGCATCTGGATGATACTACACCTGTGCGTAGCGCACTGAGCAACTAAATAATAAAGTTGTAAGTAGGGAACTCCATATCCCCCTCTTTCGTAGGGAAGAGTCATCACCCGCCAGCGCACCCGGGCCCGCCTGCAACCCCAGACCAGTCGTATCAAATGGGAACGGAGCGTCAATAAAAAACTATTCGGGAGGGGGATAGGAATGTTATGAAAAAGATATACAAATTTAGGGAGCACAATCATCTTGACAAGAGCCACCCGGCCGGCTATGGAAAGCGGTAGTCTGAGCCACTTGTCAATCTGCGCTTCTAGGGTGTGTACAGCCCGGCCATAATTGAGGCGGATGATCTGCTCAGTGTCTAAGTGGATGTGTATGCCTAAATACTTGACGGATTCTGTGCACCACTCCAGTGGGAACTCGAGCTCCCACGCTTTCGTGCTGGCGGTGAGGGGGAAGATCACGGAATTGTGCCAATTGATGTCAAGTACAAGCCGAAGCGGAGTTTTTCACGGATGAGGGGTTCTAAGTTAATTTGTGGGTTTCTTACATAGAGAATTGTATCATCAGCATATAATGATACTAATAGTGGGCCTGTGTTAAATTGTAGGCCTCTGTGTAGGTGTTTTTCTTGAAAATGGCGAATCAGGGGGTCCATAGCCAAAATAAACAATGAAGGTGAGAGTGGGCAGCCCAGTCGCATGCCCGGTGATAGTGCAAAGGGTTCAGAGAGCGTTCTGTTCAGTCTGAGCCGAGCCGTTGGGCGGCTATAGAGCAGTGCCGTGGTAGCAACAAAGCCGATAGGCATCCCCATGCAATGGACAGAAAAAATGGCCATTCCAATTAATCAAAGGCCTTTTCCGTGTCAAGTAATATAGCGGCCACTGGCACCTCGGGTCTTATCCAATGTAAGGTGGAGAATAATGTACATAAATTGAATGATGTGGAGCTGTGGGGGATTAAACCAGATTGGGCAGGGAAAATGATAAATTCCATTAGCTGCGAGAGACGACCCGCAATGACCTTCGCTAGAATTATTTAATCTAAATTTAATAGCGAAAGCGGCTGTACGAGCCACAAAGCAGCGGATCTTTCCCAGGTTTGGGGAGAAGAATTATAACCGCTTCGCGAAGGGTGGGCGGTAATAATTGTTTCTCCAAGGCTTCCGCGTAGACCTCTAGGAGTTGCGGCACCAATAAATCCTTGAAGGCCTTGTAGAAATCGCCCGTGACTCTGTCCAGACCCGGGGCAGACGAAGACAGCAAAGCGTCAATGGCGGCGATGACGCCTGGTTCCGAGATGGGCACCGCCAAGAAATTCTGCATACACTTCTCAAGGTAGACAAGCGCAACCTCAGACAAGTAAGATTCCTGTTCAGTATGGTCACACCCAATTCTGGGAGTATGTTTCTGTTTTAAAATGGGACAGAAATTCCTTTTGGAATTCTATTGTGTCCGTAAGCCGCTGGCCTATCGAATTCTGTAGTTCAGGAACATATGCCTTGCTGTATGGAGGCCTGATCATCTGTGTTAGAACCCGTCCCGGATGCTCGCCCTCCCCGTATTGCTTTGCATTGTGGTATTTCCCCAAGAATAGGACCTCACGTTCGGCCGTGTCCCTGTATTCCGAGAGCAGGGTCACCCATTTTTGTTCGATTTCTGGGTTGTGTGTATGCAACAGCCCGGCATCTAGTTCGTTCCAGATGGGATAAAGTTTTGCGTAAATTGCGGAGTACTCTCGGATCCACCCTTGACTTAATCATGATGAAACACAATGTGACTGGTCGGATCATTATCTAATTTCCTTCAACATCTTGGAAAGAGTAGCGCTCAGGCAAGGTCAACCTCGTAAGGCCAAACAATGGTCAAGAGACTTGAGGCAAAATATCAATAGGGAATGGATCACTTGTACCTGAGTAACCAGGGTTCAGTGCTCATACCGTCTGTCAAAAACCCTCATTCACGTACACAGGCCGTGAGGCGGTATATCTTGGTTCTCCGCCTTGTTAAAAACGTGACTGCATCATCATTCGGTTTTTTGTATGCTACCTCCACCAGGAGGAACCACGAACCACTGGTGAGTGCAGTAGTGATCAGTGATAAAAAGGTGAGAGTGTTATGTTATGTTATGTTATGTTATATAAGTTTATAAAGCGCACTGTTACCCGAAGGTGCCCTGGCGCTGCACACCGTTTACCTGGAAGAAACAAAATAAAGAAACCCACCCCCAGGAGCCTTTTCGGATGCTAAGCTGAAAACAGCCAAGTCTTCAGATTCTTTCTAAAGGTTAGGAGTTCCGTGGCAGACCTTAGATAAAACGGAAGTTTGTTCCAGACGTTAGTGGCTTTGGGCACAAAGCTCTTTCCGCCCCAGTTGGCCTTTTTTGCCCTAGGGATGGCTGCCCGCTTTGCTTCCATTGAGCGCAGTGCTCTCCCAGGGACATACCATTGGATGCGTTCTCTAAGGTCGTACGGGCTGGATCCCTGTAGGAACTTGAATACCGTACAAAGAGCCTTACATTGGGCTTGTTGTTTAATTGGGAGCCAGTGAAGGTCACGTAGACCTTTCCTGATTGACATGGACCTTGGAGTGTCCGTAAGCAACCTGGCTGCCGCATTCTGTACCATCTGGAGTCTGTTAAGGTGTTTATTGTTGATCGTCAAACACAGGCTGTTGCGATAATCCAGACGGGACAGAACTAGAGCAGATACTACAGATCTGAAGCTTTCATCCGTAAGGAGGGGTTTGATTTTTCTCAGTGTTCTTAGAATAAAAAAACATGTAGACACCACTCTGCTAACCTGGTCCCCAAATGAAAGAGTATTATCTACAATCACACCCAGGTTTTTTACCTTAAGTGCGGGCGGTGGAGGGAGGCCCATCTCACTGGGCCACCAGGCCGGGGTCCAGAGGTTGGGATTATTCCCGAAAATGATCACCTCAGTTTTGCCTGCGTTCAGCATTAGGCAGTTAGCGGACATCCAGCCTGTAATGGCAGCCATGCAATCCTGGCAGCTAGTGGCCTTTTCCACTTCTTTGCCTCTTTGTAGAGATGGCATGATCTGTGTATCATCGGCATAAGAGGTTAGAAGTAGGCCAACAATCTTATAAGGGCAGCCAGAGGTTTCACATAAATATTAAAAAGCGTGGGACTAATGGAGGATCCCTGTGGAACTCCACAGGAAAGAGCAAATGGTTTAGATCTATTCCCTCCTAGATCCACTGTTTGTATTCTGTTTGTCAGGAATGATTTCAGTAGGTTCAAGGCAGAGCCCTGGATCCCGGCCTTCGACAAACGACCCAACAACACCTCGTGGTGGACCGTATCGAAGGCCGCTGACAAGTCTAGCATGATAAGAATGGCTGGTCGACAGCCTCATGGACCTCTTCTGTTGCTTTTATCAATGCTGATTCCGTGCTGTGCCCAGCACGGAACCCATACTGTGAGCAGTCCAGTATTTTGTTTATTCCAGGAACAGGCTTAATTGCATGTTCATGGCCTTCTCCATGATTTTGGCCGGTAGGGGAAGGCGGGAGATAGGCCTATAGTTGTTGGGATCATTTGGCTCTAGATTGTTTTTTTTTATAAGAGGTAGATTGATGCTGTTTTCCAGGATACGGGGTAATGGCTTGTCCCCATTATCAGGTTAAGAAAAGGGGTGAGGGTACTGGTGATAACTTCCAGAGACATTTTTATTATTGTGGCCGAACATGGATCCTTAGGGGAGCCAGATCTACATCCCATCAACAGGTTGGCAACCTCATGGTTAACCAGTGGGGTGAAGTTGTTAAATGTGGGGGCATTGTTGGTTAACGTAATCCCAGGACCTCCATCACTGGGAACTCCCAGTTGAATGTTAAAGGAGGGAAAAATGACATCCACTTTGTTTAAAAAGAATGAAGCTAGGGTGTTGCAGAATTCAGAATTGCTATGCAGGATGGGCTAGAAGGGGGTCATGAGCTTAGTTACGGTTCTAAAAAGTTCCTTTGCTGAGGATTTCGCTCCGATGATCTTTTCGGAAAAGTAAGCCTTTTTTTCTTCCTGCAGAGTTTTTTTATAGGCTGTGAGGCAGGATCTGTAGTGTTCCCTATTTGTCAAACTGTACCCATTTCTCCAGATGCGCTCCAATCTTTTACACTCTGATTTAAGCTCCTGAAGGTTATGTGAAAACCAAGGCTGCGGAAGGTAGAGTGCGTCTGGGAGAGCACCATTTGACTGGGGCCAATTTGTGACAGGCAGTATTGATCCAGTCCTCTTAGGCTGCTGTTGCTTCCTCTATGTTAGAGGACAGATAAGGGACTAAGTTGGTCAAAGCTGTATCAAAGTTGGACGAGTTAATGTTTTTCCACGACCGGATGGCTATCTTTTCCCTGGGCAGCGAGTGAGATAGTGTAGTGGGGGACAGAACATTTACAAAAATAATGGTGGCATGATAAGTCCAGGGTAGTGGCAAGATGTCCAAGATGGAAAGTCTAGAAGAATTTGTAAAGATTCCATCTAAGGTGTGGCCAGCCTTGTGGGTGGGGCCAACTACCTGCTGCAAGAGGTCCCCACCACCCATGATTTCTGACAGCCTAGCCGTGTCAGGATCGATGGAGTCCTCTAGGTGAAAATTAAAATCACCTAACATAGTAAAGGATTTAGCACAAAAACCCTCCTCCAGCAATGAACCGACTGATTCCAGGAAACCACCTTTAGGGCCTGGGGGTCGGTAGATGAGCATTGTCTTAAAAGTGTCTTGTGGTGCATAACGCACAATGACTGATAGGGCCTCACAAGTACTGTTGGAGGCCGCCTCAAATGCGGGAGTTAAACTCTTGTGATAGATGACGGCTAGCCCCCCTCCTTTCCTTAGAGGTCTATCAAGCATGTGACAAAGAAACTCTGGGGCGGAGGCTTTAACAATGTCTGGCCCGGAGGCGCTGTCTGTCCAGGCCTCAGTAATAAAGGCCATCTTAATGTTGTGTTCCTCCATTAACAGGGAACATTCCGCGCTGTGTTTAACTAAAGATCTCGCATTTAAAAGTAGGCATTTGAATTCAGGTTCAATCCTTGGTGTCCCTGCTCCCACTTTGCCATTGGAAAGGGGTTTACATGGAAACGCCAGGATGGGAGGAAGAGAGCAAGAACAATTTACACAGTGTTTAGGCATTACCTCTGGTGCAATACATGGTGAGAATCTGGGGCAACATAATTTGCCCCTTAATGGGTTAAGCTTCCATAAGGTGTCTCTGGAATACCTCAGAGAGTCTGGTGACGAGGGATCAGGGTTCCTGGCCCTGAGCCCGGGCCGAGCGCTGACGGGTGCAGACGGGCTTGCCTTAGGCGCGCCTTCGGCGCGCCAGTGGTGCGCCCGCTGCGCGCGTCCACTGGGCGGCCGCGTCAACATCCGTTTAAATACCTGGCCCTGCAACTAGTCCGCTGACCCCACAATGGCCGCCGCTCACCACCTTCCGCCGCCGTACCTAACCGGCAAGTGCAAGCTGGCTTCTGCTTCAGAGTGCTCAGTGGGGATGAGTTAAAAGACGCCTCTCACTCCCTAAACTGTACCTTTATACAGTTTGGTAATGGAGGCAAGTAAAAACAGTTATGTGCGTGGGAGGGCGAGTTATCGGTCTAACGTGCTGGTATGTCCATATACACGGTCGACATGTTTCAGCCCCTTGGACTTGCCCTTATGGGTAAGGGGGCCTTCTTCAGGACCTTAAAAAAGTATGTAGGTTGTGTTTTGTCACAGCCTAGGTAAGTGTGATGTTCTATTGTCTTGTTCGACAAAGTTCTGAAAGTACCTGTGAATATAGAAAATAAAGAAAGAAAAAGCAAGAAACATAAAAGGGTGTGTTATTGTAAGTGCCCTATTCTACAGCATCCTCAATGCTAATGTATGTCACCACGTTGAATATGCGATCTACATTAACAGAAGATTCTAAACTCGTTTTGGTAAGCAACTGAAAAAATGGCAATTCTCTACCCCCGTTAGTACTAAGGTAATGCTGGAGATGACACGGGGTCAGCATCTCTGCATTGGGAATCAGACATGTAAGTCAACTCAAGCCACTATGTATAATTTGAGGCCCACTCAGATCTTAGTGTATTGGTATAGGAGCATTTGTCCTCCAAGTTCATATGTGTACAAGTTGCCCCCATCTAATCTGGACATATGATGATCGTTCCAACAGTTAATAGCGAGCTGATTCTGTAAATATGCAGAAGGTAATGGTGCGCAGAGTGTAAATAGAGGTGATTATGTGTATCCTCTACAAATGGGTCATATATAGTACCCTACTGTTGTAAAGGTTGAAATGCATGTTTGTTACTTGTATGGTCGTAAAAAGTGTGATACTCCTTTGGGGGCAATAGCGTGCCTGCTGTTGATTCTAAATGTTAATTATCAGACTAGCACCGTGTGCCTTGAGGTCAAGGAGTATTGAAAGTGCTTGTGTTTAAGAAAAGACGCATTACAAAAGTGTGCGGCATACCTTGTGGTCCCTTATTAAGGATTCCCTGGGGTGCCGGCGTGCGTATTTGCCTGTCGGAAAGAAGGGAGTTAACATTTAAAGTAAGGTTGAGTAGTTCTAATACGTTACGTGTCCGTTGATTGCTCACGAGGTCCGCTCGCTTCCTCATCAATTAGTACCTTGTGTGGTTGCAAAGCAAGACTTGCGCTCGCTCTTCCTCCAGTGCCCCGGACGATGCGGGTAGGTTGGGAGTGATCACTACATAGTGGTTTTTTGGGGGCCATAGTAGAATAGTAGAAAGACTATATCGGTGTTAGCGCATTACGTAAACCTTGATAAAAAATTCTTTAAAATTCAACAAGATATATCTTAAGGTCAAAAAACATGCGTATATATTATTGGATTTGTGCGGCTGTTTTGGGGTGCCTATAACAGTCGTAATTTATTCATTGTAACTATTCCTGGTTATGGTGACGGTCACAGTACCTGATCATACCGCTGTAGGAATTGAAAACAGTGAACTGTCATTGTGACGATTATAAATATTATAATTCAAAGCCTGAAATTGACAAATGTATTTGTGTGAATGGTCATTGTGATGATTATAAACCGACTTGAGGAACATCAATTTGAATGAGCTACCTAGCATCAGCAAAAAACCTATTCTCCCGCCCCCCAACCTGTCAAATCTTGAGGACCTCGACGATCACTACACTCATTCCATGGCTAATATTATCAACTCAATTAATCCTAAACAAGAATTCCCAGCACATTATCCAAACCTTGGCACAAATGCTCCCTTAATGATGAAATAAGCAAGTTAAGGAAGGCGGAGAGAACCTGGAGAAACTTGCCTTCTGCTACTAACCTCAAACAACTGCGATAACAAGAAGCATATACAACAAGCATATCCATAGTACCAAGACCATCCACTTTAGTTCACAACTCGACCTCACCAAAAACAAGCTGAAAAATGTGTTCGAAATCATCAAACATCAATCCAATCACTCAATTGACCAACAATCTACACTGAATGACTTAACCCCAATTAGCAAGGAATTCTCTGCACACTTCTTGGAAAAACAAGAAAGATTTGGTTAGAATTACTATGCATCACTACACATACACATGGTGTGTCCTAATCCATTACCTCTACCTCACCCCTGTCGATTGCCCCTCTCTCTGATTCATTGTATTGCTCTCCAAAAAAAACCAAGCTCTATGGAATACCTTCAGACTCCCAGACGACGTTGAGCTATTTAACACTATCTCTTTATTAAAGCCCTCAAACCATTTCAATGATCCTCTTCCAGCCAATCTCTTCAAAGATCTTTTATGCTAAGTGCTACCACTGAAATTGTCCATGAATCTCTCCTGAAAGGATTGATTCCTAACTGCCTCAAAATGGGTCAAGATACCCCCATTCCAAAAAAAGCTAATGCAGACCTAACGGATCTCAACAACTTCAGACCAATTTCCAACATAATGACTTTAGCCAAACTACTTGAGAAGTGTGTACACACACAACTTTGTCATCACATTGAATGGGTCACAGCACTGAAACACCTTAAACTTCTGGACCAGAATGAAAGCATGCTTCTTATACTTCTAGATCTCTCCTCCGCGTTTGACATGGTCAAACATGACCACTGATTGCTCAAAAAATCAAAAATCAACCATTCCCATTCTAACAGTTCCCAAATCTCTATAGGAGTGCCTCAAGGTTCAACCCTGTCTCCCACGCTCTTCAACCTATTCATGGAACCTCTCACTGAAATTCTGAATCATTCAAACATATATTACCACATGTACACAGATGATACTCAACTGTACTTAAAAATATCTACTCCGGAGGACGTCAAAACACTTAACGCTGCCCTTGAGAAAGCGCAAAATTAGTTAACCCACAATCATCTTACGCTAAATGCTCTGAAAATCGAATACCTCCTGATCTCCCCTCACAACCATTTGACCCCACACATTCATGACTGGCTCAAACAATTAACAGCCCTCAAATGTACCCTGCATATTGTGGACTCAACTAGATCTTTAGGCATAATACTGGACAAACACCTAAATATGGAAGACCACATCAGGGCAACAACCAGAGGACCTAATCATCAACTTAACACCTTAAGGAATATCGAACACCCTTCCTTCCTACCGCTGGCATGGAACTGGCAGTCCAATCACTAGTTATCTCTTGCCTAGATTACGGAATTGTGACTCTAGGTGGACTCTCCAAAGCCAAACTGGCCCCTTTAAGGGCTACGCAGAGCTCTGCAGCCAGGCTCATTACTGGTTCAATAAAATGTGAACATATCACACCAGACTGAATTCAACTCAAGTGGCTCCCCTTAGAAGCAAGGATTCATTTCAAGATTGCCTGATTGACACATAAAGCCCTTCACTATAACACTCTGGTTTACTTGACAAACAAACTTGAACTATCTGTCTTGAATTGATCCCTAAGAAGTTCTAAGAATCTACTGCTGAAACCACAGAAATTCAATGAGAAGGAAACCTACAACCGAGCCTGCTCTGGTTTGGTGCCGAGAATCTGGAATGCTCGTCCTCCTGAAATCAGATCCAATCCTTTGATTGCCACATTAAAAAAAGAAGTCAAAGGCCTACTCCTGAACAACTACTTGCAAAAATCGTCATGAAACCATCCAATTTGAAACTTATTCGTCAGGCTCTTCAGTACTCTCAATCGATTGATTAATGTTGCATTTGTTTTGCTTCATATCTCCTATTCCTAGGCTACTTTTCTTTCATGTTTCAGGTCTCGCATAGGGCAGCGCATGCGCTGCCTCTCCGAGGCATTAAGTAATTTGTAAATGTGTAGAATCTCCGCCTACTGCAGCTCTTTGTCAGTAATTGGTTCCTGAGCTTGTCTGTTTTATTGTGTTGGTTTCTGACAGGCTAATGCGCTTTGTCGATCAGCCTTTATTTTTTTAAGAGAGCCCACGCAGCACCGCCTAACTACAGTAAACATGCTTTACGTGGCATGAAGTGTTTCAGTTGGAACTCTTTTGTTTCTTTTCATGGCTATTGCTGAAAGAGTTTAGCTGTGTTTAGTTTGAGGCATTGGAATGAAGTGAATTGGGTCCCTGGCGTGTTTTATTAGCTGTGTTTACTTTGAATTGGGTCCGTAGCGTGTTTTATTAGCTGTGTTTACTTTGAGGCATTGGAATGGAGTGAATTGGGTCTGTACTTTTAGTGTACGATGGTCCGTTTCTCCTATTTATCTTGTTTTAATTTTTTTTTTCGGAACAGTTGCACTGTTATTTAGAGCGTTTTATTTATTTTACTAGAAGGGTATAGCTGTCTTTATTTTGCGGCATTGGAATGGAGTGATTTGGGTCCATACTTTTAGTGTACGATGGTTCATTTCTGCTATTTTGCTTATTTTCATTTATTTTCCCGGGAGAGTTGCATTGCTATTTAGCGCGTTTTGATTTAATTTGCCGAAAGAGTTTAGCTGTCTTTACTGTCCGGAATTGGAATGGAAAAGACCTTTCGCATCACTCTGTGTCTTCATTTGCATCTCTTTGAGGCTGGAAACGAAGAGATTACAATCTATACTGCCGATCTCAAAGCACTTAATTATTTTAGCCTGGTTTCGTTTCTCAGCTGTCGCAAACAAGCTGACACTTCACACCATACCAGACTTTCTGTCTTCCTATTTTTTTTACCCTTTTCGCACAATATTCCCAATTGAAGGGCACTGCGAAGTGGCTGCATGCGCGTAGTATGGATGCGGGTAGAAAACCTTTGAATTATAGTGTACATGGGCGCAATGCTTCAGGCTGTTTTATAGTTGTCCCTTGTGCCTTTATGAATATATAACAAATGGCACGCGATGTACTGACTTCGTAAGGATAGCAGGATGATTTGATGTGTGAATTAAGTCCCGTAAATATCATCACACTTGATATCAGCAGCGAGCGTGAAACGTGTTGATGTGTAAAATGGTATACATTTGCACAAACCAAAAGTTTCGTATTTAAAACTGTGCTCGTGTTATACAGAACATCTTTTTTTCAATTGCACGTCATCCTGTATACAAATACATATTTTTAATTGAAGTAATGTTGTGTTGCATGGGCTCAGTGCGGCAGGTTGTTTTAGAGTTGCACCCTCTGTCTTTATGAATTCCCAACAAACGGCAAGCCATATACCGACTGCCTAAGGATATCAGGGTGATTTGCTGTCCGAATAAGTTTAGTGAATATACTGTCACATTTGATATCAGCAGCGAGCGTAAAACTTGATGATGTTTACATTTGTACATGCTTGCCTAGTTAACAAAACATTCTCCTTTTAAGCTATGCTCGTGCTACAGTGAACATAGGCTCATCCCTTTAGGCTGTTTTATAGATGTACCTCAGCCATTACGAATTCCGACCAACTAGCATTACATTTGATGTCAGCAGCGAGCCTAAAACGGATTGATATTTGAGGATTGCACGTCCACCTGTTTTTTAGGTCTCGCCTGACCAGCGCTTTAGCGCTGCTCTGGCGAGACTTATAGTAAGCGCGTTTTGGAAGTGCAAACAGTGGCTTTGCAGGCCTCCAACTACAGTGCATGTGACCCGTCCGGGCGCGCGCACCATTTGGAGTCCTGCAACCACTTGTTTGCTTTCACTTTAGCCGTGATTCATCGCACCATTTGGCAGCCTGCGTGCCCGCCCCCACTCCCCCTCCCACTCCGTCAGCTTCAGTGCGCGCTTGTTCTTGTTTTATGTAGGCAGCGTGCTAGCCTGGGAAAGTATAATGGTGGCCGGGCCTTTGTTTTATTATTTATGTCGCGGAACGCTGTCCCATGCCTTTCTTTTATGCGTATTTTTTTTTCTTTTCTACACAATGGCTGCACCATGGTATAGCTTTAAACATCCGGCGGGTGCCACCATTGTACCAAAACTATTACATTGAAAAACAACGCCTGGCGGCTTGACTAAGCATATCTGCTTTTGGTGCAACATTTCCTGCTTTAAGATTGCTGGCGCTATTTTTGTTACTATCAAAACGTAAAAACTCCACCCTCCCCGAAGTGCAAATACAAAATTGCCTTCCTCCTAAATGGTAGTCTGCCAGCACCGCCCATCCTCGGAACTCCAGCACACTCAGCACAAGCTTCCCCCCGCCCTCCACTAGCCCCGCCCAGAACTGTAACCAAACACTCAGCACAAGCTTCTCCCACCTCATCTTCAGACCGCCCTCCGCTTCCCGGCCCAGAACTGTGTAAAAAAACACAAGCTCCTCCCATTCCCACCTCAGCTTTGTACCGCCCTGCACTCCCCGGCCAGAACTGTGGCGGACGTTCGGGTCAGTTTGTGGCGTACTCACCTTCCACCTCTCGCCGTCGCAGCACTTCTTACAGAACTCTGAAGTTCACAAATGCATCCCGGCGTTTCTTTTTCTGCTCCTACCTGCACGTTTGTACAAAGTAGGCATGGGACTACAATTCAGTTGTTTCCAGGTGTTTATGTTGACTGGTGTTTATTTATGTTGACTACTACCTGCCGCAGATCTTTCAGTACGTAAATTAAAGCCCCTTAACCCTAGTTATTGTAAAATGCATATTTCGCCCACCCAGACCTCTCCGCGATTGGTAAGGTGTGTGTCAGGGTTGCTCTTTGAGCTCTCAAAAAAAGATAAACAAAGTCTACACGCTTTAACAAACACCAAAGTATCTGCTTTCAAAGGTGCTCGTAGCTGCTTCTGTAGCAGGACTCGGACGTGTAGAGGGTCACACATACTCCAGCTGCCTTTTGTCTCCGGCCAGCATGTGTTTGTGGGGGCGGGGCAATAACCTCCTGTTATCTCACTGACTTTGTCTTATAAAACATATACACGCACATAACCATTTAGAAACACCTGATAAGGGTGTAAAACAAGGGATTTTTTTCATTTGCATGGATCGGCACACAGAGTCAGGAATAGTTCAACAGAGAAATCTACCATCTTTGTCTAAAAGGAATGTCTCTTTCACAAACAGAAAAGACCATCAAGCCTGCTTACAAACCTGCCTCCAAGCAGTTTAGCCTCGCCTTGTTTGTGTTTTGAGCAAAACAAATGTCAGCCCTACTGCATGACTTTTGCACGTCCTATGTATGAAACCTATAATCCTCAATGTTTAACAATGTTTTTATTGCTTAGCCCCACCAAAACCAAGTTATGTCTATTAGCCACACTAGGTACTGCACCCTTTCCTTGCTTCATGGAATGTCTTGTATTGCTTATGCTACTGATGGGATATTTTTTAACAAAAAAATTCATAATTTAACAAACATTAGCATTTGCTATTGGCATTGTAAATGACAATGCCTTTTATTTATCTGTTTAAAAAACAACACATAAATAAAAGGCATTGTCATTTACAATGCCAATAGCTCAAACTCTCGTAAATGCGAGACCTATTGCATTGCAAATGCTTGTTTTCGTAGCTTGCTTTATTTTTAAAATGCAGGTTTTGATGCGTTACCCTTCTACATGACTTCTACTACTATCTAGCCCTATGGAGTGTCCTGGGTCTGTACTTGTAGCTGCTGCACTGGCTGCGTGCACTTTGTCTGGACGTGTGCGATTAGTATGTACTGACTTCGTAAGGATAGCAGGATGATTTGATGTGTGAATTAAGTCCTGTAAATATACGATCACATTTGATATCAGCAGCGAGCGTGAAACGTGTTGATGTGTAAAATGGTATACATTTGCACAAAACAAATGTTTCTTATTTACACCTGTGCTCGTGTTATAAGGAACATCAGTTTAGCCTTTGGCTCTGTGTCTTCATTTGCATCTCTTTGAGGCTGGGAACGAAGAGATTACAATCTATACTGCCGATCTCAAAGCACTTAATTATTTTGGCCTGGTTTCGTTTCTCAGCTGTCGCAAACAAGCTGACACTTCACACCATACCAGACTTTCTGTCTTCCTATTTTTTTTACCCTTTTCCCACAATATTCCCAATTGAAGGGCACTGCGAAGTGGCTGCGTGTAGCGTAGTATGGATGCGGGTAGAAAACCTTTGAATTATAGTGTACATGGGCGCAATGCTTCAGGCTGTTTTATAGTTGTCCCTTGTGCCTTTTTGAATATATAACAAATGGCACGCCATGTACTGACTTCGTAAGGATAGCAGGATGATTTGATGTGTGAATTAAGTCCCGTAAATACCATCACACTTGATATCAGCAGCGAGCGTGAAACGTGTTGATGTGTAAAATGGTATACATTTGCACAAAACAAAAGTTTTGTATTTAAAACTGTGCTCGTGTTATACAGAATATCTTTTTTTTACAATTGCATGTCATCCAGTATACAAATACATATTTTTAATTGAAATAGTGTTTGTGTTGCATGGGCTCAGCGCTGCAGGTTGTTTTAGAGTTGCACCCTCTGTCTTTATGAATTCCCAACAAACGGCAAGCCATGTACCGACTGCCTAAGGATATCAGGGTGATTTGCTGTCCGAAATAAGTTTAGTGAATATACTGTCACATTTGATATCAGCAGCGAGCGAGCATTTGCAATGCAATAGGTCTTGCATATGCGAGAGATCGACCTATTGGTATTGTAAATGACAATGCCTTTTATCTATGTGTTTTGAGAACCTGCAAGCTGTGCGTAAAAATGCACTTTGCACTTTATAGCCCTTGCTTATGAGAAGCAAGGCTGGCAGTAAAAGAAGCGCAGTTACTGCCAGCCTTGCTTCTTGTAAGCAACAACTATATGCAAAAGTGCATGTTTACGCACCGCTTTCAGGTTTATAAAACACATAAATAATAGGCATTGTTATTTACCCATTTACAATGCCAATAGATTAAACTCTCGCAAATGCAAGACCTATTGCATTGCAAATGCTTGTTTAGTTAACTGCCTGCTTATTTGTTCAAATTGCTACCCTTGCTGTCATACTGCATGCTTTTGTGTACAGCGCTCTGATACCTGGATGGGTCATGGTGGCGCTTTATAAAACGTTTCAAATAAATACATAAATAATCGAGCAATCCAGGAAATACAAGGGAATGTCAGAGTCTGATGACCAACTGTCATTCTGTGGATGGGTGCCCTGAGAGGTTACGGAGGCCCCTCTTGAGATGTTATGATGTTATATTTATGAGCAGACTACAAATCTGTTAAATGTTTTATCCATGAATGTGGTTGAATAAAAAACACTCTAGAAGACTGTAATTCATTAGGCTGCCATGGGCTACAATTTGCAAGAAAACACTGCATTTTGCTGCATTTACAACGTTCAGCCATTAAGCATTGATCCAATTCTGCTTCATGTATCCAGTTCTGGCCACTCTAATCCGATCTGGGTCACGCAATTTGATGGCCTTGATTAGTGAAGACTTTGCCTTACGACGATCACTAGAAAACCATGATGTCGTCTTAAATGTCTGGGGTTTTGAGGTTTGTACTGATTTGGCTCATCGTATTTCAGTGCCCTAAACAAGCTAGAGTGGAGTTCTGTGATTGGGAACACACTTGTAGGGGATTTAGCAAAAGGACCTAAAAGGGAAATAAATAGGTTATATATTTGGGGTCCTTTATCAGGATTAGTTGTCAGTTTAGTCCATTTAACAGAGCTTCTATTGTTCCCAAGGGATAAAGGTGTTACGGACAACTTGGAAGTAGCAGTAGAATCAAAGAAAGTGTTGACCCACAATGGAGTTTCACCGTATTATGATCACTATCCATTCTTTATATTATGCCAAAATCTTCCGTAGTATGCCATCATTTTAAATAAAAAATGCCATAATGAATTCCCAACAAACGGCAAGCCATATACCGACTGCCTAAGGATATCAGGGTGATTTGCTGTCCGAATAAGTTTAGTGAATATACTGTCACATTTGATATCAGCAGCGAGCGTAAAACTTGATGATGTTTACATTTGTACATGCTTGCCTAGTTAACAAAACATTCTCCTTTTAAGCTATGCTCGTGCTACAGTGAACATAGGCTCATCCCTTTAGGCTGTTTTATAGATGTACCTCAGCCATTACGAATTCCGACCAACTAGCATTACATTTGATGTCAGCAGCGAGCCTAAAACGGATTGATATTTGAGGATTGCACGTCCACCTGTTTTTTAGGTCTCGCCTGACCAGCGCTTTAGCGCTGCTCTGGCGAGACTTATAGTAAGCGCGTTTTGGAAGTGCAAACAGTGGCTTTGCAGGCCTCCAACTACAGTGCATGTGACCCGTCCGGGCGCGCGCACCATTTGGAGTCCTGCAACCACTTGTTTGCTTTCACTTTAGCCGTGATTCATCGCACCATTTGGCAGCCTGCGTGCCCGCCCCCACTCCCCCTCCCACTCCGTCAGCTTCAGTGCGCGCTTGTTCTTGTTTTATGTAGGCAGCGTGCTAGCCTGGGAAAGTATAATGGTGGCCGGGCCTTTGTTTTATTATTTATGTCGCGGAACGCTGTCCCATGCCTTTCTTTTATGCGTATTTTTTTTTCTTTTCTACACAATGGCTGCACCATGGTATAGCTTTAAACATCCGGCGGGTGCCACCATTGTACCAAAACTATTACATTGAAAAACAACGCCTGGCGGCTTGACTAAGCATATCTGCTTTTGGTGCAACATTTCCTGCTTTAAGATTGCTGGCGCTATTTTTGTTACTATCAAAACGTAAAAACTCCACCCTCCCCGAAGTGCAAATACAAAATTGCCTTCCTCCTAAATGGTAGTCTGCCAGCACCGCCCATCCTCGGAACTCCAGCACACTCAGCACAAGCTTCCCCCCGCCCTCCACTAGCCCCGCCCAGAACTGTAACCAAACACTCAGCACAAGCTTCTCCCACCTCATCTTCAGACCGCCCTCCGCTTCCCGGCCCAGAACTGTGTAAAAAAACACAAGCTCCTCCCATTCCCACCTCAGCTTTGTACCGCCCTGCACTCCCCGGCCAGAACTGTGGCGGACGTTCGGGTCAGTTTGTGGCGTACTCACCTTCCACCTCTCGCCGTCGCAGCACTTCTTACAGAACTCTGAAGTTCACAAATGCATCCCGGCGTTTCTTTTTCTGCTCCTACCTGCACGTTTGTACAAAGTAGGCATGGGACTACAATTCAGTTGTTTCCAGGTGTTTATGTTGACTGGTGTTTATTTATGTTGACTACTACCTGCCGCAGATCTTTCAGTACGTAAATTAAAGCCCCTTAACCCTAGTTATTGTAAAATGCATATTTCGCCCACCCAGACCTCTCCGCGATTGGTAAGGTGTGTGTCAGGGTTGCTCTTTGAGCTCTCAAAAAAAGATAAACAAAGTCTACACGCTTTAACAAACACCAAAGTATCTGCTTTCAAAGGTGCTCGTAGCTGCTTCTGTAGCAGGACTCGGACGTGTAGAGGGTCACACATACTCCAGCTGCCTTTTGTCTCCGGCCAGCATGTGTTTGTGGGGGCGGGGCAATAACCTCCTGTTATCTCACTGACTTTGTCTTATAAAACATATACACGCACATAACCATTTAGAAACACCTGATAAGGGTGTAAAACAAGGGATTTTTTTCATTTGCATGGATCGGCACACAGAGTCAGGAATAGTTCAACAGAGAAATCTACCATCTTTGTCTAAAAGGAATGTCTCTTTCACAAACAGAAAAGACCATCAAGCCTGCTTACAAACCTGCCTCCAAGCAGTTTAGCCTCGCCTTGTTTGTGTTTTGAGCAAAACAAATGTCAGCCCTACTGCATGACTTTTGCACGTCCTATGTATGAAACCTATAATCCTCAATGTTTAACAATGTTTTTATTGCTTAGCCCCACCAAAACCAAGTTATGTCTATTAGCCACACTAGGTACTGCACCCTTTCCTTGCTTCATGGAATGTCTTGTATTGCTTATGCTACTGATGGGATATTTTTTAACAAAAAAATTCATAATTTAACAAACATTAGCATTTGCTATTGGCATTGTAAATGACAATGCCTTTTATTTATCTGTTTAAAAAACAACACATAAATAAAAGGCATTGTCATTTACAATGCCAATAGCTCAAACTCTCGTAAATGCGAGACCTATTGCATTGCAAATGCTTGTTTTCGTAGCTTGCTTTATTTTTAAAATGCAGGTTTTGATGCGTTACCCTTCTACATGACTTCTACTACTATCTAGCCCTATGGAGTGTCCTGGGTCTGTACTTGTAGCTGCTGCACTGGCTGCGTGCACTTTGTCTGGACGTGTGCGATTAGTATGTACTGACTTCGTAAGGATAGCAGGATGATTTGATGTGTGAATTAAGTCCTGTAAATATACGATCACATTTGATATCAGCAGCGAGCGTGAAACGTGTTGATGTGTAAAATGGTATACATTTGCACAAAACAAATGTTTCTTATTTACACCTGTGCTCGTGTTATAAGGAACATCAGTTTAGCCTTTGGCTCTGTGTCTTCATTTGCATCTCTTTGAGGCTGGGAACGAAGAGATTACAATCTATACTGCCGATCTCAAAGCACTTAATTATTTTGGCCTGGTTTCGTTTCTCAGCTGTCGCAAACAAGCTGACACTTCACACCATACCAGACTTTCTGTCTTCCTATTTTTTTTACCCTTTTCCCACAATATTCCCAATTGAAGGGCACTGCGAAGTGGCTGCGTGTAGCGTAGTATGGATGCGGGTAGAAAACCTTTGAATTATAGTGTACATGGGCGCAATGCTTCAGGCTGTTTTATAGTTGTCCCTTGTGCCTTTTTGAATATATAACAAATGGCACGCCATGTACTGACTTCGTAAGGATAGCAGGATGATTTGATGTGTGAATTAAGTCCCGTAAATACCATCACACTTGATATCAGCAGCGAGCGTGAAACGTGTTGATGTGTAAAATGGTATACATTTGCACAAAACAAAAGTTTTGTATTTAAAACTGTGCTCGTGTTATACAGAATATCTTTTTTTTACAATTGCATGTCATCCAGTATACAAATACATATTTTTAATTGAAATAGTGTTTGTGTTGCATGGGCTCAGCGCTGCAGGTTGTTTTAGAGTTGCACCCTCTGTCTTTATGAATTCCCAACAAACGGCAAGCCATGTACCGACTGCCTAAGGATATCAGGGTGATTTGCTGTCCGAAATAAGTTTAGTGAATATACTGTCACATTTGATATCAGCAGCGAGCGAGCATTTGCAATGCAATAGGTCTTGCATATGCGAGAGATCGACCTATTGGTATTGTAAATGACAATGCCTTTTATCTATGTGTTTTGAGAACCTGCAAGCTGTGCGTAAAAATGCACTTTGCACTTTATAGCCCTTGCTTATGAGAAGCAAGGCTGGCAGTAAAAGAAGCGCAGTTACTGCCAGCCTTGCTTCTTGTAAGCAACAACTATATGCAAAAGTGCATGTTTACGCACCGCTTTCAGGTTTATAAAACACATAAATAATAGGCATTGTTATTTACCCATTTACAATGCCAATAGATTAAACTCTCGCAAATGCAAGACCTATTGCATTGCAAATGCTTGTTTAGTTAACTGCCTGCTTATTTGTTCAAATTGCTACCCTTGCTGTCATACTGCATGCTTTTGTGTACAGCGCTCTGATACCTGGATGGGTCATGGTGGCGCTTTATAAAACTTTTCAAATAAATAAATAAATAATCGAGCAATCCAGGAAATACAAGGGAATGTCAGAGTCTGATGACCAACTGTCATTCTGTGGATGGGTGCCCTGAGAGGTTACGGAGGCCCCTCTTGAGATGTTATGATGTTATATTTATGAGCAGACTACAAATCTGTTAAATGTTTTATCCATGAATGTGGTTGAATAAAAAACACTCTAGAAGACTGTAATTCATTAGGCTGCCATGGGCTACAATTTGCAAGAAAACACTGCATTTTGCTGCATTTACAACGTTCAGCCATTAAGCATTGATCCAATTCTGCTTCATGTATCCAGTTCTGGCCACTCTAATCCGATCTGGGTCACGCAATTTGATGGCCTTGATTAGTGAAGACTTTGCCTTACGACGATCACTAGAAAACCATGATGTCGTCTTAAATGTCTGGGGTTTTGAGGTTTGTACTGATTTGGCTCATCGTATTTCAGTGCCCTAAACAAGCTAGAGTGGAGTTCTGTGATTGGGAACACACTTGTAGGGGATTTAGCAAAAGGACCTAAAAGGGAAATAAATAGGTTATATATTTGGGGTCCTTTATCAGGATTAGTTGTCAGTTTAGTCCATTTAACAGAGCTTCTATTGTTCCCAAGGGATAAAGGTGTTACGGACAACTTGGAAGTAGCAGTAGAATCAAAGAAAGTGTTGACCCACAATGGAGTTTCACCGTATTATGATCACTATCCATTCTTTATATTATGCCAAAATCTTCCGTAGTATGCCATCATTTTAAATAAAAAATGCCATAATCGACTCTGTTGTTACCCCCCCCCCCTTATAGAATAAGTATATGTTCTATGGGTATCATATTTAGGCTGCCCATTACAAACACACAGGCCATATTAAAGAGTTATAGACACTAGCTGGATGGCAGCTGCAGACCAAGTATTCATTGGGTCAGCATCCAGCCTTTGCATACCTCTAACAAAATCTTTAAAATCTTTGATCGTTTCATGCATTTTAAGGGCTCAAATGATAGGAGATTATAATCTAACGAGACAGGAAAGTTACCAAGTCTACTAGATGAACGGTAATCCAGTAATGTGTTGGAGAGTCTTTTTTTGGACCAGTGAATGGTTGTGGATACTATACATATTCACCGCTAGGCTGAATCATCGGCCCAATTATGTCAGAGCTGACTATCACCAGTTTTTCGATAATCAGGTTTAAGGAATTCCTAACCTAAACTAAGAGGTCACCTGAAAGGCGTTTAGCTATGGACAGGGTTGCTTCAATACTGTAATTTGAGTAGGCAGATCTGAATTATGGTTCTAAGGACCAGGTTTATATCAAAATCATCTATGACATTTCCCCATAGAGTTTCAATGGTTTTGTCAAATATACCTACCAAGATTCAGGATTGCAACTGTAGGGGAGGAGCACACCCACTACCCACAGTTGTTGGGTCCCAGTAGCCTAAATTTGAGTTACACTCAAAGAGATGGAAACCATATTCTCACAGGAAAATCTATTCAATCTTCCTATATTCTGGTCTGAACGTGGTGGCGAACTCGGGAGCCCAAGCTGTGAGTTGCTGGGGGAGTTTATTTCTTTGAAGGGAGATGTATTAATCAAATGAGAATTACCATATCTCCACCTTGTGAGTTGCTCTTTAATTTGTCAATCTCTGCTAATCTTGGAGGAGAGGGGCTTATTGGGATAGGGGCTCTCCAAATATTTCTATGTTAATTAATTAAAAAAAAAATGATATATTACATTTCCCCCAAAAAATAACCCCATATATAAATATTTTAAAATATTATAATATAAAAATTACAAACAGTGTAAAAGCTCATAGACACATTTATTACATATAAATAAATTTAAAAAAAAAAACCTATTTATCTAAAACATATTTTTTATAAACATTTTAAGTTTAAAAACTTTGCACACTATTCCCCTACAAACCATACATCCTGCTTCTAAATTATATTTTAAAATGTGTTTATATTTAAACACATTTTAAAATATACTTTAAAAAAAAATGTAAACATTATATTTAAAAGAAAGTACATCAATTTAAAAATGGATCAACCTAAACAAATAAATATATGTAAATACATAATTCATAAACATTACAAATACATTTAAAAGTTAAACACAATAAAAAAATCTAAATTTAAATAACCCACACTCTACTCCCCTATAAACCACACATCTCACTGCTAAAATGTTTTGCAATTTTAAATAAAATATATTATATGTAAACACATGTCAAAAATTAAAAATCAACATTTAACACAACAATATTATAAACAGCAATATTTGTTACAAGATTATAGTATTCTTAGTTGTGATATATATTGCAATATGTTCTCTTTGATAGTTTGATAAAACACCCCAAAGAGTAATAACCCTGCTGCAGCACTGCCTGCTTCAAAGGTGCACAGAAATGCAAGTCAGGAATCAGAAGCTGTTCCCAGATGTTGGGCTCGGGTTGGTCCCAGGAATTAAGGCAATAGATATACACTGACCTTTTTCATCAGCTTGTCCCACTCATCATCATAGCCACTTCCGTAATTCTTCATCTGCCTCTCATCCTCCTCCGTCACTTTACCGATAGGTACCACACCAGCAGGGAAGTTCAGGATATTGAACAGCACTGTATAGCAAACGGGAGCTGTAAAAGAAAGAGAAATAAACTACACAGTAAAGAAATTGCATGTCCTACTCTGTAAAAATGCAGTCACTGTACTTTAGATATTGTAGGACATAGAACATAAAGATTACCAACTCTGCAATAATCTGTTCACCCCTTTTATACTATGAGCAGTAGAGAGGTGCAGTGCAGGAAACAGAAAAAATGCACCCTTGAAACCAAAATTGTGGTGGCGAGAGGAAGTGGTAGAACAGGCTGCATGTCCATGGCATAGATGTATGTGTACACAGCAAACAGCAATGTTTAACAGTAATAAATATAACTAAGGCGATTAATACACTGGCTAGAGAGATCTTTCTGCAGGTGCTGGTTACAAGTTTGAATCATCAGAAAATAGCTCCAAGAGTTAGCGTGTTTCCAGCAGAGTGCTGTCTATACGTGTCGGTCACAGGCTTCTGTTCCACATAAGATACCTATGTGGTTTCTGCTTTTATTTTAGAGATCCTCGTATAACTTGCAGGTGAACAGTTACAATCCTGTAATTTATGCATCTCCTGCACAATCAGCTGCTTACACTTTATAAGGTTATGTTTCAATCTTTCCTTATTCTAAAGTTGATAAAAATGGGTTCTATTTGGTAGACTACCCTAGGAGCTTGAATGTGAATTGGTGCTGCTGCATGTGTCCTGGTGCTGACACAGTATACTGAGGCATCGTCGGAATAATTTGCTATTATTCATGGTGGATAGAGTTTTGGCTCAGAGATACCTTTCACAACCACTAACCAGCTGATTAAGGCTCAATTCCAGTGCTGAGAAATACAGCATTGCTTACTGCAAATTGAAGTTTAGTACCAGGGCAAAACATGAGCAGAGTAATTTGTTCTAATAACCCTTGACCTGACCTACAGGAAGTGGACCAAAAGCTTTTTAGACTTGTCCACATTTTAATTTGAAATGCAAGGCTATATTTGAGGCAAAAGCAGGTTGCTGCATGTTTCATTACATTACAATAGATAACAGCCCATTTTTAGGTCGAGCCTAGAATCGGCGCGCAAGTGCTGGTCTAGGGAAGATCTGTGGTATTTCAGTACAAGAGAGAAGCCACGCCCACTACCATGCCCATATTTGTCTTTGGCGTGTGTCTTTGTCCTTTGTAAATGTTGGCTTCTGGTTTCTAAATAGGCTTGTTAGTCCCTCCTTAGTACGGCCGTGTCGTCATTTGATTCCTCCCATGGCTTCTGGCCCCTTTACTTCGGTTCCTACACCGTAAGCACTATGGGGAATATCAACAACAACCGGCGATAATTATTGCTCAGCGCTCTTAGCGTGAGGATAATTATCGCCGGCTAGCGTGAGTTTTTATCGCTGAGATAGCGTGCTATTAGCAACGCTTATCTCAATAGCGATAAAAATCTACACGCTAACAGGCTAACGTGAGATTATCGCTGGAAACCCAGCGATAATCACACGTTACCTTGTTGATAGGGACAGGCAAACTTAGCCATGATATCCTCCTTCCATAGGATATCATGGCTAAGTCTGAAAATTAGCAGATGTAAAAAAGCAGCGTTAACCGCGGTTAGCGCTGCTTTTTTGTCTCTAACAGGGTTAGCGACATTCTTGATAATAGGAGAAATGTCGCTTAGCGACATTTCTCCTATTATTTTACTCTGGAACGCCCCCTTTGCATCTCATTAGAGATGCAAGGGGAAGCGTAGAGTAAAAGGGTGCTAACATGCAAATTTGCGTGTTAGCACCCTGTTGTTGATAGGGTGCTAGTTTTATCTCTGCTCTTTTGGCTTTTAAAGCCAAAAAAGCAGAGATAAAGCCCTTGTTGATATGCCCCTATATTCTGTGAGTGTTTCCTACTTCAGGCAGGATAGCGTGCTTTGTTTACTTTCAGCGCACTGTGAGTGCTTTCACTTTTGGAGGTGCCAGGACAATCTCGACCGCTTGTTTCATTTGCATGTGAATGGATTTTACAGGAAACATGGATTTGCTCATCGCTGGGTTAAAATACAGATGTGCCGAGTCTACTTCGGGGGTGAGCCCCCTTAAGATATGACTTTAATTTTTAAAAAAAAGTTATTTTCCTAAAATATATTGGTCTACGGTGAATGTGAGGGGAAGACGGGATAATACGAATTGTTTTTATATATATGAAAAGCGAAAACAGAGCCAACACATAACAATCAGAGTGGTCTGAAACACTGGAGCAAAGGAGGCATCGGACATTACCTGACTACAGGCTCGCTGGGGCAAAGGGGAAGGCATGCCCCCAGTGTTGGTAACCCCCGTCCGGGGTGTATTTCTCTGGCAAAGCTCCTCTTAACCCAAGCAGGAGGTGGTGGGGGTGCCTCAGGCCAGACCTCCACTGAACAAGATATGCAGTGGAGAGGTTCGCCCTGACCAGCTGCTCTCTTCCCTGGGTTTGCGCCGGGAGGTCTTAGATCAGCCAAGCGCTTCCTTCCCTTGTGTGGGAGCAGGCTGCCCCAGCTCTCTCTGGGACGACTTGTCTCTCCTTAGGTTAGAACTGGAAAGGCGACATGTGGACAAAAACATACAGGCTGGAGGTGCCCTCTCGCTGGTTTAGCAACCCCCTCTCAGCGGTGCGTGCAGCAGGTTGGATGGAGGCCTCTGGGAGTACATTTCTCAAGAGTGGTGTGCCGCAGATCGGAATGGCTTTTGTGCAAGTTTGTCATGCACCAGACTGTTTGCAGCAGCAGGCAGGGAAGGTTACACCAGCTTCTTGTGCACGGGAAGTGTGCACCACCAGGCAGGGAAAGTTCTCTGTGCACCAGCTTCTTGTGAACCGGGAGTGTGCACCAGCAGGTCCGGATGGCTCTTTGTGGACCAGCTTCTTGTGCACGGGGAGTGTGCACAGCAGGTGAGAGAGGGCTCTCTGCACACTGGGTTGTGAGCACCAGCTGACGGGAGAGACCCCGGACTCTGTGTGTGATGTGAGGCAGCTGCCTGCTGGGCCAGCTCTTGTCAGTCACCTCTTTCTGCGAGCCATGTGCATCTGCAGTGAAGCACTCAGCAAGGCGTCTCTCCATAACCTGCTGGTGTGTTTGTAACAAACCACCCATCCTATACCAAGTGTGTACAAATCCTAGCATGCATCATACTTTTATAGCAGAACCGCAAGTGCCAGTGCTGGAGAAATAAATCAGTAGCCCTCTTTTAGGACCCTACCATTTCCTGAAAGAACAAGTGTTGATTATCAGGCAGTGCATATATTAATATTGATCTACCCCCCCCCCCCCCATGTAGGTCTACAATCTGCCATAAACTACCAACAGAAAGTCAAATGATGTTTTCTCACTGCCCTCATGAAATCCAAGGTGTTTACTTGCAGTTCAATGAAATTAGGCATTTGTTTATTGAATGGTTGTTTGCGCATTGCTGATTGGATATAATGGATTGTGCCCCTTGCCAGTTGTCTGCAATCTTGCAATTTGTACTGCCCAATGTAGCACCAAACGTTGCTGCCTTCAGCAAAATTATGTGTCCAACAAGAATTTTCACTCTAGGTGAGATATTTTATACTCCCTAGTTCTGGACAAAATATGGTAATTTTACCCTAGATATTATTTTCTTCTCCCAACAATGTGTTAATAATTATTTTTCGCTGAATATTAGTGACTGATGGGGGGCGTGGCCGACCGGCAACCGAGATGGCGGTGCTCGAGTAGAGCTCTGTATCCTGCCGGCCTGAAACTACGAGTAAATCCGTCAAATATCCTGCAAAAAACCCAGGATTGCTGTGCCCAGTGCTCTCCGAGACCCCGAGACACTCGGAGCGGGAAGGGGTGAATCGGAGTTTTGAAGTTAAGAAACTTCAAGTTGCGACGAGGGAGATGGAAGCCCGGCTGGAGGATCAGGAGGGGAGGGCACGCAGGAACAACGTCCTCATCCTGGGTGTGCCGGAACCGAGGGAGGACCAGGCAGAGGACCTCTTTGGTGAAGATCTGATTCAGAATCATCTGCAGCCACGCTCGCTTACCCGATATTTCTATGTGGAAAGGGCCCATAGGGTGCCAGGTGGTCCTCCCAAACCTGGTGCCCCTCCACGCCCTCTCATAGCCAGAATTTTCAACTATAGTGACCGGGCAAATAAGGAAAGGCTTCCCATTCATTCCTATGGTCCTACAGGCCCATAGGACTGAATGGGAAATTGCAATAGGTACTCACAAAGTGCGCATGAAATTTCAGGGTGCATGGGTGTCAAAAGGACACCCTGTTGCACCCCTGAAATTGATCTGTGCACATATGTTGCGCACACACATGCCCTAAAGGCATGTGTGTGCGGAACATGAAACTTTGAAAAATGCACAATAGCATTTCAAAGGCTTAGCATTTACCATGACGTTCTACTTCATGGTAATTTGCGCCCCTTATTAGCGAAATCGCTAATTGTATTACTTTAATGCATTGCATTTAAGGAATCTCAATTTGCGATTCCTTAAATGCAATCGCAATTTAAGAAATCGCAATTTAGAGATAACTTAAATTGTGATTTTTGCATTTGGGATGATGCATCCCAAATGCAAAAATACCGGTCGCAAAGGGGCAGATTCTGACAATCTGCCCGTTTGAGACCGGTTTTTCTTTTGACGCATGTGCCTATTTGTTCTGAAAAGGGTGGTGTCTTGTTGACTGTTGGGCCATGTATATTCTGGCTGTTAGTGTGCTACAGCTTCATGTCTCTTACCATGAGACCTGGACTGCTTCCCGGCGGGAGCGGTCACAAGCCATCCTATATGGGATTTCTGGTCGGAATTGGGGTAGTATAAGACCTTGGGCTGGGGTTGGCGGGGCCACATTCCCTCTACAATAGTTTAAAGGGTGGGGTAAACAGGCGCTTTGCACTTTTGGGGAGTGGGCAGTTTGGAGTCCACGTTGGAGGGAGGCAGGGAGGGGGGAGAGGGCGGATGGATTCTTAGGGGTTTGTTGTTTTATTGTTGCATGCCTAATTTCATTTGCAATATTGTTCGCTTACAGTGCAAGAAAGGTACCTATTTTGGTAATAGAATGTCTGACACTAGAATACGTGACTTGTTTGACAATGTTGCAGCTCCTCTTACTTGTTAGAAGGGGGGTATGTTACTGTATGAGTCCTTGATCCAGGCTCTGAGCCTCAGTTGACTAGCCATTTATGTGACGTAATGAAGTGGGGACTTCATTACGTCACATAAATGGCTAGTCAACTGAAACAGCCTGGGCGACTAGACCGACTTAAATTGCTTTCATGGAATGTGAATGGGGTTGGGGATGAAATAAAGAGAGGGATTGTTTTGAAGACTTAAAGAGGCAGGCCCCTGATGTTTTCCTGCTGCAGGAAACGCACATACAAGGCTCCACATTCTGCACTTTGAATAGGTGGGGGTATAAGTTAGTGGTGAATACAGGCTACACCAAGGGTTCCAGGGGGGGTAGGAATTCTTCTCCGTAAGTCCTCCCCTTATCAGGTCCAAACTGTTACACGCGACCACTTGGGTAGGTTTGTGACGCTGACGGGTACCTGGGGGGGGGGGGGCGACTAATTAACATCACTTCATTGTACATTCCACCTCGACTTCACCATCCAACACTTACTGATTTGGGTACACATCTGCTCAATTTGCCTGAGGGTGAGTTGCTCCTTGGGGGTGATTGTAATGCAGCATTAAATGGTGAAATAGACAGGCGGCCTGCCAGGCCGGATGAGCCAGCGGGGAAAGGGCTTGGAGATTTCTTGATGGCAATAGGCCTGCTGGACCTCTGGCGAGCCCAAAATCCGTCCTCCCTCCAATACACCTTTCAATCGGGGGCACACGGGAGTCTGTCCCAAATAGAATATATATTCTGCAAGTCGGACCAACTTTCCCTGTTTAGTGGGGAGGGTCTCCTCCCTAGAGGAATTTCTGATCACTCCCCGGTGATAGCTACATATGGCGATTGTCCTTCCGAGCATCGCGGTGAGATGCGGCTCAATCCCTGGTATTTCAAGCTCCCTAAGGTACGGGAGGGCCTAATTGACATGACAGTAACGTATTTCAAAGAAAACGTGGGCTCATTGAAATCGGCCTCCACGCTGTGGGAAGCGTACACAACTGTGATTTTGGGTCAGGGTGTATCTATGGTAGCTGGGCATAAAAAAGAATAGCATAAACAACTGCTGGATCTAGAAAGCAAAATAACCCAACTGGAAGAGGACCTAGTGACTGTATTGTCCCCCGAACACAAACATAAGTTGCTTCTTAAACAGAAGGAATACAGAGATATCGCCTCAGAGGCAGCTAGGGCTTACTATCAAGCCACGCAGTGTCAAGTTCATGAAATAGGAGATAAGGCAAACAAGCTTTTGGCATGGCTGGACCGACGTGAACAGGCCTCCAGGTGGATCTCTGGGATTGTCACAGAGGGCAGGGATCGCCTCACGGACAGGAACAGCATAGCAGGGGCATTTGCAGAGTAATTTCAAGCAGTATACTCATCCGAGAGCGCATACTCAGGGGTCAAAGCAGGGGAGTTGTTGTCCACCCCAAGACTCTCAGTATTAGAAGATGCAGAGGTGGAGGAGCTCGAGCTGGATTTGACCAGAGAAGAGGTTACCAAGGCAATTGGTGACTTACAATCTGGAAAGGCGATGGAACCGTGTGGTCTTCCAATCGAACTATTTAAAATCAACGCATCTACCATTACGCCCTACTTAATTGATATGCATTAAGAAAGCGTGGTAACTGGCTGCCTTCCTGAGGCCCAAAGACTGGCAGATGTGGTAGTGATTCATAAACATGGCAATCCCCCAGATCAGTGTGGGTCGTACCGGACAATATTGTTATTAAATCCGGAAGTGAAAATATTGGCAAAGATTCAGGCCACGCGTTTGCTCCATAAATTAATTCATCCCTATCAGTGCGGATTTATGCCGGGCAGGAACACGGCGCTCAATCTGCAGAGGCTTCATTGAGTCCTAGGTAGAGCCCAGACTATACAAGAGGATGCTGTAATTATGTCGCTAGATGCCAAAATGGCGTTTGATCTGATAGAATGGCCCTATCTCTTTGCGGCATTAAGACATTACGGCTTTGGCCTGATATTTCTGTTCAGCTGCTGTACTCGGAACCCTTGGCAAGAGTGACGGTCAACAGGGGTCACTCAGCATCCTTCACCCTGCATAGCGGGACGTGGCAGGGATGTCCGCTCTCACCTTTCATATTTGCCTTGGTCCTTGAGCCATTGGCAATCTGGATTAGAGGTGACCCCCGCATCAGAGGCTTGAACTGGACGCCGGGTTGGGAAGATAGAATTTCCCTTTATGCAGATGACATCTTATTGTATCTGGACCGGCCTTATCATTCCATCCATAGAATACTCCACAAATTCACCCTGTTCTAGAAATATTCTGGTTATACCATGAATTGGGTAAGTCCTCAATCTATATTCTTGCTGGGAGTGATAGCAGACTACCCACTCATTGAGGTGCCAAAACAGTTATAGAGGGTTTTCATTATTTAGGGATTGTTGTCACGACGGACTCGGCGGTCTTTTATGAAAATATTTTGGTCCCGCCTCTGCGCTGTCTACAGGCCGATGTACAACACTGGAAGTCGCTGCCCCTCACGCTCTTGGGCAGGGTGGCTCTATATAAAAGTATGGCGCTGCCTCCATTTGTTTACGCATTACAAAATACGCCCTTTCCCAATCCATCTAAATACTTTCAGGCCGTAGAATCAGAGGTCAGGACCCTATTGTGGAATGCTGAAAACCCCTGTATCTCTTTGACTAAGCTCACGAAGGGCTGGTATGACGGGGGCATTGTTCTGCCGGCACTCAAGAGTCTCAAGCACCAAGACACCCCCGGGTATTTGTGCGCTTTATAAATCCCACTAACCTTAACATTAACATTGGGCATCACAACTAGCGGTCAATAATCATTGGATGCACTGGGTGATTGATGAACCTGCTTATAGGATGGATAGATATAATAAGGCAAATGGTTCTTACCAACGAGCACTCTATGGGGAGTGGAGAAATGCCCCGGTATTCACGCCGACTGCTACCACGGTGGCACTGTGGCACGCTGTGACTGCCACCTTGGGTTGTAAGAATAAGATTAGCCTTGACACCCCTCTCTTCGACTCTGAGCAACTAGGGCTCTTGGCTCATAGTTCCAGGTTTCGTAGTTGGGATCTCATTGGGCTCTCAAGGGTAGGTGACCTGTGGGCAAAGGGCAGGGTGGTCACATTTAGTGATCTACAGCATCAACATGATCTTAATCCAGGGGAAACTTATCGATACTTACAGGTGTGCAGCGCATTGTATAAGGCCGTCTCCGTGGGAGCAGACCTCCCAGCAGCCTCGCCCCTAGAAGATAGACTACTAGATAATTATTTGAAGGAGAAAGTAATCTCCTTGGCCTACAAGAACATTTTAAACAACTCTCTAGATGCTTTGGGGAAGGTCTGTGCAAAGTGAGAGTAGGATGTGGGAGATCTGGATGATGAAAAATGGCAGGAGGCATTGGCATCTCCCAGAGAGGTCGCGGTGCATTCCAGATTTAAATTGGTCCAACTTAAGCTCCTCCACAGAATTTATTATACAGGCATCCCTTTAGCTGGGGTGGGCATTCTGGGTTCCCCGCAGTGTCCCCGGGGATGTGGGCAAGTTGGCACGTACTTCCATCAGTGGTGGGAGTGCCCAAGTATACGGCTGTATTGGAGTAAAGTGACCGCAAAAATGTTGGAAGTTTGCAGAAAAAGTGTGGAAGTCACCCCCGACTTCGCCCTTTAAAAGTATGGGATGCAACTGACGTGACGGCAAAGGAAAGAATCTGGGTCACCCTTGGGAATGTTGTAGCGAAACGAAATATAGCCAGAACCTGGAGGGGCAACACGATACCCAAACTCCATGATTGGGAAACGGATATGGACAGGTGTATGCAGACAGAGAGAGTGGTTTATGAAGGGAGGGGTTGCCCCCAGAAATGGACCAAGATCTGAGGTGAATGGAACAAACCGAGGGCAATGCTATGTGAACCGTTTCTAGATCCCTCTGTACAAGAAGACATGACTCTGTAATATCATTGGTCAGCATGTTGTACTTGAAGGACTGTATTGTGATAGGGATGTTGGACTGCAAAGAAGATTTAATGTGGTTACGGTACTTATGCACTATGTCACTTTATGATAGAGTCTTCTATGTTGGTTTCTTTTGTCAATAAAAAGATTTAACAATAGTGACTGATGTATGATGGCCCTCTTCTGTGAGCCACTAGCCTCAAGAGGGGTTGCCACCTTGATAATACAGTTTAAATGGCAACTGATTTCACCTGTGCTTCCTAATGGAACCTTCCATAGTGATTAATGATCTTGAGCTGACTTAAGAGCATAGCCATATTTAAAAAAAGAAATATTTATGTTATTTTGCTCATTTTTTTTTTTTTTAAATATGTTTATTAGTTTACAACAAACATGGTAACAGACATAGAGATGAGAGTCAAATAGCAATATCCAGCAATAGACAACCCTCCCTCCCACCCACCGGCATAGCAGATGACAATACATTGTGTATTTGAGGAATCCTGTACATCACAGACAGTCATGAGTGAAGTAGTATAAACATATTCAATGGTCCGCACTCTCCTAGTAAAGCAACTGTTGCACAAGCACTAAAAGGCATGCGTAATACGGGTTATATCAGATCTTGGTGAGCCAACAAGTATACAGTAAGTGGGGCCCAGAAATCTTTGGGGCGTGAAGCGTCGGGTAGTTCATCCGCATAGACCCCCAACTGGTCTCTACAGTAACGTAAATCACGGATCCATTTTTTTTACAGTTGGAGTGGTTTTCGCCCCCCAACACTGTGCAACAGCCCTTTTGGCCAACAGAGAGTAAACCGCAACTATACGTTGATTATAGGGCTTAAGACCTTTCACATATCCAAGGAGGCAGACCTCTGGAGCACAATGCACAGGTTCCAGCACAATATCAGTAAGCACACTCACCACCTTGGACCAAAATGCAACTATACCTGCACACATCCATGCCACATGCAGGAGATCAGCATCAGCTTGCCCACACCTCACGCAGCAAGCAGACTCGCGCAAACCAAACCTACAGAGTTGTAGAGGGGTATATTATAGCTGGTGTAGATATTTAAAGTGGATGATGCGAAGATTACAATTTGCCGTGAGGCGACCTGTTAGCTCGCAGCAAGCTTTCCAAAGATCT
The DNA here is from genome assembly GCF_964204655.1 of Triturus cristatus. Lineage (NCBI taxonomy): Eukaryota > Metazoa > Chordata > Amphibia > Caudata > Salamandridae > Triturus > Triturus cristatus. Next base: position 797,358,113 of record NC_140586.1, read on the forward strand.
AGTGTGAGAATGGACCCCAGCGCAGTGTGCCATCTAAGGTACGAGGGGTGTTCCCTCAATTCCCGCTCGCGCAGGGAGGTGTTATATAACTTGGTGATTAGGCCCTTTCTCTCTTCCCCCGCCAGCACCGCCTGCAGCGCCAGCAGAGTTGTAGGTTCATCATTGATAATTCAGGTAAATGTCTCTAACAGCTTGCCGGACTCTGATGTAAGCAAAACTCAACATAAATCCACGATTCTTACCCCCCTGTACATCCTGCAAAGACCGGAACTGACCCTGTTTATACAAGTCCCCCATCCAGGTGATCCCGACAGCCGCTAATTCCCGCAGCAGTGGGGCGTATAAGTAAGGAAGCTGCGACCTTTTAGCTAGCGTCTTCCAAGCCCAATGGCGGTGTGTCCATTAGGGCGCTGGGGCGTTGACCCACATGCTGCCCGAGCCCGCAGCTCCCTCGGTTGCTGTGAATTAAGTAAACTGACAATGCATATCAGTCAGCATGAGGCCGGATCGCCCACCCCCTTCAGAGTCTGAAGGGGGTGGGCGCTCCGCCTGATACTGACTGACATGCATTGTCAGCCCAAGGGATGGCACGGAGCGCACAGCAGGCAGCAGCACAAGTGCGCATGCTGGGTTTAGGTCGGAGAATTTTTCCGACCAGCCCAGTCATGTGCACTAGTGTTGAGTCTGGCTGGTGGCTGCGCATTAGAAGAGCGAGGGTTGATCAACGCCGCAACCCTCGGTCTCCTAATGGGCAGGCGGGCAGCGAGTATCCCTGCTAAGCCAATCCTGGTGCTGCTGGAGTAGCGTCAGTATTGGCTGAGAGGGTTTGCAACTCCAGTGACGTGGCTGTCCCTGTAGAAGAAGAGGTAACGTTGAAGACGCCAACTCGGGACCCCGGCCCAGGAGCAGTCAGAGGCGGTCCCGGTCAGGTAATTTTTCTTTCTTTCTTTATTTTTTTTAATCTCCCCCGGCCCCCACCCCTGCACGGATTGCGAGCGCGAGCTGCGACTGCCTTCTGCACTGTTGAGGCAGTGGCCCTGCTGCACCATTCAGTAATGACCTTAAGGCTTTCTTCTGGCAGTGCTGCGATGCCTACCTTTTATACAGCACATGCCTTGGATTTCGGTTCGCGTGGAACTTGGCACTGTGAGGGGAATTCTGGATGCGTGCACTTTCCCTTAAGATGATCGGATTCTTCCACAGCACTTGTGTCCCTGTGGCCAGATTCACAAGGAAGCGCTGACTTCCATACTTGGACGGGAAGACACTGGCTCGCGCACTGGGACGGGGAGGCTTGGGCAGGGTACAGTGAAACACGCAGCAGGATAGAGAGATCCTGCTCGCGCAGTGGGACAGGGAGCTACTGACACGCAGGCTGGGATAGTGAACAGTGAAACACACAGCAGGACAAAGAGGTCCTGGCTCACGCACTGGGACAGGGAGCTACTGACATGCAGGCTGAGACGGGGAACAGTAAAACACGCAGCAGGACAGAGAGATATTGTCTTGTGCACTGGGACAGAGAGGTACTGACATGCAGGCTGGGACAGTGAACAGTGAGTGAAATACTCAGCAGGACAGGGAATTACTGGCTCGCCCACTGGGACAGGGAGGTAGCGACACGCAGCCATGCAGGTGAGGGTTTCTCTGCACACGAGGGAATAACGTTCCATGTAAGTGAGCTGTGCCCGGAGCTCTGTACACAAGAGAATAACGTTCCATGTAAGTGAGCTGTGCCCGGAGCTCTGTACACTAGAGTCTATTTCCCATGCAGGTAAGGGGTGCTCTGAGCGCTGTACACCAGGGTGTAGCATCCTATGTAGGTGAGCTGTGCCCAGAGATCTATACACTCTATACACTTTTATAAATCGTGTGTAAAAAAGTACATGTAAATTTACAAACTTTCGAACGTTGCACACTTTCACCGAATCAATAATTAATTAAATGGATAAGTGAATATAAGAAGCCTCGAAGCACACCCGTGCCGGGAACGAAGGGCTCGCGTGTGTGCGTTATTATTAACATATTTACTGCTCACCCGTTCCCGAGGGGTTGGGGCTGTGCAGATAGCCCTTCCTATACCGGGGCTGCCTCACAGTCCTCCGTACGTGCCATGGGTGTACCCCGGATGACGTACGTGCACTGGTGTCAGGACTGCTCCCACTGGCATGTGAGTGGCATCGTGGTATCAAGCGGCACACACCTGCGCCTTGTGCTGGCAACTGTTCCCCTGCTGCCACCCTGGCCGTGTAGTCCTGTGCATATGGATGTCAATGTACATCTTCGGGGGATAGGGGTCAGGAGTGGGTTGAGGGCAGTTTTTGGGGTTGAGGCAGGTTTTTTAGGGTTTAGGCTTGAGATTTGGTAGGGTTCCCCGAGTCTAGAGCTCAGGTCCCGTTTGAGGTTGGTGTATATTGAAGTTGGCAAGGTTTGAGTGTGGTTTGGTTCTAATTTGGCCACCTTCTGCTGATTTTTGGGTGTTTTTGAAGGTTCGCGGGTGGGGGATGTTTGGGTGAAAAGTCATACCCCTTCCAGTGGATCCACTGAGTTCTGGCTTGGTGAGATTGTTGGAAATCGATGGAACTAGTGTCCCAGTAAGTTTGAAGATGATCGACGCAGTGCTTTTTTGTGAAGGCCCGGTTTTGGGGTTTGTGGAGAAGTGGTTTTTAGGGGGTTCCAGTTGCTGGAAGGGAAAACGTGTTCTGTGAGTGATAGGTAGGGATGTTTGCTACGTGTGTAGTGATTTTTGCAGGAATGGATTGGTGGGAAGGGTGTTTTTAAGCAATGTCGAAAACGGGAAAACGCTGCCATAGGGGCCCATGTTAATAGTCAATTTTGCATACTTTTGGGGTGAAATTGGAGGGTGTTCTAGGTGGATTTGCTTAGCTGGGATCAGAGTTGGCAACCTCTAGTTTTGATTGCAAGTGGTCTGAAGAAAATTCATCGAGGGGAAGTAGATGTTTTGGGCCTACTTTGAGTGCGTTTTGAAACGATATTAGGCCTTTTGGAGGTCACGGTAATGCACGTTTTTGGGACGCTAATTCCACTGAATCGGGAATGAGTTGAAGGGGTCGGGAGCTATGGTGGGAACGTCTAGTTGTGGATGAAAGTGGAATTTTGCTTGTAGGTGGAGGGGAAAGAGGATTCTGGCCCTGTTTCCGAGGTGCATTTTTCTGCCATAGGCTAACATTGCCGGTAATGCGTCTTACAAGTGACTCATAGGCGTGCACTTTTTGAGGCTCACCGGGGTTTTACTTAACAGATTGTGGTCTGTCCTGGTGCGGGCTGCCCTGATCATCTGTACAGTTGTGTTAAGGTGCCTTGCCACTGGTGAATGCGCCCTCCCTCTTTGCCCTCTCTATTGCAGGCGCTGGGCATCCGTCTGCTTGGGTTGGCATGGACAAGTGGTAGTGGCACGAAGCTCAACCAAGCTCAATGCTGACTCTTTACTGGGTTTAAATAGCTCCTATGCAAGAGGCCACTAAATAGATAACACAGCACTACACCGCACCAACACTGCAATGTAGCACACAACAGCAGTGGTATGCTAATACATTTGTACAGCATTCCCTAAGCGCTAGTGTCCAAGTAAATTCATCACCCTGTCAAGCATGGTATTGTACATGTTAGCTTGTGGTTCTATCCAGTATGATTAAGAATAGCTGTGCTACCTTGGTACCAGTAAATTGCTGTTCATTTAGTTCCATATTCCAAGAGCATTCTCATTATGTTTCAAACTTCTATAAGGGTTCTTATCTCCCACAACTCTAAACAGTAGTATTGACTGAGCTGTTCTTCACACCTTGTGGTTTGCTTGAAAATGCACCATTTGCCCACTCTTTTTTTGACATTTTCCCAGGGGGAAGAACCCCCCTGAAACCCCAGTAGGTGGTTCATGCTCGCTCGCTAAGCTCGCTTGCCGCAAGTGAAGTACGACAATGGTTTTACACCGCACCACTTTCAAATGTCACCAGACGCCACTGTCCATGCCCATGCAGTACTTTGCACAGGATTAATTTCAGTCCTAGGGCCTCCCGAACACCCAGAAAGAGTTGCTGCCTGCAGTGGCATTGGAAAAACAGCATCCAATTCAATAGAAAAACGAGGTTGAAATCTCTGCGGAAACTGCCAGTAGTGCGCGAACTGCGCCTGTGCACACAGATAATATAGTCGGAGGTCAGGAGCCTCAAACCCACCCCGATCAAATGGCTGTACCAGGACATCCCAGCTGCATCTGGGTTTCTTACCACCCCATACAAATGTGAGTATTGCCGACTGGAGCGTCTTAAACAGCACAATATTCAACTTAATTGCAATATTAACAAAAAAATAGAGCAGCTAAGGTAGGAAAGCAATGCGAGCGAGAGGGGCAAGCGCACCCACCATTCCGCCTGCTCAGTGATCCGCGTAATAGCTCGGCCATAGTTCTCAGATATCACCTTATCCGGATCTCTGTGCAACCATATCCCCAGGTACCTCACTGGATCATGAGTACACATTAGCGCTAAATCCAGCTCCACCATCACCAGATGTCAGTGGGATCACCACCGACTTTGCCCAATTAATCCCTAGGCCTGAGTACCGCTCAAATTTAACATACTCTCGGAGCAATTCTGGCAAGAAAGTGGCATGATCGCAAACGTACAATAGCATGTCCTCGGCAGGCAGTGAGACCACGAGTGGTCTCTGCCGAAAGCGTAGTGCGGCTGCTGCATGCCTCTGTCGAAGTTTACAAGCCAGAGGCTCCAGTGCCAACGAGAAGAGCATCGGCGACAGGGGGCACCCCTACCGCGTGCCTCTCTCTATGGGAAAAGCCGAAGACACCCACCCATTAACGTGTACTCGAGCAACAGGTTCCGTGTACAGCACCTTGATCCATTGAAGAAAAAACTAGGGAATACCCATTCTGGTTAGAACCGTGAACATGTAGCCCCATTGAAGGGAATCGAAAGCCTTTGCTGCATCGAGCAGCACCGCCGCTGCCTGAAAATCTGGAGCAAAATAATGCAATGTGGAAAACACTGTGTGTAGGTTATGTGTTGTAGATCGGGCAGACACAAATCCCGACTGGTCCGGGAGGACCAGGAGAGGGATCAGCGGTTAAAGCCTGCTGGCTATCATCTTTGTCAGGATCTTGGCATCTATATTAATGATTGAAAGGGGCCTATATGAGTCACACCGATTGGCGGTCTTGTCTAGTTTTAACAGGGTCACCAGCAGGGCCTCTTTGAGGGAAGGTCTCCCCTCCTCATATGCCTCCGCATATACTGCAAGGAACCTAGTGGCGAGGTCGTCCACAAAGGTCTTATAAAACTTGCTAGGGAGCCCGTCCAACCCCACGGCCTTACATGTAGGTTGTGACGTTATAGCTGATTTAACGTCCTCGATATAAAATGGCTGCGAAATATATTCCCGGTGTGCATAGGAAAGCCACCCCAGCGATAACAGTCTATCTCCTCAGTCAGTGTTACACCCCTAGTCGCGTAAAGTTTAGTGTAAAATTGTAGGACTATATCACAAATCTCGGGAGTTGAGTAGTGTGTGACTCCATCGTCTTCCAGTAGTTCCATAATACACTCCTGGCTATGTGGCGCTGCTAGCTTCTGCACCAAAGAACAGCTTGATTGACCCCTCACCCCATAGTCGCGGGCAGTACTGCATCTAGATTGGTGTAATAACTCCTGGTCAGCTGTTTCTTTGTGTTCAGTGACAAGGTCTGTTAATGCAGCTAACATCTTTGGAGAGGGATTTTTCTCGTACTCGCACTCGAGTGTGGATATGTCAGTCGCCAATTTGTGTATTCTGCGTCTGAGGTCTCACAACACTCCCGACTACACGCCTATGCAAGCCCCCCCTGATGGTCACCTTGAATGCCTCCCAAAGCACTCCAGCACTTTCTACTGAGTCCTCATTTTTGCGAAAAAAGCTACGAATTGCCTCGCCAATAGTTTGTTTAAAAACCGGGTTAGTTTGCGCAGTCTGCTGCAGTCGACATGCAAAGGGTGGCCTCTCACATGTGGGTACCTGTAACTCAAGAACCACAGGAGAATGATCTGAGTGTTCGAGCCATATGCCCGACCTTCACCACCCATGTGCAAACGACCTATGAAACAAGCCAGAAATCTATGCAGGACCAAGTCCCATGTACCAAGGATACAAATGTGATCTCTCTACCCTCAGAGTGTTGAAGGGAGCAGACATCATGCAGTTTGCCAGCATCCAATATACCCAATAGCGTCTCCGCTGCCTGCTTAAGCTTCACTGTTCCACTACTAACCCTGTCTAAGGCGACATTTAGACAGACATTGAAGTCGCTTCCCCAAATTATCTAAGCCAGAGGGAACCCAGAAATACAGCCCATACATCCGCAAAAAACGATGGATCATCAGAGTTTGGCCCATATACATTGACCAATAACACACTCATGCCACCCAATTGACCATGTACTATTGCCCCTTGCTCATGCTCATCCGTGTCAGTCCGAACCATAGTAAAGGGGACCCCTTTTTTAACAAGGGTCATCACACCCCTAGAATAAGTAGAGTATGATGATGCAATTCTCACACCTGCCCAGCGTGCACACCCTCTTTGTGCCGATTCCTTAGTGCGGTGTGTCTCTTGAAGTAAAGCCACTTGCACCTTCATTCTATCCAAGTACGCCAAAACAGATCGTACTTTTTTAGGGGTGTTTAGTCCATGCACGTTCCAAGTGACGAACTCAATCCTACCACTCATACCGTCCATACATCAGCAAACTGATACAAACACTATGGTGCCGATTACGATCCAGTAAAAACCGGGTACGAACCGTCGGTCGGAGCGTTTTCTCCGTCCGACTCGTACCCGGTTGTAAAACTTTACAAACATGGAATTACGATTCGCACGGAAACACCATTTCCGTACGAATCGTAAAAAACACCGACCGACGAAAATACACGTACGAATGTGAACCGGGAATGCTGCGACGTGACGTCGGGACGCTGTCAGGCAGCGTTTCACGACCCAGGAAGTACGATTCGAACCGACAGCAGTCCGGACGGCAATATTTTTACGGCACCCGAAAAGTGCCGGAAAAGCGAAGTATGGCGCGAAACGACCAGAGTAGGTGGCCCGGTACGCGCCGACCCCCCCCAGCCCCCGTACGTTCGAGTCGAACCCCCCCAGCCCCCGTACATTCGAGTCGAACCCCCCCGTGTATGTACACCCGTGTACGTGTCGAACCCCCCCGAGTATGTACACCTGTGTACGTTCGAGTCGTACCCCCACCCGTGTATGTACGGTGCGTACCCCCAGCGCGTAGTCTCCGGGGGGTTCGACACGTACACGGGTGTACATACACGGGGGTTCGACACGTACACGGGTGTACATACACAGGTGGGGGTACGACTCGAACATACACAGGTGTATATACTCGGGGGGGTTCGACACGTACACGGGTGTACATACACGGGGGGGTTCGACATGTACACGGGTGTACATACACGGGGGTTCGACACGTACACGGGTGTACATACACGGGTGGGGGTACGACTCGAACATACACAGGTGTACATACTCGGGGGGGTTCAACACGTACACGGGTGTACATACACGGGGGTTCGACTCGAACGTACAGGGGCTGGGGGGGTTCGACTCGAACGTATGGGGGCTGGGGGGGGTCGGCGCGTACATACGGGGGCTGGGGGGGGTGTTCGGCGCGTATGCGGGCACATGTCTCCATGGTTGCTATGGGAGTTCGGTGCGGACGGTGTTTTTTCCATACGGTTGTAACATCGGATGCACGGGATGGATCGTAATTCCGCGGTCGGACTTCACTTTTCACATTTGTACGGTAAATCGTCCGTGGACGTGTCGGACACATTTTCCGACCCGAGGACGTGTGGGGAATAATTCCCAATGCGATTCGTATGGACTTTTTACCATGCGAATCGTAATTGGAAGTTTGTACGGCACTTGTACGATTCGTACGGTAACAAGACCGGATACGAGTCGTACGGGGAATGTTTTTTACCGGATCGTGATCGTATGTCCAAAGTAACATAACATGACTTAACAGCAGATTCATAGTACAAATGCAATACAGGCATGAACACCCCAGTTGCACTCCCCCCCCACCCACTTCAGCGTCCCAAACTTGCCAAAGCCATCCCAGCTTAGTAAAACCCATCCCCAACAAAACCAAACATGAGAAATTTGCATTTGGGGTACACTCATTTGGGGAACGCAAAGTGCTACTAGCTCCCCAACCAGTAGGAGGTGGCTGAGCAGGTCTAGAAACGGTGCCAAAGTTTCAATCCCCATCCACCACAGCGCACACCATAACCTGAGCACACTCTCACCAGGAAGTACAGACACCTCTAAGCAAACACGTATATGACTAGCAGTATTGTGTGCATGATACAATCCTGAATTAAAGAGTGAAGTTACAATAAAAGCAAATAATCAACACATCTCCCTATTGGTCCTCATCCTCTCGGTCCGTGCTGGACTCACGCCTCCTGCGTTTCAGCTGTTTAGCATGCTCGAGGGCAACCTTGGGGTTGGAGAAGATTTTAGAGTTGGCGTCTGGACCTATGCGTAAATGAGCGGGATATAACATTGCAAATGGGACACCCTCAGATTGCAAATAATCTTTCACTGCACCAAATTCCTTTCTAGCAGACTGCACTGCCCCGGTAAAATTCGGAAAAAAGGCCAAAGTGTTACCCTGGTGCTCAATGTTATCCTTGTCTCAGGCCGTCCGCAAAATAGTGTCACGGTCTCTAGAGTTTAATAGTCTTGCTATTAATGGGAGTGGAGGGGACAGGTCTCGCTGCAAGAGAGCGGTGAGCCCGCTCAATGATAAACATGCTGGAAAGTTTCTCAGTTCCAAAGATGTCCTTGATGAGGTTCTCCATGAAAGTCTCCATTTTTCCCACATTTGTGGACTCCGGCAGTCCCGTGAGCCTGCTGTTATTGCGCCGGGACCGTGCTTCCAAATCCTCATTCTTGAATGAGGGACAGTACCTTCCCCATATTTAGCACCTTTTCCAGCAACTTCACTCAACCCATCTTCCGTCGCAGAGACTCGTTGTTCAACTTCCCCCATGCTGGCATTCTGCTTCTCCAGCTGCGCAGACATGTGATCAAGACGGTTATTCACTGCGGCCATCATGCCCTCAATGGATTGAAGGCTGCGCTGCATTGCCAACAGCGTGGCTTCGAGAGGGGGGGGGGGTGTCGTCTGGGGCATCAGCCTCCGAGTCCGAGGCTGCCTTCTGTGATGTTTCACCAGCTTTGCGGGCCTCAAACGTGAGGCGCGGTTGGGTTTTTTCAGTTCTCCCCATTGCAAACACACTTAGAGGCACCTCCTATTCCGGTTGTGCACTAGGACACTAGGACACCTCGAAGAATTATGCACTCCACAGTCGCAACTCCAATTGAGAGCTGTTAATGCAAGGGGTCCCAGCAGAGAGCTACTCAGCACACTGAAACCTGAGGGGCCGATCCGACAAGTGCCAGCAGGGAAAGGTTCAGCGCGCACCAGGTACAAACAAAGGCCCACCCCGATGCAGCGCCCGAACCTCAAGATCCAGCAAACACACTGAAAAGCGGCACGCAGCAGGGAGGGTCCCAAAGCAGCTTACCACACAATATAACAACTTGGAGTTTTAGGTCCCACTGGCGATCAGTTCAGATAGGTGCAGGACTACACCAGGTAGCCGATGAAGGCCTAGTGTGATAGTGTCCTCCCCGATGGTATTATATAGCCAGGCGCTGAAGTAGTACAGTGGCAGCCAGTCAATACAGACCCCAAGCGGGCCTAATCCACAATGGATCGTATGCAGAAGGGGCCAGGCACTGCTGTACAGACTTAGGCCACAGTGCATCTCCCCACTTCCACTGGCAGCCTCAGGCAATACGGCAATCCAGGCCTGCCCAGTACCCAGCACTAGCCACCTCACCCGGTGCGCGCTCCAACCGGTAACCACCGCAGCTCGCAGAGCGCGACACCCTGCCAGGGCCCCTACCCACCGCTGCAGCCTACGGCCCAGGCAGCACCGCACCCCACTTACTACCACGACACCGGGAGCAGATCGATCGGCAGTGAGCTTCCTCCAGTATCGCCCAGGCCACAGGGAGTCCAGTCGGGCAGCCGCTCCACTTCGCACACAGCTCCGCACTCCCAGGCTCTATGGCAGGCACCAGTGCACACACGCACAACTCCTCTGCTGCTGTCGTTCCTGCTCCGGAGGCAGCCAAGCGAGTCAGGACACAACAATGAAGCGCAACCAGGGAGCCATACACCCGCACTCAACTCCCACATCAGGGGCTCCAGGAAATAGGCTCCGCTTCAGGATCATGCAGTGGGTGTCATTGTGCAAGCGCTCGCCAGTGCAAACACGGGCCCATTTTCAGGTGCTGTGGTGGCTGAAACTTCTCTACACCCCGCGCACCGGCCAGTGGCCACACAGCTCAGCCCAGCCCAGAAAGGGGTGCAGATGCATCGTTTTAGGGCAGATAATGGTAGGATTGCGGCTCAGCCGGGCAGAGCTGCACTAGGGTGCGGTCATTTTGCCGTGCACCCTCTAGCGCCCCCCTCATTTTGCTCTACTTTAAATCAGAAAATGTTTGATCATCACTAGATGTTCAGAGGATTAGCTAATCCTAAACTGAAACGTGTGGGAATTAAACTCTAGTTTGTTCCCTTGTATTGTTTGCAAAATCCATTGGTCTGATTTAAGTAGCCTCCTGCCACCTAACATTTCAGATGAAGAAAGGTTTACATTTATCTATGTACCAGAATCTTCTGGATAGCCCTCTCCCATGTTAAAACCTTCCTCAAAACTGACTTGTTAGTAGAAAGAATGGTGTGCATCCTGGTCCGTCGCTGACACTAGCTGGAAGCCCACCTCTAAATGAGGGCAAGTTGTCAGCTGCACCTCTGCAAGGTTTTCCTGTCAATAAGACATGTTTGTGCGTGGTATGATAATTTCAGACTGAGGGTCTGTTTGAAGACCAGCTAGGTCGGTTGTTTTTTTAAGTTTGCATGCAAGCATATTTAATTTATGCACTGTAATAGGCATTTATACATGAAGAAAAAGATAAACGTATACCCTGTTGTGATTTGACATGATCATCAGTGAGTTTCTATAAGGATATTAGGGACTGATACATTTCTCCCTGTATGGTTGATCATTGTCTAAAGTCTTCAACCGTTTGAACCTAGATCTTTTTTTTTTTTAACACCCCAAGATACAGACTTGGAGCTTAGCTCCTACCTATTAGTTTTTTGCGTCACCAAAAAGGTACAATTATCCACACAATTCAACTCCACACATTTTCAAACCACACCACATTATTCAACTCAACAACACAATTACACAACACATCGCATACATCCATTCCACACCACAGAATTCTACATCATGCCACAAAATTCTACAGCACATCACATAATTAAACTCCCACTACATACCATTCCACATAATTACACCCCATAACACACAATCCCACTCCATATAATCCCAGGATGCACAATACCAGATAATTTCTATCCACAGAATTCCACTGCACACCATGCCATATAATTCCACAACACAAATCCACTCCACACCACACAATTCCATAACTACCACATACATCCACGCCACACAATTCCACATCATGCCACCAAATTTAACAGCACACAAAATAATTAAACTCTAATACATACCACTACACAACACAAAATACCATTCCACATAATTGCACTTCATAACACAGAATCCAACTCCACATAATCCCAGAAAGCTCAATGCCACATAATTACTAAACACATAATTCCACTGCACACCTTGGCACATAATTCCACTACACAAATTCACACCAGGCCGCACCATCCCACAACTAACAATTCCAATGCAACCCACATAATTCCACTACACACCACATACATACACTCATAACATGAGTAAAAGACATTATCATTTACAACGCCAAAACCTCTAACTCAAGAAAATGTGAGACCAATTTGCATTGCAAATTTGTATTAATTAAAAGTTAGTATGGACCATGATGATAAACCAGCATCACAGAAATAAAGCAACAGATCTATCACACTTAGGGCCTTATTTATGAGGCCTTGCAACAGTTTTGCGCTTCCGTTGCGTCACTTTTTGTGACACATCGGCGGCGTAAAACATGCCTCCTGTTGCACCCTATTTACAAAGTGACGCATCTAAGCAGATGCGTCACTTTGTAAAACCCTGCGCTACATTATACCTCCGTCAGTGGATTCTTTATTTATATGTACTGTTGTTGGGCTAGTTTGCTAAACAAAGTACTTTATCAGTGGACTGTCTTATTGCTCAGGACAAGCCACAACAAGTGGCTAACATTTGCACCTGTCTAACCAAGACTGTGAATGCTAAATACCAGCCTATGCCTTACACAGGCTCCATCATCCAACGAACCTGCTGCCCTATGGACATCTTCATTTAGAGCATGCCACAAAATGCAGAATTAGCAGCTCTACTTCTTTTGACACCCCAAAAGAACCAATTGCAAACTTTTTTGGGGGGAGCATTTTAATGGTTACTTTTTAAATCCTAACCATTAACACTCTTTAAAATTTTACCACTGATATCTGCCACTGAACGGTCATAAGCAATACTTGTTCTGTGCTCCTAATATTACTTTTTATGGAACGAGGACACCCACATGCCAGGTGGCAAACCACCTTTGATGATAAATGGAGCAAAAAAGGAGTCTTTGCCCATTCAATTAATAGGCAGCATTATTGAAGTGTGTCCTTTGATGGTGTAAACCTGTGGTTATGCCCCTTAAATAATACAACTTGACACATTTTACACTACTTAAAAGGATTTTTTTCCCGTCTTTGTGTTTCACATCCAGAAACAGTTTTGGTGAGGACCAATCTCCTATGCAATGACAGGAAGGTCATTTCGCTGTCAATACTCCAGTGTTAAAATGTATAAATATCGATGTTACTGTGTCAATGGGGTGCGTGGCTTGGGAGCCAAAGAAGATGGCCGCCGGATCGCGGAGCTCCTTACTGACGTGAGGACCGGAGCTTCCACCAGGCATCTTTTCTTCATCTTTGGGACGATGCTGGCGCTGGCAAGAAGATATGAAACATAGCGCTCTCATTTGAACCCGTTTTCGATCTTCAGGGTGAGCTGTTTCACTCTCTCTCAGCGCACTTTCGTTCGCGCTCGTTTCTGTGGCCGCCATTTTGTTTTTTACCTCGGCGCAGAATGTTATCTCCTCAGAGTTGGCTCGAGGTCATGGCTTTTTTGCTTTCTATCTATGCAAGGTCGCTCTCGTTGTTTTTCTGAAGATTTGCTGTTTATAAACAACCTGTGCAGCGTACTTTTCTAAATGCTTTTTGCCTCATCTCTATCCTTTTTTCATTGACTTTCGTCATTTTTGGCTGGACTTCTGCGTTTAATCATTTGCGTATCCACATTTCTCCACACGTTTTACATCTTATTGTGTGGTTTACTATGGCAAAAGCCCGTGCACTCCGTACTGGCTCTACTCTGGGTGACAGCACTACGATGAGTGATCCTAACCCCTTCAGTGTACTGCAAGACAATACGGAAGACCATGAAACTACGCAGTTCAATGCCACTACTACTCAGTCCAACCTACCTCGTGGTAATCCTAAACAATTACCTAAAAATTCATCTACCACTTCTACAAAACGTGTCAAAAAAGACCCACCGTCTCCAACAGGCTCTACAACGACGTTATCCATGGAACTTCTTCTTCAAGAAATTCGCGCACTTAAACCTCATATGGAAGAGACCAACATTCGTCTCCAGAATCTTGAAGATAAATGGTTTCAAATGGAGCAACAGTCCTCACTGCTTTCTCAACGCGTTGATTCCATTCAGTCTGTCACGTCTCAAATACCTCCATTACAGTTAGAGGTCGCTCATCTCAAGGCTCAGATTGAGAATTTGGAAAATCGTAATAGGCGCAACAACCTACGCATCTATGGCCTTGTGGAAGGAATTGAGGGCTCCGATGCGCCTTCTTTCTTTCAGTCATTTCTACCAACCCTGCTGGACATTCCTGAATCTCCAAAACTGAACATTCAAAGAGCTCATCGACTAGGCCAAAATTCTAAGTTTGCTTCCTCTACTTCCAAGCCTCGTGGTGTCATTCTTTACTTTTTAGAATACACAGACTTACTTAAAGTTCTTCATGCAGCCAAAAGTAAAGGGAGAGTGTCTTGGCAAGGTAATAATTTATTTTTTGCTCAGGATTATGCGAAAGCAACTGCTGACCGGCGGAAACAATTTTTGGATATGAGGCCTGCACTACGGAATCTCAATGCTCGTTTTGGCTTGTTTCACCCATGTCTTATGAAAGTCACCCTTAACAACAAAACTACGACCTATGAAGACCCGGCACGTCTACAAGCCTTTCTTGACTCTTGTATTGAAGACAGCATGGAAATTCCTCGTACTTCAAAGACCTGAAGATACTTAAGACTTATAACCTATATCTTATAGCTAAACGAATGCTTTATCTATTCTAAATGTTGTTGGTTTATATTAATTTTGTTCTTCTGTTTTTCGTCATTATATGTGATCATAAGTTTCGTATACCCTTTGTAATTGGTCTTCCTTTCCCCTTTTCTTTATTTTAGAAGCAGCAATATATCATCGTCCTTCCGTGATCATATCTCCACTGCCTGGATGGTGTCTTCGTTTTCCGTTCTGTATCGGGGTACCCCGCGTTTGGTGTGCTGTTTTCCTCATGGGCTTCCACCATCCCCATTTGTCCATGTCTTTTTGTGGTATGTGCTTTATTTATTCTTTCATCTTGTTCTTCTCTACTTCTATCCTCCTTGTCTTTCCACCTTTCTCTTTTGTTTTTGCCCTCGCTTCCCTATCCTATCTCTTATGCTGGGCGCTCTGTTATTTCTCTCATATCTTGTATTTTTTATCTCAGTCCTGCCTCTTCTTCTTCTTTCTTTTTTCTACTTACATTCTTGTAATAATCTATAACTTCTTCTCTTGTTCTTCCTTTCCTCATTATATTCTATTTCCTAGCTTCTCAGTTTCTGTCTTATACCTTTACCTCTCTCTTTGGTGTTATAATTTCTCTTCTACTTGTTTAAGTATGGCTATCTTTTCTCAACAGTTTTTTATGATACTTCTTTCTGGTACTAATTTAACGTGCACTGTACAGTTAGTAAACATTACATATGACTGTCTCTACGATAATTGAAGAGTTAGTATTTAGATTTAGATGACTTTAAATATTGTATCGTGGAATGTCAAAGGCTTGGGTTCTCCCATTAAACGTCAAAGGGTTTTATCTCATATTGCTAATTTAAAAGGGGATGTTGCGTTATTGCAAGAAACTCATGTAACTGAATGTGAATTAACTAAACTACGTCGTCAATGGGTAGGTCATGTCTATGCTTCGCCTGGTTCAGGGAAACGAAATGGTGTGACTATACTATGTCACAAACGTTTAGACATTCAACTTGTGAAGCAAGAGAATGATTCTGAGGGTAGGTGGGTTGTTGTATCATTATTGATTAACAAAATCCCCTTAACCATTTTCAATATTTATGCTCCCACAACTTTAGACAAAACGTTTTGGCCTCACCTTCTTTCTTCTTTAATGCAATATACGGATGATTACTTAATATTGGGCGGAGATTGTAATATGATTTTAGACCCCTTTTTAGACAGGCGATCCAAATCCCGATTTTCTCCTTCTTCCATGCACAACCAGTTCACTTCCACTATTCAACAAAGATCTCTGGTAGACTCCTGGAGACTTTGTCATCCTACAATTCAGGAATACACATACTTTTCCCCGGCACATTCCTCCCAATCCCGAATTGATTATATTTTTATTTCCAAACCTCTCACACAACATATTTCCCATTCGGACATAGGATCCATTCTAATTTCAGACCATGCTCCAGTTACTTTAAGTTTAGATTTACTTCCCCCCAACAAAGGCACTAAACGTTGGAGATTTAACAACTCTTTATTATTAGATCCCAAATTTTCATCATCATTTCTGGAATTTGCATCCTTATTTTTTGCTGAAAATGACACTTCACATATATCCCCCCAACTCATTTGGGATACTTTTAAAGCTGCCTCAAGAGACTTCATTATTTCATTCGTGGCCCGTAAGCGTCGAACATCTACGCAATCTATTCAAACTCTTAATTCACAAATTAAGAAATTGGAACATTCGTATTATATAACAGAAAATCAATCTACGCTGAATGATCTTATTAAAGCCAAACTCTCTTTTAATAAACTCTCTACAGAATTTGCAAACCTAATTCTTTTGAAGTCCAGTGCTAAATACTATAACGCTCAGAATAAATCTGGCAATCTACTTGCCAATTATCTTAAGGTTAAAAAAGAACGCACAAAGATCGATTCTATTGTAACCTCTAATAACACAACTGTTCATATAGATAAAGATATTCTCTCAGAATTTGTTAATTTCTATCAAACGCTCTATACTCCTGAGTTTTCGCCCTCTTTGGCTGACATTTCCCATTACTTAGCCACTATTCCCTCCCCATCTCCCCCGGATGTTGATTTCTCCTCTCTGGACTCAGATATACTCCCCAGTGACATTCTTAAAGCTATTCATTCACTTAAAAAGGGCAAAGCTCCTGGACCAGATGGCTTTACCATGGAATTCTACGCACACTTTGCCTCTTTCCTTGTTCCTAAATTACATCAATTGTTTTTATCTTTCATTTCTTCTGGAAAATCTAAAGGCTCTTTTCAAGAGGCTCTAATATGTCTTCTTCCTAAAGACAACAAAGACCCTACTCTGTGTAAAAACTATAGACCCATTTCTTTGATTAATTTGGATTATAAAATTTTTGCAAAGATTCTAGCTCTTCGCCTAGACAATATTTTACCACGGTTAATTGGCAGAGAACAATCTGGTTTTATTAAAGGTCGTTATTTATCAGATAATACTCGTCTCTTTTTTAATGTTCTTAGTAAGTCCCATTCTCACCCAGGTTCTTTAGCGGCCATTGCATTAGACGCTGAAAAAGCTTTCGACAGAGTCAACTGGCAATTTATTTTTTCCACACTCCGTTGGTTTGGTTTTGGTCCCAAATTTATTGCATATATCTCATTATTATATTCTTTTCCTAGATCGTTTATTTTAGCCAATGGCCTTATATCCTCTTCTTTTCCCCTCCATAGAGGGGTTCGACAGGGTTGTCCCCTTTCTCCACTTTTATTTATTTTAGCGTTAGAACCCTTTTTAACAAAAATCCGTTTGAATTCTAACATTACAGGCTTCCCTTATGCAGACAGCAATTTAAAACTTTCAGCGTATGCTGATGACATTCTTTTATTCATTTCAAGTCCTCAATCATCCATTCCAGCCTTTTTATCAGAAGTCTCTGCTTTTGCTCTAGTCTCGGGATACAAACTCAACATTGACAAATGCGAAATTCTCCCTCTAAACAAATATTGTTTTCACGCAGATTTTGTAGATTCTTCCTTTCACTGGAACACTTCTAAAATTAAATATCTGGGCCTATGGTTCACTCCCTCCCTTAAAGATACTGTGGCTCTAAACTTAAAAAACTTACAGCTCACTTTGAGTAACTCTACATCAAGATGGCATCCTTTATTCTTATCTTGGTGGGGCAGATTAGATTCGATTAAAATGATGTTAGTTCCGATAATCTTATTTTACTTAGCCAATCTCCCTGTTAATATTCCTAAATCTTGCTTCAAAAAAATTTATGGTATCTTATCAAAATTTTTATGGCAAAATAAACATCCTCGGATGTCTCTCTCCAAACTTAAACAGCCCAAGCATATGGGTGGAGTCAATTTCCCTGACTTCTCTTCTTATCACACATCGTTTTTTCTCAAACACTCTTCGTTTCTACTATCTACAGATCTGGACACTTTTAATCCTCATCCCTTGTGGGTAGAGTTAGAATCTTCCTTCTTCCATCCATTCTCCTTTGAGGAATTTTTGTCCTTAACTCACATCCCATTGAAAATGTCACTTCCCATTCTTAAGAATGCCCGAAAAAATTTTCAGCCTCTTTTGTTTGGAGGTTTTGATGATCGTACCCGTTTTCTAAACTCCCCAATTTGGTATAATAAACATATTAAAATCAAAAATAGGACCCTTTTTTGGAAGGATTGGCTAGCACTTGACCTTAAGTGGACCCATCAACTATTTCAAGAAGATGCTTGTATTCCCTTCTCTGTACTTCGCACCCGCTTTTCTCTTCCCCCTTCCTATCTATCGAAATACCGACAATTGACTTCTACTGCTTTAAATTCCTTCAATATCTTATCCTCAGTCCATATTCATACAACATCTTCTCCTCTCACACTTTCTTCTCTACATACCCCAGCCTCGGCATCCACTATTTATAAAAAATTAGGATCTACATCTCTTTCCCGTACTAAGTCTACAACGGAATGCAGTTGGGAGGTGGATTTGGGTATATCTTTTTCCGTTTTAATATGGGAAAAGATCTGGAATAAAATAAGGAAGTCGTCAAGAGCAGCTAATATCACACAAACTTTATTTTTTCTTTACAATAGACTCCTAATTACTCCGGCCAAACTACACCGTATAGACCCTACTGTTCCCTCTACTTGCTGGTCATGCCCTGCCCCTAATGCAGATCTTTACCACATGCTCTTTACCTGCCCTCCTGTTCACACTTTTTGGATCAAAGTCTGGCAGCAAATTAACAAAATTTTTCACACACATATCCCTTTTTCTTATGCTCATATTTTCCTAGGTAGTGTCTCAGAGGTATGGTCTTCTCTCAGATCTTCCACCTCTATTGTGGACTTACTTTTAGCCGTTGCATTTCAACAAATTACAAAATCGTGGAAAACTGCCTCTAACATTTCATTCCAAGCCTGGTGGTATGGCGTCTGCTATAATCACAGATTAGACCGAGCTTATGTCTATCCAATTGCTTTGGCCATTAAACGAGTCTGTTGTGGTTACCAATCACCAATTTCCTAAATGCCTCTGCTCGTGCTATACCTTTGCATACTCCTTGTAATGAAGAAGTATCCATGCCTCCGTAAACTTAATAGAAAAATTTAACTTATCTATTGTTATTATTTTAGTGTATAATGCACGTTTGTTATTCATACTATTTTTATCATTCGCCGAAATGTTTACATGCTGTATTCTAGTTACGATACTGCTATTTATCTTATGATTTCCTCTCTCTTTCCCACTTCTCCCTTTCTATCTTTCTTTTCTTTCTTTCCTTTTCTTTCTTTCATCTCTCTTGTTCTATAACCAATTTTGGATTTATATTACGTTATATGATGTATTTTGAATTGTTATATTTCTTTTTTATATCCAATAAACTTTTCTTTAAACTAAAAAAAAAAAAAAAAAATGTATAAATATCCACATTCTGCACTGTTCGAACAATGTGCCTTACATTTTGCATTTCTTGTTGAAAGCAGGGCATGCCCCAGCAATTGGAGTCCTGGAGTATAGTTTGGGGAAATAGCCTTTGAAATGTTGCTGAGGATTTGATTTGACTTGGGAATTTATATAGCGCACGATTGCCCTAAGGCGTCTAGGCACTGCGCGGTAAGTTGCCAGAAAAAACAGAAAGCGAGAAGTTTAGGTAGAGGTAGAGAACAGCCAGGTTTTTAGGGGCATATCAGCAACAACCGGTGATAATTATCGCTAAGCGCACTTAGCGCTAGGATAATTATCGCCGGCTAGCGTGGAATTTTATCGCTGAGATAGCGTGCTATTAGCAACTCTTATCTCAAAAGCAATAAAAATCCTAGCGCTAACTGCCAAACGTGAGATTATCGCTGGAAACCCAGCGATAATCCCACGAAATGTGGCGTTAGCTTGCTGATAGGGACTCACAAACTTAGCCATGATATCCTCCTTCCATAGCATATCATGGCTAAGTCAGTCCTGAAGCAGGCGTAAGGAAAGTAGTGATAACAGGGGTTATCGCTACTTTTCCTGCCGCTATGCTTCATAGCGTGGGGCTTGATGATAGGAGAAATGTCGCTTAGCGACATTTCTCCTGTCAGGTCAGGTCAGGAACGCCCACTTTGCATCTCATTAGAGATCCAAAGCTGGGCGTTGAGAATAGGTGCGCTAATGAAAGGTTTCACACGTTAGCGTGAGCTTGCTAATTAGACGATTAAATTATCGCCGTTTTTCGTCCGTAAACGGCCGCAAAAGCGGCGATAATTTTCTATCGGCGCCTTGCAAATATGCCCCTTAGTGCTTTTCTGAAGGAGAGCAGCGTTGAGCTGCTCTTTAAATCAGTCAGGAGTGAGTTCAACAATTTCACTGTGCCCTGATCTTAGATTTCTAGCTGGAGAGTACCAGGTAAGGTGTTGTTTCAGGTACTGATGACCATTCCTGTGCAAAGCCTTGAAAGGTAGACATAAAGATTTAAAGTCTATCCTTTTTTTCACTCGGAACCAGTCTAGCTTTCTCAATCCCTCGAAAATTGACTGGAATTTAGGAAGGTCCAGCAGCAATCTAGCGGCTGCGTTCTGTACACGTTGTAGTTTGAGCATATGCTGTTTTTGTAAGCCCAAATACAGGGCATTACCGTCAAAAGTGTTTTTACTAACTTCGGTGGAATGAAAGACCGAACTTTCCTAATTGTCTTTAGAGTCAGGAAGACTGTAGATGAAACCTTATTAATCTGATGTTGAAAAGTCAGGTTATCATCAAAGATGATGCCCAGATTCTTCACCTTCTTGACAAGAACCGGAGCATTACCCAGGTCAGCCGACCACCAACTGTGCAACCAAAAGGATGTGTCGGAACCCATCAGGAGCATCTCTGTTTTACCCCCGTTCAGCTTTAGGCAGTTTGAACTCATTCACTGATTCACACTGAACATACATTGGTCAGCTGTTTCCTCCAAATTACTGGAGATAGACCCCACTAACTGAGTATCATCCGCGTAGGAAATCACAGAGAAGCCAAACTGCCTAATGATATCAGCCAAGGGGGTCAAATTATGTTGAATAATGTGGGGCTCCATGAGGAGCCCTGAGGTACCCCACATGGAAGCATGCACTGCTCTGAGAAGGAAGTTCCGAGCTGAACATACTGAAACCTATTGTTCAAATAGGAATTAATCAGTTTGAGGGAAGAATCCTTAACCTCTGCCTCTGTGAGTCGTCTGATCAGTATATCATGATTTGCGGTGTCAAAAGCCACATATAAATCCAATAGAATCAAAGCAGCCTTGGCACCCGAGTCCAGTATTTCTCTGAGCTCATCTGCTGCCATGACTAAGGCTGTTTTCGGTGCTGTGCCCTTTTCGGAAACCATATTGCAAGGGATCTAGCAGCTCCGCTGATGCTATGAAGGCTGTTAATTGGGGGTTTAGAACTTTTTCCAGGACTTTAGTGAGGAATGGTAGGTATCCTGGTGATTGGTCTGTAACTGCTGGTGTCACTAGGATACAGATTAGTTTTTTTTAAGAGAGGTAAAATTGAGACTGTCTTCGAAGAATCGGGAAAGATACCAGAGCCAATAATCTCCTGAAAAAGTATGCTGAGAATATTCCTATGCACTTTAATGAGTGGGTCTATAGAGTTAAACAAGGTGTAAAGTTTAAGCAGTGTTACCCGATGCAAAAGTTACAGAAACCACTTGCCATGGCCTGGTAAATTGCAGTGGTTTTCTATGGTTTCTCTATCCCAAAATTCAGTAGATTACTCACACTCTCTATGGCAATGTTTCAAAACTATTACTCAAAAATGCAGTAAGATTACAATTAAGTCACAGTAACATGAGCCAAACAGAGATGGACTTGAGACACGCTCCCCTCTCTCTGACCCGTCTCTAACCCGCCCCACAAAACTAACTTCCAACAAGAGGTGGTAACAGAAAGCATTTTGGGGCTCACAGCACATAGAACAAACCATGAAAGCAAGGTCGCCCCTGACTGATACATTACCAAATAGAAGTCCGGGGTACCCAATATTAAAAGCAGGACCCAACATTGGACAAAGAACAACATCCAACTTCAGCTTCTTCCATTCCGCAATAAACTCTTCCTTGTAGTCCTGAGTAAAAAGGGAAAGAATCAAGTGAGAAAAGGCAATACAAGACATTTTCACACATTGGTTTTGCCGCATTAAGTCATAATAGCATATTAGCATGTCCACTGATTTCTAGAGTTGTAGGAGAGACAGGTATGTAGTTAACACAAATGATGAAAAACGGCCCCCACCCAAATTCATAGTCAAACACTACACTCACACTTTCCTCTAGCATAAAGGCCCACTCCTAGAAACCTACTTCCATTCAGTACACCTAGCACTCTCACATATATTGTCCGTCCAAGAATTACTTCTTGGCACATCAGAGTGAGCACACATACACACTCAGATCCTTTATAGACACTGTTAACAGAAATAATACTCAGATAGTACTACAGAGGATAAATTTGCCACAGCATTTCACACAAAATCGACTTGGAGTTTATCTGGTATGTTTGAGTCAGTGAAGGCACCATGTGCTTTGGAAAGAGAGGGGTGGATGGATACATTACAGGCAACATGTGGCATGTCCTGTAATAAAGAAATGACAAAGCTACTCAACCGTAATAAGGGAGGCAGTTACAATGGCGGGGGGACCCGAGTCCACCCGCCACTGTAGCAGTGCCTGGGACCGGCCGCCTGCAACACAGTGGTCCTACACATCAGATTAAGATGGAACCGCCACCGTGGCGGTCGCATCGTGCATGGTTGACATTGTGGCGGGTGCTGCTGGCTGCAGCACCGGCCACAATGCTAAACATGACAGTTGTTCTTTTCATTACACAACATGGCAGGCACTGCGTGGTGCCTGCCACTTAGTGCACTGAAATGTAGGGGCCAATGTGCAACACCAACCCCCAACACAAGGGGGGCCCGCAACAAGCCCACGAAGGCATTCTCCGCCAGCCTTTCAATGGTGGTTTACCCGCCACAGAAAGGCTGGCTGTGGCCTGCATCGTAATATGGTGGACTGTGCCTGCTAGGCACAGCCACCATTTTACACATGCTGACAGCTTCGCCAGGCAATCGGAACGAGTGCCTGTGGCGGAACAGTGGTGGGCGGTCTTTACAACCGGAACGATTACCCTTGCCATCATAATATAGGGAGGGAAATTGCTATCCGATGGCAGAGCCTGCCACCGCATGGCTGGTGGTGGTGGGCCTCCCGCCATCGTAATCAGGCCTTAAGTCATTAGAGGTAACTACTGACATTACAATGTTTGCTGCCACTAGCGAAGATGAAAGAAGTCACAGCTGAATTTTGAAGAAGAAAAATAGGAACTTTTCTTTCTTTAGAAGTGTTTTTCCAAAAGAAAATGAGCATAAAGGAGATATCTATCACACTATTTTTACTTTTTCACAGTAAAGGTCATTACAGGAAAAAATAGAACCTCTCAGAATTTTTCTACACATTCTTAAAGTAGGCATTTATTAAAATTAGATTTTCACTACACTGAAATCTTTGAGCAACAAATTACTCATTGCTTTTTGATGTACTTAATTTCAATTAAGATCCCACATTAATTCTTTATGTCTGCAGTCAAACTATCACTTTCATATAAAGAGAATGCCACAAAACATTTAAGTGGTTGAGGTAAGGGTGTTGGTGTGACAATCTGTTGTAAGGAATAAAATGCCCATGGTTCACTATACGGACATTGCAGGGGACACAAGAGTTCCAAGACCTTCCACTAGAAGGTCATGGATGTTCTTGGTGGCTTGCAAAATATTTGTAATGCATGTTGATGGGGGGTACTTTAGCCCTATTATATTAAATTATATTATTATCACTCTGCACTTCTGAGAATACGGTTTATGCCAGGACAATTTTTTATGCGTACGTATTTAACCAATTTATTTAACCATATCCCAAATACCAGGGATTACATTTGAGTAGCACAGTAAAATTACACTTGTGACTATTAGGTGAGTTGTTTCCAATTCCATGCGTAAAGTAATTGCTATATGCAAAACGTGGGGCTGTAAAATGCAGTGTTTTTCATGTCATCCTTGCTGTACTGTTAAAGTCCAATACCTTTCCACTGTAGCAATAAATATGTGAATGTGAGTCCATCAGCAACATTGCTCTATATAACATGTTTTCAGGCCACATTTATTTTCACTGCCATGGCTTAATATTAATTTATCTTGAGAGAGAGAGAGAGAAAGAGGGAGAGTGGAGATAATAGAGAGGAGAGTAAGAGAGTGTGGGTGTGTGTCTCTTTCTTTCTCTCTCTTTTTTTTTTTACCCCACTGTTGGTGAAGGGAACCTGTAAGTGAGTGACAGAAAGAAAGAGAGTGTGTTTTGAAAAAAATACACTAACTTTTAAGGCATAACTTTTTTCAGTCCTCCTCCTGTCCAAAATGATGGTGAGGATAATCCCAGATTAGTTCTAAGGGATGCTAGTTTGAGGGAGCCAGTCTCATATCCCATTTCCCCACGGAAGTGTTGGATTTCATGAAGATATTCTCTCTTCAGCTGGCATCACAGGTGCACAAGGTAGCTGGTAGCTGTTTTGGTCTCTTGAGAACATTAAGGAAAGTTCTCAGATGGGTTACGCCTAAGTCAAGAATAGTGATCCAGGAGCTGATCCTATCACTCCTTGATTACGGTAATTCACTCTACCTAGGTAGTGATAGGAAATCTTCAAATTATTAAGAATGTGGCAGCCCGGACACTATTAAACATTCCTAAATTGCAGTCAGCTAGGGAAGCTTTAAACTACCTCCACTGGGTGCCCATACGCTGCAAAGTTCATTTTAAGGCTTTTTGCCTTGTATATTAGGCCAAACACCGGATCGGCCCCAATGTTCTTCATCGATTCATCACAACATATCAATCCAATAGGGTTCTCAGATCTAATTACCTTGATCTTCTGGTTGTGCTCAGAATAATCAGAGACAGATGTGGAAGACGCTAATTTTTTTATCTTGCCCTCAAGCTCTGTATATCGCTGCCTCTTAATTTGAGAAGCGAAAACAACTTTTTTAACTTGAAAGCAGCCAAAAACGTATCTTTCTCCATAATTTGTTTGTTTGTTTTTCTTCCCTCACTGTTCTTTTTCCTAGTGCTGGGAAGCCCGATTTCGAGTAGCCATGCACTTTATAAGTATGGTGAAATAGAAAAAATGTAGGAGTAGCAAACTCTTCACAATTGACTAAACTGAAAAACAGCTCTGAAAATCTCTTCATGGAAAACTGTGTTTTTGTCTGTATTGCCTTTGACAGTGACTTCCAAAATTGTCTTCCTTTTTTCAAGGTCAATTCCCACCAATGAATTAATTTAAACATACCCCACAGGATTTTAGATTTTGGGCAGTCAGCCTGATATTTGGTCTACCACCATACAAAAACTAAAAAATCTTGGTATCTGGCTAGAACAAAGGTCGTTGTTAGACCACCAAGTAAATCTTCTAGCTGAGAAATGTTTTGGGGTATTAAAAGTCCTTAAGAAGATTCTAGGATTCTTACCTTTGTCATACCAGAAAAACATCATTCAGGTCATGGTTATTTCTAGGCTAGACTGCTGTCCCTTTTACACCAGGCTTTCCCAAACGTGGCTACACAGATCACAGCACATCCAAAATTCTGCTGCGCACCTGTTTTTGAAACTCCACAGACGCGGCTCTCCTGGGGCTGGTTTGAGAGAACTGCACTGGCTCCCTATTAAGAAGCGAATTGCCTTTAAAGTTCTTTGCTATTTCTACAAGGTGCTGTCAAATTTCAGAATTGGAGGCAGCTCTCTTAACTACTAAGCTTCCAAGATCTAGGAACACTTTGCCTTTAAAAATATGGCTTGGACCATCCAAAACCTCCTTTAGGAAACAGTTGAAAACTTGGCTCTTGGCCGTATGTTATTAACCTCTCATATGAGTAGTTTTTGTTGGAGCGGAGTCCCAGTGCTGGGACACTTCAATGAATCTGCTTTTATTATTATTATTATGGCTATCCTCTGGCCTGTAGGTCACAAGTTGATCAATGCTGAGGCTGGTAAATTGAGTTCCGTTTACTAGAATAATAATCAATTTTAATACAGCATTTAGGGATGCGAACATATGGTGTGCAGTGTTCCAAAAAAGTGATCGATATTATTTTATTATCATAATTCAAGAAAGCTCAATGTTCACCTTTACGTACATTATCTTCCCTTGATTAGGAGGAGCACTTTAAGTGCTTGTGGTCTCTCATTTAAACATGTTGAAATTGGTTTACACTTAATTGGTGCATTCAATGTATTTGTACGTTCCTCGTAAAGTGGTACGAGCTGTACCCAAGGCCTGTAAATTAAATGCTGCGAGAGGGCATGCAGTACTCATTATACCACCCACTGAAGCAGCCCTTTAAACATTTCTCAGGACTGCTATTACAGTCTATGTGTGCAGTTGTAAACAGACATTTAAACCTGGCAAAATAAACCATTTGCCAAGTCCAAACCTTCCTTTTTAATACATATATGTCACCCCCAGGGTAAGGTGTATTCAAAGCACTTTTTCATGTCCTGGAAATGAAAAACTCTTTCATTCGCGTTTCACTACTAGGAGGCCTGCCTTCCCATAGGATTTGATTTGATTTGATTTGATTTATCTATTTGTATAGCGCGCGATTGCCCGAGGGCGTCTTGGCGCTGAGATATACCACTGGGTCTGATGATGTTGACTAAAGATGTGTGGAGAAAAGCCATGTTTTGACTTCCTTTCTGAAGGATTTCAGGGATGGACTAGTTTTTATGTCTAGTGGTAGTTGGTTCCATATTCTTGCTGCGTGTACCAGGAAGCTTCTTCCGCCCCAGTTAGTTTTCCGAAATCTAGGGACCCTGATGCATTTCATTTGGCTGGATCTGAGTAATCTGTTTGGCTCATATAGTTGCAGATGTGATTTTAGAAATTGTGATCCAATTCCGTTTAGTGCCTTGTATGCCAAGCATAATGATTTAAAATGTATCCTACTTACAATTGGTAGCCAGTGCAGGTTTTTTAGTTTATGGCTTACTTGTTCGAACTTTGGTATTCCTAGTATCAACCTGGCTGCTGCATTCTGCAGGCGTTGTAGCTTAAGTAGGATTTTCTTCCATGCTCCGGCGTATAAGCCGTTCCCGTAATCCAGTCTGGACAAGGCTAGTGCTGTCACCACTGTCTTGCGTGAATCATACGGTAAGTACGGTAGAATGTTTTTGATCATTTTTAGAATGTACCAGAGTGACGAAGCTAGTTTGCTGGCTTGAGCGTCGAAAGAAAGGTTAGTGTCTAACATGATCCCTAGGTTTTTTACCTTTTCTGACGACTCTGGGCATCTTCCCATATCTTTAGGCCACCATATGGGGGACCATATGTTTGTGTCTCTTCCTAGTATCATGACCTCACTCTTGTCCCCGTTTAACTTTAAGCAATTCATTCTCATCCATTGACTGATTTTTGTCATGCAGATTTGAAATTTTTCTGCTGTGTCCTGTACCTCCTTGCTTATTGACACCACAATTTGGGTGTCGTCGGCGTAGGATATAGGAGTGAAGCCGTTGTTCCTTATTATTTGTGCAAGTGGAGCTACATATAAATTAAAAAGAGTAGGGCTCATTGATGAGCCTTGCGGGACTCCGCATGGTAGATTGAAAAGCTTGGATTTCGCTTCTCCTAATTCTACTGAGAAAGTTCTGTTCTCTAGGTAGGAGGCTGTGAGAGCGCATGCTGTGTCATGTATGTATGCTGTTTTTAACCGTGTAATAAGGATTTCGTGGCTGACCGTGTCAAAGGCCGCCGATAAGTCGAGTAATATCAAGGCGGCCTTCGATCCATTGTCCATTATTTGCCTAAGCTCCTCCACTGCTGTGATCAGGGCCGTCTCCGTCCCATGTTCTACCCGGAAACCGAACTGGGAGTGATCCAGCCAATCTCCGTCCGTCAGATGTTGGGATAGCTGTTTATTTAGCAGTTTCTCCAAGATCTTTGCGGCAAAAGGGATCCTGGCTATGGGTCTATAATTGCTGGGATTTTCGCAATCTAGGTTGGGTTTTTTCAGTAGTGGCCTGATAGATATCATCTTCCAGTCATCTGGGAAGATATTGGTGTTGATAATTTTGGAGAATAATTTTTCCAGTACTAGGCTTAGTTGTATGGAACAAACCTGCATTATTTTGGGTGGACAAGGGTCCATTGGGCTGCCTGAGTTGGTAGTGTGGATCTCTTTCTCAATCTGTTCGGCTGTAGGTGGTGTAAATCTAAAAACTGATTGATCTTGTTGAATTGGTGGCTGTGATGTGTCCCCTTCTATTGTCTCAGTGTTCTGATTTTTGAAGGATTCGTATACTGATGAGACTTTATTCACGAAGTATTCTCCTAGTATGTTGCAGAAGTCTGATGACAGTGCTTCTGGGATGTTGTTTTCGAACTTTGATAGTTTTTTGACAGTATCAAAAAGGGTTTTGCTGGAGTTTTTTGACTCGTTGATCTTTTTAACGAAGTATTTACTTTTTTCTACTATTATTAGTTTTTTGTAGCTGTTTAGGGTATCTTTGTATTCTTGTCTGAGTTGGGTATCGTAATTAGTTCTCCATTTTTTCTCGGCTCTTCTACATGTTTGTTTTTGTGTTTTTAGAGCTTCTGAGAACCAGGGTTGTGAGGGGGTTTTTCTTTTAAGAGTAGCCTTTTTTTGTGGGACTGTCAGATCGACTGCCTTCTCTATCCATTCATTAAATTGTTTGCAGGCTATATTACTGTTATCCTCTAATGTGGGCTGGGATATTTGGAGTTTTCCTATAAATGCTTGGTTGTCAATTTTAGACCAGTCACGGTAGGTTACTTGTTTAATATGCTCCACCGGTCTTCCAGTGTCCTCTTTAACTTCCAGAGTGAATCTTACTAGTTTGTGGTCTGACCATGGGATTGGGAGAGTGTCAATTTTGTTTAAGCTCTGACATGATGTGAAGATACCATCTATCGTATGTCCGGCATTGTGGGTACCTAATTGTACTTTCTGTTTCAGGTCGAAGTTTGCCATTGCATCAATGAATGCTGCTATCTTAGGATCTGAATTTTTCTCTAGATGCAGATTGAAATCACCTAAGATGGTATAGTCTGGACATGACACACTAGATTCAAGAAATGGACTTAACAAGTCTATTAAGGGAGTTTTTGCACTAGGTGGTCTATATATTAGTATTCCATTAAACGTGTAATTGTTTGTAATTTTTAGGATGACATTGGTTTACCTTATTACATTTAATATGCGAAAAATGTAAATTGTGAGCAGGTACCCTCTTTAATGGTAAAGTTAGATTTTAAGTCACAAATCTGAAAATGCCACTTTTCGAAATTTGTGCCAGCCATTTGGTGCCTGCAGCCTGTATCCTGGGACACATAACTAGGTGTAGCTGGCTGTAGGCCATTGTGTATTGCTCACAGACAGTGGCATAAAGTGAGAATAGGTGTTGTCAGGATGGGCCATCTCTGTCAGTAAAGGGGGAGAAGCTGTCACCAGCACAGCTGCACATCACAAATGTTCCACCTCAACACACTCACACACAGTTTCACACTAGTATTTTGTGCCCCCAGACATGCGGGGGCCAGGGCAGAAAGGCAGGGAATTCCAGACACTTCTTCAGGGAGAGGGTTCTAGAAGCTTCTCCCACTTCAAAGTGGCCACCAGGTATAAGCAGTGGACCCTCAGACCCAACTCTTCAGTACACTTCTGAAGCTGCTGAAGACTTAGAAGAAAGGCTTCTGTGTTGCTCTGCTGCAAAAAGGACTGCTTTGCAGCCCTGCTACTCTGCCCCCTGAGTGAGAAGGACTAGCCCTGAACCTTGAATTCAGGACCACCAGAGTGACTCCAAGGTCTAGTTGGCTGGCCTCCTGATCAGAGCCTCAGAGCCTCAGGGACAGAACAGGCTCTAATCATCTTGATCCCTGCTCCTGGACTATGCCTGCTGTAAGTCCTAACCCCCCCCCTCCCCCCCACACTGCAAATGGTGCCCCTTCAGACCTAGACTCTTGGAAGCACTGTTAAAGGTGCTCTGCCATTCCAGCTCTGGACTTCACCAGAATTGATGAAGTGTGTCGCAAACCTGCCACACTCTCACATCGCCTCATCAGAACTGATACAGCCTCAACGCAAGCTCACATCGCAGTCTTTGCAGCTCCTCTTCAGAACTAACTCAACGTGACACAGCTTCGACGCAAGTCTGCATCAGAACTTCTCATCAGAAACAACGCAGCACAAAGCATCCTTCATGAAAACCCACATCGCAGCCCTGGCAGTTACTCAAAACTGACTCTGTGTGCCGAATCCTCGAAGCGAACCTCGCATCGCTCCTCAAAACCGTCATCAGCGGGCCTAACTTTGTTCTTGTATCCAGCCTGCACGCCATCTCAGTGGCCCTAAACTTGTGATTTTATTCCCAGTCCAGCACACCCAGATAATCACAGTTGGCGGTTTGTGCTTTTTTAGGACTAATTTTACCTAAACCTTTACAATTGCATATCTCTGGGTTCTACTAATTGATTTTTGATGTTTTGCTGTCAAATAGTTTATTACATTTTACTCTATTTTTCTAAATTGGTTTGAGATTTTTCCTGTGTTGTGTTCTCACCTTATTACTGTTTGTGTCCTGCATAAATACTTTACACAATGCTTCTAAGTTAAGCCTGGCTGCTTTTGTACCAAGCTACCAGAATGGTTAAGCACAGTTTAATTTAGGGTTTGCATGTGTTTCACCATGATGAGAATTGTGGTTGCTGCTTGAGTAGGGTTTCACCCCCATCAACCAGTAACCCAATTTCCTACAGTAGAGGTAAGTTGGGACAGCAGTTCCTGTTGTTCAAGTTAAGGAAGTTTCTGGGTCAAGCCTGTCCTTTTTTCTGTCCCTGATTACTGCTTCACAGGTACCGCTATGTGCATAAACCTCACACTTCATTATGCCAATGTTGGAAATGCTCCAGTTTGGAGACAGCCATAATACTACCTGAGGTAAGAAGTATCACTTTATACATAGGTTGGGTCTGAAAAGCAGTCTGGCAAGTATACTTAAAGAGAACAACCCCAAACTGGTTCTGCAATCCCAGTTTTAGAAAATGTGTTTAAAGGCAGGACTCAAACTACCCCACTTTGTTCCAGTTTCACGTTCTTTGTAACAAATGAAGGGTGTGCTCCACAGAGAACTCAAAAGACTGCTGTGTGTCAAGTGCTGATGTCTACCTCACAGCCAGTTTCCCGTAGGTGATGGTCTTTACTTTCCTCTGGCCTTTTAGTCTATCTACCTGCAACCACAAGAGGAGAAGTTGTCCAAGAGGAGAAGACCAACATGATCCTGGACTGAAGAACACCTTGAGAATGCATACTGCCTGAAAGAGGGAACACAGGAGTGACCCATGCTGCAATACCTATCCCATACCTATCCCAAACACTATCCACAGCCTGTCTCAGGCTGTAACTGCTGAGCTGCATGAATCCTTCACTGGCCTGTGCTGGACTGCTACTGCCTTGCAGCATGAATCTTGCACTGGCTCATGTCAAGCTGCAACTGCCAAGATGCATAATGTTACACCCACCCATGTCACACTGCACTTGCCATGCTACATGACTTCTGAACTTCCCGTGTAGGTATCAATCTGCCATGCTTCATGAGTCCTGCAATTGCCTATCTTGGGCTGCAATTGCGGTGCTGTCTAAACATTGTTGTTGGCCCCAAACTAGGTAGCCAATGCAGAGATCTCTGAAGACTGCTGCCCAAGGTTTGCTGACAGCCACCTATCAGCACTTGAAAGGCCAAGCACACCAAAGATGCATTTTGGTCCCCTTGTCCTCACTACTAGGACAGCATGCTCTTACCAAAGACCTCTGTCTGTAGTTTAGACCCAGTAGCTGCAACGAACTGAGGTGAGCACAAGGACTTGAGACTGTTGTCAGGGACCGACGTGGTCCCGACAAGCATATTAGGAGTTTCCTCTCCGCCAAGGTTTTCATGGTGGTTTCTCCTCCATGAAAACCCTGACGGAGGGGAAACAAAGGAGGCCTTACAGGGCCCCTTCTGCCTCATGCCCCGTGGATGCACTGAGAGGGGGGGCAAAACACAACTGACATGGTGGATAGATATGTGTTTCTTGCTCTTCATAGAGCCCCCTTGTTAACTCTTGCTTTAATACAGGCCAATTGGTTGCAAATACATTGCTGGTGCGCCTGTGTCTTCATTTATTGTTTTCTTCTCTGCATTAAAACCCAATAACAGACACTGGATGGATTCCTGTGAATTTAGTTCAGTGCATTATAGGTCCCTAAACACAAATAGTTAATGAAAGTATTTTGTTTTGTAAATGATCCAGTTGCTGGCAATTTGCTTTAGTTTACCCACATAAATGGAGTATCATTTGCAAAAGCACAAGATTAGTCTGATTGCACAAAATTTTCGATTTATGTGCATGTTCCTCGGCTCCTATTGCACTAAACTACATAATTTCTCTGTAAGCCCCTTTCTAAGAGTACAACCCCTATGAGCCCAACTGGTTTTCCTAAAGTCAATGTAAATTTCCTCGTACTATTGGTGTGCGCTAGCATGTTTTATGATTCGTAATGACACACTCAATGTCGATGTAACCAACAAACAAAATTTCCCGGAAATCCCTGCCTCGCATAGGATGCAATTAATCAATCCTCTGCGCTGCTCTGATCACATTGGCATACCGTAGGCGGGCTCAAGCTTCGGGATATCTCACTGCAGCTCGCATCTAATCACAAGAAAGGAAATGCACTTTTGTTCTAAGTACATCTGTTTCTGGGCCTCCTGGCTCAAGTGTTTTTCCTACATCCCAGCTCCCAGAAGCCAAAAGATTGTCGGAACCCCCTAGACTGAAACTAGACTTTCTGAGAATGGTAAGCAAATGATGCCTAACTTTGCCTTATCTAGTTTAGCTGTACATTATTCTTTCAACTTATTTTTAACAGAACCTACCTGCAAAAGACAAATTAATTACACAATCTATTCCAACTGCATTCTAAATATATCCGTATCTACCGCAGACCAACCCCAGCGACAATATTCCCAGGTAAGTATGCACGGGATTTTCCTCTTTGGATCTATATTAAAAAAAATCAATTTTTAGCTCATATTCACTCCCCCACCCCCCTCAAGTGCTTTACCCTATCACACTTGTATCGAAACACATCGACACAACAATTCAAGATAAACAGGACCTCGAAGGAGAATCTTTTAAGAGTGCTCTAGATCAACAGAAAGTTGCACATTTTTATTGATTCACATCTCAACATGACGGATTATCCAATGGACTGGTGTCAAAGTGTGCTAATTAAAAAGATGCATTTTTTTAAATAATAACTTTGCATGAAGTGATACAGATGAGTTTTGTTAAGTTTTCCACTACTTTTACGCTCACACTACAAGCCTTGGTAAAGGATTTCTGTTTGAATTTGAAGCTAAAGATTACCTGTACCATTATTTTTGTAATTTGTGAGTGAAATATGTATCCAGTTCGCTCCCAAATATCTACATTATGAAATACTTTTTACCAAAGTAGCCAAACAATTATGTGTTGATTTCTTAACTTGATACAATGGATTTGGTCACCTTGTACATTTAGCTGCACCAAACCACAGCAGAGCATGCACTGGTATTGTTCGCATATGAGTCCAAAACATGGGCCACATGGAGTTGGCTAAGCGAAGATGGACCAGGTATGTTGGAGAAAAAGACAAAGCTGGGAATCACACAAATTGCCTTGTGACAGGATATGGTATTGTGACAGGATGTGGTAATAGCAATAACTAGATTAGTAGGAAGGAGTCAGAGATCCTTATTCTCTACATCAAATAGAAAACAGTGTGAGCAGCGAGGCTTCAACAGTTATTGGGTTATAACGCCTACTTTCAGAGCCCACAGCTCTGCCACAATAAATATCTATATTACACATTCTTTTTATAGTTTTTAATTTCCCCATGTAGTTGCAAGGTCGTGCTGTACACCCACCCCATCCCTTGCAATTCCCTTCCATCTAGCCTAGATATTCCTAGAATTCTTGTGGAAGAACTCAACCCCATTATCCATTAGTAGGAATGCTGTAAATATTCTTTCTTCTTGCTGTTTCCCCCTGTAAATCTAATTTGTGCACTGTGGCATTTCCACACCATGCCCCCATATTGTAAAGGATAAGCTTTTCTGTTTTTTTACCGTTTACACAAAAGACACCTTGGCAAATGGTGAATACAACTTGAACTTAAAGGCTTGTTGCTGTGGTGAAAGGGATGGGAACATTGGAGTACACCAAAGAATAGAGGCAAGTACAACGTGACAGTTTAAGAGAGAGTTAATGAATGATACTTAAAAATAAAGTACCTGTTGTGCTTTCTGGGCCGCCCACAGTGTCTTCACGGACCTACATGTTTTTTAAAGACATTTGTCAATTACATGCAATATACACAGTATAAATGACCCATTATTTTGTGAAATAAGGTATTAGTTAGACAATGCATTTTCACATTTCCAGTGCCCCATGTATTCTGGAATAATCACATACTACTAAATGAACTGTACCAAGTGCCATACAGAGTTGCAATACCCTATACTGTTTAAATAAATTGCAACCA
This sequence comes from Triturus cristatus, assembly GCF_964204655.1. Taxonomy (NCBI): domain Eukaryota; kingdom Metazoa; phylum Chordata; class Amphibia; order Caudata; family Salamandridae; genus Triturus; species Triturus cristatus. The sequence goes on from NC_140586.1 coordinate 797,392,741, forward strand.
ATGTTTAAGATCATCATTTATAAAAGTGGGTAAAAGGACATAAAATAGACATCATTTTTAAAATAATCTGTATTAAGCTGTAAACCTTGTTTAGTTTTTTAGTATTTTGCCATATGTAAGTAGCTCTTTGGATGCATATGTCAATATGTCAATTTTAAAATGAGATTTCCCTTAGTATTGGCTCTTTATTTCAAACAAATGGTCTTAATTTGAGTTTAGCAACACCCTTGACAAAGTTGAATTCCCTTTTTTCTGTCAACTATTAATCATTGTTAGGCATGGACTGCCCTGGGCCTAAGTGACAAGAGTGGTCGGCCGAAAACACTACAGACCAAATCACTGCAACAAAGTCTGCATGTAAGTTAGGTCTATACTACACTGTGCTCTTGGTGCTCCGGCTGTGAACTTCCTGCGTCTCCTTGTGGCATGTTTTCTACTTATTCCTCAAGGTGTTCATAGAATGACCTTCTCAATCGTTCTGAAGTTGCTGATTTGTGAAGACAGAGTAGGACCTGAATTATTGGAAACCGTAGGGTTAGTTGGTTGGATATTATTTTTCACCTGCAGAAATCTTTTTTTGATTTACATCTACTTTGTACACTACTCAATCGAGCTTAGGGGCATATTACCAAGCCAGGCGATAAAATTATCGCCGCTTTAGCGGCAGAAAACTGCAGCTAAAACGGCGATAATGGGCTTGATAATATGCCGCAGAGAATTCCAATAGAAGCCCAGGTTAGACTTCCTTCACATCTAACATGGGCTTCAATTGGAATTCCATAGGGCATATCATCAAGCCCATTATCGCCGTTTTAGCGGCAGTTTTCTGCCACTAAAGCGGCGATAATTTTATCGCCTGGCTTGATAATACGCCCCTATATCTCATAAACAGTAGTAAACTTGCGCCTTCAGGCTTGAAGCCCACTATTGATGTAGTTTTACGAGAGACTGGATTTCAAATGCACGCTTCAAGGTCCAGCTTACATAACTGCACCCATTGCAGCATTCCAGGGATGGTGGTGAAAGAGTTTTATGAATTATTTTGACTCAAGCGACAATACAGGTGAGTACGTTTTAGCAAGACAAAATATACCGTGCACAAAAGCACTTACTACTTTTTCCCTTCTTTCTTTTAGAGGCACAACCCCTTTCCCTGGGACCAATACCTTTTTTGACAAACGTTCCCTTGTCCTTGCAACAATGAGAGTGGGTCATGACCTTCTTTGCCAGAGTCTATGTCCCAAGATAATGGTGTCTGAAAGCCCCAACATGTCTATTTTTGTGGGTGTTCACATATTTCATGAGCTTTTCTGCCCTGCAATGTACTCTGCTGTCCCACAGGAGGATATATATTCAGAAGAAATCTCTGCGTGAGTAAATCCTTTTACAATTACAAACACGTGAATTGACAAAAATAGTTTGCACTTGTAAAAATACTATTTGCCGATACATGGATACATGCAAATAGTTTTTAAATGGGGTTACATATGATCACCTGCCCATTATCTACTACCCACTGCTCTTTATGTTCCTTTGACCGCATCCTTTAAAAATCTTTCTCAAAAATACTGCTCAAGCTTCCTCAGCCCTCTTTATTACACTATTTGCCAAATATGACATGAACCATGAATTTGGTCACCCACATCACCCATTTTATCTGCCATGAACTCCAGGTGATAAACAAGGAGGCATATTATTGATAATTTATTTCTGGACTTTAACTTGCTTTCAAAGGAACAACGAATCTCATGATGCAAACGTACAATGCTCATATGTCTTCATTGTAAATCTTTGTCAGTAAGATGTCAGTGGCAAATGCTTTCAGAAGATATCCAACTTTTGGTTCTTTCTGAACGGAAGGTAGTTGGTGAATAAAAACTTATGCCCTCCAGTAGGTTGTTTAAATGTGTATTACAAGTGATTGCAGAGAGCAGTGTCTGTTCCTAGTTATAAGGATGTGTGAGAACCACTGGATGCCTAGACTCACAGAGTTAGTAGTTAGGATTGTATGAAGTGCAATAATTTGGAGGAGCGTTAAGCCATGAAGAAGACAAGGCCTAGTGCAGCTCACAGAGTATATCTTCCACCAACTAACCCTCTTTGGTGATTATCCACCTCCCTAGATTTCCTTTCCAAATATCATTACCTAACTGAACAATTTCACCAGTTATATTTTGGGAGTTCAATTAACCCTACATACCTCTAGTCAACCAGCTTTGGTCATCCTTCAGAGTTGTTTTGAATGAGGATGAGTAGATATATTTCTGATTAGTTAGGCTTCCATTATTCACATTTATGTAGTAAGGTTTATAATACTTCATGTTATGTCTCATATGTTCAACATTTTGGTACTGAACTTTCTAGTGAATACTTTTTGTTCTGACGATTTACTTCTGGGTTTCCCCCCGTCCAATACAACTGCGTCAATGCAATTATTATGCACATTTGAATGTTCTATTGACACTCAAGATTTGTTAAGATACTTATATGCAGTCACTCCTAAACAGGGTGATAGAAATGTCTATAGCATATATTTCAACAAACTGTATAAACTCTACATAAGAAACAAATACAGATTTTCATGAAGCCTTGAAAAAGACCAAAAGAACAAAATAATTATCAACTTAAGTAAACAGTATGCTAATGTGAATAAAGAATGTAAGAACAAACTTTCAAAAAAGGGTTATGCCATTATTTACCTGATCACAAAAAATCAATTAACTATATATGCATGTTTGCACATAAATATGGCATTTGCCGCTCACTAAAATATACATAAGCAACTATTTGCAACATCATACTCATTTAACCACAAAGAAGGGAAAAACCACTTAATCATACCTCGATGACGACAATGTACTGAGCAAACTGGAAATACGTGGACTCTGTAAAAGAAACATGATTTATTGTTGAGTAAATATAGTTTAAGACAATTGGCATCTCATTCTCTACAGTTATGAGACCTTTGCCAGGGCAGTCATCAAAGAGGAGTTGTATTGCAAGAGCTACCTCTGCTGATCCAGCAGTGCACCCCTTTGTACATCACAAAAATGGTTCACCACTTAAACTTGCTTTGCTTTGCTTTATATAATACAAGTGAGCTAACAACATGGGACATGGGACTAAGAGAGAGATGTACAGATGGAAAGCCTTTCTTTCTGGTTCTGTAACATTCTTGATTTGGTTGGTGAATAACCTCGTGCAATATCTGGGCAGGCGTTTGCTGAATTTCCCTAGATTCAGTGAAAAGGGTCCAAAAGGATTAGAGCGTTGAAGATGCAAACATAATCCAGTAGTCAATGTTTAAAAGGAAAAGACCATCAAGATAGGATAGTGCCTCTCATTTTAAACTAGATTGTGTTCCTAAGAAAAGATTTTTAGGCCATACTTATATTTAAAAAACTACATTTTTCATCTATATCCCTATCACACTAGAAAAAGTAGAAGGTTGAGGACGATTAATTGTAAACTTAGAGCAGGTGTGTTCTGGGGTAGAATGTCAGTGAGAAAGTGTGGAACTAGACACTTTACTGCTTTGAAAACAAATGTTAAGAGTTTGAATATGGTCTAGTTGATGGTTTAGAGGCAGTTGGTTCGGTGTGCTAAACTGAGGTGAGGTCATGCTCGTGTAAATTACAGAGAGCTCTGTTATCAAAGTTCATGACTCTGTCAGGTGGACAAAGCAAGGGGAAGGGGAGACTATTGCAAAAACAAATTCTTATGCATGTTGATTTGGGTTTTATTTGTGTTTAAGCATGTTTGTGCTTGTATCTTGCATATATGCAGTAACTGAAAACGTGCTGTGACAGCTGTGTTGGTAAAAAATTTTTTCAATTTTCATGGATGGACAGAAAGAAAAAGAACCCAAGGTTTCTGACAAAGGAGGCAAATATAAGACAGCAATTAGGAAAGTTGATGAACTTTGTAAAAGAGATTTGCTGATAAAGGAGGAAAGTGTTAGAGGCATTCAGCATAAGTAACCATAGTGCCATCCACTGTCTGGTCGCATGTAGGATTTTGGTAATGCATGAACTGCATTAATGAATGGAGGTGGAACTTAAAAACAGGACAGAAAAATATTTGGGTGTTATCTGCAAAATATTTATAGGAGAAACTGGATGAAGAGATAATACCAGTTAGAGCAGATGTGAAGAGTGAGAAGTGTATATCATATATAATTGCATTGCAGTATTTGATCACACTGTAGTCACTTTATTAAGTGTACAACTCTGATCCCTTTCAATATAATTGAGATACTTTTTGATTAAAGCTGTATTTTCAATCAATGGAATCATAAAAGCAACATACATTGTACAAAACACAAGTATGAATACACACACTTATATATGCATAAAAGACAATAGCAATTATCCTCCCAACACACATCATACTAGGAACAAATATATCTTTTTTTCATGTTTTATATAGCTCGAACTGGACCCAAAAGGATCAAAGTGTTTTACATGAGCACCAGTTGCATTACAGAGAGACACGTTATTTTTTTTGGGGCACGGGGGGACTAGGGGGCATATCAACAACAACCTGCGATAATTATCTCTAAGCGCACTTTGCGCTAGGATAATTATCGCCGGCTAGCGTGAATTTTTATCGCTGAGATAGCGTGCTATTAGCAACGCTTATCTCAATAGCGATAAAAATCCTCACGCTAACAGGCTAACGTGAGATTATCGCTGGAAACCCAGCGATAATCTCACGTTACCTTGTTGATAGGGACAGGCAAACTTAGCCATGATATCCTCCTTCCCTAGGATATCATGGCTAAGTCAGAAAAATACCAGACGTAAAAAAGCAGCGCTAACCGCGGTTAGCGCTGCTTTTTTTGTCTCTAACAGGGTTAGTGACATTCTTGATAATAGGAGAAATGTCGCTTAGCGACATTTCTCCTATTATTTTACTCTGGAACGCCCCCTTTGCATCTCATTAGAGATGCAAGAGGAAGCGTAGAGTAAAAGGGTGCTAACATGCAAATTTGCATGTTAGCACCCTGTTGTTGATAGGGCGCTAGTTTTATCTCTCCTTTTTTGGCTTTTAAAGCCAAAAAAGCAGAGATAAAGCCCTTGTTGATATGCCCCCAAGTGATTTGCAGAGAATCACAGGGTGCTTGAGCGTCCCTTGCAGAGACTCAAACCCGGATCCTCAGCTTTGAGGTCGACAGTTCGAGCCGTTAGGCTGTATCCTTTCCCCCTTCTATCCTTAAATCATTTCCAGATGTAAACAATTTGTATAAAGTGCCAATGCATGCACAGTCAATGTGCTACCGTCAAGTGCAATTAAATGTACAAATAAAAAATTAAACAAATTAATATAAAGGGCCACTGCAAACGCAATTAACAAACTACCATTTTGCTCAGATAAATACATACATTAAAACATGTTAATGATTAGAAAAAGGTGCAAAAGTTTGACATGCCATTTATATAAAGTGTATGATACTAACCCTACCTTTGTCGTTTTGCACATAAAAAAGCAACCACATACTCTTAAATGAATATGGCCAAAACTCAGCACAATATAACTCTTAAAAATTATTAAAATTATATTTAAAATATATCAAAAGTGTCCCAGTTACGTAATAAATAAAATAATACCACGGGGATTCCAACTCAGGATTTTGGGTACAAAGGAAAAGGAAAAAAACACCTTTCCAATGTAAACCTACCACTTTAGCTGTTTACCTGAAGACATTTACTGTGCCAAATCCAAACAGACAATAAATATTTGGCAATAGTAAACACTATAAATCGCGTTGTTGCGTCTGTGCTAAGATTTCTGAAGGCCTCCAGGTACCTTCTAGTTCCCAGAGACCTACATAGGGGTAATATCCATTGGTTTCTTTGGGTAGCATAAGCTGGACAAAAGGAAAAATACATGAGTAAACGTCTCCGAGGCACCCATCAACGCAGGACATAAATCATCTTTGGCTGCTACCTCAGTCCACTTACTACAAAAAGCCATTGTTGGTAGTAACTTACATGTAAACAGTATATACAGTTTACGTGCCCTCATCGGCACTATTTCATCTATGGTAGGTTCAAAGCAAGGAAGAGGTTTAAAATCCCAAAATTCCCTGGTTAGTCTACCAGTATTTTCAGTGACCCTTTGTAATGTCATTACTTCCCAATTAATGCTTTTTAGACTGTCTTTGTAGACTGAAATCAGATCGTCAGGGTTTTTTTATTTAAAGATATTTTTATTATGTTCAAAAATTCTGATAATCACACACATTTGTATTCATACATTTCAGCCTTGTTACATCAGGTACATGAATACATAATAGTGATTCAGTCACTCGCGTCAATTGTCATTTCCATCTCTTTAGTAGGAGAAATACACAAGTCCCCCCGAAGTGTGTTCCATTTGCTCCATTTTTTATCCAACTTCTTAGGACATCCTCTAGATGTAAACACCTCCTTTTCTGCAATCATACATTTGTCTAGTTCCTTTGCCCAATTCTTTGTCGATGGTCCCTCTGCCACCCCCACTTCATTGCTATTGCACGTTTCACCAATGTATAACCTATAGTAGCCATTTGTTGCTCCACTTCTGTAAGGTCAGTCGCCTCCCTTATATTAAGGAGCCCCAGTGGTGATGTGAGGTTAATCTTTTTACCCAGTGCTTCCTGTATGTGTTTTGTTGCCTTTTCCCATATAGGTCGTACAAGTGGACATTCCCAGATAGTGTGATAAAAGGTTGCTTCTTAGTGACATCCGCGGGACATATTGCATACTGTCTACTCCCCATTTTTGCTAATATGACCCCAGTGAGATAAGTTCTATGTAAGAGTTTTAGTTGAATCTGATTAAGACGAAAAGGGATGGCTGCCTCCTTTGGGGACATCAGTGCTGTTTGCCAATCATCATCTTCAATGTGCCCTATATTAGCTTGCCATCTTTCTTGAAGAGCATGAAATGGATCCAGCAAGTTATTACATTGTTTCCGATACATTAAAGATATGGCTTTGTTTAGGTTCAGAAAGCAACCGATCTTCCAAGGGGGACGATTCCGGTAGGTTTCCTATGTCTGGGAGTGCGGCTTAGAGGGCATGGCGAATATGCAAGTAGCGGAAGGTCTCCCCTTGAGCTAGTTCATTCTTCCCCCTTAACTCCTTAAATGTGAGGATTTTGCCCTTTTTCACTAGATGGCCTATTGTGGAGTTTCCAATAGTGTCCCATTTATCAAAACAGGGTTGGTTACATAAAAGTCTGACATTTTGAGTGGACCATAATGGTGTGGCCTGGGTCAGTACATCCGACCAGCCAAGATGTCTAGTAGCTTGGCGTCATATTTCCACTGTATGGGCTGTCGGGCCCAGGTAAAGCCCTTTCCGGACTTTCGTATAGAGAGCTCCTAGGCATCACTCTGTGGTAAATAATTTAATTACCGGGACTTAATTTGATACAGAAACATAATAAAAATAGCTCAGTAAATAAGAGGCAGAATCCGTGGTATTAGAGGTTCGGAATGGGCTTTATTCCAATGGACGATTCGAATCGGTTGCTCCAAGTTCCATCACCACGAAGGTTCAGGAAGTGAAGTACCTACTTTATTGATAATTAATCACTTTTATACAATAGGCATTACAGTGAAACAAATGCAAGAGGCGTAACAATTGATAGTGTAGATAAGAGATACATACGTAGCAAAAGTAGGCGTAACTGGGTGTGACTAAAGAACGTCATCAGGTGTGATGTCATAATAGGGTGGTTCCATGAAAGAATTTCGCAATGTCAGCAGAAATACTTGGCAGAAATGCGCGCGCAGCAACATGACGTGTGATTGACGTGCAACTAGGGGGTGAAGGGGACTTGACATTTAGCTCTACATGTGGCGACAGAAGTCTGGAGGGTCAAGTCAACCTAATCCCAAATCATATCTAACATCCTATGTTTAAAGAACTATGTTATCCAAAAGAGAAGTCTCTTAGAGTAGAATCTTATTCTATACTGACTATACTGACTGTTAGTGCATGTACAAGCGTCTAAGTGTCTACACTAGATGCGAGGGCAGAAGTCTTCCATAATAATAGGGCTATGAATTACTTGCATAAAGACAGAGAAGCCGGGCCTTTGCTCGGTAGCTGGAAGAATGTTTACTTAAACTACTAGACAGGAATGCATTGGGCAGGGAGCGGAGCAGATAATTTCGAAGGTGAAATACAGTTTTTGGCAGGCAACAGGCTGATGTCAGGCTTCGTGAGCCGCGCAGGGAATGAGACAAAGTTCATGGTCACAGATGCAGGCTCAGACTGGAGCTTTCAGAGGCAGAAGGCAAGAAAAGCTTGATGACAGAATCAGGGCCTACTTGCCTGGACTGTAAAATGGCATAAGTGAACCATATAAAGCCGGTGGCCTTTCATACTTAGGAATGGAATATCCGGCCTATTCATGGCGGATCTGAAAGAGGACATGTTGACGGTGGACGCACATGTGTTTGCGTCTTCATAACTGGAACTGGAGGGAACATACATGTACTTGTGATTCATACATGAAACCGTTGGGGTCCAAGATAGGGGACATAACTGATCGGAAAAATCCATATTTCCACAACTCCCTTCCCATCTGATATCTGTCTAACAAGTATGCAGGGTCTGTTGGGGAGCGATATATCCAGTGATTCACCACAACTAACTGTGAGGCCCAATAGTAGAGTTGTATATCTGGGAGTGCAATCCCTCCATCATACCATCATACCACCCCTTAGTCAATTTATGTAACGTTATACAAGGCTATCCCCATCCCACAGTAATAAACTAACCTCACTTTCTACGTTCCTGAAGGAGGAGTCGGGGACATTGTAAGGACAGTTTTGGGGGATGCATAGAAAGCGAGAGAGAGACAGCATCTTAAATAGGGCAGCCCGACCCAGCAATGAAAAGGGCAGGGATTTCCAGTGCCTAACATCATTGAGCAGTCCCTCCAGGGGGACGGCTTCATTTTTGTCAAAGAAGAGCTGAGGATCTGGGGTTATAAAGATTCCTAGGTAGCGGAATCCTTTGAGAGCTATCGCCACCTTGCAGCCTGGGAGGAGTTTTAAGTTGGTCCCAGAATAGCAAAAATTACCGACTCGGACCAGTTAATTGAATGGCGGGAGTATTTGCCAAAATTCGTGAAGATATTTAAGATTCTGTGCACAGATTTATGAGGGGACGCTAGATATTATAGGATATCATCAGCGTATAGAGATATCCTGTCTTCTTGTCCCTCCGCCCATTTCAGCCCTCTGAGCAGTAGGTCACCCCTCACCCATGAAGCCAACGGTTCCAACATTAAGTAGAAAATCGAGGGGGACAGGGGCCAGCCCTGTCTGGTACCCCTGCCTAGTGTAAATGGGTGGGACATGTGGTTGTTAACCATGACCTGGCCCTGTAAATCCTTGTAAAGCAGCTTAATCCAGCCCATACATTTTGGGCCAAACCCTACGCGCCAAAGCACTTCTATAGAGTGCTATTGTGGCATCTAGGGTTAAAACAACTGCATCTTCCTCTATGAATTGTTTATGACCCAGGACATTATGAAGGCGGCGGAAGTTCAGTACTGTGTTTCTACCTGGCACAAAGCCAGATTGATCTGGATGGACCAATGATGGGATTATGGAGACCAGGCGAGAGGCCAGGAGTTTTGCAAGGATTTTTGCTTCCACGTTGATTAAAGAAATCGGTCGATAAGAGCCGCAACAATTAGCAGGTTTCTCTAGCTTACGAATAGCTACAATAGAAGCCAAACGTTGGTCTTCCAACAGGACTCCCTTTTCATAGCTTTCATTATTCATTTCCATGAAATGGGGTGCGACATGTGAGGCCATTGTTTTGAGAAATTCAATAGGGACCCCATTGGGTCCCATCGACTTCCCTGATTGTATACTATTTATTGCCCTTCGGATTTCATCATCCTTGAGATCATCCTCCAGTATACTCCTATCTGCATCAGACAGGGTAGGCATATGCATGTCCGCTAGCAATTGGCGAGAGTCGTCTGCCGTATATTCAACCGAGGAGGTGTAGACCTTCTCCAGGTGATCTGCAAATGCCTCTGTAATCTCTTGTGGATCTGAGATCTGATGAGTATCGCTAAGGGTCAATCTTGGTACCCAGCATTCTCCTTGTTCTCTTTTTTCCAACCATGCCAGCATTGTCCCCTCCCTATCTCCCACTTCATAAAGCTTATGCTGTGTGTGAAGTAATCTGGCCTGCATCCGCTCTCCATCTAGGGTTCTATATTCTAGTTATTTAATGGTTAGTTGGTGTGTGGTGGCTTCACTAGGCGACCGGGTATGCTCCGCCTCAAGCTGCTGGAGTTCACTTTCAAGCTGTAGTAATTGCTGTTGTTGTTTTATAATGTACCCTACTTTAAGCGCCAGTCCCTGCCCCTTCAGCACCGCCTTGAAGGCCTCCCTTAGTATCTGAGCCGTCGTTTTCGTTAAAATAATTTTCGGTCTGAGTGAGTAAGCTCTCTTTTAAGCAGACAGGGGTTAAGGACTATTGTGTTACGCTGTCACGCGTTGTAGTATGTGAGCTCTACCCACACCGGAGAATGGTCCGAGATGACCCGTGGTAGGCCACGCGGGTTCTGAAAGTTGACAATCTCTGCCAAGAGTGTCATTAAGTAGTCCATAAGGACATGCTTTTATGTGCATTTGAATAATGGGTAAGGTCTGGCTGTAAAGAGTGCCACACATCTGTCAGTCCCATGGCCTTCGTGAACTCCGACATATTTGTATTATGCCGCAACTGGGGGTGTAGTGGTTGCCTATCTATTTCGTCGTCCATGGTTATATTAAAATCCCCACCCAGAACAAGGGTTCCTATGGGGAGATCTATTATGATTTTCCCTAGGTCTATAAGCACCTCTTTACTTAATGCTGGTGGAAGGTATACCGAGATTACATTGATCGCTTTCCCCTCCCAACTGGCCTCCAGAACTGCAAACCTTCCTTGGGGATCTGCCCACGTATGTGTTGGAGTGAGTGTGAGGCTTTTTTTGACTAGGATACCTGTACCCCTAGATCCTGAGGTATATCCAGTGTGAACAAGGAGTTATACGCCCATTGCGGTAGGGCCTTATACTTATTTCCCACCAGATGCGTTTCCTGCAACAGAACCAAATCAGCAAAAGACACACAATTGATGGACGCAATGCTGAACAAATCAAAACATTCACCCCCAGTCAAGAGATCTGGGTTAAATCTATCATACTTTTGCTCACCATGCCACCCCAGTTTAGACCTGGCCATATGCAAATCAGCCTTGACCCTGTGCCTCATGGGAACAGTTCAGCCCGAACTGCCAAGCCAGGTCTTGCCTGGACTAGAAGCAAGCATCCTAGGACGGGTTTCGGGCTTTCAGCCCTCATCAGCCAGGATAGCTTGATTCCAGTGGCACAGTGAGACCGGGACCCACATCTGGGCATACCCGGCGCAATTAGGGCGAGAAAGCAAAAGACACACAATTGATGGACAGAATGCTGAACAAATCAAAACATTCAACCCCAGTCAAGAGATCTGGGTTAAATCCATCATTCTTTTGCCCCTCCATGCTACCACAGTTTAGACCTGGCCATATGAAAATCAGCATTGACCCTGTGCCTCATTGGAACAGTCCAGCTCGAACTGCCAAGCCAGGTCCTCCCTGGACCTTAAACAAGCATCCTAGGACCATTTTCGGGCTTTCAGCCCTCATCATGCAGGATAGCTTGATTCCAGTGGCAAAGTGAGCCCGGGACCCACGTCTGGCCATACCCGGCGTACTTAGGGTGAGAAAGCAAAAGACACACAATTGATGGACGGAATGCTGAACAAATCAAAACATTCAACCCTAGTCAAGAGATCTGGATTAAATCCATCATTCTTTTGCTCAACATGCCACTCCAGTTTAGACCTGGCCATATGCAAATCAGCCTTGACCCTGTGCCTTATGGAAACAGTCCAGCTCGAACTGCCAAGCCAGGTCGTCCCTGGACCGGAAGCAAATTGATGAGTATGAAGGCAGGGCACAAAGAAAGGGGCTTGTCTTTTAAGATACTGTAACACAATGCCCCATTTTATTTTATCCACCATCCCGTTAACATTCCAGGTCAGGAGGGATAATGACATTTCTACCAGATTTCCTGCCATGGTTCTTGTAAATAGGTAATACAGGAGCTCTGGGGCACATCGTATGGAGCAGTGAATAATCAACATTTCTCGCACGTTTGTAGACATTAAGTGACGTTCAGGCATACAGGTTTTAAATAGCCACGCAACCCCATTCCCTGCAAATGTGGAGAGAGTACAGGAACAGAACATTTTACCCCTTCCCCCATCCCACAACTCCCCCCTCCCTGCCACCCTGTCAGTGGATTTCAAACTACCCACTCCCCAACAAGGCAGAGTGCCTGTTGCCCCTCCCTCTATTTGAAAGGTGCTTGGTTTACAGCACCTTACCCCCACCTAAATCTAGAAATGAGAATAGATGAGCTATAGTGTGGGGGGAAGACCCCAGTCCCTTCATGTGTTCTAAGCTCATAATAAACTTTTAGCAAGTTTCCCCAGCTCTGGGCATGTGTATCAAGGTCTAATGAGCAAGATTATGCTATGAGGGGTACCCCACGGCTTCTCACTTGTACCACATTTCTACATCAAAGTCACTAAGCTGTAGCGCATGCGTCCATGTCCTAACCAGGAGTGTTGTTACTTCAGCTCTGAGATTTCGAGTCTGTCTCTTTAGTGGCAGGATCGGCTGGAAGTCCGGTGCTGTGTTCCACTTTATTGGTCTGGGGTCCACTGTGTCTCTCCTTGTTAGGTTTCTCTACTCAGCGCCAGCTCTCCAGCCAGTCCCACGTGCCCTCATGGGAGGAGAAAAACCATGCCTTGCCTTCCGATTCTACTCAAAGCTTTGCTGGAAAAAGCATGGAGTACTTCACCACCTTTCCTCGCAACACCCGCTTAAGCGCTAGAAAGCTGCGACGTTGATTTTGAACTTTTGTGGTAAAGTCTGGAAAAAATGAAACTACACTATCTTCCATTTTGACAGGTGGATTGGTACGTGCGGTCTGAAGTATGATGTCGCTATCCCTGAAGTTAAAGACTCAAGCTATGATCGGTCGAGGGGGAGCTCCCGGCTTAGGCCTCCCCTCTGGGACTCGATGAGCTCGTTGAATAGAGAAGTAATTTGAGAGTTTCTTTGGTTGCAAATGTTTCAAAATTAAGTCCTCAACAAAAAGATCCACTGCAGGGCCCTCTGAGCGCTCTGGAACCCCCAGGATGCGCACATTATTTCTTTGCATCCTGCCTTCATACTCATCAAGTTGCTCTTCCATTTCGGTTTGCTTTTCTTGTAGTTGGATCACTTGTTGTCATCAAGTTGCTCTTCCAGTTTGGCTTATTTTTCTGGTAGTTGGATCACTTGTTGTTTGAGCAGGGTTGTATCTTTATCGAGATCCGTTGTGGCGTCTTCCACTTCTTTTATTCTTGCATCCATCTTTTCTAAGGTCCGCTCTGATGAGGGAGACCTCAATGTTCACTGTGTCGAGGCAAGTTCGTACTCCTGTAATTGCTGCCATAATATCTTGAAGCACTACGTCCTGTTGCGCTTGGGGGGTTTGCATCTCATCTTGGACCTCCTGGTGGGCGACGTCCTTGTTTTCTCCAGTATTCGACCAGGCAAATTTGGCCAGTTTATTTTGCACTGTTGTTTTGTTCCCTCTCACTCCTGCCATTGTCGGTCTTCACTGGAGAAACGAGGCCCGAGCGGCCAGGGATCAGACCCAGTATTCCCTGCTGCCTGCCCAGGGGGATATGTCCCTCTGGCGGCCTATCAGGTTTGCTGGTCTTCTGCCCCCCACTTAGTAAATGAGAGGTTGGAGGACGAGGTGTTTTGCGGGGCGGGTGTGTATACCCTCCACTTATCGATTCCTGTGGTCGTATTGTCACATCCTTGGCCTCCTCTCAGCTCCCCTCGACATCTTCAATAGGGAAAGGGATTGAATTCTGGCGGTACTTGGCATATGGTGGGGCGCCCTCACAGCAGTCTGACCCCAAGGGCGCCTCTTCATCTCTGAGAGGTAGTGTGTCCTATGAGCTGCCCTTCAACTATAAGCAATACAGAGGGTTACAGAGTAGTAACTGAGATTAGTGTGGGGCCGCTGTTTACTTGCAGGCGGCCATTTCCAGAGTCTCTAATTCCAACTGTGTGCATTGGATGCTATTCAGAGCTGGTTAGCTCGCTTCTCTTCTGGGTTACACCGCCACCCCCCTTGCACCGAACCGGCTGCCCCTCTTTGGATTTAAATATCCACTCAGGCAATTGTTTTCTTTGGGCCTCCCGGATTGTGCCCCTCCGTCACTATCGCTCCGGGCCAGCCGCCCCTCTCCCACTCTGCGCCTGCCTTGGCCGGCGCACAGAGTGGGAACTAGGTTCTTGACAGACCTCGCCTAGGGTTTGGGGCTCATCTATTTCACTCACCGCCTCAATATTCCTCCGTTTTTTCAGCTCTCGGGCCGCCAGCGATGATATCCAGCGAGGCCCTTCACTCTGGGGCCTCCGTTGAGATGCCAAGCTGGCTTGCCTCCTTCCAATCCATCAGTCTGAGCCCACCTCCCCTGTGAAGGGAATCACAGGGTGTTCATGCCCGGTGAGTGCGCTGGTCTGCTGCCCCAGATGGCTGCGTGGCGATTCGGGCAGCTACACCACACCGCAGCTTCCCACGGCCTCAGTCAGCAGCACAATGGTTCGCCGCCATGTTTCTCAGATCTCCGGCTGCATCGATAATTCCCCCCTACCTGTCACCTCTCCCGGCCGGAGATTGTACGCTTTTTACCGATCTGGGAAGCGGGGGCCAGGGTCTTCACAGTGCGAGGTTATTTTCCCAGGATTAAGATCAGGATTTATGCCGGATATTTAGTGAGGGCTCCAGAGCTGGGCTAGTGTGCAGCCATTCCTGTCGGCTGCTAGCCACGCCCCCAGATCATCAGGGTTTAACCACAATATCTCCAGGCACAGTCTACCCAAAAGGTTTTTCACAAATTTGAGTCATGGGATTTTTGTAGTCTTCCCTGGCATCTATAACTCTCTGACGCCCTACCTATAGGATTCGAGGGCTGGGGAAGACCAGAGCCTGTGCCAACATGTCAAATTTCTATACTCGACCTTTTGTCATGATTTCTTTTCTGCCAGGTCAGGAAAAACTGGGACCAATGGGCTACTCATTGGGAGACCAAATAAGGATCTTAGGAGCTTGTGTTCAGCTATTTCCAAAAGTTTGGTGTGCGCACAGCCCCAGATTTCCAAACTGTATAAAATAGCCCCTAATACCTTCACGTTGTATACCTCAAGGTCCGGAACAACCAGCATTGTGAAAGTGTTCTTTTCATCTTTCACAATATTAGCAGCTTGATATGATAAGGATACATGTGCTTTTTGGGTTAGACGCTAATATTATAAATAATCAAATCCTGGACACTTGCTCAATCTGGCTGGTGCCAATGTGCATCTGCAGTCTGCCCCGTTTCTTTTGATATGCTGTGCTAAAAACCATACATTTTGTTTTTGTACTGTTTAGCTCAAGCCCCCGCTCCCCACAAAATGCAGTAAAATCATTTTGCAGCTGCTGCAGTCCCAAGGAGATTTTGATAACAGAAGTGTATCGTCTGCGAATAGTAAGGCAGGTACCCGACGACTAACCACCTTTGGCAAATCACACCCATCCCTGCCCAGATGACCAACTACTCCATTAATGAACAGAAACAACAGGGTTGGTGCAAGGACCCACCCTTGTCTGACACCATGATCTATACTAAAGGGCTCAGTCAACTGGCCCTGTTCCCCTATCTTACTCTGGGTAAATTATCCGAGGGCATCTGGCTAAGAATATCCAGAACATTCTCTGGTAGACCCTTTTTTGATGATCCCTCCATAGTATGCTTTTAGGTACTACCTCAAAAGCATCATGCAGGTCATCGAAGGTAACATATAGTTTGCCTCCGCCAATCACTGCTGTATTCCAGTATAAACAATTAAAGTGAACCACCTGGTCTAATGTGCTGATACTACTACGGATATATAAAGAACAATGGTTCCCTTGGGTAGAAACAATGCGTATTGCGGTTAGCCGTAGTTACTTCAGCATAACATATGATACATTTCTGAAAGCCAGAACATTTCTTAAGCAAACGGGGGAAGGAACAAGGACACAGAAAAAGTGTTTTTCATTAATTTATGTATCAGAATTGATAGCATTCGTTATGCGAACCAAATTATATACAACAAAAATACATTGCAGAATTTTTGCACTTCAAAATTCATACAGTGATACCCAATGGTGAGATAGTAGTGCTCAGTGGTGATATAGATACACAGTGCAGTGAGGTGGTAGTGGGGGGATGCGGTTTGTTTTGGAGGGCCAAATTCAAGAAGCAGTGACAAGTACGTTAAACAAATTATATAGTTGATAGCGACTATGTCCTGCAATCTGTGCCAAAATAGATCGTCGCCGTTTCAACCCTATGGCCGCTTGGTGGAGTGTCACAAGCGGTTCTTCATCAGGACTGTGGAGGAGGAGTGGTCGCCCTAGAATTTCAAGGGCAGTCAAGACAATTGATTGAAGGGGTTGGTTTATTCTAGCAACATGTCAACTGTGATATGAATTGCACAGAAGATCAAAAAATGATTGTATTCTGGTAAAACGGAGTCCTCATGAAACACCCCATTTTGTTAATATATGATACTACTACAGAAGCCTGCCTGGAGATCTGATAGCACATTATTATCTTGTATCCAAATTTGTAAATGGGCCAGAACCTGTTTACTGAATGGTCTATAATTTGCAGGCTCGTTACGTGGCCCCTTTTTATCGATTAGAATAATCTCAGCTGACTTCCATGATGGCGGAATATGCATTTCCTGAAATATGGTACTGAAGAGTGACGATTTATGCAGGGGCCTCAAACTTCCAGGGCAGCCAGAAATATATTATTAGGTAAGATGTCAGGGCCCGGAGGCCTTAAAGGATTGACATGATTTTTTTGGGGCCACAGTTTCACTTATGTCCAAACTCAGACAGCTATTCTTGCATTCCTCAAGAATACCTAGAGAATCCTTGCTCCCTCTTCCCAACTCTTCTGTACATGAGAATATGTTTATAAAATAAAAGGAAAACATTTCTGGGGTTTGCTAAAGAACACCACATCCCTTTTGGCTCCAGTGGCACTATTCACTAAAGTTTTCCAAAAGGATCTAGTATCCATTTATTGTTATTGCAACATACATATTTTCCCATCATTTACTTTCCCATTATCTGTTTGCTTTGGCTAATTCCTATTTATAGGCAACTCTGTATTTCACCCATTTTACCCTACATTTAGAAGCAGATGTACATCAGTTTTTTGTGGTCATAAACAGGAATTCGGCCTATTTGCGACTGCAAAATTGGTCAGCCCCATGTACTAACCATATTTTGCGAGTCGCTAATCTATAAGCGACTCGCAAAATATGGTTTGCGACTCGCTCTTAGGAAGGGTTGTGCCATGGGTGTCCCTTCCTAACAGTGAGTCTGACTGCAATGTACTATTGTTTTGCAACCGCATTTGCGGTCGCAAAACACTCGCAGTTTACCATTTACAAACAGGAAGGGGTCCCCATTACCAGGTAGGACTTTAAGCACACTACCAATTACCTTTAGCCCCAAGGTCTCAGAGTTTTGATTTCCCATCCGGTTATAAACATTAATAATGGTCAAACTAAGTCCGATGGGCAAAGATAGACTAACAGCCAGAACATCCGGTGAATCAATGCTTATTTAGTGTATTTTTTAGCCTAGCGTTGTCCTAACCCAAACCGTGAATCCTCCTGAGGGTCTCCCTCTACTGGACTGAAGTGCATCACTACAGTAAGAGTTAAACCCATTCCTAAAGATAGGAGCAGTACACCATGTTTCTTGAAAGAGGCAGATGCCGTAGATGTCAACAAAAAGCTCCAATAAATTTCGTACAGCTTCCTGCCAATTCCTGCCAAATTTCAGCATAAAAGCTTTATGTCATCCCGAATGGCCGCAGATGTGAAGGCATCATACCCAGGCCGTGTTGCCCAACTTTCTTCTCTACAAACGTAGAGCGTCCCTTCGATCTCATCATTTATTTTCATGTAGGGGATGGGATATACCTTAGTGTCACAGTCATCATGGCTCAATAGTCTATTTGCTATATTCAGGAAAAGCTACCAATCCACCATCTACTAATATGCACCTCAGGTGTGTTACATCCTGTGAAACCAAAATATTTCACATCTCTTGAAAGGAAAAGTGTGTCCCATCATCAGTAACAATGTACTTAGGTGGAACTTCAATCATGAATACAGTTTCCAATAATCTTAAGGGACTTTTAGTGGATGTGGAGTCAACAAAATAATAAAGAATTCATTTTGATAGTACTCCCCCATCTCAATCAAAACTGACCTTTCACCAGGTAGTAAATATAAAGGACCTGAAAAATTAAGAGCTACCTTCTTCCAGGGTCCTTTAGGAAGTGATACTGGGAACAATGGTCTCTCTTGTAATTTCCAGTGCGTATCAGAAACCAGGCACTCAGGACACGTATTCACCAATGTGTGAGCTTCATTATCCATGCTGGAGCACCAGTTAAAGTGACACAACTTTTTGGATGTGGAGGAAAGCCTAGGTGTCTACTACGAGCACTTTTAAAAAGACCTGCCCGCAAGCTAACTGATGAGATGAACCAATGTTTTCACATGAAAGCTCAGAGGCTACCTGCTCATATGCATAAAGATCAGAAGTAAGACATCTGCCACGTGGCCAGCCTTCCTGAACATGCTCAATCTTACATTTAAGAACATCATCCACTTCAGCAGCTTCGAACCAATCTGACTCCAAAAATACTTTATCACAGACACTCACTGCATCAACAAGTGTCACAACACACTCTTCTTCATTGTCATCAACATCATCCCAACAACTCTCTTTGAGAGGCATTCTGGAGAGGCAGTCCATCTGAAAGTTCTTTTCACCTTGTACATATTTTACTGAAACATCATACTCCTGCAGCTTAGGTAAAAGTCTGACTAAACAAACAGAAGCATTACCATGTCCATTACCATTCAGTCAATAAACCAATGGTTTATGGTCTGTAAATTTATCAACATTTGTTCCCCAAAGATGGGGATTGAACTTCCGAACAGCCCATATACATGCTAATGCTTCTCTTTCGATAGTGCTATAGTTCATTTCTGCAGTTTTGATTGATCTGGAGGTAAAAGCCACTGTACACTTCCAAACATTCACCATTTGATCCAAGACCGCACACAAGCCACACATGCTAGCATCTACACTTATGACACACCTTTTTCCAGACACAAAGGGCTGTAACGCAGGTGCCTCAGCAACTAGTTTCTTAGATTCCTCAAAAGCCTTTTGGGTAGATGATAACCAGTCAAACTTGACACCTTTCTTAAGAAGGGATCTCAAAGGTTGAACAGCCATTGCATACCCAGGTATAAAACATGCATAATATTCACAAAGCCATACAAATGACCGTAGGGTATCTTTGTCTAAAGGAGGAGGAGCATTTTGGTTGGCCTCGAGGTTGCAAAATTTAGGGCAAACCCCTCCTGTAGATATAGTGTGTCCTAAATAATCCATTTGTTTTTAGGAATATTGAGAACATGCTTAACAACAATCATGTGTTGTCAGCATTCTCGGTCTAATTCAGCATATCATCCTAAAATGCTTTAATGTTCAGCATCTTGCTAAATAGCGCATCCATCATTTTCTGAAAAAACGCTTTTGCCTAAAGCAAGTCCGAAGGGTAAACGTAAATATTTATAGGCACCAAAAAATGTGACAAAGGTGGAAAGATCCTGTGAATTTTTGAAGAGTGAAATTTGGTGGCAAGCCGAATCTAGATCAATGATGGAAAGATATTTAGCCTTACTAATATTAGCAAGCATTACTTGGATCTGGGGCAAGGGCAGACAGTCAACCACAATATTCTTAATAACAGTGGGTAAGTGAAAACACAAACACAACTCTCCTGATTTATTGCATGTTAATGCAATGGGTGACACCCACTCAGAAGTATCTGTTGGTATCTTCATACCCTTAGCACATGGATTGTCCATCAAAACCCTAATGTCAATCTGAACACCTAAAGGTACAGGTCTGACATTATGAAACAGAAAAACAGCACCACATTTGTGTTTAATGTTGTGAAGAAATCCCTTTACCATATCTACTTTTTCATTACAAATGTCAGGGAATTTAGTGATCATAGTGTCTGACAAGTTCCACTTCAAGACCAATGGCAAAAACAGGAAGCTCTCCCAACACAATGGAATTATCAGAGCATGGTTTGAGATAGAGACCCAACCTTGCCAGGTGCATGCACCCAATGATGTCTCAACTTTTGACTGCTAGATAAAACTTGGTTTCAGTTTATCTTCCTAAACACTCAAAAGAACTTGTGAAGAAGCCTGACATGTCTATATCAAACTCTGTGAATGCTTTAAGGTTAATGTCAGTGAACTGTAACTTAGTTCCTCTTGGTCAATGTTTAAGAAATGTGATGTTTGCAATCATTTTTATGGGTGCACCTGAATAAGCCATTACTTTGATAGTACTGCCTCCAATGGTAACACCACAAATCGGACCCTTAATGTTCTTATTGCATGTATCTAAGGTATTAGCATCTCAATCAATGGTAAGTACAAGGTCATTCAATCTACTCTTGCATTCCTTGATGTTCACACTGCTAATTTTTGTGTGATTCTTTATTACTCCTGCAATCCGATTAGTAGTCACCAATTTTCTTGCAAGCATTACATTG
Organism: Triturus cristatus; assembly: GCF_964204655.1. NCBI lineage: Eukaryota > Metazoa > Chordata > Amphibia > Caudata > Salamandridae > Triturus > Triturus cristatus. Next base: position 797,413,567 of record NC_140586.1, read on the forward strand.
TTTCCCTGCAGCAAGACACATCAGACTGTTACCCGGAGGTCCTCTCCAACGACACCTATAACAATTGACCAATTTTCCCCAATTGCTACTTTTTTTATTCTTCCTTCTTGTGTTCATCATACTCACCGTTTTTACATCTCCAACATAGCTGGAAGGTGAATTTCCTTCACCAACAGATAATTTTCTTGAAATCATTGATCTTTCAATGCTTTTAGCAATGTCAAACATTTCATTCAAAGTGGCATTTCTACAAGTGAGTAAGCGTTCTTGAATTTTATTAGAGATGTAATTGAAAACGAAATGATATCTAATATATATATAAATATATCTCAATGGAGTGTTCAAAATCAGTGGAAGCCAAAATGCGTAAGGCTGCTATATATTCCTCAACACTTTCATCCCTTACTTGCTTCCTTCTAAAGAAGTTATTTCTCTTTTATTGTACACTTGGCTCCTCCCAAAACTGCTTCCTCAGTATTTCTTTGGCTTCAGAGTAAACATCAAAGTCTCCTGGTTTACTTTGTGTGCATTCCATATGTTATCTAACACTCTCTGACTTGCTTGCCCAAGATGATTGAATAAAATCCCTGTTTTCCTTGGAGCTTCAAGCTTTGTGCAATGCGCAGCCATTCCTTCCAATTTATGTCTGGTTTCCCTGGCAGTTGTAACAAGCATTGGCATAGCCAATAGGTCTCGCTTTTGGGACCTTATAAGTATTTAGTTTTGCAGCACAAAATACTTGGTGCAACAACATCAACTGTTGCATGGCTAAGCAATTATAAGTAGGGCTCCCGGTTTTCCGTATTTACGGATTTATACATATAAATACAGACGGAAATCGATATTTCCTTTGTCTGTATTTATATTTATAAACGGTAAAATACGAGTAAATGTTGCCGCGCTAGTCTCCCGCCTCCCGATTCCTGCAAGCAAAAACCCGATGCCTCTGGGTTTCAGCTGACAGGGCAGTATTGTGTAACGTGCTAATTCTTCCAGCAATAGTCGGAGTGGCGATGCAGGGGCTCTAGAAGGGGTGAAAAACCAACAAAGCCTCATTAACAAGCGAATGGTCTTTTAAAGACCTGTGAAGTGCTCGGGGCGGCTGTGTGTAAGCTGTTTCAGCCCGGGCCGCCACAAACGTGGGGGGGGGGGAGGTACGCACTGCCAGCAACCTGTCAGGCCAGTGCACAACTCTTGCATCACCCTCTCTCTGCCATTGCGCGCCATGCTTCTGAAAGGTAAGAAAACAAAGTGCATTTGCGTTTCAAATGTCCAGTCCTGCCCCTCCCACCCCCTTTGCATAGGCTCTTCTCCTTTCCTTCTGGGCATGGGCGTAGGAAGTGTGGGGGACGCGGGGGATATATCCCCCCCCAGATTTTGGAGTGGGGGGACACGGGGGACAAGGGTGGGGGGACGAGGGGACAAAGGAATCTCCCCTCTCCCTTCTGTTATCGCAGGGCCATTAGCACGCGAAAGCGCTACCTAATGGCCCTGCACTTGACCTGCCTGGAGTCAGAGGCCACCTGCCCTCTGCCTTTTGTTATGCTGCAGGAAGGCTCAGCCGTTCTGGGAAGGGCAGAGAACGGAGAAAAAATAAACGCTGTCTCTTTTCCTTCATGGCAAGGACCGTGTCCACTACTCCTGATCTGCCTCTGGCGGCTGCCTTCCTCTCTTTATTCCTCCATCTCTTTCTGTCTCTGTCTCGCTCCTGCTTACGTGCTGATTTCAAGAGGCAGCTCTTAAGGTACTCTCTCTTGATCCAAAAAAGGCTGAACACTTTGGCTGTAAATGTCCTCATTTTCTGACCGTTTTCTATTGAAAAGAAAAACCTCGGAATGGAGAGAAAAAATAGTTAAATACCTAAATAAAGCAATACAGAGTGGACAGCAGACAGGTCAGACTGTTATTTACACCCACACACATTAGCGCCACTTTACAGAGTTTGCCAGTGAAAGCGCTACTTTCTTTTTATCTTCTTTCTTTGAACAACAATGTTTTCCCAGGGTGGGTAAGTGCGCCATTCCTAAAGGGACTGCAATACCTGGTTGATGGGTAGAGTGGAAACGTTTAATATGATCGTTTTCAACTTTTGAATCATTTTAGCTTATAAAATGCGGCTCTGTGTTTGGGGATGTGGTCTTTTTTAAACCAAACTGCATACATTTTGAAAGGATATAAGCAATGGACATTGAAAGGGGTCCCTTCCTGGTCCTGTAGCCATGTCTTGAACTTTTCAGGCAAAATCACTTACTGATTTATGAATAATGAGTTTAAAACCGTTAAGGTAACCATGTTTTTTTCTGATTACAGTTCACATGCTTTGCTTATTCTTGCATTCCCTATGAGTGTTTGCTTTTTCCAGGGTGTTATTCATTTTTTTTCAGACAGCCTTTTACTGTTGTCTAGTGCATAATTTGAATTTAGTCGCAGCACAATTGAGTTGTGCTGAAGGCAGTGCGAGTTTCTCTTAGTGGGGCAGTATGGTGTAAATAAATGTGGAAAAATACTAGCTGTAGCGTCGCCTTTTGCTTGTGGCAAAAATAAATATGGATAAATACAGAAAAAAGCCCAAAAAATAAATATGGATAAATACAGACGGAAATGGCAAAAAAATAAATACCATAAAACCGGGAGCCCTAATTATAAGGTCCCAAAGGGCTGACCTATTGGCTATGCCAATGCTGGCTAGTATTGTGTTGCCTTCTGCTGGTGTTGACTGGTCCTTTTTTCACTTCAAGGCTGTATCTGCAAATAATTTTCAAATATTCTGCCTATTGACCTACTTTTTGCTCTTATCCTTTTCAACCTGCGCAATGCAAAAGTGCAAACAATAACATGCTACTATGTCACCAACTGGCAAATCATCAATAACTTCTTTCTGAAAACACTCCTCAGAAGTTGCAAAATAATTTTATTTTTATTTTTGAAAAAGCACCCGCTTAAGCAAAGCAAAATGATCTTAGCTTACTCAATTCTTTTATTTTATTATTGTTTTTTTAATTTTTGGAAGGTGAAAATAAAACTACTAAAATAGTCACCAGTGTGTCACGATGAACGTGTGGTTGCTGGCAAAATAGAACACATGGTGAGTGGGTTATCAGGGAAATATATATTACCCACCCACCAATGTCATTCATTACTTGGGGCCTAATTTGACAATTACACCAAGAGGTCTCTAGTGTGGATCAGGAGACTAGAAATAGAATGCAAGACTAACAGAGCATTATTTAAAGTTACATGCATCCCAGAAAGACCGCTCCCTCTGTTATTTTCCCAGCAACCACACACACTCTCGGCTGTAATCTTGGAACGGATAAAAGCCATACAAGACAGCCAGTGTGTGTGTATGTGTCATCAAGCATGCATTATAACGCACCTCTTACCAAGCATGAATCATGACGCACCAGTGGCCATTTTGGTTGTTTTACTTTACCGTTCCAAAATTTTAAATAAGCATTGGAAAAGACAATATGTTGGTAAACACTTTATAAAGAAAGACAAGTTCATTTGGCTTTGCCAATGCTTTATTCTTTTCTTGTAACTTCTGAGGAATTAAACTGTTGGAAGTTGTAGAAATAGTTCTGTGACAAGATTCAAACAAGACTCCACTAGACGAGTCTCCTGTAATCTCAAACAAAGGGTAAAAGTGGCTTTGTTAATGTCACCATAGTTTAGGATGTTGGTAACCGGCAGAGCACAAGATATACATGTATAGATAGTTACATCCACAATATGGTTTGGGCTTATACCAGTGGTGACAGTCAAGCCGTTTAGCCCCTGCATAAAACCAGCTGAACAGGCAGCTGAAAAGGGCTCTCTAATAGCCATTTCCTGTACGTGTCTTTGTGCATGCCTAGCGCGTGTGATGACAATAGCTCTAGCCAGCACACACCCTTTAAAAGAAAGAGGGAGTGGGTAAGGGAGAAAAAACACACACCCATTGTTAAACTCTCACATTTCGATTGAAACCTTTGGAGTGTTTGTTTTTAGAAAGGAATACAAAGATGCTAAGCTAAAAAAAGAAAATTGGTCCGAGTGAATCTTAGACAGGGGGTACCAGGTACAGAGCACCCTCGGACTATTACCTGCCCTTCAAAGACTAGCCGCCAATTTATTGGTCATCTGTGACCATCCTTCCTGGGATTACCTCTAGCCTCTTCAATCAACTCACAACACAACAAAACATGCATTCTGAACAATTCATTCCATAATACATCCCTTTTCATGCCCCCAAGGAATTCACCTGAGCCCAAAGTTGTACATATATATTCTACTGCTGTATTTTGTTATTTTGTAACGTGTAAGTATGTAAATCTCCTTATGTTACGTACTTGGGGGCATATTAACAAGCCAGGCGATAAAATTATCCTGTGTCCTTCACATCTAACATGGGCTTCAATTGGAATTCCATAGAGCATATTATCAAGCCCATTATCGCCGTTTTAGCGGCAGTTTTCTGCCGTTAAAGCGGCGATAATTTTATCGCCTGGCTTGTTAATATGCCCCCATGTTCTATTGTAAAGCGCTCTGACACCTTTGGGTAAGGTCCGCGCTATATAAAATTGCATTAAATAAATAAATAAAAGACAATCAATCACACCATTCTAACGCCAATTAGCTTAAATTGGCTTCGCGTTGCCGCAAAGGACACATTTAAAACACGTTGCCTAGTCCGACTGCAACTAAGAATACACTACGCTGTTAAATGAAGAAGCAGGAAGGGAAAGCGATGTCCTTCTGGCATTGTGAACTAATTCCAGCAATATATGCACAAAAACGAGGTCATAATTCACACAAATTGCATACTGCCATGGGTGTTGCTGTGGGTGTTCCCACGCAACACCCATGTCCACCTGATGCATTTCCAGACTTACGAGCAATCGTAAATCTAGAAATGGGTCAGAATACTAAGCCATAGCGAGGCGTAACTAGGAGAAATGTTTTCATTCCTCTTCGGTTTTTTTCCTCTTTCAATGCGTGCTGCATTTTACAGCACCCCTTGGAGAAGGAAATCACCTCAATTGATTGTTTTTGTGTAGGAAGGTGCACCTTCCTGCACAAAAACAATTTCCCCACGACGCAGACATCCTTGCACCTTGGTGCAAGGGTGACTGCGGCGGCGCACGGCAGCAGTTTGTGCGCCAGCGCAGGGAAAAGCACAGAGATGCGCCATATTGTTGTAAATATGTCGAACGCCTGTGCTTCAAAACTAACGCAGTGCATCACCGCACTGCGTTACCGCACTGCATTAGTTTCTCGTAAATAGGGCCCTAAATATTTTGTGTGCTAAAACCTGGACATAGGTCAGCAGCGCACCGTGAGCAAAGTGCAAACTGATGCCTTAACTAGATCTTGCCTGTCTGAAATAATCTTACATTTACCCCCTGAAGTTGACCAAAAGAAGTAACTTACTTTTATTGACAGAGGCAGATGAGGGCAGTTCAAACAGGAGCGCTCTTTTCATGGACAACGAAGTTCAAGGCAAGGAAGAAACATGTCACACTTTTCAGGTATATTATTCTGTGAAGCACTGTGGTTACCTGAATGAGTCACCCTTTTACAAGCAATCAAGGTGGAACTAAAGAGACCTTCGCTGCTTTCAGTTGTTGCAAATCGGTCATTGGGAAGCATCAACGCCATTTCACGAAAAAAGCAGCACTTTCTAAAAGCACGCGTTCTATTTCAAATAAGTGCAATTGGAAAATATCACACTTTAACTTTGAACAACAAATATTCTGCATGTTCACAATGCTCTGCAAACGTCATAGGAAGCCACCTTAACCATGGTTCCTGTGATCCTGCTTTAGGTGTTTTTGGGCCTCTTCAGTCCACAAGATTAGCTCCTAAAACGATTAAAGGGTATAAGAGAAGCTATCCCAGCTCTACCGCAACCTACCAACAAGAAGACATTTGATTTTGTAATTGATTATAGGTGCCTCAAGTATGCGTTTCATCTCATGAAAGAGACACGTCTCCTGAAAAAGCATTGACTAATGCCATTCTCTGGACTTTTCATGATCTTCAACCATCTCTAACCACTGATCAGGCCTTCAACGTCTTAACTTGAGTTCATTCCTCTCTCTCAGTATCTGTAGCAGACATAGGTCTGATTGCCTTCTCACCCAGGACCAATACAGCTTTGTGAATATGGTCCTGCTTCTTACCTGAAACCTGCTTCGCTGGGAGACAAATTACTTCTCAGTTGTAAAGGAATAGCTCACCAACAAACCTGTGTATTACCTTTGTTATTATATGGGCCGTCATTTTACCTCTCCTACTGTGAACGCCTTTTCAACTTCATTGCCACACTATGAGGACACTACCTCCTATGGATCCATTGGTGCTTAGTTGTTTTTACAAACCTGTATTACCTGAAAATGTAAAGGCTCCCTCAATGCATGTCATACTGTCGTTCCTCGCAGCAGCAAGCAGCCCTACACAGTGGCAGTTTCTGTGGGATCCATGATAGGCTGGGTCTGCACAGCTGCTCAAATGACACCAGCAACACCACCCAGCAAACACCATCTTTCTCTGGCTATTTTCTGCAGAAGCAGGGAATACTGCCCAGAATTGGCAACCTAGCGGCTATTTGTCTCTTTGTCGTATTGTTCTGTAATAGAAGAAGTTTGCAGACAACTAAATTGACGCCATCATAAGCTAGGCCTCTACAGGGCTCTCCAAGTAGCTGGTACCCATTGTTGCCAGCAACGCTCAAAGATTGGCACACAGGGGGCAGTTTGACCTTGGGCTACCTCTTTGAGGATGGCACACTCATATTGTATGCGGTGCTAGTTGGCAACTGTGATGCCCTGCAAGGACACTTCCTCAGACCTCCTGCTGTGCTGTGGGCACGTAACTCCCACTGAACCCTCGACTCATTCGCTCCTCTAATATCTTCACACACTGGGAACCAGCAACTGCCTTATTACCTGGCTATCTGGGCACTACAATACCCCACACAGGTCCCCCTCTTGGGCCTGCGTGACAAACAGATCCCTCCCTGATAAGGAATGGAATGGATCCTGGATTACTCGGCGACAGAATAGTGAAATGCCCGGTTAAAGCTCCTGCAATTCTTTGTGCTTCACACAGCATATCTAACCCTAGAAAGAATGAAAAGATACGTTCCTGGTGCTTACGCGGCATCCTGGTGTGATGCCGACTTTTGCCACATGTTTTGGGCGTGCCCATCAGTTGCGCACTACTGGCCTATGGACTACTCGCCCCTCTCACAACTAACCAATTGAATCCCTCTATCCGTGGGAGGTCTGTGCCTGTGCTGTTTTCTACAACGCTTTCTAAATCTTGCCATACTCCAAGCATGACACCATAGCGCTTTGCTGAAAAGCGGCTTGACCTCCGAGCCCAGCGGTACTGAGACATTCGACCTTGGCTTGGGATGAGGCAGAAAGCACTGCGCATCGGGCAACTACAGGCCCTCATCTGTCTCGTTTCGCACACTTTATGTCACATTCTTTCTGACTGAGCATTGCATTGTCACATTATTGCACTCTGCACAGGGAAACCTCCCATCTTCACTCCGACACAGCCACTATATATTGCCTTCCCCCGCCTCATTCATTTCTCTCCCCTTCATAATTAAATTAGGCCTTTAGTGAATTGACCTGCTAACATTTGTCATGCCTTCCCACTCCAATTGCACCTGCTTATTCATCCTTCTTGGCTGACCTATGATCCTGCTTTCCCTATAATTGCTATCACCTCCCAGAATGGCATATGCTTGTTTTGGATTTTTGCTACTGTCAATATTGCATTCTGTAAAAATAGTAAAGAGCATTAAAAAGCAAGAGTCGCCTTGGAAAACTCAAATGTGCAGAACTGCTGACATTGCAATTTTTTTTCTTATAACAGTCTTCCTAACATGTGTGCCTGATTCGGTGGTCACTGCTGTATTGCTAGTGGAACGGATGTGGTTACTATGGCACTGTGGCAAAATTTGCTTTTAGCTCACAAAACATTCCTTGAGCAGAAGTAGCTCTAAGTAGAAGTTTGGAGGTCCCCTGTCTTATAAATTACCTTCTCCAATCTTGGTTGATCACAGAATTTGAATTACAGGAATGCTGTGCCTCATTTTCTTTTAAGAAAACTGCAATTTCTGAAAGGGCACTCGCTCAGTGAACATTCTTGGGAAGAGGTGTCATTGGTCCATGCTCCAGCAATTTCCAGATGCATCTGATTGTTCGCAGGACAGGAATATTATTAAGCTGACACAGTTCCTTCTGCCTCGCTCTGACCAGATGCCTCCTGTTTTTTGTCCCACGTTTTTTCCAGGAATTGGTTACCTCTGCTCTTTTATCAAGTTCTATAAATCTTTCTCCTTTCATCTCCAGCTACCTTGCAAATCTCCAGTATTACTCTTCACCATCTTCTAAGGTGTTTTTTTGCCAGCTGCTTTTTCTCTTCTTGGGGCTCATTCTTGATGGATCTTGCTGATAGGTGCTACCTAGTCGGCAGCACTGTAGCTACTGGAAGGGGCCTGCCTTACCTCTAACAGCCAAGAACATAGAAGACAGAACCTAAAAGGTGCCATCGACTAGACCGATCTCACAAGAAATGAAAGCACTTTTTTGCAGGCACTTAAAACAGCAATAAGGAATGTGCCATTCAAACCGGATACCCAAAAAAGTGGGTGATTGCATATAAAGTGCCTTATAGATAACCATAAGAGCTTCAATTGGAATTACTTGTTGACGAATGTGGGAGAGATGTGAGCCTATATTTTTGGTCTGTTACTACTTGTGATACAACATTTTGGATCCGTTGTAATTTATGTGATTAATGTCAATTTGATGAGTGGCCCTGTTTATCCCAACCTCTTTGCAAACCCATGTTTGAGCACAAGTTGGAATTATTAGTGTACATGTATGTTATTGCACCCAGTAATTATTGAGTGCAACAAAGTGTGCACGTCCTGGTTAAATTCAACAAGTCAAACCTATCAGAATTTAACAAGGTAGAAATGCCTGCTAAATACTAGATTTTGGTTCTGTTATTTCACATTATTGGTGGATACACGTATAATATGTACTATTTATTCATTGGCATATACTGATATCTCAGATTTTATCAGGTGTGACAAATATCACAACCTTCTCGAGGCCACTCATTACAAGAGCCCATAAGCATTCGTTACTGACCCAAGTAAAGTGCTACTCCCATGGTTTATTAATTCTAGATTGAACCAAAGAAATTACCACATGAATGTGAGCATGCAGAGAAGCACAACTTACCCAAGGTTTCATAAAGAAGGCCAGTATTTTCTTCATGAAAACTGGACTCCTCAATGTAGATACTAAGCCTCTCTGGTGCGGGTCCAGAATATTTCCTTTGCTGGAAAGATGCAAAATGTATATTGGAAAAGCAGTTGGGTAAAATACATATTATGGGAATAAAACTGTAAGTGCATATTAGGTTTGCCCATAGTGGTCACAAGTAGTATTTATGATTTGAAGTGGGCCTGGGTAAAGCCTAGTTTTCATGATGTGAGATGTCCAGCAACAGTCCTCCTAACCCACTTGATTCATGCAGCATCCCAGGAGCATCCAGGTCAAAGGCAAAGAGCCAGCATCTCACCCTGTCTCCTAAGGACCCGATTTGAGTGGGGAGGTAATCCTCATTAGTATGCAAATGGAAGTCATCAGCTAAACCAGGATTACAAACGCAGTGGGAAAGCCGCTCTTCTAGGGTTTCCCCTCATGGGCATTTCACCACCTGCAAGCTGGTGAAACCTCTGGGTGGGAAACTGGAGAATTACTGCCACAATCAGGTGCATGAGTGCAGCTTCTCACAGTAATTCTCTACTGCTCAAGAAGCAGGTAGGAGCACACTCTGAAATGGACTCAAATGTTCTATCACAAAATTACTGATATTTCCAGTATCGGTAATTCTGGGTGGAAAATTACTGATATTTCCAGTATCGGTAATTCTGGGTGCAAACTTGCCGATGCAGGATTACAGCATCGCTTATACTGGAAACCGAAGTATTTGCTGCCAATTTCAGTGAAGAATGACATAACTGTACTGAAAGTCAACAAAAATCCCTTACTAATCAGGCTGGCCATCTGCCCTGCTATTAAAATAAACGACATGTCGAATGACACATAGTCCCTTAGACCGACTGCTCTAAGTGCTGCGAACAGCAGCCACCACAAAAGCGAAATATAACCAAATGCACTGGGTTCATTCAAAACTAATCTTGTCCTTTTCTTGATAATCTGTTGTGTTGGTTTTCACATGACTTTATTTCTCACATTCTCATATTTTATTGGTATCATGCATAGTCAATGCCTATATCGATTAACACATCTCCTGCTCATCCCTGGTGCATTTCAGAAGGATATCAAACAAAAATGAACAAAATGACTTGATGAAGATTAGATAGGCATTATTAAGTTCCAAAACAAGTTATTTTTGCATTATTTGCAATATCGTGTAAGTAACAATCCATGCATAAGATGTACCCTATTATGAGGGAAAACACATCAATCATCCATGCCCTACAAAAAACAACGCGATAACAAATGCACAGATGTGCCTAATTCACTGCAACTACCTTCTGCAGCAAACTGCTTGTTCATTTTTTGCATAACATCCACAGTTTCATTGTTACCTTTTACTGTATGGATGCAACCTCTACCTAGCTCATCTTGAGGCATCTTAAGTAGTGACTCGATGGAAATCCTGCACCTTACTTGCTGAAAACAACAGGAAGATGGCAGATGAAGCTAGAAATAGCTCAATTGTATGCTGCCAAAACCTCAGTGGTTTCAGTGTACTAATTGTCTGTTTGTCAATCAAATAAAAAGCATTAATGCTTCAAGTCTCTATATACGCATAATCAATGGTGCAAAATAAATTCTGGACGACCACATAGGCAGCCCTGAGGTCTCCACTAAGAGCTGGCAATGATTTGACCTTAACAGATGTGAACAGACTATTTTAAGGTTGACCAATGAGGTACTGACAAGTGAATTCCTGTGAGGCTGTGGTGTGTGTCATTAGGTCTATGTTTGAAAGAGTGTGAGTATTCTAATCATGTGTTAGAAACCGCTTTTGGCCATGGCCTGGGGTTCAACTGAGGTGGCATGGTGGGCAAAATAACGATGGATTATTTGAACATTCCATCCATCACCTTGTTTTTTTGCATTTGCCACCCTAAGTGCTCCGGGAATGCCCAGACGTCGGTCCCAGGCTCACTATGCCACTGGAACCAAGCTATACCTGGCTGAAGAGCCCTAACTAGGGTGAAACAGATCTTGAGTTGCTTGTGTTCCGGTTCAGAGAAGAAATGGGCTGGTAGTTCTGTCTGGACTGTTCCCATGAGGAGCAGTGTCAAGACTGATTTGCATATGGCTGGGTCTAAACTGAGGTGGCATCATGGCTAAAATACTATGGAATGGAATGCGGTCTACAGTGACTGCCTGGGTCTGAGGTTAATTAGAGCATTCCGTCCATCACCTTCTTGTTTTTACTTTCTCAAAAAATGGCATGAAAATATTTGCGTTGTTGGTGGCCGCAGAAAAGTCCATTGGCGTGCCATTCTTCTGTAGATGGAGCTCATCTTTCCAAGTGGAAAAGATGTGAAATGAGGCAAAATGCAATACATCTAATAGAAATCTTTTGTTTACTTCCAAATTCTCTTCCTACAACAATGCCCATTCCATTGCATCCAAACCTTGAGGTGGGGGATGGAGGTATATAAGGCAGCAATACCAATAGCACAAAGCCAGATGTTTGATCTCAGTGAGTGTGACTGTCTGTAAATTGTTGAGAGAGTTAGTGTTTTTACCAAATGTTTCATGGGTAGAACTGTGATGATGGGACAAAAAAGGAGGGTCTGTCAAGTTGTTAGGGATCTTTGGGAGCATGTACAATCTAGAGTTTTTAGGATAGATTGTTGTAAGAAAACGTTTGGTGTCGAGCATGATTACAAGAATATTTGGAATTCCTTTGTGGGATCTCTTTGTAACTTAAAGTTCACATTGGTGTAATTGACATGCTCATTTACTTTGCATGTGTAATGCCCTGTATACATTATGACTAAGCTCCTCCCTTTTCTGCCATCTGTAGCATGATATTTTGTTTTCCGCAAGGGATCAGACAGTTAGTCTGTCCTTTTGAGGGGAATTGGTTTGGGAAATTTTCTTATTAAACCATTTATTTTTTTCTTTAAATCATTGTTGACAAGTGTAATAAAATTGTCCAATGTTTTATGTGAAGAGGGGACATTAAGGTACTTTTAGGTTTAGAATCTTTGTAGTTGTGGTCACCTGGATTGATTGATACTGTTGAGAGGTTTTCAAAGGAGAATTTTAACCACAGATTCCTCATCAACGTAAAAAAAAATACAACTTCAATATACAGTTTATTGGTTTTGGATGTGAGTATCAAATAAGTTCTCCTAGGTAATACTTTTGTTTCGTTGTGCAGTTATAGAGTATGAGAAAATATTAATCACTGGGGGCCACATGTACAAAGCCTTTTCGAGGTCGCAAACAGACCGATTTACAGAATTGGACCGTTTCCGAATGTAAAAGGCATTTTAACATGCACCAAACCCTGTTTTGCGATTCTGTAGCCTATTATTGAATTGTAAAATAGGTTAGCGATTCAGTATTCAGAAGGGGCATGTTAAGGGTGTCCCTTCCTCATAGTGACTCCGAGTGGTATGCATGAATGTTTTTCGACTAAAACACAGTCACAAAACATTCCCTTTTTACCACAAAATACAAAATATGGTGATAACCCATTCGCAAACGGGATGGTGTCCCCTAGAGACCTCTTCCCATTAGTGAACGTAGGCTAAAACCTTTTTCAAGAGCAGGCTGTGGTACAAATGAAACCCTTAAAAGAAATGTAACTGAAACCTTTAGTTTAATTTTTTAAACACATCTTGCTTTCCTTTAAGGCTGCATTAAAAAAAACCATTGCTTTACGTAAGCAAACACAGACATGGTGGTCTGCTGGCCCCAGCAGTCCACCATCCCTGTATTTTTACTGATTCCCAATGGGTGGCAAGTTGCAACTTACCTCAAGAATACTAATGAGGTAGGCCAATTGAGACCCACTGGGAATTGCTAACAGTGTGACACACTCTGTTGTTCATAGCTGTTTGCGATTTCCTAATAGTGAATCGCTAAAATTCGCTCTTTGGAACTCGCAAACGGAATTCTATGTACATGTGGCACTAGATCTTTGACTTCTCAGATTCTCACGTTCTGTTTCTTTTGTTTTTTTCTTTTTCCTCTCCTGGTTTCTCAATTACATTTGTAATTATAGGTCTCTTGTTGGAGACTGGACTCTCGTCTAAAAAAGCAGTATCACTTGATGTTGTGTCATGATCTCAATTCATCTTTTCTCTGTTAATCTTTTTTTCTCTAATGACTGTTGTTTTGTTTCTCCCTATTGGTTCATCTTCAGACACACTAATCTCTTCTGATGTGGTAGAAGTAGTCATTTTTGAGTGCGTCCTTTTGAGTACTCTCCAGCCCACGTCCATGTCTTGTTGATTTCCTAATCAATGGTATCCCTTTTAATTACGTTAACCAACTTGGTGTGTTCTAATTGCTGCGTACAGCTGGCACCTCAAAAGCAAGAAATCACCAAATATATTCCATTTAATTCCTTCAAAAGTTATATTGTCCTTTTTTTGATTATCCATTGTTTTTAGTTTTCACACAATCCCTTCCTCGCCACACTCACCGCGGTTTTGAGTAGTCTTGTTTAATATATATGTGCGCACTACAGCAGTTTGTTTCGATTTAGCTCAATATTATTTATTTTTAAAAAATGTGGTACAGCATCCTTTTTGACATGGCGACCCCATGAACTTTAACAAGATAAGGAGAATCCCTGATAGGAGTTGGATAGCATTTGGGCTCGATCATACTCAGTGACATATCACATTCCTGCCATAAATGTTTCCATTTTATAAGGGTGACTTGCACCAGGTCCAGCTCTTCAGTTAGCCGAATTCTGGGACTTGTACTCCCACACCGATAATGTGGCACTGTAGCATGAAGGGTTTAGTCTGCACAAACATCTCGATGCCACGTGAGGGATAACTTAGCTTAGTTGTTGTGTGCAAAAGTGAAGACAGGCTGCATTGGTTTACAATATCCTAAACGTGTACCTTGTGCTACCTCAAAAGCTGCCAAGAATTTGCAAAGCAAGAGAGGTATACTGCCGGAGTTTCCTTCATCCCTAGTTAGCAAACTAAGCAATGAAACATTACCCTGAGGAACAGGGCACCCTAATATAAAAGAGTATACACACACCATTGCCAAGGATGGAAGATTCTGTTAGGGAGTTTGGAAATAGTCAGATGTACATCTTAAAATGGCTCCTTGAGTTATAGTGTTTTTCATTGATCTTGGTAACCTACAATTCGCAATTTATAATTCTAGTAATTGATCAGCGAGTAATGCCCCTGCTGCAAAAAGCTGAATGGTCCAACACCGCTCGACCTTCAAACACCACATGTTATCACTTTGTTTAAGTGAACTGAAATGTCAAAAAAATAATTTTGGGAGACTACACGTTGACTGGAATTTGAAAGCTGGCCTCTGATACGTGGCACTCTGTCAAAGACAGGAGTTCAAATCTCATGCAGTCATTCTCTAATTTAGTGGTAAAGTAACTGTGTACCATTATTTACTCCTGGGCAACATATTAACTGACAAGCTGGGATTCCTTGAAACCCGAATTGAGAGCTAATTTGTTAGAAAATATCGTCTATGCAGGGACCTCACATCCACCATAAAATCACATGCCGGGGAAAACATGCAGAGATCTACAAATGAGGAAAACACAAAAGTGGTGATTGCATTGCACGAATTAATCTCATCCACTGGTAATTACCCTACTAACAAGACCCAATTAGACTGAAACAGATCTGAGGTTGTTTAGGTTCCATTTGGAGGGGGCTTCGCCAAAAGTACAGCTTGTGCTGTACTTTTCCTACTGAAGCAGGACAAAGCCTGATTTTTAATATGTTTTTCTCCTTTCTGTAATGGCCTAGCGGGCAAAAAAACATGAACTCAATTGCGGCACAGAGTACTAATTACCAGTAGCTAAGATGAATTCAAGCAATACACCCATCTCGTTTTGTTTTCCTCTGTGCAATGCCTGGAGCATGAGAAATGTACTCAGACATAGGTGCCATGCTCACAGTACCATAAAACTCAAGCTGCAACCTGCTGTTGCAGTCCAAATGGCCAAAACTGATCTGGGGTTGCTTGTGTTCCCGGATGAAGGCTGGGCTGGACTGAGAACAAAACCAGCCTTGGCAAAAAAAACAGCCTCCAACCGGGGGAGCACAGCCTGAGAGTCGAATCTCCTCAACTGGGTTTAAAGTACTCCTTCAGAAAGCTAATTTTGGTAATTTATAGCACAAAGTGGTGCATTTTACATATATATATATATACACACACACACACACATATATATATATATATATATTTGTATATATATATATATATATTCACTGAAAAAACCATAGGTTTCAGGGGCGTTATAGTTAGCTGGACTTTTCACTCGTACAAAACCATTGAAATACCCCTGTTATAGTTAGTTCAGCTAATTATAACTCGCGCGCCCACAATGCACTGCTGATGACGTTACATATTACATCACTCATGACATGGTCAGTGACATCACTCATGACATCACTGATGACATCATCCTTGTGATAGAGTGGCAGACCTCCTCTCCCCCTAATATAACCTTTGATACACACATTCAAAAATAGAAACTAAAATTTTCAAAAACATGGACATACCAATATCAGTTACAACAACCTATTCAGTAATTCTAAGATCCACATACACATCCACTCATTCACCAACAGTCCTATACAGTCACTCATACATGTACTCACTCATCATATGTACTCATACACCTATACATCCTGTTACACAAAGCCACTCGTCCACAGAGTTACTCACACACATAGGGCCATATGTAGGTAAATTACATTTACCTATTCTTAAATACCGAACTTTACCGATTCGGTATTTATGAATCGGTAAATGTAATGTAGGTAAATAATTACCGATTTGGTAAATATTGGTATTTAAGAATCGGTATTTACCGAATCGGTAATGGCAACTGGCTTCCCATTCATTCCTATGGGCCTGGAGGCCCATAGGAATGAATGGGAAGCCAGTTACCATTACCGATTCGGTAAATACCGAATCGGTAATGGGGGAGGCAGTATCATGGGTGGCAGGGTGTCACATTGACACCCTGTTGCACCCCTGATTCGTCCATGTGTGCACATGTGGCGCACATACATGCCCTAAGGGCATGTATGTCTGCCACATTGCACACTTCAAATTGCACAAAAATGCATTTTTTACAGGTATTCGTCATTTACCATCAACTTTTAGTTGGTGGTAAATAACGAATCCCCACACCAACGAGACACTCCCCCTACATCTCATTTCAGGATTCGGTATTTACCGAATCGGTAATTTTACCGATTCGGTAATTTACCGAATCCTGAAATTTGCCCCCTACATAGCAAAAGCCTAAATACCGGTCGGTAACGGGATATTTACCGAAAATCGGCCGTTACCGACCGGTATTTGGCTTCCTACATATGGCCCTTAGTCACTCATGCTAATAAAGAATCAAACACCCATTTACTTGCATACACAGTTATACACACACCACCACACTTACTTCTACAGAAACTTACACATACTGAGCCTTTAAAACAATCACTTATAGAAACACATACTTATTCATACAGGAACTTTTTCAATCTCTCACTCTCACATATACTCACTTATATACACCAATAGTCACATATACTAGTTTAAAACATATGTAGTTACTCATAAAGACACTATTGAGACAGTCATTCACTCACTAACACACCCATGCACACACTCATCCACCCATACAGTCCTGCACACATGCTGTCTTCAACACATACAAACAGTGAGTCACTCATTCATGCACCTATGCACTACGTAATACCCCCCACCGAACCATACAGACACTCAGACACTCATACTGATACTCAAAAAACCAACTAATAACCTATATAGACACTCATGTAGCTACTCACCAACCCATGCAGCCACTTATACACAAAGTGAGAGACTGATACAGATATTTACATATTTAAACATTACTCACTAAGCCATGTATTCACTAAGATACACTTAATCAGTCAGTTATACAATCAATTTTTCAAAAACAAATCATCCATTTAGACACTTATATACCCATTTATTCTTCCATCGACCTTGAGATATACATATATAAAACATATGTAATTTTCAGAAAAACACACATTCACTGGATGATGTCATCAGTGATGTCATTTGAGATGTCATCAGTGATGTCATGAGTGATGTCACTGACCATGTCATTAGTGATGTA
Source organism: Triturus cristatus (assembly GCF_964204655.1). NCBI lineage: Eukaryota > Metazoa > Chordata > Amphibia > Caudata > Salamandridae > Triturus > Triturus cristatus. The sequence goes on from NC_140586.1 coordinate 797,430,979, forward strand.
ATATGTGACGTCATCAGCAGTGCATTGCGGGCGCGCGAGTTATAGTTAGCTGAACTAACTATAACGGGGGAATTTCAATGGTTTTGTACGAGTGAAAAGTCCAGCTAACTATAACGCCCCTGAAACCTATGGTTCTTTTGGTGAATTTCTAAGGTTTTTTAAATGCTAATTCCTAACTATAACGTGCCTGAAACCTATGGATTTTTCAGTGAATTTCAAAGGTTTTTTAAATGCAAATTTCTAACTATGCCTACAGAGATAGGACATATGAAGAAAGAAGAAACAAATGCACAGAAAGAAAAAAAAGAAATGCAGAAAGAAGCAACAGAAGTCCTCAAAGACGAAGAAAAGTGCAGGAAGAAGGATAACGTGCAGAAAGAACAAACAGAAGAGCAGAAAGAAGCCTTGTTGCAAAATCATCCTGTACCCTCAACTTTTTCAGATGGATACTGGTGTTAACTGAGTCTGACTAACCAGTCCTAGAGCTAGTGCTATGTTAAAAGACACTCAGAATACAGTGAAAACACCTACATACACTAGGGAACACTATGCGTTGGGGTCCCCCTGTGATCAGCATGACCTCCTCTGTAAGCCCCTAGTATATAATAGGGCAGCGAATTAAAACTACCTCTTACAACGCGCCACAGGGCGTGTTTGCACATGTCACTTCAGGACCCGTTCCCTCACTTCCCCACTGTGTAAACACACCCTGTGGCCGTTTTAAGTTGGGAAATTAAGTCCCCTTGAATCCTGAGGGTCCCAAGGGTCCAACTAGACCACTAGGTACCTCCAGTAAGCGCCACAGAGCTGCGTTGCAGAGAGATGTAAGTAGGGGCACGGCCTAGACCACCTCTCTGCAACGCAGCACAGTGGCGCTTACTGGAAGCACCTGGTGGGCTAGTTGGCCCCCAGGGTCCCTCAAGATTGAAGGGGAATTATTTCCCCAACTTAAAACGCGCCACAGGGCTTGTTTGCACACGTTAACTCAGGCCCCGTCCCCTCCCTTCACCACTGTGTAAACATGCCCTGTGGCCGTTTTTAGTTGGGAGATTACATTTATTTGAATCCCGAGGGTCCCTAGGGTCCAACTAGCCCACTAGTTACCTCCAGTAAGTGCCACAGAGCTGCATTGCAGAGAGGTGTAAAAAGTGGCACGGCCTGGACCACCTCTCTGCAACGCAGCTCAGTGGCACTTACTGGAAGCACCTGGTGGGCTAGTTAGCCCCCAGGGGCCCTCAGGATTGAAGGGGAATTATTTCCCCAACTTAAAACGCGCCATACGGCGTGTTTGCACACGTCACCTCAGGCCCCGTCCCCTCCCTTTACCACTGTGTAAACGTCCCCTCCCGTCCCCTCCCTTCCCCACTGTGTAAACACGCCCTGTGGCCGTTTTTTAAGTTGGGAGCTTAAGTCCCCTTGAATCCTGAGGATCCCTAGGGGCACAATAGCCCACTAGGTACGTCCAGTAAGCGCCATTGCAACGCAGAGCAGTGGCGCTTACTGGAAAAACCTGGTGGGCTAGTTGGCCCCCAGGGTCCCTCAGGATTGAAAGGGAATTATTTCCCCAACTTAAAACGCGCCACAGGGCGTGTTTGCACACGTCACCTCAGGCCCCATCCCCTCCCTTCACCACTGTGCAAACGCGCCCTGTGGCCGTTCTGAGTTGAGAGATTAAGTCCCCTTGAATCCTAAGGGTCCCTATGGTCAAACTAGCCCACTAGGTACCTCCAGTAAGCGCCACAGAGCTGTGTTGCATAGAGGTGTAAAAAGGGGCGTGGCGTCAGAACACCTGTCTGCAACGCAGCTCCCTGGAGATACCTGTTGGGCTAGTTGGCCTTCAGGGACCCTCAGTATTGAAGGGGAATTAATTCCCCAACTTACAACTGATCAGGGGGCGCATTTGCAGAGTGCTGCAAGGAGGGGGCGTGGCCTCCGACGTGATGCCGGTCTTTTATTAACTTTATTTTTTTAAGAAGGAGGGCTGTGTGGCCCCCCTTCTTTTTCTAATTTACTGGCCCTGGGGACCCCATCCCCCAGGGCCTGCACCCTCATTTTTTTTGTTGAAAAAAATTCATTTGGCCCTCCCAAGGCCTTAATCGGCCCCGGGGACCCCAACCCCCGGGTCATGGCCTTTTTAAAAAAAAAATTCTTTAGGAGGGGGCCGCGTTGCCCCCCTCCTCAGGCCACTTATGGCCCCGGGGACCCCATCCCCCGGGGCCGGCCTTTGTTTTTTATTATTATTTTTTTAAATATATTTATAGAAACACCTAGGACATGCTTGACAAACCGTATGTACCTATCACCATGACGATTTGCATGATATTCATTAAAAGGCGACTATGCATAGAATGAATCCACATGGAATGTATTTACACCGCTGACGTGTCTGAAGCCCTACCGTGCCTAATTCCGGCGCCCCCGCCAGTTGGTACTCTCCAAGTAGACACCCTTGTTGTTTATTTATACAAACATGGGTAGCTATTGACGGGCACATTTAATATACACGCACACCAAGCCATTCAAAGGGGATTCGACAAAAATTCGACCAAACTATGCAAGAAACCCCCCTCACGGTTATTAAAACACACATCCACCGCCGGATGTGTAATACTTTTTATTTTACTCTCTGGAAAGGAGACGAACCTCACTTGAGAGTCACAGCGTGCTCCTGGCTGAGCCCAATGCTACGTTACACCCACCAGTGCCCGCCGAGTGCCTCACACCTCTGTGTTGTATTTCACCAGCTAGTGCGTATGCTATGACACTCTCTAGCCCATGTGCACTGTAACACCACCTCGTGAATATGTCATGCCACACTTGCCTTCGCACGGGTTATATTGCCCCATCTAACATGCCTTCCTCGATGCCTATGTTATAACGCACAGGGCTATGCCATACATATTACAATCTGGGATCCATATCTTTGTCACAGTGCATATGCAACGTTACACTCCCCAGCACATATTTTATATTACAACTTTAGAGACTAGTTAGGTTACACAACACTGCCCTGTGCATATTACACTCCAAGGCGCATATCGCATAGCACGCGCTAGTGCCTGTGCTATCTCGCGCTCTCCAATGAATCTGTCATTGCGCACAATGTATTGCATATTATATTTCATGCCCCGGTTCATCTTATATCACACTTTTTGGTGCATAGTTTATACCATATACTATATCTAGTTTTCATTTTCAATCGTGCGCTCAGGACTATGTTCTATATAACACTTCGTCCTCCTACCCTTTTCATGGGCATTACATTTTGCGATGGGGGGTGGAGGGTCAGGGGGTGTTTCTGCCAAGTGAGCCCGGAGTCACAGTCACAAACGTCCTCTTCTTCCTGAATAAAAGTGAGATTAGGCTGCATACTTGTTCATATTTTAAGTAGTTCGCACAGACACACATTTTAAAAACAATAAAGTTCCTAATACCCACCTTCTCTGAACAGTTAGCTTGCTGCCCCATCCACCTCTTCCCTATCCTCTGTTCTCTGTTGTCTGAATCCATGGACTAGCCTCCTCCCTCCTGCCATGCATGGTCTGATGTGCTGCCACTGCCCTCCATTTAGCATGATGTACCAGTCCACTCCTCCTGCCCTCCATTGCCCAATTCTATCGCCCATCATTGACCTCCTGCTTAGCCTCTGTGCTTAGCTTGCTGCCCCTATTCTCCTTCCCCCTGCCCTCCGATGTCTTTGTGCATGCCCCTGCTCCATCCTTTTTGCCCACCATGTTCCATGGACCTGCCACTCCTATCTTCTCTGAGTGTTCTGTTGAGCTGCCACTCCCCTCCCACCTGCCTAGCATTGTCAGATGACTGTAACCTGTCCCTGCCACCTCCACCCTGCCTGTCGACATGTCATGCCCCTATCCCCTTCCTCCTGGCCTCCATGGTCCATTTTACTGCCACACCCTTCTGCCCTCCCTGGTCTGTTGTGCTGCAACTGCTCCTCCTGCCTGCCCCGCGCGGTCTGTTGTGAGGCCCCTTCCCCTGAACTCTCTTGTCTGTCCCCAGGTCCTGACCCTCCCTTCTATCCTCCATGGTCCGTTGTGCATGCCCCTGCACCCTCCTTCTTGCCCATCATAGACATTGTGCTGCCACTAACCCTCCCGCTTGCCATGCATGGTCTTCTGTGCTGCCATGGCCCCTCCCACCTTCCCTGTGTGGTCAGCTAGCTGCCCCTGACCCCCACCCACCTTCCCTCCATGGTCTATGTGTATGCCATCATAGTCTCATTGTTTCTAGTGCCCATCCTGCCTGATCTCCATGGTCATCTTGCTGCTCCCTCCCTGCCCCCTTGCCACCAGCCCTCTGTTTCCATGTGCAGACCCCTATTCCCTCCCTCCTGGCTTGTCTGTTATATTGTAATGCCCCTGATCCGTCCCTCCTGCACTTTATGGTCTGTTATGCCGCAGCTTTCTCTCCTGTCTGTCCATTATGGTCAGCTAGCTACCATTGCCTCTTTCCCCTCTATTCTCTGTTGTCCATGTGCATGGTCCTATCCCCTCCCTATTGCTTTCTATGGATTGTTGTGCTGCACTCCCGTCCCGCATGCCCTGTGTGGTGTATTGTGCAGCTGCAATCCCTGATGCCTGCCCTGTAGGGTCAGTTTGGTGCACCTCTCATGTCCCTCCTGTCCTCTGTTATCCGAGTCCATGTCCCTACCCCAATTCCTCCTGCCTACCATGATCCAATGTACCATACTTGCGAACATTTGAGCTTGGTAAGAGGGAGATTTTGAAAAAAAACTGGGGTATTGATTTTCCCCTTTGAGTTACATTGAAAAAGAGGAGATTGTACACAGGAGACAGATCAAATAAAGCCCATTTGGGCTTAAAAACATTGGACGTTTCCTGGCTGAAACGGGTCTGTTGGCATGTATGGTTGTACTACCACTGCCTATTCCTTCTGCCCACAATGGTCTATTATATTGCCACAGCCTCTCTTGCCAGTCCTGTATTGTTGGTTTGTTGCCCCTGCTCCCCTTTCCACTGCCCTCCATAGTCTGTTGTGCTGCCACTGCCCTTCCTGCCTGCCCAGTGTGGTCAAATGATTGCCTCTGCACTCTCCTACCTGCCTTCAATTTTCAGAGTCCGTGCCCCTGGCCTCTGCCTCGCAACAGTATCCCAATGAACAACTAGATTGCTAACATTCTATATTTATTACAAAAGTGTGGAACGCCTGACGTCACCTTGATGTAATCAAAACTGTAATACCTAGTACATTTCCTTTAGAAATTACATATATGAGAGGGTCTTATTTGCATCAAAATTATGGTTAGTGCTCTAAAAAAATAAAATGAGGACATATTTTCTGAGTTTTCAAATAGCGACAAAGAACTTTTAAATTATTTGTAATCTTTATGTTTTTTTATCCAGGTGACCACTTGATTAAATGTTGCACCGAGGGGAGAGGATGTGGTGTTACTTCCTGAGCTGCAGACTTTGCAACTGGGGAACCAGGCTGGAGTTTCTGCTTCAGCTCAACATTCTGTGATTCTGGTCAAATCACTTAATCTCCTTATGTCTACAACCAAAATTAATTTGATCTTGTGTGATGTAACCAATGCTCATGTAAAGCACTCCAATACCTGACAAGTCTGCACTATATAAAACTGCAAATACACAAAAAATAAGTGTTTTGCACACTTCTGTCATTGGGCTACATGTGGGCTACATCTGGGTGATATTTGTGCTGCATTTGGGCTCTTTTGTCTCTGATGGCCATCTTGGGAGATTTATTTGTTATGAAGTTCCTAATTTCCTCATTTACTGCAGTTTCCTCAGTAGGAAATGCTTTCAGTTTTTTACTTTGATTCCATCAAGAAGGTATTCAGATATGTCACACATTTGCCATAAATTCTGAATGTTAGCACTCTAGTTGCTCATTAGATCACTGTAGTAAAGCTACTGCTCACCACGGAAGTCTACTGCTGGTATTAAAAGTGCATGTTTCAGTCTGCATATCAGAATTTTTTAATGAAATAGAAGAGGATTTGAGAAGTCACTCAAAATGTGCCCTAATTTTTCTTTCTTCAGCACTAATCATAATTTCTATGGCAAAATGAACCCACTCATTGAGTTCCTTTTTAAATTAAATGTTTTAAGTGTTACCAGTTTATTGCAATCAAGATGGCTTCAGGTGTGCCATACTTTTGTCATAAGTAAGACAGTAAGCGCTCTAGTTGTTCTTAAGAACACTCTGGGACATTCTGTCATTGGGCTATACTTGGGCTACATCTGGGTGATATTTGGGTTATATTTGGGCTCTTTTGTCTCTGGTGGTCATCTTGGGAGATTTATTTGTTATGAAGTTTCCTAATTTCCTCATTTACTGCAGTCTCCTCAGTAGGAAATACTTTCAGTTTTTTATTTTGGTTCCATCAAGAAGGCATTCAGATGTGTGACACATTTGCCATAAATTCTGAATGTTAGCACTCTAGTTGCTCATTAGATCACTGTAGTAAAGCTACTGCTCACCAGGGAAGTCTGCTGCTGGTATTCAAAGTGCTTGTTTCAGTCTGCATGTGAGAATTTTTTTATGAAATAGAAGAGGATTTGAGAAGTCAAAATGTGCCCTAATTTTTCTTTCTGCGGCGCTAATCATAATTTCTATGGCAAAATGAACCCCCTCATTTTGTTCCTTTGTAAATTAAATGTTTTAAGTGTTGCCACTTTATTCCAATCAAGATGGCTACAGGTGTGCTATACTTTTGTCATAAGTAAGACTGTTAGCGCTCTAGTTGTTCGTTAGAACACTCTGGGACATTCTGTCATTGGGCTATACTTGGGCTACATCTGGGTGATATTTGGGCTACATTTGGGCTCTTTTGTCTCTGGTGGCCATCTTGGGAGATTTATTTGTTATGAAGTTTCCTAATTTCCTCATTTACTGCAGTCTCCTCAGTAGGAAATACTTTCAGTTTTTTACTTCGGTTCCATCAAGAAGGCATTCAGATGTGTCACACATTTGCCATAAATTCTGAATGTTAGCACTCTAGTTGCTTATTAGATCACTGTAGTAAAGCTACTGCTCACCAGGGAAGTCTGCTGCTGGCAAAGTGCATGTTTCAGTCTTCATTTTGTTCCTTTTTAAATTAAATGTTTTAAGAGTTACCACTTTATTCCAATCAAGATGGCTTCAGGTGTGCCATATGTTTGTCATAATAGGACTGTTAGCGCTCTAGTTGTTCTTTAGAACACTCTGGGAAGCTGCAGTAGAACACAAAGGAATCAACTGACAGTCTCTGCCCTTGTTGGATGTACATGTTTTACTGAGAATGTCAGACTTCATTATCACATCAATGAGAAAGATAATGTGAATTTACAGAAAATATGCTCTCAGTTTAGCTTATAGATCATCTTCCAGACCTCTGTGGGAAAAGCATGAGAAAATAGTTTTCTCTCAAACATGATTCATGATATCACAGCAGAAGGCTTTTTCACATGGTAAAATCCCCTTAGAACACACCACAATTCCGAAAATGAGTATGGTACCATCAACAAATGATTTATAATGTAACTAAAGTCTTAAAACCTTCTATTAACTGCAATGCTTTTTAATTAGGTGCTATCATGTATATTGGTCCCAAGATGGCTGCCAACACTTCTTGGATGACGTACTGACAGCCAATCCGATCTCACGATGAGATGTGTGGTTAGGCTCCGCCCAGATATATATGTGATTTTACTTTTGATTTTCTCAGGAACTACTGAACGGATTTACACCATTTAAGCAAAAGGCAAGAGTCTGAACTGAGGACTACCTCTTTGCCAAATTTGGTGTAATTCTGTTCAGCAGTTCAGGCTGTAGCTGCGTCAACAGGTCCTATGGGAAAATGCATGGGGAAAACGTGTTTTGGGGTCCCCCTTTTTTCTCGGCCCCCGCTTGACGAATCACCGTGAACTTTTCAGGATAGGAACGGACCGGAGCTGGCCAAAAGTTTGGAAAATTTCGCGAAGATTTGTCAATCGGCTATATATATATATATATATATATATATATATATATTCACTGAAAAAACCATAGGTTTCAGGGGCGTTATAGTTAGCTGGACATTTCCCTCGTTCAAAACCCTAGAAATTCCCCTGTTATAGTTAGTTCAGCTAACTATAACTTGTGCCCCCGCAATGCACTGCTGATGACATCACATATTACATCACTCATGACATGGTCAGTGACATCACTGATGACATCACTGTGACATCTCAAATGACATCACTGATGACATCACTGATGACATCATCCAGTGACTGTGTGTTTCTGTACATTTTAAATATGTTTTATATATTTATAGTGAAAGGCCTGTGGAAGAATGAGTGGCTGTGCATGGATGATTTTCTAGGTGCGTAACTGACTCTATAAGTGAGTCATTAAATGTATCTTACTGCAGACTAGTGACTAAACTGTGTGAATGTCTGTATGTTTCTTTCTGTTGGTGTATACGTGGCTGCATGGTTTTGTGAATAGCTATATGAGTGTCTATATGGGTTATCGATTGGTTGTCTGAGTATCTGTATGGGTGCCTGAGTGTTTGTGTGGGTAGGCTGTGTGACTCTGTGCATAGATGTGTGAGTGGGTGATTCTATGGCTGCATGGTTTTAAGAGTGCATCTGTGATGAACTGTATGGTTGAGTGAGTGTATGTATGGGTGTGTTAGGGATTGAATGTATATCTCAGTGGTACATTTGTGACTAACTACATATGTGAAAGGCAGTATATATGCGTGTAAGAGTATATAAGTGGGTATATGTGAGAGTGTGTGATTGTGAGAGTGGCTCTATGGATGAGTGTGTGCTTGTATCAATGATTGTATAAGAGCGTAAGAATGTGGTACTATTTTTATGAGTAAGTGAACTTGAGTGTGTATAACTGCATAGGTGAGTAAATGGGAGTGTGATTAATTATTTGCATGACTGACTAGGTGTGAGAGTACCTCTATGGATAATTGGTGGTGTGTGAGTGTCTATGTAGGTGTATAAATGCATATGATAGTCTTGTACGGAGCGACTGTAAGTATGAGTGACTGTACATGTGAATGAGTGGATGTGTATGTAGACCTAAGAGTTAATAAGTGGGTATGTAGTTATTGGTATTGGAGTATCTATTGTTTTGAGAATGGCCGTCTGAAATTTTGAGTTTGTGTATCAACGGTTAAATTAGGGTGTGAGAAGGTGTACTAATTTATCACATAGATGACGTCAGTAGTGATGTCATCAGTGATGTCATTTGAGATGTCATCAGTGATGACATCAGTGATGTCACTGACCATGTCATGAGTGATGTAATATGTGACGTCATCAGCAGTGCATTGCGGGGGCGCGAGTTATAGTTAGCTGAACTAACTATAACAGGGGAATTTCGAGGGTTTTGTACGAGGGAACTGTCCAGCTAACTATAACGCCCCTGAAACCTATGGTTTTTTCAGTGAATTTCAAAGGTTTTTTAAATGCCAATTCCTAACTTTAACGTGCATGAAACCTATGGTTTTTTCAGTGAATTTCAAAGGTTTTTTAAATGCTAATTCCTATCTATAACTTATCTCTAAAGATATCATGCTTAATGATTTTGATTGGATTTCAATATTTTTCAAATTCAGTGTGTCAATTTCATTAATTATTGTGGAGAGGTGTGGCTCACTGGTTGTGGAGAGGTGTGGCTCACTGGTTAGAGGCGGCAGACCCGTAAGCAGAGATTCGGCCAGGGACCAGGGTTCAATTCCCGATGCGGCAGGGTCGTGGACCAGGGTCAAAAAACGGACTCGATAATTCTTGCCTCGGTACCTACTCTAACCAGGAACACACTCGGCAACTCTGGGCATTAAGCTTGCCTCATCTCTACAACGGCCCCCCACAGACGCCGGGGATGCCTGGTTTCACCTTGGAGATACCCAGAAAGGGACCATCTCACAGGGAAAGCCAGGACGGGTTCCCCAGCGGTCTTCAGCGCCGGGACACCTCCTTGTGAGGTAGCTGTTCGCGCTCTACAAAATGCTGTATTATTATTATTATTAATTATGATTTTTTTTTTAAAGACTTTTTTATCACCATTTTTTAAACATATTTCTTCAATTAATTCTTTTAAAAATTAAAAAATATTATTTGAACTTAATGGGTTTTTCAAACATTTTTTTTATATTTTTCAAAATATTTTTTTAACTATAAGTGCAAAACTTTATTTCAGATATATATTTTTTCAATGTTTTTGAATCCGCACACCCTAAGCGCACCATTCACGATCAAGTACGCGATAGCATCCGCGCATGGTATGCGTTGGGTACGTGTTTAGTGCGCGATCGCTATGCGACCGGTACGAGACTCCCAGCCTATACGCGATACGTTCGATGTACGTAACGCGACAACTACGCGATTCTGCGATGCGTCATATGCGTCCGTGACGCGGTAGGTCCGCGGATCCTGCGAAGTATTTAACATTTAAAAAAACATATTTATGTATTGCATGTGAATATTAATTGAGGACAAACTCTAAACTAGTCTTAAAACTAATATATTTTGACATCCAATCCTATATTTCTTTTTAATTCAATTTCGCGTATGCGCGCTGGGTGCGTGCTGCGTAAGCGCTCGGTGCGCGGATCCCATGTGAACTGCAAAAAAAGAGATTTGATTGGTTCATTACACTTCCTCTTCTAACTATTGATAGACCCCACCCATTTCAATCATTCTTCTTTGAGCTTCTTCGGAGAACCATCTCTTTAGAGAGAAGAAATTTTTTTTAGACTAAGTATACACTTAGTTCTAACTTTTTGCTACCAAAAATGGCTTCAGGGCAGCAGGCATCACTTGCATCACTTCAAACCTCTGAGGATGAATTTTTGCCAGAGGAACCACACAAAAAACGGTTCGCTTCAGTGGTGTGGAAATTTTTTACTTTTCCCAAAGGACAGAATAAGACCATTGCCACCTTGGTCACATGTAAGATTTGCAAAAGAGTCTTATCGAGAGGGGATCCTACCAAGAAATACTCTTGCAGCACGGCAAGTATGATGAAGCACATGAGGAGCCTTCATCCAAACAATCTTGCATGTGAAGAGTGCCGACGGATGAGAGACACTCCTGCTCCTGCGCCATCCACCTCATCGCAGCCGAGCACGTCAAGAGTGCATCCCTCAGACCAATCCTTGGACATCCGTCCTCAATTTAAATTTTTAATAGTGCTCTGCACTAAGTGCAATAAGACTTTGTGCTATGGCGAGCAGTCAATCGACCTCATCTGCCGCCGGCAGGAAAGTCATATTTGCTAGTTTTTTTTTTGTTTTTTTTTTACTGTTCCCTGAAGTTCATTGTTTGGTTTCTTCTGTTTTTTTTTTCTTCAGAAAAACCACAAAAATCACAAAATTGTTCAGAAAACCCCAGAAAAAAACATAAAAGAAGAAAGAAGAAGAAAAAAAAAGTTCTTGTAAGAACTAACTTTCCTGGTTTAAAAAAAGAGCTACATTTCTTTGTTAGTGTGTGAAAGTTTAGATGAATGTATGTGTAGTACGTAATTGACTGAATGAATGCATTAGTAGTGTATGGTGAATGTATAAGTGCAGAACTATGAGGAAGTGCTGCAGCGTCACACAGTAACCTCTTTAACTACAGTGTGCTGTAGTACTTCCGAAGCACAGGGATGGAACATATGTACATAAATATGTTGCAAATCTATGCTCCTCTCTGCACGGCTGCTTAAACTGCAGCCATGTGGTGACACAGGCACCCTTGCACCATAGTGCAAGGATATCTGTGTCATGTGCTGTTTGTTTTTCTGCAGGAAGACACACCTTCCTGCACAAAAACAATGAGAAAATGTATTTTTCTCCTTCAATGTATGCTGAACATTTCAGGATGCATTGAAGATATACAAATGTGGAGAAATGAAAACAATTCTCCTTGTTGTGCTTTCTTACACCAATTTTAGAATGGTGCAGCATTCACACACATATCGAGATTCATGATTTCTGATAAATCTAGACATGTGTCTTGTTCTATGAGTATTCAGTGCAATCATGCACAACAACACTTATAGAACACCCTTTCAACGCAAAGTGGTGTGCATAATAAGGTTGTATTTACATGGAGTATAAAAAGTGCACAGAGTGCCTTTTCCTCTCTTTGTAAATATGAAAGAGTGTCTTGCGCAATAACTATGTTACAAAAAGTGACATATTTCCGTTTTTAAAATTCCTTGCGAATGATAGAAGGTAAGCACAGAGTTTTGTCTGCAAAGATGTTCAAAGAAGAATGATTGAAATAATTGCGGTCCTTCAATAGCTAAAATAGGAAATATTATGAACCCCTGAAATCTCTTTTTTTGCAGGTCACATGATATCTGATTATGGTCAGACTTCAAAACTACATAGGTATAAACAGAGTGTTTTTAGAAACATGTTTCAACTTTGTAGCTTCTTGCAGACCTCCTCATTCTGCATATTGAGACTTAGTTAAACTTACCTTCACAGTAATAGGAATAAAAAATGGTACACATTTTTTTCACATTTTCATTCCAATCTAAATTCATAAAAATTGCTTATTTTAAAATTTGAATCTGTGAAAGAAAAGGAAAAAAAATTTATAACATGTAATAATACATTTTTTACAACACAGCATACTTTCCACAAAGTAATTTTTTAGCCTTTTTTGCTGTTCTCAGAATATATTAAATTTCACTAAAATAGTGATTTCAATCGTACTCATCACTTAACGGCGGGCAAAAAAAAAAACAATCTCAAAGATTGTTAAAAAAACCCCAACATGCTATTCTCAAAAAAAAAAAACAAGATACAAATCACAGATATATAAAATGCATATAGCTAACAAAATGTCCTAAGTTTAACTTACAAAAACTGTAAATGTTGTCGCTTTAAAATATTCACCGAATCTAAGGATGAATTTTTGGAGGATGCACCACGCCCACAACGTTTTCCTTCAGTGGTGTGGAAATTTTCTACTTTTCTCAAGGGGCAAGCAAAGACCAATGCCACCTTCGTCACGTGCAAGATTTGCAAAAGAGTTCTGTTACGAGGGGATCCTAACAAAAAATACTCGTGCGGCACGGCAAGTATGATGAAACACCTAAGGACCCTTCATCCAAACAATCTTGCACGAGAAGAGTGCAAACAGATGAGAAACACTCCTGTTCTGTATCTGTAAAAAAGAATCACAAATAAATGTATATTAATAACTTTCAAATTTATACTATTCCATTACTGTACAAACACATTTTATATAATAACTGACTAAGAAACTATAGCCCTGAACCACAAGTGTGACGATGGTTAAAACACTACTTGCATAGTGCATACTACTTTGAAGCAGTTCATGCCCTAAAGCCTACCTCACTAAAAGACTACATGCTTACTGACTCAATGATTACAGTACTATAAGGAGACACACTGGGTGAGTGACAGGGTGTTTGCTAGAAGTGTATGAATACTAACTAGGGAATTGAAGGTGTGAAAGACAACTGTGTAGGTGATTAGAGGACTGCATCCATACTGGATAGGCATTTAAAGCAGTCCGTGTGCTAAGGCCTGGCTCACTGCATGAGTTCTTGGGTACTGACTGAATGATTAGAGTACAGCAAGGAGAGTGCCTAGGTGAATTTATAAGTGGTAGGCTTTTCGCACAGGGAATGGATTAGTACTTGGTACTGAATGGGTCACTAGAGGAGTGCAAAGGGAGTGACAGGATGTTTGCTGGACTGTATGGATACTGACTAGGGAATTGAAAGTGTGAAAGACAAGTGTCTAGGTGGTTAGAAGACTGCATACATAGTGGATAGGGCTTTGAAGCAGTCCATGTGCTAAGGCCTGGCTCAGTGCATGAATACTTAGGCATTGACTGAATGATTACAGTACTGCAAATATAGTATCTTAGTGACTTTATAAGTGTTTGTGTTTTGGCACAGTGAATGGATTAGTACATGGTGCTGAATGGGTCACTAGAGGACTACAAAGGGAGTTACAGGGTGTTTCCTGGTAGTGTATGGATACTGACTAGCGAATTGAAAATGTGAAAGACAAGTGTATAGTATGTTAGAAGACTGCATGCATACTGCATAGACATTTGAAGCAATCTATGTGGTAATGTATGGTTCACAACATGAGTACTTTGAAACTGATTAAATCATCAGACTACTGCTAGGTTAGTGCCTGGGTAAAACTTTTAAATTTTCAGTTCTGGCACAGTGAAGAGAATAGTACATGGTACTGCACTTTAATGTCAAACCTTGACTCATTTTATCAATGCATAAGCAAAGAATAGCTTCTAAAGCTACTAAAACTTGACAACATGACCGATTTTAAAACAGTTATCTGTCATCAAATACATTATGTTACCAAATGCTTCTCTCACAATCCTCACCCAAATGTACACAGACTCACAGTGTGATTTCAGACAAGCAACACTATTCCTAGCAGTTTACCAAAACTCATTCACTAGTCTCGAAGAGGTAATGGTACTGCACACAGTCTACATATTTAAGTGCAGCACATTAGTGCCAAAGCATGACTCATTTAATCGACGCATAAGCAAAGATTGGCTTCTAATGCTACTAAAACTTGACAACATTACAGGTTTTAAAAGAGTTATCTGCTAAAAAATACACGATGTTACCAAATGCTTCTCTCACAGTGGTTCCCAAATGCACACAGACTCACGGTGTGATTCTAGACAACAACCACTATACCTAGGAGTTTACAAAAAATCATTCACTACTGTGGAACTGATAAGGGAACTGCACACAATCTACATATTTCAGGACTGCACTTTTGTGTCAAAGCCTAACTCATTTAATCAAAGTATAATCAAAAACTGCCTTCTAATGCTACTAAAACTTGACAACAAGACAGGTTTTAAAACAATTATCTATCAGCAAATACACAACGTTACCAAATGCTTCTCTCACAGTGGTTCCCAAATGCACACAGACTCACAGTGTGATTCTAGACAAGCACCACTATCCCTAGGAGTTTACCAAAACTCATTCACTACAGTGCAAGTGGTAAGAGAACTGCACACAATTTACATATTTCAAGGACTGCACTTTTGTGTCAAAGCCTAACTCATTTAATCAAAGTATAATCAAAAACTGCCTTCTAATGCTACTAAAACTTGACAACAAGACAGGTTTGAAAACAGTTATCTGTCAGCAAATACATGATATTACCACATACGTCTCTCACAGTGGTTCCCAAATGCACACAGACTCACAGTGTGATTCTAGACAAGCAACACTATCCCTAGCAGCTTACCAAAACTCATTCACTACTGTGCAAGGGGTAAGGAGACTACACACAATCTACATATCAAAGTACAGCACATTAGTGTCAAAGCATGACTTATTTTATCAATGCATAAGCAAAGACTGGCTTCTAATGCTACTAAAACTTGACAACATGACAGGTTTTAAAACAGTTATCTGTCAGCAAATACACAATGTTACCAAATGCTTCTCTCACAGTGGTTCCCAAATGCACACATACTCACTGTGTGATTCTAGACAAACAACACTATCCATTGCACTATACCAAAACAGATTTCTTCATCTAGAAGAAGTACTACATTTTAGTATAGAAACATAACATAACTCATTTCACAAATTCATAAACAATGACTGGTTTCTAATTCTACCAAAATATAAAAACAGCACAGTTATCTGTCTGCAAACACATGAAAAACACAAATGCATTTCACAGAATGGTTTCTACATGCACACACACTGTCAATAAGATTGTAGAGAAAAAAAGTACTCCCTACACTTTTGCAGGAGAAATACATTAGTCTGATTAAAATCAAAATACTCTACGTACATCCCCTCACAATTAAATAACTCACCTTTCAAGTTGTTTTGTAGATTAAGAAGTATATAAGTCACACACCAGACTTTCTTTTATAGAATCTCTGCACTGTGCACCTCTCAGCAAAAACTAAGAATGGAAAAGTTTCCTTTCATTTTTCACACATATACATGTAAACATCAAATCACAATCCTTCACACATACACTCAAAAGCAAACACACATTTCTATTGGTTAAACATTTCAACCCTTTCCAACTGAAATACATTTCAACCCTTCCCCCAATCTGCCTTCTGCCTCTTACCATAGAAAAAGGTCATGAAACACTGCACTGAGCACACAGGTCACAAGTTCAGCACACAATGTTGCTAAACAAGACAGGAAGTGTGCTTAACTTTTCAACATATCATCTTATCATATATAATGTTCCTTACAATCTGTTTTTGTTAACCAATAAGAATCATACCTTTAACACACAGAAATATACACCCTACCTTTCAGTGTAGAAAGTAGTCATACAACCAATGATTTCTTGTCTTTTTAAAAAAAAAAATTCTGTGGATCCGCGCACCCAACGCGAGAGAATCCGTGCACCCAACACGATAGAATGCGCGCACCGTGCGCGCATTTCGCCGTTTTTTTTCCCTTTAATACGGGGGCCCAGGGGGGTCCTTCTGGGACCCCCTAAGCACCTCTAGAGGGTCAGAGTATTTCCATTCTGCCCCCTTTATATGTTTTACACACTTATTCCCCTTGCTTCTTCAGCCTCGCTTCTACCGAGGCAAAAAATGGCAGCCAACAGTTCCTTGTTTTGAATGTAGACAGACACTTAACAGCCAATTAGCATTCAGCACGCGATCGGGAGGGTACGCGCTTGGTTCGGGGATGGTGCGCTTACGGTGCGGGTAGGGTCCGCGGATCCTCCCCTGCCATAGATATTTATGTACTTTTAACTCTAATTTTCTCAAGAACTACTGAACGGATTCACACCATTTATGCAAAAGGCACGAGTCTGAACTAAGGACTATCTCTTTGCCAAATTTGGTGTCATTCCGTTCAGCGGTTCGGGCTGTAGCTGCGACAACAGATCCTATGGGAAACTGCATGGGGAAAACGCGTTTTGGGACCCCCATTTTTTCTCGGCCCCCGCTTGACGAATCACCACAAAACTTTCAGGGTAGGAGCAGAGCAGAGCTGGCCAAAATTTGGAAAATTTTGCGAGGATTCGTCAACCGGCGCCAGACTTATTGGGAATAGAATGTTGCGGATTTCCTATGGAAAATAGGTCCTAACTATAACTATCTACTGGCGACCGCCAGTAGATAATATATATATATATATATATATATATTGGGCAGTGGCAGCCACCAGGGACTGACCCCTGGTTTGGACCTCAGCACGCTCGAAAATGGTGTGCACGGGGTTTGCGGCATACTTCTATTAACGAACCACAACAGGCATCACCCACTGAAGGGAAAGAATTTTGAGGCTGACAAACTCACTACGAGGACCAGAATGCTCTATACTGAAGTCCATCGTGGCGCCCACTAGAGGGAAATCACCGGGAGATAAAATGAGCAATTACCTGGTTCCAGTGCGTGTGTGCGGCCCCAAGATGCCTGAAGATCCTCCTCTGAAGAAGGTCAAAGGTTGGCTGAAATGCATCAGGAACAGCGGAGCTTTTACGTTTGTAAATAAATTTTGAATGTCACCGCGATGTGTGCGACTCACTCTTTCCCCAAAGGAGAGGCTTTTTGTAATATAATGTGGCTTGGTCCTGCCGCGGAGCAACGGACCACCTTTAAAAGCGCGCCAAAACTGACCGCAAATGGACTTTTTTGACTCTGGCGAAAGCTATATGGGCAGTGGCAACCACCAGGGACTGACCCCTGGTTTGGACCTCAGCATGCTCGAAAATGGTGTGCAAGGGGATTGCGGCATACTTCTATTAACAAACCACAACAGGCATCACCCACTGAAGGGAAAGAATTGTGAGGCTGAGAAACTCACTACGAGGACCAGAATGTTCTATACTGCAGTCCATTGTGGCGCCCACTAGAGGGAAATCACTGGGAGATAAAATGAGCAATTACCTGGTTCCAGTGCGTGTGTGCGGCCCCAAGATGCCTGAAGCTCCTCCTCTGAAGAAGGCCAAAGGTTGGCTGAAATGCATCAGGAACAGCGGAGCTTTTACGTTTGTAAATACATTTTGAATGTCACCGCGATGTGTGCAACTCGCTCTCTTTCCACAAAGCAGAGGCTTTTTGTAATATATATATATTCCCACCAAACTGAGACCCCTAAGAAATTTTGATTGGTTTTTATTCCTGCCATCCATCTTGGCCTGCTGAATACTTAGGGGCTTATTTACCAGCCCCTTGCGCCACCGGTAAGTCACTTTTCCCATGTTAAAAATGACGCAAAAGTGGCGCAAGGGGCTTGTAAATCTGCCCCGTAGTATATAGCTTATCAATAGTGGAGTTACACAAAAGTGTCCTCTAATTATTAGTTAATCCCACTCTTCTTGGGATCTGTTCCTTTTATTTTCTGCTTGAATAATCAGAACCAAGCCTAGTCTCAATCTACTTGACATACATCACCTGGAATTTTTCCTGCAGGCCATAGGACTGCACTAGCTCATCAGGTCTGGTATTCTACCTGATTGAAGAGCCGGAAGAAGGTAGAGAATCACACATTGAATCCAAGATATATAATGTATGTTAATCATCAATAAATTGGACTCCTTTTTAATCTAATATTCAACTGGAATTCCTCATTTGAATTTTTTTATCTTGTTTGTAGCTTCAATCATTCACATTGTTAAGATGCTGACTTCACTAATGTTAGTCAATCAACTGTAATCTACTTCCAAACTATTGACAATGGGTGGTGACTTTGCTAATGTCACTTGAGTACATGTAAGGTACTTACGATTTCTTGACAAATAAATTAATATTAATGTCACTCAGAGCCTGATACACAAAGGTAAACTTACACTTTTCTGTAAATGTATGATTTCTTCCATCTCACAAAGCAATGTTACGAGTAGTATCTTTACGACTGTCTATCTTTTTATGTGCAGAGACTCAGCAGTCATAAAGATACTACTCGTAAACTTGTTTTGTGAATTGCAGAAAAGTGTAAGCTTACATAAAAGGGAAAACTTACCTTTGTGAATCAGACCCTCGGTGTGCCATAAGGTATATAACTTAATGACAAAGGTTGCTGACTTCATTAATGTCCCTTGGTGCACTATAAGGATCTCACAGCAAAGTACTTACAATATGACAAAGGGTACTGATTTCGCTAGTGTCACTTGGTGAAATACAGAGATAACAATTTATTTGTGAACGTTGCTGACTTTGTTAATGTCACTTGATGAACTGTAAAGTACTTACAATTTATCTGCGAATGTTAATCCTCCATCTGCAAAGATTAACCTGCAAAACATCTCAGCTGCACCACCGCCCTCCAGTTCAGGGGGTGAAAATGCCACAAGCTGTGTAGAGGGATAGAGCTGTTCAAAATACCTTCTTGAGTGACACATTACATTTTTAAACATATAGCAGTGAAATACTAACATTGAAAATAAAGATTAATTTGATTCACATGGTACATACAATGTGAAAATGAAGTAAAGTAACTGAGATGGGATGGTCAAACTGATGTGGAGATTTTCCTTACTGCGGGGACTCTTTTTTCATTGAAACTCATTGCTCATTAAAATAAGTGGCATAATGAATACATATTGATAACAACTACAATATATGTTTTTTGCTTGTCACATATAAACAGCAGTCCTGGACTGTATTGAATGCAAAGCTCATAGAAAATGTTTTATATACTAATAATTCGAACAAGAGACAGTAAATCAATATTATCAGTCATACCACTAACCTATTATCTAAAAAGCTTCTCTTTCACAAATTTCCCCAATTTGACTGAAAGGCTCGATCCTCAGTGCACGTTTCCAAATACATGATTGATGTTCGATGATATCATTGTGAATGCGAGACTCATTTATTCTGTGCTATAAGCATTGACATAACGGTTTTAAAGCGAATTCTCTAATTTTTTAGGCTTCCTATAAAAATGCAATGTTTAACTGTGAGGATTGAATGGACAAAGCATAAGTCTGTTAATGTGCTTTATTTAAATAATTCTTTACAAAAGTTGCAACAAAATAATGTGTGTCAATTAGGGGAAAACGAAAACTGAGAAACCACACTGGGGGAAACCAAACCATGGAAAAGTAATTTTAAGGAAAGTCAATTATTAGAAAATACAAAAGCATTGAAAATTAAAGGAAACAAAGGAAATATAATTTTAAGCCAAACTTCAAAATTACATTAAAGTGGAGTTTAGGACTACTGTGGGGTTTTGGGTTCAGTGATGGGTAATGTTTAGGATGATGAGGGTTTTTAGGGTACATACAAAAAATAATGGGGCAACCCTGTGTCCCTCAGAACCTGGGTATAAATGTATAAACAAAAACAATGGTTCTGTCGGATATGCACAACTATTTCTTAATACTAACAATTCAATTTTCTAAATTATTTTATGCAATTCTTAGATCATTAATGGCATAAGGAACACACACAGGACACACATAAAAGATTGACAACAAGTTAAGGGGTATTACGTTATTTTATATAAATTGCATCCTTTATATATACCAACATTTCAAGGTGATACGTGATTAGGTGACATATTGTGCTCAGTGATAAAGTGTATTATGTACAAGGTGATTAATATATGTACAAGGGAAAGGAGGGCCAGGCCAGAGTAAACAATGACTGTGCTGCTTTATCCAGGTTTGTTCGTTTGCAAGCAAAGCCTTGATCTGAATCGAGAAATGTTGTCGAAGTTTCAACCCAATATATGCACTTTTGAATAGTCAATGCGGGTTTTCATTAGGACTGGGGTGAGGGGGGAAGTCAGCCTACGGTTAACCAGAGTGAATCCTAATTGGCTTATCCTTTTTGGCAGGGTGGGGTCGAGTCAGCGTGGTAAACGCCCCATCATGTCAGTTCAAATTATGGCGACAATGTGGAAGCGGAGAAATGCTTAAAACCCGCTTTTTGGAAATTTCAAAAACGCTGGGGTGAAAACGAAGGATTGGGTTAAATTCTGATGAAGACGTCCTGCAGCGCTTTGGACAGTACTCTTGCCTGTCATTGCTTTCTAGCAGTCAAACAATCCATCTTGCCACGAAGGATACCTCATTAGAATTTAACCCGATCCTTCGTTGTCTCGTATTTGAACAATCTCTCTGTGGTTGATAGTGCTGAATACCTCCAAGAGATCCAGGAGAATCTATACCCCCTGGTTTGGATTTTAGAGCAAGATTGTGTGCCATACAAACACGCAGGTAAAACAGGCAAATTTAGTAAGAGAGTCCCAACCTCAGTTTGCAAGAGCATGTACAAATTTTCATCCCCGTTTTCCTTCTTGCAAATAATGTGGGAGAGTCTTAAAGATACAATATAACAAGCTATTTTATCGGAAACATTTCCAGTGGGACTGTGAATGGGTTGTGATTTGATTATTCTCAAAGATTAAGTAAAAATGTTTAATGGATAATATGAGCTCCTGTGTGACTCAGATTTATCTGGACCGGCCGGCAAGAGAGATCTATTTTCATTTGATTCACCCAAAAAACTGTTTGAAATTATCCATTATTTCAGACTGGGAATGCTTTCTTTGGCAGGAAATTCACACCACAAAATAGGTGATACGTGTCAGGATGACAAAGAACTTACACAGCATTTCCTATACTAACGTCTGGTATAAGTAAAGCCTAGGAGGCATTCATGGAGATATCTGTTAAACAATGCATATGCTCAAAGCCAGAGAGAAACACTTGCAATGTGGAAGTTAATCTCTGATTTAGCAAGGCTTTGTGCGATCAGAATTGTCCAGACCAGCCAAATGTCTAAGGGCCTGATTTATACTGCAGGGGATACTATGTCACAAACCGGACGGATATTCCGTCGCCAAATTACAAATGTCATACTGTAATATGCCAACAGGGTTATATGTCACATTTTGTGAGGGATTATTCCATATGCCAAAGTAAAAATCAGACCCTAAGTAGTAAACAATTTGGTACCTAATTACATATTTGGCCTTGTATGTACATGCAGGTTCCACGTCTATTTACAGGGCATGGTATGTGGATATTGAATATTTGCAGTTCATAACCTATTCCTTCTCTTTCTCTTTCACAAAATAATGATCATAATGGTTAAAGACCAAACATTTTTCCCTAACCCAGAGATAGTCTGAGGTCAGTAACTTTGACTGTGTTGCTGACAAATGATATTGCATTAAGAAGCAATCATAATAATACCAATGTTAGCAATAATAGTGAAAATATTTCCTTATTAACAAAAACTAACATAAAAATGATGATGTGCTCATTTGGCTTCTCTAACCTGATTGATATATATTGCTCTATACACACTGTATTCTGAAGGATGCTTAACAAGTTTTTTTTCCAATAGGGTTTGATTAACTGTCATCTATTTTTAACAGTGGTACGTTTTATTTTGATGACATAGCATTGAATATTCGTTCCCCTTGTAAATATGACTTTCATATATTTATTATTTTATTTTCTGTCATATTTTGCCTGAGCTCCACAAGATGATTGAATCTAATAATGAATAGCAATCGGGGAAGATAACCATTTTTTGAAGTAGTAATCCATGGAGGAGAAATATGAAATGTTATTGACTACAATGTATTTACACATTTTTATCAATGGTAACTCAATGCATATGTTGAGTGGTTTTTTAAAAGGGCTTCTCAATAAAGCAATGTAGAGTTCTAATAGCTATGATTGAGAAATGTAGGCGAACAGTGTCTACTAAATTGGGTATTAAGTGACTGTATCCCTTTCCAGTGGAATGGCATAACTTATTTGATTGAATTTGCATCTCCACTGGAGGACTAGAGAAAGCTAATCATCTCTGTCTGTGAAATGTCAGGGCAATTTGTGTTATTTGTATCATGTAAAATCAATATATTAGGCCAAATGTATTACTGGCCAGGCCCCACTGAAATGCAACCTTGGCAATTCTTTGCACTTTGCCGGGTGTGTCAATCTGGCAAAGTTCAAAGGGGCTCTTCTCAGGGAATTGAGTAAATTGTGCCTCATAAATGTTCATGATCTCGATTCTATTCGTGAACCATTGAGACCAACAGTGATTGCACAGATGGAGGTATCCTGTTCACAGCAAACCTCCCTCTCTGAATTCACAAAGTAGACGTATTACAGCAATCATGTTTTACAGGAGTAGCAGCTGAAAGGTCAAAATCGTGTCATAATGAGAACGCAGACACAGTGGACCATGGGGTGGATATCTCCTTTTTCGGGTGGTCACCAAAATCAATTCCAAAGTGTAAGTTCTTCCTTTTTTAGGACCTTCCACCGGGCAAATGGTTCCAAACCAACAAGGACAGTCTGTAAACTTTCAATATTCCCAGATTGCTGCAGTGCTTGAAAACTATTAGGGCATTTCCCAGAGTCACAAGAAAAGTGGTGTGTGTCCAATTTTCCTGTCATTTGCAACAAACCCAAATGTTGACATTGCGAGGCTCAAAGGAAATGACAACTGTCAAATTCTTTTGGATCCATTGTGTTTAGGGATTTCTTTGTCACAATGTCTGTCACTTTGTCCAGCACTGGTTAGAGAACACTGATTGCCTCCTTTAATTGCCCCTATGCTCTGTACATTATCTGGACTATGATGTGAGGGCATTATGATTAGTTTGCACAGCTGGCAGGTCAGGTACATTCAATGGATAGTATATCTTATATGATTTGAAGTCTGACTGGTTAGAACACCTGAACTGATTTTGAGGGAGAATTCATATACGTAACAGTGAACATTCCAGTTACACTGTCTGTTAGGTTCTGTTACATGTTAGATGCTGGCCTTTCAGAACTGCCTGCAGAGAGAGATATCATGGGGATCCCCTTCTGGGGCCAGTCAGGAACCTTGCCTGTATCCTAAAAGGTGCCCCAGTTGTTGGTTTCTAGGAAATTAGTTACCAGAGAATTATTGGCAGGAGAGAACACACTGTACCCCTCTGCTTTGAGTAGACATAGTGTGACACAATTAGGTAAATGGAGTGTAATCCATAGCCTCACCTCTGGTCTGGGAAGACACCTCTGTATTGTGATCAAATGTTGCTAGAGAATTAAGAATAATGGGTTCAATTAGTGAGAGATTAAAGCGCCATATTTCAGTTTTGCCTGAAAATCTCTCTATCATGATTCATTCATCATGGATTACATTACAGCTAGAGAAGAGGTTGCAGAATTAATGAATGAAATGGAATTTATTGAGTGCAGCTGTCATCAAAAAGGCATCTATGTGCTAGGAACAACAACACACGAAGAAGGACTGCAGTGAGAAAGAAGGATGTTATGTTAATTTTATTTGTATAGCGCATTATTGCCCTGAGGCGTCTAAGCGCTGTTTTGTTTCAGGTGCAAGTCAACCAAGACTGCCAAAAGAGTTACCAAGATTTGAATAACCTGGACTTTACAGCCTTCCTGAAAGAAAGAATACTAGATTCTTTTTTTATGCACAGTGGAAATGTGTTCCATGTTTTGGGTGCTTCCATAACAATGCTCTGTCCACACCATCGTGCTTTTTGAAATCTAGGCTGTACCAATAGGTTGGCAGTGGCTGAACGAAGTTTCCTAACTGGAAACTTGCCTTTCAGTTGAGGTAAGAAAGACTTCAATGCTAGTTGAACGGCTAGAAGTTTCAGGTAGTTGATGAGGAGGCCCTCGTATTTGGGTTCCCACTGTCCCTGGACGGTCAGATCCTAAAAGTGTGTGCCCCAACCCGTAAGGGATTCTGAACACAAACAGGATTTGGCTGTAATTTTTTAACCCACTTCTTTTTGGAATCAATGACAAAAAATGTGATTTATCTTGGCCTGTGAATGTAATCACATACCTTTCATTAACACTTATGCTAGATTTTCAACTTGTCATGAAAAGGGACCACTTAAACATTTTACAAATACATAATTTACCCCACAGCCCTAGACAAGGCAGCTCAGAACTGAACCGTGACACAAATAAAAAAATCAATATACATTAAAAGAACATATTAGTGCATTAAAGAATGCCAGTCAATACATTTTGACTTTGAATAGAGTTGACCTGTGTGTGTTTGTGGCTTCGCTGACGGGTGGCAAGCTTGATCAGCCAGTTATACAGATGAGGAAAAACATGGACCCCCTGCCTGCTCAGAAGTGCGGCCATTACCACAAGGCACTTGGTGGGTGAACACTCGAGGTGCAGTAGTAACCCTGAAGGGGAGCACCTTGAATTGGTAATGTTTTCCATGGACACCAAACCTGAGATATCAGCAATGGGCCAGATGTACTGGTATGTGGAAATAGGTGTCCTTCAGGCAGAGGGCGGTCATAAAGTCACCTCGCTGAAGAAGGAGAATGACATCCTGGAAAAGGACCATGTGGAAGTGCTCTGAAAGGATGTATTCTTTAGGGGCCTGAGGCCCAGAATTGGTCTGAGGGACCCATCCTTTTTTTGTATTAGGAATAAGTATCACAAGTACACTCCCTTACCCTGGTGATGGCAGTGAACGGGTTCTCTAGCACCCATTGAGGAGAAGCACTTTGGCCTCCATTCTGAGGAGCCTTTGGAGTTCTGCGGGTAGTCTGTGTTTGTGAGATAGAATGGTGAGATGTGAGTAAGTGAGCTGCAGACAATTACCAAATTGGGTAATATCCAAAACCCATTGGTCTGAAATGACGGTTTGCCATGTAGGAAAGAAGCCTTGTAGGAGTGGTGTTGCGAAGTCGAGGGGGAGGAGAGAAGTCACGGTTTGATAGTTGCAGCTCATTTTGGGGACCCATCTTTAACTCTGCCCCATGCGTTTTTGTCCCGTAGGACCCTCTAAAATAAGCCCTGGGAGAGGAATGCCATTCCGGGGTGTGCTGGTAGGCCATGGAGGCTTCAGAGGAGGTGGTCTTTGAGCCTCCATGATTGAGTGTGTAGCAAATTGAGCCACCTGTGGACCAAAGAGATGCTGGCTAACACGAAAAGTTCAACAGGTTCTGCCGAAATTCCGAGTTAAACCCAGAGATATGGAACCAGGCATGTCTACATAGAAGAATGCTGGAATGGACCCCTTTGGCAGCGGTCTCTGCGTAATCTAGGGCACAGCAAATAGAGGTGTTAAATATCTGCTTGCCCAGAGATACTATTTCATGCCCCCTTTTACTGTGCTCCACTAAGATATTGGAGGAGTCACTCTATCTCATCCCAGTGTGCACAATCCAAACTTGCAAGAAGGCCAATAGAATTAGAAATATGCTATTGGTTGGCCAATTACGTGGCCACCCCTTTTATCCCAGCATCTATGCACTTACAGTCCTTTTCTGGTGGTGGGGCATCCACACTGGCCTGGGAGTTGGCTCACTTATGAGCAGAAGTGGCCACCAGAGAATCAGGAGGGAGCTGGACATGGATGTATATGGGGTAAGTAGGCGAGCTTTATATTTTGTATCCACCCAATGGATTATGACCCTTGCTCGGATGGGGTCCTTAAAGAAGTGGGAGTGTGGCATAGCATGTCCCTAACCCTGGGTAGGTACTGAATTGAGCCGTACATTTAGGACAGGGTTTCAAAAGGGAAGTCCTCTTCTAAGGGCTTTGTGTGAAGATCCACCTTATGAAATAAGGCAACCCTCCCAATGAGTTTCAGTAGGTGGAATCATCCTGAGTGGAGGGACGGCAGGGTGCATATCAGGGTCTGCGTCCCCTGATGGGTCTGTATCATAGGAGTACCACGGGTCACCATGTGGAGGGGCCTCCCTTACTAAGGGGCTGGTAGCCTTTTCTGCTTTCTTGTGCTGCTTTGGTAGAATCTGAATGTTTAAGGCTTTCTTGAAGGACAGCTGGCATTTCGAGGGTGGAACAGTAGGGCCCAAAGGGCAGGCAAGGTCTGTATGGGCGTGGAAGACCAGATGTTTATGTCTTGAGTTGATCTCCTCCTGCAGCCTGTGGAGAATCATCTTGACTGGGCCAACATTGATCTTGCTGGTCGATGCTGAAGTCTTTGGATCCAAAGGTGGCTTCAGTTTCGGCACTGAGGTTCTGGTCAGCACCGAGGCAGATGTGATCGGTGCTGTGGGTTGGCTCAGTGCTGATATCGGAGTGGCCGGCACCAAAGCGGCCGGTCTCAAAGGCTTCTTTAGCAATACACTGGAGATGGGTGGAGGGTCTGAAGCAGCTTATGGGTGCTGATCATAGCCTGAAGGCAGTGGTGGTCCAAATACCTGTCTCTGATGATCCAGAGTGGCTGAGTGCCCTTTGGCAGTCATCTGCTCAGATTGAGAGTGGTGTCGAGGGGTGCCATACTCACAGACTGCTGGGCTAAGGGAAAGTCCTCGATCTCCAGTTCAGAGCCAGAGCTTTCCTTGGGAGAGAAGGCCTCTGCATCTGCAGCGGATGGTTGTGGATGATGTTCCCCCCAATGTCCTCAGCACAGATTGCAGACCTGACGGAGATCTGTCCAAGAATATTTCGTGTGGGAGCAAGGACAATATCAAAATGGCATCCATTCCTTCACCGTTGAAGCATGGTTGAGAGACGCGATCGAGAGATGGGAGTAGGCCCAGAAGGGAAGGGCCAGGAAGGGCCAATATCAACCCAGACCTCCCTTGAGTGAAGTACCCAAATGTCAGTCTCAGACAGAGAATAAGGAAGATACAATCTGAGTACAATACTGACGGAGTCGACCCAGAAAACTGGAGCACATGTCCAAACCCGACGGTAGAAAGAAAACAATCTAACAGTGGAGCCGATGAGCATGTGCATTATCACCAAGAGGAGGAGTCACAATACCTCAGGACCGGAAAGCCTTCTTGGATGAAAAACGACTTGTACACATCCAGCCCCAACATTAGATGGCCTGAGTATGCACAGCATGTGTATCTACAGCCACACAGGTCTCAAACATGAAGATTCTGTCCACCACAATCCTAACACAATGTGCACATACTGTAACCAAGCCATGAGTGCTTATCTCATTGGGCCATCATATAGACCTGTGTGAATGCAGTGCTCTAATATGTCGATTTTATTATTAGTCCCTGTAATATGTACACCAGCACACCTGAAGCATGGAATTTTGAAGCATTTCCAGGAAATCTCCAACCACTGTCACAATGTAAAAGCCTTGGAGAGGAGCTTGTGGACATTCACAATCTCCTAATGCAAACTATGCCTTGAGGCAACCATTCCCCACCCCTTTCAGGCAGGTTAGTACTGTATAATTGTATGTGTAGGCAAATACCTCTTTTTTTATGGTCAACTAATTGTTTCTTGACTTATGCTGCTAGTTTTTGAGGCTGCACACTTGGGCATTGCTATCTAGGCCCGAGTACATTTGCTCTGACCCCCTAAAACATATAGATATTTAGCTACAATCCTGAATGACATATTTAACTTACATATAAGTCCTCAGTATATGATACAAGAGTGTACACACAGTCTGTGAGTTAAATGTCACTTGTTGACTGCAGCACATATTGTGCTACCACTAAAGAGACAATTCAAAGCATGTCTCCAGGCCTGGCACTGCAGGTTGGGGAGTGGGTATTGAAACTGCCAAGTCGACTTTGCAAAATAAACCTTCTTGCCCAGCCTAAACATTTTTCTTAATACTTACAATTCACCCCTAAATTAAGCCCTGCATGACCAAAGGGCAGGGTGCATGGTATTTGAAAATTAAGGCACGTGTACTTATGTTTTGCATGCCATGGAAGTGAAAGTTGTTTTTTACTATGTGTAACAAGGGCAAAACTGGTCCTGGGTTGCTTGTGTTCTGGTTCAGGGAGGAACTGGCTTAACAGTTTGGGCTGGACTGTTCCCATTGGAGCAGGGTCAAGACTGATTTGCATATAGCTTGGTCCAAACTGAGGTGCCATGGCTTGCAAAATAACAACGCATTGGGATGTGGCACAAGTTATTTCCAGTGGCTGAGATTAATTCAAGCATTCCATCCATCAATTTTTGTATACTTTAGAAAGTTGCCATTTCATGCCTGAGCAAAAGCTGCCTTTATGCCAGTTTTCACTGTCACCTGGCTGTTGATGTCTCCCCTGTGGTGAAATTTGTATTTTTCCCAGACAGTGGACAAGGTGCCTGGGAAGATGTTTCTCTCCGTGACAGAAAGGTCATTTGGGCTGTGTCCAAGAACAAAATTATCTTCAATGGAGGCCTACCCTGTCACAAGCAGATGTTTTTCACACCTGTGCCTTTCAACTTCATTGTCCTTCTAACCAGAAATGCACCTGTGCCAGTGGGATACAATTTGCTATCAGAACCACTTTTCAGTGACCAGAGGGGTTTTTCTGGCACACCTCTGGATGGGCACAGGGAGTTCTGCACAGCAGAAGAAAATGTCTTCCATTTTGAGTTTAATTAAAGAGTGGCACTTTGGTGAAGTTTACAGTGAAACACACAGGAAGTGCTGCAAAAGTGGGGAACAACACCCCAGGGAACTTTTACCCATTAGTTAGGGAGTGGCCAGGAGTTTCCCCACCAATAGGCTGGCACAGGAATAAATGTGGCACACCGTACCCTCTTCTGAACACCTTCTGGCCTGTAGAAGATAGAAGAAGCACTGTACCAGCTGTTGCAACCTGTTAGGAGAACCCCAGGGGCAGGACCTGCTACCACTTGTACTTAGATCGGAGACGTGGACTCCAAGGGTCATTTGACTGACTACTGTTATGCTACAGGTACACAAAGGCTGCAAGAAGCCCACTTTTCTGAAGACCCAACTGACCAGTTCTAACAGCACCTTCCCTGGGCCCTGCTGTTGGATTCTCCTGAAGTGATTGCTGACATCTAAGTGGTGCCCCTAAGTTCCTTGGACTCTTCAATAAATGTGAGAGTGCAATCTACTTCCCTAATCCTAAAAGCTGAGACTTCGAAACTTTTTCAAGGATATTTTCTTTAAGAACCGACAGCTGCCCAAAATCAACCTTCCAAGCCACTATGACAAAGGTGCTTGCTGCTGGACCTAAGATTCAGGTTGCTCCCATTTCCACATCAGCTAATCTGTTTCAGCAAGACTTCACAAAGAATGTATGAATCCTTGTGGAACCCCATTTCGCTACAGCTTGCAGCCTTGCTCCGCTGGAGGAATCTGAGCTTTAGAAAAGAGGACCAATTCCAAAAGGATAAATCTTCACCTGTTGAAGGTGCCAAAAGTCTCCTGCCGGCGAGGGACCTTCCTTGGGAGCAAATTTTGAATTTCTCCCGCACTGAGCTGTTCTGCCAACGACTTTATTTGGGACTTCATCTGATGGCTATCGGGCCTTGTGTAACCCATTTCGGTCACAGCCTGCTGCCTTGCCCCACTGAGAATTTCAGAGACTAAATCAGAAAGTACAACTTCTAACTGGGTCGAATCTGGTCTGACATGCACTGCATCGTAGTCGGCCTTAAGGTATGACTTTGACCCAGTCTAGCATGATCAGTTGCCAGTGGTTGGCACTTTGTGGAGCTAAAACCCAATTCAGACTTAAAATAATAATTTATACTGTTCGGCTGTGGTTGCTTTGACCTAATTTTGTTCTTTAAAATAGTCTTTATTTTTATTAAGTGGAGTGGGTTTTTATTGTGTTGTGTTTTAAATCGTTTTACTGCTTTGGTATTTCTAAATACTTTACACATTTTCTTATGTTAAGCCTGTCTGCTCTATGCCATAGTTACGAGAGGTTGAGCTTCGGTTTAAATGACTGAAGCCTTTGCTGGATCTTAAAGAGATAGTGCCACAAGTAATAATCCACTGGTGGGATTCAGAACCTGTGCTGAGTTGTACCGCTCAACTATTAAGAGCCCCATTACGATGTCGGGACGAAGGGCATTAAACAGCTCATTGGTGGTGGTCTGCCTGACATCTGAGGCATCAGTCCGACTGCCGTATTAGGATATTGGCGGTCCAACCGATGACTGCGGGGGAATCCGCTCTGCCTCCGTCAGGTTCAAGGAGCCCGTCAGGGTGGAGGGTTGATCATAATCCTCCAAAATGGAGCTGGTGCCTGCTCAGGCACTGCCGTGGGGATTACGATGCACGTTTCCGACAGCCTTGTGTCAGAAAGGCTGCCTTAAATGGACTTTGGGGGACCCTATCTGGGCCCCTGAACCCCCCGCGGCCTGCGCTATGAGGAATGGGAGGCACCTGCGGTGCCTCTCCCAAACATACATGCATCGTGTGGCAGGCATAGCATGGTGCCTGCCACACGGTAAATGGATGTGTAAAAAGTGTCATTTTCCTATTGTGGATTGTGCTGCAGCCCGCAGCAAAAGCTGCAATCGGAAATATGAACTTTGCGACCATCATGGCGGTGGAGGAATCCTAGTTAGGGAAGCAGGACCGCCAACTCCTGTCGGGTGTTCCCGTTTCCGACACGATGCTGGTCGGACGCTCGTCCGACCGGCATCATAATGAGTTGGAAATTAAAAAGCTCTAAATTGGACTGAGAGCAAAAATTCATTTTTGACTTTTTACTTGGCATCAGGTGTTTAATTTGCTAATTATTTTATTCAAAGGTTGCACGTTTTAACATCCAAGGGAAAACGGAGTGGATCTGGCTGCAAAGCCATTTCCCCCTGCTAAGTATCCATCTGACAAAGCCTGGCAGGCATTAATAGATGCCATGTTTTGATATAAACGCATGTTCACAGTAGTGCATGGCATTGTGAATCAGGCCCAGTGTCTCCAAAAAGCTATTATTCTATTGAAATAGTATGTATGACATGTCTACCTCTCTGGCAAGTAGTAAAAGATAAAAGAAATGTTTCTGTTGTTTCTGTTTACAAACAAATAACAGAGGACAAATCAAAGAATAACAATGATGAGGGATTAGACGTGATTGGAGCTTTGTTAGATCAGCTCTCTAGCTTATAATAGAAAAGCGGATGTTCATTTTAATTTGCAGATCGTTTTATGTGGAAGACTACAAGCTTGTTGGACACATTTGAAGACATTTCTAAGGGGAAACTCCTGCAGCTAACTTCATGAGCAGGGAAATGTGCAAGGCAGAATGATATTGTGACAGAAATCAGCAAGTAATGGGTCTACAAATCAGTTCAACAGAGTTTGTAATACTGTTCAATGGTGACTCATCCTTGACTGATATATAAATACTGTGGGTGGTCCTTAGAGATCACATGAACCAAATCAAATCCTTTTTAAATGGAAGTGTTTATCTTTGGTTCCTATTGATGAATGGCTGCTGGAAATGTCCCATCTCTAACTGGTTGACAAGGTAACATTCAGAATGAGGGGTAATGAAGACAGCCACAACCAAATATGGAAAGACTTCCTTAAACTGTATGATTACATAAGGTATACGATTCATTTAAAGTTCAGTGGCAGAGCTGGTGTTTTTTAGGCTAGGTTTTTTTTTAACTTTTTCTTTTCCATCTCCTTCTGTCTTTCTGACAAGATGGCTGTAATTATTTACTCCTTGGTTTCTATGTCTACATTATATTACAGTTTATAATGACTTACTAGTATTTGAGAGTCTTAACTTTACAGTTACAATACTTCAAAGGTATACAATGTTTCATCTTTCAATAAAAAGAAATCAATAAAACCAATCAAATTCCCTAAATTAAAGAAACATGGAAAAAAAAGACTATGCTCCTAAAATATAGGCAAATGGATACAAATGGTGGTAAATAAAGCATCTTTAGAAAAGGTCCATTACAATGATATTTGAAGTCCAGGATACCAATATTAAAATGTTATGGTACCACATCAGAATATGAATCCCAGCAATGCTTACCGTGTGTCCTGCTTCTTCAAGAAGCGTTTTAGCTTCATGAACTACTCGTCTCATACTGGGTACTGCTGGGAAACTGCTCATATTGTCAAAATAGCCTATCCTGAGAGGTTTTGAATTGGAATAAACCTGGAATGACAGGTTGTGATGGTTTAAAAAAGTAGATTTCAATTAAGCAATAGTAAATGGAGTACACATTTAATGGCTCACACATTTCCCAATCTATTTGAAAAAAACAAATGCTGACTTTAATTACCTCCTAAGGGTCTCTTCTTTCCGTGCTCATCATATTTACAAGGTAGATGCCTCACACAAACGTACTTATACTTAAAAATACCTAAACTACAAAACTCCCGCAAATTAGTCTGTTTAGTTTCAACTTCATCAAAGATGTGATTCAATTTTCGTCTACTGTGCTTATATTGTGTCACTGTGCTCTGTATCCAGTAAGGAACAATGTTTCTTTTAATTTGTTGCGAACACTCCTATTCATAAACAATAATGGCATATAATGTAAAATGAAGCAGACGCCCAAGAATAAACCACCTTGCCATTCTTGTTCCATCAGCCCTGATATGATGTATGACTTTCAGGACCTCTGCTTAGAAGTTTGTTCATTAATCCACTGCCTTATATGCACGTTCGACCTCTTTCTTGCAAAGAAACCCCAAATGCAGTCGGATGTATCTCTTTATTACAGATGCAAAAACAATAGTTATTACAGC
The DNA here is from genome assembly GCF_964204655.1 of Triturus cristatus. NCBI lineage: Eukaryota > Metazoa > Chordata > Amphibia > Caudata > Salamandridae > Triturus > Triturus cristatus. The sequence goes on from NC_140586.1 coordinate 797,464,362, forward strand.
CCTGTACATGGACACAACTCCTCTTGCTGCCACCTCCTGCTGCCACCAACTCCTGTGAGCTAGAACACACAGAGCATACCATAACACTCAAGCCAGGTGGCATCTAAGCATGATGCAGAATACAGCACATCTTCTCCCTTAACAATATACATATAAAGACACAATAACAAAATACATACATATAAAGACAATAATAAAATACATCTATATATATATATATATATATATATATATATATATATATATATATATATATATATATATATATATATATATATATGCATATATATTACCTACTGGCGGTCGCCAGTAGGTAGTTATAGTTAGGACCACGTTTCCATAGGAAATCCGCAACATTCTATTTTGAATAACTTTGCGCCGGTCGACGAATCCTCGCGAATTTTTCAAAATAGGTGGGGCGCTCCGCTCCGCTCCTTCCCTGAAAGTCTCGGGGGGATTCGTCAAGCGGGGGCTGAGATAAAAGGGGGGTCCCAAAACGCGTTTTTGCCATGCATTTTTCCATTGGACCTTTAGACAGGGCTACAGCCCGAACGGCTGAACAGAATTACTAGAAATTTGGCAGAGAGGTAGTCCTCAGGTCAAGGAAGTGCCTTTTGTAGGTTTGGTGTAAATCTGTTCAGTAGATTCTGAGAAAATAGCCTTTAAATCAATATATATATCTGAGCCAGCTTACGGTGCGCTTACGGTGCGCTTACCGTACGCGTACGGTGGCGTGCGCGAGCGCGATTCTGATTGGCTCTTAGATCTTTATAAACATTCGAATCGGTCGAAACCAGGAAGCGGCGGCCGCCATTTTGTGTGTTTCACTCAGAAAAAAAAGAGTGATATCTTGAAAAGGGGGCAAGGAGGAGAGTTACAGACCCCCTAACATTTGTAAGGGGGTCAAAGAAGGACAGAAAAGTACAAAGAAAACATTTATTGATTTTAAAAAAAAATCGCGGGGTACGCGTACGGTAAGCGTACGGTAAAAAAATAAAATAAAAAAAGAAATGAAAATCAGATTTAAGTGTTTAGATATTAGGGGGCTCTAAAAAGAGCCGTTGTGTTCATGGAGTGTTTTTTATACCTACAAGTAAGTACCGATGCAGAGTCTAAGGTTCAAGAGGAAGACTCTGTTCCCTTCATCATTGAAGTGCACACCATCTCCTCTATAAATGTCTTGCATGTCGTAACGCAAGTTGTTGTGGTAAATGGAACCCATACCATAGTCACGGAGGAAAGCAGAAACAGATTTGTTGACGTGCTTTCTTGCTTTGTCAATCTGCGGACAGAAATGATTGGACCAGTTCAATTTTTGCCTTTGGCATATGTTAGAAAACACAAAGGCAGTTTTAGGGAAAAGTGAAAACAGTTGTGCAAAGGTGTCCTTCATAAGCATTTCCAGACCTACCCCAGTCAAAGTGCCTAGGTCATTGCCACCACAGTGCACTATTATGAGGTCAGGGTGTTGGATGTGCATGAAGGATTTCACCAATGGCATCAATTGGTGCCACTTTAACCCTCTCTGACCAATCCATTTAATGTCTACATTTGGCAAAGCAAGGTCTCTCACCATATCTGTTTTCTCTGCATAATTTTCACTCCAGAAGACATAGCTGTGCCCTACAATCCACACTGTGAACATCTTCAAAGGAGAACTGGATGCACTCAGGAGGTGTCTTTCAGTAGAATGGCAATATGAAAAGAAAGACAGTTTGGAAATGGAGGCATACATATTTTTTTCAAAAAAAAAAGAACTGATTGGCTGTTTCATACCATTCTAGAATAAAAACTAGGCTGTATGTGTAAATTAATAGAAGCATGTTTTGTATTGTACAGAAAAATGTGTTACCAAAGAACAGTACTATGGATTTGCTGTTAGGTTTGAAAAGTCAAGCACTCTTGCTCTGTGGAATTGAAACATTGTTTGGTGAACTTCTGACCTAACTCCACACAGCAGTGTTCCATGAGCTGTTGCTATGGCAGCAGGCAGAAGTCAAGTTGGGGGAAGGGTACTAGGCAGAAGTCAAGTTGGGGGAAGGGTACTTTTGGAAAAGGGTTGGTTTTCAACCAATAGAAATGTGTGATTACATTTGAGAAAAAGGGGCAAGCACTGAGATTTGAAACTAACATGTATATGTGTGGAAAAAGAGAGGGAAAGTTTGCCATTATCTGGTTCTGCTGAGAGGAGAGAGGTGTAAAGAACAGAGATCCTGGCTCTGATAATCTGCTGTTTGAGTGCCACATTTCTTTCACAACTAACTAATTTTAAAGGTGAGTTTAGAGTTTGAGAGGGGATGTATATGGTAAATTAAGAAATGAATAATAGAAATGCAATTCTTTTTGTTGAAGTTGTGTTTATTATTTTCTGTTTTGGGAGAAATTTAAATGTGAGGAACAAGTAAAATAATATGGACTATGTTTTCACAATAAATTAAGGTGTACTGGTATAAAAAAAGAATAGTTTAAGGGTTTGAGGTTGGACTCAGTAATGCAAATACATTCAGCATCACTAAGGCTGGTTGCCCTTGCTGGAGTGTAGGCAGTCACCCAGGTTACAAATGGTGCTGGTCTGAAAAAGCAGTTTGGACATGTGCTTTTTAAAAAATCTGAAAAGTGGATTCATAATGTGTCAGTCTGTAAAAGTGTTTATCACTTGCCAAAAAAAAGAGCAGTAAGTGTGCTTTCAAATTGGCAAAGAAATTTCGTTTTGTGACTAATTTGAAAACATGACTCTGTGTGCAAAGAGGAATTATAGGCAGAGATTTATTGCGTATTGCTCTGGTGATTTCACAGTTGCATTAGATGGAAAGGGGGAGCCATTTTTTGGTGCAGAAGCAGACTCTTAGCACACACCTAGCTGCTTACTATGTGGAATCATGCACAGTATTCACAAGCGAGTGGGGTTTGAGGTTTCAGTCAGTAATGCAAATACATTCAGCATCACTAAGGCTGGTTGCCCTTGCTGGAGTGTAGGCAGTCACCCAGGTTACAAATGGTGCTGGTCTGAAAAAGCAGTTTGGACATGTGCTTTTTAAAAAATCTGAAAAGTGGATTCATAATGTGTCAGTCTGTAAAAGTGTTTATCACTTGCCAAAAAAAAGAGCAGTAAGTGTGCTTTCAAATTGGCAAAGAAATTTCGTTTTGTGACTAATGTGAAAACATGACTCTGTGTGCAAATAGGAATTACAGGCAGAGATTTATTGCGTATTGCTCTGGTGATTTCACAGTTGCATTAGATGGAAAGGGGGAGCCATTTTTTGGTGCAGAAGCAGACTCTTAGCACACACCCAGCTGCTTACCATGTGGAATCATGCACAGTATTCACAAGCGAGTGGGGTTTGAGGTTTCAGTCAGTAATGCAAATACATTCAGCATCACTAAGGCTGGTTGCCCTTGCTGGAGTGTAGGCAGTCACCCAGGTTACAAATGGTGCTGGTCTGAAAAAGCAGTTTGGACATGTGCTTTTAAAAAAATCTGAAAAGTGGATTCATAATGTGTCAGTCTGTAAAAGTGTTTATCACTTGCCAAAAAAAAGAGCAGTAAGTGTGCTTTCAAATTGGCAAAGAAATTTCGTTTTGTGACTAATTTGAAAACATGACTCTGTGTGCAAAGAGGAATTATAGGCAGAGATTTATTGCGTATTGCTCTGGTGATTTCACAGTTGCATTAGATGGAAAGGGGGAGCCATTTTTTGGTGCAGAAGCAGACTCTTAGCACACACCTAGCTGCTTACTATGTGGAATCATGCACAGTATTCACAAGCGAGTGGGGTTTGAGGTTTCAGTCAGTAATGCAAATACATTCAGCATCACTAAGGCTGGTTGCCCTTGCTGGAGTGTAGGCAGTCACCCAGGTTACAAATGGTGCTGGTCTGAAAAAGCAGTTTGGACATGTGCTTTTTAAAAAATCTGAAAAGTTGATTCATAATGTGTCAGTCTGTAAAAGTGTTTATCACTTGCCAAAAAAAAGAGCAGTAAGTGTGCTTTCAAATTGGCAAAGAAATTTCGTTTTGTGACTAATGTGAAAACATGACTCTGTGTGCAAATAGGAATTACAGGCAGAGATTTATTGCGTATTGCTCTGGTGATTTCACAGTTGCATTAGATGGAAAGGGGGAGCCATTTTTTGGTGCAGAAGCAGACTCTTAGCACACACCCTGCTGCTTACCATGTGGAATCATGCACAGTATTCACAAGCGAGTGGGGTTTGAGGTTTCAGTCAGTAATGCAAATACATTCAGCATCACTAAGGCTGGTTGCCCTTGCTGGAGTGTAGGCAGTCACCCAGGTTACAAATGGTGCTGGTCTGAAAAAGCAGTTTGGACATGTGCTTTTTAAAAAATCTGAAAAGTGGATTCATAATGTGTCAGTCTGTAAAAGTGTTTATCACTTGCCAAAAAAAAGAGCAGTAAGTGTGCTTTCAAATTGGCAAAGAAATTTCGTTTTGTGACTAATGTGAAAACATGACTCTGTGTGCAAATAGGAATTACAGGCAGAGATTTATTGCGTATTGCTCTGGTGATTTCACAGTTGCATTAGATGGAAAGGGGGAGCCATTTTTTGGTGCAGAAGCAGACTCTTAGCACACACCCAGCTGCTTACCATGTGGAATCATGCACAGTATTCACAAGCGAGTGGGGTTTGAGGTTTCAGTCAGTAATGCAAATACATTCAGCATCACTAAGGCTGGTTGCCCTTGCTGGAGTGTAGGCAGTCACCCAGGTTACAAATGGTGCTGGTCTGAAAAAGCAGTTTGGACATGTGCTTTTTAAAAAATCTGAAAAGTGGATTCATAATGTGTCAGTCTGTAAAAGTGTTTATCACTTGCCAAAAAAAAGAGCAGTAAGTGTGCTTTCAAATTGGCAAAGAAATTTCGTTTTGTTACTAATGTGAAAACATGACTCTGTGTGCAAATAGGAATTACAGGCAGAGATTTATTGCGTATTGCTCTGGTGATTTCACAGTTGCATTAGATGGAAAGGGGGAGCCATTTTTTGGTGCAGAAGCAGACTCTTAGCACACACCCAGCTGCTTACCATGTGGAATCATGCACAGTATTCACAAGCGAGTGGGGTTTGAGGTTTCAGTCAGTAATGCAAATACATTCAGCATCACTAAGGCTGGTTGCCCTTGCTAGAGTGTAGGCAGTCACCCAGGTTACAAATGGTGCTGGTCTGAAAAAGCAGTTTGGATATGTGCTTTTTAAAAAATCTGAAAAGTGGATTCATAATGTGTCAGTCTGTAAAAGTGATTATCACTTGCCAAAAAAAAGAGCAGTAAGTGTGCTTTCAAATTGGCAAAGAAATTTCGTTTTGTGACTAATGTGAAAACATGACTGTGTGCAAATAGGAATTAGAGGCAGAGATTTATTGCGTATTGCTCTGGTGATTTCACAGTTGCATTAGATGGAAAGGGGGAGCCATTTTTTGGTGCAGAAGCAGACTCTTAGCACACAGCTAGCTGCTTATCATGTGGAATCATGCACAGTATTCACAAGCGAGTGGGGTTTGAGGTTTCAGTCAGTAATGCAAATACATTCAGCATCACTAAGGCTGGTTGCCCTTGCTGGAGTGTAGGCAGTCATCCAGGTTACAAATGGTGCTGGTCTGAAAAAGCAGTTTGGACATGTGCTTTTTAAAAAATCTGAAAAGTGGATTCATAATGTGTCAGTCTGTAAAAGTGTTTATCACTTGCCAAAAAAAAGAGCAGTAAGTGTGCTTTCAAATTGGCAAAGAAATTTCGTTTTGTGACTAATGTGAAAACATGACTCTGTGTGCAAATAGGAATTACAGGCAGAGATTTATTGTGTATTGCTTTGGTGATTTCACAGTTGCATTAGATGGAAAGGGGGAGCCATTTTTTGGTGCAGAAGCAGACTCTTAGCACACACCCAGCTGCTTACCATGTGGAATCATGCACAGTATTCACAAGCGAGTGGGGTTTGAGGTTTCAGTCAGTAATGCAAACACATTCAGCATCACTAAGGCTGTTTGCCCTTGCTGGAGTGTAGGCAGTCACCCAGGTTACAAATGGTGCTGGTCTGAAAAAGCAGTTTGGACATGTGCTTTTTAAAAAATCTGAAAAGTGGATTCATAATGTGTCAGTCTGTAAAAGTGTTTATCACTTGCCAAAAAAAAGAGCAGTAAGTGTGCTTTCAAATTGGCAAAGAAATTTCGTTTAAGGGCCTAATGTGAAAACATGACTCTGTGTGCAAATAGGAATTACAGGCAGAGATTTATTGCGTATTGCTCTGGTGATTTCACAGTTGCATTAGATGGAAAGGGGGAGCCATTTTTTGGTGCAGAAGCAGACTCTTAGCACACAGCCAGTTGCTTACCATGTGGAATCATGCACAGTATTCACAAGCGAGTGGGGTTTGAGGTTTCAGTCAGTAATGCAAATACATTCAGCATCACTAAGGCTGGTTGCCCTTGCTGGAGTGTAGGCAGTCACCCAGGTTACAAATGGTGCTGGTCTGGAAAAGAAGTTTGGACATGTGCTTTTTAAAAAATCTGAAAAGTGGATTCATAATGTGTCAGTCTGTAAAAGTGTTTATCACTTGCCAAAAAAAAGAGCAGTAAGTGTGCTTTCAAATTGGCAAAGAAATTTCGTTCAAGGGCCTAATGTGAAAACATGACTCTGTGTGCAAATAGGAATTACAGACAGAGATTTATTGCGTATTGCTCTGGTGATTTCACAGTTGCATTAGATGGAAAGGGGGAGCCATTTTTTGGTGCAGAAGCAGACTCTTAGCACACACCCAGCTGCTTACCATGTGGAATCATGGACAGTATTCACAAGCGAGTGGGGTTTGAGGTTTCAGTCAGTAATGCAAATACATTCAGCATCACTAAGGCTGTTTGCCCTTGCTGGAGTGTAGGCAGTCACCCAGGTTACAAATGGTGCTGGTCTGAAAAAGCAGTTTGGACATGTGCTTTTTAAAAAATCTGAAAAGTGGATTCATAATGTGTCAGTCTGTAAAAGTGTTTATCACTTGCCAAAAAAAAGAGCAGTAAGTGTGCTTTTAAATTGGCAAAGAAAATTCGTTTAAGGGCCTAATGTGAAAACATGACTCTGTGTGCAAATAGGAATTACAGGCAGAGATTTATTGCGTATTGCTCTGGTGATTTCACAGTTGCATTAGATGGAAAGGGGGAGCCATTTTTTGGTGCAGAAGCAGACTCTTAGCACACACCCAGCTGCTTACCATGCGGAATCATGGACAGTATTCACAAGCGAGTGGGGTTTGAGGTTTCAGTCAGTAATGCAAATACATTCAGCATCACTAAGGCTGGTTGCCCTTGCTGGAGTGTAGGCAGTCACCCAGGTTACAAATGGTGCTGGTCTGAAAAAGCAGTTTGGATATGTGCTTTTTAAAAAATCTGAAAAGTGGATTCATAATGTGTCAGTCTGTCAAAGTGATTATCACTTGCCAAAAAAAAGAGCAGTAAGTGTGCTTTCAAATTGGCAAAGAAATTTCGTTTTGTGACTAATGTGAAAACATGACTGTGTGCAAATAGGAATTAGAGGCAGAGATTTATTGCGTATTGCTCTGGTGATTTCACAGTTGCATTAGATGGAAAGGGGGAGCCATTTTTTGGTGCAGAAGCAGACTCTTAGCACACAGCTAGCTGCTTACCATGTGGAATCATGCACAGTATTCACAAGCGAGTGGGGTTTGAGGTTTCAGTCAGTAATGCAAATACATTCAGCATCACTAAGGCTGGTTGCCCTTGCTGGAGTGTAGGCAGTCATCCAGGTTACAAATGGTGCTGGTCTGAAAAAGCAGTTTGGACATGTGCTTTTTAAAAAATATGAAAAGTGGATTCATAATGTGTCAGTCTGTAAAAGTGATTATCACTTCCCAAAAAAAAGAGCAGTAAGTGTGCTTTCAAATTGGCAAAGAAATTTCGTTTTGTGACTAATGTGAAAACATGACTCTGTGTGCAAATAGGAATTACAGGCAGAGATTTATTGTGTATTGCTTTGGTGATTTCACAGTTGCATTAGATGGAAAGGGGGAGCCATTTTTTGGTGCAGAAGCAGACTCTTAGCACACACCCAGCTGCTTACCATGTGGAATCATGCACAGTATTCACAAGCGAGTGGGGTTTGAGGTTTCAGTCAGTAATGCAAACACATTCAGCATCACTAAGGCTGTTTGCCCTTGCTGGAGTGTAGGCAGTCACCCAGGTTACAAATGGTGCTGGTCTGAAAAAGCAGTTTGGACATGTGCTTTTTAAAAAATCTGAAAAGTGGATTCATAATGTGTCAGTCTGTAAAAGTGTTTATCACTTGCCAAAAAAAAGAGCAGTAAGTGTGCTTTCAAATTGGCAAAGAAATTTCGTTTAAGGGCCTAATGTGAAAACATGACTCTGTGTGCAAATAGGAATTACAGGCAGAGATTTATTGCGTATTGCTCTGGTGATTTCACAGTTGCATTAGATGGAAAGGGGGAGCCATTTTTTGGTGCAGAAGCAGACTCTTAGCACACAGCCAGTTGCTTACCATGTGGAATCATGCACAGTATTCACAAGCGAGTGGGGTTTGAGGTTTCAGTCAGTAATGCAAATACATTCAGCATCACTAAGGCTGTTTGCCCTTGCTGGAGTGTAGGCAGTCACCCAGGTTACAAATGGTGCTGGTCTGGAAAAGAAGTTTGGACATGTGCTTTTTAAAAAATCTGAAAAGTGGATTCATAATGTGTCAGTCTGTAAAAGTGTTTATCACTTGCCAAAAAAAAGAGCAGTAAGTGTGCTTTCAAATTGGCAAAGAAATTTCGTTTAAGGGCCTAATGTGAAAACATGACTCTGTGTGCAAATAGGAATTACAGACAGAGATTTATTGCGTATTGCTCTGGTGATTTCACAGTTGCATTAGATGGAAAGGGGGAGCCATTTTTTGGTGCAGAAGCAGACTCTTAGCACACACCCATCTGTTTACCATGTGGAATCATGGACAGTATTCACAAGCGAGTGGGGTTTGAGGTTTCAGTCAGTAATGCAAATACATTCAGCATCACTAAGGCTGTTTGCCCTTGCTGGAGTGTAGGCAGTCACCCAGGTTACAAATGGTGCTGGTCTGAAAAAGCAGTTTGGACATGTGCTTTTTAAAAAACTCTGAAAAGTGGATTCATAATGTGTCAGTCTGTAAAAGTGTTTATCACTTGCCAAAAAAAAGAGCAGTAAGTGTGCTTTTAAATTGGCAAAGAAATTTCGTTTAAGGGCCTAATGTGAAAACATGACTCTGTGTGCAAATAGGAATTACAGGCAGAGATTTATTGCGTATTGCTCTGGTGATTTCACAGTTGCATTAGATGGAAAGGGGGAGCCATTTTTTGGTGCAGAAGCAGACTCTTAGCACACACCCAGCTGCTTACCATGTGGAATCATGGACAGTATTCACAAGCGAGTGGGGTTTGAGGTTTCAGTCAGTAATGCAAATACATTCAGCATCACTAAGGCTGTTTGCCCTTGCTGGAGTGTAGGCAGTCACCCAGGTTACAAATGGTGCTGGTCTGAAAAAGCAGTTTGGACATGTGCTTTTTAAAAAATCTGAAAAGTGGATTCATAATGTGTCAGTCTGTAAAAGTGTTTATCACTTGCCAAAAAAAAGAGCAGTAAGTGTGCTTTTAAATTGGCAAAGAAAATTCGTTTAAGGGCCTAATGTGAAAACATGACTCTGTGTGCAAATAGGAATTACAGGCAGAGATTTATTGCGTATTGCTCTGGTGATTTCACAGTTGCATTAGATGGAAAGGGGGAGCCATTTTTTGGTGCAGAAGCAGACTCTTAGCACACACCCAGCTGCTTACCATGTGGAATCATGGACAGTATTCACAAGCGAGTGGGGTTTGAGGTTTCAGTCAGTAATGCAAATACATTCAGCATCACTAAGGCTGTTTGCCCTTGCTGGAGTGTAGGCAGTCACCCAGGTTACAAATGGTGCTGGTCTGAAAAAGCAGTTTGGACATGTGCTTTTTAAAAAATCTGAAAAGTGGATTCATAATGTGTCAGTCTGTAAAAGTGTTTATCACTTGCCAAAAAAAAGAGCAGTAAGTGTGCTTTCAAATTGGCAAAGAAATTTCGTTTTGTGACTAATGTGAAAACATGACTCTGTGTGCAAATAGGAATTACAGGCAGAGATTTATTGCGTATTGCTCTGGTGATTTCACAGTTGCATTAGAAGGAAAGGGGGAGCCAGTTTTTTGGTGCAGAAGCAGACTCTTAGCACACACCCAGCTGCTTACCATGTGGAATCATGCACAGTATTCACAAGCGAGTGGGGTTTGAGGTTTCAGTCAGTAATGCAAATACATTCAGCATCACTAAGGCTGGTTGCCCTTGCTGGAGTGTAGGCAGTCACCCAGGTTACAAATGGTGCTGGTCTGAAAAAGCAGTTTGGACATGTGCTTTTTAAAAAATCTGAAAAGTGGATTCATAATGTGTCAGTCTGTAAAAGTGATTATCACTTGCCAAAAAAAAGAGTAGTAAGTGTGCTTTCAAATTGGCAAAGAAATTTCGTTTTGTGACTAATGTGAAAACAAATGTAGTAATATATTTAATTAAAATAAAGGAATTTTTTTTTAGTTTTTTTCAGGTATTGCTCAGGAGCAGTGAACAAAATTTAAGATGCCTACAAAATCCAGAGTAAAAAAAGACCACAAAAAAAACCTATATTTGAAGACAACTGGAGGACCTAAGTTAGTTGAAGATGCTCATGTTGGGAAGAAGAAAAAATCTTCTGGTAAGCAGACAAAAAATTTTCTAAAGAACATATTCAAAAAAAGGAAAAATGTACAAAATGTCTGTACTGGAAAGAATGATTTCAATCGAAAAGCACAGGAAAAAATTGAGAATTTAGTTAATGCAAATATACCTTCTGAAACTAAAAAGATAAACTTAAACAGAAAAACAGCGTTTAAAGAGATACGTAGAAAAATGTTTCAGAAAAGAGTTATGTCCAATTTGATAAAGGATGTGAAGAAATATAAGCAAAAGGCTAAGTTTTATAAGAGAAAAACAGAAATTGAAGCCATTGCAGCAAAGGCATTAGAATTAAAAAGGAAACTATTCATTTTAATTTTGAATAGGATGCGTACATTAGACAAAATGGTTAATGTACTGAAATCACATAGCAAAAGGAAAAGAGTAGTGAACAGAACAAACTTTTCTAAAGTGTTTTTAGGAAAATGGATGCATAGTTCAAGTAGTGAACCTTTTTTTAATGAAGAGAGTTATTTTCAAAGTAATAGTTTGCTGCATGCAGTTGACACCAGAGGTCGTGCTTATGAAGTGAAAAATGGTTGCATAATGGAGAAGGAGATAATGGTTCCAAGAGATGAGGTACAAGTGATGGCGGATGAGGCTATGGGGAGACGTCCTAAAGCCCCAGTGTACACTTGGAATTGTAGTAGTATTTGCACTGTGCGTCCGGAATCTATTGATAAATTTCGTGAGTTTCTAAGAGAATATAGTAAAAAAAAGTGTAAAACAGAAGATTAAGGTGCTTCAAAGTTTGGATCCATGCAGAGTGAGAGAGAATACTGGTTTGCAGGGTCATTCTCTGGCTTGTCTATCTAGAAAAGTGTGTAATAGTGTTTTCCATCATTTTAGGATGCTGGCTGTTCATCATACTGAAATGAGAAAGTTTGTGAGACGGTTGTATTTTGCTAAAAGTCCAGCAATAAAGTTAGATGAATTGAATAGGGCTCGGTTCCGTGGAACGGTATCAGATGTAGAGAAGGTTGTTGATGAAATTCAGTTTTGTTACTTTGGTCCTGAACAAAACAGTGCAGAGAAGGACACAGTAAATGAGGAAGAAGTGGAAGAGAATGTAGAACCCTCTGTAAGTAAGACATTTAATGATCACATAACAAAATTTGCAATAATCTCTAATGAAAGACCAAATGTTACTTGTATTTGTTGCCGCAGAACTCATTATAGAAAACAAACCAGGTATGTTGATCTCTACAGAAAGAGTGAAAATGAAGATAATTATAAGTGGAAGGATTTTGCCACATATATATTTCTTGAAAATTGTTTTGAATTGGGTGAAGTTCAGCGTATTTGTAAATACTGTTACAACAAGTTAGAGGAAAATAGAATGCCAACCAGAGCTGTACATAATAATTTAGAATTGGATGCTATTCCTGCTGAACTTTCTGAATTAAATACATATGAGTCTATACTCATTCAATGTGTTCATCCGTTCCAGACCATAGTACGTATGGAGCCCAAAACTGGTAAATTACCTCCTTCAGATTTACTGAGAGGTTTAAAAGGTAGAGTGGTGTATTTGCCCTTGGATTTGAAAAAAAATATGGAAACTATTGATGCGGATACTTTGGAAACTGAACCATTAATTATTCTGGTTAATGGTGTACCTACAAAGAATAAGAAGATTTGGCAGGAGCTGGTAGATGTACGGAAAGTACAAAGAGCAAATTTGTATTTGAAAAGGAATACCAAATGGTATGAATCAATTTATATAGAAGAAGAAGAAGAAGAAGAAGAAGATTTACAAGAAGACACAGAAACACCAACTGGACAAATTGAAAAAGTGGACAAGTCAAAGGAAGAAGAAATTTATGAACATTTTAGCATACATCCTCTTCATTCAAAAGAAGTTATGGGAGACAATATTGATCTATTTCAGATGAAGAAAGCAAAAGGAACTCCCGTGAGTGTATGGGAGGAGAGCTTGGAAGCTCGATGTTTTCCCCAGCTGTTTCCTAAAGGAAAAGGAGGACGATACGATGAACGTCCGGAACAGATTCCAGCTTCTGAGTATCGGACTACAAGACTATATGCTGAAGATCCCAGATTTCGACAAAGTATTCCTTATTTGTTCCATCTTTTATTTGAAAGCGACTTGTCTGCACTGTCTTATGCAGTAAATCACATTTTAAAAAGTGGAGTACATTTACAAAATGTGTCTGCTAAGGATTTTATGGAGAAAGTGCAGCACCGAGATGATCATTTGGAAACACAACTGATCAATCTGATGGCTTGTCAGCGTGGGACAAATGAATATTGGTACCGACGCCATGGTGAATTAAAATGCATGTTACGGAATTTAGGAACACCAACATGGTTCCTTACCCTAAGCTGTGCGGAGTACGCTTGGGATGATTTACTGGATTTTCTACGAGAGGCAAATTCAAACATTAAAAACATCGAATACAAGACAGCAGGAGAACTGTGCTCATTGGATCCGGTTAATGTTTGCAGATATTTCAATCATAGATTTGAGGCTATGATGTCCTTCATCTGCAATAAAAAAAATCCACCTCTAGGAGAAGTAGTGGATTTCTTTTGGAGAAAAGAGTACCAGGCAAGAGGTGCTCCTCATATTCATATGCTGTTGTGGATCAAGGATGCCCCAAAGTTTGGAACAGATACTGATGAAGCAGTGTTATCTTACATTGAAGAATATGCAACATGTGCTATACCAAAAAGCACAGAAGAGAAAAAGTTAAAGGAGCAAGTTTTACGTTTCCAAAGTCATCGGTGTGGAAAATACTGTCGACGGAAATACAAGAGCAAAGATAAATACTACACTAAATGTCGATTTGGATTTCCTAGACCTGTTCTTTCAAATGGAAGAGTTAACAGTTTTATGTCATCTCTGAGACATACTATCACAAGAAAATCACCTAAGAATACCTACAACCTTAAAAGAAAAGAAGAATCAAAAAATATAAATGACTACAACCCAGTGATTTTATCCATGTGGAACGCTAACATGGATATACAGTATGTAGCTGACAATTCCATTGCTGTTGCTCGATATGTAACGTCTTACATTACGAAATCAGAAAAAACAGAATTGAAGGAAATGTGGGAAGAGATTTCTCACGAGAAAACTGTCAGTAAGAAGCTGTACAGTTTCAGTTTGAAGATGTTATCGCATCGAGAAATTGGATCCTACGAATGTTCAGATAGGTTATCTTCTGCAAGTCTCTACTCGAAATCAAGAAGAATAATTTGGGCAAGTTTAGGCCTTGCAGCAATGAGAAATCGGGTACTGAAATCTGTTGGAGAAATTGAATATTTGGCCGAGAATGACCCAGAAAGTACAGATATTTTGAAATCAAACATGTTGGACACATATTATCCCAAGAGAAGTCATCATCTGGAGAACATGTGTCTCTATGAAGTGCTGCAGAACTACATTTATTCACGGAAAGCCGCAGAAGACATCAACAATGGAAAATATAAAGTCATTGGTGAGGAAGGATGTTTGGTGAAGCAAACAAAAGGAAGTTTGATAAATCACCGGAAGCTGAGTTGCGACACTACTGACAAAAAGGAATTTTACTACTTGGCTCTTTTACAGCTGTTTAAACCATGGCGTACAGAGGATGAACTACTGGGAGAATTTCAAAGCTATGAAGATTCTTTTAATGCTTGCAAAGACAGCATACAATGCAATACATTCACAACTTATCTTCAAATGTTAAATGAAGAAATTGAACAGGAAACTACAATTGCAGCAGAAATAGCTAGAGACAGTTCTCAGGACAGCCAAAGTTCAGGAACACTCAGTCAAGATCCCCTAGGACAACCAATCGTTGAAAATGAAGCATCAATAGCCATGAATGAAGTGGAAACGGCTATGAATCAAGCTCAAGGAGAATTTATAGACTTACAAAATTTGGAAAGACAACTGAACGAAGAGCAGCAACAAATTTATGAAGAGATCAGAAAAAAAATTGATCACGGATTTCTACATGAAAAAAAAGAGTGCTCATGCACATCATTTCATCCAATCAGGATGTATGTAAGCGGACAAGCTGGAACTGGAAAAAGTTTCCTAATAAAAGTCATCAGAAGCTACCTACAGCAAAAAACGGATTCTACTTTGTCTTGTGTGGTTACTGCTCCAACTGGGTTAGCAGCATATAACATAAAAGGAATCACTTTACATCGTTTGCTAATGTTACCAGTGGAGCATGAGAACAAAATACAATACAACAAGCTAACTGGAGAAGCATGCTTGGAAGTTTCAAGAGTATTGAAGAAGATGCAAGTTCTCATTATTGATGAGGTAAGCATGGTATCAAACTTAATGCTTGCCTTTGTGCATTTAAGAATGCAGCAAATTCTGAAGACAGACTATGACGTGTTATTTGGAGGAAAACACGTCATAGTTTTTGGAGATCTTTTGCAACTTACTCCAGTTAAAGGACAACCAGTGTTTAATACTGTGACACATGAAGACACGAAGAAGTCATTGGGAAGCATCGGTAATACAAATATTTGGTCCTTCTTTGAGTACAAGGAACTTACAACTAATATGAGGCAAGCAAACGATGAAGAATATGGAAGTATTCTGAAAGATATCAGGATTGGACTACTCACTGAAGCTCGCAAAAAAGCATTACAGAGTCGGCTGCTACATCATTTATTTCCAAAGGAAGAAATAGTTGCAGAGAAGATATACAAGAACATTGCAGAAAACAAAAGTGTCATCTGCTTAATGCCAACTCTACGTGAATGCTCAATATTCAATGAGGAGCTTTTGAAATTGGAAAAGGAAGATATCAGGAAATTGGAAGCAGTGGACAAAATTGAGGATGGAAGAATTACTGTCACATTAACAGGCACACTGAAAAATAAATTGGATTCACTAGAGAAGACCATTTCCAAAACAGCTGGATTAGAAAAAAATCTATATGTTTGCATGAACTGTAGAGTATTTTTAAGGAGAAATTTGGATGTTGAAAAAGGTTTAGTTAATGGAGCTATGGGAAAAGTTGTGGGTTTTATTAATTATCAGAAAAAAGATGGAATTGAATGTTTAAAAATAAAATTTGATCAGATAGAAGAAGTTAAAGACATTTGTCGTTGTTCAGTTCGTTTCATGCTTGTGAAAGACTTATATGTACGTAGGAAGCAGTTTCCGTTTTCGCTAGCATATGCTGTAACTATTCACAAGACTCAAGGATTGACTGTAGATTGTGCATTTGTGAACATTGGTTCAACTGTGTTCAAAGAAGGTATGGCATATGTTGCTTTGTCACGAGTGAAAACATTATCAGGTTTATTCATGATAGACTTTGATGATTCAAAAGTTAGTGCTGATACAAATTGTGTAAAGGAGTATAATAGATTAAGAAGAAGCTATGCTCCTCATTTAGGTCAGTATCCTGTGTTGGAGAAACGTGTAGTTTCTCGTAAAAGGAGAAATGAGAATATCTGTAATAAAGATGTAGAGAGGAGGAAAAAAAAGAGGAGTGATGTAATTGCAAGCAAAAAGAATAAGGAAAATGAAGAACAGGTTGTAGGATGTTATTTTGAAAATAGCTCTGGTGTCAACTGCTACGCTAATGTAGTGCTGAATGTTGCATTTTATCTGGAAAGTTTGCAAGAGCAGATAATAGTAAATCAGGGAAAAAGATTCTGTTCTGTGCTGAGTCTCCTTTTTGAAAAGCTGAGTAATGATAAAACTCAAATTGAAAGTGCTACTGAAATTAGAAAAGTTTTAGATGTATGTTCAGGACGAACACAGTTTTCTCAAAATGTACAGCAAGACGCACAGGAATTCTTGATTTATTTTCTTCAGGTACTGGAAGAAGAAGGGGTTCCCATTGAAAATTTATTTGGTCTCTCTTATAAATGGGAACATAGTTGTGAAAACTGTTATAATATATGTGGCTCTAATGTTGATTCTGAAAGGTTTATTTATTTAACATTGCCAGAGAGTAAAACAGTCACTTTTGCTAAATTAGTTAAAGATGCTAATCATAGCATGCAATGCGGTGAGTGTAAATCTGACATGTTTTCAACATTAATTTTAAAGGAATACAGACAGTATGTAATTTTAATGATGCAACGATGTAGAGCTGATGGTTCAAAATTGGATACTTTAATAAAGAAGTTTACAGGACAGCAATTATCAATTTCAGGAAAAACTTTTGTAACAGTTGCAATAATTTTCTATGATGGACCTACTGTAACTTCTGGTCATTACACAGTTTATCTTAAATGTGAAAAAGGCTGGACACTGTGTAATGATTCCCAATTGATTTTTAAGCAACGTTTGCCTTTTGATTTAGCAAATTCCTATCTAATCTTCCTGAAACCTAAATTTTAGAGAGATTTGGCAACATCTGGAAAAAACAATTTTACCATTTTATTGGATTACCATTTGGAATTTACAAATAAAAAGATTTAACAAATTATCATTTGGCCTAATGGAAAGGTAACCAATTGTAATGTGGAATTTTTCCATTTTTTAAGGAAACTTTGGAAAACCAAAAATTTAGATAAAATCGGTAACATCTGCACAATTTAAATTTTGGAATGTTATTGGATTGCCATTGGAAATTTTTTCAAAAAAGATTTTTAAAATTACTATTTGGCCATGCGGAAAAGTAAACAATTCTATTGTGGACTTATTTAATTATTAATTAATCTTTCGGAAACCAAAATGTTACAGAGAATCGGTGACATCTGTACAATTTAAACTTTAGATTTTTATTGGATTACCATTGGAAATTAAACAAAAAAGAATTTTAAAATTTCTATTTGGCCTAAAGGAAATGGAACCAGATGTATTGTGGAGTTATTTGAGATATATTATTGTGATTATACTTCTGAAACAAAAATATCAGACGGTATTTAAAAGAAATAAGTATTGATATTAGATGATATTTTTTAAGAGTATTATGCATTTCTATAAAGTTATGTTTATGCAAAAAGAGATTGTGGGCTTTTTTAAAACAATCTTTGAGATTGTAAATTTTTTTTTTGCCTGCTGTTAAATGATGAATGCAATTGCTTTCACAATTTATAGTGAAATGCAATATTTTCTGAAAACAGCAAAAAAAAGGCAAAAATATTTTTTGAAAAATATGTAAATATGTGTACTGTATTATAAAATGTTTTATTAAATATTAATACTTTTTTCTTTTTTTTCAGATTGAGATAGAAAATTTTCGAAAACTAGAACCATTTTTAAAGCAATTTAAAAAAAAATTAAATGAATAAATCTTTTTTTGAGTGGGTATGGTAAGTCAATAATGTCATGGTCCCTTTTTTCCACTTCTCTACAATCACATTTTCAGTTTTTAATTGTAGTCTCTCAAGGACCTTGCAATATGATAATTGATTTTTAGTGTTTTTTTTTTAAATAATAATTACGCGTACCGTACGCGTACGGTAAAAAAAAATAAAAAAAAAGTTTTAAAAACATATATAAAAAATAGATGAAAGGTAAGGTTGGCTCTTAAAAGAGCCGTTGTGTTCATGCAGGGACAGAGGAAAGAAAGATTGGGAATATTAGACGGTACGACAAGTGTGCTGATCTATTTTACAGTTCACTAGGGAAATACTGGTCTCCCTATAAGTAATTAGATCGTGACAAGTGGCGCACCGTACTTCAACCCTCGCAAACCGAGGGTTAATTTCCAGAGGACCAGAAAAAGGAGATGCTCCCCCCACAGATGAAGGGCTCACCTGACCTGCAGAAGAAGGACTCGGCCCTGCAGATGATGGTCCAGGCTGAGCTGCTGTGGATGTGCTTGGTTGATTTACTGAAGGGTTACCTTCAGTAAGTCGAGCATGTGTCCTTCTGTGTACATCCTTAAGGTGTCTCATCATGGTGTGATTCCCAAAGGAATACTTCCTGTCAGGATTACCTCTTGAAAGTACACGCTTACACAGCTTGCAAGTCACTAAGGATGCATTTACCTTTTGCTGGCCTTCCGGAAAAGTAAAATACTCCCATACGTAAGAGGTCTTTTGTTTCCTCGCTCTCTGCCTCAAGGTAGTGCTGCTAGCCTCACTCTCAGAAGAGCTCTGCTGTTCTGCCATCGTATCACAAAGACAACCCAGCTCCTTCTCCTAAGGGATCACAAGCAGAAATGAGGGGAATGGGTGTGGTGTAGGAGAGTTCTAGAACTGAAAGTAGTTTCAACCAATCAAAAGTTGTGTTTCATGATCACATGACCCACCGTACGCTTACGGTGCGCTTACGGCAAAAGTACGCATGCGCGTAAAAAAGACACGCGCTCGCGCGCATGCGCATAACAGTCACTCCCCGACACTTCCGCGTAACGTGCGCGTGTAGCGTACACGCGTACGCGCCCCACGCGGAGTACGCGCGGCTACACAAATTGCGTAACTATACGCATACAGCGTAGATAAATTACGGACATTGCGTAAACCGTACGCTTACCGTAAGCTTACCGTACGCGCAATAAAAAAAAATTTCAAAAAAGGAAAAAATGTATTGCTAATAAATTTTACCTGTTTATTTTATAAAAAATGTAAAATAAAAACATATTGTAGAATTTTAAAAATTTAACCATAGTCTTTAAAAAAGGATAGAAAATTAAAATAAAAATATGTAAAAAAAAAAAGAAGAAAAAAAAAAAATTAGCATTTAAAAAACCTTGCAAATTCACTGAAAAAACCATGGGTTTCACACACGTTATAGTTAGGAATTAGCATTTAAAAAACCTTTGAAATTCACTGAAAAAACCATGGGTTTCCCACACGTTATAGTTAGGAATTAGCATTTTAAAAACCTTAGAAATCCAATGAAAAAACCAAAGGTTTCACACATGTTATAGTTAGCTGGACATTTCACTCGTAAAAAACCAATGAAATTCCCCCGTTATAGTTAGTTCAGCTAACTATAACTCGCGCGCCCGCAATGCACTACTGATGACGTCACATATTACATCACTCATGACATGGTCAGTGACATCACTCATGACATCACTGATGACATCTCAAATGACATCACTGATGACATTATCCTTGTGACAGAGTGGTAGACCTCCTCTCACCCTAATATAACCTTTGATACAAACATTCAAAAATAGAGACTAAAATTTTCAAAAAAATGGACATACCAATAACAGTTACAACAACCTATTCAGTAATTCTAAGATCCACATACACATCCACTCATCCACCAACAATCCTATACAGTCACTCATACATGTACTCACACATCATATGTACTCATACACCTAAACATCCTGTAACACAATGCCACTCATCCATAGAGTTACTCACACATAGTCACTCATGCTAATAAAGAATCAAACATCCATTTACTTGCATATACAGTTATACACACACCACCACACTTACTTTTACAGAAACTTACACATACTTAGTCTTTTAAACAATCACTTATAGAAACACATACTTATTCATACAGGAAGTCTACCAATCTCTCACTCTCACATATACTCACTTATAAACACCAATACTCACATATACTAGTTTAAAACATATGTAGTTACTTATGAAGACACTATTGAGACAGTCATTCACTCACTAACACACCCATGCACACACTCATCCACCCATACAGTCCTGCACACATGCTGTCTTCAACACATACAAACAGTGAGTCACTCATTCATGCATCTATGCACTACGTAATACCCCCCACCACACCATGAAGACACTCAGACACTCATACTGATACTCAAAAAACCAACTATTAACCTATATAGACACTCATGTAGCTACTCACCAACCCATGCAGCCACTTATATACAAAGTGAGAGACTGATACAGGTATTTACACATTTAAACATTACTCACTAAGCAATGTATTCAAAAAGATACACTTAATCAGTCAGTTATACAATCAATTTTTCAGAAACAAATCATCAATTTAAACACTTATATACTCATTTATTCTTCCATCGACCTTGAGATATACATATATAAAACATATTTAATTTTCAGAAAAACACACATTCACTGGATGATGTCATCAGTGATGTCATTTGAGATGTCATCAGTGATGTCATGAGTGATGTCACTGACCATGTCATGAGTGATGTAATATGTGACGTCATCAGTAGTGCATTGCGGGCGCGCGAGTTATAGTTAGCTGAACTAACTATAACGGGGGAATTTCATTGGTTTTTTACGAGTGAAATGTCCAGCTAACTATAACATGTGTGAAACCTTTGGTTTTTTCATTGAATTTCTAAGGTTTTTTAAATGCTAATTCCTAACTATAACGTGTGTGAAACCCATGGTTTTTTCAGTGAATATATATATATATATATATATATATATATATATATATATATATATATATATATTCAGTGAAAAAACCATAGGTTTCACACACGTTATAGTTAGGAATTAGCATTTAAAAAACCTTAGAAATTCAGTGAAAAAAACCATAGGTTTCACACATGTTATAGTTAACTGGACATTTTACTCGTAAAAAACCATTGAAATTGCCCCGTTATAGTTAGTTCAGCTAACTATAACTCGCGCGCCCGCAATGCACTGCTGATGACGTCACATATTACATCACTCATGACATGGTCAGTGACATCACTCATGACATCACTGATGACATCTCAAATGACATCACTGATGACATCACTGATGACATCATCCAGTGAATGTGTGTTTTTCTGAAAATTAAATATGTTTTATATATGTATATCTCAAGGTCGATGGAAGAATAAATGGGTATATAAGTGTCTAAATGGATGAATTGTTTTTGAAAAATTGATTGTATTACTGACTGATTAAGTGTATCTTAGTGAATACATGGCTTAGTGAGTAATGTTTAAATATGTAAATATCTGTATCAGTCTCTCACTTTGTGTATAAGTGGCTGCATGGGTTGGTGTGTAGCTACATGAGTGCCTATATAGGTTATTAGTTGGTTTTTTGAGTATCAGTATGAGTGTGAGTGTCTGGTTCGGTGAGGGGTATTACGTAGTGCATGGGTGCATGAATGAGTGACTCATTGTTTGTATGTGTTGAAGACAGCATGTGTGCAGGACTGTATGGGTGGATGAGTGTATGTATGGGTGTGTTAGTGAGTGAATGACTGTCTCAATAGTGTCTTTATGTGTAACTACATATGTTTTAAACTAGTATATGTGACTATTGGTGTATATATGTGAGTATATGTGAGAGTGAGAGATTGAAAGAGTTCCTGTATGAATAAGTATGTGTTTCTATAAGTGATTGTTTAAAAGACTAAGTATGTGTAAGTTTCCGTAGAAGTAAGTGTGGTGGTGTGTGTATAACTGTATATGCAAGTAAATGTATGTTTGATTCTTTATTAGCATGACTAACTATGTGTGTGAGTACCTCTATGGATGAGTGGCATTGTGTAACAGGATGTATACGTGTATGAGTACATATGATGAGTGAGTACATGTATGAGTGACTGTATAGGACTGTTGGTGAATGAGTGGATGTGTATTTGGATCTTAGAATTACTGTATAGGTTGTTGTAACTGGTATTGGTATGTCCATTGTTTTTAAAATTTTAATTTCTATTTTTGATTGTGTGTATCAAAGGTTATATTAGGGGAAGAGGAGGTCTGCCACTCTATCACAAGGATGATGTCATCAGTGATGTCATCAGTGATGTCATTTGAGATGTCATCAGTGATGTCATGAGTGATGTCACTGACCATGTCATGAGTGATGTAATATGTGACGTCATCAGCAGTGCATTGCGGGCGCGCGAGTTATAGTTAGCTGAACTAACTATAACGGGGCAATTTCAATGGTTTTTTACGAGTAAAATGTCCAGTTAACTATAACATGTGTGAAACCTATGGTTTTTTTCACTGAATTTCTAAGGTTTTTTAAATGCTAATTCCTAACTATAACGTGTGTGAAACCTATGGTTTTTTCACTGAATTTCTAAGGTTTTTTAAATGCTAAGTCCTAACTATAACGTGTGTGAAACCCATGGTTTTTTCAGTGAATTTGCAAGGTTTTTTAAATGCTAATTTTGTTTTTTTTCTTCTATTTTTTTAATTATATTTTTATTTTAATTTTCTATCCTTTTTTAAAGACTATGGTTAAATTTTTAAAATTCTATAATATGTTTTTTTTAATATATTTTATAAAATAAACATGTAAAATTTATTAGCAATACATTTTTTAAAATTTTTTTTTAGTACGCGTACCGTAAGCTTACGGTAAGCGTACGGTTTACGCAACGTCCGTAATTTATCTACGCTGTTTGCGTATAGTTACGCAATTTGCGTAGCCGCGCGTCCTCCGCGTGGGACGCGTACGCGTGTACGCTACACGCGCACGTTACGCGGAAGTGTCGGGTAGTGACTGTTATGCGCATGCGCGCAAGCGCGTGTCTTTTTTACGCGCATGCGCACTTTTGCCGTAAGCGTACCGTAAGCGTACAGTAAGCGTACGGTAGGTCATGTGATCATGAAACACAACTTTTGATTGGTTGAAACTACTTTCAGTTCTAGAACTCTCCTACACCACACCCATTCCCCTCATTTCTGCTTGTGATCCCTTGGGAGAAGGAGCTGGTTTGTCTTTGGGATACGATGGCAGAACAGCAGAGCTCTTCTGAGAGTGAGGCTAGCACTAGCAGCACTGTCTTGAGGCAGAGATCGAGGAAACAAAAGCCCTCTTATGTATGGGATTATTTTACTTTTCCTGAAGGCCAGCAAAAGGTGAATGCACCCTTAGTAACTTGCAGGCTGTGTCAGCGTGTACTTTCTAGAGGTAATCCTGACAGGAAGTATTCCTTTGGGAATCACACCATGAAGAGACACCTCCAGGATGTACACAGAAGGACACATGGTCATCTTTTTGGAGGTAACTCTTCAGAAAGACAAGCAAGTACATCCACAGCAGCTCAGCCTGGACCATCATCTGCAGGGCTGACTCCTTCTTCTGCAGGTCAGGTGAGCCCTTCATCTGTGGGGGGAGCATCTCCTTCTGCTGGCCCTCTGGAAATTAACCCTCGTTTTCTGAGGGTTGATATTCGATGTGCCTCTTGTCATGATCTAATTTGTCATAGGGAGACCAGTGTTTCCCTAGTGAACAACAAAATAGATCAGCACACTTGTCACAGAGACTAATTTTTCCATGCTTTCTTTCCTCTGTCCCTGCATGAACACAACAGCTCTTTTAAGAGCCAACCTTATCTTTCATCTTTTTTTTACATATGTTTTTAAAAACTTTTTTTTTTTTTTTTTACCGTACGCGTACGGTGCGCGTACTTTTTTTTTTTTTTTTAAAAAACACTAAAAATCAATAATCACATTACAAGGACTTTGAAACACTACAATACACCACATACTTCCCCTCTCAAACTCATAACTCACCTTTAAAATTAGTTAGTTGTGAAAGAAATGTGGCACTCAAACAGCAGATCATCAGAGCCAGGATCTCTGTTCTCTACACCTCTCTCCTCTCAGCAGAACCAGATAATGGCAAAGTTTCCCTCTATTTTTCCACACATATACATGTAAGTTTCAAATCTCAGTGCTTCCCCCTTTTTTTCAAATGTAATCACACATTTCTATTGGTTGAAAACCAACCCTTTTCCAAAAGTACCCTGCCCCCAACTTGACTTCTGCCTAGTACCCTTCCCCCAACTTGACTTCTGCCTGCTACCATAGCAACAGCTCATGGAACACTGCTGTGTGGAGTTAGGTCAGAAGTTCGCCACACAATGTTTCAATTCCACAGAGCAAGAGTGCTTGACTTTTCAAACCTAACAGCAAATCCATAGTACTGTTCTTTGGTAACACATTTTTTTGTACCAATACAAAACATGCTTCTATTAGTTTACACATACAGCCTAGTTTTTATTCTAGAATGGTATGAAACAGCCAATCAGTTCTTTTTGTTTTGAAAAAAATATGTATGCCTCCATTTCCAAACTGTCTTTCTTTTCATATTGCCATTCTACTGAAAGACACCTCCTGAGTGCATCCAGTTCTCCTTTGAAGATGTTCACAGTGTGGATTGTAGGGCACAGCTATGTCTTCTGGAGTGAAAAGTTTGCAGAGAAAACAGATATGGTGAGAGACCTTGCTTTGCCAAATGTAGACATTAAATGGATTGGTCAGAGAGGGTTAAAGTGGCACCAATTGATGCCATTGGTGAAATCCTTCATGCAAATCCAACACCCTGACCTCATAATAGTGCACTGTGGTGGCAATGACCTAGGCACTTTGACTGGGGTAGGTCTGGAAATGCTTATGAAGGACACCTTTGCACAACTGTTTTCACTTTTCCCTAAAACTGCCTTTGTGTTTTCCAACATATGCCAAAGGCAAAAATGGAACTGGTCCAATCATTTCTGTCCGCAGATTGACAAAGCAAGAAAGCACGTCAACAAATCTGTTTCTGCTTTCCTCCGTGACTATGGTATGGGTGCCATTTACCACAACAACTTGCGTTTTGACATGCAAGACATTTATAGAGGAGATGGTGTGCACTTCAATGATAAAGGGAACAGAGTCTTCCTCTTGAACCTTAGACTCTGCATCGGTACTTACTTGTAGGTACCACTAAAAAACAATTTCATAAACACAACGGCTCTTTTTAGAGCCCCCTAATATCTAAACACTTAAATCTGAATTTCATTTATTTTTTTATTTTTTTTTTCTACCGTACGCTTACCGTAAGCTTACCGTACGCGTACCCCGTGATTTTTTAAAAAAATCAATAAATGTTTTCTTTGTACTTTACAGTCCTTCTTTGACCCCCTCACAAATGTAAGGGGGTCTGTAACTCTCCTCATTGCCCCCTTTTCTTGTTTTCACTCTTTTTTTTCTGAGTGAAACACACAAAATGGCGGCCGCCGCTCGCTGGTTTCGGCCGATTCGAATGTTTACTAAGATCTAACAGCCAATCAGAATCGCGCTCGCGCACGCCACCGTACGCGTACCGTAAGCTTACCGTAAGCGTACGGTAAGCGTACCATAAGCGGGCTCAGATATATATATTGATTTAAAGGCTATTTTCTCAGAATCTACTGAACAATTGAGAAATTCGCGAGGATTCATCGACCGGCGCCAAAGTTATTCAAAATAGAATGTTGCGGATTTCCTATGGAAAAGGGGTCCTAACTATAACTACCTACTGGCGACCGCCAGTAGGTAATACATATATATATATATATATATATATATATATATATATATATATATATATATATATATATATATATATATATATATATATATATAATCTACTGGCGGTCACCAGTAGATAGTTATAGTTAGGACCGTGTTTCCATAGGAAATCTGAAAATTCTATTTTGAATAACTTTGGCGCCGGTTGACGAATCCTCGCTAATTTTTCAAAATAGGTGGGGCGCTCCGCTCCGCTCCTACCCTGAAAGTCTCGGGGTGATTAGTCAAGCAGGGGCCGAGAAAAAAGGGGGGTCCCAAAACGCATTTTCCCTATGCATTTTTCCATAGGGACCTTTAGTCCAAGGTACAGCCCGAACGGCTGAACAGAATTACTTGAAATTTGGCAGAGAGGTAGTCCTCAGGTCAGGGATGTGCCTTTTGAATATCTGGAGTCAATCTGTTCTGTAGTTCCTGAGAATATTTCAGTTAAAAGTACATATATATCTATAAGCGCGCACCGTGCGCGTACGGTAAGCACACAGTACGCGCACGGCGAGCGTAATTCTGATTGGTGGTTACATGACAGTAAACATTCCAGTCGGTCGAAATCAGGAAGTGTCGGCCGCCATTGTGTGTGTCTCACACTAAAAAACAAAGGTGGAGAACGTGAAAAGGGGGCAAGGTAGAGAGTTGCAGACCCCCTAGCCTTTGTCAGGGGGCCCAAAAAGGACTCAGAAGTGTGAAAAATACATTTTTTTTTAAAATTGCGGGGTACGTGTACCGTGTGCATACGGTAAGCGTACGGCTGAAAAAAAAAATAAGATAAAATAGAAATAAAAATCAAAATGAAATGTTTGGATGTTGGTTGGCTCTAAAAAGAGCCGTTGTGTTCATGGAGTGTTTTTTATACCTATAAGTAAGTACCGATGCAGAGTCTAAAGTTCAAGAGGAAGACTCTGTTCCCTTCATCATTGAAATGTACACCGTCTCCTCTATAAATGTCTTGCATGTTGTAACACAAGTTGTTGTGGTATATAGAACCCATACCATAGTCTCTGAGGAAAGCAGAAACAGACTTATTGACGTGCTTTCTTGCTTTGTCAATCTGCGGACAAAATTGGTTGGACCAGTTCCACTTTTGCCTTTGGCATATATTAGAATATACAAAGGCAGTTTGTGGAAAGAGTGACATCAATTGCACAAAGGTGTCCTTAATAAGCATTTCCAGGCCTACCCCAAAGGCATTAATTGGTGCCACTTTAACCCTCTCTGACCAATCCATTTATGTCTACATTTGGCAAAGCAAGGTCTTTCACAATACCTCTTTTTTCTGCAAACTTTTCACTCCAGAAGACATAGCTGTGACCTACAATCCACACTGTGAACATCTTTCTAGGAGATCTGGATGCACTCAGAAGGTGTCTTTCAGTAGAATGGCAATATGAAAAGAAAGATAGATGTAAAATGGAGGCTAACATACTTTTTTTTTTTAAAAGAACTGATTGGCTGATTCAAACCATTTTACAGTTAAAACTAGGCTGTATGTTTAGATTTTTAAACGCATGTTTTTTATTGGTTCAGAAAAATGTGTTCACACAGAACATTACTTTGAATTTGCTGTTAGGTTTGAAAAGTCAAGCACTCTTGCTCTTTGGATTAGAAACATTGTGTGCTGAACTTCTGACCTCTCAGGTCACACCAGTGTTCCATGATCTGTTGCTATGGTAGCAGTCAGAAGTCATGTTGGGGGAAGGGATCATTTGGAAAGGGATGAAATTTGCAACCAATAGAAATGTGTGTTTCCATTTGAAAAAATTGTGGGAAGGACTGTGATTTGGAGTTAACATGCATATGTGTGGAAAAAGAGAGGGAAACATTGCCATTAACTGGTTCTGGTGAGAGGAGAGAGGTGTACAGCTCAGAGATTGTGGCTCTGATAATCTGCTGTTTGAGTGCCACATTTATTTCTGAACTAACTACTTTTAAATGTGAGTTATGAATTTGAGAGGGAATGTATGTGGAGCATTTTGATATAAATAATAGAAATGTGATTCTTCTTTTAAATTTGTTTTTCACATTTTGTGTTTTGGGAGATATTTAACTGTCTTGAAGTTGTGAGATATTATTGAGTATGTCTTCACCATAAGTTAAGGTGTACTGGTATCACCCAGGAATAATGTTTTCTGCCTAGAATTACACCATGAGTCTGTGTGCACACAGGAATTGTTATCAGAGATTTAATTCGTGTTGCTCTTGCTCTGTTAGCCTTGCACTCACAGGAAAGGGGCAGTTTGTTTTCTTAAAGTATGATGGTTAGCATTCAGCAGAAATCCCTTTCTCACAAATGAGAGGCAAATGCAAACACATTTGAAAATAGCATGGTACATTTCCCTACCACTTTAAAAGTTGTGTTTTACATTTTATGTTAAGGAAGATATTTAAGTGCCTTGAACATGTTAGATATTATGGAGTATGTCTTCACCATAAGTTAAGGTGTACTGGTATCACCCAGGAATACTGTTTTCTGCCTAGAATCACACCATGAGACAGTGTGCACACAGGAATTGTTATCAGAGATTTAATTTGTGTTGCTCTTGCTCTGTTAGCCTTGCACTCGCAGGAAAGGGGCAGCTTGTTTTTTGGAACTGTGATTGTTTGTATTCAGCATAAAAAAGCTGTTTGGGCATGTGCTATTTTCTGGTTTTGAAAAATAAAATGAAAATGTGTGAGAATGTTACAGTAATTATCACTTGCTCTACCACAGTAGTAAGTGTGCTTTCAAATTGCAAATCAAATTTCGTTTTCTGCCTAGAATCACACCATGAGTCTGTGCGCACACAGGAATTGTTGTCAGAGATTTAATTTGTGTTACTCTGGTTCTTTCAGAATTGCATTCGTAGGAAAGGGGCAGCTTGTTTTATTGAACTGTGATGGCTAGCATTGAGCCCAAATTAATATGTCACAAATGAGAGGGCAATGCAAACACATTTGACATCAACATGGTAGATTTTCCTTACACTCCTGCAATGGGTCATGTAGTTTGTACATGTTCAGAAGTCAAATTAACCCTTACCACACATGTAGTGTTACATACATGTCTCCAATGTTTATGCAGTTGCGCAAGGATCAATGCAGATCTCTTTTGCACTTCACAGTAGACAGTGTCCAGAAGCACAATCTTAGCAGAGAGCAAGCTGTTTCTCATGTACAGTCAACCTTACTATTCAGCGCTGTGTGGTGTTTCAGATAGCAGTGAGTAACGCTAATACATTGAATCTCACCAAGGCTCATTTCCTTTGCTAGAGTGTAGTATGTCATTCAGGTTGCACATGTTCATGGTCTCAAAAAGCAGTTTGGGCATGTGCTCTTTTCTGTTTCTGAAAAATATAATGAAAATGTGTCAGACTGTTACAGTAATTATGACTTGCTCTACCACAGTCGTAAGTGTGCTTTCAAATTGCAAATCAAATTTCGTTTTCTGCCTAGAATCACACCGTGAGTCTGTGCGCACACAGGAATTGTTGTCAGAGATTCAATTCGTGTTACTCTGGTTCTTTCAGAATTGCATTCGTGGGAAAGGGGCAGCTTGTTTTATTGAATTGTGATGGCTAGCATTGAGCCCAAATTAATATGTCACAAATGAGAGGGCAATGCAATCACATTTGACATCAACATGGTAGATTTTCCTTACACTCCTGCGATGGGTTATGTAGTTTGTACATGTTCAGAAGTCAAATTAACCCTTACCACACATGTAGTGTTACATACATGTCTCCAATGTTTATGCAGTTGCGCAAGGATCAATGCAGATCTCTTTTGCACTTGACAGTAGACAGTGTCCAGAAGCACACTCTTAGCAGAGAGCAAGCTGTTTCTCATGTACAGTCAACCTTACTATTCAGCGCTGTGTGGTGTTTCAGATAGCAGTGAGTAACGCTAATACATTGAACCTCACCAAGGCTCATTTCCTTTGCTAGAGTGTAGTACGTCAATCAGGTTGCACATGTTCATGGTCTCAAAAAGCAATTTGGCCATGTGCTCTTTTCTGTTTCTGAAAGAAATAATGAAAATGTGTCAGACTGTTAGAGTAATTATCACTTGCTCTACCACAGAAGTAAGTGTGCTTTCAAATTGCAAATCCAATTTTGTTTTCTGCCTAGAATCACACCATGAGTCTGTGCGCACACAGGAATTGTTGTCAGAGATCAAATTCGTGGTACTCTGGTTCTTTCAGAATTGCATTCGTAGGAAAGGGGAAGCTTTAATTCGTGTTGGTTTTATTGTGTTTTTCACTTGTAGGAAAGGGGGAGATAGTATTCTAAGATTTGAAAAGCACAAAAAATATAGTAATAAATTTAAATTACATAAAGGTATTTTTTCTTTAGTTTCTTTCAGGTATTGCTGAACAACAGTGAAATAAGTTAAAGATGCCTATAAAATCAAGGAAGAGAAAAGAACAGAAAAAACATTTACCCAAATTAGTTGAAGATCCTCATGTTGGAAAAAAGAAAAAGTCTTCTGGTAAGCAAACCAAGGATTTTTTTAAAAATATCTTCAAAAAAATAACAAATTTGAAAAATGTCCGCACGGCAAATAGAGTTTCAAGTAGAAAAGAACAGGACAAAAGTGAGAAATTAGACAATGCTAATGTACAATTAGAAGCAATAAAGATTGACTTAAAAAGAAAAACAGCATTTAAAGACATTCGTAGAAAAATGTTTCAGAGAAGAGTGATTTCCAATTTGCTAAAGGATGTGAAAAAATATAAGAAGAAAGCGAAATGTTATAAGCGAAAAAAAGAAATCGAATCAATTGTAGCTAAGGCTTTATATTTAAAAAGAAAACTATTCATTTTAATATTGAACAGGATCCGTACATTGGATAAAATGGTCAATGTAATGAAGTCACAAAGCAAAACGAAAAGAGTAGTGAAAAGAAATAACTTTTGTAAAGTGCTTTTAGGAGAATGGATGCATAGTTCAAGTACTGAACCATTTTTTAATGAAGAGAGTTATCTTCAAAGTAATAGTTTGCTGCATGCAGTTGACACCAGTGGCCAAGCTTATGAAGTGAAAGATGGTTGTATAATGGAAAAGGAGAAAATGGTTCCAAGAAGTGATAGCTGATGAGGTTATGGGGAGACGTCCTAAAGCCCCAGTGTACACTTGGAATTGTAGTAGTATTTGTACTGAACGACAGGAATCTATTGATAAATTACGTGAATTTCTAAGAGAATATAGTAAAAAAAGTGGTAAACAGAAGATTAAGGTGCTTCAAAGACTAGATCCATGTAGAGTGAGAGAGAATACTGGTTTGCAAGGACATTCTCTGGCTTGTCTTTCTAGGAAAGTTTGCCAAAGTGTTTTTCACCATTTTAGGATGCTGGCGGTGCATCATACTGAAATGAGAAAGTTTGTGAGAAGATTGTATTTTGCTAAAAGTCCAGCACTAAAGTTAAATGAGTTGAATAGGGCTCTGTTCCGTGGATCTGTATCAGATGTAGAGAAGGTTACTGATGAAATTCAGTTTTGTTACTTTGGTCCGGAACAAGAAAGTGCAGATAATGACACAGTAATTGAAGAAAATGTGGAAGACAATGTAGAACCTACTATTAGTAAACATTTTGAAGATCAAATGACAAAATTTACTATCATCTCTAATGAAAGACCAAATATTACTTGTATATGTTGCCGGAGAAGCCATTATAAAAAACAAACAAGGTATGTTGATCTCTATAAAAAAAGTGAAAAAGAAGATAATACTAAGTGGTTGGATTTTGCTACATATTTATTTCTGGAAAATTGTTTTGATTTGAGTGAATATCACCGTATTTGTAAATACTGTTATAACAAGTTAGAAGAAAATAAAATGCCAGCAAGAGCTGTACATAATAATTTAGAATTGGTTGAAATTCCTGCAGAACTTAGTGATTTAAATACGTATGAGTCTATACTCATTCAATGTGTCCATCCGTTCCAGACTATAGTTCGTATGGAGCCCAAAACAGGCAAATTACCTCCTTCGGATTTACAAAGAGGTTTAAAAGGAAGAGTTCTCTATTTGCCATTGGATTTGAAAAAAAATATGGAAACTATTGATGCAGATACATTGGAAACTGAACCATTAGTTATTTTGGTTAATGGAGTACCAACAAAGAACAAGAAAATTTGGCAGGAGCTGGTAGATGTACGAAAAGTACAAAGAGCAAATTTATATTTGAAAAGAAATAACAAATGGAATGAAACAATTTATATGGATGAAGATGAAGAAGTTTTACTACCAGACTCAGGAATACCAGCTGGGCAAATTGAAAAAGTGGATAAGTCAAAAGAAGAAGAAATTTATGAACATTTCAGCATACATCCTCTTCATTCAAAAGAAGTTATGGCAAACACTATTGATCTGTTTCAGATGAAGAAAGCACAAGGAACTCCAGTGAGTGTATGGGAGGAGAGCTTGGAAGCTCGTTGTTTTCCCCAGCTGTTTCCTACAGGAAAAGGTGGATGATATGATGAACGTCCAGTACAGATTCCAGCTTCTGAGTATCGGACTACAAGATTATATGCAGAAGATCCCAGATTTCGTCAAAGTATTCCTTATTTGTTCCATCTTTTATTTGAAAGGGACTTGTCAGCACTATTTTATGCAGTAAATCACATTTTGAAAACTGGAGTACATCTACGTAATGTGTCTGCAAGGGATTTTATGAACAAAGTGCAACAGCGAGATGATCATTTGGAATCTCAATTGATTAATCTAATGGCTTGTCAGCATGGGACAAATGACTATTGGTACCGACGCCATGGAGAATTGAAGTGTATGTTACGGAATTTAGGAACTCCTACATGGTTTCTCACCCTAAGCTGTGCTGAGTACGCTTGGGATGATCTTCTGGATTTTCTTCGAGAGGCAAATTCAAATATTGAAAACATCCAATACAAGACAGCAGGAGAATTGTGCTCATTAGATCCGGTTAATGTTTGCAGATATTTCAATCATAGATTTGAGGCTATGATGTCCTTCATCTGCAATAAAAAAAATCCACCTCTTGGAGAAGTTGTGGATTTCTTTTGGAGAAAAGAGTACCAAGCAAGAGGTGCTCCTCATATTCATATGCTGTTGTGGATCAAGGATGCCCCAAAATTTGGAACAGATTCTGATGATGCAGTTTTAAGTTTCATCGAAGGATATGCAACATGTGCTATACCTAAAAGCACAGAAGAGAAACACTTAAAAGAGCAAGTTTTAAGTTTCCAAAGTCATCGGTGTGGAAAATACTGTCGACGAAAGTACAAGAGTAAAGAAAAATTCTACACAAAATGTCGATTTGGATTTCCACGACCTGTTCTTTCGAAAGGAAGAGTCAACAGTTTTATGTCAGCTGTGCGACATACTATTACAAGAAAATCGCCTAAGAATACCTACAACCTAAGAAGAAAAGAAGAGTCAAAATATATAAATGACTACAACCCAGTCATTTTATCCATGTGGAATGCTAACATGGATATACAGTATGTAGCTGACAATTCTATTGCTGTTGCTATGTATGTCACATCTTACATCACTAAATCTGAGAAAACAGAATTGAAAGAAATGTGGGAAGAGATTTCTCACGAGAAGACTGTCAGTAAAAAGCTATACAGTTTCAGTTTAAAGATGTTATCGCATCGAGAAATTGGATCCTACGAATGCTCAGATAGGTTATCATCTGCAAGTCTGTACTCCAAATCCAGAAGAATAATTTGGGTAAGCTTAGGCCTTGCAGAAATGCGAAATCGGGTACTGAAATCTGTTGGTGAAATTGAATATTTGGCAGAGAACGACCCGGAAAGTACAGATATTTTGAAATCAAACATGTTGGACACATATTACCCAAAAAGAAGTCGTCATCTTGAGAACATGTGTCTCTATGAAGTGCTGCAGAACATTCATTTTTACACGGAAAGCCACAGAAGACATCAACAATGGAAAATATAAAGTCATTGGTGAGGAAGGATGTTTGGTGAAGCAAACAAAAGGAAGCTTGATTAATCACAGGAAGCTGAGTTGCGACACTCCTGACAAAAAAGAATTTTACTACTTAGCACTTTTACAGCTGTTTAAACCATGGCGTTCAGAGGATGAATTACTTGGAGATTTTCACAGCTATGAAGATTCCTTTAATGCATGTAAAGATACGATTGAATGCAGTACTTTCACAAATTATGTGCAAATGTTAAATGAAGAAATTGAACAGGAAGCTACAATTGCAGCTGAAGTAGCTAGAGACAGTTCTCAAGACAGCCAAAGTTCTGGAACACTCAGTCAAGATCCCCTAGGACAACCAATTGTAGAAAATGAAGCTGCAATAGCCATGACTGAAGTGGAAACAGCTTTGAATCAAGCTCAGGAAGATTT
This sequence comes from Triturus cristatus, assembly GCF_964204655.1. Taxonomy (NCBI): domain Eukaryota; kingdom Metazoa; phylum Chordata; class Amphibia; order Caudata; family Salamandridae; genus Triturus; species Triturus cristatus. The sequence goes on from NC_140586.1 coordinate 797,498,628, forward strand.
AGTAGACTTACCAAATTTGGAACAGCAACTGAATGAAGAACAAAAACAAATTTATGAAGAAGTCACAAAAAAATTGATCATGGATTACTACATGAAAAGAAAGAGTGCTCATGTGCATCATTTGAACCAATCAGGATGTATGTGAGTGGACAAGCTGGAACTGGAAAAAATTTCTTAATTAAAGTCATCCGAAGCTACCTACAGCAAAAAACAGATTCAACTTTGTCTTGTGTTGTTACTGCTCCAACTGGGTTAGCAGCATATAACATAAAAGGAATTACCTTACATCGCTTGCTAATGTTACCAGTGGAGCATGAGAACAAAATAGAATATCACAAGTTAACAGGAGAAGCATGCTTCGAAGTTTCAAGAGTGTTGAAGAAGATGCAAGTTCTCATTATTAATGAGGTAAGCATGGTATCAAACTTAATGCTTGCCTTTGTGCATTTAAGAATGCAGCAAATTCTAAAGAGAGACTATGACGTGTTATTTGGAGGAAAACATGTTATAGTTTTTGGGGATCTTCTGCAGCTCACTCCAGTTAAAGGACAACCAGTGTTTAATACTGTGACACATGAAGACACAAAGAAGTCATTAGAAAGTATTGGTAATGCGAATATTTGGTCATTCTTTGAGTACAAAGAACTCACTACCAATATGAGGCAAGCAAACGATGAAGATTATGCAAGTATTCTGAAAGATATCAGAATTGGACTACTCACAGAAGTTGGCAGAGAAGCATTACAGAGTCGGTTGCTACATAATTTATTTCCAAATGAAGAAATAGTTGCAGAGAAAATATACCAGAACATTGCTGAAAAAAATACTGTAATCTGCTTAATGCCAACACTACGTGAATGCTCGATATTCAATGAGGAACTTTTGAAATTAGAAAAGGAAGAGATTAAGAAAATGGAAGCAGTGGAGAAAATTCAGCATGAAGGAATTACTATTACATTAACAGGCAAACTGAAAAATAAATTGGATTCTCTAGAGAAGAATATTTCGAAAACAGCTGGATTAGAAAAAAACTTTATGTTTGTATGAACTGTCGAGTATTTTTAAGAAGAAATTTGGATGTAGAAAAAGGTTTAGTGAATGGAGCTATGGGTAAAGTTGTGGGTTTTGTGAAATACCAGAAAAAAGATGGAATTGAATTTTTAAAAATAAAATTTTATCAGATTGAAGAGGTTAAAGACATTTGTCGTTGTTCAGTTCGTTTCTTGCTTGTGAAAGACTTATATGTACGTAGGAAGCAGTTTCCATTTTCTCTAGCATATGCTGTAACTATTCACAAATCTCAAGGATTAACTGTAGATAGTGCTTTTGTAAACATTGGTTCAACTGTGTTCAAAGAAGGTATGGCATATGTTGCTTTGTCACGAGTGAAAACATTATCTGGTCTATTCATGATAGACTTTGATGACTCAAAAGTTAGTGCTGATGCAAACTGTGTAAAGGAATATAATAGATTAAGAAGAAGCTATGCTCCTCATTTAGGTCAGTATCCTGTGTTTGAAAAACGTGTTGTTTGTCGGAAAAGGAGAATTGAGAATATCTGTAATGAGGATGTACAGAAGAGAAAACAAAAGGAGAGTGATGTGACTGCAAGCAAAAAGAAAAAGGACAGTGTTGAAGAGGTTGTTGGTTGTCATTTTGAAAATAGCTCTGGTGTCAACTGCTACGCTAATGTAGTGCTGAATGTTGTATTTTATCTTGAAAGTTGCAAGAGCAGATAATACTAAATCATGAAAAAAGATTCTGTTCTCTGCTGAGTTTTCTTTTTGAGAAGCTGAGTAACAATAAAACTAAAATAGAAAGTGCTTCTGATGTTAGAAAACTTTTAGATGTATGTTCAGGAAGTACACAGTTTACTCAAAATGTCCAGCAAGATGCACAGGAATTCTTGATGTATATTCTTATGGTACTGGAAGAAGAAGGGGTAGAAATTGAAAATATGTTTGGTCTGTCTTATAAATGGGAACATAGTTGTGAAAACTGTTTCAACACATGCAGCTCTAATGTTGATTCTGAAAGGTTCATATATTTAACATTACCAGAGAGTCAATCAGTCACTTTTAGTAAATTAGTTAAAGATGCCAATCACAGCATGGAATGTTCTAAATGTAAATCAGACATGTTTTCAACGTTATTTTTAAAGAAATGTGGACAGTATGTAATTTTAATGATGCAATGTTGTAGAGCTGATGGAACAAAATTGGACACTTCTATAAAGAAGTTTTTAAGAAAACAATTATCAATATCAGGAAAAACTTTTGTTGCAGTTGCAATAATTTTCCATGATGGACCTACGATAACTTCTGGTCATTACACAGTTTATCTTAAATGTGAAAAAGGCTGGACACTGTGTAATGATTCTCAATTGATTTTCAAGCAACGTTTGCCTGCAGAATTACCAAATTCCTATTTATTTTTTCTAAAACCAAAATTTTAGATACAAATTGCAACATCTGAACAAATCATTTTTTGCGATTTTATTGGATTACCATTGGATATTTCATAAAAAATAATTTAAAAATTACCATTTGGCCTCATGGAAAGGTAAAAATTTCTCTTGTGGACTTCTTTGACAGATATTATTTGGGTGTATGAGCTTAAGCAACAAGATTTACAGACGATATTTATTACAAATAGTTATTGTTGCTAGATGATATTTTTATTATATATATTATATTTCTATCAAGGTATGTTTTACTGAGAAGAGATTCAGGGCTTTTTTTAAACAATCTTTCAGATTGTTAATTTTTTTGCCCGCTGTTAAGTGATGAATGCAATTGGTTTCACAGTTTGCAGTGAAATTCAATATATTCTGAAAACAGAAAAAAAAGGGCAAAACATGTCTTTGTTAAATATGAAAATATGTGTAATGTATTGTAAAATGTATTGTTAAATATTAATACTTTTTTTCTTTTATTACAGATTGAGAAAGAAATTTTATGAAAATTAATCCTTTTTTTCTAGCAATTTAAAAAAACCATTTAATGAAAATTAAGTTGGTCAGGTAAGTTTGAAATATCTGTATTTATCACACATTTACTTTTGTATTTCCTTGTTTTCAGTTCTCCTCACTCTGCTGTTGTCATTTCTCTTGTGGTCCCTGAAGTACATTGAAGGGTGTAATAAATATTATTATTTTATTTATTTTTTTTAAAAGGTGCGCACGGTAAATAAATAGATAAAAAAAATAATTTGTGAGGTAGGGTGGCTCTTAAAAGAGCCCTTGTGTTAATACAGGGACAGAGGAAAGAAAGAATGGGAATATTAGAAGGAACCGCATTTGTGCTGCTCAATCTTATTATCTATTAGAGGAATACTAGATTCTCCCACAGCAATAAGAGAGTAACAAGCGATGCACCTTATTTGTACCCTCTGAAACCGAGGGTAGATGTCCAGAGGAGCAGAAGAGGGTGATGCTCCCACCGCAGAGGAAGTGCTTCTGCAGATGTGCTCGGGTGACTTACTGAAGGGTTTGCTTCAGTATGTCGAGCAAAAGTCCTGGGACGTACATCCCTAATGTGTCTCAACATAGTGTGATTACCAAAGGAATACTTCTTCCTTGGATTACCTCTAGATAAGACACGCTCACAAAGTGAGCAGGTGACTAATGGAGCATTTACCTTTTTCTGCCCCTCTGGAAAAGTGAAATACTCCCAAACAAAATAATTCTTCTGTTTCCTCCTTCTCTGTCTAATGATGCTGCTGCCCTGCTCACTCTCAGAAGAGGACTGCTGCTCTGCCATTGTATCCCGAAGACAATTCAGCTCCTTCTCCTAAGGAATCACAAGCAGTAATGAGGGGAATGGGTGTGGTGTTGGAAGTTTCTGGAAATGAAACAAGTTTAAACCAATGAAAAGTGTTGTTTCTGGATCACATGACCTACCGTGCGCGCTCCGTACGGTTACCGTATGCGCACGGTAAAAGTACGCATGCGGGTACGTAAGACGCGCGCACGCGCACGCGCACATGCGCATTAGAGGCATGCGCACAAGCGCGCATGCGCATTAGAAGCACTCGCGCGCGCGCGCGTATGGCGGTTCCGCGTAACGTGCGCGCACGCGTGCGCATAGGGAGCAAGCGCTTACGCGTCACACGTGAATTACCGACACGTACGTAAATCGCGTACGCATGCGCACACGGAGCATAAATATTACGTACGTGCACCATACATAAAACGTACCGTGATGTCATCAGTGATGTCATTTGAGATGTCATCAGTGATGTCATGAGTGATGTCACTGACCATGTCATGAGTGATGTAATATGTGATGTCATCAGCAGTGGATTGCGGGCGCGCGAGTTATAGTTAGCTGAACTAACTATAACGGGGGAATTTCAATGGTTTTGTACGAGTGAAATGTCCAGCTAACTATAACATGTGTGAAACCTATGGTTTTTTCATTGAATATATATATATATATAAAATTACTTTTCGACTACTATATAAACTATATTTACTACCTACAAGTTACTTGTTCCCCCAACTCTACCAAATGTAATTTTAGTACCTGCAATATAATGAATACATTTATTCACAAATGAAATCTTCAGATTTCCTGGTTTTACAATTCTCCTGCCAAATCTCCCTCTGTTCATTCGTGAAGCAAGCTTGTCCAGTTTCTGCATTCACTCTCCTTTCTCCATTAATTCCCTCACAAGAATTCCTTACATCATCATGTGAGGGTTCCCATCCCATGTCATGGGAACCGCCCAACCTTTCCAACATGGCGGCTGCCATGTGGGACACAGGAAATAGAGTCGTTGGTCTAGTGGGCCGCCTGGATGTCAACGGCCCTCCTCCAATCAGGGAAGAGCAAGGTGGGACCGTGGAGAACAAGTAGACGCCCGGGAGTGCAGAGATCGGGAGTGAAGCTGACGAGGAAGGAGGAGACACAGACGAGGAAGTGCCCGACGTGAGGAGGAGCAGCACACCGATGACCGCTCTGGGAGCAACGCGATTGAGTCCGGCACTTTAACCCTGAAAGGTGAGGCTGTGACTTCCAGCCCCATGGCCCAAGAGGGTCGTGGGTTCAGGCAAGTCCCTGAAACCGGGTTCTTTTCTTTGAGGGATTGGTGGGCGGGGTTTAAGGGCCACAACACCCCAAAACACTAAAAAAAAACTGGCACCTAGGCACCGCACGTTAGGGAGGCACGGGTGAGGGAGCACTTTTCCCTTTTTAGGTCTCGTGGGTTCAGGCAAGTCCCTAAAACCGGGTTCTTTTCTTTGAGGGATTGGTGGGCGGGGTTTAAGGGCCACAACACCCTGAAACACTAAAAGCACCGCACGTTAGGGAGGCATGGGTGAGGGAGCGCTTTTCCCTTTTTAGGTCTCGCCTAGTGACGTAGCGCATGTGCTGCACGCTTGCGAGATCTATTGTTGTCGATTTTGCTTGCGAAGGGGGACAGGAGATGTGCACGCGTACGGAAAGGAGATGTGCATGCGGTGTTTCAACACAGCACGCGCATGGCACGCTTTCACTTTCCCTCCCTCCCTCGGCGTTTCAGCACAGCGCCCGCATGGTGCGCTTTCACCTTCCCTCCCCCCCGTCGGCTCCAGCTCATCTCGGAAGCTCCCGGCGACCATGCACGGTGTCAGCAGTCTCGGAGTCGGCTCACCGTTCTTTTATTCTGGTCAAGTCACTAATCCCCGTCTCTTCCGCCTTGGTATGTTAGCAAAGGCACAGCATGTTTACCCTACATATGTAGTTAGAGTTATGGCTTTAAACGGGTCAACTGTTAACTTTGCACATGCTTATTCAAAAGTTTTGCTTGCTATTCCAAATACCCGTAAACAGTACAGAATCGTATCCTTTATTTAAACACGTGCAGCTCAGAGCCCTGCGTGCGCTACATTAGCCAATGTAATGAGCTCTTACTTTATGGAGTATGCTAGCTGGTTGTTTTGCATTTAAAAGTGGCGCGCATGGCCTGCTTTCACTTTCCCTCCTCTCCCGTCAGCTTCAGATCATCTTGGAAGCTCCCAGGGACCCTGCACGGCGCCAGCAGTCTAGGAGTCGGCTCACCGTTCTTTGATTCTGGGCATTTCACTAATCCCCGTCTCTACCGCCTTGTTATGTTAGCAAAGGCAGAGCATGTTTACTCTAAATATGTAGTTAGAGTTATAGCATTAAACGTGTCAATCGTTAACTTTGCATATGCTTAATGCAAAGTTTTGCTTGCTATTTCAAATACCCGTAAACGGTATAGAATCTTATACTTTATTTAAGCACGTGCAGCTCATAACCCTGCATGCGCTACATTAGCCAGTGTAATGAGCTCTTACTTTATGGAGTATGCTGGCTGGTTGTTTTGCATTTTAATATAGCGCAAGGTCAACCCCACACTAGCAAAGAGCTTTACAAGACAACGAATTACAGTACATAGGTGCACATTGACACAAAGACATATTACATTTTACAAGGCACGGGAGATTAACTAATTTGACCACAATCACACAATAGTGAGCCAATGTCGTGACTTGAAGCATATTTACCAGCTTACGCTCAGCAGTTTAAAGCATTGCACCACTATTTTCCATTTAGTGACATTGCCTACTAACATGTTGTGTTCCTACGCTCCGCTTTTCTACAGTTATGTTGCAAAAGGGGTACTATGCCTCTAATGTATTGTATACTCCGCCACAACGATGCACTGCATCAGGTGTTTGTATAAAAGGAGGGTATTGCTAGCAAAGTTTTCATTCCTATTTCAAAGATTTGTTAAACAATATGTGTTTTTAATACATTATTTAAATGTATATAATCGTTCCCCTTCATACTTGTAAATTAATCCGTCAACCCACAATTATATTTTTTGCCTCCTCCTAAAAAGTAACCGTAGTTACGGTTTCTATGCACATATAACCTGTTATTCTTATATGTCTATTTTAAAGTTTTGCTTGCTGTTTTTAAATCCTGTACAAATGTTGCGTGTTCTCCATATATTTTTCACAATACTACAACTAATACTCGAACACATATGTAATTCACATTGTTAATACCCTTAATAATCCTACAAATCATCATACCATCCAAGCAACTATTAATTGCAATAGTGAACCCTGCACACTGATGCTAACTACTCCTATTGCCAAAAAAACTAACTAAACAATAAATTACACATTACATACTTAGTAAATATATACATACAACTACTTAACTTCTAAATACATTTAAACACTCCAAACAAAACCATTTTGCAAAATTGTAATTACAATTACAATAACTCTAACTCTAACTGGTGCAAGACCTGTTGCATTGCAAATGCTTATTGTTTTCATTGGCTCAGAACGGAGAACTGACTGTTCCTTATTGTTTTTTTCCGTGTCCGGTTTCCACGAGCTCCATTGCCGGCATCTCACTCCCTCTACCACGTGAAACCGAAGACCAGGTGGAGACAAGACCATCAAGGAGGGAGGACAACCCCACCACCAGAAAACATGGACTGTGTTCTACCATTTGTTTTTCCCAACTTCCTGACTGTTTTGTTTTCTTTTATTCTTTTGGCTCATCACAAACCCCAAACAAAGGGACTCCAGGTGGAGATGCCCAAGAGACATATTGAAGCATATCTGCCTACTTTTCCGTTAATAAAATCCCAGTGACAAGACCCCCTGAGTACTTTTCCATCTTTAAAAACGGGGAGGGACAGACAGCCTTATTAGGTCCCTGCTCACACATCACTATGTCCTTCATATGAGTACCTTACATCATCACTGTGTCCCTCACTACCACCAGCAACTCTTTCATCCCCCATCCAATCCAAGTTCCCATCTACTTCATCAACAACCTGAACCTCTCTACCATTCTAATTACACTTCACCAATCCAATCAAGTGCTAGATTTCCCATTATTCAACAATGCTGAATTACACAATATTTTCATGACCTCCTTTGTGATGAAAACTTGCTTTTACCCTTCCACTTCAACACACATTCCAAACTTAACCAAATCGCCAACCTCCAAAGTCATCAATTTAACTCCATGCTACAATCATGCAAGGACTTATAGGTTTTCTGTTCCTGTGCAAATTTCTTTCTTACTTATTCAAGTGAGCATTCCACTCTCCTGGATTTTTGCATCCAACCCATATTATCCTTAGTTAAAGCTATCCTTTCCCACAACAATTCAAATGGACTATGCACAGTACCTACAGAGGGCGTAATCCTATATGATCACATCATTTGTGCAACCTTCTACATCCAATACAAACTTTTGCTCTTTGCCAACTATATAGTACCTTTTACAACCCTGTGCAAGTGTCCCATAAAACCATTTCCTTCAAGATGACAAACCAAGGTAGTCTTCTGCATAAAGGTATTTTTTTTTTTTCAATCCTGGAAATAGTCTGATAAAAACTACGACCCATGATCACTTATGACATGCTTAGGCAATCCTTCTCTCAGAAACACTTTGTCTAGAAACCTTAGAGCCACATGCCCATCCACACTGCTCATTATCTCTATCTCATCCACTTAGAAAAATTGTCTAATATCTCAGTTATATACCGTACCTCTCCACTTGTCTCCCTAAATGGTCCAATAATATCACTCTGAACCCTTTCCCAAGACATGCTGGGACTAACAATGGAACACCAAGGCGGTCTTCACGTAACACAGGATTTGTTGGAATTCTCAATTGCACATCATTTCTCACTAATCTCTCCTCTCCCACATCTATCCCTAGCCACCAATATGAGGTTTTAACTCTAACCTTAGTCTGTGTTATACCATGATATCCTTCATGACAAATATTCAAACTTCAACTTACCATTATCCACCAAAAACTCATATCTTACTTCCCAAAAAGCACACAACTCCTTAGTAATGATATTCTTTGCAGGCCATCCATCTCTATTTAGTGTACTAACTTTATTTAGAATTGAATCTACTTCCATGCTTTTCTCCCATTCTTCTTTACTTATCCCTGAGATTTCGCTTACTAGTAACCTAGTCACACAACATGTATCCCAGTCATCTTCCTTCAGCTTTAACACTTGCAATGGTAGCTGAATTAAGTAAAAGTATAAATGTTATTTATAATTGTATGTGCATTGAACCTGTTAAACGTCACTGCTCCTGCTGCCACAAACTCATGTGTGTTGGAACCTACAGGACATTCCATAACACTCAGGCACTGTGGCATCTAAGCATTATGCACAATGCAAAACACTTCAATTGGAAGTGGGACGAACTATGTGGAGTGATAGAAATGTCCAGTAATTTAAATTACAACTCTTTTTTGCACCACACTTCTAAAACTATCTCCAGTTGATGCAGTGGTAGTATAGACATATCATTCATTAATACTTCCTCCAATAATATCAGAGCTAACTAGGGTAGAGTTCTGATCCTGGAGTTGCTCTGAAGTAAATATCACCAGAAGCACTTTTTCTTGTATTTCGTGGCCCGGCATGTAAACTGGTAATGGTTATAATATTATTTGGTGTACCTTTTCCGCAACCAACCTTTAAAATATTCTGGTCTAAAATGTTTTCAAAACTCTCCCCTGAGCATCTAAGCTTTTTAGTTTTGGCATAAAGAATGTCAAATTCACCATGCGTTCATGCCAAGCCCTTTTCAGATATAAGGATATGAAACCTTCTGTCTATATGATATTTCCAACTTTGTTATTGGCCCTGTTAGAAAGATTGCAGGCACCGTGCTTCATAATTGAGGTAGATGCGAAACCACATTAACGTTGTTTCTGCTATTGTTAGTAATGGCACTTTTGAAAATGAATTTTGCCCTCCCAAAATCCATTTTTAAAGAAGGCATTTGTGGTAACAGCCTTTGTGTGCCTCTGCAGCTCCCTACTGCACAACAGTAACAAGTCATCACACTGAACGTGCTGACTTTACCAACCTCAACCTACCCTGTGGCTGTCCCTGCATTGGTGTAAGCTCCTGGGGTTCATGGTCTATAAATGCATTGCCTGGTGTCAGATGATAAATATTCCACAAATACAGTGACATACGCACATTTGTTTAAAAACACTGTGGAATTGTGGCAATCAGAAGAGGACTGTGGCCATTGTATGTAAAGGCCCTCATGGACTTTGCTCAAGTATAAACTTTCATTGGGTGCAAGACAGTGTTTAATTTAAGTCAGCGGTTTCTGGTGCTCAGCACCGGAACTTAATTGTCAACACCAGATCTAATGATATTCCACATATGTTGGCGCTGTCTGCCTAATTCTGAGATGAGCATAGGAACAGGGTTTAAGAAGTCAATACACATTAAAGAAGAGCATTACCTGCCACTCACGGCATTCCTATAGCTTTGGATGGCCTAGAATAGGCAGAATGTTCACACTTGTAGAAGTGCGATGGTTAGTAGTTCACCTGGTACTGCTGTTGGCATTGCTGGCAGGGGCAATGGGTGGTGCAGGACGCAGTGGCCTCCCGAGAAGGGCACTGCCACATACCTTTTTACGAGTTAAATACTGGTGCAAGATGAATTCATGAAGCCACATTTGCCAACAAATCAATTTTGTCAGAGGTTGTGAAGTCTGGTAAAAGGAAATTGACTTTGAAAAAAATTGATTCTGTCTTATGTAGGACTAGCTATTTCCTGGTGTGTATCGGTTATTGCTCTTCAGAAAAATGTTTCCTACCGCCCAGGTAGATGAGATTTCCTTATATTTATTTTAAAGCAAAAGTGGTGTAACGGTTGTGTTGTGTTGGTGCAGTCCTCTCAGAAGTGTACTGAGCAATAGCAACTCTTGAGAATATGAATAAATGTGGATGCCCTCCATTCCGAGATGGTCAGCCATTACAGATTTTGTTTACACTCATTTTATGGACTCTAAGTAGAGTGGAAAAATCTTGAATTCAAAGAGCTCAGCATATGCCATGAATTGCAGCTAATTCTTGTGTCGCCGTTGTATAGTGTTATGATTTGTAATGTACCCCAATATAGGCCTGTAAAGTCCCCTAATCTTTCAACTACATTTTCCCCGCCATGGAACGACATAACGTTTTTTGGTATTGACCTTTTACCTAGTTAGGTGCTGCATGAATGTGGTGTGGTTATCCCAGAAAACTAGCCTCATTTATTATGCATGAGGATTCTCAGAATCACAGCAGGATTACCATCTTCTGCATAATAACTATGTATAAGGGTCATACCTTTCGTCATCCTCTGCTGACATGACACAGCAAGGTAGAACCCCTGAGGGTACCTTTTGGGTATATAAACACCATATCTTTGCTGGGGCAAGCAGAGGAGAAAGACGTCCATGCTGACACACAGGCCCGAGATGCTGAGGTTCCTGCTCGCAGACACTCTAGCATGCATTGGTCTGACATCTCTCGCGGGATGTCCATATCAAGACCAAGACGGGGTCCTTTAGTCTCTCACGCCAGGTAATAGGGCTGGTTTTATCTTAGGGGGATTCTTGGATCTACACCTACATACATGCTAGGTAGATCTAGTTAGGGTTGCATTGTAGGAGTACGCATTATTACTGTCATGTATTTACATGCCTGCACATATTCATTGTTTTAGCACTATGGTAGAAATCTACAATCCATTTACTCTGTTGGTGTTTATAATCGTTTATATCTGTTTCTGTATTATGGCTGTTTCAGCACACCTATTTTACACTAGAATGATGCTGGTTCAATAAAAGTATTATTGAAAATGTCCCCACTGTTTATTCTGTGTATCTCTCAGAGACAAAGTGAGCACGAGTGACTGAGCGAAAAGTAGTGTACTGTTTCAACGATCCTTGAAGGGACAAGGTTGTCATGTTCGATAGTTGCCAGGAACTATTGTCTCCTTGGTAAGAGGAGTTTAAAGTGGCATTGTGAGCTAGCTGATAGACAGGTGAACATACCCGGTGGGGGTGTCTAGAATCAGTCTGGACACCAACCCACAGTTTATGTTATGTAAATGTGCAGATCTTAAATAGATGTAGAGGAAATACATGACAATAGGCGTATGGCGGTATCCAACATTCAAGTCTTTCAAGGTCATTAAATTGCCTTCCTGCATTAGAAGGGTTAAATTGTACAGGGTGGTAATTGTGAACTGTTGTCTTCTGGCCCATTAAGTGAGTGTCCGAAGGCCGCATGTCTTATGTGGCGCTGTTGGTGAGACGCAACTTGTTGTCCATCCCAGCTGCGCACAGTGTCCTTCTTTCTGACTCTAGAAGGTCGGTTGGTGGTGGATTTTGTGTCACCCAAGAAAGGGATGATTCTGGGTTGCATGGGAGGGACTTCCAGGGTGTCTAAGAAAATCATTCTTTCAGAGAGATACTTTAACCCCTTCAGTGCCCATGACGAGCTGGACTCGTCATGGGCCGCGGTGGCGCTGTGCCCATGACGAGTCCAGCTCGTCATAGACCCCGCCCGCTAATGCAACGGCCGGCACTGGGCGGGGAAAGGGGCGGGCACTGAAGGGGTTAATAGCCCCAGCACATACCAACAATGTCGACTATAGGGCTACCTGGTCAGTAGCTCTTCTGTTGTCTTTTCTTGTGTTACCCAGTAATTGCCCCTTGATTAGAGAGGCTCTAGACTTGATTGAGTCTGTCTAATTTTGTTGCAGCTCCTGTTTGAGTCTGTGATTGACATTCGTAACTCCTGTCTGCATAGCCTCCTGCTTCACTAACTTGTGACTCCTGGCTTCTTGAAACAACTGTCTAGGCGCATTATGAGAACTCCCTGAGATGCATGCACTACAGAAACAGCTGTGTTTTTAAGGTTGAGCATTCAAGATCTCTTGTATATACTTTAGTATATACTTATATGTATTCTTATATGTGTATGTACTTTGTGGGCTCTGGAGATCAGCCCTAGGAGTTGTCTCGTTTCGCTTAGGGACTTTTTTTCTGTTCAACTGCCTCTATTTAACTGTCTTGATAGAAAACTACCAGCAGAGGTCAGTAAAATACCAGAATTGCTTCCTGCTGAGGGATTTCTTTTTTTACATTTTTCTGCCAACTGCCTCTATTTAACTCTCTTGATAGAAAATGACCAGCAGAGGTCAGTAAAATACCAGAATCACTTTTGCATTCTCTAGATTCCTGTTGTGGCGCTGAGTGATGTTGTCATGGCACTGAGTGATGCTTTTGTGGCGCTGAGTGAGGCTGTTGTGGTGCTGAGTGATATGGTGGTGCTGAGTGATGCTGTGGTGGCCCTGAGTGATGCTTTGGTGGCCCTGAGTGATGCTGTGGTGACACTGAGTGATGCTGTGGTGGCGCTGAGTGATGCTGTGGTGGCGCTGAGTGATATTGTTGTGGCACTGAGTGATGCTGTGTGCCCCTGAGTGATGCTGTGGTGGTGCTTAGTGATGCTGTGGTGGTGCTCAGTGATGCTGTGGTGGTGCTGAGTGATGCTGTGGTGGCCCTGAGTGATGCTGTGGTGGCCCTGAGTGATGCTGTGGTGGTGCTGAGTGATGCTGTGGTGGTGCTGAGTGATGCTGTGGTAGTGCTGAGTGATGCTGTGGTTGTGCTGACTGATGCTGTGGTGGCACTGAGGGATGCTGTGGTCGTGCTTGGAATAGGCAGAAAAAAGTTGCCAGCATTGCAAGAACAAAAGAAAACTGAGGAAATTCTTTAGTGTAATATGGTCGTTCAGTTGCACATAATGCTTCTTGGTCATATATAAGGTAACAAAAATGCTTCTGACACTGTTTTATTATAACTTTTCAGCATGCTGCACAGCAGCCACACATCTCTACAGCACAGCTTGAAGACATTGGCAAAGTCAAGAGCTCTGGCTAAACACTTATAAGGCCCCAAAGGCGAGACCTATTGGCTATGACAATGCTTGTTTATACTGTCTCTTCCTCACATGAACTAGAAGTGAAAACATCACAGGAAGTAGAAAACCAGCAAGTGTACGTACAGCCTATTGCCTGGCTCAACAGTGTGCCTATTCTGTGCAACCTCTTTCTCTTGCCAGTCTGCCAGAGTACCCAGCCATGTGGGCTGTAAGTAAGTATGTAAGGTATTTTTAAATACTTTGGCAGATTTGAGAGCAGAAGTAGATTAGTATTTTACTGATCTGATAGATATTGCTTTGTATTTTCATATTTCACTCTATTTGGTTTGGCTTTGCTACTGTTTGAATGAATTTTTTGATTATTCAAATAAAGATATGCTACAATAGGTTAGGGTGTAATAATTTTCAATTATCTTAACTCTCTATCCTGTGCATACTGACTTGGTGATCTGAAACAGGGCACATCCCTAATGTTCACTGGCTCTACAGACACCTTACTTTCAGAGTGTAAAGCCCAGCAGGAGAGGTGTGATATACCAGTCCATTTTCACCTTTCAACTATATGCCCACATCTCTGGGAACTAGGAAAATGTAACAGTTCGACAAGAGAGATGCAACAGTAGAAGTCGATCCAGTTACAAATGCTTTCCTTGATGCCATGGTCCTCTAATGCCATTAGAAGGGAAAGATGGTAGACAGTGGTGTTTGTGGCGGGCAAGCACAATAGTACAAACACAGCAATGCCATTCCTTTCCTCAGTGGCCGCCGAGTGATGCAGAAATATCATTATTGGTGATTTGTTGTCTCTCTCTTTGGGTAAAGCCCAGTTTATTGGTCTGAAAGTAAGTTGTTTTCTTACAAGAAGGTGCAGATTTGACTGAAACAACATATGCAAATTAGTTTCCCTGAGAAACGTCCATTAACTTCGGCTCTATAGCTGGCCAGGTCTGCTGGTTCTAGATTCTTCTTCATCAGTAGAGGTTGCAGGTAGAATACTCTGAGGTCTGAGGGGAAGGTGATTGATGACATGGAGTTGTAGATGGTGGTATTAGGAGGGATTGGGGCAACAACTGTAAGTAGGATGCTTTTGCAACAGACTTACATCCGACAGGGAACCTGCAGGTCCACTAGCCTTTACCAGATCATACAGGTTGGAAAGTAGGAGTTGCCTGAAAAAGGGCAGGGTCCACTGGAGTCAATTGGTTTTTATAGTCTTCCTAATCTTGCTTTTTGGCTGACTTGATATGGGGTGCTGTCTGCAAAGGAGTCACAGAAACGCTCGGGCTGGGAATATTTGTGGTAGAAATCTGTAACGCTAAGAATCAGTTCAGTGATTGGTGATGTGTTAGGTTGGGGTGGGGTGGATTGCTTGATTTATTATATTGAAATGCACTGATTTCCTTTTTGTCTTCTTGATCTCTTTGTCAAGCCAAGGAATCTACTGTCAATAGTTTGGTAACACTAATGTCCTGTGTGTGAATAGTTTAAGGCTTTGGAAAGTCAACAGTAAAGTTTACATTTTCAGGGTGTTCAGGATACCCAAAAGTGGTGGACTTCAAGCAACCCACATACCTGTCCTGGCCCCTTGGCCTAGGACTTTAAGAAACATTTTGAAGCTGTGCCCTTGGATAAAATAATGGCAGCCAGACTGCCACATTTGGAGTGGCTAGCACATCACCATTTCTGAAGGTATCAATTCTAGGAAATGCATACTAGGACAAATCCACTAGTGCATCATGGGCATTAAGAAGGTGAGTCCTGGAAATATGTCCAAAATTTGGTGGTACGGTTTCAAGATCAGCAAGGTCTTTAAGAGACTGTCGGCAAAGTGAGCACAGTAATTGGTGTGAGAAGACCAGAGACAAGAACTAGTCAAGGGCAAGGAGAGTAGAATGGAATGAGGGTGAAGACACCACAGAGTATTATCCCAATCCATTATAGCTTGCGCTGGCAAGACAGGAGCCACTATGGATGGCAAACACCTGCCACTCCATATTTAATCACACCGTCCACTGGTGGTATGGCATAGGCGGTGTTTCTACTACAGCAGCAATTTGGTGTCTGGTCTGTCAATCTCCAAATAATGCCCAGTGTCTTCAAAGTACAACATCGGAGTGCATCTGTCTGACAGATGTTTCTAACTTGTCTTAGCCAGTCTGGCACTCTGTTCTGTTCTACTTTATATGGATATTTATTGAGCACAGCAAACGCCTGAGATAGAGGGTCTCTTTCTTAACACTAGTCTAAGCTTTAGGTAGACACTAAATAGTTTCCTGGACAGACAGCTCTAAAACAGATACATAAGACTTTTTCTGAAGGACAGAATACTCGAGATACTACGCAGATATAGAGGAAGATGCCAGATTGTAGTTCCATGAAGTGAGAAAGATTATTTTGCAATCTTACCCTATAGTATATTAGGGAACTACAAATAATAGATGTGAAGCAGAGTGAAGCTATAGTCTAGTATTATAGGGGTACAAATTTGATGGTCAATGAAGAGGGCCATTGAAGGTATAAAAATGGTGTACCATCAGCATTTCTTTAAAGACAATTGGACATATCTGAGAGAGGTGGATATACCCAGGTGAATTGCCTGAGATAAATTAGACAGAAAATAATCCAACCAGGCTGTGTCTATGATATGGGTCATAAAAACTGCACAGAAGAATCTAGTGGTCAACAAAGTCAAATGCTGCCGACAAATGTAATAAGATGAGGGAATGGCACTGCTTCTCCGTGAGGTGCTCTAGCCTACTTGAAAAGTATAAATTAGGCCCTGCCTCTCAACAGATGTCTGAAGTTGTGCAATAGGTGTTTAACCCAGGAATTTGGTTGCCAAAGGCAGAAGAGATTTTGGAAGGATATTGGCTGGATCATGTGAGTGGGAAGAGAAGCCTACTTAAGGAGCTGTCTTACCGTCCACGGTCATCCGAGCATGCATATCATTCCTGTAGTCATGAAGTTCAGCAGATCGTTCATACAGAATTTGCAGAAAAAAGCAGAGGATTGTGATTAATTTATGAAATCCACCTCATCTTCTTCAACCCTAGTATGGCATTTGCTGTTACACATTGTTTCTCACTATTATCAGCAATCCTATTCGACTCTTTTAATGAATAAACAGGTTATTATTCCTCTTCATATGGTGATTCCAACTTGTAATCTTCGCAGAAACCTAAAGCTATTTTTCTTCCTTTAGGATACAAGCATTAATCATAAGTAGAATGGCACAGAATTCCTGCATAGATTTACTCAGGAGTAGGCAATACTTCCTTCCCCTGGATTGTCTGGGTGCGGCATCAACAGACCCCATTTTACTGAGGGAACCTTTTGGGAAAAGGTTGCTCTTCAGCCCCGTCCTGTTGCCTGAACACAGGGTGGACCCCAGGGGGAGCATGGTAGGCTCCACCCTGCGATCAACAACCTTCCCATCCTTTTATCACCTTCATCACCCCCTCTACCGACACTTGCCAAACTCTTTCCTCACACACTTTGATCAAAATTACCACCGACTCTGAGCTGGTGGTAAGGTGTTCATTTAAGCAGATCTGCACAGTTGCTCATTCATTAAGGGAGGTTTAACTTAATTACTACTAACTTACAATCAGGACCACAGTGTGTTCCTGGGTCTACCTCCTATCCTGAGTTTGAATGCACTTTGGGATCTTGGATTATCACAGCTCCTCTGCTGCAGGCTTCTGCAAAGTTCCTTAACAGGTTGTTTTCCCTTCAAAGTATTAGTTCTACATCGCTGAAATACTCGGCAAGATGCCTCTGTAAGCTAAGCACTCACTTCTAAATTTGCACAGGATTTGTATCAGCCTGAAGAATACCAATTCAATGTGAAGTAGAATGGTGCTCCCACCTTTACTGTAATTTTTTTTGCACATTCTGTTACTGCGAAAAACTCTAGAAATACATTACATTCTGGCCGACCTCAGAAACAAGCATTGCATAGCCAATAGGTCTCGCCTTTGGGACCTTATAAGTGTTTAGTTATCCAGCACAATATCCTTGTTGCAACAACATCAACTGTTGCACAGCTAAACACTTATAAGGTCCCAAAGGCGAGACCTATTGGCTATGCCAGTGCTTGTTTTTATTTTGTCACTGGGACAAGTAGGTCAAACTCCCTTCAGCACAAAACCCTTGGCTGCCAATTTACAGTAACGCACTGTGGATCAGGGAAGGGCATGTTCTGCAGTCAAGGCAATATTTGTATCCATGTTAACACTGTTTGAACTTGTACTTATGATTCATTAACGCAAAACCTTTATTATTAGCGTGAGCATACTAAAGAAATGTTGTAAGCTCGGACTGCACAACTGACAGTGGTTACAGTATAAAAATATGTACACATATTTGTAAAGTTTAACAATAGGCTGCTATGTATAATGCCCCCAGGATTCTTTAATTAGCTGCAAATATTTGCACACGTTTGAAGGCAAGATTGAGAAATCTTCACCTCAAAATAAAATGTTCTCCAAAAAATGCAACTTCAAAATAAAAATGTTTTGCTTCATTTCTGTGAAATGTTTGGTACAATTTCTTTGAAGCATCATTTAGTAAAATAAGTTGTTTCATGCTAGTATTTCCCAAAAATATTAGCAATGGAAAAATCACTGTAATTAGCTTCAACAAGATTATGGGAAAAATTAAAATAATCAAGCATTGACAAAGGAAATAGATCGGGCATTGGTGGTCAGCTTTTTGATTTTGTCAATAGGCGTCTTGTTTTGACATGGTTTTTGTAAACTTTTATTGTTGTGGTAGATGCTGGGCCTTCACCAATTTAACACTGGCAAAAATCAAAAATATTTTGGGGTCTCAAAAAGCACACATTGCCACAGTAGTCCCTGTTACTAAACAAAATTACTTTGTGTGACAATATGCTCCTTGTGAAAGAGTATAATGCGGTGACTCACAGTGAAACCACCCAACAGATAGAACTTTAATAAAAACAAAAAGGTCCTAGTTATCGCCAGACCTAATTAGGGGCCCAAATCCTAAAGGAAGTCACAAAAGTTGCACTAATGGAATATGGTCCTTGCATTAGTGCAGATTACGGCTTTCATGAATTTACAGTAGTAGGTCAGGAAACTGAACTCCTTGAAAATATTTTTAACTGCATTTTAGCACGAACAAATATGCATGTGTAGATTTTCTCCTGCAAAAATCTACAAGTGTACTTTCCCTCCAACCCCTTTGTTTCCCCAGCCTTGGAAGAAGTTTTAGTTCTGTCCTCGTCAAGAGTAACATTTCCAACTGCTCTCAGTTTGGGAGAAGATTAGAGAAGAGCTGGTGAAGCCCCATAAGTATGCAAGTTTGTAGGTTTGCACAGACCCAAAAGGACATTTCAACCCTGGAACTATTGCTTACCACTACTTCAAGTCACAGTATGTATCACAGAGAGGAAGCAAAACCAGAAAATTACTAGTATGTATTCAAACCCTATTATAGCATGAGCCCTGGCATAATCAGAGAGGCTATTATCAAGAGCTCTTATATAATGATTGATTTCATAATTTGTTGCCACGCTATGCAGCCCAAAAGAGACAAGTGGTTTTATTTTTTACAGGACAAGCCGATTTATGATGCAACCTGTCCCATGGACAAGCAGCTATATCTTATTTTAAATTCCACATCCCTGCTGAAGCAATAAGTACTTAGTCCATGCTCCAGCCTAAAGTAGAGGAAGTGAAGTCAGGACACTGGCCAATAAGAAGGCTTCAAATAGGAGGGACAATGAAGCTAACTAGTGTTAAGCAATGGGCTGCCCGCAAGCCTCTTGTATGCAATGTCTCTCTCAAGCAATGAGAGCATGCAATGTCAAAGGCTAAAACAAAAATAAATGTCAGAACTACACATGAATCCGATTACACCTCTGCCTCAACGGCAGAAAATATTTCAATCTGCACGAGGAAGCACTCCAGGATGACTTACTTTTATAAGGAGGCGGTTAGCTAGAATCCTCAGAAACGAGAATCAGCAAGAAAGCTTCTAGGGCCTCCATGCCCTCTACCACCACAGACAAGATATACAAGCAGCTTACACTGGACTTTAAAAAGATCTTCATTTCTGAGACTTTCAGGGAAGCCACATGGGCCACGACCAACACCTCTATGGATGGTAGTATAAGAGTTCAGACTACGTATGTATTGCCTAACAGCTCTGGTCTCACCCTACCAGCTGTCCCATCAGTTAAGAATTAACTCGCACAAGCACGAAAAAGATTCCAAGACAAGCGTGTGAATGGGAGATCACTTGCAGTAATGTAGGTGTTTCGTGTTGACGAAGCATCTTTCCACAATAACCGCTCTCTCTTTGTTGAGGCACAAGGATTGGATGTGGAATCACATAAAAAGGTCCCCAGACAAAACCTCAGTTGGCTAATAAACATGTTTTCATTTTAAAAGTAAAAAGATTTTTTTTTATGTATTGCAGCTGAGAATTTTCTGCAGGTGTCCAACGTAAAACATTGAGATCTGTAGAAATTCAATAAACAAGAGTAAACTAACCTCACCAAATTGTCATTGTTTAGTTGAGCAAAGTACAATACGGGGAAGGGTGTATGGCAGATAGAGGGGAAGGAATACCATTTTCGGAATACCGAAAGCTAATAGGGGTCTGTCCTTTGTGATTGATTGGCTTTGCCAATGGTTTTAAGCCATGTTGCACAGCATCTGTAAGGCTGCACAGCGAAGCTCAAATACACACACACACACACACACACACCCTACTAAACCCCAGAAGACTGAGGTGGCCACCCACTTTATTTTGAAAGCGGCGCATGCACATGCCTACAATTACTACAGCTTTACTTTCTCTTTTTGGTTGCCGATCCACACAAGTTTGATCGATAACTATAAAGTAAATGGATCACAACGCTTTTTTTAATGCGCGGGGGGGCAAAGCAAATCAACACTGGGGGGGGTGCCAGAGCAACAGGGAGAAACTATTGGAGGACACAAAACCAGCTGAAGGTTAGATAGAATGAAAGAACCACAGGGATTGGGGAATGAAACACTGTGGTTGTGGGTGGGAGAAAGCTATGGGGAGAACCACGCAAGAGTGTGTCACACCAAAAGAAAAAATAGTAAAAGAAACATACCTAGAGCTCGCGCGACAGCAAGCATGCGAGTGGTAGTGGTGCAGTACAAGTAATCGCGCTAAAAGCTGGCGGTTCGCGTGCGACCACGTCGGCAAGCACGCGAGTGGTAGTGGTGCGGCAAAAGTGAAAGCAATCGTGCTTTAAGCTGGCGGCTGTGCGCGTGCATGCGCACGTGCACGCAAGCGCTAGGCCAGCAAAACGGGGTGGTAGCACTTCGAAAATCCCATTTACTATATGTCTCGACAGAGCAGCGCATGCGCTGGCTCAGACGAGACCTAAAAAGGACTACATTTTCATACGACTGTGAACCTCAATGAACTGAAATAGTGAGCTTGCAAACATCTGTATTTTTGCTAGAAAAAATGTCTCTTCTAATGCCAGGCCCAACTCGATTGTAAAGGCAGTCTAGAGATGGTTTTTATTAGGGGTCAATCAATCAATCAGGAAATTGTAAGTGCGCTACTCACCCATTAGGGTCTCAAGGTGCTGGGGGGCTAACAGCAATTCCATTCATTCGAAGAGCCAGGGCTTGAGAGCCTTCCTGAAGGTGCTCAGGGAGGGGGTGAGTCTGATGTTGATAGGGAGCTCGTTCCAGGTCTTGGCCGCGATGTGGGAGAAAACTGTACCCCCTATTCTGGTTCTGCGGAGGCGCTGGGTTTCGGCGAGGTTGGCAGAGCGGAGATTTCTTTTGAATACATGGAAGAAGATTCTTCCGTTGAGGTATTGAGGTCCTGTGTTGTGTAGGCATTTGTAGGTGTGGGTGAGTATCTTGAATGTAACTCTCTTTTTGACAGGGAGCCAGTGGAGGTAGCCTAGGTGTTGGCTGATGTGCTTGTGTCGGGGGATGCGGAGGACGAGTCTGGCTGCCGTGTACTGTATTGCAGAATTGGGGCTTGTTGATGCCGGTGTGTAGGGCGTTTCCGTATTCCGATCTGCTGATTATGAGTGCATGGATGACCGTCTTCCTTGACTCTGGGGGGACCCATTTGAAGGTCTGCTGAGGGCTTCTTAATCTGGGGTCTGACTTTTGAGCATTTCCAGTCATCGGAGTAGGTGGCGGCCACGAAGGTGGTATTGATGGTGTGTCATAATTCTGGTGCAATGGCGGTGACAGCTCTGTGGTAGCTGTGCGGTGGGCAGCGGTCCATGAGGGCCCCCCGAGTGGATGCCTTTCATGGTTGAGGCAGTCTTGTTGGTTGTGACCAGTGTCCAGGCATCGATGGTGGGCTGGCTGGTGTTGCCGAAGGGCGCAGTGGTTGCGGGGGCAGGTGTGTAGTTGTTGAAGTTGTCGTAGAGGTTCTTGATTTTCAGGTGGAAGTACAATCCCAGCATGTCGCAGAGGTCCTGGTAGGGGGTGATGTCTGTGGCTTTGCTGGGGGACTTGGTGAATTCTTGGATGACGTTGAAGAGCTCCTTGGAGTTGCTGGTGTTGACGAGGATTTTGTTGTGGATGAAGATTCTTTTGGTGGTTCCGATGTGTTGGTGGTATTTTGTCCATGGCGTTTTTGTAGGTGGTGTGGTTGTCGTACGTCTTGTCGTTTGTCCAGTTCTTCTCGAGGGGTCTGCATGTGCATCTGGCTTCTTGGAGGTCGGCGGTGAACCAGGTGGCGCTGTCTGTCGGAGTTCCCTAGCGGGGCAAGCTTGTCCTTGCAGCTGGAGATCCAGGTGTGAAGCTCCCTGGCTGTGAGGTTGGCATTGGTTGTGGCGGTGGGTGTGTTGCCATTGAGAGTGAAGTTGACCTGCTCCTCGGTGATTCTCCTCCAGTTTCTTCGTGGAGGGTGCGGAGCAGGTTTGGGTGGCTTGGGTTTGTTGACGAGTAAGTGTACGCAGTGGTGGTCAGTCCATGTCGGTTGCGTGGTGTGGCTGAAACAGGTTCTATTTCCCCCTGCAAAGTTGGGGTCTAGGGTGTGTCCTGCCTTGTGCGTGGGGGTGAGAAAAATTTGCGTAATTTGATTTCATCTGATGACACAAAATTTCAGCAAAATTATGCATAATTTATGCGAAATAGAAAAGTGACATTTCATGCTATATTTTACCATGAAATACATCATTGTGTCAGTTTTTGAAGTGAAGATGCATTTTGTCCTAAAAAAAAATTGTGACAAAAAACAATAGCACAGCAAACAGTTGCTTGTGTTCTGCTGTTCCTGTGTGTTCAGGATAAAACAGCAAATCATGCCTAATTATGTTACGTGGCATAATTGCATAATTTAGGGAATTTTGCATTGAGAAGTGGACTGCAAAATCCCAGAAAATATGCAAATTACCCTGGCGTAATTTAAATTTTGCTCAGGTCTACTGTTTATGCATAGGGTACCGTGCAGCATTAGTGAAAGCCCTCATTGTGTGTGCCCCGTAATAATTTATGTTATTCTCCCAGATTTACTGTTACTGGAATCCAGTAATCCCACAGATGGAGAAATAATTAAGTTTTTGGGGAATAATATGCAAAGATCAGATTTGCTGTGTCAGTTTCAGCATCTTTTTTCCGGTTCTCTACTTGTACACTTCCCCTACATGAAACAGGTGAAATCGCTGGAATAGCTATCACTTATCAGCCGTGTTCCCACCTAACTCATAGACCTAATGGGCAATGTAATTCTTATCAACGACCACATCAGATTTAGTTGGCTAGTCGTAATGATGGCTTACAGGCCTGATTATGAGCATCTGGGAGGTGCATCTAGAATTTATTGCACCCAATAAAATGCTATACCCTGGGGTTCAGAATAAATTAGCTGCAATAAATTCTTCCTAGTCCAACCTTTTGAACAAGTGAAAAATCCACATGTCTTAGTAAACACCGGGTCTTCAACCTCAAAGCCTCCCCCCCATTAAATTCCAACAGGTTTCACTTACCGAAATGTATCGGGGTATGATGAAATTTCACATTGCTGGTGTTTTGTCTAAGAGCTCGTTCTTCCCTTAGTCTTAATGTTTCCTCTGTTATAACTAGATGACAGAATAGGCACTGCATACAAATCACTAATCTTTTCACTCTGCAAAATGATGTTCTTAGCAAAAGTTGCAGATTTCATGGTTTACTTGTGTTTCTGTATATCATCTATGTTGGAATGTGGTTTATTAGTAGGGGTTAGTAGGTACCTACCACTATTACTAAGGCCACAATCACAATATAAGGCCCAGTCAAGGACTCAATAAATGATTTCCTAGCTCAACTCTTTGTAGCTGGCTGCAAACAGTCAGGCTTAATTTAGGAGACCGGTGAGTAAAGCATTTAAAAATATCGACACATTAAATAAGTAAGACCCAACACACAATAAAAACCCAACACCAATTTTTGAAAATAGGAAATATGTTTATGATTACAATGACACCAAAACAACAAAGATCCAATGTGGGGAATCGGAGATATGAATTTTTAAAGAATAAACACTTTCTAGTGCCAAAAAGTCCACTTTGGGATATTTGGTTGTGCTTAAACTGGAAAAAGTGAAGGTTTTGAGGAAAAATGTGATGAAGCACAGGTCAGATACACTTAGCGGTAGGGCATGGTCAAGTTTTTACCTTCTGACTTAGTCACTTTTTTTTTTTTTTCCCAATGTGAATCAAGGCTTGTCGGCAGACCGGCTTTTGGGTTTGGCGGTGGCTTGGCTCAGCGTGATGCCTACGTCAACTCCTGGAAGTCTCGTCGACGACAAAAGCTCCGGAGCATTAGGAGGGCAAATCTGAATCTCAGGCTGAGTCGTGGGGCAGAGTAGTCAGCTTGACGACTCTCGGTGACAGGTCGGTCAACTAATGGAGCTTTTTGAAAAAAATTCTCCAAATAATCTCAAACTTCTGGATCTTCTTCCAGTAGGTCCTTTTGTGGTTCCAACGTGTCCACAACACCAATCCAAGGTTCCAGGATCTCCAAGTTGTTCCTTGTGATGTTGGGCCTAGGTCTTCCACAATGCACCTTGCGAAATTCTTTAAAGTCCAGCTGAAGTTAGTCAGCTGGTTTCATCTTGCTGGAGATGATGCAGGTGGAGCTCTTTTAACCTGTTGCTTTCTGGGAGTCCACTCCTTCACTTTTCAAATCAAGGCAAAGTCCTTAGGGCTGTAGTACCAAAGTGTGCAGCAGGTGCAGTCATTCAGGGTGTAATCCTTTTGGTGAAGGCCAATGTTCCAGCAGGGTAGTCCCTCTTCTTGTAGTTTCAGGAAGGGATCTGAGTTGCTGAGCAGCTCTCCCATAATTATCCAGTGGTCTTGGGCGACGTGCAGGGGGCATCCCTGACCAAAAAAGGGACAGGGTGCCACCCAGAAGTATGAAAGTGTGGCATATTCATATCCCAGTATGCACTGTTCTTTTAAAATCCAAAATGGAGACACTCTATCCTGGATGTTAAAATCTGGCTAAGCCAACCCAATGGTGTGGTTAAGTTTCCCTAACCCTCCCCTTCCGGACCCTCTGCTAATTCAATTAGTGGGGCTCTTTCAGGCTGGGTGTGCAGGATATCGAGGTGAGCCTGACTCTTATCCTAACTTTCATTCCCTCTTTGAAGACCAGTTTGGCTACTCCAATCCCATCCTGCTTTTTGCTCTGCAGCTACAGATCTCCTCCCACCAGATGTCCTTTGTCTCTATAAAGGCCACTTCCCACCTGTAGGAAAGTAGGATCTGCTTCTTATGGTTACCCTCATTTTTTCCTGTATATTACATTGTTTTTGAGTAGTCTGACTGGAATCCTGCTAATCAGGACCATAGTCTATCTGCTATCTCACTGAAATGGTATGTCATACACTTAGGTACACTCCAGATTGGATACTGGGATACCCTTGTCAGTCCCCAATATATGGTAAACATGTACCCAGGGCATAAGTACCCCAGAGGCCTCCCTTGGGCTAAAGCATGTATTATGCCACCCATGAGAGGCCATGCAAAATGGCCTGCCATTGCAGCCTGTGTAAGTTGGTGCATGGACCACTTACTTAAGATATAGGTTTACTATATCTAAGGGTCACTACACCTATAAGTCGCCCTGTAGCAGACCTTGACAATCCTGAAGGCAGGGTGCTTAGTTCTAAGTGAGAGGGTGCCACTGCATGAGCAGGCCACCCCTGCAGCCTACGGAGTCCATTCTCCCGGGTTGTTAGTGCTACAGCCATTTATGACATATAGAGTGGCATTATGCAACTGCATGATGACCAACTCTAAAATGGCTGAAAATAACCCTATTGTGTTTGGTATCAAACATTGTGGAATCATACCCCCACACTGGTAACCGGTGTGGGAGGTATGATTCCGCCCCTCAGAAACAAGCTGTTTGAGGTCCCTGGTGTTCACGGCACCAGCCTTCTAGTCCCGGGCAGCCCAAAAGGGTTGCTGCTGACCAGAGACACATTTCTGCCCTCCTGCTGCTGAGCCTAGCTCGAGCAGGGTAAGGCAGAACAATAGGCAGTATCCTGTCACAGGGAGGTGTGACCCCGTACCAGACAGTATTTAGTGTATTAGGCCTGGGTGGGTGCGCTTGCCAGCGACCAAAAGTCTGCATGAGGAGCACATTTGGTGACCCTGCGCATAGTCCAGTTCAAACCAGTCCTGGGAGTTGTTGCCTCCGGCTCTGGCGCGAAACTGGACAAAGGACACGGGAGTAACCTCCCCACTGTCCAGACCCTCCCCTGGAAGGGTCCCCTGAATCTGTCCAACCCTCTCCTGTGGGTACAAAAGGGCTTACCTGGCTGCATGACCCTAGATTCGACGTGGACAAGATTCTGAACAAGAAACCACTGACCTTCTATCGTCTGTACACTCTGGGCTTCGCTGGACTTCGTTTGGGCCCGGCTTCGTCTACCACTCCATCCAAAGCAGCGTCTGTGCCCATGCATCATACAGGCTCTGTGTAGGACTTGTGGAGCATCAAGGACAACCAAAGACATATCCCTTGCAGTGAAGGAGGCACTCCCCTGCAACCACAGGCACCGTAATGCAACTGACCGGTCTGATGATCCTGAGCTCCTGTGGACTCTGAAGGCTCCAGCAACACAGAAGGTGGGTTCCATTTCCCTCAAGGTTTAAACTGCCCTCTCAGCAAGTTCAGGTCGGAGTCCCTTGTGGGGGCTGCAATACCTGTACCCCTGTGCACTGTGTAGGTTTGCAAGTGCATATGCTTGTTGGCTTTCCCAAAACAAGTGCACTGGGCTCTGCGTAGCCCCAATCTCTGGCAACATTTCCACCAAAGAACGTCAGTCTCCTCCCACTGGGTGCTCCGTGGGCGGTTGCGTTTTAATACTGCTTATGGTCCCCTCACGACTCCTGTGCCTACGTCCTGTGGGTCTTCTTGAGGGTCAACACTGCTTTTCTTGGGCAACCCTCATTGTTCCAGTCTTTTCCTGACTCTCCTGCATTTGGTGAGTCTCCTGAGCCTTGCTGGTCCGAACCGTAACCCTTCTTGACCATCTTTGTGGGTTGCCGCTGACAATGCTTGTTGGTGCTCCAGCCGGACACCGACCCCTCAGCAATCGACATCCTTTGGGGGACAGCTCGTCTCCAGCTCCTGGTTGTCCTCAACATCTCCTGGTCCCGGTGGCTGCCGAGTCAAGAACCTCCTCAATGCACCTGAAGCACCAACATTGGTGGGCATTCGTCTGCCGAGCCCTGGTCACTCCTGAGTGACCCAGACTCTGTCCCCTCTGCTTTCAGTGAATCTCTTCATCGAGAATCAATCCTTGGATTCCATCGGACACTTTTCTTCTTTCCCGCAGTGGCATTTCCTTGAAGTCCTCCATTGAGATCAAAGGCTGTTTCCGACACCACTTCAGGCCTATGCACCTAGCTTCCCTGGAATAGGTAACTATAGTACTACGGTATCCAGGAGTGAGGTGTCTCCCCAACCTCCCATGATCCAAAGGGCTTACTCGTAATCCACTGGGAAGGGTCCTTAAACTTTAAAACTGCAACCGCGACTCTCCCATAGAATTGTACATCATACATGATTGTGTTTCCACCCAGCACACGTCCCCCTTGGGGTCCCTACGTAATCACCTTGGGTGATTCCTTGGGGTCGCAGTGATTCTACATCCTCTAGACCAGAGGTCTTCAAACTTTTTGATGCTGAGACCCCCCTGTCAAGATTTTTAGGCGTAAGGAACCCCCCTGACAAAAATATCTAGAACTTCGTACTCCTCATCATTGACAACTATCGACAACTATAAACGCCCCCAATACCCATAGCAAATCATTTTCACAGTGGGAAATAATATTAAACAGTGTTTATCACACCAAAGGTCAGTGAGTGTAGAAGCGTTGTCAAAAGTGTGGCTAAACACAAAGGGCCTCATTTATGAGGAATTGTTAAAGGGCAACACGTCACGTCTTCTTGCTGCACTGGCCTATGCCAATGTGAAAGGGCAGGAATGTACCTTATTTCTGGAATATGGTGCATTCCTGTACTTTCCCCCTGAATTGACGCTCAAATTGCTGCCTAGCGCCAATGTAGGCAAGATTGTTTTTGTACAGGAAGGGGCACCTTCCTGCACAAAAACAATCCAGTGAGGCGTTTTCCTCTTTCTATGTGAGCTGCAGAATGCAACACACATGGAGTGAGGAAAAAACAAGGAAAAAAGAAAACATTTCTCCTCATTCCGCCTGCTGTGGTGAGGCGTAAGGTTTTGGCACTGCTCCATGTTTACATGTTTTTCTAAATCTGGGGCAGTGTCAAAATCCATGGATGCTAGCGCAGTGGAGAATAGTGACTTGTGTATTTTTAGTGCTACTAGGTCACAGCCTGTGACAGAAAGCACTGTGAATGTGTAAGTCATTATTTTATTTTTGCATTACACACATTATAAGATAGACTGCTACAAACTGTGCATATAGTTTTAGGATAAAATAGAGCTTACAAAGTGTAAATGTTAGTAATACTGCAGCATAAGTGATGCTTTTTTTTTGTATAACTGTCCCTTCAATTAGGCCTGGGCTAAATTTCCATTCCGCTTGCGGAAATTGCGATAATTTGACGCGTTGAGCACGAAAATGTCAAAATTTCCGCATTCCGCAGCTTAGCGATAATTTGTTTCTTGCTCGTGCTGTAAAATAATACATTCTCCCGCACGCGATCGCCTTACCTGAATACCCGCGTTCGCCGACAACTTTTCCCGATCCGGTCGCGTTCTCCACGAGATGTTGGATTGTTGGTAGCTATTTGCACTGTCTCGCGACAGTTCGCGCCAGCAGTAATGTCATTGGTCGCGCGATCACGTCTTTCTTCTCGCGATCATGCACCGCAAGAAGAGTGAAAATAAGATGGCCGCGCCCGTAAGCAACCGCATGGGTAAGTTGGCGAGCCGCGACCACGCAGAAAATACTGCGAACGGGCGGGAAAAAAACTTCCGCATCTTCGCCATATTTCCTCGTGTTTGCGGAGATTTTTAACATTTTCGCGATAATTTGCGAAAGTCACTTTCGCAAATTCCGCCCACCCCTACCTTCAACACCACCTCAGGGGCACTAAGCGCTGTGTAAATTATGATTAAAAGCATCCACTTCACAGCCCAGTTGTTAACTCTTCCTACTACCACCCAAAACAAAAACAAATCTTTTTTTCATCAGAAAGCAATTAAAGCCAGAATTGCTCCCAAGCACCCTTTACATTTCCAGATTAACTACTAACACACAATTGCATTTTATTCAGGCTACCTGGCATGAAGGATTGTTTTACCTGTCTGTCCAGCCTCTTCCTTTCACAGCAGAGGAGACTCAATTAACTTCTACTGAAGCATTTTAAACACCAGAATGAAACGTTACAGTTTCCACAAAGAAGAGCACATGTTTTAGATTCCAGGCAGAAGTGAGGCCTGGAAATGCACGACCCCCTTCCCAGGACTCCAGGGCCCCCCTCTGGGTCGTGCCCCACAGATTGAAGATCTGTGCTCTAGACACTGTCTTGACTCGAGCTGTGGTTCTTATACAACTATTGTAGTATATGGTTTGGTCTCCCCCTGGAGCCCACTGTGTATTAGTGCTACTTACGATTGTTTCTGTGCTACAGTATTGTGTGCTTTGTGTTTATATGCATGTAGCAGATGCTGTAAAGTATTTAGAGTGTGTTATAATAATAAATACATATTTTTATAACTACTGTGTGGTTCTCCTTTCATTTACCCAATACAATAAGGTTGCATTCTGGTGAAACAAGCTGCTTAACATTCCTTCAAGATTAAGCTTGAAGGTTGCTCTCCACAGGTACAACGTGGATAGCTTTCTAAGGTTATCTTTGACCTCTTAAATCACCATAAGGGTTGTTTGGACTGGCACAGGGTGCCCCATTTAATTAGTGGACACCATATACCAGGCCAACTTCTCACAGCACCTCTTCAGAGCAGTTTGGCTCCGTATGCTAAATCTGGCTAATCAGGAGAGGCAATTGGGAGGCTGGATTTTGGTTTATCAGAAAAGCAAGTTCTATAGCTCCTTTTCTGTGATAGTATCATAAATCTAACCTTGGCAAGTTGTTGGATTTATTCCATCATTTTAATACTTTGAAGTGTATTTTTAGCTCACTCCTGTCACTAAGATATACTTTATTAAAGTATTCCCCTGTTAGCCTGTGGAGCCAAAGTGCTAAAATGGGGAAAAACAGAAATGGCAGTTTTTCCCCACCAGGGCATATAAAGCATCTTATAAAATGCCCCTGCTTATAGTTACAGGGCATCCTACCCATGAGACACTTAGGGCCCGAATACGAGTTTCAGTTGTGTGGGAGCGAACAGTGCTCCACTGCCATGCTTCTGCACCACCAAGACTCGCCGCCGCCCGCCTGATTATAAGTAATTTGTAGTGTAGCTGGCAAGAAGCATGGCGTTCCCATGGCGGTGCCTCTTTTAAAGGCTGTGGTGCCTTTAAAAAAGGAACTGCAATGGTAACACCTCACAAGGTTCCTGCATGGCATGGACTCGAAAGTCCATGCCGTGCAGGAACTTTTGTGCATGCAAACGGGGGGCATATGTTATGCCCCCTGTGTGCATGCAGAAAGGGAGGAGGCACAGGGGGGCCTTTAGGGCCCCCTTTATTTACCCTCCTCCGAGGTTTACATGAAGGAGGAACCACCATGTAAATCCTGGAGAAAAGGAAACTCCTAATATGCTTGGCTGGAAAACTGCGGTCCCCTCAAGCATATTTCGGCCCCTGACCGCCACGCCATCTCCAGGGAACGGCGGTTCCCTGGTGGTTTCAGCTGTCCCAGGGTGATCTGACTGCCCTACTTGTAATCGGATGGCAGACAGCCAGTGCAGCAGTGGCTGGATTGCCACCACCACGCTACCATGAGTCTGGCGGTCTTCAGAATGGGTGACTCATTATAGGACCATTAGAGGACACCTTAGGAGAGACATATGAAAAAATAGGGAAGTTTAAAACTTTGGAAGTCCCTTTAATTCCAAAGTTGAATCTGCATAGAATTACATCTTACCAGCAGCCTGCAAAGCAGGGCTGTCTTTAAAATGACAGCAGGCAAAACAACAGTACACACCTAAGTAAATTGGGTGTGGCGGTGTGGGACCGGGTCCGGCCTGCCGCTGCACTGCCAAAGCCGCCAGGATATGAGGTTCTTCCTGTCTGACAGGATGGTTTTTGGCATTCCCACAGCAGTGCCTCAGAAAATGGGCACAGCAATGGGAACGTCAAAAACAGTTCCTGCACGGCATGGGCTGAAAAGTTCATGTCATGCAGGAACTGGGGTACATGCACACAGGGGGGCATATGTTGTGCCCCCCTTTCATGCATCCCCATGCAGAGGCGGCACAGGGGCCCTGCAGGGCCCCCTTTGTTTCCTCTCCACGACAGTGTTCATTGAGTAGGAACCTCCAAGACAGCGCTGGCGGAAAAGAAACTCATAATATGCTTGATGGGACTGCGGCAGTCCAGCTAAGCATATTGCGGCCTCCTGACTGCCGCATCACCACCAGGGAACTGCAGTTCCTGGTGGCAGGGTAATGGCGGTCTAATCGTTTGGAGACCGCCTTACCCCCACTAGTCTGGCAGTCCGTGGACTGCCAGACTCGTAATCGACCCCTAAATCTGCTGGGCCTCTAAACCTAAATGCCCTACCATATACTAGGGGCTTACAGGTAAGTTGCCATATCAATTGTAATTACACCTAATTACCATTTACCTTTTACACAGAGCACTGGCCCTGGGTCTGGTTAGCAGAGCCCAGGGCACAAACAGAGTCAGTTACCACCAGTATCAGTCAAACAATTGGCATGATCAGGGCAAAAAATTATGACTTTCTAACAATATAGTCTATGGATTAAATGCAATCTATGTGTTTGTTTCAACGCATTACTCACTTTACATTAATGCACACAGGTCCAACCTCAGTATTGCAGCATTCATCTCATTAACTGCTGCTTCTCAGCAATTCATCATTTTCTTTTCTAGTTAATTCCATTTCTACTTCAAAAAGCATTGTCAAAGCCAACAGGTCTCACCTACACAAGATATTGGGCTTACACAATGCATTTAGGAATGAACAGCAGCGCGGCTTCTGTGCAGCATGCCTACAGTTTAAAAAAAGGACTATGACAAGGCCAGTGCTATCTGTGTCATGGCACTTTTTATTATTGCTGAGAGTGCTGAGCAGGACACAACACAGAGGGAGAGGGGAGGAAACACAGAGGGCGGATGGGGGAGGAAAAAGTGCTATGACGCAACCAGCAGTGTCCGCATCATAGCATCTTTTTATGGTTGATGGGAGTGCAATGTGGATGGGTAGGAGCAATTCTGGGTGGGGGCAAGGCAATATGGCCAGAGGAAAGGAGGGTGGGGAAAAGACAGCATGGACAGCTGGAGGGGGGGTGGGGCCAAAGCAACATGGGCAGCAGGAGGAAAGACAGCTGGGGGCAAGGCAACACAGACAGTGGGAGGTATGGAGCAATGTAAACATGAAGAGTGGGAGGGGCAAAGCCAGCACATAGAGATAAAGAGCGCAGGATAAGACAATACAGACAGCGGGATGGAGGGAGAAGGCAAAGTCAACATGCACAGTGGGAGGGAGGGATGTGGCAAGGCCAAAATGGACAGCGGTAGGTAGGGAGTTGGCAAAGACAACAAGGAGGGGACAGAAATACATGAGTAAGCCAGCTGAAAAATAAAAGCACACTGATAGATTGCTTAAGCTCAGAGAAATAGGTAACGAGCCGGGAAAGGATACAAGTAATGTGCCCATGTCCCCAGGAGATGGACAAAACAGGAAGAGGAAGGACGCTTACAGCAGCTGACCAGTAGAAGCAAAGAAATGGGAGTGGCCGTGGAGCCAACCAACTGTAAGTATTGGGGGGGCTCAAAGCCCACTTTAAAGAAAACAAAGGATCTTGCAAAGCACGGAGCATGAGCGGTCTTAGATAAGCTCAAAAAAGCTATGCTGCTCTGCAACTTCTTCACTAGAAGAATCATTCTGCACAAACATAACATCACATCTCCCCACAACCTAATCCCAATTTATTATCAGAATCAAGGCAGGGGAGGAGCAAGACGGCCGGTCAGACGTGAGCCGAGTCGGTTCCGCTGCCTGTCCACTGTTGGGAGCGGTTATTAGGCTCCTACGTAGCTGGTAAACATAGGAGCAGGTACTGGACAACGTGTAGAGCAGAGGGTTCATGGCAGAAGCGGCTTGTCTGAAAAGTTCATGTCATGCAGGAACTGGGGTACATGCACACAGGGGGGCATATGTTGTGCCCCCCTTTCATGCATCCCCATGCAGAGGCGGCACAGGGGCCCTGCAGGGCCCCCTTTGCTTCCTCTCCACGACAGTGTTCATTGAGTAGGAACCTCCAAGACAGCGCTGGCGGAAAAGAAACTCATAATATGTTTGATGGGACTGCGGCAGTCCAGCTAAGCATATTGCGGCCTCCTGACTGCCGCATCACCACCAGGGACCTGCAGTTCCTGGTGGCAGGGTAATGGCGGTCTAATCGTTTGGAGACCGCCTTACCCCCACTAGTCTGGCAGTCCGTGGACTGCCAGACTCGTAATCGACCCCTAAATCTGCTGGGCCTCTAAACCTAAATGCCCTACCATATACTAGGGGCTTACAGGTAAGTTGCCATATCAATTGTAATTACACCTAATTACCATTTACCTTTTACACAGAGCACTGGCCCTGGGTCTGGTTAGCAGAGCCCAGGGCACAATCAGAGTCAGTTACCACCAGTATCAGTCAAACAATTGGCATGATCAGGGCAAAAAATTATGACTTTCTAACAATATAGTCTATGGATTAAATGCAATCTATGTGTTTGTTTCAACGCATTACTCACTTTACATTAATGCACACAGGTCCAACCTCAGTATTGCAGCATTCATCTCATTAACTGCTGCTTCTCAGCAATTCATCATTTTCTTTTCTAGTTAATTCCATTTCTACTTCAAAAAGCATTGTCAAAGCCAACAGGTCTCACCTACACAAGATATTGGGCTTACACAATGCATTTAGGAATGAACAGCAGCGCGGCTTCTGTGCAGCATGCCTACAGTTTAAAAAAAGGACTATGACAAGGCCAGTGCTAGCTGTGTCATGGCACTTTTTATTATTGCTGAGAGTGCTGAGCAGGACGCAACACAGAGGGAGAGGGGAGGAAACACAGAGGGCGGATGGGGGAGGAAAAAGTGCTATGACGCAACCAGCAGTGTCCGCATCATAGCATCTTTTTATGGTTGATGGGAGTGCAATGTGGATGGGTAGGAGCAATTCTGGGTGGGGGCAAGGCAATATGGCCAGAGGAAAGGAGGGTGGGGAAAAGACAGCATGGACAGCTGGAGGGGGGGTGGGGCCAAAGCAACATGGGCAGCAGGAGGAAAGACAGCTGGGGGCAAGGCAACACAGACAGTGGGAGGTATGGAGCAATGTAAACATGAAGAGTGGGAGGGGCAAAGCCAGCACATAGAGATAAATAGCGCAGGATAAGACAATACAGACAGCGGGACGGAGGGAGAAGGCAAAGTCAACATGCACAGTGGGAGGGAGGGATGTGGCAAGGCCAAAATGGACAGCGGTAGGTAGGGAGTTGGCAAAGACAACAAGGAGGGGACAGAAATACATGAGTAAGCCAGCTGAAAAATAAAAGCACACTGATAGAAAGAGAAATAGGTAACGAGCCGGGAAAGGATACAAGTAATGTGCCCATGTCCCCAGGAGATGGATAAAACAGGAAGAGGAAGGACGCTTACAGCAGCTGACCAGTAGAAGCAAAGAAATGGGAGTGGCCGTGGAGCCAACCAACTGTAAGTATTGGGGGGGCTCAAAGCCCACTTTAAAGAAAACAAAGGATCTTGCAAAGCACGGAGCATGAGCGGTCTTAGATGAGCTCAAAAAAGCTATGCTGCTCTGCAACTTCTTCACTAGAAGAATCATTCTGCACAAACATAACATCACATCTCCCCACAACCTAATCCCAATTTATTATCAGAATCAAGGCAGGGGAGGAGCAAGACGGCCGGTCAGACGTGAGCCGAGTCGGTTCCGCTGCCTGTCCACTGTTGGGAGCGGTTATTAGGCTCCTACGTAGCTGGTAAACATAGGAGCAGGTACTGGACAACGTGTAGAGCAGAGGGTTCATGGCAGAAGCGGCTTGTCCACCAGATTGTGGAGAAAAATCCTGAATTCGCCGGAGAGGCAGGAACCGCCAAAATGACACCGATCTCCTGCAACCGCTGCTAATAATTGCTGAGGGAGGTGATGGACTGGGTGCTTCGTGTGAGGGAGCAGAGAACCGGTCTCTGCGTTAAAGCAAGTGATATGTCTGACACCAGAAAAACCTACTGGCACGCACTGTGATTTGGCTGACCCAGGCATCCCAGGACACATGGCAGCCCAGGGAGGGGTGAGTGTGCAGCGATTTAGCAGGGGGACACGCCCTGACTTCCCTCAAGGCCAGGGAAGAGCAGCATCAGGAAGGTGCGTGGCAACAGGGGTACCGGGGGTACACCCTCCGTGCCGCCTGACTCTAAGATGCAGGAACCGCACCCCAGCGGGTAGATTTCATATGAAGTAGCAGAGGAGGTGCCAGTTGATGGGGAGGTTTTAAGCGGGAGTCCCAGAGGTCCATAAAGGAAGCAGCATGAGAGTCAGATGTGAGAAGAATACAGAGCCTCAAATTGCGCCTGACCCTAAGATGGCCGCCACTGGGGACTTTTGACTGGGGGAAGCTACCACCCTCTTATGCTAGAGAATCCCGAAGGTGCACAACAAGGTCTCCAGTGAGGAAGCACTATAAAGCATCGACATCTGGCCCAGGTGCCCTGCCTGGCAGTGAGATCGGAGAACACCGTGTGTGTGCTGGAGATCGCATCTATGCCACCAAAAAAGACTACAATCAAATTATCAAATCTTTTACACCCTCGGAGTAGAAACAGGCAACTGAGCAGGAGAACGCTGACTCCAGCATGGCATTGAGCAAGGAGGTCCTGCTATCGTCCTTGAAAGAATTCAAGACAGAATTACGCACAGAATTAAAAAGTGACCTCCAGGCCTCTTTGGAATAACTAAAGGCTGACCTAGCAGAGAATGATGAGGGCACTTCAACATTATGTGGACACCATTGCCAAGATGGCCGACAGGTTAAGAGCCCCATCCGGAAGCTCCCAGGCTAAGAACTGCTTTTTTGGCTTTAATCCTCTGGATTCCACCCCCTCCTTGGACCTTCATACAGACCTGGACTTTTATGGACTGCAGGCCTTCGATTCTCCAATTCCCATGCTGAAATTCGAGCCCTGCCTCAGCAAATTCTGAGGATCCGTGAATTTTCTACTGACCGCGGAGACCTAGCGATCACGGCTGATGCCCGGTGGAGCTACCCAGGTGGCAATAAAGGAGATTGACAGTGGATCTCCCCCTTGGCCGTCACCTTCCCAGCCAGACATTGGACACCCTTTCCTTCGTTTCTCCGCTGTGTCTCTTACCTCTCCCGCCTGCCGACGCCTATGTCACCTGGCAGGCCTCTCCCCCAGTTGCCCCCCCGCCGATTCCCCTTTACCCCTCTCTTCTTCTACAGTCACTGCGACACCGGGATGTTGTGTTTGCTGGTCCCAACCGGTTTGTTTGACTTTCACTTTAATTCTTTTTGGCTCGCTTGAAGCTCTTTCCCCCTTGCCAGTCTGTCTGTCCCGATCTTCTTTTCCAACCCCTTCTTACTTTTTCCCCTCTACCTTCTTTCCCCTTATGACGTGTGTATACGCTATGCTATGCTCTATTAACTCATGTTACTGTGTAACACTGTCCTTTTCCTATGTTATACTATGCTCCTGTAACTGATGTAATTTTGTAACTCGCTAATCCTCATGTAAAGCGCTCTGATACCTCCGGGTCTAGCCAACGCTATATAAAACTCTGAAAATAAAAATAAAAGAACATCATGTATTTCTCTCTGCCACTAGGTCTCTAACACTGATTCCTACAGGCTGCACAAATCACCTTCACTTGCCCACAGGGTCCTGTTAATTCTAAAGGATTCTCTCCTCACCAAATGCTGTGTTATTTTTCATTTTAAATCAACTCTTACATGGTCCTAATGCAAGCTTTACATTCCCTTCCAGTTGTGACATATAATCTTAATAATTTGAATTCACACGGACATTTATAGTCATTCTTTTTATTTTATGAATGCATAATATTTAGATAATAATCAGTATTTAGTGTTTTTTTAAATCTGCATGACTAAATGTATCAGGCTGTTTACCTCCTCCTTGAAGGGAAGAGGTGGCACGGTAGGGTCCAGGAGGAACATGTCGTCACACAGGAGGGATCTCATGAACAGGGCTAGGCTGTCCACATCCTTTGCCATCGGGGCAATCGCTATGGGCACTAGAAGTGTGAGATCAAAGAACACATACAAAAATTATCATTGCAGCCAGTCATGAATAAAGCCGACATTTACAGTGCTACAGCTTCTATGATGAAGTTATCAATAATCATTTGTTTAATAGTGTGTGGTAGAGAATTGTTGTACCTTAAGATTGCAAGTACTTCAGAAAACAAAGTAAACATGAAAGAAAGGTTGTCAGACAGAGAAGGGACCAAGGAAAAGTAGATTTTGTTTTCCCTAGCACTTCTTGCTACCGATCCTACAAAGTTCAACTATGCCACCACCATACATAAAGTATATTAAAATGGGAATCACCTTAGAGACTTATTTGAATAAACCCAAGACATTCACCACTATTCACCTTCAAGTGTTCAACATGTCAAGTTAGTTCAACTTATTTTATGCAGGGGCTCTTGCAAAATACTTCAGGACTTATTCACAAAATAAGTAGTAAATCTGTATCCATAAGAATGCACCTGTGAAGAATTACTATTCACCAATATCTGCAGTAGTACACCTGGAAAGTTTCACATGGTGGAGCTTTCCAGGTGCATTACTGTGAATGCCCCACAGGGTCTTACTTCATCTGTGTGGAATTCTACATTTGGTTGAACTCCACATAGGTACAATGTAGCCTCCTATGCACATACACATGTTTTACCTCCACTGGGAAACAATTTTTCAAGTTCATAAATTGCAACCACAGCAAATCTGGGTGTGGTCTCTTCCCCTTCCCATCGTGGAGAAGGAGTTACACCAGCCACTGGCTGGAGAAACTTTCTGACCATTTCCAGGGTGAAATTGATGATGAGAGAGAGGTGGAGTTACTCTGAAAAAAAGTTGTTAAGGGTGTAAGCTTGAATATTTATGGGGGTTTGAGTTTTTGCAGAAATTTGTGTATGAAGTTGTATTTATGAGAAGAGCCGTGGCCACCAGGCATGTAAGGAGATATGGTTGGACGATTTCCACTCTGATAGTTTCATGGCAGTGGCTATTAAAATTTCCATGAGTATTAATTCTGTTTTTGGGAGAATTAGGGAACCTGCGGCAGCTAGAATCTCCAGAGCAACCGTATAAAGTCAAGAGTGATGTTGTTTCTGAAAATGCCCTTGAGGTATGAGGCAACTCTATCCAAGAAGAGTGTGATTTATTCACAGCTAAGCAAAACCAAAGGGGATGATGGATGGAGTGATGAACATTGCAAGCACTCAACCCCAGTCAACTGATCTGGGTTTAATCCATCATCATTCTTTAGCTCACTCTGCCACACCAGTTCAGACATGGCCATATGCAAATCAGTCTGACCCTGTGCCTCATGGGAACAGTCCAGCCCGAACTGCCAAGTCATGTCTTCCATGGACCGGCAACAAGCATCCTGGGACCGGTTTCTGGCGGATCAGCTGTCATCAGCCAGGCTAGCTTGAATTCAGTGGCAAAGTGAGCAAGGGACCCACGTCTGGGCATACCCTGCCAACTTAGGGCGA
This sequence comes from Triturus cristatus, assembly GCF_964204655.1. NCBI lineage: Eukaryota > Metazoa > Chordata > Amphibia > Caudata > Salamandridae > Triturus > Triturus cristatus. Next base: position 797,537,770 of record NC_140586.1, read on the forward strand.
ACCAAGCAAAACCAAAGGGGATGATGGACGTAGTGTTGAACATTGCAAGCACTCCCCCCCAGTCAACTGATCTGGGTTTAATCCATCATCATTCTTTAGCTCACTCCACCACCCCAGTTCAGACATGGCCATATGCAAATCAGTCTGACCCTGTGCCTCATGGGAACAGTCCAGCCCGAACTATTCAAAGCTAAAACACATTTGTTCAGAGTTACAAAGGGTCTCCTTAAAATTATAACAAGTCGCTATGTCCGTTAGCCACAATTTGGATAGGGTCCAGAGAGCTTGATAAACTGAAAATATTCTGCTTTGAATTATAGTGTGGGAATCAACGTATACCTGGCAAAATGCTCACATACAGCAACCAAGTGAACTTGAAAAGGGGGTTCTGAGTGTGCTTTTGAGTTCTTCTTCTCTTCTTTGTTAAAGTTGGGAGGGACTTTTAATTTTATAATTGCTGATGATTTGATAAATCTTTGATGCTACATGGCATGATGTATTCGGTTTCTAGAGAAGGATTGGGAGAACTAACACTTTTAGGGAGGCTCTTTTGGAGAGTTTGACTTTAATATATAGACTAGGGGTCTCCACCTTTTTCTGTAATGAGAGCTACTTTTGGTACTAATATTATTAGCACTGCAATAGTGTCCTCATCAGACAATATAAATTAGTGGCCACTATATGCGTGGTTACCAACAGTCAGGTAATAACATTTGTAAACATTCTACACAAAGCCACATGATTTATCACTCAAATATCAGCTTTAAATATATGTTAGAAATTCTGCCATTTCCCTTAAAATATTAGCTCATGAGTTCTGAAAATAAACACATTTTTATCTAAAATACAGACTCAACTTTGGTATGCATAAATTATTTCAGCAAAGAAAAAGCTTTTACTTAGTTTGGTTGGCAGCACACAGAAGAGCTACTTACAGGTAGCTGGAAAGTGACTCTCATTTTTTCTCTGGTGCTTCCCATACAGTCGTACAATCATCCAGTTACTGTGAGAAAGTGCCCTCTTTCTGCATGGTTGCCCTCACTTTTTGCTGAATTGCTGTGTGCTTTGACTGAGTGTGCCCTGGGCTCCTGCTAATCAGGTACCCAGGGCCTATGTTCTTTTCCTAAAACTATATTAAAGCCTAAACCCAATTTGCATCTCTGGTCACCGGTCATCCCCTGGTAAATGGTACCACCGGTACCCAGGGCACTGTGACCAGAGAAGGCTTCTAAGGGCTGCTGCACTTATTGTGCCACCCTTAGAGGTCCTACCCTTACACACACACCGCCTTGGCAGGCTGAGTGTTTTGGTGCAGAACAAAGTGAAGAGTCGACATGGCACACATCTCTGTGTGCCATGCCTACAACCCACTGCCCTGGCATAGATCAGTCACCCCTCTAGCTGGGTGCACTATACCAGTGGTGAAGGTACAGGTGCATGAGCCCTGTACCCCTACGGTGTCTAAGTCCATTGTTAGACATAGTAAGTGCAGTGCTGCCATTATGAGTAAATGGTGCTGGGAGTTTGTCATTAGCAACTCCACAGCATCATAATGGCTACACTGAAAACTGAGAGGTTTGGTATCAAACTTCTCAGCACATTAAGCCCAAACTGATGCCAGTCTGGGATTTGATGAAAAATGCACACAGAGGACAACTTAGAGATGCCCCCTGAAAACTAACCCACCACTAGTATCCGGACTGAGGGGCTGCTTTCAGCTGCCACCACCAGACATGTTTCTGGACCCATAGGTCGAGAGCCTGCTGCTCTCTGGGGCCTGAAACAATGCATATCCTGGGATGAGATGCCAGCCTCCTCCCCCAGGATTGGCAGGGTTCACGAAGGGGAAGATTCAAAGGCTTGCCGCCTTTGTGAGCTTACCCAGGCCACTTGCTGCTTTCAGCAACTGGTCCCCACTGGTTCTGACCCCCACTTTGGGCTGGAGAACCAGCAGGAAAAGCAAGTGAGGATGAGAGGTGTGCCCACCTCTGCCAACTCCACCACTCAGGTGGGGGAGGCGAGGTGAAGAACAACTCCCAGTCCCTGCCATCTTGCAGATGTGGGACAGGTTCATGCACCCCTCATACTGGAGGGTGGCATAATAGGGGGTGTACCCACCCCAGGGAAGGGACCAATTGGTCCCTGCCTTTTAAAAACCTGTAACACTCCTAAATCTAGTATTTATGGGCACCCTGGCCCTGAACCTTGCTTCCTCAGTCAAGAAGAAACTACAAGGAGAAGAAGAAGAAGGACCGAAAAGCCATGTGTGTCCTGCAGCCAGCAACCTCAAAAACCCTGGAGGACCTCCCTGCCTTCAACCCCAAAGACGTTGTCTCCCGTGAACACCGGATTTGTTCATCTGCAACCTCTGGCTGCTGCCGGACACCGGTGTGTACAGACACATGCATGCATGCTCTCTGGAATATGGTGAGACCTTCAACAGACACATTGAAAAAGTTGCTGCTTTGTATATGGCTAGGCCCAGCACTCTGAGTAGTTGCTGAATAGTGAAACCGCAGGGCAAAAGTGAGGTTTAGGACATGTTGGCAGAGGGAATAGTGATTAGGTTAGTTCGTATTGGTCTGTGGAGATGAACTCTTCAAGTATGCCGCATAATTGTAAGTGTTTCTTTAAAATGGAAAGTGCAGCCTGTCAAGTTTAAGGGACTTTTTAGTCTTATGAGTGAGGTATGTGTCTGCATGCACATGTATTCTCTCATGTGTTATGTCTATACAGATGATAGAGGTATAAAACTTTGGTATACAGGTATCTGTATGTTTCTTTTATATATGATGCCACTAGGAAAAGGCACAGAGACATGCATGCCATGTAATCCCTCAGACATTAACCATAGATGTGTGCAATCACCCAGGCACTACTATCCCACTCAAACATTCAGTCAGGCACTACCCATGCTCTTATCTACTCACTCTGGTACTACTGATGCACTCATAGAATGGCCCAAGCATTACCCTTACACTATTGTTTTCTCTCAGGTGCTTTCCATACTGTCATACAATCATCCAGTTACTATCACTGCAGTCATAGAATCACTCAGGCAGTGCCCATGCACTTTTTTTATTCTTTCAAGTAATACTCATACACTCATGTCTTCAACTATGCGTTAGCCTTGCACTCATGGTTTGTCCAAGGTATTTCCCATGCACTGATCAAATTACCTATTTAGTACTGCTTCTCTCATGCAATCACCCAGGCAGTACTCTTGCACTGAACATTTGACTCAGGCACTACTCATCATCAGTCATCTATTCTCTTGGGCACTACTCACTACCCATTTATTTGTATGTTTCTTTGATATATGATGGCACTTGTCTCTTTTGTTCCTATCTTGCTTGTTGTTGCAGCCCTCTTCCCTGTTTCTGCACCTCTCTTATCTCTTTCTACATCCCTGTTCTGTCTTTCTAGACTTCTCTTCCATCTTTCTTCACTTGTCTTGCCTTTTTCTGTGTATGTGTTGCTTCTTCTGAGTTATAAATGCAATACGAATTTAATTGTAATTTTGCACATAGTAGTTTTTTAAAAATTGAAATGTTATTAATTTTGAAATTTTAATTAATGTACTGAAATAAAGAAACTATTATTTGTTTTTTAGGAAGATATTTTATTTGTATTAGAAATAAAAGATGGCAAGAAAACATGAAAAGAGAAGAGAACAAAGGAAACAAAAGTACTTAACGAAAACTAAAACGAGTGCAGTAGAAAAAAATCAAAAGGATGCCGGGGATAAAGTGACTTCTGGTAAGAGAAATAAACAATTTATTTAAAAAGTTGTGGAGAGATTGAACGATCCAAATACGAACCAGAGAAGTAAAGACATTTTTTTAATAAAGTGAAAGCAAATAAAGAAACAGGATGGAAAAGAAGCTCATGTACTCATGTAACAAAAAAACAGAAACAATTTCAGGGCATATGTGTACGTATGTTTCATGATAGAGTAATTCAAAATGTATTAAAAGATTGTAAAAAGTATAAAAAAGATCTGTGGCATATAAGAAAAAGTAACAGATTGAAAGTGTAGTAGATACTGCTTTTAAATTGAAACAAAAATTATTTATATCAGTATTGAAGAGAATGAAACATTGAATAAAACAATGCTGTTTATGAAGGAGAAAAGCAAAAGAAAAAGACTTGTTCATATAAGTAACTTTGGCAAAACTTTTTCTGGTGAATGGAAGCATACTTCTAGTACTGAGCCATTCTTTAACGAAGAAAGCTATTTTCCATAAAATAATTCAGTTCATGCAGTTGATACCAGTGGTCACTGTTATGAAATGAAAAATGGTTGTCCAATTGAAAAGGAAAAGATGGTTCCTAGAGATGTTGAAGAAGTAATAGCTGAAGAAGTTCAAGGGAGAAGCACAAAAGCTCCATTGTATAAGCAGGAATGTAGTAATATTTGTAGTATTCGGCAGGAATCTATTGATATATTATGAGTTTTCTAACGAGATTATGCCAAAAAAAGGTGTTAAAAAGAAGATTAAGATGTTGCAAGGACTAGATCCTTGTAAAGTGAGCAAATATACTAAGTTGCAGGGTCATTCTCGAAGTATTTTTCATCATTTAAGAATGTTAGCAGCACATCACTATAAAGTCCTGCATTATCTTTAAGTGCAATGAATGCAGCTCTTTTGCATGGTTCAGTATCGGATGTAAAAAAGCGTTGGGGATGATATACTTTGGTTCACAAGAGGAGTGTAGAGAAAGCAAAATCTTGAGTGTAGGTGTTGAAGAACAGGTAGAAGATATTAGTACTGAGAAGTTTTCAGGAGAAATTAAAAAGTTTGAGATACTTTCATGTGAAAAACCAAACTGTGTTTGTATTTGTTGTCGACGTACTCACTATAGAAGTCAAACTAGGAATGTTGATGTGTATTTAAAAAGTGAAAAGGAAAATAATGATAAGTGGGAGCAATTTGGTGCTTATTTGTTGGTGGAAGGTAGTTTTGAGTTGGGTACTGATCAATGTATTTGTAAATATTATTACAATAAATTAGAAGAGAACAAAATGCCAGCTAGAGCAGTACATAACAGTACATAACAACTTAGAGTTGGTAGCTATTCCTCCAGAACTGGCAGATTTAAATTCATATGATTCCATTCTTATTCAATCAGTGCACCCGTTTCAGGCTATTGTTATCATGGAGCCTAAAACAGGTAAGCTTCCTCCAACCGATTTACAAAGAGGTCTGAAAGGAAGAGTTGTCGACTTACCTTAAGATTTTAAGAAAAATATTGAAACTGTTGGTATAGAGAGAGAAGAAAGTGAGCCTGTAGTTATTCTAGTTAATGGTGTACCAACAAAGAGTCGGAAAATATGGCAAGAGTTAGTAGATGTCACCAAAATTCAAAAGGCTACTTTATATCTTGTACAGAACAATATTTATTATAAAACTGTAAATATGGAAGAACGGGCAATATGTTTAGAGGATGAAACAGAAATTTCAACTGGCCAACTAGAAAAAGTGGACAACTCTAGGAGTGAAGAGATTTACGAACATTACAGTATACATCCTCTACATTCAAAAGAAGTGATTGGAAACACTATTGAATTATTTCAAATGAAGAAAGCAAAAGAAACTCCCATGAGTGTATGGGAAAAACGTTTAGAAGCTTGCTGTTTTCTACAGCTGTTCCCCACTGGAGAAGGTGGCCGATATGATGAACGAGTAGTACAGATTCCAGCTTCAGAATACTGTCTTGACCAGATTGTACTCAGAAGAATCAAGATTTCGACAGTGTATTCCATTTATATTTCATCTTCTATTTGAAAGTGAATTGTCTGGACTATCATATGCAGTGAATCACATATTAAAAACAGAATTTCATCTTACACAAGTTTCTGAAAAGGAATTTATGGGCAAAGTTCAACAAAGAGATGAGTATTTGAAATCTCAGTTAATTAGTTTGATGGCTTGTCAACCTTGAACTAATGAGGATTGGTATCGTCGCTGCGGAGAACTTACATGTATGTTAAGAAACTTAGCTACTCCTACATGGTTTGTTATGCTTACCTGTGCTAAATACGCATGGGACGATTCACTTGAATTTCTACGACAAGCAAATTCAAATGTCAAGAATATTTAATTGAAAACAGCTGGAGGCCTGTGTTCTTGGGATCCTGTGAAGGTGTGCAGGTATTTTAATCATAGGTTCCAAGCTATGATGTATTTTATCTCCAATAAAAATAATCCACCTCTTGGGGAAGTTACTGATTTCTTTTGGAGAAAGGAGTACCAATCGAGAGGTGCTCCTCATATACAAATGGTATTATGGATTAAGGATGCACCTAAATTTGGAACCAATTCTAATAAAACTGTTTTGACTTTCACTGACGACTATGTAACCTGTGCTATTCCAAAAGAAGGGGGAGAACAGAGGATAAGAGAACAAGTTTTACGGTTTCAGAGTCATCGATGTGGAAAATATTGTCAACGAAAAATACAAGTCAAAGGGAACATTTAGACAAAATGTTGTTTTGGATTCCCATGTCCAGTAATTTCAAAAGGAAGAGTCAATAGTTTTATGTCAGCAGTAAGACATGCTATGAATCGAAAATCTCTGAAGAATACATACAACATAAAAATAACTGAAGATTCAAAGTATATTAATGACTACAATCCAGTGATTTTGACAATGTGGAATGCAAACATGGATATCCAGCATGTTGCGGATAATTCAATTGCTGTTGCTCGCTACATTACGTCATATATAACTAAATCTGAAAAGACAGAGTTGAAGGAAATGTTTAAAGAAATTTCACAAGAGACGAGTCTTAGTTACAAATTGTATAGCTTTAGTTTGAAGATGCTTTCCCATCGAGAGATTGGACCCTACGAATGTTTGGATCGGTTGACCTCTGCGAGTTTATATTCAAAGTCACGAGGAATCATTTGGGTAAGTCTAGGTATTGTGGCTACACAAAATAGAGTTTTGGAATCTCTACAAGAAATTGAATACTTAGAATTGAATGAACCAGAAAGTACAGATATTGTTAAAACTAATATGCTGAATTGGTACTATCCCAAAAGAAGCCCACATCTGGAAAACATATGTCTCTATGAAGATCTGCAACATTACAGCTTTAAGAGAAATGTTACAGAAAATATAAATGGAGAAAAATATGCAGTAATTGGATGTGATGGATGTTTGGTAAAACATGCCTAAGAAAATCCTATTAACCACAGGAAATTCAGTTGCGAAACACTAGATAAAGGGAATTTTTCTATTTAGCACCTCTGTAACTCTTCTAGCCTTGGCGTAAAGAAAAGGAACTACTTTGAGATTTTGACTGCTATGAAGATTCTTTTAATGCATGTAAAGATAGCATTCAATGCACAATTTTTCCAATGTATCTACAAATGTTAAAAGAAGAGATTGACAAATAGCTAGAGACAGTTCTCAAGATAGTCAAAGTTCTGCTCCACTAAGTCAAGATCCACTAGGACAACCAATTCTTGAAAATGAAGTAGCAATAGCCATGAATGAAGTAGAAAAAGCAATGCAACAAGCACAACTGGATATTATTGAGGTGGAAAACTTAGAAGAAAAAATAAATATTGAACAAAAATAAATATATCAGCAAGTGATACAACAGATACAGCATGGTTTACTGCATGAAAAAAAAAGAATTCCAATGCACATCATTTAATCCTATTCGAATGTACATCAGTGGGCAAGCATTTATCTTGTGTTGTAACAGCTCCAATTGGATTAGCAGCACACAACATTAAATGATTACTTTACATCGATTACTCATGCTACCAGCTGAACATGAAAATAAATTAGAATATCACTAGCTATCTGGAGAAGCTTGTTATGAAGTTTCAAGAGTACTGAAGAAAATGAAACTTCGAATCATTGATGAGGTGTGCATGGTCTCAAACTTAATGCTTGTCTTTGTACACTTGAGAATGCAACAGATTTTAAAAACAGATTATGATGTTCTGTTTGGAGGAAAACATGTAATTGTATTCGGCGATCTACTATAGCTTGCTCCTGTGAAAGGGCAACCAGTCTTTAAAACACTTTTCCATGAAGCCACTATGAAATCTTTGGGAAGTATTGGAAATCTGAACATTTGGTCTCATTTTGAACATAAAGAACTTATTAAGAATATGTGACAAGCAAGTGATAAACATTATGGAAACATTCTTCAAGATATAAGAATTGGTGTTTTGACAAAACATGGTAAAGAAGCTTTACAAAGTCAGCTACTAATGAACTTGTTTGCAAATGAAAACATAGCACCTAAAATAATGTACAAACAAATTGGAGAAAAGAAGTCTATAGTTTGCCTAATGCCTACACTGCAAGAGTGTTCTACATTCAATCAAGAACTTTTGAAATTGGAAAAACAACCAGTAGTGAAAATGGAAGCTATTGATACAATGGATCACATAGGAGTCACTATTCTTCTCTAAGAGAAATTATAGTCAAAATTGTATTCTTTGGAAAAGTCTGTGTCTAAGACGGCAGGTTTAGAAAAGATTTTATATATATATGTGAACTGTTGAGTAATTTTACAACGTAATTTGGATGTAGAAAAGGGTTTAGTAAATGGAGCAATGGGAAAAGTTGTTGATTTTCTTAATTATCAGAACAGAGATTGAATTGAATTTTTGAAGATTAAATTTGATCAGATTTAAGAGGTAAAACAGATTGGACGTTGTGCTGTTGCTTGTAAAAGACTTGTGTGTTCGTAGAAAACAGTTTCCTCTTTCTTTAGCATATGCAGTAACCATTCATAAATCACAAGGTTTAAGTGTAGACAGTGCTTTGGTAAATATTGGCAGTACAGTGTTTAAAGAAGGCATGGCATGGCATATGTTGCATTGTCTCGAGTAAGAACATTATCTGGTTTGTATTTGATTGATTTTGATGAGAAAAAGATTAGTGCTGATGCAAATTGTGTAAGAGAGTACAATCGATTAAGAAGACTTTATGCTCCTCACTTAGGTGAATATCCTGTGAAATGTATAGTATGTCCAAAATGAAAATATGACAAACATTAACCCTGGGCGTAGTTCGCGAAGTAGCGCTACGCGTAGCTACGCAAAGTGCACTTCACACTACGCGAGCTACGTGTAGCACTTCGCGAACTGCGTAGTGCCCTGTTCGCACTGTGCAAGATGTGGTTTTCAATGATTGCACAGTGCGGACAAGTGCAATCATTGAAAATGGCATCTTGTACAGTGCGAGCTGTAGTTTTCTGCCGCTCGAGTAGATTTTTACTCGAACGGCAGCTTTCTCAACGCGGACTGGTTGCTTCTCATCGCGAGCGGTCGCGAACATATGTGACCACTCACAATGAGAAACCTGACCTCCCCGCGTTGAGAATCTTGCCGGGAGGTTTATTTTCCACGCTCGCGATTGCCAACTTGATGTTGCTGATCACGAATGAGGAAAAAGTCTCGCCGGGATGTCATTTTGCTTGCTCGCGGTCACCAACTTGACGTTGAGGACCGCAAGCGAGCAAGAAATGACCGCTGCACCATGCAACGCTACGCTACGCGTGTTTGCACTGTGCTACGTTCAATTTGCGTAGTGCGAAGTAGCGCAAACTTCGCAAACTACGCGAGCGCAGCGTAGTGCTTTGCCCAGGCTTAACAAACATTCTAGTGAGAAAAAAAACAATTGAAGGGAATCATGAAGGTGCAAAGAAATGAAAATTAAATCTGTTGATATTGTAGGATACCAGTTAGAAAATAGTTCAGGTTTCAACTGCTAGAAGATATACATCATAAAAATATGGAAAATCGAGAAAAAAGATTCTGCTCTTTATTATGTTATTTTTTTTTAAGTTGGTAACTGACAGAACTAAAATCCATACTGATACTGGCATTTGGCATCTGTTGGATATATGTACTGGTTCTTCGCAATTTACACTCAAGATGCACAAGAATTTCTTATGTTTATGCTTGCAGTATTGAAAGATGAAGGAATGGAAATTGAAAATTTGTTTGGACTAAGTTACAGATGAGAACATAAATGTGAAGAGTGTTCATTTTCTTCTACCACGGAAATAGACAGTGAACGATTCATATACTTGACGATACCAGATTGCAAATGAGTGTCTTTTAAAAAGTTAAAAAATACAGCTAATCAAGATATGAAATGTTCTGATTGTAAATCAGAAATGTTGTCAACATTATATATAGAAAGATTTGGAAAATATGTCATTTTAATGCTACAACGTTGTAGAGCAGATGGAAGAATTTTGGAAACCAAATTTTGTGGCAAGTCACGTATCAATTTCAGGAAGAACTTTTAAACCAGTGGCTATTATTTTTCATTATTCACTACAACATCTGGACACTATAATGTATATTTAAAGTGCAATAAAGGATGGCCTCATTGTAATGATGCCCATTTGGAATTCAAATGTCGGTTGCCTTACGAATTACCATATTCATATCTGATATTTATGATGCCAAAGTTTTGAAAACATCATTCGGCCTTTTGAGAAGATGTGTACACGAATTAACACGTTTATTTTGGATATTTTCAATGCATATAGATTTGGAAACATTATTCGACCTACTGGGAAGATGTGAACAATTACTGTTTGGATTATTGTTTGTGCTAATTCTTATTGCCTTTCAAAAATTGTGTTTGAAAGAAGTAGCTTATATATTTGATCTTTATATCATACGTGATATAAGTGAGAGTATATTTTACAAAATATACTTACAGAAATAAATGTTTTAATGTAGTTGAAGAATGTAATTTAGAAACTGTAGATACGTAAGGAGGTAGTTGAATTTGTAAATATTTTCAATCCAGATTTTGTTTTTTTTTACAATTTCATTGATTGTATTTTTTCACCGCTGTTATATGATGATCTACACTGAAATCACGTGTATGGTAAAATTCAGTAGAATCTAAAATCAGCAAAAAATGTAAACTGAATATGTTATGTAATTCTAAAATGTTGTTGTGTTCTTAAAAATATAATATATGTAATAAGATTTTCTTTTTCTTTTTTTACTGGAAGTAATACTACAGTTTGAAAAGATTTTACATTCAGTATACAACGAAACTACTGTAAGATAGTTTCACTGAGTTTTGAATCTTCTTTAATAAAAAAGGTAAGATGAAATAATGTAATAAGCATGATAATATGAACTAATATTTATAGTTGCTTACACTGCACTCGTCCATTTTTTCAAACACTACCCATGCACTCATCTATACAGTGAGGTACTATTCCCGCACTCCTGTTATCACCCATGCACTATCCATGCCATCATCAAATCACCCAGGCACTACCCATGCACACATGCAAATACCCATGCACTCTTTCAATCACTCAGGCAGTACTCGGTCACTCCTCCAATCACCCAGGCATTACCCGTGCACTCATGCAATCCCCCTGGTATTACCCATGCACTTCTTCTATCACCTGGCCATTACCCATGTACTTATAAAATCATCCCTGCACAACCCTTGTACTCCTCTAATCACCCAGGCACTACCCCTGCACTCATGCAATCAACCAGGCACTACCTATGTACTCATGCAATAACTCAGGTACTACCTTTGCACTCATGCAATCACCCAGGCACTATCCATGCACTCCTTCAATCACCCAGCCAATACCCATGCACTCATGCAATCACCCAGGCATTACCCATGCAGTGTTTCAATCACTCAGGCAGTACCCATGCATTCCTCCAATCACCCACTCAATACCCGTACACTCATTCAATGACCCAGGCACTCTTCAAATTATCCAGGCACCATCCATGCACTGCAACTATCACTAAAGCAGGCATTACCTATGCACTCATGGAATAATGCTACCACTACCCATGCAGCCATCCATCTACCCAGGCGTTACCCATACACTCTTCCAAACACCCAGGCACTACCCATGCAGTCCTTCAATCACCCAAGCACTACCCATGCACTCATGCAATCACCCAGGCACTAATCATGCACCCATACATGCACGCAGGCACTTCTGCAGCACTCATGCAATCATGCAAGCACTAGTTGTGCAATCATGCAATCACCCTGACACTATCCATGCACTCCTCCACTCACCCAGGCACTACCCATGCACTCATGCAATCACCCAGGCATTACCCATGCACTCCTTCTATCACCCAGCCACTACCCATGCACTTATGAAATCACCCAGGAACTATCCATGCACTCCTCCAATCATCCAGCCAATGCCCATGCACGCATGCAATCACCCAGCCATTACCTGCGCAGTGTTTCAATCACTCAGGCAGTACCCATGCACTCCTCCAATCACCCACTCATTACCTGTACACTAATGTAATAACCCAGGCACTACCCTTGCACTCTTCAAATTATCCAGGCACTATCCATACACTCCAAATATCACTGAAGCATGCATTACCTATGCACTCATGGAATAATGCTGCCACTAACCATACAGTCGTCCATACATCCAGGCATTAACCATACACACTTCCAAACACCCAGGCACTCTCCATGCAGTCCTTCAATCACCCAAGCACTACCCATGCACTCATGCAATCACCTAGGTACTACCCATGCACTCATACATTCACTCAGGCACTTCTGCTGCACTCATGCAATCGTGCAAGCACTAACTGTGCACTCATGCAATTAACCAGGCACTATCCATGTACTCCTCTAATTACCCAGGCTCTAACCATGCACTCATGAAATCACCCAGGCATTACCCGTGCACTCATGCAGTCACCAAGCCATTACCCACGCACTAACATCACCAAGCCACTACCCATACACGTATAAAGTCACCAGGTACTACCTTTGCACTCCTCTAATCACCCAGGCACTACCCCTGCAATCATGCAATCAACCAGGTACTACCTATGTACTCTTGCAATAATCCAGCCAATACCCATTCACTCATGCAATCACCCAGGCATTACCCATGCAGTGCTTCAATCACTCAGGCAGTACCCATGCACTCCTCCAATCACCTACTCATTACCTAAACACTCATGCAATATCCCTGGCACTACCCTTGAACTCTTCAAATTATCCAGGCACTATCCATGCACACCAACTATCACTGAAGCAGGTATTACCTATGCTCTCATGGAATAATGCTGCCTCTACCCATTCAGTCATCCTTGTACCCAGACATTACCCATACACTTTTCCAAACACCCAGGCACTACCCATGCAGTCATTTAATCACCTAAGCACTACCCATGCACTCGTGCAATCACTCAGGCAGTACCCATGTAATCATACCTGTACTCAGGCTCTTCTGCTGCACTCATGCAATCATGCAAGCTCTACATGTGCACTCATGCAATCACCCAGGCACTACTCATACACTACTCCAATCACCCTGGCACTAGTTATGCACTCATGCAATCACTCAGGCACTATCAATGCAGTCCTCCATGTACCCAAGCATTACCCATGTACTCTTGCAATCATGCAAGCTCTACCCCTGCACTCATGCAATCACCCCCACACTACCTATGCAGTCATGCAATCACGCAGGCACTACCCATGCACTCATACATGCACTCAGGCAGTTCTGCTGCACTCATGCAATAATGTACGCAGTACCTGTGCACTCATGCAATCACAAGGTACTATCCTTGCACTCATGCACTCATGCAATCATGCAATCACCCAGGCACTACCCCTGCACTACTCTAGTCACCCAGGCACTACCCCTACAGTCATGCAATCCCCCAGGCATTACCCTTGCACTGCTTCAATCCCTCAGGCAGTACCCATGCACTCCTCCAATCACTCAGACATTACCCATACACTCATGCAATCACCCAGGCATTACCCATACACTCTTGCAATCACCCAGGCATTACCCATGCACTCCTTTTATAACCCAGCCACTACCCATGCACTTATACAATCACCCAGGCACTACCCTTGCACTCTTCTAATCACTCAGGCACTACCCCTGCACTCATGCAATCAACCAGGCACTACCTATGTACTCATGCAATAATCCAGGCACTACCCTTATACTTATGCAATCACCCAGGCACTACCCATGCACTAATACATGCACTCAGGCACTTCTGTTGTACTCATGCAATCATGCAAGCACTACCTGTGCACTAATCACCCAGCCATTACCCAGGCACTCCTATCATCAAGACACTACCCATGCACTTATAAAATCACCCAGGCACTATCCATGCACTCCTCCAATCACCCAAGTACTGCCCTTGTACTCACACAATCACCCAGGCATTACCTGTGCAGTTATGCAATCACCCAGGCATTACACATGCACTCCTCCAATCACCCAGGCACTACTCATGCACTCATGCAATCACCCAGGCACTACCCATGCACCCCTTCAATCACCTAGGCACTATCCATACACTCCTCCAATCACCCGGGCACTACCCATGCACTCATGCTATTACACAGGCACTACCCATGTACTCATGCAATCACCAATGCACTACCTATGCAGTCAGGCAATCACTCAGGCACTTCCCATGCACTCATACATGCATTCAGGCACTTCTGCTGCGCTCATGCAATCATGCAAGCACTAACTGTGCACTCATGCAATCACCCAGGCATTACTCATGCACTCCTCCAATCATCCAGGCAATACACTTGTACTTCTCTAGTCACCCAGGTACTACCCCTGCAGTCATGCAATCAACCAGGCACTGGCTATGTACTCATGCAATAACCCAGGCACTACCCTTGCACTCATGCAATCACCCAGGCACAATCCATGCAATCCTCCAATCACCCAGGCACTACCCATGCACTCATACATGCACTCAGGCAGTTCTGCTGCACTCATGCAATAATTTACGCAGTACCTGTGCACTCATGCAATCACAAGGCACTATCCTTGCACTCATGCACTCATGCAATCACCCAGGCACTACCCCTGCACTACTCTAGTCACCCAGGCACTACCCCTACAGTCATGCAATCCCCCAGGCATTACCCTTGCACTGCTTCAATCCCTCAGGCAGTACCCATGCACTCCTCCAATCACTCAGACATTACCCATACACTCATGCAATCACCCAGGCATTACCCATACACTCTTGCAATCACCCAGGCATTACCCGTGCACTCCTTTTATAACCCAGCCACTACCCATGCACTTATAAAATCACCCAGGCACTACCCTTGCACTCTTCTAATCACTCAGGCACTACCCCTGCACTCATGCAATCAACCAGGCACTACCTATGTACTCATGCAATAATCCAGGCACTACCCTTATACTTATGCAATCACCCAGGCACTACCCATGCACTAATACATGCACTCAGGCACTTCTGTTGTACTCATGCAATCATGCAAGCACTACCTGTGCACTAATCACCCAGCCATTACCCAGGCACTCCTATCACCAAGACACTACCCATGCACTTATAAAATCACCCAGGCACTATCCATGCACTCCTCCAATCACCCAAGTACTGCCCTTGTACTCACACAATCACCCAGGCATTACCTGTGCAGTTATGCAATCACCCAGGCATTACACATGCACTCCTCCAATCACCCAGGCACTACTCATGCACTCATGCAATCACCCAGGCACTACCCATGCACCCCTTCAATCACCTAGGCACTATCCATACACTCCTCCAATCACCCGGGCACTACCCATGCACTCATGCTATTACACAGGCACTACCCATGCACTCATGCAATCACCAATGCACTACCTATGCAGTCAGGCAATCACTCAGGCACTTCCCATGCACTCATACATGCATTCAGGCACTTCTGCTGCGCTCATGCAATCATGCAAGCACTAACTGTGCACTCATGCAATCACCCAGGCATTACTCATGCACTCCTCCAATCATCCAGGCAATACACTTGTACTTCTCTAGTCACCCAGGTACTACCCTTGCAGTCATGCAATCAACCAGGCACTGGCTATGTACTCATGCAATAACCCAGGCACTACCCTTGCACTCATGCAATCACCCAGGCACAATCCATGCAATCCTCCAATCACCCAGGCACTACCCATGCACTCATGCAATCACCCAGGCATTACCCATGCACTCCTCCAATCACCCAGACACTACCCATGCACTCGTGCAATAAGTCAGGCACTACCATTGCAGTCCTCCAATCATACAGACCCTACTCATGCACTCATACAATCACCCAGTCATTACCCATGCACACATGCACTCACCGAGGCATCACCCATGGAGTGCTTTAATCACTCAGGCAGTACCAATGCACTCCTCCAATCACCCACTCCTTACCCGTACACTCATGCAATAACCCTGGCCACTACCCTTGCACTCTTCAAATTATCCATGCACTATCCATGCACTCCAACTATCACTGAAGCAGGCATTACCTATGCACTCATGGAATAATGCTGCCACTACCCATGCAGTCATCCATGCACCCAGTCATTACCCATTCACTTTTCCAAACACTCAGGCACTAAACATGCAGTCCTTCAATCACCCAAACACTACCCATGCACTCGTGCAATCACTCAGGCAGTACCCATGCACTCATACATGTACTCGGGCACTCCTGCTGCACTCATGCAATCATGCAAGCACTACCTTTGCACTCATGCAATAACCCAGGCATAATCCGTCCACTCTTGCAATCACCCAGGCATTACCCATGCACTCCTTTTATAACCCAGCCACTACCCATGCACTTATAAAATCACCCAGGCACTACCCTTGCACTCTTCTAACCACCCAGGCACTACCCCTGCATTTATGCAATCAACCAGGCACTACCTATGTACTCATGCAATAATCCAGGCACTACCCTTATACTCATGCAATCATCCAGGCACTACCCATGCACTAATACATGCAGTCAGGGACTTCTGCTGCTCTCATGCAATAATGCAAGCACTACCTGTGCACTCATGCAATCACCCAGGCACTATCCATGCACTCTTCCAATCACCCAAACACAACTCATGCACTCATACGATCACCCAGGCATTACCCGTGCACTTATGCAATCACCCAGGCATTACTCATGCACTCATCCAATCACCCAGGCCCTACTCATGCACTCATGCAATCACCCAGGCTAAATCCATGCACTCCTCCAATCACCCATACACTATCCATGCACTCATGCAATCACACAGGCACCACCCATGCACTCATACATTCACTCAGGCTCTTCTGCTGCACTCATGCAATCATGCAAGCACTAACTGAGGACTCATGCAATTACCCAGGCACTATCCATGCACTCCTCCAATTAACCAGGCACAAACCATGCACTCATGAAATCACCCAGGCATTACCCGTGCACGTATACATTCACCCAGCCATTACCCAGGCACTCCTATCACCAAGCCACTACCCATGCACTTATAAAATAACCCAGGTACTACCCTTACACTCCTCTAATCACCCAGGCACTACCCCTGCATCCATGCAATCAACCAGGCACTACCTATGTACTCATGCAATAATCCAGGCAGTACCATTGCACTCATGCAGTCACCCAGCCAATATCCATGCACTCATGCAATCACCCAGGCATTACCCATGCAGTGCTTCAATCACTCAGGCAGTACCCATGCATTCCTCTAATCACCCACTCATTACCCAAACACTCATGCAATAACCCAGGCACTACCCTTGCACTCTTCTTCAAATTATCCAGGCACTATCCATGCACTCCAACCATCACTGAAGCAGGCATTACCTATGCACTCATGGAATAATGTTGCCTTTACCCATGCAGTCATCTATTTACCCATGCATTACCCATACACTTTTCCAAACACCCAGGCACTACCCATGCAGTCCTTTGATCACCCAAGCACTACCCATGCACTCATGCAATCACTTAGGTAGTACCCATGCACTCATACCTGTAGTTAGGCTCTTCTGCTGCACTCATGAAATCATGCAAGCACTACCTATGCACTCATGCAATCACCCAGGCACTACCTATGCAGTCCTCCATGTACCCAAGCATTACCCATGTACTCTTCCAATCACCCAGACATTACCCCTGCATTCATGCAATCACTCACATACTACCTATGTAGTCATGCAATTACTCAGGCCCTACCCATGCCCTCATATATGTACTCAGGCAGTACTGCTGCACTCAAGCAATCATGCAAGCACTACCCATGACCTCATGCAATCACCCAGGCACTACACTTGCACTACTCTAATCACCCAGGCACTACCCCTGCAGTCATGCATTCACCCAGGCATTACCCATGCACTGCTTCAATCACTCAGGCAGTACCCATGCACTCCTCCAAATCCCTCAGACATTACCCATGCACTCCTTCTATCACCCAGCCACTACCCATGCACTTATAAAATCAACCAGGCACTACCCATGCAGTCATGCAATCACCCAGGCACTACACTTGCACTAATCTAATCACCCAGGCACTACCCCTGCAGTCATGCATTGATCCAGGCATTACCCATGCACTGCATCAATCACTCAGGCAGTACCCATGCACTCCTCCAATCATGCAGGCACTTCATATTCACTCATGCAATAAGCCAGGCACCACCCTTGCAGTCATACAATCACTCAGACACTACTCATGCACCGACACAATCACCCAGTCATTACCCTTGCGCTGATGCAATAACCAAGGCATTACGCTTGCACTCTTCAAATTTTTCAGGCACTATCCATGCACTCCTACTATCACTCAAGCAGTACACATGCACTCACAAAAACATCCAGGCATTACCCATGCATTCATGCAATCATTCATACACAAAACAAGTAGTCCTACAATCACTCAGACAGCATTCTTGCACACATGCAATCACTCAGGTAATTTTTCTATTTTTAACAATATATGTGGTTCCGTAAGAACCGTTTTTTTAAACAATTTTTTTAATTAATTTTTTCATGATTTTTTCTTTTTTTGGGGTGTTTTTCAAACAAAAGAAAATTGAAAACTCCAAAGGAACTGTTTGAGAAAAAAACAGGAAAAGGAAATTTGGGAGCACATTAAAAAAAATTAACATTTATGTGCTTTAATTGCATTGGTAATACCGTCAATGCACTGCTCCCCGATGCAGAGCTGTGCATCACATTTTTTACAGGTTATGGCTGCATCCAACAGTTCCGGTACAATGTGTGGCCTTGGTGTTGCTGGAAGTCCTGAAGAGGAAGTTGAAGGGGCATTAGGATCGTGTTCTGCTGCTTCATTTCTCTCCCTCCTTGTAACTTCTCTTGCTAGATATAAGAGTTGGATAGTCTCCAAATGTTTCTTTATGCTTGATGTTCCACATGAATATTTTTTTATCAGAGCCTCATGAGAGTATTCTCTTGCAGAGGGTACATGTGACTTTTTTGAAGTTCACCTTTTTTTCTCCCTCAGGCTCACTAAAGAAGGCCTACACCACACTTTCCTTCCTTTTCTTCACTGGCTCCACAATGTCATCATGCTCAAGTTCCAGTGGGTCAAAATCTAGATGACTAGATGCCATAGTTTAAAGTAAAAGTTCAAAAACACACACAAATTGGAAAAATGAAGGGAAGTAGAACAAGCAGGTCTTGTCACCAAGACAGACAAATAATAAGAGGGATCAAACAAGTGTTGGATCCTCGCTCTGCCGCACTCGTGAAATTTCATACACTTAATAGTAAACTGAAAAATACTGTTTATAAATTGTTTTCTAAATTATATTAGTGAAAGTCTTGACCCAAAACTTATATTTATAATTTCTACAATGACATGTTATACTTTGGAAATTATGTCGAAATCGCAACTCCAGCGCAACTCCGCAAATGCGCGCCAGCAGGGTTCGCGCACCATGAATCCGCGCACCCATCGAGTAGGCTCGCGTAGGGTGCGCGACTACTTTGTAAAAAAAAAGAAAGCGTAACAATACAAGAAAACAACTTTCACAGAATTAAAAGCACTATTTCAAAAAAATATAAATGTAAGTTGCACATATGAAAAAACAGTGATATGCTTGAGATTGGTGGTTTATATTTGGTAGACGTAACATTCTGAGCACTCAATGAATATTAAACCTTCAAGAGAAAAGTGAGGTTTAAGACATCTTGGGAGATAGATTAATGATTAGAGTACTTTGTTTAAATCTGTTGTATGGTACAGTCAATGGAAATCTCTTTCTGAACCTTTGTTGGTTCTTTTTTCACATCTCTTGCTTCTTTCTGTACCTTTCTTCCTCTTTCTGGACTTCTGTTGCCTCTTTCTGCATTTCTCTTGATTGTTTCTCCAACTTTCTTTCTCTTCCTATGTAGGCATAGTTAGAAATTAGCATTTAAACAAATGTAGCAAGTCACTGAAAGAAATATAGGTTTCTGGGACGTTATAGTGAGAAATTAGTCTTTAAAAAACCTTTGAAATTCACTGAAAAAACCATAGGGTTCTGGAACGTTATAGTTAGAAATTAGCATTTAAACAACCTTTGAAATTCACGGAAAAAACCATAGGTTCCAGGGACTTTATAGTTAGAAATTATCATTTAAAAAAACCTTAGAAATTCACTGAAAAACCCACAGGTTTCAGTGACGTTATAGTTAGTTGGACATTTCACTCGTACATAACCAGAACAATTCTGCAGTTATAGTTTGTTGAGCTAACTATAACTCGCGCCCCTGCAATGCACTGCTGATGACATCAAATATTACATCACTCATGACATGGTCAATGATATCACTGATGTCATCTCAAATGACCTCACTGATGACATCATCCACATGATATTCTGATGCACCTCCTCACACCCAAATATAACCTTTGAAACACCCACTCTAAAATACAGACTACCATTCTGTAAACAATAGACACACCAATACCAGTTACTATATACCCACTCACTGATTCCTAGGTCTACACACACATCCACTCCCTCATCCATACATTCACTCATACATGCAGTCACTGATCAATACAGCCACCATCATATGCACTCATACATCCATACAGACACCCACATAGTGCCACTCACCCATAGTTACTCACACACCTAGTCAGTTACCCAAAGAATCAATCACAATGCCATTTACTCACCTATACAGTTATACACACATCACCTCACTTATTCATACAGATACTAACACATACTTATTCTCTTATCAATCACTGACACAAGCACACACTCATCCATACAGCTACTCTCACAATCATTTACTCTCACATAGTCACTTATATACTCCAACACTCACTGCCTTTCACATATGTAGTTACTCACACATGTACCACTGAGACATCCATTCACTCACCAACACAGCCATATGCACACTCTGTCACCCATACAACCTCCCCACAGATCCACTCATGAACCCATACACCTGGTGAATCACCCACTCACACATCTATGTACATAGTCACACACACCCCCACCCAGCCACACAGACACTTACGCCTCCATACAGGTACTCAGACAACAAATCAATACCCATATAGACACTTTTGTAGGTACTCACCAACCCATGCAGCTGCATACACACCGACTGAGAGACTGATACAGACATTCGCACAATTTAGTCACTAACCCATGCATTCAGTAAGATGTTCAATCACTTACTTATACAGTCAGTCACGCACCTACTAAATCATCCATTCAGACAGTCATACACCCATTCATTCTTCAATACACCTTGGCTTATATATATATATATATATCTGAAACAAATTTCAACTTTACAGAAACACATGGTTAATCAATAATGTCTTCAGTGATGTCATCAGTGATGTCATTTGAGATGTCATGAGTGATGTCATCAGTGATGTCACTGACCATGTCATGAGTGATGCAACATGTGCTGTCATCAGCAGTGCATTGCGGGGGCAGGAGTTCTTGTTAGCTCAACTAACTATAACTGCTGAATTTCTCTGGTTTTGTACGAGTGCAATGTCCAAATAACTATAACGTCCCAGAAACCTGTGGTTTTATTTATATATGTATATATATATATAAATATATAAATATGTATATATATATATATATATATATATATATATGTTTATATATATATATATATATATATATATATATGTTTATATATATATATATATATATATATATATATATATATATATATAATTCTCCAACAAAGGGAGCCCCCATCCCTGCAGGGCGGTGGCACAAGCATGGAGCAACCGGTGATTTTGAGCACCAAAGAAACAGAGAAGTGAATCCAAACTCAGAAATCACTGGCTTTATTGCGTTTCAAGGGTAGCAGGACATCGCCTTGCGCGTTTCGGCCGTTGGTCATGCCCTTGCTCACAGGTGAGGTAAATCTCTCATTAAGCAAACTTGCACTCTTTTAAACCACAATGATCACGTGACCCAGGGCAAACCTACAATTCCCATAGTGCACCCGGGTTGTTGTTGCAAACTGAGATAGATGTGTAATACAGCCTAATAGCATCACATTACCACAGTCCGATTAAAATCGTTGGCCAGTGCTTAAATCAGAAAAAACGAGTGCACTGTAATGTTCAAAATAAAGTGTCACGTATTTATGCAATGTTCACCTTCAATGTTAAAATTCCTCAAGATGTGCTGCATGTCATATAACCAAGTCTTTGAACACAATACCAGGAAATCCAAGTTGGCAAAAGGAGACGTACCTTCTCTTGTACACCCTTTCCCGCTGCAGTGCAGAAATACCTGGGAAATCATTTTCGTCTGCACGTTGGCGCGCGGGACATGCTCCCTATTTGAATCCAAGGAAACCTCTCCAACAAAGGGAGCCCCCTTCCCTGTAGGGCAGGTTCATGGACACGGGCATGGAGCGACCCGTGATTTTGAGCACCAAAGAAAGAGAGACGGAAAACCCAACTCAGAAATCACTGGCTTTATTGCATTTCAATGGTAGCAGGACATCTCCTTACGCGTTTCGGCCGTTGGTCATGGCCTTGCTCACATCGTGAGGTAAATCTCTCAGTAAGCACACTTGCACTCTTTTAAACCGCAATGATCACGTGACCTGGTGCAAACCTACAAATCCCATAATGCACCCGGGTTGTTATTGCAAACTGAGGTAGATGTGTAAAAAAAGCTTAATACCGTCCAATTACCGCAGTCTGATTAAAATCATTAGCCAGTGCTTAAATCAGAAAAACCTAGTGCACTGTAATGCTCAAAATAAAGTGTCACATATTTATGCAATGTTCACCTTCAATGTTAAAAGTCCTCAAGATGTGCTGCATGTCATATCACCAAGTCTTTGAACACAATGCTAAAAAATCCAAGTTGGCAAAAGGAGACGTACCGCCTCTTGTACTCCCTTTCGCGCTGCAGTGCAGAAATACCTGGGAAATCCTTTTAGTCTGCACGTTGGCGTGTGGGACATGCTCCCTATTCGAATCCAAGGAAAATTCTCCAACAAAGGGAGCCCCCATCCCTGCAGGGTGGCTTCACAGGCACAGGCATGGAGCGACCTGTGATTTTGAGCACCAAAGAAACAGAGCAGTGAAGCCCAACTCAGAAATCACTGGCTTTATTGTGTTTCAAGGGTAGCAGGACATCTCCTTAAGCGTTTCGGACGTTGGTGATGGCCTTGCTCACAGGTGAGGTAAATTTCTCATTAAGCAAACTTGCAATCTTATAAACCACAATGATCACGTGACCAGCTGCAAACCTACAATTCCCATAATGCACCAGGTTTGTTGTTGCAAACTGACGTAGATATGTAACAAGCATTGGCATAGCCAATAGGTCTCGCCTTTGGGACCTTATAAGTATTTAGTTATGCAGCACAATATCATTCGTACAACAGCATCAACTGTTGCATGGCTAAACACTTATAAGGTCCCAAACGCGAGACCTATTGGCTATGCCAATGCTTGTTGAAACTGAAAGGTGCTTCTGTCAGAGACGCAGTGCCACATGTCCATGATCGTTAAAGGTAGCACCAGTTCTACCCACGCAACGACTCCCACTCCATTCCTCATCGGAGGAGCCACGCAGTGAATATATATGTGTGCACCTTTAAATAGGGAAATGAGAAATATTTATATGCTCCTGAAATTAACTAGTGGCAGTAGTTGGCTGCTCTGTGCACATCAAAGGCTCTGCGCTACCTCTGCTTCCTTGCAAGAGGCAGAACTGTCAGTAGTTATGTGTCCTTGTGAGAGGTAGCCGTAGACCTTAGATTCCCCCGACTGACTCACCGTGAGAACAGTGTCGGCAGCAGGTATGTTTCCCCAAGAATCCCTCAGCCAACACGTTCTTTTCACAGGTGTTCTCTGTATAACCCATCCTTACCCGTCACTTCAGTGGATACCGCAGGCACTGTTCTACGGCTAAAGATGGATATACTGAGCATAACCAAGGTGCCTTTTCTGCGCTGCTCGCTCTCCTGGCGTCTCCGCAGTCATCAGAGCAGTACAGCAGGAGATCCAGGAAACGGCAGCGCCACTAACATAGAGAGCGCACTGACAAATATAACCATTGTACGCCCCTTCTCAAAAAACATGACTATGATTTTTCAAAAGGAATGGTTCGTGTTTAGGAGGTTGTATATTGTAAGAGTTCAATATAAACGCTCACTTCGAGTTGGAATAATTGTCTCAAATGCATCAATAAAGTGACGTTAGGCAGAACATGGGGGAAATGACAGCCACAAAGAGATTCCTTGTGATTGGCGGTCATTCATAAGGGCGCCAGTGGTTGGTGAAATAAATTGATAGCGGAAGTTGTCGTTGTTGGATAGTGGTCACTTCCTGTTTATGTTTTGTCCCGTCCGAATCATTAGGTTTCGATCTAGTGCTCCTATTGGGGGTATCTATCGGGCTGAGGAGCAAAAGTAGTTCTCCAAACACCAGTCATGGTCTGTGACAAATGTGAGTGTGACGGCGGGTTTCGACGAAAGTCTTGTTGACGCCATGGCGAAGATATTTCTTCAGCTATGGGGGTGGGAGTATTGTTACGGAGCTGGGATTGTCGCCACATGATGATGATTATTTCTTATGGTGTGGTTTGAAGAAAAACAAGGGAGAGTATAAAGGTAGTGGTGCAAGCGTGGCCCTCACGTGGGCGCAATGCGCTTAATGAGCATGAGGAATGCCATATGGCACCTCTGCTCAAGCGCGCGCCCGCGCACATGCACTGCAAGTTGTAGCCGGCGGTAGCATTTTTTGAAGCCCTTACTTAAAGTCTCGCCAGACCAGCGCAAGCGCTGGGTCAGGCGAGACCTAAAAAAAGCTTAATAGCGTCAAATTACCACAGTCTGTTTAAAATCATTGGCCAGTGCTAAAATCAGAAAAACCGAGTGCACTGTAATGTTCAAAATAAAGTGTCACGTATTTATGCAATGTTCACCTTCAATGTTAAAAGTCCTCAAGATGTGCTGCATGTCATATTACCAAGTCTTTGAACACAATGCCAAAAAATCCAAGTTGGCAAACGGAGACGTACCGCCTCTTGTACTCCCTTTCGCGCTGCAGTGCAGAAATACCTGGGAAATCCTTTTCGTCTGCACGTTGGCGTGCGGGACATGCTCCCTATTCGAATCCAAGGAAAATTCTCCAACAAAGGGAGCCCCCATCCCTGCAGGGTGGCTTCACGGGCATGGGCATAGAGCGACCCGTGATTTTGAGCACCAAAGAAACCGAGAAATGAAGCCCAACTCAGAAATCACTGGCTTTATTGTGTTTCAAGGGTAGCAGGACATCTCCTTAAGCGTTTCGGCCGTTGGTCATGCCCTTGCTCACAGGTGAGGTAAATTTCGCATTAGGCAAACTTGCACTCTTATAAACCACAATGATCACGTGACCCACTGCAAACCTACAATTCCCATAATGCACCAGGGTTGTTGTTGCAAACTGAGGTAGATGTGTAATAAAGCTTAATAGCGTTAAATTACCACAGTCTGATTAAAATCATTGGCATGTGCTTAAATCAGAAAAACGTAGTGCACTGTAATGTTCAAAATAAAGTGTCACGTATTTATGCTATGTTCACCTTCAATGTTAAAAGCCCTCAAAATGTGCTCCATGTCATATCACCAAGTCTTCGAACACAATGCCAGGAAATCCAAGTTGGCAAAAGGAGACATACCTCCTCTTGTACTCCCTTTCGCGCTGCAGTGCAGAAATTCCTGGGAAATCCTTTTCGTCTGCACGTTGGCGCGCGGGACATGCTCCCTATTTTAATCCAAGGAAAATTCTCCAACAAAGGGAGCCCCCATCCCTGCAGGGTCCAAACCTCCTAGGACCACCCCAAGCAGAGTTATGGGCAAAAATACAATCCCAACCAAAGGCCCTGCAAAGCATTATGGGACGATATTCCTCAAGGGGCAGGCTCTCGGGCTCAGCTGAGAGCTAATACTATAATATTCACTGCTCTCTAGAATCTCGCCCCATAATGCTTTGCTGGGCCTTTGGTTGGCATTGTATTTTTGCCCATAACTTTGCTTGGGGTGGTCCTAGGAGGATGGGACCACCACAATCGTTGAGCATGATATGCTCTTTGTGTTCAAGAAATCTGCTTGGTCCTCCCTCTAGGTTAGGGGTGACCCCAAATTCATCACCTCTCTCATTGGCTAATATTTTTCAAAGTTCACTTTTATGAATTGGTTATATGCTTTTTAGTATGTAAAGGTAAAGTTGTTTTATCAAAGGGTTGTGGGTGCCATACGCTACTCCAGAGTTAATGAATGAATTTCATGCAATGCTGATTAATAAAATCTCA
The DNA here is from genome assembly GCF_964204655.1 of Triturus cristatus. Lineage (NCBI taxonomy): Eukaryota > Metazoa > Chordata > Amphibia > Caudata > Salamandridae > Triturus > Triturus cristatus. The sequence goes on from NC_140586.1 coordinate 797,564,406, forward strand.
CATACCTTTAGTAAAACTTCAAATAACTATCTTTACATGCTAAAATACATATAGTCATCTCACAAAAGTGAAACTGATAACATAACAAACGGTACATTTAGTTAAACAATAATTAATTCTATCTTTACATGCTAAAATGCATATAGTCATCTCTCAAAAGTGAAAATGAAAATATAGCACGCATTGAGAGACATGATGATTTTGGGGTACTCCCTAACCTAGGGAGACAACCAAGCAGATGCCTTGAACACAAAGTACACCTCATGCTGAACGATTCTGTGGTGGTCCAGTCCTCCTAGAACCACCCCAAGCACAGTTATGGGCAAAAATACAATCCCAACCAAAGGCCCTGCAAAGCATTATGGGACGATATTCTAGAGTGCAGTGAATATTATAGTATCCAATATCAAAACATTTCTCAAGGTGCAGGCTCTCTGGTTCAGCTGAGAGCTAATACTATAATATTCACTGCACTCTAGAATCTTGCCCCATAATTCTTTGCTGGGCCTTTGGTTGGCATTGTATTTTTGCCCATAACTTTGCTTGGGGTGGTCCTAGGAGGATGGGTGTGAGTGAAGAAACTCCCGACACTATGCTGTTTTGTGTGTAGACTGGCAGTTGACATTTTTTGTTTACACTTACCTATATGTGAAATAGGAAAACAGTAACTTATGGTGGTAAGGGATGGAAGTAACCCCCACTGAATTCAAGCATCCTGGTCTCTTGATGGTTTATTGATAGCCTTCTACATTTGTGAAGAATTACTTTGTTCACCAAGTAAAAAGCATTGGCACGTGTTTCTATTCTTCAACAGGGGGTCAGTAGAGAGTACATGGAGTGCTGGTTCTCCTGTTCCCTGTGAATCTTTTTGACTCACTCATAAGAGTAGGGGTGTTGAGAGAAGAGTTCCTCCCTATTACCTGCGTTTATCCTGTTATATCTATACAGGTGTTGATCATCTCCTCGCACCTATAACCCTTTACAGTATGCGTGTTTTGGAGACCTGAACACACCCTTCCACATCACTGGTTATTGGAGTGATTATTTTCCTTTACAAGTATATCAATGTGTCTCAGTTAAAAGTCAGACTCTCTCATTCTGCACATTGTTTATTCTTGTTACACATTGAGCTTATTACTAGTTTCTCTCTCTTCATTTACAGATCTCCTTTCCTGCAGTTCCCTACCTTTCCTTCCCCTGCTTGACCATTATAAGAGTCTGCACTCTGATAGCAAGTCAGACCTGGGGCTGTCGAGAAGTTGACCCATCTGAGCATGGGCACGACCCTGAGGATACACCTAAAACGGAACAGAGAGAGGCAGGCCTTGCAGTAGTGAAAAACTAACATAAGAGTTGTTTACTACTAGGACATGTAAAACCTAAAGATACATGTCCAACTTTTTAAATACGCTGCAACCTGTCATATAGACTGTCCAGGGCCTACCCAAAAGGTGACTTGCATGTATTTTAAGGCCTGAGACATGTTTAAAAAGTCTATTTAAGTGGGTGGCACAGTAATTGTTTTAGGCTCACGAGTAGCATTTAATTTACAGACCCTGGGTACATGTAGTACCATTTAACTAGGGACTTACAAGTAAATTGAATATGCTAAATGGATATAATCCAATTCTACCATGTTTTGAGGAGAAAGCACTTTAGCACTGGTTAGTAGTCGTAAAATGTGCAGAGCCCTAAAGCCAGCAAAAAGTAGCCAGCAAATCAGGAGAAAAGTCAGGGGGATAACCATGCCAGGTCTAACACCTACAATATCAAAGAGCGACCAGATCTTTGGTTCAGCCTACCCTAATACACAGTCATTTTAGGGTAGGGGTCCAATGATAAAGCATACACGAACCTCCATAGGTGAGGACCCTTTTATAACCTTGCTGGTTATGCATGCAGGGATTCACAATTAAATCTCTTGACTCATTCTACTTAGGGGGACCTTACCATGTATTATGGACTTATAGGAAAGGTAAATATGCCACAAGGTGTTGGCCAATTTCAACATGTTTTAGGGATCAGAGCACATACACCGGGACCTGGTTAGCAGTGTCCCAGTGCACAGACTCCAAAAACCAGCAGCATCAGTACTCAAAAAATGAGGGTGACCATATAAATGGAGGCACTTTCTCACAGGTTCATTATTTGATTTGCAAATATGTGGCGGGAGAGGTTTGGGTCTATCACAATGTTGGTCTTATAGGGGTTTTGTCTTAGTGATCTAGAAACAAATGCAAACCTGTCTTGCAAGGATGGTGGTTTGGTAGCTGTACTAATTTTGAAATCGGTATGCACCTTGCCTGTAATCTTATCTTGAGTTTTTATATGGCATTCTAGTTTTTTTATCGCATAGGAATTCAGTGATCATTTTATCCACTGTGGAGTTGAAGTAAAGAGATAATCTGATTAGAATCATACTTGCTAGACAATTGATGATAGGTGTTATCATCATCTTTATTGATTCCAATCTGCTCCATAAAGAAATATGTTTAGGAGACCACAGATCCAAGAGTTCTTTAATGTTCTAAAGTGTTTTTCCCCACTGTGTTTTACAGATTTATGGAGGTCATTCGACATATTTGATAACCTTTAGTGACATTGAAGTCTGATGTGAACGGTGATACCTGGTAGACACAGGGGGCTGAGCAAAAACACTTGTTCCTTTACATGCTGCGGAGAATATCTTGATGCTTTAGAGAAGTCACTTGTAATCTCTTACAGAGTGTTTATATAAATCTTTACATCTACTGAGATATCCTTGGAATATGCTGCTGTCTTCAGGGTAACTGATTTAAATGGGATCCTTTGAATATTGATTGTTCTTGATTAGTCTGTGGAATGGGTCAATAGCTAATAGGAAGAGGAAAGGCAAAAAAGGGAAATGCTGTTGGTTCCTTGACTAGTAAGAGTGAGAGAGAATGCCATTAACTCTAATTTTAGCTTGCAGACATGCAATTAAGGCCATTGTCTTGTCACAAAATTGGCTCCTAGGTCACACTGTTGGAGGAAGGCATGTAGATAAGGCCATTATAACTTATCAAAGTTATTTTCTGCGTCTAAGACTACTGCAATTATGGGTGAGATACATATATTGTCACTAGCCATTTTGTATTTACCATACTGGGTTGTGATCGGTAGATTAGGTTCAGAATGATCTTTTTTTAGTCTTGCTGCTAATATCTTACCATAGATTTTGGCCTCAGCATTAATTGGAGATATTGGCCTGTAGTTTGTCATGGAGGATAGGTCTTTTCCCTCTTTGAGAATGACAGCAATCATGGCTTCTGCGGCTGTGCCTGTGACTATGCCATCCGATGCAAACTGCAGCAATGTGGCTTCTAGCAGATTACTATAACATTAAGGGATTTGAAGACAATTATAGAGTAGCCATCTGGCCCCAGTGCATTCCTATTAGCTGTGGAAGAACTAGCTTTCAACACCTCCTCTTTTTCCAAGGCTCTATTTAGTGTTTTATCTGCTGTTATTTTTTTAATGTGGATTTTATTTAGGAAGGTAGCACTAGTCTTAATGTGTTCTTATTTTAACCCTCCGTTCGGCATAAAAATCATTTAACACCCTAACAACCTTGCTATGTTTAGCTTGAATAGTTTCCTGTGCATCTTTAATGTTTGAAATTATAGATTTATTTCTCCTAAATACCAAGTAAGATGCTAATGCTTTTCCTTCTCTATTTAGGTGTCATATCATTGTTTTCTGTGCTTGCACACAACGTGTTCAAACCTTTTTTTCTTGCCAGTGTAGTGTTTCTAGGGATTTAGTTTTTTCTCTAATTCATCTATTTTTTATATACATTTTTTGATTTTTCTTAGCCATTTGCTTAAGTATAAGTCCTCTAGTACAGCATTTAAGTTATATAAGATAATGGGAGTGTAGCATGAATTTCTATTTTCATGAATAAACTTTTGAATGTACTTTTGATTTCTTACTACTGTATCTTCAACACTTTCTGACTTGTATCATACAATGCTTTATTTCATTGGGGGATTCTCTTGTATAGTCAAAGTGACACAATCATGGTCAGACGTGGGGATAGGTTTGATCTTTAGGTCTGTGGCAGATTTCAGGTGTGGGGTTATCAGCTAGTATATAGTCAATGCACAGACAAGATTCATGTGGGAAAGAGAAAAAAGTGAATTCTTTACCACCAGAATTGTATAGCCTCCGAACATGCTCTAGCTTATGTGTTATGCAAAGATTTCTCAACTGTCGGTGTGAGCTGGATGGGCAGGAAACTGCCGCTAAAGCGGCGATAATGGGCTTGATAATATGCCCTTGAGAATTCCCATAGAAGCCCAGGTTCACACCAGAACCTGGGCTTCTATGGGAATTCACAAGGGCATATTATCAAGCCCATTATCGCCGCTTTAGCGGAAGTTTCCTGCCGCTAAAGCGGCGATAAGGTTATCGCCCTTCCTTGATAAAATGGCCCCTGGTTCTTTAAACCCTCAATCTCCGGTGCCATATTACGTATTTGTCAAGATTAAGGTCCTAGGACGAACATTGTGTGCTGTGTTAAAGTTAAAGTACATTAGCCGCAACTTTGAAATTAGGAAGCATCGTCAGCTGTATATGCAGCTTTTAAAACTTTTTGTAGTGATTAACTGATTTTACAACTGATTTAGTATTTTTTTAATTTTATAGCTTGGATTGAGTGTTGCAAAGTTTTTTATTAACTGCAAAATAAAATAAACGTGAACATTACGCCTTGACGTAGTGAATAAAAGCACCACGAGGCAGAACACATTGGAGTTCATCTGGGTCCATTTCTTTCATGAATGGAACCCTCTGCAGGAATTAGCTGGTTCATTGTAGACAAAATGCATTACGTTGGGCCACACATCCTTTCCCTGCGAAAGAACTACTTCCATTGAAATACAGGAATAGTGATTATTCGATCCAGCATCTATCAGCAGTAGAGTTGCAAGGCTGCCGCTAGTGTTAATGCAGGCAAGTAAGTGAGCTTAGCAATCTCCACTTCGGTAGCAAGACACAGCCATAACCAGGGTGCAAGGTCCGCTAACAGCCATGCCCCCAGAGCTACTGCACCTATCGCATTGAGGATAGCTACCCTCTGCCTGTTAGGGGAAATGCGGGTCTTGCTCCAGCTGCCGCAGGTCCTGTGAGTGCCACTGCCCCACAAGCAGACACCGGTGCAGAGCACAGGCTGGACATTTCTAATGCGCTGTTCTCTTTCCCCACCCCTTTGCCCATATCCATGTTTGCCACCTGTGTTGCACCTGTATTGCAGGCAGCCCCCTCACCCTCTCCTGTGTGGTCAGTATATCAGCTGCAAGTGAAGTGAGTGGAAGTAGCCATGGTGTCGGAGACGTTCCTATCAAACACAACTAACAGTGAATGGCTGGCATCAACAGACTTCTCCTGATTTTCAATAAGGATTCCAATATATTTCCTTCAAACAAACGTGTATCAACAGTCACACTCTCCTCTCCACACAAGACCAACAATGGAATCTTAGCATTCTATACTCTTATGGTATGCCACACAGCACCGTTCCCCTGTAATTATACTGTTCCTGCTGAGGGGGAGGGGCCTTTCACCTATAATCTCTCGATATGAGGTCTAGGATTCAGATTTTGTGATGCAATAACTTCCAGATATTCATAATTAGGGACTATATCCAGATTGATTTCAACTGAATTTCTTTTTCTTTGGGTGAACGCAAAAGATCAATACATTTTATAGAAGAAACACAAGACTGAGAGTCTGAAGTATAATACATGTTTAATGTACAAATATAACCAACAGCAAAAATAGCATTAGTGTGAATTTGTAAACTCAAGTGACCAGTAATTAATTAAATGGTGCACACGCCCGGGCCCCGGCCGGGCCTCTGATTGAGGCTCTTCATTTATTAAATGGTGCACACGCTCCACGGGCCCCCTTGCTCAGCGGAGCCAGCAAGCCTCTTCATCATGAATTAAATGGTGCGCATGGCCTCCTCATTAATTAAATGGTGCGCGCTCGCCCCGGTATCTTCTTAATTAATTAAATTGTGTGCACGGCTGCCCCGGCCGGCAGGGCCACTCTGCGCTCTTCATTAATTAAATGTTGGGTGCACCGCACGCAGTTGTCTCCGCGTCTGCGCAGTCTTCGGGGTGGGGCTAATGACCAATGCCATTGTCATGCGCATTGTGCAGCGCAATTAAAAGTGCGCGTGACTTGTGAGGTGATTGTAAACCTGTATAATCAATCATGTATTGTGTTTTGGATTTCTATATTCAACAGTGTTTGAACTAAAGTAGTCTCCAACTTCACCTCTTATAAGGTCTACCTCACTGACGCAGAGAGAAGACACAGCCCATTCATCTCCCTTCCGTCAGCTCTGGAATACGTTTTCAAAGACTGCTCCTCTCTGGATGTGCTGTACTACAAAGGCAGCCACCTCGTCATGAGGCACAAGGCACCATAGTTATTCCTCATTCCTTAATCTGCCCCCCCATCCCCCTTCGCCATAGACTTGTTACTGCTTGCCTTTCAAGACTGATGGACTGCATCCTTAAACTGCCTTATCCCTCCTCTAAACTCACTGCCACATCACCCATCTTAAAAAGTAAGAGATGGCCACTGGACTGCACACTAGCTACATCCTTGTTTTTGTTTTACTTGCCACCTCACACCGAAAGTCAGATAACATGGTGGAAGAAAATAGTATTGAAGCACATGCACTGTTTGTCTTTGTTTGTTCGCTTGATGTACAACGGGCATGCCTTGTAGCTTTGCCTTTGTCTTTATATATTTGCATGATTTATAAAAGATACTTATTGTAGCATTGCAGACCAATAGACAGCTAATGAAACACTGGTGAGAAATGTATGCTAACTATCGTCTCCCTTTGAGTAAACTTCGAGACTTTGCAACTGCCAGATCTGGGATTTTGGCTATTGACAACACATTGATTGAGTAAGAAGGGAGAATTTGAAGCATGGTTCCATGAATTAAAGATTTTTTGACTACACCCATTCTCCAGAGAGGTGTAATGGGAATCATCTTTGTTGAGAATGACGTGGTGGCCATCTTACTTGAGAAGGGAAAGGCTCTGCCTGTGGCCACCAGAGGGGAGCAACTGTTCAACCCAATCAGGGCTGGGACTGTGGTGGAATGTGAAGGTTCTCGGTGCTGCAGTGAAAATGAGGTCCCAATATATTCCCAGTATTCTGACTGAGGGGCCTGCAAAAATAACATTGCTCCTGTGACTGCCTCCTTGCAAAGAAAATTCAGTTTCACACTTCGATTAAGTCCATAAAGTTGTTATGGGAAAAATGAATTATCTGTGTATGTCATAGAGATTACTGACAGGGGGATCCAACATACATCAACACCAGTCACACTGAAACCTTGGCAGCTATGCCCCCAGCAGCCCCGTTTTCCAGCCTCCAGGGGCCTCATCAGCGCTGTAGCGCACACAGGCAGCACGACACTCTCTCTCGCTGGGGTTGGTTGCACCAGTGAGTTGCCTCATAACAGTCCAACCTCATAAATTAAATGGTGCGTGCGGTGGGTGCATGTCACAGTGTCCTGAGCTTCCAGGCCCAGAAGCAAGGGGGTTGAAGGCAACTGCCTCGAGGCCAGAGACCATTTGCATATTTACTTACCGTTGTAAACTGGTTACAGAGGCTTAGTTTTTTTCTGGTTCCAATACCCGCTGGGCCCCCACTCTGCCTATTCCTTACATTTACATTTACTGCTGTAGTGTGAGAATGTATTTAATGAAAAGGAATATAAAGTAGGGTTGCCAAAAGAAAAATGCCAGCCATGTCTTGTTTAAAGAAACTGTAAGACCTCGTCTTGACACTAAATAGGGTTATAAATAAAAATGTATGTATTCATTTGTAATGTGACTTTTCTGTCTTTGTTCCCTTTAATAATCAGTCATGGATCATTCAGGCAGCCCTAGAACACAATTAAAAGTGTTTTCTATTTATATTTACTGTTCGAAGTATGCACAGAGAAGTGCTGAAAATACGGCTTTAGGTGATGCTTATTTTTGTCCTGTAGGGGCAAATACTAGATTTCTGGGTGGTAGGGCAAAGTGGTAGGTGGTTGGCCGAGCCGCCGGGGGGCCCTTCATGTGCTTTGCAGGTGGGCCCCCTCAAGTTTCGTTACGCCACGGCATAGCACATCATGAATTTTGCTTTTCGCATGTGGGCAAGGATTTGTTCTGCATGCTGGAAGTGCAAAAGTTTAAATTTGAGAGGTCTCAGGCGGCTGCTGCCTCTACTTTGAATCTGCATGCAATATATTGATTAAATCAAAATATTTTTATTTTCCCTGTAGTAAATTGTGAAGGTTTGCATGAGTTGTCGAGAGTCAAGGGCCATTTTCTCAGATTACGGATGAAAATGATTACTAGAAAGAAGCTTAAGCTGTTTGTATTAGTTTTTAAAAGTAGGAAAATGTAAAACATCCAAAAATAAAATAAGAGTTTTCTGTCTCTAATCACATATAGAGCTATCATGATCCGTTATCTTTGCTCACTTGTAAATCCATTGCTAACCAGTAGTGATAATGTGTGCTTCACCTGACACAGTCAGAAATCACTGCATGATCTACTTGAATTGAGCACTTATTCTAGATAGTAAAGTATCATACCAAAATGAGAGGAATATAAAAAATACTGTACGTGCAGCAAGTTTAGGGTCCAGTTCACAACAGCATTTTCATCTGGGAACACCAATAAACATATCTGTGGCCATTTCCAACTCCAATCTGACACTTTTCCATCCTGGAAATGGTCACAGATTTAATGCAGCCAATCGAAAATAGTGGAGCTGTGGAGAAATCGCTTTCTCCACAACTTAGGCCCTCATTACTATGGCATTCGACGAGCGTCCGACTGCCATCATACCAGGCAGGTGTCTGACTGACTACATGTCAGTGCTTACACCTTCCCAATTACAATGCGACCGCCATGCAGGCGGTTGGAAAACTGCTTTTTTGCATTGCAGCTTGTGCTGCGGCACTAGAAAAAGGTTGCAGCACAAGCCACAATGCAAAAGAGCAGTTTTCATACATGTGGTGCCTGCCACAAGGTGCATGGATATTTAGGGGGGCACAACATGTTCTCCCCTGGGCCCATAGCAAAGGCCCACGGGGGGCAGGGGATCTGCTCGGGCCCCCAAAGTCCATTTCCATCTGCCTTTACATGGCAGAGGGAAGATGACCTTCATAATTCCTAAAGTGGTACCTGAGCAGGCACTGCCACTTTTGTAGGGATTACGGTCCCGCCGTTACCCCGATGGGCTCCTTGAGCCTGTCAAAAAGCAGCGGTCGTTCCCTACAACCGATGCCTCCAACCCCCGGAGCCTAATCCTAATGTTATAGATGTTGGTGAGCATGCCACCAATGGCCTGTCAGGGGCGGACCCAACAACATCGTAGTAAAGCTACTAGTAATCACAATAGACTCAAAAGCTCACTGTTTTTTGTACATTTCCATTCAGACAGTTGAGAAACATCATGGACAGGGTTTAACATTAGGAGCTATGAAAGTGATATGGATAGTTGTGATTCTCTGGTAAATATTAATGCACTATGTAATCAAGTTAAATTTAACACAGACTGAAGAATGTTGCTAAGTATTTTGTAATAAACATATTTCATTTATATTAAAGTGAGTAGCAAATATTAAACAATATACCTGCAGGTTGTCCTTCTACTGGAACACTCATACCTGAAACACTAAAATAAAGAGAAAAATGTTAATAAGATAGATAAAGAACTGAATTTTTGATAGATACTATCAAACGCTTATTGTTATCATCTTAAATTTAAAAAAATATGGATAGCAAGGAAAAGAAATCCACTGTCATGTAAGGGGAATCACAATTGTAATGAGGGAGTGGGAGGTTGAAAAGCCTGATGCTTTTTTTTCTCCTTGAAATCCTAGAAACAAGTGGTTACAAAGTCATTATATGCCACAGGCTAGTAACTCACTCTGAAATGTTTTCAAGGTACACACTCGAGTGCAGTTCACCATGTGCGCCTTTTATGAGAAGATCAATATCTTAGTGACAAGTCCAGTATCAATGGGCGATGTCATGGTTGGGGCATTTACAAATTTTTTTGTTGTTACATTAAAAAATACCCCCGTCCCCCACCCCGCAGATTCATTAAGGTGAGGCGGGGTACACTGTTTACTTTTTCAAAAAATTGGGTCATTGTTCTAAAAAGCTGGGAATCACTGTTCTAGTGCTAAAAGCGTGCCACAACTACCAAACAGTTGAGTTGTATCTCCCTTTTTAATAAGACTGGGCATCGATCAATAAATGTTTATTTTGGATAAAATTGCCTAATCAATAAACGGTTCAAATAGAAATCATTTTCCACATACACAATCTCAAACGTTGTGTAACAAAATTAGGCAGAAATTAAAACAGGCTCACAAAAGCTGACAAGAGGAGTACTTGCAAATCCTCTAAACCACTGGGAATCGCTCTGAGTAGTATTCAGGCCCATCAATTTTCACCCACTTTGCCACTCCAGACAGATGTCCACCCTAATAAAATCAGTGCCGCTCATGCTCCTCATAGTATCAGTACATTTCGCCCTGCCAGGCATGGACGCCTCCAGAAGAGAACGCAAGCACCCCCAAAGCGCGTTGGCCTTCTTATGCCCCATCAGTGAGGTATGGCTCGGATCCTATGGAACAGCGAACAAGGGACCCATGTCTGAGAATACTGTTGGCCAGTTATGTTATTATGTCAAACATACAAAGGTGATGAGAAGAAAGCTTGCAAATAGAGTAAAAAACTGCACTGTGCAACATTCCAGTACATCATTTATTACCCACTGTTCACTTCTAGGCAGCAGAGGGCTATATTATGCCACTCAGTATCAGTACGGACCCTGCTCCAAATGGAAAGAGACGATTCCTAAATTCCAAGGCTGATTATATCGGTTTAGAGAGAATTGTCCTGGTAGTTTGGGAAACTGCTGCTATTGGAGCAGGACAAGAGCTAATTTGCATATTGTTGGTTCCTGTCTGAGTTGACATACATTTCCTGTTATACTTGCTACACAACATGCCTAAAAGTATGCCCTTCCAATATGTCATGCATTTGCTTCTGTTTGGGAACAATTCTTTTGTTGATCACGTTATATTGTGATTTTATTGCCCTAAAATGCATTCAAGAATTTTGCACTTAAAATTCTAGAATGGCATTTTGCATAATTTCACATATTTTTACTTATATTTTAGGAATTTCACATTATTTTTGGCAAAATAAATTAACCGCATTTTGCACAGGCCTATTTATAATTGACAGCCTCAGTACAAGTTACTACAAAGACAGACTATGTGCAATTAAGATTTATTAACCTGCTTCATCTGGTAAAATACAGTTGTATCCTTGAATTTTTATTTTAACTAAAGCAATAAGGGCGTTTGAGCACTTTACAAAATCAATAACATGCCACACCATAATGATAAATGATTTGAAGATGTTGTTTTCAGCACAGCATGGTTCCAGCAGAATAGATCTGATATGTTCACCCGCTAAAGATGTTCCCTCCATGCAGAAGTCTAAGCACCCTGTGCAAATCCTTCAGCGATGGAAATATTACGAAGTGCCGCTTTTTACAAATTTCTGGACAATTTCTTTTTGGTCAATTCTGCAGTCCTCAGTTCCATAGGGCAATCTTCAAGGCCGCAATTCTTTCTCCAGCCAAGACTCATAAAAGGTCCAGTTCTCAGTGATCACGTGGACCTACTTGGATTCAGGAGGCTTTCTGCGGTATGCAACCCTGTTGCAATAACTGCAGGTCAAAGAGTTGACCTTTGCAGAGCACTTTCCATCTCTGGATGCCAGTAGGAGTCAGTAGTAATGAAGCCTTCTTTTTTCAACTGTCAGGTGTACCGAGATAGAGAGTGAGTCACGACCAAGTTAGTCCCGCTGAAGAGTTGTCTTTTCAAGTCCAGCGCGAAGTGTGCCAATCACATTGGCAGAGGCCGCGAGGAGTAGGTTGCCAGCGCAAGAAACAGGTCGAGCAGCGCAGATGGTTGTTTCTGTAGAGTAAAAACCCGGTTGTCACTGGAGCTTCACGATCACAAACATTGGCGGCTGTTTCTGTCAGCATGAAATGCAGGTCTCGCATTGCCGGTCCTTGTGGTTGGTCACCATCAGCGCAAAGAGCTGGTCCTGCTGGAGCTCAACATTGGCAGGTCAACGCGGGTGGTCGATTCTCGGAGTGAAAAGGTCCCTTCGGGCTCGCAAGGAGCCCAAAACATCTGTAACTTCACCTTTTCTTTTGGAGGGTTTCACACTGATGCCAGCCAAGGATCCAGGAACCGGGAAGCACCTCTTGGGGATCAGAGCTTACTCCAGCAGAGGCCAGCAGCAGGGCTAAGTCAGGCCTACTTGGTGTTGGGCAGCATGTCCATGTAGTTCATACAGGAGGTCAACCAACTGACCCTCTTCCTCAGACAACAGGGCATTCCTTCTTCTGAATCTTCCTCAGGTCCAGGAGTGTTTTGATGAGAGGTTCTGAAGGTCCCATTTTTAGGTCTCACCTAGCGAAGCAGCGCCATGCGCTGCACGCGTAGGCGAGATCTATTGTTGCCGACTTGCTTAGCGATGCAGGACAGGATGGGTGCACGCGCGCACGTGCTTAAATGACATCAGCTGTGAATGCGTACAGTGGCGTTAGCTGAAGTGGCAGGACAGGACATGTGCACGCAGCGCCTTGCGCCACGTTAACTCGCCTCCTGCTTCCTTGCTGAACAAGTCAGAGGACTGCAGATTTGCACGCGCCAACTTGCAACGCGTTACCACGCAGTAAAATACAGGTTAGTAAAGCGCCGCGGTGCATTACAACATGGGTCTTAGAAGTTTCCTGTCTCGCCGAGCTCCTCGGAGGGTTTCACGATCCAGACAGCCTGAGGACTGCACATGTGCACGCGCCAACTTGCAACGCATTACCACCTTTCTCACAGCGTCAGTTTACATTTTTTTTTTTAACTAGCGCATGCAGGCCAGGACATGAGGCCGAGTCATAAAGCCCACCAGCCAAGCGCTCAGTATCGTAGCAGCCCTTCCATAAATAAGCACTGGCCCTGGGCTCCCTTCTCTGTTGCTCTGAACTCCATGCACCGACTTCCTTGCCTTGTAGTCAACAAGGGACGGATGGAGGGCTGCGGCTGCTGCACACAATGGCCTAAAAGCCCCTCTTGAATAAAGTTTACTCGGCCGGGGGCACATGTACGTCTAACAGCTTAGCTGTGCGCACGCAGGACAAAACATATGCACGCGCTCGGCTTCGCGCTCTGCTTTCGGTTTTAGGGACAAGCCACATGCACACGCTTTGCTTTTCTTGTGGCACTGCATTTACTTTTGCTTTTCTTGTTTTACAAGGTGCTGAGCTTGAAAGGCTGCTCCCACTTGGCACTGCGTATAATCCAGAGGGCCCCAGGTACCCCGGTGAATGTAGCGCCTCAAGGGCGCAGGCATGTTCCATTTTCAGGCAGCGCACACATACAGCAGAGACACCCCTCTCTGTCAGGCACCCGCGGCTCAATGACTCCGCCCCTGACTGAGTAGGATAAAATCTCACATTGGGTTCTGATGACTTACATTCCAGACTCGCGCTCCGCCACTTCAGGAATCCGCTCTAACGACCTTTTTATCACAAAATCTACCATCCCTATTAAAACCCATAACTCAGGAGGAGTCTGGAAACAGCCGGACTTAAGAGATCAAACACTCACCTTCCACCGTGTTCACTCGGACCCACAAATCCTCCTCCGAAGGGAGCGCTGCAAAACTCAACCCGCTTTAGCAAGCAGCCAGTGGCCTGGTGCCCGCCAAACCTCTTCACGTCCTGCCACGTCCTACACCTGCCTCCCTTGGAGGCATTGAAGCGTGCTCTGAGCAGTCCAGTTCGGACACAATAGTTGGACGGAGGCCCGGCAAGGCCTGCCAGACACAGTAATAGCCGGGTAATTCACCTTCGAAGAAGCAGCTCGGCCAAGGTGGGGCCCTTGCACATAGGTCTGTGCATGGCCGCCAACCGGCCCAAGTCACTCCATGACACCTAGCGCCTAGAACTGCGCTGTGCACTCTCGGATGTGCATGGGACATGAGCGCACAGGAACCGACCCAATAAACATGACACAGACTGACGGCTGACAGAGTAAGTGTGGCTGGGTGCGAAATGTGAGGGAGACAGAGACCTTGGCATCAGGGCTTGTGAACTGTAGCTTAAAAAAGATGTATTTTCAATCAGCTTCTGTTCTTAACATTTCACAATATTGCAAATACATATAGGGAGTGGGATTTTATGTGTTCATTCTTATTTTGACAGTAATCTAGGCAACAATATTATGAGTTTTAAATTATTTTTCCCGTTGTTACCTCATTTTTCCAAATGAATTAAAAAAACACAGTTTTCACACATGTATTCATACATTTAGACTACCTTTCCTTATTACCAATGTTATGTGCTTACGAAACATTTTAGTATAAAACATTTCAATTTTAGGATGCAACAATGAAAAAGTTACAATGGAAATATTTTTTTTTGCTATTGACACTATTAACAAGCATTTGCAATGCAATAGGTCTCGCAGTTACGAGAGTTTAAGCTATTGGCATTGTAAATAACAATGCCTTTTATTTATGTTTTTAAAAAGAAAACAAAAATAAAAGGCATTGTTATTTGCAATGTCAATAGCTCAAACTCGCTTCAATGCAAGACCTATTTCATTGCAAATGCTTGTTTTACCTGCTGCAAGTCTCTGAATGGAGGAATTCCCTGTCCTAGCTGCAAAACTGGTTTTAGTCATTTTATTTCCCTACCCCTGGTCTTGGCTCCAAACTGTCAACGGTGACAAAGGCAACGGAAGGCCTGGTGTCAGGTTCCTTTGTGTGTGCTGCAGGCAGGGCCCTTTGAAAGGCAATTAGCACAGGGTACAGCTTCACCCCACACCCTCTCGCCACACACCTATGCTTCCTTTGTCTTACTGTCTTGAAGCAATACACAACCCACAACAGCAGAGCCATTCACAGTCATGTCACCATGGTGGAAAGGCATAGTAGGTTTGGGCAGAAAAATGCAAACTTTCTAAAAGTGACATTTCTAAAATTGTAACTTAAAATCCAACTTCACCATCATAAGAGGATTTTAAATTACAATGTATCTGAGTGTAAACATAATTTCCCTGTCTGTTCCCCTCCCCATCTAAAGTTAGCACTTATTAAGTGTAATAAGGCAATGGAGTGTTAGTCTATGGGAGAGATAACCTTACACCAGTAAAAAATTACTTTTACTGCTAAGACATGAAAATAATTAAACATATATCCTACTTTTAAATGCCATGCACATTGCCCTATGAGCCATCAGGGGCTAGTTAGGGGTGACATAAGTATTAAATAAAAGGCTTAGACCTGGCAAAAGGTTTATTATATCAGGTCTATATGTCAATGTAAAACTGCACTACAGGCTGCAATAGCAGGCCTGAGACATTTTTACTATCAATCAATCAAACAGCATTTGCATAGCGCAGCACAGTCACCCCTAAGGGTATCTGGGCTCTGCGGTTGCAGAGTCTCCATCAACAAGCCAAGTCTTGAGTTCCTTTCTGAAGCCTGCCGTTCAGCGATGGAGGGGCAGGTCGTTCCAAGTCTTGGCAGCGATGAATGTGTTAAAGCTCATGAAAAGTGCATTCCTTGAATTAAATCTTTGGGATTGGGAAAAGGAACTTCAAAGGGTACATCGGCTTCCAATAGCTAGAAGGAAGAATCAACTGAGACCCCAAGAGGGTATCAAGAGACCAAGAGCGATTTTGGTATACTTTGGTAATTTTTTGTTAAGGGAAGAGGTCTATTCCAAAGCTCGCCCTAATGCTAAACGCTCATTTGATTCACAGTCCTTTTTCACCACGCCTGATTATTGTCATATTACAGTTGAGAGGCGGTGGAGATTGAGGGAACTGATTGCACCCTGTCAACAGCTGGGCTTACAAGCCTTTCTAATGAACCCTGCCAAACTAAAAATAATACATCAAAATAATTCCAGAATTTTCACATCTGAAATACAAGCAAAGGCTTATATGGATTCTTTAAAAGTTGGATTAGTGATCACTGCTGCTAAGTGAAGATTTTTTTTTTAGTCCGTTAGCTGTAAAACAGCTCTGGATCTTTCTTTTTTCCAGCTGAATTCTAAATATGAAAGCACGTGATTACAGAGCCATTTTGGATGATCTGCGCAAACTGAACTGATCAAATAGACAGAACATTGTACATTGTATATTGTATACCAGTGGGAACGAGGGAGAGGATGTATGGTACAGAGGGAGGGGGGAGAAAACGGGGAAAAAAAACAAAAGAGGGATAGGGAGGCTGACGACCAGACTCCATCACAGAGACGCCTAGTCTACATGCTTCAATAGGAGGGGGGGGGGGTTACGTCGAGGGAGGGGACTAGGGGGGGCATAGGGAGAGGTGGGGGGGAGAGGGGGGAAAGAATCATCATCAAGGAATAAGGTAACACAACACTGTACGTTTAAGAGGAAAAATAGTAGAATTAAACAAAAATTATGCGTATAGTCACTATCAATATTTGTGGGTTAAATGATGCCAAGAAACGTAGAGACCTCAAAGAGTATTTAAAAATTGTTCATGTAGATATTCTGTGCCTGCAGGAAACGCATGTGGAGTTTTCCCAGAAACATTTATTGGAACAATTGGGATTCCAATTATTAACATGTACTAAACAAGGGGCCAGAACTCGGGGGGTGGCTATATTAGCACGTGCAAATATGATTACACTAATCTGGCAGCAGGCAGATAAGTATGGACGCTGGGCCCTGGCTGAATGTCAAACACAGGGGTATAAATTTATGTTATGCTCTGTTTACGCACCAACAGAAGATGATCCTGAGATGATAAATTACATTAACACTCAGCTAACTAGTTGGTCTCTCCCAATAATTTTGTGTGGGGACTTGAATATAAATGGATTAAACGGCCTATGGTTAAACGATCCCGATAAGTTTATAGGAAGAGAAAAAGCCATAAAGCTTGGGTACAATTAATGTTAGATAATGATCGATAGTAAGGGAACAGGGCAATCCTTTGGGTGGAGGCAGCACCTATTACTCAGCACCACATAAAAGGGTAGCAAGGCTTGATTATTTTTTGATATCACCCTCACTAATTTCTATAACTAAAATATCTAGATTACCAAGGGTGATGTCAGATCACAACCCCCTGATCCTTGATATCGCAGGGCTAAACGTCCAAAGGGAAAGAAGGAGCTGGACCTTCGAGAGGGCATTGTTATTAGATGCCAGATACATTAAACATATGGAAGGCTGGCTTAGGGAGTTTCGTGAGGTAAACAGGGGTTCTGCTTTATTAGCTGTTGTTTGGGATGCCATGAAAGCGGGCATCAGGGGGGAGACTATCAGCTATTCTGTTAAGCATAACAGAATTGAATGGGAAGAGATCAACGGAAAGATCAGAGCTGTTGCTGCTCTAGAAGAGGAATTAACTAAAGCAATTAGCACTAAAAATTAATTGGGGAGATTGAACAGAGACTATTTATAGCCAAGGCAGCTGTTGGCGAAATTTTTGCATCACGGGCCTCGGGGAAGTATCTCGCTTGGAGACAAGATCAATATGAGTTCAGTGAACAAATTGGACACCTCTTGGCAATTAGAACTCGACAAGCGGCTACGAAGGGAGATATAAAAAAACTGATTTCAGGTGTAGGTGTCATTGCTACAACGCCCAAAGAGATCTGTACCATCTTTCATGACTTCTATCTATATATTGCTGAGATCGAGCAATATATAGAGACATCCTTAGTTGAGAGACTTGCACCAGAGGACAAAAATTATCTGGAACTATGTTTCACATCTGAAGAAATACAGACAGCTGTTAACCCCTTGAGTGCCCCGCCCTTTCCCCGCCCTGTGCCGGGCGTTTCATTAGCGGGCGGGGTTTATGACGAGCTGGACTCGTCATGGGCACAGCGCAACCGCGGCCCATGACGAGTCCAGCTCGTCATGGGCACTCAAGAGGTTAAAGATCTCCCTGCTGGGAAAGCCGTAGGACCGGACTCAATTCCTCTTGAGTTTTATAAAGGCAGATATTTTCAGTCTAATGGTTTCAGTACAAGGGGGGGCTGTACCTCCAAGCTCTTGGGGAGAGGCAACCATGGTGGTCTTTCTTAAAAAAAATAAACCCCCCGAAGATCCTGGGTCTTACAGACCAATAAGCCTCTTGAACAGCGACTCCAAAATTTACTCTAAGATGTTAGCTAATCGGCTGAGCATGATCATTGGCAAGATTGTTTCTCCGTGACAACATGGGTTTATACCCGGGAGGGGAACGGCGGATCACATAAGGAGGGTCTGCACACTGTTTGATGGCACAGCATCCTCACAAGACCCTATGGCTCTGATATTACTTGACGCTGAAAAAGCATTTGATAGGGTCTCGTGGGGTTTCCTATGGATAGCATTACAGAAAGTCAATATCGGGAGACGCTGTATAGAGGCCTTGAAAGTCTTGTATAGAAAACCCACGATTAGACTTAGAGTTATGGGGGAACAGAGCGAAATGATCAAGATTAAGCGTGGGACTAGACAAGGGTGTCCCTGTTCCCCGCTACTCTTTGCTATCTATATCGATCCATTCATAAGGAGAATCAGGTTAAATAGAAGAATTCTTCCAATAATTTTAAATGGATATGCTACAAAAATACTGGGTTATGCGGACGATCTAGCTATCACCACATCCGATCCCATCACCGCAATAGCAGAAATAGAGAGCGGAGCCAAATTTTTTGGGCCTTTGTCGGGGTATAAATTAAATGGGGGAAAAACCCAGATCGTTATAAACAAATATGTATCAATAGCAGACAGCAGAGTAACAGAGGGGGCAACCTATCTTGGAATCACTATAACAGCAGAAATAACGAAGATTGTTGAAAAAAACTTAGGCCCAGTGATCAAGAAAGCTAAGAAAAATCTAGATAGAATAAATAATTTACATTTAACAACAATAGGCCGGTCCAATGTAATAAAAATGTTATTCTTGCCCAAAGTATTGTATCTATTTCGCACCATCCCTTTAAAATTCAGTAATAATTGGTTCAAAGAACTTGATGGCATTACCAACCGTTTTATATGGGCAAAAGGTAAAACACGTAGAGCCATAACATTTCTCTCACTATCTAGAGAACGGGGAGGCTTAGCAACCCCTGATTTTAAGGTATACTATCTGGCCGCTATCTTACAGTTTATTAGAGGATTGCAGGGCGGGAACATAAAAGATAGGTGGAGAGATAACGATGATATCCCAGATATATACGAGATAATATCGGAAGGTTCTAAAGGATCGCTAATGCGTTATGACCCAAACTACTATAAAAAAATGAGATTTAAAACACTGGGGGGAGCAGGGTCAGTATGGTCCATGGTTCGGAAAAAGATTGATATGGGAAGAATAAATTTCTACACTCCCCTGTATAAGAACCCGGCTCTACCAGGAGTATTTCATGATCTAGCAATGAAACGCTGAGATAGCTCAGGGGTCAAAATTGTTGGAGATCCCATTGATAGTACAGGCATGATGGCTTTCGACAAAGTACAATCAGTATATAACATAGAGAGCAAAGATTTTTTTAAATATCTGCAGATTAGATCTGCACTATCTAAAAAACAAGCAGGTAATACGCACTATAAGAGAGAGGAAATAATGGAGCTGATGAGAAATGGCGGGGGCTGCACAATAACCCAGCTATATGAAGTAATGTGCCAGTATAAAGATGATGACCGAGCAAAAGTATTCGAGAAATGGAGAATAAAGCTAAATCTAACAGGGAAGGAGCTTGAAAAATCGCTAAAATTAGCAAATACAATATTAAGAGTAGCAAATCTGCAAACCCAATACTATAAGACCTTTTTCGAACCCCTTAGAGGATAGCTCAGTGGGGGGGAAGAAGCGGGACAACTTGCCCGAGATGTCAGAGCACACAGGCAGATACAATACACATGTTCGCTGCTTGCCCCAAACTAGATCTTTTTAAACGATCCATAGAACAGTTTATGGATAGAGCACTCTGAATCTCTATCAACTTAACAAATGAGGTTATGGTTCTAGGGGTGGTAAGGGAAGGCGCCGAAGCACTCTCACAAGAGTCTATATTCCTGGCGATTACTTTAAGTCGGTTGTGTATAGCGTCCTTATGGAAAGATCCGAATCCGCCTGTGTTTCAACTGGGGTGGTGTAGTGGGCAAAAGAACGATGGATTTAACCCAGATCTCTTGACTGGGGGAGAATGTTTGCATTGTCAGCATTCCGTCCATCATTTGTTTGTTTTAACGCTTTTCGCCCTAAGTGGGATGGGTATTCCCAGACGTGGGACCCGTGCTCACTACGCCACTGGAGTCAAGCTATCCTGGCTGATGACGGCTGATAGCCAGAAACCGGTCCTAGGATGCTTGATTCCGGTCCAGGGAAGACATGGCTTGGCAGTTCGGGCTGGACTGTTCCCATGAGGCACAGGGTCAAGACTGATTTGCATATGGCCATGTCTAAACTGGGGTGGTGTAGTGGGCAAAAGAACGATGGATTTAACCCAGATCTCTTGACTGGGGGAGAATGTTTGCATTGTCAGCATTCCGTCCATCATTTGTTTGTTTTAACGCTTTTCGCCCTAAGTGGGATGGGTATTCCCAGACGTGGGACCCGTGCTCACTACGCCACTGGAGTCAAGCTATCCTGGCTGATGACGGCTGATAGCCAGAAACCGGTCCTAGGATGCTTGATTCCGGTCCAGGGAAGACATGGCTTGGCAGTTCGGGCTGGACTGTTCCCATGAGGCACAGGGTCAAGACTGATTTGCATATGGCCATGTCTAAACTGGGGTGGTGTAGTGGGCAAAAGAACGATGGATTTAACCCAGATCTCTTGACTGGGGGAGAATGTTTGCATTGTCAGCATTCCGTCCATCATTTGTTTGTTTTAACGCTTTTCGCCCTAAGTGGGATGGGTATTCCCAGACGTGGGACCCGTGCTCACTACGCCACTGGAGTCAAGCTATCCTGGCTGATGACGGCTGATAGCCAGAAACCGGTCCTAGGATGCTTGATTCCGGTCCAGGGAAGACATGGCTTGGCAGTTCGGGCTGGACTGTTCCCATGAGGCACAGGGTCAAGACTGATTTGCATATGGCCATGTCTAAACTGGGGTGGTGTAGTGGGCAAAAGAACGATGGATTTAACCCAGATCTCTTGACTGGGGGAGAATGTTTGCATTGTCAGCATTCCGTCCATCATTTGTTTGTTTTAACGCTTTTCGCCCTAAGTGGGATGGGTATTCCCAGACGTGGGACCCGTGCTCACTACGCCACTGGAGTCAAGCTATCCTGGCTGATGACGGCTGATAGCCAGAAACCGGTCCTAGGATGCTTGATTCCGGTCCAGGGAAGACATGGCTTGGCAGTTCGGGCTGGACTGTTCCCATGAGGCACAGGGTCAAGACTGATTTGCATATGGCCATGTCTAAACTGGGGTGGTGTAGTGGGCAAAAGAACGATGGATTTAACCCAGATCTCTTGACTGGGGGAGAATGTTTGCATTGTCAGCATTCCATCCATCATTTGTTTGTTTTAACGCTTTTCGCCCTAAGTGGGATGGGTATTCCCAGACGTGGGACCCGTGCTCACTACGCCACTGGAGTCAAGCTATCCTGGCTGATGACGGCTGATAGCCAGAAACCGGTCCTAGGATGCTTGATTCCGGTCCAGGGAAGACATGGCTTGGCAGTTCGGGCTGGACTGTTCCCATGAGGCACAGGGTCAAGACTGATTTGCATATGGCCATGTCTAAACTGGGGTGGTGTAGTGGGCAAAAGAACGATGGATTTAACCCAGATCTCTTGACTGGGGGAGAATGTTTGCATTGTCAGCATTCCGTCCATCATTTGTTTGTTTTAACGCTTTTCGCCCTAAGTGGGATGGGTATTCCCAGACGTGGGACCCGTGCTCACTACGCCACTGGAGTCAAGCTATCCTGGCTGATGACGGCTGATAGCCAGAAACCGGTCCTAGGATGCTTGATTCCGGTCCAGGGAAGACATGGCTTGGCAGTTCGGGCTGGACTGTTCCCATGAGGCACAGGGTCAAGACTGATTTGCATATGGCCATGTCTAAACTGGGGTGGTGTAGTGGGCAAAAGAACGATGGATTTAACCCAGATCTCTTGACTGGGGGAGAATGTTTGCATTGTCAGCATTCCGTCCATCATTTGTTTGTTTTAACGCTT
Organism: Triturus cristatus; assembly: GCF_964204655.1. Taxonomy (NCBI): domain Eukaryota; kingdom Metazoa; phylum Chordata; class Amphibia; order Caudata; family Salamandridae; genus Triturus; species Triturus cristatus. Next base: position 797,586,720 of record NC_140586.1, read on the forward strand.
TTCGCCCTAAGTGGGATGGGTATTCCCAGACGTGGGACCCGTGCTCACTACGCCACTGGAGTCAAGCTATCCTGGCTGATGACGGCTGATAGCCAGAAACCGGTCCTAGGATGCTTGATTCCGGTCCAGGGAAGACATGGCTTGGCAGTTCGGGCTGGACTGTTCCCATGAGGCACAGGGTCAAGACTGATTTGCATATGGCCATGTCTAAACTGGGGTGGTGTAGTGGGCAAAAGAACGATGGATTTAACCCAGATCTCTTGACTGGGGGAGAATGTTTGCATTGTCAGCATTCCGTCCATCATTTGTTTGTTTTAATGTGTTTCAACAGTGGCTTTCGCGGCTGCTGGCCATATATACCTTAGAGAAGGCTCTTTATGATAAAAGGGGTTGGAAGCTAAAGCAAATGGGAAATCTAATCTGGGCACCAATTGTTGAATGGAAGTTAAGAACTGAGGGATAACTAGATTCTGAATGCTTGATAGGTTCATCAGCCGAGCCCATATGATGTATTATCTGTTTCATACTCTTTATGTTTTTTAGGTCGAGGACTACCGGTCTGCCGAAGGCAGAACCGGAAGTCGGAAGATTTAATGTTTCCTAGAGTGGCTATTTAGCCCGCCTCTCTTTTTGCTTCTCCTCCATTGGCTGGCTTCCTAAACGGAGGCCCGCCATTGGAGGAGAGAGCCGTCCCTCCAAATAGGCTCCGTCTTTTTCAGAATCGGGGGCGTGTTCCTTGCTGTTCTTTCCACTTTTTAGCCACGCCCTTTTAGAACAGCAGGAACACGCCCCCGAATCCGAAAAAGTTTCGAAGCTTCCATCCGCCATTTTTTTGCCATCCGTCCGGCGCCGTGTTGTTGTGCTGGTGGCGGCGCTGCCGGGGCAGGCTCCAGTTCGATGAGCAGGGAACCGCACCATGCTTTGGACGCCTTTCCCCCTTGTGCCTCCGGAGCTAATTGTAGCAGAGATTCACGCGTGGACGAGGCAAGCAAACTGGCAGTTGTTGACTTGCGAGTTGTGGCACCAGCAGGTCTCAAATCGATTCTAATCGCAGCTCAACCATATTGTACCAAACCATGTGATCTTTATCAAATCACTAGCTCTCCATGTAATTTAGCTCTCTGGTGTTCCAAAATAAGTAGCGCTTAGAAACAGATCAAAGACAGCATTCGAAACACGTGCCCATTACCCTCCCGGCACTGCATGAAGCACTCCGCTTGTCTTCACTTTATCTCTCCCTTTACTTCCTTCTGTTTCCGTTCACCCCTAACCCTTAACTGCTGCCATTTCCCGCCTTCGTGAAGAGCGGACAGACGGACGTTTCGTGGCCTGGAAAACAATCTCGTGTATGAGGGGAAGGTAAGTGAGCAAACGAGGCAGATATGATCCTTTGTTTAGCAATTAACCATGTATTCATGTATTTTTTTCTTCAGTAAATTTGGTAACAGCAGCGTAACCTATTGTGCGCGTTTTCATAAAAATACCGCAAACTACATTAGTCATTTTTATATAGCACATACTGCAACTTGAACTGCCCGTTGTCGATAGAATAAGCGCGTTACCAGTACCACACTTCAGTGCACACTACATCCACCAAGGAGAGATTGCTGGGGCCGCTCCTGTGGGCTTAATACACACATCAACAACAGGCACTCAATGCAGGGTACCATCTCACCTGCTGAGAGTGTTACTACTTTATGTATCACGTTCTTCGTGTGACCCCAGGACCCCTTACACAAGTAGGGAACGAGGAGTGGCTGTGTTTGCTGTTCACTATTATCACTTTGATCAATCCTGACTTCAGACATGGTTTAGATTTGTAGACTGAGTTGAAGAGCGCGTAGGGCGGTAGGGTGGAAAGATCCGAATGGCAGATTGGCCTGGAGGTTCCGTGTGTGTTCAGAGGGGGTTCACCTTCCCAGGCTCTGGTTTTCATACTGCAGCTAAGGGAGGTGAGGCGACGAATGTGTCCCACTGCGCATGCGCCGTTATTCCACGCGTTATAAAAGCACACGGCTCATTCAGATTGGATTTTTGCAAGAAATCACGACAAGAACCGCTTTTAGAATCCTCAAAAGAGACGGCACGGGTGCGAATGTGCACTCTCGAGACGGCACGGGTGCGAATGTGCACTCTCAGTCGGAGCCACGGCCCATCCAGCCTTCCCGTGCTTCCCTGTCTGCCCCTGTGCGGTCTCCAGCTTCGCCTTGTTTAGTCAGCGCCATTGTTTCCTTGTATTGTCATCCGGAACTTAATTAACTGAGGACGGTTTTGGCTCCGCCAGTTTTTGTGGGCCAATCTAGCCTGCATTTACCACAATTCAGGAGAAAATACCCTTTTTAGAACGCACTTTCCTACATGTGAAAATAAGTGCAGCACTGTTTGGAATAGGAAAACGCACACCTGTTATTTGCAGCCCTTCAAATCGGCATTGGAATGCATCGACCGCTACCTAAATCGTCGTGTGTGTCAACAATTGTCCAGTATCCGCTGTCTGACTGAAATGAACATACGGTTGCTGTAAAGGTGCTCCCCACTTGGAAAGAGTGACACGCCATTCGGAATCCTTAGCGTTGAATCCAGCAGAAATATGTTAGCTGCCATGTAACCTAATTTCACGTGTCACACAGCTAGCCGGCCATGCCTCTCTGCTACCAGTGTACATCAGAGGAATTCTCATTGCACTCTTGCTAAAATATGTATTTGCCTTCTGCTCCCATAATGGCACGGGCTCTTTGCTGGAAGCTAGGATTGGTCGAGCATGCCACACGTGAGATGGACCCACTTGGCAGATGCGGGCCTTGCATGTCTGTGTACGGTTCTTCAGGGATTTAAACATTATTGGAAGGAAGCGTTCTCACCACTGCATGAAACAGTTCATCGAACAGGCCTTGGCATGGCGTCTACCGAGGCCCGTGTTAGCTAGTGCGTTACTTGCCTTCTCTTCGGAATAGCTAAGACTTCCAAAGCTCGCCATTACAGCCACTGACGGAGAGGCCTCTGGGTGTGGTGATGTAGATGTTTAGTGCAATTTGAGGTGTGTTTGCAGCTCGCGTAAACACAGGAAATGTCTAAAAATATCACACTGTTTAGGGAAACACATCAGCCTGAAGTGGTGTAGGCAGGGAGATTAGCCAAAAATCACTTGAAGTGACGACTGGAAAACAACACCACTCTGTTCTTCTCATACCCTCTTGTCGGTTACCCCCGAACCTAGAGGCCTACCTAGTCTCTGACTTTATCCAGGCTGCACTCATACTGTCCAGTGTGAGAAGCTGCCATTTTCAAACCATGTTCCTTAACGCCCATTTTACACATGTTCTCCTTCTCGTCTGCCCTGATGTACTGCCAGTCATATAGTGTCCACAACAAACCAACATTTCTGTAAGCTCTGGAAGCAGGCCGGCCTGTGAGGCACCAACAAGAACACGTCAAATCTACCAAAGAGCACTGATGGAAACAGCATCCTGGAAGGGACTTGTATACCTGCGAAGGAGAAATGGCTGGATGTGCCCTGCGGGATTGGAACCTGTGCTTCTCAGGCCCACAGTTTTTGAGAAGGCAAATTCAATGCTCTGGACTTTTACAGGGTCGCTGATACCGCTTTACAACTTGTCTGGAGCCCCTGCCAGAAGTGCCGCCTCTACCCAGTGAAATCAAAGCCATCCTGTGGATAAGACTTTTAAAGGTTCTCGCATCTTGCTCAGTTGTGCCAGCACACTAACTTTGACAAATACTGCAACAGAGCACAGAATTACGAGTGAGTACTGGCTCACTGAAAACATTATAATCCTGTGGAGAGTATCGATTCCCGTCACTTTAAAATAATTAGAAGCTTGCTGAGAAGTGCCAGTGCTGAGCAGTGTGGTACTGCTGGCCCATGAAAAGTGTTAAACTGTTGCTGAGAAGTGCAAGTGCAGAGCAGTGTGATACTGAATTCCCATTAAAAGTGTTAGAATCTTGCTGAGAAGTGCCAGTGCTGAGCAGTGTGATAGCGCTGTTCAATTAAAACGGTTAGAATTTTGGTGAGAAGTGCCAGTGTGGTAGTGCTGTCCCGTCAAAAGTTTTAGAATCTTGCTTAGAAGTGCCAGTGCTGAGCAGTGTGGTACTGTTGGCCCATCGAATGTGTTAGAATCTTGCCGAGAAATGCCATGCTGAGCAGTGTGTTACTGCTGGCCCATTAAAAGTGTTAGAATCTTGCTAAGAAGTGTCACTGCTGAGCAGCATGATACTACTGTCCCATTATAAGTGCTAGAATCTTGCTGAGTAGCGTCATGTTTAGCAGTGTGGTACGGCTGTCCCATGAAAAGTGTTTGGATTTTGCTGAGAAGTGCCAGCGCCGAGTAGTGTGGCAGTGATGTCACTTTAAAAGTAACATAATACTTTTGAGATGTGCCATGATTTCATTTGATAAGTGCCAGTGCCATCACACAACAGGAATCCTGTAAAGAAGCGCCACCACTGTAGAGTTCATTTTATACCTGCTGATAAAAATCTGCTCAGTCCCTTAAAACTATTAGAAAAAAGCTGAGAATTGCAGCGGCTGTCCCATTAAAAGTATTCAAATGATCCATAGGCGTGCGTACACTGTCCGACAGAAAGTGTTCGATTACAGCCGATACAGGCCAGTCCCTCTCATCTGACACACAGGAGTCCTTTTGAGATCCGCCAGTACTACTTCATTGTGCAGAGAAGTTCCAGTAGCTGTCCCAATTCAAGTACGGAAGCCTTAAAGACCATGCTAACAATATCCTACCATAGTTAACTATTTTATGAGACGAGTCAGTTGTGTCCCGTGAACGTCATGATATATTCACGAGAAGTGACACTACTTTACTTTCAAAACCTGTCTCTGAAGCCCTGTTACATCACAGCTCCCTATGTGGGCTACAGTCCAGCCACCAACGGACCCCTCAAGAATGAAGGCCAGTATCAGCCAGTCATTACTTATCTCAACCACCGACCATCTCACTTCCTCACAACATCCCTCTCCCTCACTACCTCACTGTTTCACTACCTCACTCTTTCTCACTACATAACTCTCTCTACCTCACTACTCCACTCTATCTCACTACCTCACAACTTCTCTCTCTCAACATCACTACCTCACTCTCTAGCTCACAACCTCACAACTTCACTCTCTCACTCACTACCTCAATCACTCTCTATCTCACTACCTCACTACTTCTATCTCACTAACTCACTTTCACTACCTCTCTCTCTATCTCACTACATCACAACATCACTCTATGCTTATCTATCACTACCTCACAACATCCCTCTCCCTCACTACCTCACTCTATCACTACCTCACTCTCTCACTACCTCACTCTATCTACCTCACTCTCTATCTCACTACCTCACTCACTCTCTATCTATCTCACTCTCTCTCTCACTACCTCACTCTCTATTTCAATACCTCACTCTCTATTTCAATACCTCACTCTCTATTTCAATACCTCACTCTCTCTCTCTCTATCTCACTCTCTCTCTGCTAATGCAATAGGTATCACATATGCAAAAAAAAGCTAATGCCAATAGAAATGACAATGCCATTTATTTAGGGATACAAAAATAATAAAAAAAATAATGAGCAATACCAATAGCTCTACCTATAATATTGCCGAGACCATTGCATTGTAAATGCTTGTTTTATTAGTCTCTCTTTAAGGTTTTTTATATATGTTTAGTTTTTTGCAATTATGTATTTCTGTCTTTCCTCTTTTGAAACTTGTATGAATTAGCGCTGTAACTATGATGATGATTCAAATAATAATTATTTTTTTTTTTAAAGAAAATAATTAAACATATATCCTACTTTTAAATGCCATGCACATTGCCCTATGAGCCATCAGGGCCTAGTTAGGGGTGACATAAGTATTAAATAAAAGGCTTAGACCTGGCAAAAGGTTTATTATATCAGGTCTATATGTCAATGTAAAACTGCACTACAGGCTGCAATAGCAGGCCTGAGACATTTTTACTATCAATCAATCAAACAGCATTTGCATAGCGCAGCACTGTCACCCCTAAGGGTATCTGGGCTCTGCGGTTGCAGAGTCTCCATCAACAAGCCAAGTCTTGAGTTCCTTTCTGAAGCCTGCCGTTCAGCGATGGAGGGGCAGGTCGTTCCAAGTCTTGGCAGCGATGAAGGAGAAGGAGTGTCCTCTGCTGTGGCTGCAACAGATGCAGGGGGGTGCGAGGACAAGTGAGTGTCTTGTGGGCAGTTGGAAATTTAGTCGGTGAATGATGTAGGATGGTCCTTGTTTGTGTGGAGCTTTGTATGCGGTCATGAGTACCTTGAACTGGATTCTCTTCTGGATGGGGAGCCACTTCAGGTTACTGAGGTGAGGGGTGATGCGGGTCCATTTTGGGAAGCCCAGGATGAGTCTGAGTCTGAGTGTGATGTTCTGTATGGTCTGGTGTCTTTTGAGGAGCTGGGTGGAGATTCCAGCATAGAGAAAGTTGCCATAATCGAGGCTGCTGGTGATAAGGGCCTGTGTTTCGGTGTTAGACCTGGCACCATTGGCGTGGGTCTCCCTTCCATTGTTTGCTGTTGCCTTCTGTGTTTTGCTATGTTTTTGCTGGTTTAGATGCTTTGGGCACTTTGCCACTGCTATTCAGTGCCAAAGTGCAAGTGCTCCCTATTGTAATTCGTTGTAATGGATTAGTGACTCCATGATTGGATTATTTGATTTACTTGTCATACCCTAGTACAGTGCACCATGAGTGCCCAGGGCCTGTAAATCAAATGCTGCTGGTGGGCTTGCAGCTCTGATTATGTCACCAACAGAAGCGGCTTGTAAAATATGGCTCAGGCCTGCCATTGCAGAACCTGTGTGCAGTCTCGGACTGCCATGGCAACTTGGCAAGTGCACCCACTTGCCAGTCCCTAAAACTTCCCATTTCTACATGTTAGTCAACCCTAATGTAGGCCCAAGGTACCCCCTTGGGCAGGGTGCATTGTATGTGAAAGGAAGGACATGCCCTGATGTGTGTGGCATGTCCTGATAGTGAATTACAGCCAATTTTGTTTTTCACTCTTGCAAGGCCATCTGTTCCCAGAGGCCAGAATGGGCATTTTGATTATAACAACTTATAATCCTAACTGACCCTAGGAACAAGATGAGAAAATAAAGTTTAGTATGCCTGAACTCAGAATGTTAAAATACATCTTTTAGTGTGGGTGATTTTTACATTCTGTGTTTGAAAATATCACTTTTAGAAAGTAGGTATTATCTTGCCTAACCATCCAGTATGCCTCTGCTAGGTTTGTGTATTCCATGTGTGGTTTGTCAGTGACAGGGAGCTGGACAGGGCCTTGGCTCCAGCAGCCTGATGGGTCAAGGCTGGGCTGAATAGGACCTGCATTGAATAGAAAGTAAATACTGGAGAGGGGTTTTAAGAATTGCGGTATGCGATGGCGCCCACTGGTGTGTGTGTAGGAGTATAAAGGCACAAAAATGTAATCTAACAGTGCAAAAAGGACGGGGGGAAAAAACCAAACCCTAAACCCCCTAATTAGACCAAGGTCTATACCAATTAAACATCGGATGCCTATGCACACGTTAACAAGTAATAATTTGTAAGTACAAACAGTAGTGGAGAGAACATAAGTTCAAAGAAACATTTGATGAATCCAGTAGAGTGTATCTTTCTTGTTTTAATATGGATCCGTTGCCCAGCCAACACGTGTTTCGTCAGGGTGTGAACCCACGACTTCTTCAGGGCTACAAAAACATATAAGGATACAATGTCTAGACACTACAGCATAAGCATAACATAGTTATTAGCAACGTGAATTACCCGACACTACGTCTGTGAATGAACGTAACCGAAACGATGTGACAGAAATATGTTCAATGATAAGAAAAAGATCATAAATGAAACAGTTGAAAATAAGTTGAAATACCACAGTCCCGGTGTAGGTCATGATTGTGCAGTAACACAAACCTCAAAGTGTAATTCATCCTGTGAACCCGATTACATGCGTACAGTACAAGTTTCCAACAAAAACATTACAGAATAAAGTGAACACATGAACCAAGTTAAGGCCACAGGGGGCCTAAGTCTTGTAAAGAATCAGCGTTTTAACTTGTAAAGGAGAACATTTGAGCTATATCATACGGTCAGAGGTATCTTAGGAACAAAGTAGATCAATATTGAGTCATGGTATACAAGAGATTAGGATCTACCATGACTCAATCAATGTAGAGCACAGCAGAGAGAGAACGAGGGAAAGAACAGATGAGTAGCAAAGCTAAAGTAAAGTGAATACCAATCCGTCATATCAGAGGGTGATGAGAAAAGTGAGTCTTACCTATCAGGCTAACAGGGAAAGAACAGATAATCTGAAATCATAAGAGGGGGTAATCCTAATCAATAACACAACAAAATCCCCACTGCGTAAATGAGCAAGTATGAGGTAGGAAGATAACCGGCTCACCTCTCCGCCGGTTATAATTCTGTCCCGGCTGTACGGGAAAAGTGAGTAAAGACACTCTGAATGCTTAAAACGGGTAAGTACCCCTTCGAAATAAGGACCTGAAAAAGGACATAACGAAAAAAGGTCAGCACTGTGGAGTTCTTTAACCGTGAAACACCCTAAACAAAGACCTCAAGTCACGAACAACTACCTGCCAATCACGTCTTCAAATGCGTGAAACGATCAAACACTAAACCCAAGTAAACACTACTGAAGGGCCAGATATGATTACTAGCCAGTAAAGGTGTTATAATCAAAAGGTTAAACGAAATAATACGGTCAACTAATTGAAACAAGTCACAACTGACCCATATCAGTCAGTATATAAAGTATAGCATATCAAATCAAACTCCCATCAGAATCACACAGTCAGTAGGCATAAGTGAATAAAAAGAAAATATTATACTGTTAATAGCCAAATTTCGGTCTTAAAACTGATCAAATTAGTAACAGCTCGAGGCAAACCAAAAGATTCCGAACCTATCTAATCTCATGATGTGTACTACCTAGAGCGAATGCGTTAGTAGCAGGCAAAGAGTGAACTGTCGCTGATAAATGCAACCTAAGACCAAGTCACAAAGGCTAGTAGGCAGCTAAGTCGACCCAAATCACTCCGCAAATGAGTACATTAAACTCGCTACCAGAAGTATGACATATGTATACCCCAAGTAGAGTAAAACACGAGGTAAAGAAAGTCCAAGTCAAATTAAAGTAGACAAATTATACTCTGCCCCAACGATCTATAGTTACACTGTGTACGAACCTGTACAAGGACAGGAGTATGGTAGGCCAAACGGTAAAAGCGCATAGGCAATAATAATATAAACCTACTAGTAAGAGCAAACCCAGTCTCAGCGGTATCTAGAAAAGCCTAGGCTTGGAACAGGTCTTACCTGTGAGGCGAGTACGCCACGTAGTCAGTACGGTGTGAAACAATCATCAATCCGGAAGTAAACGGAGGCTTACGTTATAACGTAAAACCAAAACAAAGGCTAGAACGCTTAAGGAATATCCGGTGAAATCCCAGAAGCGAGTAATAACGTCTCGCTATCCGTAGTATCCAATGAACGTGAACATGCTGATCCCAGAATTATACAGGCGAAAACTATATAGACAAAAGACCAGAATATTAATACAGTGTGGATATCCAAAGTTATAAGGCAGATAGTGGAGTGACAAATATGATATAAGCGGGCTTCCGTGCCCCAACCTCAAGGCATATTAATATAGTTTATTGGTGAGGAACCGACTGTCACTAGTACCCTAGATATAGACAGGATTGATAACCCAGTGGGGTGGATCAGCGGGGAATAAAAGTGAAGACAGAAAGAATTTGTGAAAGAGGACGAAGCTAGGGAACAGAGTAAAACAAAACTTATACTGGAGTACCAGCATACATGATGTAATAGATCCAATTGCTAAAACACGTCACAGATTGCTATTACAGTGTGTCTGTAGGTTGCAAAGGAAAACAAATCAGACATGTTACTAGCAGCCAAATGACTCTACGCATATTAAACTCTGTGCCAAGCAAAGCCTACAGTGACTTCTCTAAATGAAGATATAGTTACAGTAATATTCAAGAGAGAATACAGAAAGCTAAGGCCATTAATACGCAAGAAAATTAATTAGCATAAGAGGGTGTATATAATACATTATTGCTTTCAACTCATATGGAGAATTAATTACGCTAAGGCCTATACCAGATGTTTTTATCATTATGGGGAAAATAAATATATTTAAGCATGTGTGAGCACAAATCCCATATTCACCAAGGGATATCAATGTATGTCATAGTTAGTTTCCCAAGAAGAATTGAAGCTCATGGTCTGTGTTGAGGCCCAGCTCGACCACATCTAGACGCATGATCCAAGTCACGGATGCTCAAATATCGCATCAGTGAACAAGCAAGGGCTTTGAAACAGAATGACAGCAGATACCCTTTGGCGATCCATGCCAACAGCTGTGATGCACAGGGCCCATATAAACAATTTACGTTCTTTGGAATAGAACAAACTCTACCACACCCTAGGGGAGGTTATAGGGAACCGGCTTTACGTCGCTCTAAAGCGACTTCGATCATGCGTCTAGATGCGGTCATCTGTCTGTATTCTCTCTTGAAAATTACTGTTCCCTAGCTTCGTCCTCTTTCACAAATTCTTTCTGTCTTCACATTTATTCCCTGCTGATCCACCCCGCTGGGTTATCAATCCTGTCTATATCTAGGCTACTAGTGACAGTCGGTTCCTCACTAATAAACTATATTATTATGCCTTGAGGTTGGGGCACGGAAGCCCGCTTATATCATATTTGTCACTCCACTATCTGCCTTATAAATTTGGATATACACACTGTATTAATATTCTGGTCTTTTGTCTATATAGTTTTTGCCTGTATAATTCTGGGATCAGCATGTTCACGTTCATTGGATACTACGGATAGCGAGACGTTATTACTCGCTTCTGGGATTTCACCGGATATTCCTTAAGTGCTCTAGCCTTTGTTTTGGTTTTACGTTATAACGTAAGCCTCCGTTTACTTCCGGATTGATGATTGTTTCACACCGTACTGACTACGTGGCGTACTCGCCTCACAGGTAAGACGTGTTCCAAGCCTAGGCTTATCTAGCTACCGCTGAGACTGGGTTTGCTCTTACTATTAGATTTATATTATTATTGTCTATGCTCATGTACCGTTTGGCCGACCATACTCCTGTCCTTGTACAGGTTCGTACACAGTGTAACTATAGATCGTTGGGGCAGACTATAATTTCTCTACTTTAATTTGACTTGGACTTTCTTTACCTCGTGTTTTACTCTACTTGGGGTATACATATGTCATACTTCTGATAGCGAGTTTAATGTACTCATTTGCGATGTGCTTCAGGCTGACTTAGCTGCCTACTAGCCTTCGTGACTTGGTCTTAGGTTGCATTTATCAGCGACAGTTCACTCTTTGCCTGCTACTAACGCATTCGCTCTAGGTAGTACACATCATGAGATTAGATAGGTTCGGAACCTTTTGGTTTACCTCGAGCTGCTACTAATTTGATCAGTTTTAAGACCGTAATTTGGCTATTAACAGTATAATATTGTCTTTTTATTCACATATGCCTACTGACTGTGTGATTCTGATGGGAGTTTGATTTGATATGCTATACTTTATACACTGACTGATATGGGTCAGTTGTGACTTCAATTAGTTGACCGTATTATTTCGTTTAACCTTTTGATTATAACACCTTTACTGGCTAGTAACCATATCTGGCCCTTCAGTAGTGTTTACTTGGGTTTAGTGTTTGATCGTTTCACGCATTTGAAGACGTGATTGGCAGGTAGTTGTTCGTGACTTGAGGTCTTTGTTTAGGGTGTGACACGGTTACAGAACTCCACAGTGCTGACCTTTTTTCGTTATGTCTTTTTTCAGGTCCTAATTTGGAAGGGGTACTTACCCGTTTCAAGCATTCAGAGTGTTTTTACTCACTTTTCCCATACAGCCGGGACGGAATTATAACCGGCGGAGAGGTGAGCCCGTTATCTTCCTACCTCATACTTGCTCATTTACGCAGTGGTGATTTTGTTGTGTTATTGATTAGGATTACCCCCTCTTATGATTTCAGATTATCTGTTCTTTCCCTGTTAGCCTGATAGGTAAGACTCACTTCCGTTTTTCTCATCACCCTCTGATACGACGGATTGGTATTCACTTTACTTTAGCTTTGCTACTCATCTGTTCTTTCCCTCGTTCTCTCTCTGCTGTGCTCCACATTGATTGAGTCATGGTAGATCCTAATCTCTTGTATTCCATGACTCAATATTGATCTACTTTGTTCCTAAGATACCTCTGACCGTATGATATAGCTCAAATGTTCTCCTTTACAAGTTAAAACGCTGATTCTTTACAAGATTTAGGCCCCCTGTGGCCTTAACTTGGTTCATGTGTTCACTTTATTCTGTAATGTTTTTGTTGGAAACTTGTACTGTACACATGTAATCGGCATGTAATCGGGTTCACAGGATGAATTACCCTTTGAGGTGTGTGTTACTGCACAATCATGACCTACACCGGGACTGTGGTATTACAACTTATTTTCAACTGTTTCATTTATGATCTTTTTCTTATCATTGAACATATTTCTGTCACATGGTTTCGGTTACGTTCATTCACAGACGTAGTGTCGGGTAATTCACGTTGCTAATAACTATGTTATGCTTATGCTGTAGTGTCTCTACATTGTATCCTTATATGTTTTTGTAGCCCTGAAGAAGTCGTGGGTTCACACCCTGACGAAACACGTGTTGGCTGGGCAACGGATCCATATTAAAACAAGAAAGATACACTCTACTGGATTCATCAAATGTTTCTGTGAATTTATGTTCTCTCCACTACTGTTTGTACTTACAAATTATTACTTGTTAACGTGTGCATAGGCATCCGATGTTCAATTGAATAGAGAGTAGGGGGAGGAGATTTCCCTTCACTTGCCTGAGCCTTCATAGAATAGAGAGTAGGGGGGAGGAGTTTTCCTTTCAGCTACCTGGGCCAGGTCTGCTTTCAACAATGCTGTCTCCACCTCCTGCCAGGAAGCTGCACCAGGGAGAACAGAACTGGTTTTGGCTGGGCACAGACACTGTCTGCCTTAGTAGTATAAATATTGGGGTCCAGCCCCTAGGACTTTAGATCACTTCTGGGAAACAAGACAAACCTTTGCTAAGGAGAGAAACCAGGAAAGCTGAAGGAGCAGACTGCCCCTGTGCTGTTTGCTGTTTGGGGGTTGGCCTGCTTGCCAAGGAAAGGAGAAGAGGAAGTTTGTGTGTACTTTATCATCTTGAGGAAGATCTCCAAGGGCTTGAAGCTGAGCTTGCCTCCTGTTCTGAAGTCTCAGGGACACAAAGACTTCACCACCAGCTCCCCCTAAATTTCCTTGCTGGGAATTCGAGCTGCAGAGAGGTGCCTACTGTTGTTTTGTGCCCTCTAGAGACGGCATGCCGCTGGGAGCTGGAAGCGCGATGCAACGAGGGAGAAGCGTGTCGCTGTCGCAGCTGTTGTCATTGCATCGCTGAAGAAGCGTGCCGCAGCTGTTCGCCGTCGCATCGCCGAAGAAGCGTGTTGCATCGCTGAAGAAGCGTGTCGCATCACCGGAGAAGCGTGTCGCAGGGCCTGTCGCGGCTCTAGACACCATCAATTTCGCCGCATAGCCGTCGGATTGCATCAAAGACGCCATTTTGTCGCATCGCACTGGATCGTCGCATTACGGTGCCATCTTGTCGCATCGTAACCGGAACGCAGTAAGAAACCGAGGCATCACCTCCTCTCCAGTAAGGAACCGACGCATCACCTCCCCTGCGCTGCAGTAAGGAACCGACGCATCACCTCCCCTGAAGCAAGGAAACGATGCAGCACCTTCCCTGCGACCCTTTTGTTTAGGTTGCATTACGCACCCAAGGTACTTTGGGAGTAAAGTGTCGCATTTACCATCTACATCGAATTAAGCTATTCTCTACCATTTTAAAGTGATATTCTTGATATTGTATTGTGGATATTTGTGGTTTGGCCTTGTGTTAAGTCTAGAGAAAGATTACTTATTTTTCTAAATTAGTGCGGTGTCCATTTGTAGTGGTTTCACTGTATTACTGTATGTGTTCACAAATGCTTTACACACTGCCTCTGAGATAAGCCTGTCTGCTCGTGCCAAGCTACCAAGGGGGTGAGCAGGGGTTATTTTAGGAGTGTATCCCCCTTTCCCTGACTAGAAGCAAGGGTCCCTATTTGAACAAAGGTGCAAACCATTGTCAACTAGAGACCCCCATTTCTAAGAGTCGGTCTTTCTGGTATTGATAGGGATCCATCTGAAGAGTCTGCATAACATGCAGAGGGTGTGGAAACAGGAGGAGGTAGCTGCACTGACTTGTCGTTTTAAGGTCAGTTGGCTATCAAGGATTATGCTGAGGTTTCATGCAAGGCCTATCAGTGTGAGTGTTGGTCTGAGTTCTGCTGGCCACCAGCTGTGGGCCCAAAACTAATGTGTTCTTCCCAAAGATTAGTACTTCTATTTTGTCGGAGTTGAGTTTGAGGCTACTGTCTCCCATCCATTTGGCTACCTTGGTCATGGCATTGCAGATGTTGCTTTGCATTGATGGGGTTCTCAGTGAATGAGTGGATTAGTTGAGTGTCGTCTGCATAATAGATTATGTTGAGTCAATAGGATCTGACGACTTCTGCGAGGGAGGTCATGTAGATGTTGAGCATTGTGGGTTTGAGGGATTATTCTTGGGGAACAACGCATATGATGTTCTTGGGTGCGGAGTTGAAGCGAGGCAGTTGGATGCTCTCTGTGTCTTCTGTGAGGAAAGAAGCAATTCTCTTGAGGGCGTTTTGCTGTGTGTCGATTTTGCAGAGTCTTTCGGTAAGGGTGTGGTAGGAGGTGGTGTCGAACGCAGCAGGGAGGTTAAGGAGGTTCAGGGTCACAGTTTCTCTGTGATCGAGGAGAGCTCTGATGTGGCGGCAATCAACATGATCTCAGTGCTGTGGTTGTCATGGACTCCTGATTGTGAGGCATTGAGTAGGTGTTTTTGTTCCAGGTATTCAGTAAACACTTGGTTGATGGCTTTCTTGAGTACTTTGGCTGGGTAGGGTAGCAGAGAGATCGGTCCATAATTTTTTAGGTCATTGGGGTCGGCAGATGACTTCTTTAGGAGAGGTCTGACCTTTCAGTGTTTCAACCTTGGAAAGGTTGCTGTGGAGAAGGAGGAGTTGAGTATGCTGGTGAGCTCCGTACTGATTGAGTTGGCTCCAAGGTTGAAGAGATGGTGGGGGCATGGGTCGTTGGGCTCTCCAGAGTGGATGCATGACATGATGGCTTTGGTGGTCTGAGTGGTGAGCGGAGACCAGGTGGTTATCGTTCAGCTGGTGCTTGCTGGTTGGTTGAGGTTGTCGAGACTGGGAGTGGTTGTTTGGGGGTCAAAGTTGTTGTAGATGATGGAAATCTTGCTGTGGAAGAAGTCTGAGCAGGTGTCGTAGAGTTTTCTTGAGGGGTGGGTGGTGTTCTCTGTGGCTGCTGGGTTGGAGAATTCCTTGACGATTTTGAAGAGTTTCTTTGTGTGGTTGACCCGTGGTGTCGATGTGGTTGATATTGGGGCAGAAAACCCCACTCGACACCAGGGAGTGTTTTAGATTTTAAATGGAAGCGATGCCTTGGGCAAGGGTCGCTTCCTTATGGACCTAAATAATTTAAAATACTTTTCTGCCCCCCCAGGGACAGATCACCTGCATTTTTGGGCGTTTCTGGCCGGGGGGGCGGGGGGGTGCAGAAAAGCTCACTAGAAACAGTGATTTAAAAATAAAAACATTGGTCGCTTCCAGGGGACACATATTTTTTTATGTGTATTCTGCCCCCCTGGGAGCAGATCTGCCCGTTTATTTGGCCTTTCTGCCCCCATTTGGGTAGTGACATAGCGTGTTATAATGTGAATTGCAATTGTAATGCTTTCTTTTTCCCTTTTTGTTCTAGTTCAAGGCTTTTGCTCTTTAGACTGTTCCAGGTTGCAGTTTCGTTGCTGGTGGTTCTGCTGTTTGTGTTTTTTTGCATGTGTTTAGTAAGAGACTTTTTTTGTACAATGTAAATGAGTTTTATTTCTCTGCATGAATGTGTTTTTTGCAAATGGTGTAATAATAGAAGTATGTTTGGCCTCTATTTTTTTGAGTGTCAAAAACGTTTTGCATTTGTGCTCGATGTGTATTTTGTTGTCTTGTGAGTAATTGGTTTTGTTTTTTTCTTTCTAGTGGGATATTGTTGGTTTTTGCTGTGTCTCTGCAGAGTAGGTGCTGCTGAGTGTAGCTGAGTATAGTTTTTGAGTATATAAATCTTTGTGATAAAGGCAGACATGTTTTTACTTACTTGTTTTGCACAGTGTTGGTTGTTGTTGACTTGTTTGTGCAGTCTCCTTTCTTAGTAAGGATAATGGTTAGCCGCAGAATTACTGCTCAGCAGATTGTTGGTATGCTTTTTGAGTCTTCCTCTGACCATGGTCCTGCATCTGAGGCAGAGGAGGCAGGGGACAATTCAGGTAGTGAGTTTTCTCTCCACATGGAATCATCGGATGATGAAGCTACTCTCAGTGCGGATGAAGCTACTCTTAGTGCGGATGAAGTGCCTGTGTTAGAGGAGGACATTGATGTGCCGATAGTGCGGCAAGAGGCATCTGGGCTGCAGCCTGGGACTGCAAGGCTTCCCGTGGGGGTAGTGCAGCAAGAGGCATCTGGGCTGCAGCCTGCAGCTGCAAGGCTTCCCGTTGGTGTAGTGCGGCAAGAGGCATCTGGGGCTGCAAGGCTTCCTGTTGGTATAGTGCGGCAAGAGGCATCTGGGCTGCAGCCTGGGGCTGCATGGCTTCCCGTTGAAAGTGCTGACATCTGGGTTGCCCCAGGCATGGTGCAGCCGGCATTGCCAGCCTTTACTGGTGTTCTATGGTGTAGAGTGAATACTGAAAACTTTTTGGCGATACATTTTTTTCAGTTGTTTATGGACGATGTATTTTTGGCAGCGATTGTTGAGCAGACTAATTTGTATGCCGAACAGCCTTTAAGGGCCATAGGTGCCAGCCTTAAGCCCCACTCTAGAGCTACCCGGTGGACTCCTACAAATCTTGAAGAGATGAAGAAGTTCTTGGATTTAACTTTTTTGATGGGCCTGCTAAGGAAGCCATCAATTTCTTCATATTGATCTACTAGTCCCTTGATGGCAACTGCTATATTTCCGGCAGTCATGAGTCGTGATAGGTATTTGCTTGTGCTTCAAATGATGCATTTTGTTGATAATGGTTTAGCGTTACCATGAGATCACCCTGATTGTGACCGTCTTTTTACGATTCGGCCTGTCATTGATCACTTTGTTGATCGATTTTCTGAGCTCTATGCTCCAGGAAAAGAAATTGCAGTGGATGAGTCTTTGGTGTTATTCAAGGGCCTCTTGGTTTTGAGGCAATACATTCCTAGTAAGAGGGCACACTATGAAATTAAGCTGTATATGCTGTGTGACAGTAGGACTGGATATGTCTCTAATTTCAGGGTGTACACTGGTAAGGAATCCAGGATTAACCCCCTGGTTGTCCGTCCACCTTTGAAGTGACTGAGAAAATTGTGTGGGAACTTGGTAGAGGATTTTGTAACAAAGGCCACCATTTATATATAGATAACGTCTACACTGGTGTGCGGTTGTTAAGGGAATTGGCTAAAGTGGACACCGTTGCTTGTGGCACAATCCGCTCTAACCGTAAAGGTTTCCCAAAAGAACTTGTTCGTCAAAAGCTTGTGCGGGGACAGTGCAGTGTGTTGCGAGGAGCTTCTAGCTGTGATGTTTTCAGACAGGAGAGATGTCTACATGCTGACTACCATCCATGATGAAAGCACTGCACCTGTGACTGTTTGGGGTCACGTTTCTGAAGTGCGCAAACCTGTGTGCATTTTAGACTATAATAGGCACATGGGTGGTCTTGACAGAGTAGATCAGAGGTTGGAACCTTACGCTGCTCTTCGTAAGGCTTACATTTGGTATAAGAATTTGGCTATCCATCTTTTTCACTTGGCAACATTTAATGCTTTTGTTGTATTCCAGGATTCTTGTCCTGAGTCAAAGATGACTTTTGCTAAGTTTCTGGAGTCTTTAATAGGCAGCCTTGTTGTAGTGGAACAGGCAAGTGTTCCTAGAGTTGGAGTGGTGGAGGATGTTGCTAGATTGAAAGATCGCCACTTTCCTGATCACATTCCTCCCACACCCTCAAAAGACTTTCGCAGTAGGATATGTAGAGTCTGTTGGCGAAGAGGTATGCGGAAGGAGACTCGTATGTACTGCCCGAGTGTCCATCTAACCCTGTTTTGGGCTCTTCCTAGCCACAGGCCTTTGACCCACCCACACAAGTGAGGTATCATTTTACTAGGGAGAACAAGGGGAACGCTGGGTGGACATTTGTGCCGGCACGGTGATTCCACACAAAAATATGTAGAAAATGTTGTTTTTCAGCTAAATTTGAGGTTTACATGGCATTCTGGGTTTGAAAATGTTGGGGGATCCACGCAAGCCATACCTCATTGGACTCCCCCTGGTGTCTAGTTTTCAGAAATGTTTGGGTTTGGTACTTTCCCAAGATGGCCGCCGAGCCCGGGGCCAGAATCTCAGGTGCCTCCCCTCCCCCAAACCAGGTAGTTTTGCTATAGGTAATTTTGAAGTCTCCACAGTACGATATGGGCCATTTCCTGTTGCAGCCACTAGGCCTACCCACACAAATGAGGTAACATTTTTATCGGGAGACCTGGGGGAACGCTGGATGGGAGGAAATTTGTGGATCCACGCAGATTCCACAACTTTCCCACACAGAAATTTGAGAAAAAAATGAATCGTTCGGCAACATTTGAGGTTTGCAGGGGATTCTGGGTAGGAGAATGATTGGGGAGCCACTCAAGCCATACCTCGCTGGACTCTCCCGGGTGTCTCGTTTCCTGAAATGTGTGGGTTAGATAGGTTTCCCTAAATGGCTGCCGAGCCCCGGGCAAAAACTCATGGGACCCCCCATGCAAAACCAGGTTGGTTTGTGATAGGTAATTTTGATGTCGCCTCAATAGGTTTTGGGCCCTTGCCTGTCACGGGTCCTTACCCATCCACACAAGTGAGGTACCATTTACATCGGGAGACCTGGGGGAATGCTGGGTTGGAGGAAATTTGTGGATCCACGCAGATTCCTGAACTTTCCACCACAGAAATGTGAGGAAAATGTTGGTTTTTTGACAACTTTTTAGGTTTGCAAGGGATTCTGGGTAAAAGAACCTGGTGAGAGGCAGTCAAGTCACCACATTCTGGATTCCCCTGGGTGACTAGTTTTAAAAAATGTATAGGTTTACTAGGTTTCCCTAGGTGCTGGCAGAGCTAGGGTTAAAAAATTACAGCTAGGCACTTTGCCAAACAAGGGTAACTTTTCACAGCGAAATTGAGGTGTGTCCACATTGCGTTTTGCGCCATTTCCTGTCGCGGGCACTAGGCCGACCCACACAAGTGAGGTACCATTTTTCTCTGAAGACTTTGGGGAATGCGGGGTGGGTGGAAATTTGTGGATCCACACAGATTCCAGAACTTTCCACCACAGAAACGTGAGGAAAATGTGTTTATTTTGACAATTTTTTCGGTTTGCAAGGGATTCTGGATAACAGAACCTGGTGGGAGGCAGTCAAGTCACCCCATCCTGGATTCCCCTGGGTGTCTTGTTTTAAAAAATGTATAGGTTTGCTAGATTTCCCTAGGTGCCAGCAGAGCTAGGGTTCAAAAACTACAGCTAGGCACTTTGCCAAAAAAGGGTCATTTTTCACTGCGAAATTGAGGTGTGTCCACGTTGCGTTTTGTGCCATTTCCTGTCGCGGGCACTAGGCCGACCCACACAAGTGAGGTACCATTTTTATCGGGAGACTTAGGGTCATTCAGATTTGAAAAGCAACTGTTATTACCTATTGACTTTTGATGCATTTCTGCCTTCCAAATGAAAAACATTGTGTAAAAAAGAAGCCATTTTGAAAAATGACCAATAATTCTCATGCTAGTATGAGTATTCCCAATTTCGGAAATGTGCAAATATCTACTGTTTCTAAACTCTATATATTTTGTTCCCATTTCAGAAATACATAGGTATCTTTCATACCGATTTTTCCATGTATACATTTTCCCACAATAATTGCTATATACCCGGTACATAATAAAAAGCCATTGCAAATTGCTGCTCAGTTTTTGACTCTGTGTTCGTCGGGTTCTTGGTGAACCTACAAGTGCTATATATCCCCACAACCAGTAAGGTCCAGCGGATGTAACGGTATATTGCTTTTAAAGAGCTGTCATAATTAGAAGAAGTTACAGGTGAAAACGTTGACACAAAAGGCTGTTTTTTTCAACTAATTTTAAATTTTTCTCCTATATTTAACTGTTAGTTTCTATAAAGAAACCTTGATGGATCTACACAAATGACCCCTTGCTGAATTCAGAATTTTCTCTACTTTTCAAGAATGTATAGCTTTCCAGGATCCATTATTTCTTTCATACCCATTTCTACCATTAACTGGAAGGAGGTTGAAAGCTCATAAAATAGCAAAAAAAAAAGCTATGTCCCAGAAAAATTCCAAAACTGTGTACAAAATGTTGGTTTTCTGACAAAAGTCTGTCATTCCCTAAAAGCTGGGGAAATTGTGATTTCAGCCCCACAAACCCTTTTTTGATACCATTTGCAGGGATTAATCCAGACGCTTTCATTTGTAGCCCTTTTTTCCCATTTTTCCCCAAAAAAACAACATTTAGCTGTATTTTGGCTAATTTCCGTGAACCCTCCAGGGGAATCCACAAACCCTGGGTACCTTTAGAATCCCCATGATGTTGGAAGAAAAGGATGCAAATTTGGCATGGATGCCTTATGTGGTCAAAAAGTTACAGGGGCCTAAGAGCGCACTACCCCATATAGCCAAAAAAAGGCTTAGCACAGGGGGGGAAAAGGACTAGAAGCAAAGGGGTTAATGTGCATGTTGAATACAATCTTTATGTACATACACCACGTGTGAAGTCTCTTTTGTGGGGCTCAGTGTATTTATTGTGTGAGAGTGCTGTGCCAATGGTTTATACATCGCCCCTGTGATAAGCCTGAGTGCTCAGTGCCAAGCTATCCAATGATGAGCACAGGTTAAACAGTGACTGTAATCCCCTAACCCTGTCAGGAGTGGTAGGTTCTGCCTGGCTTTGGCACCACCTCAGCCAACCAGAAAGGACCAGTTCCAACACCGGTCCTCAGGCCTTGCTCTGTTGGACCGTTTTCCTCACAACGCTACACGGAGGGTGCCAGCCTTGCACTCTTGCCTTTCTGCTCCCTCACGTTCTTATCATTTTGCCTGTTTTTTCATATCACTCTTGCGCAGTCACTCTTGCTTTCGTTCGCAACTGTTAGCCTGTTTTCCTTTCAGTCCTCCCATGTCACTATTGCATTACTTTCCAGCTTTGCCTTGTTGCTTCGTTTAACATATCGCTCTTGCTTTCTTTTAACTTGAGCATTGACCTATTTTTCCCTCTTTTTGCTCCTTTACCCCTATTTTTCACCATCTCTTGCATCCTCTCTTGCCTTTTGTGATCTTTGCCTGTTTCTCTCTCCTGCTCTTTTCCTGTTTTCTCCCACTCCTTTTGATTATCTGCAAGCTGCACACCCACCTGCCTTCCAACCGCTGACTCCTGCCAAACTCGGACGTACCTACCATCCCCTGGATCTCCTCCCCACTCTAGGATATACTTAATAAACAGGTGATTTACCTATGGTAATGCTCTTTCTGGTAGAGATTCTATTTCTTGGACTTAGCCAAGGATTTGGATCGCAAAGACTATCTATCGCAGGAACGACTTGGGAAGGGGGACCTGCCTTTAAACCTCTACCAATCACGATGGGGTACTTGCTGTGATTCACCACAGAGAGCTTCACTTTCTGCATGGTCTTGTGGTGCATCAACGAGCAATCACTATAGGCCTTGAAATTGTGGTCTGACTCTAGGCACCACAAGCAAACCACATGTGGGTCAGTCACGGACGTCTGCTTGAAACATTCCCTATTGGGTTTGAACTCTGTAGATTGGGGAGGTGACATTTCCCCTTGCACACTGTAGAGTAGTCAAAGGAGTGCTCTCAAATGAGACAAGGGGTAGTTCTGGATTCACATCTGGTGGTGCAACAAAGAAAGGAACTGATGTCGGCACGCATGGGTGGTACTTACATAGGCCTGTGAACAGCAGGTCCAGGGAGGAAAAAGACTCGGCACTGAGCCACCGGCATCAACTGCCAGTGCACAGGTGTACTGCTGAAACATTTCTGGATCTAGTCTGACAAAAGGGGGGATATGCAAAAGGTGAGGAATCTGTGGTTAGAAGTCCCTTTCAGAAGGAGGCGTAGCACCGACCACCATTAGCATGCCAAAGGCAAGTCCGTCTGTGTCCCATTGTGCCCTCCCTACACCCAGCATTACAACAAACAAATTATGGAGGGAATTCTGACAATGCAAACATTCTCTCCCAGTCAAAAGATCTGGGTTAAATCCATCGTTCTTTTGCCCACTACGCCACCCCAGTTTGGACCCAGCCATATGCAAATCAGTCTTGACCCTGTGCCCCATGGGAACAGTCCAGACCAAACTGCCAGGCCAGCGGCAAGACCCCAGCCCCTCTTGTCACCCACCGCAACCCCAGATGCTTCTCAGCCACTGATCTCTGTGCCCTGCATTCCAGATGTCCTTCAGCTCACTGCTCTCGTGCCTCTCCCTACAACACTGAAGATGCATTCTCCTGCACAACCTGCTTCTTCTCACCTCCTCATAATTCACAACCCACCCTGACTTGCCTCCTCCTCAACACTCCGTCAGTCATGCCTTCAAGCAGGGGACTTTCTGCACAAATTCTACCTAAATTTCTTTTCTTGACCAAAACTTGGCTCTCCCAAACTTTGGCCACCAACATCGCTATGGCTATCCCACCTGTCTTCGAGATCACAACACAGTACAGAACTTACAAACCCAGAGAGGACTAGCCATCATCTATAAAGAATACAACCACTACTTCATCACCTCAGCAAACTCCAAGGACTTCCTGGAACACCTGGTCTTTACTTTCCATATTGTCAGCAATACTATACTGTCGGGTTGTTGGCATGAGGGTGGGGGGTCTGCTCTACCGACCTCCCAGCAAAAGGTCCAACTGTAGAAAAACCATCACGGACTTCATCACTCCTCTGTTACTCAACTCCAACTCCTCCATCCTCCTCAGTGACCTCATTTTCCACCTGGAAGACCAGACTGAACAAAACCCCAAAAACCTCCTGGAAGGCTTGAACTCTCTACACTCGGACTCAACCAATGAGTACCTGATCCCCACATCTGGGCATCACGCAGGACGAGCCCATCCCCTTCATAAGGACTGATCACTGCCTCATCGCTTCAGCCTGCACCCTCCCCACCTATGTGAAACTGCATCCTCTGTACAACTAGAACAGAATCCCTGTGTAAACATGGACCTCAGAGCTCCAAACCTGTTGCCTGCTGCACCAAGACCTCTACCGATCCATCACCAACTTCAGTGCCTGGATAACCTCTGCACCCACTCAGTGGCTCTGCTAAAAAACATTATCAACACCAGGACCAGACCTCAAGCTTGCTGGTACACAGAAGAACTGCAACGTCAGTGTAAACATCTAGAATGCCGGTGAAGACACATCCAAAATTAAAACAATAGATGCACCTACAACCCTGCCTTCCAGCTGTAACACCAGCAACTTAGAGCCACCAAACACTCAGCACTAACTGAACACACAGAGAACAGCTCCAATCAACCAAGTACATTTTTGCCCTAGAAAGGGGCTTCAACTCTGCTGTTCCCAACTCTACAGCCTTCACCCCATCACAGGATCTCTGCACCTAGCTTTCCTCACTACTTCAGCGACTAAACTAGCACCATTTACAACAATTTTTCACCCCAATGTGACCTATTCACCCTCTCCACCCTCCAGCCCAACAAGACAAACACCCCAATTACTGTGATGACCTGCTGAACTACCATCACCTCATTGGAGACTGCCACCACCATGTGCTCCTTCCACTAAGGAGCCCCTTCGGATACTTGCCCACACTTCATCTTCACCAAAGAACATGAACCCCAGCTGCGCATCTGTGCCCAACTCACCCCAACAGTCAAAGACCTATTTGCTACAGTCAACTTACCAGATGCCTAGAAACATGCCACCACACTACCCCTTCAATCCTCAGCAGGCCCAAAGATGCTGACAAACTACAGACCTAACTCCCTTCTCCCCTACCCAGCTAAAGTGCTGGAAAAACTTGTAAACAAATTGCTGGCAAACTACCTCAACAGCAAGTGCCTCCTGGATCTCTCTCAATCTGGTTTCAGCCCCAATCACAGCACCAAGAGAACCCTTATCACCACCACCAATGAGATCCGTCTGATCACGGGTGAGGGGATGCAACGGCCCTCATCCTGCTTGACCTTTCAGCTGGGTCTGACAGTCCCCCACCCCATCCACATCTGAGGTCTCCGTGAACATTGGTTCTGTCCTCCCTCTTGTGACCAGTACAAAGAAGTCACTTCTTTGTACTGGCAAAGTTCTGCTCCTGCTCAAGCTACAGGGACACAATAAGCTACTCACAGCTTTTCTGCAATTGCCTAGCTGACCAGTTGGAACTGGACCTGCCCTGGACCCTGCTGGAGTGAGTCTTTCACCTCTAGTGCTGTCTGCACGGTCCTGGACCCATGGCCAGTGGCAAAGTGTACTTCCCTCATCTTTTACTGAAACCTGGGACTTAACGCTTTGGTTTCAAGGAGGACTGGGACCAAACTGCTGAGCTCATCTGACTAAGGTACTTTTCCGTTGGGCTAAAGATTCATGTTGCTCCCATTTTGATCTTTTCCGCAGCAGCAGATCCAATTTGCTGAGAGGAGATCTGGCCTTGTAGAACCCTCTTTGACTACAACCTGCAGCCTTGCCCCACTGGAAGAATCTGAGCTCCAAAAAGTGACTAAGTCTGAAGGTTGAACTCTTCCCCAGGCAAAGGCGCAAAAAGCATCCAGCTAGTAAGGGACCTTCACTGGGTTCAAAATTCAAACTTCTCTGAGCTTTCTCGACAAAAGTACATTTTTTTACAGTGACCTCATCCAGTGACTATCTGATGACTCAGCGCCCTCTTCTACCACAGCCTGCTGTTGTGCACCATTGAGGAATTTTGACATGAATTTCAGAGACTATGTTAAAACTTCTAATTGGGTCGAACCTGATTTTTGCATCTGACCAATGCTCCATCGCGGCCAGCCGTAACTAGCCCCCAGGTACCAGTCAAGCGCAACTAGATGACCTCAGTTGGTGCTTACAGCTGTTTGGCGCTAATTTTAACTTGAAGTACTTTTCTTTTCCCATGCAGACACATGAAGCCAATTTCTACTTGTACCTGTGCACACATAATCGGTTTTATTTAGATCACAACTCCATTACTTATATTTATATGCATGTTCACTTGGTGCTCTGCTACAGTAGCCAACTAATGGACTTTCGTTCTCTGTATCAAAACAGCCAAAGTAATTAGAAAGTTCAACAGGTGTATAATTATAGAATGATAAATTACTATGAATGATTAAACTATTAATGAGTGATATTTGCAAGAGTGAAGATAAACTATAAATATTTTCCGCCCCAATTTACATATGCATATATAAAAAGTTCCAATCGAAATGCTAATTCTATCAAATGGACATTGGTTGATCCAGGGCCTGAACACAATAAGAATGCACAGACAAAAGTAGAACGCTGTTTCATGTGTTAAAGCTTGTTTGCAATACCGCAAGCGGTATGGACCATCCAAATGCAGTTTTCAGAACTTACCTTAGTCTACATACAGTTGGGTTCAAGGCACATAATCCACAAAAGCTCGCTGGAAATCGGACGCTTCCACCCATATCCGACCCTATTCCAATGATGGAGCCACCACCGGCGATGATAGCCCCTTCGCCTCCTGAGGACCCTCCAGGGGCCTTTTTGTGGTTTAGAGGGTTCACAGTCTGCCCATTCACTGGGTTGCTGCAGTCATAACTGAAGGGTTGAAACAAAATGAAATTATTTTTAGAAGGAGTGGTTTAGATCTGCCTCAATAGTGAAATAATTTTCTTTCACATGGAGAACAATGCAGTGAAACACAGTGATAACACTACACCTTAATTCTTGTGTCATCGATTAGCACATGTTGATGTGTCCCTGTTTTATCGAAGAGGTTCAGAAGTCCCTGATTTATACACCTCCAATACCAAAGGTGGGCAAGCCAAGAAAGGTTGGCTCTGGCCCGGCCCGGCCCCTGGCCCATGGCAGCTGGCGAGCCGTAATAGAGCTCTGGTGGAATCCCAGACGCTTCCTTTTCCCCCTCCTTAATATAGATTTCAAAAGACAAAACTGCTAAGTGGATATGGTGATTATCGAGACGCTCATTTGCCGAACATCATACGTGCAAACACACCCGATTCAGACGGCAAACTTTCGATTTTTAAGCAAAAAAAGGCTCTATTTTAGCGGTGTCCCACCTAGAATTGCCTTTATTTCAATGTAGGCCAAAGGAGTCAATAAAGTTCACAGTTTTTTTCAATATTTGCATCTTTCTAGTTTGAAAATGTTAGCATGTATGGAACAATTACAAGTACATAAAACTGTGTCTGCAGTCAATTTCTAAACTTCACTTGTGTCTCATTACACACTTGTATCCCAAGAAGTAGGGGTGGGGGGCAGTGAGAGCAAGAGGGGCAGAAAAAATGGTAACTCACTATCAATCAATGCATGGCCTGATTTCAGTAGTGGGGGGATACTTGCCATTCAATCAAATACAGTAAGATCGAAATGCACCTTGGGGAAACACAGAAACAGGGAGTAAAGCCATTGAATCAGGAGCAGGGGAAGTGTGAGATGCAAGAAAGCCATCAAATCACGAGTAAGGAAGGGGCTGTCTCAAAGCCCACTCTATGTACTCTATGCTCAATTCAATTTCAATTAATCTTTATTCGATTATATATATATCATAATCATAACAGATAAAAACATACATAAAAGCCACATTGAAACCTTGAAAAGCCTTATTAAACATGATACAGTACAGTTAATTCCAAGAAACAATGCGCGAGCATTCAAGGGCCTTGTAAAAAAAAAAGTAAGAATTTGCAACCCAGCCTAACCTAGGGGCATATCAGCAACAACCGGCGACAATTATAGCTCAGCGCTCTTAGCGTGAGGATAATTATCGCCGGGTAACGTGGATTTTTATCGCTGAGATAGCGTGCTATTAGCAACGCTTATCTCCTCAGCAATAAAAATCATCACGCTAACTGCCTAACGTGAGATTATCGCTGGAAACCCAGCGATAATCTCATGTAGTGTGGCGTTAGCTTGCTGATAGGGACTCACAAACTTAGCCATGATATCCACCTTCCATAGGATATCATGGCTAAGTCAGTCCTGAAGCAGGTATAAGGAAAGTAGCGATAACAGGGGGTATCACTACTTTTCCTGACACTATGCTTTATAGCGTGAGGCTTGATGATAGGAGAAATGTCGCTTAGCGACATTTCTCCTGTCATGTCAGGTCAGGAACGCCCACTTTGCATTTCATTAGAGATGCAAAGCTGGGCGTTAGGAATCCCCACGCTAAAGCAAGGTTTCACGTGTTAGCATGGCCTTGCTAATTAGGCGATAACATTTTTTATCGTCAGCTTGTAAATATGCCCCTTACAACTTTAAAAGTCACTATCTTCATTTGTGGTGACTTGATTTGTTTGGGGGGCCTTTCTTTATTGGCACTTTAAAATAGTCGCAATCAATATCAAATAACAGTATAATTGAAATACAGAAAAATTAGAAGAAAACTAAACATCATCAAGAGCAAAAATTGGATCATATACATGTTCTGAGTTTGAAGATATAAAGCACCATACCATTTTAAGATAATGAGACCAGGAATGAGCTTAAACATATCAATAAGCACCTGTGATATATGTTAGCTAACAAGTCGTGTACAGGACAAGACTCTGTCATCTTTAGATGTTTCTGGTAAGTTAATTATTTTTGTCATTCTGGTATCATTTTATAAATCAAAATGTACTCTATGTTTCGAAATTAGGTTAGTATTTCTGACCTCTGAAACAACCTAATGATGAAGGCACTTTACAAAGACTAGGAAGCAAAATGTTTGGTTATCTGATATCAAAGTAGTGGAGGTATTTAGGAGTAAATTCAAAGCCCCTTACGAACCTTACCTGTGGGTAATATCAGAGATGAAGAAGCAGTTACAAGAAATGTATCTCTTTTTAAGAGAACCCATGGATCCATGGAGTCTGAGGCATTAGATAAGATAATCCAACCAAGAAAAAAAATCTTTCCTATGGGTCCTCAGAGAGTACAGGAACCTTGCTCTCCCACAGAGAAACCTCCCTCCATCCTTCCACTGACACAGAGGACACTTAAAGGACTTGTGGCACCCCAAGCCCTTCATTAAATATGACTCTTGACAAGTCTACCTAGACTAGATCAAACCTACTTCCCTAAATCCAGCTACGTGCCCTACCAGCAGTACAGACACTTTAATAGAGCTATAAGGCCAGGCTGTTGCAGACTGTTAGAGTGATATTTGGTTGTGGTTTTCTTTGAGTCCTTTACTAATCTTTTTTCTACTTTGGAGTAGGATTCAGAAATGTGCATGTGCACTACCCAGATAAACACCCCTCTGCGTCCTAGTGTTAGATTTTACTTCAGTCGAATATCATGTTGAATAAAAGACTCTTCTGCACTTGTTGGGTCCTTGGCATATGGATAACAAAACAATTACAAGGGCAACCTGAGACAATTTTAATATGCAGATACCCTTTTCCTAAAAAGTAGGCGAGACTATAAGAGCTCCTTTGGATTTCCAAAGGTTGAGCCCCCCCCCCCCCAAGATATGTTTAGAATATAGGTGGCAAGGACTCGATGACGAAGCATGCCACTACGGTGAAAACACAGTGGGTGAGAGTCCTTAAAATAAACCAGCAGGTTTGCCAGAGAGGGCCGTACTTGATGGAGAGTCCCCCATAGGTCGTGGGCACCCCTTTCTGAATTTAACGTGTGCAGATGACACATAAATTTACATGTATACATTAAAATACCCTTTGTCTTAACTCCTCCAAGATCAAGATTCTCCTTCTTGGACTGGATGATCCACATCCAGTTCAAAGTATCTGTAACCTGCACATTAATAATAACATCAATCGCTCAATGATCCGCCAGCTGAATTACGTATCTAAAAATCTTTTAGACAACCTACACATCCTGACATGTCTTCCCCCGGGTGATAGGCTCAGCAGCATGTCTGGAGTTCTGGATATTCCCACACACAGGCTCACAGGTTAGTGAACAGCTAAAAGTAATTTCAGATATGGTGCTCTTACCATGCAATTCCACCATAAAACGTCATCTGATGGGCTTGGTATGGTCTGGAGACGATCAGGGTAGTAGGAGACTATGGGCTTCAGGTGCCTATTGCCTGAGGCACAATGGAGACCCAGGATACCTTTAACTTCAGTAAGATGGTGCTGTCGATTGGCTCACAGTGTTTTCCTGTGGTACCCATCATGCATTGATGGACAATACAATAATTCATAAGGTTTAGTTACCTAAACCAATATAGCAGCCATGTATTTTGGGTTACCTTAAGTACAGCCTCATTCAGTGCGGATTATATTGGCGCGCTGCCTGACTAGTGTATGTTTTGGTTAAGTTTCCTTGATTATAGTTTGTGACCAGGCTAATTCCGTACTTTCTAACTAGCCTAGTCTTCGTTGGGCACTTTTATTGTTTTGTTTGTTTTCACTATGAGGATGTTTTTCATTTCTACTGTGAACCCTATTGATATTACTCATAGACTTGCATCGAAAGTGACGTGGTATTAAACGATACCTGCATTACTTTAGGTGGTGAGTGCCACTCCATTTGACCCTTTTGGCAGTTAGTTTATGTTTTCCATGATTGATGTTGTTGTCTTCCTTGCAGTCTTCTTTGCCTACCAGCAGCACATGTGCTCACTAACTTCCCTATCCTTGTTTTTCAGTTCCCCCTTGATTCTACAGTTTGAAACTGTGATATGTCAAGTCCTGAATACCTAAACATGGTTGGGCACTCTGGGCCACAGGCAGGAGCAGTTACTAAGACCGTTAGCATCCTCGGCCCATGACACAGTTCTGCCCTCCTTGGAAAGTGTTACTGTAATCTTATATACACTAGTCTCTCTGCTATACTATAAATAGAGTCCAAAACAATGCTGTCACCCAACTTGTCTTCAGACTGGAATGCACCCATCATATCACTAGCCTCTCTGATGATGCTTCACTTGCTCCCAGTAAAACAACGGACTGACTACCATGGCTTATGCTTTGCCCACAAGGCTCTCAATGGTCCATCACCAGACTAATCTCCATAGGTGCTTCCGCCCTATGAACTGACCACATGCCTAAGGATGGCTACACAAAACACGTTGACGTTCACCCTACAAGAAACACAATATTGGTGGCTGATAATTTAAGTGCCGGGGCTCCTAATTTTGGAACTTGCTTATTTTATTCTTATGTTCAGAAGACAAGCTTTTAAAGTGCATGAACTCACTAAAGAAGCATTTCTTCGTAAAGGCCTTTGGTCTGCCCCTGTTATGACATTTAGATTCGAAGTTCAATATATGATTTTAAATTCTTGCTGCTGTTTATCTTTTCGCTCCCCTTCTTCTGAATAACTACAATTTGAAAATACTTTGAAGTCACCCCTACTTTGCTCCAGTGGTTTATAAAAACAATGACTAAAACAAGATAACTGCAAGCTCTACTTCTTTCATGTACTGAACCATAACCTGAGATCCAGCAAGGCTTATTTGATGACCCAGTTCAGCTTGACTGTCAAGAGTCATGGCGAGAGATTTATCCGTGATCTTGGGGCTCAACTACAGAACTCGCTATGACCAACCTAAGGGTTCAAGTCTGGCATCTTTCAAGAAGAACGAAAAACCTGCAGGTGTACAGAGGCATTCCCTTTCCCATGGATGTTCTTTCTGCATCCAAGTTCACCAAAGGAATGCAAAGCATCAACAGTTGGGCCTGCAACACGTATTTCTTCGTGATTAAAAAAAAAGCCATTTGACATAAAAGCACATAATTACTTAAACAACGCCTGTGGGATATTGGTCTTCACAAAGGGAATGCCTCCCTGCTTCTTCAAAACCTGGATGAGCACACAGTCCTCTTGGTCCAGAACATCGTGAAATTGTAAAAGTCCAGAAGCACTATCATAACCCTAAAGGACATAAAAAGAAACAACATATAAATCAGAAGCTTGTTCCAAACCATGTTTCATTTAATAACAAACAAAATCCAAATCAAGAGCTAATGTGTATAAGCACTTTTGAACAGAGGTAATTAATGAAGCATTCCTGCATCTTTACATGACCACGAGCCCCTTCATGTTGTAAGCAAAAAAAGGAAGAAAAATGTTCATGACTAATAAACATGTTGCATTTGCACAAGCTGAAAAAGCAAGGATTCTCCATTCCATAAAACTATTGAGGGTGGCCAGCGTTGGAAAATGCCACAAGTGACCAGTAGGCGGCTAGAATAGCCACACATGGCCCTTATTACCCCATGCCACCCATGATTACCTAATGTATTTATATTACTTTATATCAGCGTCTAATGCCTATTCAGTTACTTCCAGTAACATGTCTGTTAGCCCATTCTAAGCTCTCCTGATGCAAGCTGTGATACAACCTATTCAACATCACACAGCCTCCAAATACGCTCGAGAACTGTCACCTGATCTAGACATCCATGATACCCTTCAATGATGACACCTTAAAATTCCTGTACACAGTCACCACACTTGTCAGCATCCCACAATGCTCCCACAGCTGGTGTGATGACTTTGAGTGCACCCCAAGCCAAGCAGTCCTCCATGGCCCATAAGATGAAATCTCCACAACGCAGTATTCACATTCACCAATAACATCAAAATATACAATTCTGTGGTTAGACCTGAATCCAAAACACACATTATCACAAACATCTGATTTCTGCCTCCCTTTTCCATAAAAAAGAATTAGTGGAAATGGTTTCCCAGCCCATGTTTTAAGGATGGCACCAACTCAATCTGGGGGGTCACATTGGAGATACATCCCAGACTAAGAAAACATTGAGCATCTGATTGGGTAAAGATTCTCACCAATACTGGTCTTTTTAATAGTGGCGTCCAAGCCAATGTCCTGTTCCAACAGGCAAAAAGAGGATCATGGGACTTGGATGCTCTCACGATGACCAAGCGGGACCAACCAATGACATACCTATGAACGTGGTCTGTGTAGCAGTACCAGATCGGCCAGAGGACCAGGGGCCTAGATTCGGGGGATGGAGGTGTTTGGGGTGTTACACCCCCCTAATAAATGTATTTTTTGATGACTAGTTGGGTACAGGTGCTTTCAGTCAGGTATAGTGAAGTGACTGTTGGATTTCACCTGAGATTTTTGCATGCACACACTGGCAAAAAACACACAAACACACTCTCTCTATCTCATCTCTGCTATGAAAGTCCTCAAACTGTTGGCTATTTTACAAAATATTATGCTTCTGTCACTTACTACTTCTTTCAAACTGCATTCCTCTCCTTTTCCACTGCTTCTTCAGCCTCTCTCATGTAGCCTTCTTGTCGTATAATGTATTTTAACATTATATGACAGCATGATTGTTGGGAAATCTGAAGCTCACACCCCTTAAATCTTAATGACCAAGCTACGCCCCTGTAGAGGACTGGACTGGTCCTCTAATCCCAGATGCTGCACAAGTGTTTCTGTGAGACCTTCAGCAGTCATTTTGGCTGTGGCACATCAACACGCGGGAGTGCACTAAAACCTCGGACTGGGGAGCAAGAGGAGTCTCTCTGTCTTCAACTTGAGGGTCAAGAACCTTGAGGCAAAAACGTGAGTAAATCTGAAAGGAGCAGAAAGAGATGTAATAACCCCTGATCCAGCTGCTCCTAGCCCACGAGGTCACATTAATGTACTCTTTATTACACAATCGCACATTCTACGGGTCACATTTATGGGTTGAAACTTGCATAAATGTGAGGGTAGAGACTAGGGCCAGCAGAAGATGCTTTATTTGCTGAAGGCTTAATCTGGGCCTCTACAGGATGCAGGTGGGACATAATGTGTTTTGCGTTTGACGTTAGCCCTATTTGCATATGAGTTCCACAGGTCCAGACAGGAGTTGGTTTGTATAGCTACCACTATGTTGTTGAATTTCTGCTCAAATAGCCTAAATGCCTCACCAAGGGCATCTAGCTTGCTAATTATAGAGTTATTGGGAGCCTTATTGGTTTCAACCAGGACTGTTTCTATTTGATGTAAACCTATATTTTGAATATTTCTATTCTTACTACGCGCAGGTCTCTTTCTTGGGCAAGTGGTTACAGATTGATTGGGGGGTTTACTTACTCGATTTAGTGGAGGTGGTGAGTTGGATTCAGATTCAAAAATTGACTCAGAAATAAATTGAATACACCCATTATCCCAAGGGCCCGCAGTCACACCATTGCCCATTCTTGAGCCCCTTCCTTCGACATTAATTGCGTCACTCTCTGAGGGGTCCTTTGGGTCATTGGAGGAGACATTGGTCAAAGTTGCGGAATATATTACAGGTTCTCCACATATCAGCAGTGATTCTTCCACCGAAGATATTTGCCCGTCTATGGCCCCCAATGCTTCTGTAATATATTTTTAGTAAAGACAGTTGTGATTTGTCTGGGGGCTGGGTCAAGGATTTGTTCGCAAAAACAGTGTGTTTTCTCTTGTCCATGTTTAAGGAATGCTTTTATAGGGGAGAAAGGTAATAGCAATAACATCAGTAAATCATCATGAATCAGAACAGTAAAATGAAAAGTAGGGGCAAGTTATTACAAGAAAGGCTTCCAGAGTTGCCAGGCACCCCGACCCCCCCCCCCCGCGCCCCCCGAAATCCCAATCCTAGCAGAGGTGCCCCCTGGTATTCGTAGAACCAGTACAATACAGCACAACAAAGCATAGTTCGATACTCCTCCCCTCTCCATTCAAGTGAAATGACGTTTTTTCAGCTCCTGGAATAAATGTACAGGGAGTGTCTCGGAAATGCCAAGTTGCCTTTCCACGAAAGTCACAAGTAGAAGAATGGGAATGGATAGACAAGCATCTAAAAGTACCTTACTCTCAACGCACGTGAGTACAGCACAATAAAGCCTCCTGGGGTAAGCA
Organism: Triturus cristatus; assembly: GCF_964204655.1. Taxonomy (NCBI): domain Eukaryota; kingdom Metazoa; phylum Chordata; class Amphibia; order Caudata; family Salamandridae; genus Triturus; species Triturus cristatus. The sequence goes on from NC_140586.1 coordinate 797,621,082, forward strand.
GTCCACAGCACTTCCAGCCGCAGTGACAATGGTCAAATGAGGCGTTCCCATACTCATATAGCAGCCATTTTAGTTTGGGGTATACAAGAGGAGTAGTTCAATAGTTGTGTTTAGCTTCAAGGATTGGATGTGCTGTAATCATATATATTTTGTAGGGCAAACAAAGAGTCTTTGAAGAGCCCCATATTATCTAGAACAACACTGGAGACCGAGGGATAATATCGCATCTGAGCTCCTGTTGCAGTCTCCATCTTGGAATGGGCGCAATAGATCAGAAAAACTGAGAAGGTGTGTTTGGCTTAAAAGGTATTGAAAGACAGCAGTGAAAAATTGAATCAGTGTGCACTCACAAGAGCCTCAAAACCACGTTGGAATCAGTGAGGCACTACCATCTGTGTCTTGTCACAAGGAGATTAAGGTTGCATTGGTATGACTGGGAGAGAAGACTGGAGTGGTTCCGACTGATGTGAAGGCTGCATCAGGCCACGAAGGTGTGGAGATGTTTATCTCAGTTTTGCTGTAAACCAGGGTCTCTCCTCACCTCTACAGGACATTGGATGTCTCAATGCTCAAGATATGTTCCATTCCAGAGGACAGATCGAACTTGATGCCGCTGTGGCAGTAAAAAGTAACACAATGGCACAGAGCTGCAGTATTATGATACAATCTTCAACTCCGTCTAAGCTACGCCCCCATCCCCTTTATAAATCTCAAACAACTTTATTCCTGAAGGATTTTCTGGGTTGCACATGCGCTCCTTAGGCCGCATGACCCGCTTGTGTCTACTGATGTATTCTAATATCAAAATTAGCTTCATACAGAAGATTGAAAGAATCAAAGCTAAACTAGAAATTACTTTCAGGGTTATAGAAAATAAATATTTTCCAAAATAAGCAGGTCTTTTTTTTAATCTACTGACGTTTCCAAAATGTAACTGGTGTTTAAGCATTCCTGTTTCTTGCGCCTACACCAATGTTTCCAAAGGAATTTTATGTTGTGTTTACTTATCTTTGGGAAAAATAGCAACAATATTTCAATTCAGCTACCTATAGTTTTCTCTTAACGTTCTACAGCTAAATTCAAGACCAAGTTTATCACTTGTGGAGTAAGTTTAGGAGTAATTGACCGTGTCAAAGGAAATCACTTCTATATTTCAGTAAGAATTAAGCTTTCTTTTGGGCCCCTTTCTAGTGGTAAACATCACCAATTGCAGACGGTTATAGTAAGGCTAAGACAATCTGCTCCATCGTTGATAATGAAGTGCTCATCTTGTGGGTGCCTTGGTGGTTAAGCCTTGGCCAAAACGTCTGTTGGTGGTTACTTCAGTACACATGCCAGACTCATGTAATTTCTTGAGCTGCAGCTTCACCTCTTCCCTGACAATTATGGGTGTTATGTACTTTGTGAATTTTGTGGTATGTAGAGGTTTTCACTCTGTTTTGTGAATGAAACCTTTGAATTTTCCAATGTTGCCATTAAATACTTCAGAAAACTCCTTAAGCTTAAGAGCCCAATTTTTTGTTTCTTCCCCATCACAAGCAACCAACACCCGCTCTGGGCTATTAGGATCAAGAACGATATGTAACGCCCTTTGGTCTTTCCAACCTAAAACTGATGAGCCATCAGCTGCTACGTACAATTTGCAAGTAGCTCTCCTGCCCTTGAACTCAAACACAAGCAATCTAAATCCTAACATGTTGATTTGATTCACCTGTGAAGCTCTCAGGGTTCACATCTGTAGATTCTAAATGGGGACCAATGACACTTACAAAGGTTTCTTCCCATACTGAGTGAGCAATAATTGTGAACAGAGAAGCCAAATCAGCTGCACCCTGTGAAGGAATGCCTCCAAATCTAATGGCACATAACAGATTGTTGCAATCTTCACTATTCACATTTAATATGACATTCTTATTACTATTACTTTTCCTAGGTCCAGATTCACCAGATACATCATCAAACTCCTTCCCTGAAGAGTCAGAACCATTTTCAGTAAGAAAAGCTACTCAGTTCTTCTTTTTATCCTTCTGCCGGCATATCTTTGTGAACTGTCCTAAAATTCCATATTTTGCCATCTTTGCCAGACACTTGTCGAATATGGCTGAATGTTCTGTACTGCCACAGCGGAAACACATGTTATGTTATGTTATATTATGTTACTGACATTTTTAAAGCGCTCTGTTACCCTGAGGTGTCCTGGCGCTGTACACTACCTACCAAAAGAGGAAACTATGACAATTGGCTGAGAAGACTATTTAGATAAATAGCCAAGTTTTCAATCCCTTCCTGAAGGGAAGAAGCTCTGCTGAGTTCCTGAGATGGAAAGGAAGGCTGTTCCATGCCTTAATGGCGCAGTAGCAAAAGCTCCTGCCACCCCAGCTAGTTTTATTATAGCGGGGGAGAATAGCGAGTTTAGTTTTCAGGGAGTTCAGGGCTCTCCCGGGAACAAACCACTGTATTGAGTGTTTCAGAAAATCAGAGCCCATGCCATTAAGGGCTTTAAAGACTATACACAAGGCCTTAAACTGAATCCGTAGTACCACAGGGAGCCAGTGAAGAGTTCTGAGTCCCGCCCTCACTGAGACAAACCTGGGTGTACCAGTAAGCATCCTGGCTGCCGCATTCTGCATGATCTGGAGTCTGGACAAATGTTTTTTCTGGATGGTAATGTAGAGACTGTTACAATAATCCAGCCGTGACAGAATGAGCGCAGTGACTGCAGTTTTCAGGCTGTCTTCTGGAAGGAGGAATTTGATTTTACGGAGAATTATAAGCATAAAAAATCAGGGTGAGACAACCCTGCTAACATGATCATCAAAAGAAAGTTTTGAGTCAATAATTTTTTGCCTTTTCCACCGGAACAGGAGCCCCACCCATTGTATTCAGCCACCAGTCCGGTGTCCAAAGGTTGGCAGTGTTCCCGAATAATATAACCTTGGTCTTTTCTGCATTGAGTTTGAGGCAGTTTGATGCCATCCAGGCTGCAATCGCCTGGATGCAGTTATGACATTTTGAGCCAGTCTGAGCCCCTGATCCTTTTTGAATTCACAACACAATTTGCGTGTCATCGGCATATGAGGTTAACTGGAATCCAAAGGATTTAATCAGGGTTGCCAGCGGAGCGACATATATATTAAATAATGTCGGGCTGAGCGAAAACACTTGTGAGACTCCACAGGGGAGAGAGAAGGGCTTAGAGCTGTCTCTACCGAGGTCCACAGTTTGTGTTGTGTTGGCCAGGAACGATTTTAGGAGGTCCCAAGCCTTGCCTTGGACACCGACCGCTAATAGACGGTCCATCAAAACTTTGTGATGTACCGTATTAAATGCAGCCGAGAGATCCAGCATGATAAGTATGACAGCGCCACCCTGATCTAAAGCCTCTCTGATCTCGTCTGTGGATTTTATTAATGCCAGTTCAGTGCTATGTTCTGCACGAAATCCAAACTGCATGGTATCTAATAGAGAATTAGTCTGAAGGAACAAGCTAAGTTGACCGTTCATAGCCCTTTCTTCTTACCCGGGAAGAGGAGACGAGAGATGGGTCTATAATTGCTCGGGTCCTTTGGGTCCAAGTTAGGATTTTGAGCAAAGGAAGAATAGAGGCTGTTTTCCAGGAGGCTGGAAAATGACCAGTATTAAAAATAGAGCAAAACAGTGGGGTAAGAGCCTCCCAAATAATATCTGGAACCAGTTTCAGTACCGAGACTGGTCAGGGGTCCAACGGGGAGCCTGATCGGATCACAGAAAGAAGTTTAGTGACTCCATGCTGATCCAAAGATGTAAAATGATCAAATATGGGGGAGGGTCCATTAAGCTCAGAGAGCTCTATTGACACTACCTCATTAGTAGCTGCGGGCGTAAATGTGAAGGAGGAAAAAATATTTTCAACCTTTTGTAAGAAGAAAGCAGCCAGAGACTCGCATAGTTCTAAGTTGCTTCCAGTCTTGGGGCTAGGAGAAGTAGTTAGCAGAGAAATAGTTTGACAGCGCTTTGAATGAGGAGCCAGCACCTCTAATTTGTTCCCCAAAGTAGGTCTTTTTAATTTCAAAAAGCAGTTTTTTATAGTTAGCAAGATGGTCGTGGCTTCTTCTACATTAGTCATTGGTGCGGGCATTGAGCCTTGTAGAAGATTTCCTAGAGCAAGATTGTCAATGTTTTTCCAGCCCCTTGTAGTTATAGTTGCCCTGACCGGAGGTTTATGGATGTTATGTAGGACTTGTTTAAGTTCAAATAAAACTGCCACATGATCAGTCCAAGTTAGTGGTTTAGTGTTAGTATAGACAAGATTGGGATTATTAGAAAAGATTCCATCCAGCGTGTGGCCTGTGGAATGAGTGGAGTCTAGCACTAACTGCTAAAGGTCGCCCCCACTAAATATTTGCTGCAGTTTTATATTATCAGAGTCGTTCAGATCTTCCAGATAAAAATTGAAATCGCCCATGACTGTAAAATACTTGTTGCGCAATCCTTCCTCCAGAAGTGATCCTATGGAGTCTAAAAACGCACCCCTGGGCCCAGGGGATTGATATAAAAGAATAGTGTTAAGTGTGTCATGATCCGAGGTTTGAATATTAATTAACAGAGCTTCACAAGTCTGATTGGAGGCTTTAGCAAAAGTGGGTCTGAGAGAGTCATGATAAATGACTGCCAGCCCTCCGCCTCTCTTGGAAAGTCTAACTTGGGTGAAACAGAGGAAACCGGGGGTAGTAGCTTTGACCAAATCGGGCCCTGAAGCTTCATCAGACCAGGATTCAGTTATAAAACCTAATTTAATGTTATGGTCTTCTATATACAAAGCACATTCCACACTGTGCTTGATTAAAGACCTAGCATTAAGCAGAAGGCATTTAAGTGGTGCCTGAGTAGCTCGAATAGTCTTAGCATGAGATATATTACCATGAGGAATGCTACGATTCTCAGTAATGCCAGGCAGAGCAAAAGAGCACTTAGGGCAGTGCTCAACCTGTGCCTCCTTAATTAAATTAGGAAAGATCCTTGGGCAGCTGGCCTTAACCCCCTCAGGATCCCAGCCCATGAGCTGCTCCATGGAATATGCTTGGAAATTTGATATTAAAGGACCAGGGGGACAGGCCCTGAGCCTGGACCGAGCACGGACGGGCGCAGTTGGGCTTGCCTTTGGTGCGCCTTCGGCGCGCCACTGGCGCGTCCGCTGCGCGGTCACGTCAGCGTGATGATTTATACCCCCAGGGAGAGAAACTAGAATGCAAACCGCCAAGATGGCGGTGTCCTGTCAATGATTCCCCCCACAGGCAGCAAGTGTAAACAGATGATCGGCGCGAAGCGCCGAGAGCAGAGTGCCAAGTGCGCTTTTAGTGCAAAATGAGCAGATTAGCAGAAGTTAAAATCACAATTTAAAACAGATACTTTAAAATGAGGCAGATAAAAGAAAAAATCACCAGCCTGGCGAGCGTTGAACGCATCTTCGTCTCAGGCGGAAGCGCTGCGCGGTCGCGTCAGCGTGATGATTTATACCCCCAGGGAGAGAAACTAGAATGCAAACCGCCAAGATGGCGGTGTCCTGTCAATGATTCCCCCCACAGGCAGCAAGTGTAAACAGATGATCGGCGCGAAGCGCCGAGAGCAGAGTGCCAAGTGCGCTTTTAGTGCAAAATGAGCAGATTAGCAGAAGTTAAAATCACAATTTAAAACAGATACTTTAAAATGAGGCAGATAAAAGACAAAATCACCAGCCTAGCGAACGTTGAACGAAGCTTCGTCTCAGGCGGTAGCACTGCGCGGTCGCGTCAGCGTGATGATTTATACCCCCAGGGAGAGAAACTAGAATGCAAACCGCCAAGATGGCGGTGTCCTGTCAATGATTCCCCCCACAGGCAGCAAGTGCAAACAGATGATGGGCGCGAAGCACCGAGAGCAGTGTGCCAAGTGCGCTTTTAGTACAAAATGAGCAGATTAGCAGAAATTAAAATCATAATTTAAAACAGATACTTTAAAATGAGGCAGATAAAAGAAAAAATCACCAGCCTGGCGAGCGTTGAACGCAGCTTCGTCTCAGGCGGTAAAACCAGGTTCACCTCTCTGGCTATTTCTTTGCTTCCCAACAACTTTGTTATACTTGTAACAAACACTTGTATTTTTGGAAGAGGTCCCTTTTTTCTTTTTTCTCTTTTGAGACTTTATTTACAGATGAACTGTCAGATGACGGAGTGACAGTCTTAGCACATCTCTCTGAAGGTTCCCCCTTTTACAATAAGGCCATGAAGTCTTTAAGACTTGACTCTCCCACAATCTCTCTTGGATGCCTTGATTCCTAGAACACATGACTATTTGATCTCTAATCGACTCGTCATGTAATTTGCCAAATCTGCATTTAATTGTCAAGTTCCTAAGGGCAGAGATATGGTACTTACTGGATTTGTTGTGCCTTTGCGTACACTGAGAGAAAGCACATATTTTGACAGTGAAACATACAATAGGTGAATAATGTTCACCCTAATCTAAGATAGCATTTTTCAGCAAATAATAGTCTCCACTTTCAGGTTTCTGTATCTGATTGTAAACTCTTAGACCCTCTGGGCCCAAATAATGCAAGAGGATTATATTCTTCCTATCGGGGGATTAAACACAACTAGTATCTTCCAATGTTGCAATGTAATTTATGAAATATTCTTTGCACTCCTCTTGCCATTTGACATTTGGCTCACCAGGATTCATAAGAAATTCTTTGGGTGTATTTAACGTTATGTCCACTTTCAATGTCCTTCCGTTATTGCCTCCACCGGTATATTAAGTTGACAAACTTTAAATCCTGGACTACTCAAATAGAAAGTACTGTAACAGTTAACTTTGTTCCAATACCATAACATTACTCTTTGATAAATGTCAGCTAGGGAACCTGAAGGAAAAGAGAAATAAAGCAAAAAAAATATTTTGCTGCTTACTTCACCCTTCCGTCTTTTGTTTCCACCGCTACGCTTCGCATTACTCTTTTTTTAGCTGTTTCCAAAGCGGAGAGAAAATAAAACATAATCCACTGGGACACATTGCATGACAAGAATTAGAGCACTTGAATGTGGTAGCATTAAGGCTCAAACCAGGAAGCAAAATGATGGCACTCCAGGTCATGTTGCGTGACCTTTATGCAAAGACGTGTACGCGTACCTCACATGCAGGAAATTCCGGCAATGGCTGTATTGATGTAGATACGTGCTGGCTAGTGTTGCATTTGAGGACCTGAAGATGCACTAGATAGCTTGCACGTGAAGCAATGGATCCACAGCAGGACATACCGAATCCTCAAAGGTAAACAACGCAGTTGGCTACGAAGGATCACAAAGCGGTGAAATGCAGATATACTGATAATTACTGTATAGTACCCAACATGGTCCATAAATCAATCCACAAACCCAGCCTCCATTGATGAATCGACTATCTGTTGAAGATGAATCTCAGGACACTTCTAGTTGGTTACATGTAGATTTATTGTAGGACACAGCTGAGTGTACACATCGCCAGCTGACCAGACCATCAACTCACAAGAGTAGAACACTCCGGTACAAGTTAGAACACACATAGGTATTCTAAGGAAGTAAGAACACAAAGGAAGGGCTAATGACCACTGTCAGCCATGTTACATGAAGAACTGATTTACAACACATCTTCCTCCTTTACAGAAAAATGAAATAAATAAACAAATCACGAAACTGAAGCTTAATGTATGGGAGACAACAACAATATTTATTAAGACAGATAGGAGGTCTACGACGTCTTGAACTATTTTTAGTTCATGAAGGCAAAAGAGCATTTAGGGACAAAGAGTGTAAAAAGTGAAGTGTGAGGTGAGACACATCACTCAAAACAATTAATAGGCATCACCACTACCTACTCCCCTTAGACTGACCAAAACAGGAAAAGACAGTTCACTCTCTCCAATCTGTCCTTGACCAGCAAAAAACAGGAAGAGACAGTTCACTCTCTTCAATCTGTTTCTGTCCACCAACACTTTCAGCTCTAAGTTGAAGATGAACAGCTCAACATACGCCTCCCTGCTTAACAGATACTACAGTCTTAGATACTCTTCGAGATCTCCAGTCTTGGGTACTCTTCAAGATTTCCAAGTGCAGTATCACATGTGATGTTATGAGTTTTAATTTTAGCTTGAAGTTTTCTTTCTTCAAAAGATGGACACATAGTCCAAGTTGAGATTAGCTTTGTCTCTGTTCTGGGACCATTGTCACGGTTGTGGGCCCCTTCTCAGTTCTGGTTCTGGGACATTTGTCTGCTCTTGGCGTTAGCACTGGGACCTTTGTCCCCATTTTGGACTTTCTGTGTAGGCTCTCTCAGTTCTGGTTCTGGGACATTTGTCTGCCCTTGGTGTTAGCACTGGGACCTTTGTCCCCGTTTTTGGACTTTTTTGTCCAGGCTCTCCATCTTGGTACTGGGACATTCCACTCCTTGTTCTGGCATGACCTTTGTCCCCTCTTGGACGACCATTGTGCATTCCTTGTTTTGGGACAACCTTTGTCCCCTTTTGGTTCTGGGACCTCTGTCCACTCCTGTTTCTGGGACCTTTGTCCTCTACTGATTTTGGGACCTTTGTCCCCTCCTGGTTCTGGGACCTGTGTCTACTTTCTGCTTCTTTGTCGTGGTTAAGGACTAGCTTCCAGTTGTAGGATGTCAAGTAGGCACTAGTTGTGGTTGTGAGTGGCGTGCTAGTAATGGAGATGGGCTTTGGTGCTGGAAGTGTCTACATCTCTTGCTCTTTGACAGGTGGTCGCCAAATTGTTGAAGATGAATCTCATGACACTTCTAGTTGGTTACATGTAGATTTATTGTAGGACACAGCTGAGTGTACACATCGCCAGCTGACCAGACCATCAACTCACAAGAGTAGAACACTCTGGTACAAGTTAGAACACACATAGGTATTCTGATAGGCTAAAGAGGTAAGAACACAAAGGAAGGGTTAATAACCACTGTCAGCCATGTTACATGAAGAACTGATTTATAACACTATCCTTAATATTTTTCTTCTTTATTTGTTCTTCCTTTCCTCTGCAGTAAAGAACCAACTGTAAATGACTAACGAAGTGCAAAAAATCACTGTGGGTTCACACAGGGTTCAAACATAGCTTGTCACCAAAATTGTGTAATATCTCCTTCCGGGAATAAAGCTCCAAACAAGCAGGGAACTTGAATTGCTCTTCCTTTATTCCAACCCCAGAAGAACAGGTATAGTATCTACATCCCGGCCAGCAAAGTAGGCTGGCAACAATCTCAAGCCCACACTATATATACAGAATATAGAACATGGAATGACTCTAGAGAGCATTCTAATTACTACACAATACTAACCGCCCTCAACTCTTCAAGAATCATACCTTTTTCATTCCTGGCATCCCTATTCTTAAACTCCAATTTGCGCTCAAATCAAGATTCTGACTCGGTGCTAAGAGCCCCCGCCCCCTGTGTTTTTTGTCTATACGATTTGTCAAAACTTGATGCCTATTTTGTAAACAAAAAGCACTACTTAAAACCTTGTGGACGTAAGAACGTGAGGAAAATGTACAATTAGTTTTTTATCTCACATTGTGTGGTCTGAAACTCTGAATAATGTAGTAATTACGTGTCCACTAACAAGCAGTATCACAAACTGTGTTTGCACAACAGATAAAAGTGCAACCAGCATATTGCAGGCCTGAGGGTTGAAGCTGAAAAAGAATGCATCTCTGGCACAGAGAATATCTTGGATTCTAATTTGTAATATTTGATGTAGCTGTTGTAATATTCTTGTTATACATCACAACCCAATGTTTCTCTCAAAATGTATTAATATACATAAATATGACTCTAGTGTTAAGGGTTTAAGATCAATCGTATCAACTGATGGACACTGAATTTGTAGTAGAAGACAACTTTCACCATCTAAAAATGTGGCCAGATATAAGGTGCCTTGTTGATAAACTTAAAGTCAGACTTTGATTATATATTAGTGTTTTTATGAAACATTTGGTCGCTCTGAGTAAAGGAAAACAATTGAGTGGTTACTACCTAGTTAGAAAAATCGGCACCCAGTCAGTCTGAAGGCCTCATGATTATCATTCCATTGTTAGCAGCGAAACATGTTTGGTAAAACCTATTCATTGACTGAATTATTTTATGAATGAATGACCTGAGCAAGTCCCATAAAATGCTTTTTGTGTAGTTTCATTCCACATTGAGAGTGAGTAACATGATATATTCAAAAGGATTAAAAAGAAATACCTTGCAAGGAATTGAATTCTTTACACTGAATGGTATCCCATAGAGAGGCCCCTTGTCTTTCTGGTTCTTGAGCTCCTGCAGCTGTAACTCGCACTCCTGTATAAAATCCGTGATGCAGTTCACCTCCCTGTGCACCTCCAAGGCCTAAAAGGGATGTAAACAAAAGAGCATACACATTATCAAACTGAAATTTGCACATTATAGAGAAGGCAATCTTCCCCTCTGGTGCTCAATAGACAGTGCCTTCTAGTCAAAGTTTGGCAGCGCTCATAGCTCTTACTAGATTATAATCCACAGAGAAACCAGACATCAGAAAGTTCCATACACCAGTTCGAGTACCATTCAATATTTTGTTTATACCTCAGTTTAAAAAATAGGTCTGTACATTAATAAATGATTTAAAACTGATTCTACAGGTAAAAGCCATGCACTGAAGATATATCAAATCAACTTTGCTGGTTCCATTTCTAAATACTACTAAAATTTCAGCAACTTTTGAGTTCAAGGCCTTCCCACAAATGCTATCTGTGGTACCATTCTCTGTTCTCCTAAATGTTATGTCCGCAAATAGAAGTTCACCAGAGGGCCACATCTTTATGGGCCGGCCATCTTGGAAGGTCACATAGCATTGTCATATGGCAGAAGAGAAAACAACAGCCCACGTCACAAGGACACACACAATAGGAAGGACAAAGATAGACAGCAAACAGGAATAAATACAATCTCACTAACATCGCGAGTCTCACAAATTATGGAGCGGTAGCTTCCTTCTGGGAAAACAGTCTCACTCATTGTTTGGAAGCATTGCTGAAGTAGAGCCTATCTCATTTGGTGATAGGTCCACACCACAGGGTTCTGTATCTCATATTGTGTGCTGGTCTCATGCCTTGCTTCACAGTCTCATGTCTGTGGGTGTGTCTCTTGCCTTGGAGCACAATCTTGCCTTTTTGGGGAGAAGAAGATGAAAGTGGCTTCTAGAAAAAAAATATTTTGGTACTTCTTGAAGCCATTGCCCAACGGCTTACAGCAAGCTTGTTAAGTGAGAAAGCCTGACAACCCTTCAGAGAATTCAGGGAATGGGATTACTTCTCAACAGAAATCAGTAACGGTTGAGTTAAATAGTGAACGTTACAACACTTTTTGGAAGAATTTAGTCTGAAACATTCCCCAGAAATTTCTTAAAATAATGTCATGAATTAAAAAAAATAAGGCTACCTACTGAGGCTAACTTTTCCGATGGGTGTTGGGAAGTCATTCTTCTAGGTGTCAAAAACCTGATGAAATACTTGCCCTGCGCAAAGGGCAACAAAGTACCTTTCTGCCTTACAATGGGAACGGATCACTACTTCATCACCAGTGGAAGTAGTAGCAAACATGCTCTCTGAGTCCTGACTTCTAACTTCCAGTGTTCGGGGGTTCTTGTGTGTTCCCTTCACGCCGATCCACCTACCTGAATCCTTTGGATATTTTCTGTCTAGTTAATTATTTTAGATACCTTTTTCTCTGTAAAGCTATTTTGTAATCCTTACCTCCATTGAGGCAAGCATCTTAAAAAACTTGGTTTCAGTTTGTTTTTAGAATAGTTCTGCTGTTGAGGGATTGCCGGAAATAAAGTAGTGTTGCTCCTTTTGTTCCTCAGAAATTTTAATCTCAGCACTAACATTTGGCTACACAATTTGTATGACAGTATTATTCCTATTCAGATACTGTGTTGTTCAATTGTATGTAAGCTAATTTTGTGGAGGCTAACTAGCTTGCTTCCAATACTCTGCTTACTATGGGGCCTATTCACAAAGGTAAATATACAGCTGTATATTTCCACTCACATATATTTACTACAGCACCTGCATGTAAGTTTGCTCTTCACTATTTCCGAGTGTGGATTTACACCTGGGTGTATACTTGTATGTCTCCAGTCCATCAAATAAGGGGTTGGAGCCTCCTACAAAGTGATTCACTAGAGCAAAGTTACTTAGTAATGTTGCACGTGTAGTTGAAGAAGTCCGCCACCGTGGTGAGGTCTCCATATGGAAGAGTATACGGAAACTGATTAAAGTTTATTCTTCCTTGAAATAAAAAAAATTAATGTAAAATAGGAATGTAAATTAATTTTACATATTTATTTTCAAACTAGAACTAATAAAATAAAATGTTACAGCAAATGAACTTAAACTAAATGTGTATTAAGTAATTAATTAATTAAATTAGCTATAATAAATAATGTATAAATAATAATTTTTAAATAATTAAAAAACACGTAGCCTCACATTTTACCTTAGAGACCAAAGTACTCGTTAGTAATTGGAACAATATCTAACGAGTCATGTCATCAATGACGCCATTTATTGTGTCATGAGGTGATGTCGTATATGATGAAAAGCAATGCATGATTGGGTCACAAGTTATAGTTAATTGACTAAACTATGCCTGCCATATTTCAGTGTTTTTTTTTTACTTTACATTAACCTTAATTTTTTTCAATTAAATTCTGAAGTTTTGTTAATTATATTCTAAATTGGCCCAGCGCCCATAAGTGTAAAACTAATGCTGCAAAGGGTCTCAGGCCATGCACAGCAAGGGCTGGCTGCAGGACCTGGTATCTTGGCCAGGCCCTGTGCCCAATGGTTCACTGGCACCCAGCTCCTGCTGCACACAAAGTTTGTCTATCAAAATGATTGCTACTACAGTGGGATTTTCCCCAGTGGACCTACGCCCTATCCTCTGTGGGAGTCCCTTTGTGGGTGCCCGAACCACTAGTGCACTACAAGCATGTTGCAAAGGTTGCCTGTAGGTCTTGGCCTTATGGCCAAGCCTGTGTAGGCTGTTAATCTAAGCTGCACAAATAATTTACATACCAAAATATTTACTATTTAAAAATTAGGGTGGTTTTAAGTCACTGACAAAATGGATAGGATGAATAAACAGATGTGGAAAGGGAACGCTGTACTCATGTAATGTCTCCCTTCTTTTAAATATCTTAAGCATTATTATGCCTTAAATTACTTTAAACCCAGGCCTTACCTCACATTTTTAGCTCAATGGTTTCAGACCTGCATTAAGCAATGCATGATTGGGTCACAAGTTATAGTTAATTGACTAAACTATAACTGCCATATTTCACTGTTATTTTGTTGTTTTTTTAACATCAGTTTTTGTCACATTTCAACACCTACATAAAACATTACTTTAACCTTTGTTTTTTTCCATTTAATTTCTGGAGTTTTTTAATTATATTCTAAATTGGCCCAACGCCTCATCCTCAAAGAGTGCAAAACCACTGCTGCAGAAGATCTCAGGCCGTGCACAACAAGAGTTGGCTGTGGGGCCTGGCCTACTGCCCAGGCTCTGTGTCCAACGCTTTGCTGGCACCCAGCCCCTGCTGCACACAAAATGTGTCTAGCAAAATGATTACTATTACAGTGGGATGTTGCCACTGGACCTGCACCCAATCCTCTGTGGGAGTGAGTCCCTTTGGGGGTGCCCAAACCACCAGTGCCCCAAAAGCATGTTGCAGAGGTTGCCTGCAGTTCTTGGCTTTATGGCCAAGCCTGTGTGGGCTGTTAATCCACACTGCATACAAAGTGTGTCCACCAAAATGTTTACTATTTGAAAATTAGGGAGGTCTTAAGTCACTGAAAAAATTGGAAGGATGAATAAACAGACTTGCAAGGGAATGCTGTTTTTATGCAGATGTCTCCCTTTCTAACTATCTTTAACCTTATTATGCCTTAAATTACTGTACACATAGCCTACTGATGTTATACCTACATAACATCTCAATGGTCATTTAATTCAGCATGCTCCTCAGGAAAGGCTTTAAATTTAGCAGCTCATATTGCAACAAAATGGCATCCAGGAGTGCCTCATTTCTGTCTTGTGTATAAAATGTTAGCACTCTAGTATTTTATTATAAGTCTGTAGTGAAGCAGTAGTTGATCACTATGGAAGTAAATGACAGACTACTGATTACGTTGTAGGTACATGTTTCACTCTGCATGTCAGAATTTGTTACTGCCATGGATGAGGAAGATATTTGTGAACTCATTGAAATGTGTCCTGATTGTAGCTTTCTAGAGCACTAACCATAATTTAGATGGCAAAAAGAAATACATAAATACCTAATTTTTCATTTACTGTAGTTTCCCCCGGTTGGATAGTCATTCTGTTTTATAGCTTTGATCCTATCAAGATGGCAATCAGGTGTAGCACACTTGCCATAAACACAGAATGTTAGACCTCTAGTTGTTCATTAGAACACTCCTGTGAAGCTGCAGTAAGAGACTGGGGAATCATGTGAGGGGCTGATGGTTGTTTCATTCAGCAAACCAAACTTGTTTTTGACATTGATGTTGAAGATATTTAAGATATTTAAGAATTTATAGAAAATGTATCCTCATTTTAGCTTTCTAGAGCACTAACCATCATTTCTATGACAAAATGAACCTTCTCATGTTGTTCATTTTTATAGGAAATTATTTCAGTTTTACACCTTTAAGTCCATCAAAATGGTATTCAGGTGGGCCATAGTTTTGGCATTAATACAGAATGTGAACACTCTAGTGGCTAATTTGAACACTGTTGTGAAGCTGCAGTGGAACAATGGGGAATCAACCTTACAGGCTGTTCCTGCTGTGGGAAGTACATGTTTTACAAAGAACAGTGTTAAGTAAGGTTCCACACGAATTACAGAGTTCAAGCACTTTATTGATTGACTCAACCCCAGCATCTGCAACACAACTCTCCTATTCAACTGTCTCCCCTGATCTGCCAACCACCCTACGTCCATACATTCCAAGCCCTGCCTAGTGAACATACTAAGCATCAGAACATTCTCATGACAACCTCATTATCCTCAATGCCATAAACACAACACATCTTCCGCCTTTAATTTGAAAATACAGATAATAAACAATAAAGGACTACAACAATTCACCTGATTAGTTAACCAAGTGCAAAATAGAACTAAAGTAATTATGCAGCAAAATATATGAACCATAGGAAAATGGAACATTCCTGAGAAATATCTGCATTCCATAAAAACTTACAACCTTTTTAAAGTAGCTGCCTTATCGGGTACACCTTTCCAGAAAAAGTGTATACATATTTAGAATAGAATTCCGCTTGCCCTAAAAAGGAATGGATTTAAACTTTACTTTGGGGCACAGGAGCTTGTATCATAGCTTCAACTAGTTCTGTTTTAAGTGTGATGCCTTTAGAACTAATCTAATGCCCTAGATAAGTTACCTTGTTCTATGCAAATTTACATGTGTCCATCTCTGCCGTTAGACCATGCTCCTCCAAAATTCTTTGTACTTTCGTTAGCTCATCATGTTCTGCCCTATCTGTGCCCATCATCAGGACATCATCTAGAAGAAATATAACTTTCCCTTTATTCAAAAATAACTGGTACATTATCCTTTGAAACATGGCCGCAGCAGAGGCCAGTCCAAAGGGTACCGTCTTGAATTGGAAGCATCCAATAGGTGTAATAAAAGCAGTGAGATGCTTGCTTTCCTCATGTAACAGTAACTGGGGATTAATGGGGCAAGATCTATTGTGGAATACCACTCCATACCTTTTGATATGGACAGTAGTTTATTAATGCGTGGTAAAGTACATGTTCACAAACATATTGTTATTTAATTCCCTTAAATACACAAACAAATTAACACATTAAATGGCCTTCCACACTACCACCAAAAGGGCTACACAATCAGATGATTAGACCTGTTCAATGATGCTAGACTCCACCAATTTGTTCAACTCTTGGGTTACTTCCTCCCTGATACTAAATGGTATGTTTCTCACTCTGTGAATAGAAGTACTTGTGTCTTTTTTTAATACTATCCTGTGAACAAATCTTTTTAATTCTCCCAATCTTCCAGAAGGATTTGTCTGTGTTTCTTGTTTGACCCCCTGAACTATCAAAAGAGGATCCGCACTATTCGGATCCAATAATAAAAACAAAAAAAATGAATACTATTTTTTTATATATATATTCCCAACTATCCCTGGTCCCACCTTCCCAGAACAGATGGACCATACTCTGTAACATACATTTTGCAGTGAGCCTCTCTGCACTTGAACAAAAATGTATGGAACCCAAGAAGATTTATATTTTCTCCAGTGAATCTTTTGGGACTAATATTCAGTTCTAGTAAAGTAGAGCCTATTTTAGGTGCAAATAGTTCTACCCATCTGTTCTTGTTAATGATGGTATATGGTGACCCTGAGTCAGCTACCAATTCTACATGTACTCCTCCTGCTTTCATGTCACAAAGAGGTTTCTTCCTATAATGACCATTAATTTCTAACACTTCATCCTGTACACATAAAACTTGGGGAGCCTACTGTAGATCAGAAGGATCACTTTGTTCATGCTCTTCCACTACACAATTGATTACTATATACCCTTGCATCAAACCCCACAATATCGCACTTTGAGCATTTTTGACCTAGGGCAGTGCATCTTCTGTTGTGTACAAAATGATTGGAACTGCCATAATGGTAACATTTAACTTTAAGATCCCCCTTTCTTGCATTGGCATTAGGTTTCGGTTTTTGTCTGGTGGTGACCTTCTCTACCTTCTTATTGCCATCATGTTCGGATTTTTTAATCAGTTTCTTTGGTACAATTATGACCATGCTCCCCGTCCTCTTTTTTTGTTCACTGTTACAACATCGTTGGCATCTTTGCCTTACTTATAATGGAAACGACTTCCTATAGGCTGGATTTCCCATGAACCCAATGTCTATCCTGTAAAGTTAGATTATTACACTGCATTATAATTTGGTCTCAGACCAACTCATCCTCCAACTCTCCAAATTTGCAAGCCAGAGCCAATTTTCTTAACACTGCTACAAAATCTTACATTTTTAATTGTTGCCTTGCTTACTATAGTATAAATTGTAACAACAATTGCTTTGCAAATAAGTATAAAATATGCATCAAGGTCAGCTAAGGCATCCGTAAACTTATCTCCCTCATCTTCTAAACAGGGTTACTTCTCCATGCGGTTGTATATTTTCAAACCACCAGGGCCAAGTCAATGTAATAATATACCTTTTCTCCTTTCAGGAGACAGCTTATCATTGTCAAATGTGGAAATATAATTAACAAAATACTCTTCCCACTCCTCCCATTTCAAAGTAGATTCTCCCTCAGTTATCATAAATAGCTTAGGTGAGGGTAGATTGATAATAACCATTACTAGACATTATAAAGCTCCAAACACTGAAATGTGCACCACTACTGAGTAATTAAATCAATTTTAACACACTTTGTGTCATCATAATGAAGAATTAGCCGGAATAATAAAAACAGAACTAGGACGCGTTGACATGCATCCTCTCCGAAAACAAGCTTAAGGTGCCTCTACTGTGTTCAAGGAGCGCTACCACCATATAAGTAAAACAAATGCTGATGCATTCATTAGAAATGTGCCAGGGCTTTAAAGCAGCTGCGCCACACAGAAAAATCAAAACTGGCTTACAGTGCTTAGACTTGGCCGCAGGTGAACCACGTGAGTTTGTAGGGTCTAAGATGCTCGTCGTCAACTTGTAAGGTTCTACATGACTTGTAGAGTTCAAGTACTTTATTCATTGGCTCAACCCTGGCTTCGGCAGCACAACTCTCCTCTTCAACCATCTCCCCTGTTTTGTCAACCCCCCTACGTCCCCACATTCCAAGCCCTGTCTAGTGACCATTCCAAGCCCTGTCTAGTGACCATTCCAAGCATCGGAACATTCCCATCGTAACCTCTCGATCCCCAATGCCATAAACACAACAAATATTATACTTGTTCTCACATGGCTGAGGAAGATAGTGTGAACTTATAGAAACTGTGGCCTCCTGTTAGCTTCCGGAACACCTTCCATAAATCAAGAAGGCGTCCTTTTGGGAGTCGGAGGGGGGTTCAGTGTATACCCACTGTGCTCTTTTTAAAAAAAAAATGTATTCATTTTCAGGACACAGCGACCATGTCACTGAGTGCTGTAATGGCTGCAACAACATATTGTTCATTTTGTGGGTAGCCAATCAGAACTGACCAATTCTCTTTAAGTTGGCAAATCAGAGCGTAACTGGACACCAACAGTCCAAATATCACACACTTTTTCTGATGGTTCGCCCCTTCATACCCACCCCAAGCACCTTTTTAAACACTAATTTCTCCATAATTACTTCACAGATTTACACCAAATAATGAAAAGCACCCGTTCCGCGTAAAGTTGTTACTTTCTGGAAATTTTGGTGTAATTCTGTTCAGCCTTTTGTTTTGTATGTTAAAAAACAAACTTTCCAATCGAAATTGAAATGAGAAAGCAACATTTTGGGGCCCGTTCCCTTGTTCTTAGCCAGCAGCTTGGTGGATCTGTGTAAAACTTTCCATGAGTGAGGCAAACTGGATGAACTGTTATTTTGGGCGGTTTTGAGCAAATGTATTGAATGTTGTTAAAGATATCAAGAAAACATACAGCATCTTTCCTATGGAAAGTTTGAGTTAACAATAGCTACTGTATTGCAGAGTAAAATAGATATATAAAATAAAAATGACCAAAAAACAAAGGTTAAACCAATGAAACTCACCAGTAATAGTTATCTTAAGCAACTATAACTCATCCCCTCAAGTAACTATAACTTGCACCCTTGTCATATGTTTAAATGTTGTGGAGGGCTGGATGGAGTCCCCAGGACACTGTAACCGATCAGCACAGGGAGATGGGGGTCCCTGTGGCCTCTTCGAGGCTTAGGGAAGGTATCTGCATGCCCCTCTCGGCATTTTAAAAATAACGGGCCCTGAGGAGGGGGTCTCAAGGGCCTGTTTGAGGCTCAAGTCCAAGTGCGGACATAAAGATAGTTCTCCTAAATGCCCTTTGTGAATTCCCAAAGCCGTAAACGTAGACATTTGGTCTAAGTTCAGACAAAACGTCTAAGTTTACCTTTGTAAATTAGCCCCTAACTCTTTTTTTTTTTTTTTTTTTTTTGGAAAACCTTTATTTAAAAAAACAGGACACAGCTATTCAGCCGACAGCCCGAAGGTTCAGCAGCATTGAGAGTTAGATACAGTGACGTGTCCCCAGTACAGTACAAAGAGTAGTGCAAAGGTCCAATTTTAGGTAAACACAAAAAAACCACAACAAACCCCGGCAAGGCAAGAACATTGAAAGCCCATGGTGAGAGTCCCCAGGGGAGGCCGGACCCCACTCATCTACTAGTTACAAGACGGTGTACGGAGGAAGAAGGGGGACAGCAGAGGCCCAAAACAGTTCCTAAAACCCAACTGTGCTGGAAAGAAGGTCAGGGGGAAAGCTGTTCCTCGGGAGGTTCCAGATCCGGGACAAGACATATTCCCCCCCTGTATTGATTCCACCGCCCCCAGATGGCATGCCATTTCCGGGGGCGACCTCTGGAGCAATAGACCGTCTTCTCCCTAAACATGCTCCAGTCCATGTTCTCTTTCCACGCGGTCAGTGTAGGGGGTCCCGAGGAGCCCCACAATCGCGCGATATCCCTTTTAGCGACCATGTTACCCAGAGTCACCCATTGGGTCTGTGCCTCATCGAGGTCAGTGGGCCCCCAGACGTTCAGGAGGCAACACCGCGCCTCCGGCTGCACAGCAATGCCCGTCACCTCACCCATAACTGCATGGACTCTCCTCCAGAACTCCACAATGACCCCACATTCCCAAATGATGTGCAGGAAAGTGCCCACCATACCACATCCCCTCCTGCACAGGCCATCCTTCGAGAATCCCATGTGGACCAGCCTTGGCCCCGTCACATACACCCGGTGCAGTATTTTAAGCTGCACCAGCCTCAGACGCGACGGGATCGCAACCTCCTTAGGAGAAGAAACCGCTGACTGCCAGTCCTCATTATCCAACTCAAGGCCATCCCTAGTCCACTGTTCTCGCAGCCCCAAAAGCATGTCTGCCCGGACGTTAATCAATTTCTTGTATATGAGCGAGATCGTGCTCTCGGGCATATGACCATCAAGGACCCGGTCCTCTAGGGGAGAGGACTCCGGCACCTTCTCACCCTCCACGAGGACTGATCGAAGGGCGTGGCGCAGCTGGATATACCTGAAATACTCGGAGGGCCCCAGCTCATACTCTGTCTGCAACTCCTCGAAGGACTTCACTCTCCCCTTATGCAGCACATCTCCCACCTTGGATATACCTATCAGGTCCCACTTATCAAAGCCCTTCGTATGCCAGAGCGAGGGTGAGCCTATCCTTCCAGCCCAACGAGTCAGTCGCCATCTTCCACACACGCACCGCCACACCTGTGGGCCCCGTGAGGGATGAGTCTAGGGACCGTGAATACAACGCCCTGTAGTAGTTGCCACCACGCAGCAACCACCTGTCCATGGCATACCCAGGGCTGAGGGCGGGGCCATAAAACCCATGGTTGATCGCGCTCAGCTGTGTGGCCCAATAGTACCGTCGGATGTCTGGAAGCGCAATGCCCCCATCGTACCACGGGAGCGTCAACTTTGCAATAGCTATTCGCGGCCGCCCATCCCACAGCAACGTCCGTTAGAGGCCTTCGACCTCCCGAAAGTATTTGGCCGGGACCCAGTCCAAAGTGTTCTGGAGGGCGTAGAGGAAGCGGGGAAGAGACATCATTTTGAACAGGGCCGCACGCCCAACAAGGGAGAGCGGCAACTTCCGCCAACCTTCAACATCTCGCCTCAAACGTGCCAGGGGGGGGAGCAGATTCTTCTCGTAGCGCACAGCAGGGTCCATGGATATAAAGATCCCCAAATACACGAAACCCTGCTGGGCGACCTGTATCGAACATGTTCTAGGGATCGGTGGGACCTCGCCACTAAGAACGTACAAGTACGATTTGCCCCAATTAATAACGAGCCCCGAGTTCCTACCGAACGATGCGAGTACGTCACAGACCACTATAAGTGACTTCTTAGGTGAGGCAAGATACAACAGGATATCATCGGCATAAAGCGAGATACGGTCCTCGTGATCAGGCGACCACCGAAGGCCCCGTATATCCGGGTGCCAACGTATCCACGCAGCCAACGGCTCAAGGGCGAGGGCGAACAACAGAGGCGACAGGGGGCAACCCTGCCGAGTACCCCTACCAAGCCGAAACGGAGTAGAGGCCCGACCATTCACCACAACATTCGCTAGCGGTCCCTCGTACAGCAACCTAACCCAACTCACGAAACCGCGACCAAAACCAAACTTGGCCAGCACGGCCCATAAGTATGCCCACTCCACCGAGTCAAAGGCCATCGTGGCATCAAGAGACGCCACAATAGCCGGTTCACGCAGCGTGCCCGCCCTGGCGATGACGCCATGAAGACGCCTAAGGTTTAATGCTGTGTTTCGATGCGGGATGAATCCGGATTGATCCGGGTGAACCAAGTCGCCAAGTACCCTAATCAAACGGGTCGCCAGGAGTTTAGCCAGAATTTTCGGCTCAGCTTTGAGGAGTGAAATGGGCCGATAGGAGGCGCACCTATCTCGGGGTTTACCCTCTTTATGTATGACCACGATCGACGCCAGCCGCTGGTCCAACGGAAGGATCCCATCCCCCCGCGCCTCCAAAAACATGGCGCGCAGGTGAGGGGCAACCCTATCCGGGAACAGCTTGTACAGATCGATCGGCAATCCGTTCGGTCCAGAGGCCTTACCCGAGTTTAACGCGCGAATAGCCCCCGCCACCTCGTCAACCATTATGTCGCCATCCAAATCGTCCCTATCTATGTCAGAGAGGCAGGGCAACTCAATATCACGGAGGAGATCCGACGAGTCCTCGGGCGGCCTGTCCGACACAGAGGAATAAACCCTATGAAAATACTCCGCGAAACACTTCACAATCCCCTCAGGTTCCGCAATCGCCTCTCCCCTCTCTCCCGTCAACTCTGGCACCACTCTATTGACCCGTTCTTTCCTGTCCAACCACGCCAGGAGTTTCCCTGCCTTATCGCCAACATCATACAGGCGGCCCTGTTGTTCCCTACTGAGGGTCTTAGCGGCGTTCGTCACCAGGTCCCTATACTCCGTCTGCTTCAAGCAAAGCTCATGCAGTGAGGACTCTGTAACCCCCTCCTCCATAGCCCCCTCAAGGGCCGCGATCTCCTCCTCTACCTTCCGTACCTCGCCATCCCTCCGATTCTTGGCAGCCACCACCAGGGAGAGGGCTTCCCCCCGAAGCACGGTCTTAAAAGCTTCCCACAGCGACACCGCCGAGTCCACAGTTCCCAGATTGTCCTCGAAGTAATTATCTACCTTCTTTACCAGGGCGCTGCGCATCTTGGGGTCTCGGAAATACCATGGGTTGATGGGGGCCACCCTCCCTCCTCCCTCCCGACCTAGATCCAGACGGATCCACACTGGCGAGTGGTCAGAAATACCGCGTGCCATGTGCCTCGCCTCGGATACCAACGAGGCATGTGCGGCCAGAGTGAGCAGGTAGTCAATCCGGGAGAGGCTACCATGCGCCCCGGAGTGGAACGTGTATTGACTCTGTGTGGGGTGCCGGAGTCTCCAGCAGTCTATCAGACCAAGCGTGTCTAGAAAATCTGGAAGCCATTTCTGAGCCCCCCCTGTGTCCCTGGGCGGGTATCTATCCAACAGTCCGGAGCCCACAGCGTTGAAATCCCCTCCCACTACCAGCATACCCCCCGGGAGAGTCAACAAGGCCCTGCCCAGATCAGCAAATGCGGAGGCCTGCAGGGCCGGCGGGACATAAACCGAAACCAAAACCAAAGTCCTTCCTTCCCACCGCCCCGCCACCGCCACAAACCTCCCCCTATCGTCAACAATGGTGGAGTCCACCTCAAAAGGCAACGATGCTCTAACTAGGATGCCCACACCCCTGGACCCAGAAGAGAATCCAGAGTGTGCAATGAATTTGTACCCCTTCCTATTCAGGGCATAGCACGTATTACCTATGAGATGCGTCTCCTGCAGCAGGGCAACATCTGGCATTGAGCGTTTCAAAAATTGCAAAACAATCCCCCTCTTGATGCGATCCCCCAAACCATTAACATTCCAGCTTATAACACTTAAGCCCCTACCCCCCATCCTCAAACGGAAAGAGGCCCACCCCACACCCGAGGAGCCACCATGGAACAGCCCTGAGGATAATCATCATGCCTTGCAGAAATAAACCCCCCAACAACAAAGTCCAAATCCCCGAAACTCCCCCCACCCTGCACCCCTGCTGCAGCTTACAAAGCCCCCCCAACTTGCAGTGTGCCTGTCGCCCTAAAAAACCAAAAGTCTACAAAAAGTACCCTAAGGGAGGAAAAGAGCACCCCTCGTCCTCCCGCAACCCTCCACAGTTACTGCATTCTGTTCAATTTCTCAAGTATAGTCAAATCAAGTCAGGCCGTCTCTGGGATATCAGCCCTGTCCATCCCGGGCACTGTCTCCATGCTCGGCTGTGTCGTCCCCCGTCCGTCGCCGGGGCAAAGCGTCCAGCCATTCGTCGGCCATAACAGGAGAGTCAAAAAAGAATGTTCGATCTTCATGCACCACCCGTAGTCTGGCAGGGAAAAGCATGGCATACTTCAGATCCAGTTCCCGAAGCCTCCGCTTCACCCCCAGGAAGCTCTGTCTCTGTCTCTGCACCTGCTGGGTGAAGTCCGGATAAAAATTCACCGACGCATTCTTGAAGGGAACTGGGCCCGTCACCCTCGATGCTTGCAGGATGGCGTCCCGATCTCGAAAATGAAAGAGCCGGGCGACAATCGGCCGCGGCGGGGCACCCGCCTTGGGCCGCCCGCCCGGCACCCTATGGGCCCTTTCCACCGCAAAAAACTTTCCAAGGCCCCTAGGCTTCAGATGATTAAGGACCAAATCCTCAACAAGCAGGTCCGCCGAAGCCTCATCCGAGGACTCCGGGACCCCGATGACGCGCACGTTGTTGCGCCTGGCCCGGCTCTCGAAGTCCTCCAGCCGGCGGGCGACGAGGTCACTCTCGGCCCTCAGCTTACGGACCTCGGTCTGCAGTGCCGCAACATCATCAGTGAGGCCCGTGGTCCTGAGGTCCAGGTTCTTAACGCGTTCGTTCGTCTTGCCCAGGTCCGAGCGGATCAGATTGACATCCACCAGGATGGCGTCCACCTTATGTGCCAGGGCCTCGAACTGTCTCCCCATCGAGGTCTGCATCCCGTCGAGCGCGCCCATGACATCCTGTAGGGAGAGCTCCGGTGTCACAGGCGAGTCCTCCTTCTGGGCATCCGGCGCCTGGCTCGATCCACTCGGCGATACTTTCTGGAGAGCGTAGCGGTCCATGCTGTTGACTTGGGTATACGTTCCCCGCCTGGTAGACTTAGTCTTCAGCCGATCCCCTTCTGCTTTGCCCGACATAATGGACTCCAGGCCGTCCAGTGAAGTTAAGACTGGTCCCTCTCAGAGAGAGGAATAAGGAGTGAGCAGTTCTGTCTTAAGCTGCCAGAGTAGCTCGCCGAGCGTCCTTGGGGTAATAAAGCCACCCAGAGCTCTCCAGTGTCCGGGCAGACAAAGGGAACAAAATCGAAAGTGAAAGCGCGGGGACCTCCGTCCGACAGTTCACACCTCGCCTGTCCGTTGTTGATCAACTAGGAGCCGGGCATCCTGCCAACTCTAGCCCCTGGCATCCCCGGGAGATAGGCCGCGATCTTCCGCCAGGCGTAAGTCCGGTTCTCGATGGGCGATCCGACCGCGGGTAGCATCAATCGCCTCCCTGACAACTCAGCAACACAATGCCATGCATACCATCAGGATTAGAGACAGGATAGTCGACGGAGGGCACGAGGGTCTCGGGAGCTCTAAGCTCACGCGGCCATCTTGGTCAAGCGCTAGGCTCCTCCAGCCCCTAACTCTTGAATCCGACCATTCCTCTGCCACACTGTAGTAATCACCTGACCTCATTAAGTGCATGCACAAAGCTTCGAGCTCCCCCAAATAATTGAACAGAGTTCCGTAGTAAACATTCCATAACAGCCTTTATTTTTTTTAACCCCTTCGCCGCGGCGCAAATTCCGCCGCGGCGCTGGGGGGGTGTGGGGTGAGCGTGGCGCCGCCATGCTCGTGACGGAACCACGCCGTCATGAGTCACGGGCGAGCTGTGCTCATGACAGCGTGGTTCCGTCACGGCTCCGCCCACTCTTCATTTCGCCCGCACAGGCGGGGAATTAGTGCCGCGTGGGCAGAGCAGCCACAGCATGACGGAACCACGCCGTCATGAGCACACGCCGCCCGTGGCTCATGACGGCGTGGTTCCGTCATGCGCACGCACAGGGGTTAAACCGTCTTCTAATTTCTAACACGTGTTTCCTCCATGCTGCAGATGTGACAGCATACTTCATTAGAGATCAATGACAAACATAAAAAACGTACGTTCTCCCAGGAACGGGAATGACCAAAGAACCGTCACCCAGGTCACACTGACCAGATCGCCACGTGAGCACAAAATCAAATCATGTAGTATCAAAAGATGTAAACATATTACATTATATATAGTATATCTGATTGCCATTGCCACTCACCAATAAAGTATCCCAAAGGACAGAGCAAAAAAGTGTCCAAAATTTGAAAGTGGAAGTAGTCGATGTTTTAGACCTACCAACAATATGCAAGTGAGCAACGAAATATCTGTTTACCTAACCAAGCATATATCAATGCCAAGTATGTTATCACAAGGTCTCCAAGTATCTAGTTACCCAATTTTGAAAAATATTTATCTTTACATTTATTTATTGTTTCAGCTGTCAGCCTTACAATAATTCAAAACTATGATATAAAAATGCTGGACATACCAAACTTAGGTCAGATAGAAGACATATACAAAGCAACCCACTAAACGGCGAGATAATGTTTACAAACTGCATTCCATATTGTGAAAGCATCAGTCAACAAATTCATCAGATATGTAAAAGCACAAGGTCAGTGAAACAATAAAAGTACACATTTCCCTCAGTGGCTTACAGCCTAAAAAACGGATAAATCACTGTCAGTTAATTAGCAGAAAAATATTTGGCCGCTATATTCTTCCCGGTATGAGCAATTGCTGGAGCAGGGTTTTCTATTTAAACTCAAACTTCAGTTTATATTTCTATATGTCATAATTAAAATTATTAACGATTAATTATTTAGTATTAATTTTTGACGAGTGTTTAAATTAATCAACCTTACTAATGAAAGAATTACACGTGGGAATGCAGTTGCATGGCTTAATTAATAAGTGAACTAAGTTGGTGAGCAAATTAATTAAATAAGTGTGGCTAAAGTGCTATTTGTTATGTGTTTGCGCTTTGAAATAATATGCTTTAACGCTTCTTTATGTCGCAAAAGGCTAGATAAATACATACACATAAGGGTATTAGTGGGAATTAACACTGTATAATCATTACGATGTAGTAACGTTGTTTTGTGTTTCTTTTTAATTAAGTTGTCCATTTTGGCCTGTTGAGAAATGGCCGACATCTACAGCCTGCATTTGAGTAGATGAAATATGAAGAGAGGCCTCGCTGAATATGGTTGAAAATGACCTCGGCCTCTGTCTGAGCTAAAAGTTACGAAAGAACAGCAGCTCTGGGCTGGTCGCCAGAAATCCTTGGAGAAGAACAATTGTCACAAATGAACATTTTTATAAACTTGCGGTGGCTTCACTATAATTCCGGAGAAGAGCATCCATGGATGTTGCGAATTTAGTTTGTGCTTCCTTTTTCCGTGTTTTTATTTTTGAGATATCCAAGAGTGAAGATTTTTCTAAATGTTGCGAGCCAACATCCTTTCCTGCTCGTTCTGCTCAACGGATGTTTAGAGCTTGTTTGTAACTTTTAATGTGTAAGTTTTGGTATAAATATTTTTAGACTAGAGAGGGTCTAAGGCTTCTTCTTCCTGAACTTATGCTCAAGAGGATAGATGCTGATTGAGAGGACGGCGACTCGAGAGACTTTGATTCTTTACTGAGAGACCTGTCCTGATCTAAAATACGACATTTAGCTAGAATAGGTAAATATGAGAATAATGATTTTGCAATTGATTAACTTTCTTCTTGAATTAATTTAGATAAAGTAATTTCTTGTTTGAATTTCAGTGTCGGGTGGTTATTTCTTTGTCATTTTTATTGAGATCTCAAAAGTGTTTTTATTGTTTAAATCATGACTCGAGACAATTCAATTAGGTTACATTGACCTCAAATTAGATGCAGATTGATTTAAGAGTTCTCTCGTATATTCAGTGTGGATAGAGTAATAGAATGAATGTTGGTGTGATGGGCCCTAGCGTATGGTGAGTGTATGTGCGTATGACTGTGAAATTACTCTATCCGTGGAAGTAGGGAGAATTTATATGCTCTGATCTGCAGCAGTTTCCTGGTAGCAGTATGATGGTTTTGATTATTGTCTTGATCTGATAGATTGCTTGTACATAGGCTTTTGGATTTATTGATTTATTTATTGATGTTGATATATGTACTAACACTAAATGTTGAAGTCGTCGTATTGGGTTATATGTAGTGTGTACGGCTTCTGGGACGTAGGGAGTCGGTGACGGTTCCGTAGTAGGGCAGAGGGAAGTGAGTGCTGCTCTCGGGAAAGACGGGATTGTTGGCCCTGTACAAATGCAGGAAAAAGCGTGTGACAATTGAAGTTACGCGTCGCATTGTCTGAGTTCGATTCAGTGACATCGTCGTGTGTTACTACTAGAGACATATTTTCTGTATAAGAGAAGTGTGTATGGTAGCGAAGGTTATCTGTGAAACTCTGGTCTTAAGTCCCAGGGATCCGTAAGGTTTGCCGTTAAAGCTTACCGCTGGAGAAGTAATAGGTATTCTCTGAGCTTGTTTGAAGGATTGAGCAGAGGTAAGCGCTGCTTGGTTAACGTGTGTTATAATTCTGTAGTAGGACAGATTGTTCGCTGTTCTCGGGAAAGGCAGGATTCTGTGTAAATGTGCTACATTTTCTGGTGTGAAAGTGCGTGAATGTATGGGGCATTTAGTTGATTGTGAAACTCTTAGGAACATTCCGGGAGGAAACAGTTAATGGATGCATGATAGAAGGGCAGAGTAGAGGGATATGCTACTGTGTTAACGAAAGTAATAATTCCGTAATAGAGCAGAGGTAAGCGCTGTTCAAGAGAGAAGCGGGAGTCTTGTGAGAAAGGTCTTTACTATTCTGTGGTTAGCGGAGCAGACAATGGAGATGTTTATATGTTGTAACTAATAGTTTTGTAGAATCTTAAACAGAGTCTACTGAGAAGGTTTTGTAAAGGAGGGGTAGACGAGTGACAGGAGACAGGAGTAGAAGCGACTACTGACGTCAGAAAAGACCGCGCTGTGATTGGACAGTGGGTTAGGACAGCGAAAGCGCTGTGATTGGTGCGTTGGTGTGAGCCGTGCAAGGATTGGAAGAAGTACAGGGTGACGTAGACGCTCCGGGATTGGTGCGTTGGTGTGAGTCGCGCTGTTATTGGACAAAGATCGTACAGTTGTAGAAAGGACTAGAGGGTTGCGGTAAACGCAAAAATGTATTACCAAACGAAAGAAAAGAAGAGGAAATCCTTGTTCAGTAAAATTAGAAAGTGGTTTGACAAGGATAAGGACATAATAACTAGAGAGGGCGAGTTACTACCTCCAACAAGAACCCCTGCATCCTTCATGGTTGCGAAATATGGGTATCATACCTGTATTTGGTTAGACAATTGGGCTAAGTACACTAAAGAAGATGGTGTTCTAGCATTTCCGGAACATGGTTCATTTAATCTGGCCGTGTTAAGAAATTTAAGGGAAAAGATGATGTGTCTAGAGCCCAGACCAAGGCCGATACAATTCAAGGCATTGGTAGAATGGGAAGATGAGGTGCATGAGCGAGAAAAGCAGAGGAGTGGAGGTAACTATAGGTACATTTTTGGGAGGAAATATGATCGTGAAACTTATCATGATCGAATGAGGAGATGGCGAGATGCTAGTATGTCAGAGGGACTATATCCAATGAGAACTGTTGAGGAAGCAGAAGGGAGGAAAGGTACGGAAAAAGCACATGATGCAGAATTGAGGAGGTATGGGGCTAATGATTATGAGGATGAAGTCTTGGATGACATGATGTATAAAAGAACACCTCCATATAGACCAGAACCAGAAGTGTGAACACCAGTTGCTACTCCAATAAGAGATACTTTGCAAATTATTAAAACAGAAGTTGCGACACCTGATTTGAAAAGTGGTAGCTCTTTCACGGAAAGGGATAGAGAGAGAGAGCGAGAAAGAGAGAGTGCAATCGGGGATGAGAAAACAAGAGAATTAGCAGGAACCACATCTGAATTGACAGAGAAGATCAGAGAATTAACCAAGAATCTAGAAGCTGTTACAGTGCCTGTAACCATAGGTTCGGTTATGCCTATTTTTGATAAGCAAAG
This sequence comes from Triturus cristatus, assembly GCF_964204655.1. NCBI lineage: Eukaryota > Metazoa > Chordata > Amphibia > Caudata > Salamandridae > Triturus > Triturus cristatus. Next base: position 797,650,703 of record NC_140586.1, read on the forward strand.
AATGGGTGAAAGTGGTTTAACAGTTCCATATGTAGGAAATGGACTAGTTAGTTCTCCAGAAGAGTTAGGAAGGAGGACAGAAGAGAATCATTTGAGACAATTGAGACATGACACATGTGGTAGAGAGTTAGATGTACAGCCTAATTCAGTATTGAATACTGGTTGTGTGGGGGGATTAATTTTGGAACCACAGAGGATGGCAGAACAAGTGAGCACAGTGAAAAGGTCTACAGAAATAACGGCTGAGGTTTTAAATGATTGGTTGAAAGTTCTCCAAAAGAAAGATAAAGATTCTCAGGCAATTGATGTAGCCAGGTTGCGCATAGAATTGGAGGAGCTTATAGCAGGAACAATTCCTACAGAAATGTTAAAAAATCATCATGATGGAGAGTTGTGATTCATGTGTAAGAGTATCACCTGGAGGGCTAAGAGTACACATGACAGGTTAAAAGGAATAGCGAGTGAAATGGGAGTTGACATGGATAAGGTGAAAGCTTTGCAGAAGCCTTACCGAGTGGATTTTTCTGACAAGGACATTGAAAATCTAAATGATGTTGGTAGAACAGGGCAGATTAAGGAAATGATTTCCTTATTGCGAAAATGGGGTGATGTGGAAAAATGGAAGGATAGATGGTACAAGAAAAGAGAAGATTCAGTGGACAGGACTTACTCAGCATTTCCCATGAGAGAAAAGGAAAAAACAGTGGATTCCTATCCTATGAGAGAGATTCCAGGAGGAGGATATGTACATGTCCCATGGACTAGACAGGATATTTTGTCATTTACGAATGATTTCCCTCGACTGAGAGAAAAGACTGTCGAGTGGTATAGGCAGGTAGATAGGTTTGTGAAATTGTCAAAAGTGCTGTGGATTGACCTGAATAGTCTGTTTAATATAATTGTTCCAGCAGACTTGTGGGCAGAGTTTAAAATAGTTGTAGATTGGCCTGCTAAGGAATACCCGAGAGATCAAAGAACAGGAGCTCCAGACTCGGAGGTTATGAAAAAATACGAGCAGGTTATTGTGTTCCTGAAGAATAAGGTACCCCCTAAAGAGACAGACTGGGTTAAGATAGATCGAACACATCAGGAAGCAAAAGAATCAGTTCATGCTTTTATGAAAGGTTAATACTGGCTTTTAAGCAGTTCAGTGGAGATGAACATCTGGGAGATGAGGATTTGAGTCATTTTGTATACAGATTTGTATATGGCTTGAGACCTGAAATCAGTGAAATGATTCATGAGCACGCAGTTGATTGGCAGAGTAAGAAGATTGATGAAATCTTGAGACATGCGAAGTACTTCAGTGATGAAATTGAGGCGAAACAAAGAAAGCTGAAGGAGAAAGCGATGTGGGCACAGGTGAAAGTTGCAGAAAGGCAAGAAGCACAGCTGGTTGAACAAGCAAATAATCCAGGAAATAGGCCCAGATATGGTACAGGAAAAGGAAAGGGGAACTTAGAAGAGGCAAAGAAAAAATTTCCGTGCCACAACTGCGGACAATTGGGGCATTGGAGATCCGAGTGTACGAATCCACCATTAGTAAGTAATGAGAATAAATCCTTGAATCAACAGGTGCAGAACGAGGGGTGTAATCATCAACAGCAACAGCAGAAGGTTGTCAAGCAGCAGAATCAAGAGCCAAAACCGCCCTTGCCGCAGAACAGAGGGTCCCAGAAATTTAACCAAGACTCAGGATTTTACAATGATGAACAGGTAAACAAACCGAGACGTACGAATCCAGTACAACAATACTGGCTAAAGAATGAGGGGAGTGAGTCTGAAGGGGACTACTGACGGTGCCGAAGAGAGGAGGAAGAGTGCATACTTGGAGCAACTCTAGAAATAGACCAGGCAGGACCATTTGTAGATGGGAAAATAAATGGGGAAAGTGTTACATTTTTTTAGTAGACACAGGAGCGACGAGATCAACTGTTAGGTCAGCAGATATAAGAAATCTTCCTCTCTCGGACGAAGCAATACAAGTGGTTGGTGTAGCTAATACACAGATTAAGACTCGTCTTACTGAACCAGTAAAAGTAAGGATAGGGAAATTTTCAGATATGCACAGATTTGTGGTGTGCGACACTAGTCCAGTGAATTTGTTAGGTAGGGACTTATTGTGTAAACTGAATTGCACAATTTTTTGTACTCCGGATGGAATAGCTTTTGAGACACCGGATGAGGATGTCTTATACAGGATGACTCTAGATAATAGAGAGAGTGAGGTTGTTGGAACATATGCTGTATTTAATCCAGATGACTTGCCTCAAGAGTTGAGAAACACAGTAAAAGCAGTAGTCTGGGATTTTACTGGAGAAGATGTGGGATTGATGAATAATGTAGACCCAGTAAAGATTACAGTGAAAGAGGGAATCTCTTATCCCAATATCCCACAATACAGACTGACACCAGAGATAATTGAAGGAATAACACCTATAATTGATAACATTTAATTTAATTTAATTTAATAGCGATTTCTAAAGCGCCTGGTGACCAAAGGGCATCCCCGCGCTGTGAATTTGCAATCCTGTTGAGGGGAAGGGGGGGAGGAGAGGTACTCGTATGGGAACACTATTTAGGGAATAGGTGTGTTTTAAGTTTCTTGCGGAAAGCCAGGTAGTTAGGTTCGAGTCTGAGGGTCCGTGGAAGGGCGTTCCATCCAGCAGCCGCCTGTACGGAGAATTGTCGTCCTCCTGTGCGAGTCTTTTTAAATCTAGGTATGCTGGCCAGGTTCTCATTCTGAGATCGTAGAGATCTGGTTGTTGTGTAGGGGGTGATTATTTTTCTGAGAATCTCGGGGCCAGTACCGTTGATCAGCTTATGTGTTGTGCACATCGCTTTGAATTGCACCCTCTGGCGCACAGGGAGCCAGTGCAGAGCTTTGAGAGCCGGCTTGGGGGACACTCTGGAGGGGAGGTTAGTAAGAAGGCGTGCCGCTGCGTTCTGTGTCCGCTGAAGTTTTGTTAGGGTGGCCTCAGGGGCTCCTAGGTAGACCATATTACTGTAGTCAAGGCGGGACAGTACCAGTCCCTGGATGAGTAGTTTCCTAGAGTTAGGTGGCAGTAGGGGGAGAATCTTGCGGGTTGTGCGTAGGAGCCCGAAGCAGGTGCCTGAAGTTTTCGCTGCTTGTGTCTTCATAGACAACTCGGGTTCGAGCCACACGCCGAGTGTTTTAATTTCACGCTTTGGGGGTGGGATTTCCCCGAATACGTCAGGCCAAAGTGCTAGGGGGATGGTCGTCCATTGTTTCCCTAGGAGCATGACCTCCGTCTTTGACCCATTGAGTTTTAATGATGAATTATTCATCCAGTTATGAATCCCTGTAAGACAGTTGGTTAGGTTTTCTGGGTGGTCTATCAGTTGGGACAGGGAGACGACCAGCTGAGTGTCGTCAGCATAACTTACCATTTTTATATTAAATGGTGTCACCACGTCCTCAAGGGGGGCCATATACGCGTTGAAAAGCGTCGGACTCAGGGAGGAGCCCTGAGGGACACAGCTTGTGAGAGGAAGAATGGATGAGTGGTGATTGTTGTCCCATACTTGGAATGTGCGCCCTGTCAGGAATGACTCAATCCAACTGTATGCCGTCCCGGTTAATCCTGCATCCGCCAGTCTATGAAGAAGGACACGATGGTTGACTGTGTCGAAGGCTGCGCTTAGATCCAGGAGGATCACTGCCACTGATCCTCCTGAATCTAGTATGCGCCTTGCTTCTTCAATGACGGCGAGGAGTGCGGTGTCTGTGCCATGGCCCGGGCGAAATCCAGTTTGGGATTGCCTGAGTATTTTGTTAGTCTCAAAGAACTGAGATAGTTGAGCATTTACCAGTTTCTCAGCTACTTTGCTGATACCCGGGAGCAGTGATATTGGTCGATAATTCGCCAAGTCTGCTGGATCTAGCTGGGGTTTTTTTTTAAGTGCTTTTACAACAGCACTCTTCCAGCTATCAGGTACAGATCCGCGGGCGAGCGAACTGTTGATAAGTTCTGTGACGGTGGGCACGATGACCGAGGCTACGGTTTTAAGGAACCTGATCGGTGCTGGGTCCAGAGGTGAACCGCTTTTCATTTTCATCAGTGTTCTTTCCACCTCTAAGCAAGTTACTGGCCGAAATGTCGGCAGTGCGGGGCGCGGATTGCTTTTGGCCTGGTCGAGGGGTAATCGGCTTTCCATGTGACTGGTGCGGTCGGGGGGTGGGAGAGTCGCCAGGATTCTTATGATTTTATCGTTAAAGTAGTTAGCTAGTTCATTGCTGCGGTCAACTTTAGGGGTGGTGGAGGTGGTAGAATTGGGGACTTTGAGCAGTTCCTTTACAATTAAGAAGGATTCCCTGGCTGAGTTGGATGATTCTTGTATCCTTGTGTCATAGTGTGAGGCTTTGGCTTGTCTGATGGCCTCTTTGTAATGTCTGACTGTGATCTGGTATGCCTCTTTATTGGCGTGCTGCCAGTTTCTTCTCCAAAGCCGTTCGGCTTTTTTACAGTTTTTGCGGAGTATTCGGAGATCCATAGTATACCATGGGGCTGACCCAGGTTTACCGTTTTTGTTTTCCCTAGTTCTAATTGGGAGTACTGAGTCCAGGGAGGAAGTAATCCATTCTCTGTATTGTTTGTCGGCAGTAACCGGGTCTTCCGCGTGTGCCGGGGTCGTCCTTTCTAGGGTTTTGGCCCATTCTTCCATGGGGAGTCTAGACCAGGTCCTGTCTCTGCTATAGGTGGGCGGAGTTTGGGGTTTCCTGAAGATTCCAGGAAGTTGGCAGGAGACTAAAAAGTGGTCTGTCCAGGGCAGGGGAAGAGCCTCCTTCGGTAGTATTGATGGCGAACTAGTGAAAACAGGGTCCAGTAGATGACCCTTGATATGGGTGGCTCCGGAGTTGAGTAGGCGGATGTCAAGTGCCGCCAGATCTAAGAGCAGATCGTTAGCTACAGGATCTGCCGGGTCTTCAAGATGAATGTTCAGGTCACCTACTATCATAAAATTTGATAGGGAGTGAGCCGGAGTTGTGACTGAATCTAGGAGGGAACCAATGAAGGAACCTGTGAGGCCGGGAGGGCGGTACACAAGTATTCCCGTAAGGGAGTTGGTTGGGTTTATTTTAATGGTAAAGTGGAGACTTTCTGAGTCCAAAATCTGCGCGTCACTGGTTTTACAGTGGAGATAGTCTCGGTGGATGATGGCGACACCACCGCCTCTTCCTAAAGGGCGGGGGAGGGACTGAATCAGGTATCCCGGTGGAGTTGCTAGTGCCATATCTGATTGTGAGTGTGGGGCAAGCCACGTTTCCGTGAGAAAAAGGATATCTATCTCCAGGTCTTCTATGAGGTGGTTCACCTGTGTCGCATGTTTAGGGAGTGAGCTACAGTTTAGTGAGGCGAGGTTGAGGGCAGTGGGCTTGTGAGGTTTAGTAGGTAAAGTGAGCTGGGCTGGCTTACATAGTGGGCAGCAAGTAAAAGGTCCATTTAGATCATGCAAGTAATCGCAGGAAGTGCATGAGGGTCTGAGACTCAATAGCTCTCTACGTGAGTAGCTTACCTTTGTGTAGGATGTTTTAGGCAGGGGTTCTGGCCCTAGGCCCGGTCGTGCGCGGACGGGCGCAGACGGGCTTGCCTTAGGCGCGCCTTCGGCGCGCAGACGGCGCTCCCGCTGCGCTTGTCCGCTGCGCTGGTATGACCGGCACATTTATAGTCCTTGGGATGGGCGTGGCCTCACAGTGGGCGTGGCTTAGGCCTTGGGCGTTCCCTGTCTCAGCGCGGACCGCTGTCTCAGGGAAGAGGAAGGAGGGCTGTGTCAGCGCGTGGTGTGAGCGCTTAAGCAGGTGAGCTCCTTGTTTTAAAAATACAAAATAAACAGAGTAACAAGTTTTAAAATTCGGTTTCGTAAGCACAGTCCTCCGGCTTCCGCCTCAGAGGATGATTACAATAATGAGGGGCGCTTCGTTTCCAAGCGTTTTTGTAGTCCTTGGGGTGGGCGTGGCCTCGCAGTGGGCGTGGCTTAGGCCTTGGGCGTTCCCTGTCTCAGCGCGGACCGCTGTCTCAGGGAAGAGGAAGGAGGGCTGTGTCAGCGCGAGGTGTGAGCGCTTAAGCAGGTGATCTCCTTGTTTTAAAAATACAAAATAAACAGAGTAACAAGTTTTAAAATTCGGTTTCGTAAGCACAGTCCTCCGGCTTCCGCCTCAGAGGATGATTACAAAATGATTCAGCAAGGTGTTTTGAGAGAGTCACTGAGTAGCCCATGTAATTCACCAATAATGGGACTGAAGAAACCTAATGGGAAGTTCAGAATAGTGCAAGATTTGAGAAAAATTAACAAAATTGTGGTATCATGCTGTCCCATTGTGCCAAATCCGTCAGTGATTTTGTATCAGATTCCTCATGATGCTGAATGGTATACAGTAATTGATTTGTGTCATGCTTTCTTTTCAATCCCATTGCATCATGACAGCCAGCCGATTTTTGCATTTCGGTTTGGACAGCGTATTTTGGCATGGTGCCGTATCCCACAGGGGTATACAGAGAGTCCTTCAATATTTAATCAGTTGCTGAAGAAATCATTGGAAAGTCTGATCATGCCTGAAAGTTCAGTACTAGTACAATATATTGATGACCTACTGGTGGCATCAAAGACACGTGAGGCTTGTGAAGTAGATACCATAGCTTTACTGAATCATCTGGCAGATGGAGGATTAAAGGTATCTCCAGCCAAATTGCAATTTTGCAAGAAAGAAGTACATTATCTTGGACACAATATTGAAAAAGGTCTGAGAAAAGTTACCAATGACAGGATCAAAATTATCAGAGGAATGAGAGCCCCAATGACTCAGAGAGAAGTAAGAATGTTTCTGGGAATGGTAGGTTATTGTCGTCAGTGGATAAGTAATTTTTCCCTGATAGCCAAGCCACTGATTAAATTGACCAAAAGTGAAGTAAAAGACCCATTGGAACTGAATGCAGAACAAATGGCAGCATTTGAAGAATTAAAGAGCAGATTGTGTGAAGCACCTGCTCTGGGAATGCCAGACTATGAGAAGGAGTTTGAACTGTACTGTAGTGAGAGGAATGGATGTGCACTTTCAGTGTTAATCCAGAAACATGGACGTCTGAGGAGGCCAATTGCGTACTTCTCATCAACACTTGACCCAGTAGCTGTGGGTTTACCAGGTTGCCTGAAAGCAGTAGCTGCTACATGCAGAAGCTTGGAACAGAGTGAGGGTATAATAATGGGATATCCTGTAAGGGTGTTCGTACCTCATGATGTGGCAATTCTTTTGACAAGAAGCAGAACTCAATATATGTCACATAGTCGGCTGACTAAATATGAAAAAATCATTCTGGGAGCATCAAATGTGACTCTTGAGAGATGTGTGAATGTGAATCCAGCAACGCTGTTGCCAGTTGCTGAAAATGTGAGTGTGAGAGATGATGTTGATTATGATTGCTTGGATGTGCTTGATTACTGTACAAAACCAAGACCAGACATAAGAGATCTGCCACTGCCTGAGAGTGATCATGTGTTGTTTGTGGATGGATCATGTCTGAGGACAGAAGAAGGTGTGCTGAGTGCAGCATATGCGGTGTGTAAAGTTTCAGAAGTAATGGAAGCTTCACCTTTGAAAGGAGTTAAGTCTGCTCAAGTAGCTGAATTGGTGGCACTGACAAAAGCTTGTAAGATTGGGAAGAATGTGAGAGTGACTGTAATGACTGATAGTCAGTACGGATTTGGAGTGGTTCATGATTTTGGCCAGCTTTGGCTACAGAGAGGTTTCTTGACTTCGAGTGGAACTCCTATAAAGAATGCTGAAGTGATTGGGAAGTTGCTTGAGGCGATACAGCTGCCTAAAGAGTTAGCAGTTGTAAAATGTGCTGCTCATGGACAGGGAAATGATTTTGTTACTCTTGGTAATCGATTTGCAAATGACATAGCACAGTATTGTGCAAAGAACAATCATTCGATTAACAGGGGAAAGGAGAAGGAGATGTCTTTTTGTACTGTGATGTTTACTAATGTACTGGAGACATGGGATGAGGTGAAGCAGTTGCAGGATGAAGCAGGAGCTGAGGAAATGAGAGATTGGATCAAAGCAGGTTGTGCACCAAGGGAAAAAGATCATGTTTGGATCTATAGGGATGGAAGATCAGTTATGCCAAATTCTATGTTGTCAACAATGGCAAGAATGTATCATGGCCAGGGACATCTGGGGAGGGATGCTATGATTAGGTCCTTTAAACAGACCTGGTACAGTGCAAAATTCAGGCTGATTGCAGAGAGCATCTGTCAAAGATGTTTGATTTGTCAGCAATTCAATACTGGGAAAAAGACAGTGGTGAGCCTAGGAACAATAGGCAGAGAAGGAGGTCCTTTTACCAGAATGCAAATAGATTTCATTGAAATGCCCCAAGTCAATAGATTGAGGTATGTTCTAGTGGTAGTCTGTTTGTTCTCAAGGTGGGTGGAAGCATATCCAACCAGGAGAAATGATGGAATAACAGTGGCTAAGTTGCTGTTAAGAGAGTTGATTCCTAGGTACGGGTTCCCAGTGACCATTGAGTCAGACAGAGGAGGACACTTCTACAATGAACTCATGAGTTTAATTTGTGAAGCATTGAGCATACAGCAGAAGCTACATTGTGCATACAGGCCAGAGGCTTCTGGCGTTGTTGAGCAAATGAACGGCACAATCAAAAACAGAATTGGCAAGATGTGTTTAGCCACTGGAATGAAATGGCATGATGTCTTGCCTCTAGTGCTGATGACTATTAGATCTACTCCAGATAGAACTACAGGGTTGAGTCCACATGAAATATTAATGGGACGTGCAATGAGACATGCATTCGTGCCCGTTAACAAGCTGATGACTATTACTGATGACATGATTTTGGATTACTGTAAAGGCCTGGCTGACGCAGTTCATTCTGTGTTTCACCAGGTTGGAGAAGACGCCACCACACTTGAAAAGAAGCAAGCCCATGATCTGAGTCCAGGGGACTGGGTGAGAATAAAAGTGCACAGAAGAAGAAATTGCTTGGTTCCAAGGTGGGGAAGGCCAAGACAAGTCATTCTGACTACTACGACTGCTGTGAAGTGTGCTGGAGTGAAGAACTGGGTTCATGCAAGTCATACTCTGAGAGTTCCAAATCCAAAGGATGGGACTGGGAAAGAGTATTTTGAAGAGTCAGATTCCAGTGATGATGCAGACACTGAAACAGTGAGAAGAAAAAAGAATCCTGAAAGGGGGGAAAGAGAGTCAGAAAGAGAGTCAGGTGATTCTTTTTTCTTATCAGAAGAAGTTACAAGAGTTACAAGAGGAACATTGCGAACCTCAGAGGAGAGTTCGGATTCTGGAAGAGTGCCTGAAGTTCTAACAAGTAGTAGAGAAAATAAAGAGAAAGGAAGAAACGAAAAGAGCAATTCCACAGAGACTACACCTGAGTCAAATGAAGAGATTGAGAATTCATCTGAGACAACTTCTGAAGAAGTAGGGTCAGAAGAAGATAGAGAGGGACAGATTGCGGAAGACCCCCGAAGAGGTGTAGGGAACATTCCTGATAAGCCAGGTGAAGGGACAAGTAGACAGCAAGAAGATTGCGTGTCGGAGACCCGAGGAGGGACAGTAGCAGGGAAATCTCAATCAGTGGAGAAGAAGACTGTGGAAAAAGAGAGAATTGTTGATGAACAAGAGGCAAATGAGACAGAATCGGATGAGAGTGAGAATGAGAAACCAGAGGGTTGAGTTCTGAGAAAGAGAACTTGGATCGGAGAAAGAAATAATAGAGAAGTGAAACAGAAAAGAAGTGTAAAAGGAGATCTTTGGCCTAACAAGATAAAGAGGCTGAGATATCGACTGACACGAGTGAATTCATCAAAAGCTGAGCAGGTGAACGAGGTGTCAAGTCAAAATCAAGCAAAAGAAGAAGAACCAAAAGAACCAAAGGAACCAGAAGTGATCAAAAGAATTAGAAAGCCCAACCAGAAGTATAGGTCACCGGAATGGACGTATGTGGCATTGCCTGAAGAAGAAGAAGAGGCAGAGAGTCAAGGAAATCCAGAGGAGACCTTACTGAGAGTGGTTGAGAAGAAGGAAACCGTTGGAATCCTGAAGGTTATCCTGTCTGACATTGGAGAAGAGACAGAAGTTCAGGATCTGATACAATTTGATGTTGCCGAAGAAGAAGTAAAAAGTGATGAAAATCCAAATTGAGTAAACTAAAGGAGTCACTTGGAGAAGAGTGAAGAAGGAGAAATCTAAAATTTAACAGATTGAAATAATCTAGTGTTCTAGAGATTCAGTAGTGGAGTAGTAGAGGCTAAGTCAAAAGACACAGTCAAAGTAGTAAGATGGCTAACACAGAAAATAATCAAAGTAGATGTACCTTTTTGAAAAGATGGTGCAGAATGTGCTGCTGCTGTACAGGATTATTAATGCTGCTATGGAGTGTGCTTGCTTTATTGGTTACTTTTAGAGTTACGATAGACACTTTAGGAATACATACTGAGAATATGACTAACATAGGGAAGAGTTCACAGAAAGTAGTACCAACTAGAATTAGCAATATATATATACACAAAGATAGGTCAATTAATGATTTTTCTAGCAATGTTTTTTCAAAATTGTTGTATGAATACGTAAAGACAATGGAGGTAAGGGATTGCTACGTCTGTATGCAATTACCAGCATCCATTTCAGAGGGAGTTACTTATCATCATCTTCCAGCTACGTATGGGATTTCATGTAGTGTGTTGAGTAGTATTTGTTATCTTTTAGGGAAAATAGATTATGATATGTCTAATAAGGATAACATTTTTGGGCAATTGCCTATGAATAATAAACTGAATCCTGCTAAAGAAGCTAACATTTTTGGTGAGATTTTTATTGAAACAAAAGAATTAACATTAGATTACATTTTTAGAAACAATTTAACTTGTAGTTTGAAGGAAGAAGAAAAAGCTTTCCTAGACATGGTAGAGAAAAGGAGAATGAGCATGCATGAAAAGGCAGGAGGATATAAAATGAGTGAGACAATGTGGGACATTGAGATGGAAAGGAGTTGAAGAATGGGGCCAGTCCAACTTTGGCTTTAGATGCACCACAGAAGGGTAAACTATGCCTTACCAGAAGGAAATCTCAATATGATAACTATTTTGTTGGGACTAGTGAGTGCCATGATACATACTTTATTGCAACGGGATGGGGATTCAAAGGAGGAGAAGATCCGGTTTTCCCGGGAGTGTATTATATTTGTGGGAATAAGGCTTATTACAGGTTGCCTGACCATTGGTATGGCACATGTTATGTTGGCCTGGTCTTTCCAAAGATTTTTCATATGGATAGAATAGAAGATGCAGAACAAATTAATCTACTAACGCGCTTTAACCCCTTCGATGCTGCGCAGATTCCGCCGCTGTGCTGGCGGAATCTTGCGCGGGCGTGGTCATGACGGAATGGTTCAGTCATGAGCACAGCTCAACCGCGGGTCATGACGGAACCATTCCGTCATGAGCACCGAAGGGGTTAAAAGAGAAACTTGGTCAGAAATTGTAGGAGATATTTTTGGAGCTTTGATACCAGCAGTGGGAATTTCAGTAAATGCATATGGAATTCGGAAGCTGTCAACAGTGGTGGATCGCTTATCAACAAGCACCGCTGGAGGGTTTCTATTGGTAAATACGGAGATGGTTGCCTTACGCGCCATGTCTATGCAAAATCGACTTGCCCTTGATATACTATTGGCCAAAGAGGGTGGAGTCTGTGGAATGCTGAAAGTTCAACATTGTTGCACTTACATTCCTGATGAAAGCAAAGATCTAAAGGTCTATATCAAAAATATTACTGATTTGCATGAAGAATTAGTACCACTGGAAGCTGAAAGTATCTGGACTAAAATGGCTAATAAGATGATTGCTGTTAAAAATTTTATTGCTAAGATAGGTAGTACTATTTTTGGTAAGATATTATTTCCATTGACATGTGTGATTGTTGCTTTATTGATTCTTAGGTTAGGGTGTTTATGCTGTAGAGATAGGAGGAATAAAAAGAAAATAGTAAAAGAAAATGTTGAAAAGAGACAAAAGAGGTCAAAAAGAGACCCACAAGAAATAGAATTAGAAGAATTTAGAGAGAGCATGTATTTTGAAACGAAAAGAGACGAGGAAAGAGAAACTGGTGTTTAATGTAAATGCAAGAAGAATTTCTCCTAAGAAAAGGGGTCTAAATTTTTAGGTTGGATTTTTGTGGTGATGATATATCACCAAAGGGGGGATTGCTGGAGCAGGGTTTTCTATTTAAACTCAAACTTCAGTTTATATTTCTATATTTCATAATTAAAATTATTAATGATTAATTATTTAGTATTAATTTTTGTTGAGTGTTTAAATTAATCAACCTTACTAATGAAAGAATTACACGTGGGAATGCAGTTGCATGGCTTAATTAATAAGTGAACTAAGTTGGTGAGCAAATTAATTAAATAAGTGTGGCTAAAGTGCTATTTGTTATGTGTTTGCGCTTTGAAATAATATGCTTTAACGCTTCTTTATGTCGCAAAAGGCTAGATAAATACATACACATAAGGGTATTAGTGGGAATTAACACTGTATAATCATTACGATGTAGTAACGTTGTTTTGTGTTTCTTTTTAATTAAGTTGTCCATTTTGGCCTGTTGAGAAATGGCCGACATCTACAGCCTGCATTTGAGTAGATGAAATATGAAGAGAGGCCTCGCTGAATATGGTTGAAAATGACCTCGGCCTCTGTCTGAGCTAAAAGTTACGAAAGAACAGCAGCTCTGGGCTGGTCGCCAGATATCCTTGGAGAAGAACAATTGTCACAAATGAACATTTTTATAAACTTGCGGTGGCTTCACTATAATTCCGGAGAAGAGCATCCATGGATGTTGCGAATTTAGTTTGTGCTTCCTTTTTCCGTGTTTTTATTTTTGAGATATCCGAGAGTGAAGATTTTTCTAAATGTTGCGAGCTAACATCCTTTCCTGCTCGTTCTGCTCAACGGATGTTTAGAGCTTGTTTGTAACTTTTAATGTGTAAGTTTTGGTATAAATATTGTTAGACTAGAGAGGGTCTAAGGCTTCTTCTTCCTGAACTTATGCTCAAGAGGATCGATGCTGATTGAGAGGACGGCGACTCGAGAGACTTTGATTCTTTACTGAGAGACCTGTCCTGATCTAAAATACGACATTTAGCTAGAATAGGTAAATATGAGAATAATGATTTTGCAATTGATTAACTTTCTTCTTGAATTAATTTAGATAAAGTAATTTCTTGTTTGAATTTCAGTGTCGGGTGGTTATTTCTTTGTCATTTTTATTGAGATCTCAAAAGTGGTTTTATTGTTTAAATCATGACTCGAGACAATTCAATTAGGTTACATTGACCTCAAATTAGATGCAGATTGATTTAAGAGTTCTCTCGTATATTCAGTGTGGATAGAGTAATAGAATGAATGTTGGTGTGATGGGCCCTAGCGTATGGTGAGTGTATGTGCGTATGACTGTGAAATTACTCTATCCGTGGAAGTAGGGAGAATTTATATGCTCTGATGTGCAGCACAATCTTCCCCTATTCCTAGAATGCAAACTACAGAGCAGGGGATATTGGAAAACCATGCAGTTTATGCAGGAGCTAGCAGGAATGGAATACGCACAGTTCGGCAAAGGCTGTCTAGTTAAGCAGATACCTAACATGGTGGGTAGCTCTCTCAGGCAAGGCCACGAAACCCATAGAAACGACACTACAGAATGGACCACGAACACGTCATCTGGTTTACAGCACAGCACCATTGCTGATTTAACACATCTTACTCCATAGTATTTTAAAAGCGGGAGGAGCCATTGCTGCTGTATCATATTTCTTGCAAAACAGAAAAAGTGTGTTAGGTTGTCTATCCCTCCAGAGCTACAATTGCAGTGGTCAAATCTGGCAGCAACCACATGGATGTGTGTTAGATAGTCCCTGGTCAGGAGGATACCCAGCAGGAATTTTACATACATTGGCTTCAATTCGGGATACAACCGATCCATTCAGTGCAGAGGGGGGGGGGGCAAAGGTGTTACTGAAATAATTGCTCAGGAATGTTTTTTTATCTGCATGTGTTGATAATATCGTTTTTTGAAAGGGTCTGCAGTATCTTGCCTGACTCTACCAGGGGCTTCCCACAGGGACATCATCTGTAGCTCATTTAGTATTTTCTGTACATGTAACAACCATGTGTGGTCCAACAAATGCCACTGGCAGTCACTTCTTCTAGGGTTTCCGGGAAGACTGACCATTTTAACCCAATAAAGGATTGTCCTGAGGGCTAAAACTTCTAACATTGGGATAATATTTAGCTCCGTGTAGACTGCCACTAGAGGGTTGCCTGGTCCAAGCCCCAGCACAGCTCTTAGAAAGAGTTTCTCTGCTATTTGGAGTGATCGGACATTCACGTACCCCCATAGGTCCACCCCATACAATGTAGCCGCCATTGCATTTGCCTTTATTTTTGCAGAATGACATTGATACTTCTGGCAATGGCCTTATGCCTAAACTTCAAAACTGCTCCAGCCATTTGTCTAAAAACTGAAGTAGCCTTCTGTATTTGGCTTTCCCAGTGCAAAGTCTCTGAAAATCATATTCTCAGATACTCAAACTGCTTAACAATTTCTAAGGGTACACCTTCAACCGAAGGCTGCCGACTTAAACTGGGAGAGGATCTCAGTACCATACTCTTTGTTTTGCTGTATTAACGGTCAAAGACTTCTTGTTGCAATATGCCAAAAAACGTAGTAATAACCAATGGATGGTGTTTTCTGTTCATGCCATCAACACAGCGTCATCTGCATTTAATAATAATGGCACCCTCTTACCGGCTATAGTGAGGAAGTCTAAAGGGTCTTCCATCAACGTCGCCACTTCGTTAAAAAAGAGGATGAAAAGTAAGGGCACCCGCACGCACTCCTCCTTTTGATCATGAAGGGTTCTGTGCACTCCTCACCCAGACCATACCATACCATAATTTAGCCGTATTATTGGCGTATAGGGCCCTACTGGCCATTACTAGGGAGGTATCAACTCCTAGGTCTATCAGGGATCTCCACAGCTTCTCTTGGTCGACTAAATTGAAGGCTGCTTTCAGATTTACAAATATTGAATACACTACTGTAAATTTGTCAGAGATCACCCATAATCGGAGCATCTGGTCAATGGTCCCTATATTTGGCATAAAACTAGCTTTCACTTCTGTCATGATATTAGGGGTTTCAACCCATCCCTAGAGTTGACAGGACTTTCCCTATAAAAAATTGTAGGAGTTGGCCCTTTTTGGCTAAAGTCCCTACACGTTTTGCTTTCCCCCTAGACCTTTTTTCTGACATGGTGTTGCCAACTTAGATGTTTTGGACACTTTGCCACTGCTAAACAGTGTCAAAGTGCAAGTGCTCCCTGTGTAAAGTAAATGGTATTTGGTTGTCCATGATTGGTATGTTTGCCTTACTAGTAAAGTCCCTAGTCAAGTGCACTATGTGTGCCAAGGCTGGTAATGCAGATGCTACTAGTGGGCCTGCAGCACTAATTGTGCCACCCACACAAGTAGCCTTAAAAAGGGAACTCAGGTCTGCCATTGCAGTGCCTGGCAGCAGTTTGTTAAACTGCCATGTTGTTCTGTCAAGTGCACTCACTTGCCAGACCTTACCCTTCCCTTTCTATGCACATCAGACACCCCTATGGTAGGTCAAGGGTACCCCCTGGGTAGGGTGCAGTGCATGTGAAAGGTGGGACATGTACTAAGGTGTGTGTCATGTCCTGACAGTGAAATAATCTCCATTTCGTTTTCACTGTGTAAAGGCCATCTTGCCCATAGGATAGAATTGGAAGGCTGTGTAATATGTTTTCCAGCCTATCTCCCCAAAGGCTTTAGATGGAAAGGTGAAGTTTAGTATGCCTGAAGTCACAATGTAGTAACATATCTTTTTATGAAGGTGGTTTTTGCATTAAGTGTTTAGAAGCCGCTATTTTAGAAGTGGCTGAGTTTTTGTGCTCTAACATTTCTGTGTGTCTCTGCCTGGTTGTGGATTGACTGTCTGGATTTGAAAGCGATAGGATCTAGGGAATGTCTTGACCCAGGGGAGGAGGTGAGACAGCAACAGGCTGACCTTCATCTGGAGTGTAGCGGGAGGCGTAGCCCATAGAGGTGAAGAGGCCTGGGTTGCTGCTATAAAATAATTGTCCCATCTCCTGCTGAGTGATTGAGAATCCAGACGCACATTAATCAAAGGAAGAAGGTGTCACTAGCAGGGAGGCACCCAGAACTGGTTTGAACAGGGGTCAGTGCCCCCTGAACACAAAGACTTCAAAGCCATTGAGGGGTATGACTATGAGAGCTGAAGCCCCTGAACTTGGGAGAATGGCTTGATCAAGTGTGAAGAAGACTGGATCTACTTAGTGGTCAAGAGGACGTTTGGCAAGGAAGAAACAACTGGATAGACTGAAGGAGAGGACTGACCCTTGCTGTGTGTTTTGGGGCTGACATGCAGTTTGCTGTTTTAACCAAGGAAAGGCTAAAGGGACTTTGCTTTGTGCTGTGTCCCCCTGCTTGAAAGGACTTTACTGTGTGCTGTGTCCTGAAGTAACTTATCCACAAGGGCCCGAGGTGAGCTGGCACCTTGTTGCAGAAACACAGGAAAACAAAAGAGTACAGGAGAGTCTCCGCGGCACTGTGTGCGCGTGCTTGTTGCAGCCGGTGACCCTCGTAAGGTGTGCCCTGTGATCGTGGAGTCCAAGCAAAGGACCAGCATCATGGTGTGCATGTGCTTTGTGCAGCCTGAACCCCTTTGTGAGGATTGTCCAGTTATCGTGTGCACCGGAATCCAAGTGAGTCTTATCGACGCTGTGTGCGTTGTGCACCGTGAGACCTTCATGAGGATTTGACTTGTTTTCGTGTGCACCAGAATCCAAGTGAGTCTCATCAACGCTGTGTGCGTAGTGCACCGTGAGACCTTTGTGAGGATTTGCATTGTTATCGTGTGATCCGGAATCCAAGTGAGTCTCATCGACGCTGTGTGCATGTGCGTTTTGCACCATGAGACCTTTGTGAGGATTTGCCTTGTTATCGTGCACCTGAAGTTAAAGTGAGTCTCGGTGACACTGTGCACGTGATCTTCGTGCAGCCTGAGGCCTTCGTGTGGAGTGCCCAGTGATCGTGCACCTGAAGCTAAAGGAAGTGTCAGTGACGCTGTGTGTGTGTGCCCTGTGGCAGCCTGACATCTTCGTAGCAGTAGCGGCCCGGACCGGCAGCCCTGGAGGAGCTGAGCTGATGGCCTGAGCCCGCCGTTGCCAAGTCCCAAAGATTGTGCGAATATTTCTCACTACTCCACCTTATGCTTTTTCTGCAATTGGATGGGACAATCAAATGCCTATAACACCTCTCCATTGAGTTATTTACAATGGCTCCCATCCTCGGGCACAATTTCACCTTTTAAAATACTGAATCAATGGGTAAGGGGCTACCCTTTTCCAAGTGACATCGGATTTATCCTAATTTGCAAGAAGGGGGACAAACAACTGGATCCATTACCCCTTCTAGCTTTTCTTCAACCAGAGTGCCACAGGGGAATGGTACCTCTCCACTCTCCTGACAACAGCGGTATCATGCACACATTCCCAAATCTCTATATTGATTAGGATTAATGACTGACTTCTCCTGTTATTAAAAGTTTCCCTGGCAGTACTATCTGAGGGAGTACGACCATTATTAAAGCATAGTGCATAGCGGGATGTTTATCAGGTCAGAGAAAGCACCACCCTTCTTTGAGGATTCAAAATTGCTCATAACTGACTTGAGGATACCTAAACAACGGTCTTCCATTAGGACTTCATTATTAATTATAACATCAGATGGTTGTGTATTAAAATCTCCACAAATCAATAACATGTACTTCTCATCTTTGCCCTCCTTTATCAACTTGCGAGTAACCACATCCTCATACTTTCCATGTAGGAAACCAAATCCCCCCAAATCGCCTGAACCTCTGGAGACCACCCCACGTTTGGAGCCTGTGAGAAGATTCTCACATTTTGGACATTGGGAGACAATTTAACTACCCCAAGTTGTTCAATCCTGCATTTCAGCTTGCATGATACCCACAGAGTAAGTCCACCCAAACACAACCCCTCCGAAGGTGAGTGGCCTGGATGTTGTTATCTAGAAACCCATTTAAAATGATCTCTCAAGGGCCCATGTTTCTTTTAAAATAGCATATATCATATTGCATGACAAACTTCGGGCAGTCCTCATCCTCTGTTTTACTCAGCAAGCCTGCGATATTCCATGATAGTACATGCAAAACGTAATTGCAAGACTTGTCCGTAGAACTGGCCCTATATATCCCAGTTGGAATCGGGGTAGCATACTCAAAGGGTAGGTTCTTCCATACTCAATGAGATTCCTGTCTGGTGAGGTCTCCAGGTTTTGTTGCCACTACTGCTGCTGTCCATGTACAGTCTTTATGGTCAAACTCAGTTTCTTTAATCCCAGAATTTGGAAACTTAATTGTCCTGGAGTTATTGCAAGCAGTGAGGGGCATGTTCTCATGGGATACTCCATTTAAGTTTGGTGGGTTGCTCTTCAATGCCCCCACAAATGATTTATAATTAATGGCGCGTTCAGTCCTGGAGAAGACTGTTTGTATCCCATGATGCCCTGATGGGACTATGTCTTCACGGCCAGGGCTTGGGCAAAGCAAAACATCAAACCCCATAAAACGTAAATCATCTATATGACTGAGAACCAGTCTAGGGCGGGTGCTGGCCTAAATTCCCTGGTTTGGCCAACTCCCAGACTCCCTAACTGAACGGCACACAGGCTTTGCACAGGAGTCATAGAAATTCCAGGGTTTGTTACCCTACCCAGTTGTGGCACCTTGGCAGCTCCTTTGATGAGTCGACTTCTAAGTTTGGAATTCCCTTTACTTTTGGGTTGTGCAAAGAGCTTTTTCACTTGTAATGTGGTGGTGGCTCCTTGACCACCATCGTTCTGCATAAGCATTTTTGTTTCCAGGCAATTAGTGTTATTTGTGTTGCTTGTATCAATCACTCCTCCAATAGAACAGATAGAGGTTTGTTCTTGAGTGATCATGTTCTTTGTTGTTTCTGTGCTTGCTGAGCTCTGGCTTGGGGCCGGGTCTTTATTGCTCCCCTTAGAGTTAGAGAAAAGCCACTTGAATTAGTATACAGGGAAGGTAAGATCAGTCCTTTACTTTCTTTTGGATTTTCCCTTCTTCCTGGTGATTTCCGATTTTTCAGTGGAGGTTCTCACAGTTTGTGGTGTGAGGGTCCCTTGAATACACATTGCGTGGCCAAAGCTTCCCACTGCATTTCCTCTTGGCACAGAATCATGATCTTCCACACTAAGGGTAGAAATAGATTCTATCCTTTGGCTTCTGGTGGCATTGATAAGGCATTCAAGAGTAGAGCTGGTTTTAGTTTCTGTTAGACTTGGGGGTCTCTAGTTTGCACAGGTATGCACTTGTGACAAATAGGGACCCTCTCCTCTAGTCAGGGTAAGGGGGTACACTCCTAAAATAACCCCTGATCACCCCCTTGGTAGATTGGCACGAGCAGAAAGACACTCTTCTCTGACGTTTGCGAGACGCTTCCGCTCGATGCGATGTTGCAGCGGCAACACCCCTTTACGCAATGCGACGACAGCTGCTCCGACGGCGGCACGCTTCTCCGTGGATGCGAGGCGCTTTTCTTGATGTGGTGCACTGCGACAACTACGATGGCTGTGATGGCGACACGCTTCTTCCTCGATGCGAGACTCTTCTCTTGATGCGGAGCAATGCGTCAGCTACAATGGCAGCTATGGCGACACGCTTCTTCGGCGTTGCGAGACACTTCCTGGATGATGCGAGACGCTTCCGCTCGATGCGATGATGCAGCGGCGACACACTGTACGAGATGCGACGACAACAGCTCCAACGGCGGCACGCTTCTCCTTCCTGAGTCGCGCTTCCAGCTCCTTGCAACACGCAGTCCCTCAGAAGGCCCAACAACAACAGCAGGCACTTCCAAAGAACTCTGGGGAGCTGGAGGGTGAAGTCTGTTGTTCCTGTGACTTCAGCAGGAGGCAAGCTCTTTTCCAAGCCCTTGGAGATCCTTCACAAGTTGAGCAAAAGTACACACAAAGTTCCTTTCTCCTCTCTTTGGCTGTAAGGCAACCACTGCAGGCCAATCCCCCAGGTTCAGGGATAGTTTCCTCCTCAGCTTCTTCTGATTCCTCCCTCAGCAGAGGTTATTCTTGTTTTCCCAAAGTGATCCAAGTTCTTGGGATCAGGGTCCCAATATTTATACCCAGAAATCCTTTGTCCTCTGAAGGCAGAGGGGCCTTTGCCCAGTCCAAACCAGTTCCTGAGCACTCTGTTTACCAGACTTCTCCTTTCCTTTCACAGTGCAGGGCAGAAACATTCGATGCCCCACAGGAGGTGGAGCCAGCATTGTGGAAGGCAAGTACACCTCTGGAGCACTTTGTTGACAGGATTCCTTCTCTTCATTCACTGTGCAGGGCAGAGACATCAGCCGCTCCCCAGGAGGTGGAGCCAGCATTGTGGAAGGCAGACACAGCCCTATTCAGGTCCCAGGTGCATCTCCTCCCACCCATCTGGATGCAGATCTCTCTATTCACCACTGGGACACCTCACCCTGTCTCCTGGAATTCCCCAGCCCTGTCTCTCAAACTCCAGACAAAGGAATAGACACAGCCTAGCAGAGGCAGTTTTGAATGGTTAGACAAGAAAATGCCTACTTTCCAAAAGTGGCATTTTCAAACACAGAATGTTAAAACCAACTTCACTAAAAGATGTATTTCATCATCCTGAGTTCAGGCATACTAAATTCGAATTTCTACCATGTTCCACGAGTCAGTGAGGATTATAAGATGTAATCACCAAACTGCCCATTCTGGCCTATGGAGAACATGTAGCCTTGCAATAGTGAAAAACGAAAATGGCTGTAATTCACTATTAGAACATGCCACACACACCACACCTTACAATGCACCCTGCCCTTGGGTCTACCATAGGGGTGTCGGATATGAAGAAAAGGGAAGGTTTAGGGACTGGCAAGTGGGTGCACTTGTCCAGTCAGCATGACAGTACCAGACTGCACGCAGGCTCTGCAATGGCAGACCTTAGACACATGTTTACAGGCTGCTTCTGTGGGTGGCACAACCAGTGCTGCAAGCCCAGCAGCAGCATTTGGATTACAAGCCCTGGGCACTCCTGGTGCACTGTACTAGGGTCTGACAGGTAAACCAAACCAACCAATCATGGAATCACAAATTATACATCAATTTACAATAGGGAGCACTTGCAAGGACATTGAAAATCTAAATGATGTTGGCAGAACAGGGCAGATTAAGGAAATGATTTCCTTATTGCGAAAATGGGGTGATGTGGAAAAATGGAAGGATAGATGGTACAAGAAAAGAGAAGATTCAGTGGACAGGACTTACTCAGCATTTCCCATGAGAGAAAAGGAAAAAACAGTGGATTCCTATCCTATGAGAGAGATTCCAGGAGGAGGATATGTACATGTCCCATGGACTAGACAGGATATTTTGTCATTTACGAATGATTTCCCTCGACTGAGAGAAAAGACTGTCGAGTGGTATAGGCAGGTAGATAGGTTTGTGAAATTGTCAAAAGTGCTGTGGATTGACCTGAATAGTCTGTTTAATATAATTGTTCCAGCAGACTTGTGGGCAGAGTTTAAAATAGTTGTATATTGGCCTGCTAAGGAATACCCGAGAGATCAAAGAACAGGAGCTCCAGACTCGGAGGTTATGAAAAAATACGAGCAGGTTATTGTGTTCCTGAAGAATAAGGTACCCCCTAAAGAGACAGACTGGGTTAAGATAGATCGAACACATCAGGAAGCAAAAGAATCAGTTCATGCTTTTTATGAAAGGTTAATACTGGCTTTTAAGCAGTTCAGTGGAGATGAACATCTGGGAGATAAGGATTTGAGTCATTTTGTATACAGATTTGTATATGGCTTGAGACCTGAAATCAGTGAAATGATTCATGAGCACGCAGTTGATTGGCAGAGTAAGAAGATTGATGAAATCTTGAGACATGCGAAGTACTTCAGTGATGAAATTGAGGCGAAACAAAGAAAGCTGAAGGAGAAAGCGATGTGGGCACAGGTGAAAGTTGCAGAAAGGCAAGAAGCACAGCTGGTTGAACAAGCAAATAATCCAGGAAATAGGCCCAGATATGGTACAGGAAAAGGAAAGGGGAACTTAGAAGAGGCAAAGAAAAAATTTTCGTGCCACAACTGCGGACAATTGGGGCATTGGCGATCCGAGTGTACGAATCCACCATTAGTAAGTAATGAGAATAAATCCTTGAATCAACAGGTGCAGAACGAGGGGTGTAATCATCAACAGCAACAGCAGAAGGTTGTCAAGCAGCAGAATCAAGAGCCAAAACCGCCCTTGCCGCAGAACAGAGGGTCCCAGAAATTTAACCAAGACTCAGGATTTTACAATGATGAACAGGTAAACAAACCGAGACGTACGAATCCAGTACAACAATACTGGCTAAAGAATGAGGGGAGTGAGTCTGAAGGGGACTACTGACGGTGCCGAAGAGAGGAGGAAGAGTGCATACTTGGAGCAACTCTAGAAATAGACCAGGCAGGACCATTTGTAGATGGGAAAATAAATGGGGAAAGTGTTACATTTTTTTAGTAGACACAGGAGCGACGAGATCAACTGTTAGGTCAGCAGATATAAGAAATCTTCCTCTCTCGGACGAAGCAATACAAGTGGTTGGTGTAGCTAATACACAGATTAAGACTCGTCTTACTGAACCAGTAAAAGTAAGGATAGGGAAATTTTCAGATATGCACAGATTTGTGGTGTGCGACACTAGTCCAGTGAATTTGTTAGGTAGGGACTTATTGTGTAAACTGAATTGCACAATTTTTTGTACTCCGGATGGAATAGCTTTTGAGACACCGGATGAGGATGTCTTATACAGGATGACTCTAGATAATAGAGAGAGTGAGGTTGTTGGAACATATGCTGTATTTAATCCAGATGACTTGCCTCAAGAGTTGAGAAACACAGTAAAAGCAGTAGTCTGGGATTTTACTGGAGAAGATGTGGGATTGATGAATAATGTAGACCCAGTAAAGATTACAGTGAAAGAGGGAATCTCTTATCCCAATATCCCACAATACAGACTGACACCAGAGATAATTGAAGGAATAACACCTATAATTGATAAAATTTAATTTAATTTAATTTAATAGCGATTTCTAAAGCGCCTGGTGACCAAAGGGCATCCCCGCGCTGTGAATTTGCAATCCTGTTGAGGGGAAGGGGGGGAGGAGAGGTACTCGTATGGGAACACTATTTAGGGAATAGGTGTGTTTTAAGTTTCTTGCGGAAAGCCAGGTAGTTAGGTTCGAGTCTGAGGGTCCGTGGAAGGGCGTTCCATCCAGCAGCCGCCTGTACGGAGAATTGTCGTCCTCCTGTGCGAGTCTTTTTAAATCTAGGTATGCTGGCCAGGTTCTCATTCTGAGATCGTAGAGATCTGGTTGTTGTGTAGGGGGTGATTATTTTTCTGAGAATCTCGGGGCCAGTACCGTTGATCAGCTTATGTGTTGTGCACATCGCTTTGAATTGCACCCTCTGGCGCACAGGGAGCCAGTGCAGAGCTTTGAGAGCCGGTTGGGGGACACTCTGGAGGGGAGGTTAGTAAGAAGGCGTGCCGCTGCGTTCTGTGTCCGCTGAAGTTTTGTTAGGGTGGCCTCAGGGGCTCCTAGGTAGACCATATTACTGTAGTCAAGGCGGGACAGTACCAGTCCCTGGATGAGTAGTTTCCTAGAGTTAGGTGGCAGTAGGGGGAGAATCTTGCGGGTTGTGCGTAGGAGCCCGAAGCAGGTGCCTGAAGTTTTCGCTGCTTGTGTCTTCATAGACAACTCGGGTTCGAGCCACACGCCGAGTGTTTTAATTTCACGCTTTGGGGGTGGGATTTCCCCGAATACGTCAGGCCAAAGTGCTGGGGGGATGGTCATCCATTGTTTACCTAGGAGCATGACCTCCGTCTTTGACCCATTGAGTTTTAATGATGAATTATTCATCCAGTTATGAATCCCTGTAAGACAGTTGGTTAGGTTTTCTGGGTGGTCTATCAGTTGGGACAGGGAGACGACCAGCTGAGTGTCGTCAGCATAACTTACCATTTTTATATTAAATGGTGTCACCACGTCCTCAAGGGGGGCCATATACGCGTTGAAAAGCGTCGGACTCAGGGAGGAGCCCTGAGGGACACAGCTTGTGAGAGGAAGAATGGATGAGTGGTGATTGTTGTCCCATACTTGGAATGTGCGCCCTGTCAGGAATGACTCAATCCAACTGTATGCCGTCCCGGTTAATCCTGCATCCGCCAGTCTATGAAGAAGGACACGATGGTTGACTGTGTCGAAGGCTGCGCTTAGATCCAGGAGGATCACTGCCACTGATCCTCCTGAATCTAGTATGCGCCTTGCTTCTTCAATGACGGCGAGGAGTGCGGTGTCTGTGCCATGGCCCGGGCGAAATCCAGTTTGGGATTGCCTGAGTATTTTGTTAGTCTCAAAGAACTGAGATAGTTGAGCATTTACCAGTTTCTCAGCTACTTTGCTGATACCCGG
Source organism: Triturus cristatus (assembly GCF_964204655.1). NCBI lineage: Eukaryota > Metazoa > Chordata > Amphibia > Caudata > Salamandridae > Triturus > Triturus cristatus. The sequence continues at coordinate 797,675,398 of NC_140586.1, forward strand.
GAGCAGTGATATTGGTCGATATTTCGCCAAGTCTGCTGGATCTAGCTGGGGGTTTTTTTTAAGTGCTTTTACAACAGCACTCTTCCAGCTATCAGGTACAGATCCGCGGGCGAGCGAACTGTTGATAAGTTCTGTGACGGTGGGCACGATGACCGAGGCTACGGTTTTAAGGAACCTGATCGGTGCTGGGTCCAGAGGTGAACCGCTTTTCATTTTCATCAGTGTTCTTTCCACCTCTAAGCAAGTTACTGGCCGTAATGTCGGCAGTGCGGGGCGCGGATTGCTTTTGGCCTGGTCGAGGGGTAATCGGCTTTCCATGTGACTGGTGGGGTCGGGGGGTGGGAGAGTCGCCAGGATTCTTATGATTTTATCGTTAAAGTAGTTAGCTAGTTCATTGCTGCGGTCAACTTTAGGGGTGGTGGAGGTGGTAGAATTGGGGACTTTGAGCAGTTCCTTTACAATTAAGAAGGATTCCCTGGCTGAGTTGGATGATTCTTGTATCCTTGTGTCATAGTGTGAGGCTTTGGCTTGTCTGATGGCCTCTTTGTAATGTCTGACTGTGATCTGGTATGCCTCTTTATTGGCGTGCTGCCAGTTTCTTCTCCAAAGCCGTTCGGCTTTTTTACAGTTTTTGCGGAGTATTCGGAGATCCATAGTATACCATGGGGCTGACCCAGGTTTACCGTTTTTGTTTTCCCTAGTTCTAATTGGGAGTACTGAGTCCAGGGAGGAAGTAATCCATTCTCTGTATTGTTTGTCGGCAGTAACCGGGTCTTCCGCGTGTGCCGGGGTCGTCCTTTCTAGGGTTTTGGCCCATTCTTCCATGGGGAGTCTAGACCAGGTCCTGTCTCTGCTATAGGTGGGCGGAGTTTGGGGTTTCCTGAAGATTCCAGGAAGTTGGCAGGAGACTAAAAAGTGGTCTGTCCAGGGCAGGGGAAGAGCCTCCTTCAGTAGTATTGATGGCGAACTAGTGAAAACAGGGTCCAGTAGATGACCCTTGATATGGGTGGCTCCGGAGTTGAGTAGGCGGATGTCAAGTGCCGCCAGATCTAAGATCAGATCGTTAGCTACAGGATCTGCCGGGTCTTCAAGATGAATGTTCAGGTCACCTACTATCATAAAATTTGATAGGGAGTGAGCCGGAGTTGTGACTGAATCTAGGAGGGAACCAATGAAGGAACCTGTGAGGCCGGGAGGGCGGTACACAAGTATTCCCGTAAGGGAGTTGGTTGGGTTTATTTTAATGGTAAAGTGGAGACTTTCTGAGTCCAAAATCTGCGCGTCACTGGTTTTACAGTGGAGATAGTCTCGGTGGATGATGGCGACACCACCGCCTCTTCCTAAAGGGCGGGGGAGGGACTGAATCAGGTATCCCGGTGGAGTTGCTAGTGCCATATCTGATTGTGAGTGTGGGGCAAGCCACGTTTCCGTGAGAAAAAGGATATCTATCTCCAGGTCTTCTATGAGGTGGTTCACCTGTGTCGCGTGTTTAGGGAGTGAGCTACAGTTTAGTGAGGCGAGGTTGAGGGCAGTGGGCTTGTGAGGTTTAGTAGGTAAAGTGAGCTGGGCTGGCTTACATAGTGGGCAGCAAGTAAAAGGTCCATTTAGATCATGCAAGTAATCGCAGGAAGTGCATGAGGGTCTGAGACTTAATAGCTCTCTACGTGAGTAGCTTACCTTTGTGTAGGATGTTTTAGGCAGGGGTTCTGGCCCTAGGCCCGGTCGTGCGCGGACGGGCGCAGATGGGCTTGCCTTAGGCGCGCCTTCGGCGCGCAGACGGCGCTCCCGCTGCGCTCGTCCGCTGCGCTGGTATGACCGGCACATTTATAGTCCTTGGGATGGGCGTGGCCTCACAGTGGGCGTGGCTTAGGCCTTGGGCGTTCCCTGTCTCAGCGCGGACCGCTGTCTCAGGGAAGAGGAAGGAGGGCTGTGTCAGCGCGTGGTGTGAGCGCTTAAGCAGGTGAGCTCCTTGTTTTAAAAATACAAAATAAACAGAGTAACAAGTTTTAAAATTCGGTTTCGTGAGCACAGTCCTCCGGCTTCCGCCTCAGAGGATGATTACAATAATGAGGGGCGCTTCGTTTCCAAGCGTTTTTGTAGTCCTTGGGGTGGGCGTGGCCTCGCAGTGGGCGTGGCTTAGGCCTTGGGCGTTCCCTGTCTCAGCGCGGACCGCTGTCTCAGGGAAGAGGAAGGAGGGCTGTGTCAGCGCGTGGTGTGAGCGCTTAAGCAGGTGAGCTCCTTGTTTTAAAAATACAAAATAAACAGAGTAACAAGTTTTAAAATTCGGTTTCGTAAGCACAGTCCTCCGGCTTCCGCCTCAGAGGATGATTACAAAATGATTCAGCAAGGTGTTTTGAGAGAGTCACTGAGTAGCCCATGTAATTCACCAATAATGGGACTGAAGAAACCTAATGGGAAGTTCAGAATAGTGCAAGATTTGAGAAAAATTAACAAAATTGTGGTATCATGCTGTCCCATTGTGCCAAATCCGTCAGTGATTTTGTATCAGATTCCTCATGATGCTGAATGGTATACAGTAATTGATTTGTGTCATGCTTTCTTTTCAATCCCATTGCATCATGACAGCCAGCCGATTTTTGCATTTCGGTTTGGACAGCGTATTTTGGCATGGTGCCGTATCCCACAGGGGTATACAGAGAGTCCTTCAATATTTAATCAGTTGCTGAAGAAATCATTGGAAAGTCTGATCATGCCTGAAAGTTCAGTACTAGTACAATATATTGATGACCTACTGGTGGCATCAAAGACACGTGAGGCTTGTGAAGTAGATACCATAGCTTTACTGAATCATCTGGCAGATGGAGGATTAAAGGTTTCTCCAGCCAAATTGCAATTTTGCAAGAAAGAAGTACATTATCTTGGACACAATATTGAAAAAGGTCTGAGAAAAGTTACCAATGACAGGATCAAAATTATCAGAGGAATGAGAGCCCCAATGACTCAGAGAGAAGTAAGAATGTTTCTGGGAATGGTAGGTTATTGTCGTCAGTGGATAAGTAATTTTTCCCTGATAGCCAAGCCACTGATTAAATTGACCAAAAGTGAAGTAAAAGACCCATTGGAACTGAATGCAGAACAAATGGCAGCATTTGAAGAATTACAGAGCAGATTGTGTGAAGCACCTGCTCTGGGAATGCCAGACTATGAGAAGGAGTTTGAACTGTACTGTAGTGAGAGGAATGGATGTGCACTTTCAGTGTTAATCCAGAAACATGGACGTCTGAGGAGGCCAATTGCGTACTTCTCATCAACACTTGACCCAGTAGCTGTGGGTTTACCAGGTTGCCTGAAAGCAGTAGCTGCTACATGCAGAAGCTTGGAACAGAGTGAGGGTATAATAATGGGATATCCTGTAAGGGTGTTCGTACCTCATGATGTGGCAATTCTTTTGACAAGAAGCAGAACTCAATATATGTCACATAGTCGGCTGACTAAATATGAAAAAATCATTCTGGGAGCATCAAATGTGACTCTTGAGAGATGTGTGAATGTGAATCCAGCAACGCTGTTGCCAGTTGCTGAAAATGTGAGTGTGAGAGATGATGTTGATCATGATTGCTTGGATGTGCTTGATTACTGTACAAAACCAAGACCAGACATAAGAGATCTGCCACTGCCTGAGAGTGATCATGTGTTGTTTGTGGATGGATCATGTCTGAGGACAGAAGAAGGTGTGCTGAGTGCAGCATATGCGGTGTGTAAAGTTTCAGAAGTAATGGAAGCTTCACCTTTGAAAGGAGTTAAGTCTGCTCAAGTAGCTGAATTGGTGGCACTGACAAAAGCTTGTAAGATTGGGAAGAATGTGAGAGTGACTGTAATGACTGATAGTCAGTACGGATTTGGAGTGGTTCATGATTTTGGCCAGCTTTGGCTACAGAGAGGTTTCTTGACTTCGAGTGGAACTCCTATAAAGAATGCTGAAGTGATTGGGAAGTTGCTTGAGGCGATACAGCTGCCTAAAGAGTTAGCAGTTGTAAAATGTGCTGCTCATGGACAGGGAAATGATTTTGTTACTCTTGGTAATCGATTTGCAAATGACATAGCACAGTATTGTGCAAAGAACAATCATTCGATTAACAGGGGAAAGGAGAAGGAGATGTCTTTTTGTACTGTGATGTTTACTAATGTACTGGAGACATGGGATGAGGTGAAGCAGTTGCAGGATGAAGCAGGAGCTGAGGAAATGAGAGATTGGATCAAAGCAGGTTGTGCACCAAGGGAAAAAGATCATGTTTGGATCTATAGGGATGGAAGATCAGTTATGCCAAATTCTATGTTGTCAACAATGGCAAGAATGTATCATGGCCAGGGACATCTGGGGAGGGATGCTATGATTAGGTCCTTTAAACAGACCTGGTACAGTGCAAAATTCAGGCTGATTGCAGAGAGCATCTGTCAAAGATGTTTGATTTGTCAGCAATTCAATACTGGGAAAAAGACAGTGGTGAGCCTAGGAACAATAGGCAGAGAAGGAGGTCCTTTTACCAGAATGCAAATAGATTTCATTGAAATGCCCCAAGTCAATAGATTGAGGTATGTTCTAGTGGTAGTCTGTTTGTTCTCAAGGTGGGTGGAAGCATATCCAACTAGGAGAAATGATGGAATAACAGTGGCTAAGTTGCTGTTAAGAGAGTTGATTCCTAGGTACGGGTTCCCAGTGACCATTGAGTCAGACAGAGGAGGACACTTCTACAATGAACTCATGAGTTTAATTTGTGAAGCATTGAGCATACAGCAGAAGCTACATTGTGCATACAGGCCAGAGGCTTCTGGCGTTGTTGAGCAAATGAACGGCACAATCAAAAACAGAATTGGCAAGATGTGTTTAGCCACTGGAATGAAATGGCATGATGTCTTGCCTCTAGTGCTGATGACTATTAGATCTACTCCAGATAGAACTACAGGGTTGAGTCCACATGAAATATTAATGGGACGTGCAATGAGACATGCATTCGTGCCCGTTAACAAGCTGATGACTATTACTGATGACATGATTTTGGATTACTGTAAAGGCCTGGCTGACGCAGTTCATTCTGTGTTTCACCAGGTTGGAGAAGACGCCACCACACTTGAAAAGAAGCAAGCCCATGATCTGAGTCCAGGGGACTGGGTGAGAATAAAAGTGCACAGAAGAAGAAATTGCTTGGTTCCAAGGTGGGGAAGGCCAAGACAAGTCATTCTGACTACTACGACTGCTGTGAAGTGTGCTGGAGTGAAGAACTGGGTTCATGCAAGTCATACTCTGAGAGTTCCAAATCCAAAGGATGGGACTGGGAAAGAGTATTTTGAAGAGTCAGATTCCAGTGATGATGCAGACACTGAAACAGTGAGAAGAAAAAAGAATCCTGAAAGGGGGGAAAGAGAGTCAGAAAGAGAGTCAGGTGATTCTTTTTTCTTATCAGAAGAAGTTACAAGAGTTACAAGAGGAACATTGCGAACCTCAGAGGAGAGTTCGGATTCTGGAAGAGTGCCTGAAGTTCTAACAAGTAGTAGAGAAAATAAAGAGAAAGGAAGAAACGAAAAGAGCAATTCCACAGAGACTACACCTGAGTCAAATGAAGAGATTGAGAATTCATCTGAGACAACTTCTGAAGAAGTAGGGTCAGAAGAAGATAGAGAGGGACAGATTGCGGAAGACCCCCGAAGAGGTGTAGGGAACATTCCTGATAAGCCAGGTGAAGGGACAAGTAGACAGCAAGAAGATTGCGTGTCGGAGACCCGAGGAGGGACAGTAGCAGGGAAATCTCAATCAGTGGAGAAGAAGACTGTGGAAAAAGAGAGAATTGTTGATGAACAAGAGGCAAATGAGACAGAATCGGATGAGAGTGAGAATGAGAAACCAGAGGGTTGAGTTCTGAGAAAGAGAACTTGGATCGGAGAAAGAAATAATAGAGAAGTGAAACAGAAAAGAAGTGTAAAAGGAGATCTTTGGCCTAACAAGATAAAGAGGCTGAGATATCGACTGACACGAGTGAATTCATCAAAAGCTGAGCAGGTGAACGAGGTGTCAAGTCAAAATCAAGCAAAAGAAGAAGAACCAAAAGAACCAAAGGAACCAGAAGTGATCAAAAGAATTAGAAAGCCCAACCAGAAGTATAGGTCACCGGAATGGACGTATGTGGCATTGCCTGAAGAAGAAGAAGAGGCAGAGAGTCAAGGAAATCCAGAGGAGACCTTACTGAGAGTGGTTGAGAAGAAGGAAACCGTTGGAATCCTGAAGGTTATCCTGTCTGACATTGGAGAAGAGACAGAAGTTCAGGATCTGATACAATTTGATGTTGCCGAAGAAGAAGTAAAAAGTGATGAAAATCCAAATTGAGTAAACTAAAGGAGTCACTTGGAGAAGAGTGAAGAAGGAGAAATCTAAAATTTAACAGATTGAAATAATCTAGTGTTCTAGAGATTCAGTAGTGGAGTAGTAGAGGCTAAGTCAAAAGACACAGTCAAAGTAGTAAGATGGCTAACACAGAAAATAATCAAAGTAGATGTACCTTTTTGAAAAGATGGTGCAGAATGTGCTGCTGCTGTACAGGATTATTAATGCTGCTATGGAGTGTGCTTGCTTTATTGGTTACTTTTAGAGTTACGATAGACACTTTAGGAATACATACTGAGAATATGACTAACATAGGGAAGAGTTCACAGAAAGTAGTACCAACTAGAATTAGCAATATATATATACACAAAGATAGGTCAATTAATGATTTTTCTAGCAATGTTTTTTCAAAATTGTTGTATGAATACGTAAAGACAATGGAGGTAAGGGATTGCTACGTCTGTATGCAATTACCAGCATCCATTTCAGAGGGAGTTACTTATCATCATCTTCCAGCTACGTATGGGATTTCATGTAGTGTGTTGAGTAGTATTTGTTATCTTTTAGGGAAAATAGATTATGATATGTCTAATAAGGATAACATTTTTGGGCAATTGCCTATGAATAATAAACTGAATCCTGCTAAAGAAGCTAACATTTTTGGTGAGATTTTTATTGAAACAAAAGAATTAACATTAGATTACATTTTTAGAAACAATTTAACTTGTAGTTTGAAGGAAGAAGAAAAAGCTTTCCTAGACATGGTAGAGAAAAGGAGAATGAGCATGCATGAAAAGGCAGGAGGATATAAAATGAGTGAGACAATGTGGGACATTGAGATGGAAAGGAGTTGAAGAATGGGGCCAGTCCAACTTTGGCTTTAGATGCACCACAGAAGGGTAAACTATGCCTTACCAGAAGGAAATCTCAATATGATAACTATTTTGTTGGGACTAGTGAGTGCCATGATACATACTTTATTGCAACGGGATGGGGATTCAAAGGAGGAGAAGATCCGGTTTTCCCGGGAGTGTATTATATTTGTGGGAATAAGGCTTATTACAGGTTGCCTGACCATTGGTATGGCACATGTTATGTTGGCCTGGTCTTTCCAAAGATTTTTCATATGGATAGAATAGAAGATGCAGAACAAATTAATCTACTAACGCGCTTTAAAAGAGAAACTTGGTCAGAAATTGTAGGAGATATTTTTGGAGCTTTGATACCAGCAGTGGGAATTTCAGTAAATGCATATGGAATTCGGAAGCTGTCAACAGTGGTGGATCGCTTATCAACAAGCACCGCTGGAGGGTTTCTATTGGTAAATACAGAGATGGTTGCCTTACGCGCCATGTCTATGCAAAATCGACTTGCCCTTGATATACTATTGGCCAAAGAGGGTGGAGTCTGTGGAATGCTGAAAGTTCAACATTGTTGCACTTACATTCCTGATGAAAGCAAAGATCTAAAGGTCTATATCAAAAATATTACTGATTTGCATGAAGAATTAGTACCACTGGAAGCTGAAAGTATCTGGACTAAAATGGCTAATAAGATGATTGCTGTTAAAAATTTTATTGCTAAGATAGGTAGTACTATTTTTGGTAAGATATTATTTCCATTGACATGTGTGATTGTTGCTTTATTGATTCTTAGGTTAGGGTGTTTATGCTGTAGAGATAGGAGGAATAAAAAGAAAATAGTAAAAGAAAATGTTGAAAAGAGACAAAAGAGGTCAAAAAGAGACCCACAAGAAATAGAATTAGAAGAATTTAGAGAGAGCATGTATTTTGAAACGAAAAGAGACGAGGAAAGAGAAACTGGTGTTTAATGTAAATGCAAGAAGAATTTCTCCTAAGAAAAGGGGTCTAAATTTTTAGGTTGGATTTTTGTGGTGATGATATATCACCAAAGGGGGGATTGCTGGAGCAGGGTTTTCTATTTAAACTCAAACTTCAGTTTATATTTCTATATTTCATAATTAAAATTATTAATGATTAATTATTTAGTATTAATTTTTGTTGAGTGTTTAAATTAATCAACCTTACTAATGAAAGAATTACACGTGGGAATGCAGTTGCATGGCTTAATTAATAAGTGAACTAAGTTGGTGAGCAAATTAATTAAATAAGTGTGGCTAAAGTGCTATTTGTTATGTGTTTGCGCTTTGAAATAATATGCTTTAACGCTTCTTTATGTCGCAAAAGGCTAGATAAATACATACACATAAGGGTATTAGTGGGAATTAACACTGTATAATCATTACGATGTAGTAACGTTGTTTTGTGTTTCTTTTTAATTAAGTTGTCCATTTTGGCCTGTTGAGAAATGGCCGACATCTACAGCCTGCATTTGAGTAGATGAAATATGAAGAGAGGCCTCGCTGAATATGGTTGAAAATGACCTCGGCCTCTGTCTGAGCTAAAAGTTACGAAAGAACAGCAGCTCTGGGCTGGTCGCCAGATATCCTTGGAGAAGAACAATTGTCACAAATGAACATTTTTATAAACTTGCGGTGGCTTCACTATAATTCCGGAGAAGAGCATCCATGGATGTTGCGAATTTAGTTTGTGCTTCCTTTTTCCGTGTTTTTATTTTTGAGATATCCGAGAGTGAAGATTTTTCTAAATGTTGCGAGCTAACATCCTTTCCTGCTCGTTCTGCTCAACGGATGTTTAGAGCTTGTTTGTAACTTTTAATGTGTAAGCTTTGGTATAAATATTGTTAGACTAGAGAGGGTCTAAGGCTTCTTCTTCCTGAACTTATGCTCAAGAGGATCGATGCTGATTGAGAGGACGGCGACTCGAGAGACTTTGATTCTTTACTGAGAGACCTGTCCTGATCTAAAATACGACATTTAGCTAGAATAGGTAAATATGAGAATAATGATTTTGCAATTGATTAACTTTCTTCTTGAATTAATTTAGATAAAGTAATTTCTTGTTTGAATTTCAGTGTCGGGTGGTTATTTCTTTGTCATTTTTATTGAGATCTCAAAAGTGGTTTTATTGTTTAAATCATGACTCGAGACAATTCAATTAGGTTACATTGACCTCAAATTAGATGCAGATTGATTTAAGAGTTCTCTCGTATATTCAGTGTGGATAGAGTAATAGAATGAATGTTGGTGTGATGGGCCCTAGCGTATGGTGAGTGTATGTGCGTATGACTGTGAAATTACTCTATCCGTGGAAGTAGGGAGAATTTATATGCTCTGATGTGCAGCACAATCTTCCCCTATTCCTAGAATGCAAACTACAGAGCAGGGGATATTGGAAAACCATGCAGTTTATGCAGGAGCTAGCAGGAATGGAATACGCACAGTTCCGCAAAGGCTGTCTAGTTAAGCAGATACCTAACATGGTGGGTAGCTCTCTCAGGCAAGGCCACGAAACCCATAGAAACGACACTACAGAATGGACCACGAACACGTCATCTGGTTTACAGCACAGCACCATTGCTGATTTAACACATCTTACTCCATAGTATTTTAAAAGCGGGAGGAGCCATTGCTGCTGTATCATATTTCTTGCAAAACAGAAAAAGTGTGTTAGGTTGTCTATCCCTCCAGAGCTACAATTGCAGTGGTCAAATCTGGCAGCAACCACATGGATGTGTGTTAGATAGTCCCTGGTCGGGAGGATACCCAGCAGGAATTTTACATACATTGGCTTCAATTCGGGATACAACCGATCCATTCAGTGCAGAGGGGGGGGGGGGCAAAGGTGTTACTGAAATAATTGCTCAGGAATGTTTTTTTATCTGCATGTGTTGATAATATCGTTTTTTGAAAGGGTCTGCAGTATCTTGCCTGACTCTACCAGGGGCTTCCCACAGGGACATCATCTGTAGCTCATTTAGTATTTTCTGTACATGTAACAACCATGTGTGGTCCAACAAATGCCACTGGCAGTCACTTCTTCTAGGGTTTCCAGGAAGACTGACCATTTTAACCCAATAAAGGATTGTCCTGAGGGCTAAAACTTCTAACATTGGGATAATATTTAGCTCCGTGTAGACTGCCACTAGAGGGTTGCCTGGTCCAAGCCCCAGCACAGCTCTTAGAAAGAGTTTCTCTGCTATTTGGAGTGATCGGACATTCACGTACCCCCATAGGTCCACCCCATACAATGTAGCCGCCATTGCATTTGCCTTTATTTTTGCAGAATGACATTGATACTTCTGGCAATGGCCTTATGCCTAAACTTCAAAACTGCTCCAGCCATTTGTCTAAAAACTGAAGTAGCCTTCTGTATTTGGCTTTCCCAGTGCAAAGTCTCTGAAAATCATATTCTCAGATACTCAAACTGCTTAACAATTTCTAAGGGTACACCTTCAACCGAAGGCTGCCGACTTAAACTGGGAGAGGATCTCAGTACCATACTCTTTGTTTTGCTGTATTAACGGTCAAAGACTTCTTGTTGCAATATGCCAAAAAACGTAGTAATAACCAATGGATGGTGTTTTCTGTTCATGCCATCAACACAGCGTCATCTGCATTTAATAATATTGGCACCCTCTTACCGGCTATAGTGAGGAAGTCTAAAGGGTCTTCCATCAACGTCGCCACTTCGTTAAAAAAGAGGATGAAAAGTAAGGGCACCCGCACGCACTCCTCCTTTTGATCATGAAGGGTTCTGTGCACTCCTCACCCAGACCATACCATACCATAATTTAGCCGTATTATTGGCGTATAGGGCCCTACTGGCCATTACTAGGGAGGTATCAACTCCTAGGTCTATCAGGGATCTCCACAGCTTCTCTTGGTCGACTAAATTGAAGGCTGCTTTCAGATTTACAAATATTGAATACACTACTGTAAATTTGTCAGAGATCACCCATAATCGGAGCATCTGGTCAATGGTCCCTATATTTGGCATAAAACTAGCTTTCACTTCTGTCATGATATTAGGGGTTTCAACCCATCCCTAGAGTTGACAGGACTTTCCCTATAAAAAATTGTAGGAGTTGGCCCTTTTTGGCTAAAGTCCCTACACGTTTTGCTTTCCCCCTAGACCTTTTTTCTGACATGGTGTTGCCAACTTAGATGTTTTGGACACTTTGCCACTGCTAAACAGTGTCAAAGTGCAAGTGCTCCCTGTGTAAAGTAAATGGTATTTGGTTGTCCATGATTGGTATGTTTGCCTTACTAGTAAAGTCCCTAGTCAAGTGCACTATGTGTGCCAAGGCTGGTAATGCAGATGCTACTAGTGGGCCTGCAGCACTAATTGTGCCACCCACACAAGTAGCCTTAAAAAGGGAACTCAGGTCTGCCATTGCAGTGCCTGGCAGCAGTTTGTTAAACTGCCATGTTGTTCTGTCAAGTGCACTCACTTGCCAGACCTTACCCTTCCCTTTCTATGCACATCAGACACCCCTATGGTAGGTCAAGGGTACCCCCTGGGTAGGGTGCAGTGCATGTGAAAGGTGGGACATGTACTAAGGTGTGTGTCATGTCCTGACAGTGAAATAATCTCCATTTCGTTTTCACTGTGTAAAGGCCATCTTGCCCATAGGATAGAATTGGAAGGCTGTGTAATATGTTTTCCAGCCTATCTCCCCAAAGGCTTTAGATGGAAAGGTGAAGTTTAGTATGCCTGAAGTCACAATGTAGTAACATATCTTTTTATGAAGGTGGTTTTTGCATTAAGTGTTTAGAAGCCGCTATTTTAGAAGTGGCTGAGTTTTTGTGCTCTAACATTTCTGTGTGTCTCTGCCTGGTTGTGGATTGACTGTCTGGATTTGAAAGCGATAGGATCTAGGGAATGTCTTGACCCAGGGGAGGAGGTGAGACAGCAACAGGCTGACCTTCATCTGGAGTGTAGCGGGAGGCGTAGCCCATAGAGGTGAAGAGGCCTGGGTTGCTGCTATAAAATAATTGTCCCATCTCCTGCTGAGTGATTGAGAATCCAGACGCACACTAATCAAAGGAAGAAGGTGTCACTAGCAGGGAGGCACCCAGAACTGGTTTGAACAGGGGTCAGTGCCCCCTGAACACAAAGACTTCAAAGCCATTGAGGGGTATGACTTTGAGAGCTGAAGCCCCTGAACTTGGGAGAATGGCTTGATCAAGTGTGAAGAAGACTGGATCTACTTAGTGGTCAAGAGGACGTTTGGCAAGGAAGAAACAACTGGATAGACTGAAGGAGAGGACTGACCCTTGCTGTGTGTTTTGGGGCTGACATGCAGTTTGCTGTTTTAACCAAGGAAAGGCTAAAGGGACTTTGCTTTGTGCTGTGTCCCCCTGCTTGAAAGGACTTTACTGTGTGCAGTGTCCTGAAGTAACTTATCCACAAGGGCCCGAGGTGAGCTGGCACCTTGTTGCAGAAACACAGGAAAACAAAAGAGTACAGGAGAGTCTCCGTGGCACTGTGTGCGCGTGCTTGTTGCAGCCGGTGACCCTCGTAAGGTGTGCCCTGTGATCGTGGAGTCCAAGCAAAGGACCAGCATCATGGTGTGCATGTGCTTTGTGCAGCCTGAACCCCTTTGTGAGGATTGTCCAGTTATCGTGTGCACCGGAATCCAAGTGAGTCTTATCGACGCTGTGTGCGTTGTGCACCGTGAGACCTTCATGAGGATTTGACTTGTTTTCGTGTGCACCAGAATCCAAGTGAGTCTCATCAACGCTGTGTGCGTAGTGCACCGTGAGACCTTTGTGAGGATTTGCATTGTTATCGTGTGATCCGGAATCCAAGTGAGTCTCATCGACGCTGTGTGCATGTGCGTTTTGCACCATGAGACCTTTGTGAGGATTTGCCTTGTTATCGTGCACCTGAAGTTAAAGTGAGTCTCGGTGACACTGTGCACGTGATCTTCGTGCAGCCTGAGGCCTTCGTGTGGAGTGCCCAGTGATCGTGCACCTGAAGCTAAAGGAAGTGTCAGCGACACTGTGTGCGTGTGCCCTGTGGCAGCCTGACATCTTCGTAGCAGTAGCGGCCCGGACCGGCAGCCCTGGAGGAGCTGAGCTGATGGCCTGAGCCCGCCGTTGCCAAGTCCCAAAGATTGTGCGAATATTTCTCACTACTCCACCTTATGCTTTTTCTGCAATTGGATGGGACAATCACATGCCTATAACACCTCTCCATTGAGTTATTTACAATGGCTCCCATCCTCGGGCACAATTTCAGACAGAGTGCCACCTTTTAAAATACTGAATCAATGGGTAAGGGGCTACCCTTTTCCAAGTGACATCGGATTTATCCTAATTTGCAAGAAGGGGGACAAACAACTGGATCCATTACCCCTTCTAGCTTTTCTTCAACCAGAGTGCCACAGGGGAATGGTACCTCTCCACTCTCCTGACAACAGCGGTATCATGCACACATTCCCAAATCTCTATATTGATTAGGATTAATGACTGACTTCTCCTGTTATTAAAAGTTTCCCTGGCAGTACTATCTGAGGGAGTACGACCATTATTAAAGCATAGTGCATAGCGGGATGTTTATCAGGTCAGAGAAAGCACCACCCTTCTTTGAGGATTCAAAATTGCTCATAACTGACTTGAGGATACCTAAACAACGGTCTTCCATTAGGACTTCATTATTAATTATAACATCAGATGGTTGTGTATTAAAATCTCCACAAATCAATAACATGTACTTCTCATCTTTGCCCTCCTTTATCAACTTGCGAGTAACCACATCCTCATACTTTCCATGTAGGAAACCAAATCCCCCCAAATCGCCTGAACCTCTGGAGACCACCCCACGTTTGGAGCCTGTGAGAAGATTCTCACATTTTGGACATTGGGAGACAATTTAACTACCCCAAGTTGTTCAATCCTGCATTTCAGCTTGCATGATACCCACAGAGTAAGTCCACCCAAACACAACCCCTCCGAAGGTGAGTGGCCTGGATGTTGTTATCTAGAAACCCATTTAAAATGATCTCTCAAGGGCCCATGTTTCTTTTAAAATAGCATATATCATATTGCATGACAAACTTCGGGCAGTCCTCATCCTCTGTTTTACTCAGCAAGCCTGCGATATTCCATGATAGTACATGCAAAAAGTAATTGCAAGACTTGTCCGTAGAACTGGCCCTATATATCCCAGTTGGAATCGGGGTAGCATACTCAAAGGGTAGGTTCTTCCATACTCAATGAGATTCCTGTCTGGTGAGGTCTCCAGGTTTTGTTGCCACTACTGCTGCTGTCCATGTACAGTCTTTATGGTCAAACTCAGTTTCTTTAATCCCAGAATTTGGAAACTTAATTGTCCTGGAGTTATTGCAAGCAGTGAGGGGCATGTTCTCATGGGATACTCCATTTAAGTTTGGTGGGTTGCTCTTCAATGCCCCCACAAATGATTTATAATTAATGGCGCGTTCAGTCCTGGAGAAGACTGTTTGTATCCCATGATGCCCTGATGGGACTATGTCTTCACGGCCAGGGCTTGGGCAAAGCAAAACATCAAACCCCATAAAACGTAAATCATCTATATGACTGAGAACCAGTCTAGGGCGGGTGCTGGCCTAAATTCCCTGGTTTGGCCAACTCCCAGACTCCCTAACTGAACGGCACACAGGCTTTGCACAGGAGTCATAGAAATTCCAGGGTTTGTTACCCTACCCAGTTGTGGCACCTTGGCAGCTCCTTTGATGAGTCGACTTCTAAGTTTGGAATTCCCTTTACTTTTGGGTTGTGCAAAGAGCTTTTTCACTTGTAATGTGGTGGTGGCTCCTTGACCACCATCGTTCTGCATAAGCATTTTTGTTTCCAGGCAATTAGTGTTATTTGTGTTGCTTGTATCAATCACTCCTCCAATAGAACAGATAGAGGTTTGTTCTTGAGTGATCATGTTCTTTGTTGTTTCTGTGCTTGCTGAGCTCTGGCTTGGGGCCGGGTCTTTATTGCTCCCCTTAGAGTTAGAGAAAAGCCACTTGAATTAGTATACAGGGAAGGTAAGATCAGTCCTTTACTTTCTTTTGGATTTTCCCTTCTTCCTGGTGATTTCCGATTTTTCAGTGGAGGTTCTCACAGTTTGTGGTGTGAGGGTCCCTTGAATACACATTGCGTGGCCAAAGCTTCCCACTGCATTTCCTCTTGGCACAGAATCATGATCTTCCACACTAAGGGTAGAAATAGATTCTATCCTTTGGCTTCTGGTGGCATTGATAAGGCATTCAAGAGTAGAGCTGGTTTTAGTTTCTGTTAGACTTGGGGGTCTCTAGTTTGCACAGGTATGCACTTGTGACAAATAGGGACCCTCTCCTCTAGTCAGGGTAAGGGGGTACACTCCTAAAATAACCCCTGATCACCCCCTTGGTAGATTGGCACGAGCAGAAAGACACTCTTCTCTGACGTTTGCGAGACGCTTCCGCTCGATGCGATGTTGCAGCGGCAACACCCCTTTACGCAATGCGACGACAGCTGCTCCGACGGCGGCACGCTTCTCCGTGGATGCGAGGCGCTTTTCTTGATGTGGTGCACTGCGACAACTACGATGGCTGTGATGGCGACACGCTTCTTCCTCGATGCGAGACTCTTCTCTTGATGCGGTGCAATGCGTCAGCTACAATGGCAGCTATGGCGACACGCTTCTTCGGCGTTGCGAGACACTTCCTGGATGATGCGAGACGCTTCCGCTCGATGCGATGATGCAGCGGCGACACACTGTACGAGATGCGACGACAACAGCTCCAACGGCGGCACGCTTCTCCTTCCTGAGTCGCGCTTCCAGCTCCTTGCAACACGCAGTCCCTCAGAAGGCCCAACAACAACAGCAGGCACTTCCAAAGAACTCTGGGGAGCTGGGGGGTGAAGTCTGTTGTTCCTGTGACTTCAGCAGGAGGCAAGCTCTTTTCCAAGCCCTTGGAGATCCTTCACAAGTTGAGCAAAAGTACACACAAAGTTCCTTTCTCCTCTCTTTGGCAGTAAGGCAACCACTGCAGGCCAATCCCCCAGGTTCAGGGATAGTTTCCTCCTCAGCTTCTTCTGATTCCTCCCTCAGCAGAGGTTATTCTTGTTTTCCCAAAGTGATCCAAGTTCTTGGGATCAGGGTCCCAATATTTATACCCAGAAATCCTTTGTCTTCTGAAGGCAGAGGGGCCTTTGCCCAGTCCAAACCAGTTCCTGAGCACTCTGTTTACCAGACTTCTCCTTTCCTTTCACAGTGCAGGGCAGAAACATTCGATGCCCCACAGGAGGTGGAGCCAGCATTGTGGAAGGCAAGTACACCTCTGGAGCACTTTGTTGACAGGATTCCTTCTCTTCATTCACTGTGCAGGGCAGAGACATCAGCCGCTCCCCAGGAGGTGGAGCCAGCATTGTGGAAGGCAGACACAGCCCTATTCAGGTCCCAGGTGCATCTCCTCCCACCCATCTGGATGCAGATCTCTCTATTCACCACTGGGACACCTCACCCTGTCTCCTGGAATTCCCCAGCCCTGTCTCTCAAACTCCAGACAAAGGAATAGACACAGCCTAGCAGAGGCAGTTTTGAATGGTTAGACAAGAAAATGCCTACTTTCCAAAAGTGGCATTTTCAAACACAGAATGTTAAAACCAACTTCACTAAAAGATGTATTTCATCATCCTGAGTTCAGGCATACTAAATTCGAATTTCTACCATGTTCCACGAGTCAGTGAGGATTATAAGATGTAATAACCAAACTGCCCATTCTGGCCTATGGAGAACATGTAGCCTTGCAATAGTGAAAAACGAAAATGGCTGTAATTCACTATTAGAACATGCCACACACACCACACCTTACAATGCACCCTGCCCTTGGGTCTACCATAGGGGTGTCGGATATGAAGAAAAGGGAAGGTTTAGGGACTGGCAAGTGGGTGCACTTGTCCAGTCAGCATGACAGTACCAGACTGCACGCAGGCTCTGCAATGGCAGACCTTAGACACATGTTTACAGGCTGCTTCTGTGGGTGGCACAACCAGTGCTGCAAGCCCAGCAGCAGCATTTGGATTACAAGCCCTGGGCACTCCTGGTGCACTGTACTAGGGTCTGACAGGTAAACCAAACCAACCAATCATGGAATCACAAATTATACATCAATTTACAATAGGGAGCACTTGCACTGTGGCACTGGACAGCAGTGGCACAGTGCCCTGAGCAACTAACACCAGTAAAAAATACATGAGGCACAGCGAAAAATGGAAGGGAGACTCACGCCAATGTGCCAGATCTAACAGTTTCCTTATTTGATTTTTCTATCAGAAGAAGAGGCTGTTTAGTTATATCTTTACATGCTGAGCTCCTTTCAACCATGCTATCAGGTTGAGTGGAGGAGATGACCTCTTGGGCTATCAAATTACCTATAAGATTTTGAGAGTCTCTCTGCGAGGCTGCATCGTGTTTCCTGCCTGCAGACATGAGGGAATGAAGGATCAGGGTCAATAGTGACTGAATATGGTCAGACTCTCCCAGGGCTTTCTCTAAGAGCTAAAGAATTGAGGATAATACCCTATTAAGGGCAGTCATTGCTTCTGAATTTATGAAACCTTGTGAGACCTCCAAGTTGACTAAAGTTCTTCCAAAAGAATGGTTTGCAGGGATGTTCTGCAAGATAGAATCATCGAAATGAGGGCCCCCTATAAAGGCTCTACTACTTACCTCAGGTGGGTCTTCAAACTCTACCTGGGCCTCCACAATGTTGTCTAAGATAATAATGAGATAATCAGGATGTCCAGCCCCCTCTGTGCTTGCCCTCCCATGCACCGTGACACTCAATGGTACATCAGGCAGGGTGCAGTCCAGAAACATTAAAGAGCTGGTAATCAAAGAGTCAATGCCTGGGCATTTATCTTCAAATAGATTAATCGGTACTTCTGTGCTTTGGGTTACTTCCTCCCGTGCTAGGTACTTTAGTAGTTCAGAGGATGGGAGATTGTTAACATTGCTGAACTTCTCTGCCAACACTTGTACTGAGGCATCCGTTGTACCATACAGCCTGGAGGAAATTTGTACCTGTGTCTGGTCATTTAGACCAACTACACCATCATCGAATTTTGACTCATGGGTACCCCCCTTGAGGTTTTCCCTGCCCGACTTTTCTTCACAGGGTTGAGCCAGCCCGGTTTTGAAAGGGGGCAGCCCCAACTGTTTCGATGAGTCATCACCATCAACCATCATCAAAAACTTTATTTCGACTCAGAAGAGCCATAAAAGTACATCATAGCACATCTGATTACAAGCACAATAAAAATGTAAAATGAATAAAATAAGTACATGACAAAAATACAAAATTTGCGACAGAAATAATGAAAATCCAATAAAAAGTCGTCAAAATCATAGACCAATTAAATTATTTATAATGCCCCCTGGTGTTAAAGGGTCCAATAGTACTCTAAAAGACAGCCAGCATATCGAGGGAGTGAGTTTCAAACTTCAGTTGGAATACATCAGCCATACATAAGAAAAAAATAGTTGTAGTATTCTTAGCATATGTTATAAGACATAGCAGGATACCCCCCAACTATTTCCCTGATGGAAAAACACCTCTATTGGTGGCCTGAAACATTGGCTCTGCAAGGAACCACTATGCCGTCCAAGCAGCTAGTAAGTAGAAACAGAGTAGAGGATTCCCAGAGAGCACTAGCTATTGTCAAAGTGCACAGTGCATTAGAAAATGTGTTGCAAATCAGCGTTAATGTGTATGGAATTCTATCCTAAAAAGAGCTTGCCCCAACAGCCTTTTATACCACATTGCACGTAGGAAGTTGGAAACAGAACTTATCGTGGTTTTCAAAGTGCAGAAGGCGGCTAAAGGGTGAAGGGGGGAGGGGGGAAACCAGCAAGAGCGCTGCTTTGCATAAGCAGGGCAGAAGAAGAGAACGTTTTCTTCATTTTCGCCACTCGGGCAGCCAATAGGGCATAGTTTGTTGGTCGTGCCATCGCTTTTGTTCCATGTGCTAGTGAAAGCAGCCAGCGACAGGATCCCCAGTCTGAACTTGATAAACAGGGATCTCACCGAAGGAGCCTTCACATAGTCCATGTATTCTTCCACAGAAAATCGCACTTAGCAGATAAAAAAGAGTCAGACAGGCTACAAGAGAGTACAGCTGAAATTCTGATGCAAAAGACAATATTCCAGTTATTTGATTTGACAGATTCCTGGGCATTTTTAGGAATGGTGGAGGGTTCAGCCAATATTCCAACAAGCCAAGCTTAAAATAGCCAGGTTTTTATATGACATATCCAAGGGATTGTAAGTACCAACCGGTTATCAAGTATCTCCCTGACACAGTCTCTATACTGGGCCAGGTCATCTGTAGTCCAGAGTCTGGTCCAGTATAGAATAGGATTCAGACAGTCTATGTCAGAGATACATCTGAGGTTTAGCTCAAGTCTCAGGGGCAGTAAGGGGCCACTCTACCTCAATATAAAGAGGAACTTAATAAAGGATTTTTCCCCTGTATCTAATGGTTCAAGATTGCAATAGCCCCATAGGTCAGCCCCATATAACACTGCCCCACAGGTTTGAGACTTGGGTAGCAACTTCTAGGAATTGCTGGTGGAAGGAAAGTGCTGAGTCAAATTTGACCCTAAGATTCCATTACTGTATTGGGAGGAGGAGGAATATCAGAGGGCCACGGTAGACTAGGGGAGAAGGTGTTCACTTTCCCTAATGGCATTATTTCCGAGTTGCCTTTTAAGTGATTTTCTTTCATCAAATGGAAGACTGCAGTGAGACATTGACGAAGATTTTCCTCAGCCAATGTGGTATTTTTGTCTAACACCAGAATTAGCTGAGTATCGTCCGCTTAGGCGATAGTCTCAATGTTAAAGGACGATATCAAACTAATCAGGGGGGCCATGTAGGCATTGAAGAGCAGTGGACTGAGAATGGACCCTTGTGGAACCCCGGAGGGTAGGGGCTTTTCTGCTGACTGGTATTGGCCAAGAGTAATAACTTGTCTACGGTTCTGTAGAATGGATTTTAGCCATGCCAGGGCAAGATGAGATATACCATATGTTGCGAGACGGTCCAAGAGAATAACATGAGAGACCGTGTCGAAAGTGGCTGATAGGCCTAATAGGACCAACACAGCATTTCTTCTCTGGTCTAAAGCGGCTTTGAAGGATTCAGCAGTATACAGGAGGGCTGATTCCGTGGAGTACCGAGGCCTGAAACCCGATTGATTAGGGTGTAAAATATGATCTTCTTCTAAATAGTAATCACAAAAAATACCCCAATGGACCAGCACGTGGTCAGTGGAACCGATTATTCAACTGTAAAAAAAAAGAGGGGGGGCTCTCTAGTGAAAGGTTGCACCTAACTCAACCATGAATGGGAGGAAGGAAAACACTCTTTGTTTAATTACCCTCACACACCCTAGTGGTGTCAGGCTTCATCATCGGATCACCCCTACGCCTAAAAGTCGGGGTGGGCTCAACCACAGTTTTGGGAGCTCTTTGGATAAATGAAGACCAGGGGGATTAAAGATTAAAAGACCTCAGGCAGACCCCTGGTTTCCCTTTATTCTTGGGTCTGTCTGGGTTATTAAAAATCTTAAAAACGGGTCCGTAGACCCTAGTGCCGACATGTTTCAGTCCTGGGTGGCCGTGTAGGTCCTGGACTTTCTTCAGGGCAAAGGATAACCCCCCTTGAGAATTATAAGGATGGGAGTCCCTATCCTTTCAATGAAGCGAGGGCAGAGTAGCTACTCCTCATGTGCATGTAACAGATAACTTATCCGTTATGTGTGATCCTCCATCTGTGAACATAAATAAAGGACAAAGACAGACAACACACACCATTAAAATAACACCATTTCAGTATTACTGTTGTGTTTATAACCATTTAGGTGCATGGTAGAGACCAGACATACTTGCAAGCCATAATCATGTGCAAGACCATGTCATAAGTCGCATCCCCTTTTGTGCCACTCATCTCTTTATCTGTAACACACTAATTCTATTTGACGGGGACTCGCTTCAACACGATAAACCTGTCTATGATGGCATGTCAAATCAGAGGGGGACAAGGGTCAAAAGGAAATCCTAATTTAACTGCAAGGATGGCCTGACAGGATTGTTCTAGGCTACTGACTTAAAAGGCTTGAAGTGACAGTCTATTATCTCCCAAATCAGCAGTCGTCGCTATAGGAGAAGCGGGAGGTGCTGAGAAATCTTGTTGTAATGACTGGTTTTCCCCTGTTTTGGATCGGAAAGCTTTTCTTTTGATTTTGGTTCCGAAACGTTTACTGGTGTCGGCTCCAATGCTTTCGGTTTAGCTGGTGTTGGTTCCGAAGCTTCGGTTTCTTTGGAATCGGCTCCAAAGTCTTTGGCTTATGTGAGTCTTTCGGTGCCAAAGAAGCCTTCGCTCTGACAGCGGCGCGTCAGACTTAGCCTTGTGTTTCGGTGCAGAAGATGTAGGGTCGACACCTGCATGGGGTTGGCGCGATCCTGAGCTGGAGGGCTTGTATTTATGTTTCATTGCCTGGCTCGAAGGCGGGGCGTCTGAAATAGTATAACGGTGTTGACCTGAGCCCAAAGGTGAAGGTGTAACCGGAGTCTTCGGTGTTTTTGTGGGCAGTTGGGGCTCGTTACTCACAGTTCGTTGACCCGGAGTGATGCTCGAGTCCTCTTCCATGTCTGAGTCATTGGCTTCCGACATGGAAATGTGTCCTTCTTCTTCTTTGGCACCAGGTTGGAATTCCGATTCGTCCCCGAAGATATCTGGCACCGGACTAGTGCCACGTTTCATCTCGTGCCGTCAAGCACGACGGTCATGAATCGTTTTCTTCTATCTGAAAGATTGACAGGCCTCGCATCTGGTTTGTTTGTGCTCTGGGAGAGGCAGAGGTTACAGACCTCATGCAAGTCCGTGTGTGGGAACTTAGCACCACACCCGGGGAATTTTTTTAATGGAGTCCGTTCCATGGATTGCTAGCGTGTTCGGCGCGGGTAGGCCTCACGGCCCATGTCGAAGTGTCGATCAAAGTCTTTGGAGTTTTTTACGATGCGCGTCAAAAGGGAAACCGCGATTGAAAACAATACTGTTGAGTGGTAAGGATTGGCCGTGGAAAAGGTTAGAAGACGATCCCAAACTGGAGCGGCGCAATACACATCCGAACCCGATGGCGGAAAAAACAATCTGGAGATGGAGTCAATGCCCATGCGCAATATCGTCCTAAGAAGGAGTCATCTACCTCGAGACCACAAAGACTTCTTCCATGACAAAAACAAAGTGCAAACATCCGAGACAAAAACACCAGATGTCGATCTATGCACAAGTATACGATCTACAGCTCATATGCCTTGAACATATATTTTTTCATCACATGGTATTGTAAAACAATGGCTATCATAACTACTGAAATGTATTTTGAAATGTTTGTTCGGTTCACTTTTTAGCTATTTAAATGTTGTGTGTTAGAATGAAACATGACATCCTAAAGCTTTTCATGTCACACTTTTTGTACAGCACGTTTGTCAGACAGTTCACTTTTCAAAGTCCTCGAACTTTGCATTTAGAGAAGGAAAAGTAATTGTAGATGTAAAGTGACTTTTGACCCCTGTCTGCGAACACAGAATAAATGTGCCAAGATAAAAACAAGATTTAAAGGCATCTTTAGTGCTCCTTCACATTGTGGATGAACAGAACACCTGTTCTTTGTCAGCTCTCAAGAAGGGTCGAGTATGCCCTAAATATAGCTCACCTTAATCAAATTTAACTCATCATAGCGAGTGAGTGAGTAGATTTGTCAAGGCCTGGGTGTATCTGTTCTCTTACAGTATAGGATAGCATAGGATACAGGTTTATAAAGCGCTCGATTGCCGTAGCGTATTTGCGCTGGTGAGTGTGGAAGTGGTGCAGTCTTATCGCAGGGACTAAGTTGAAGCAAACAGCCATGTCTTCAGGACTTTCCTAAAGGATGGATGATTTGGCAAAAATCTCATAGCTGTAGGCAGCTTATTCCACAACTTCGCTGCACAGTTTGAGAAAGTTCTTCCACCCCATCTAACTCTCCTAGTCCTATTTACCTGAAGAAGGCCCAAAGTACTGGATCTCAGGGCACGACCGGGAGTATAGGGGATCAACATTTTTTGAATATATTTGGCTCCTCCCCCAAAGATTGCTTTGTGGACCAGGCATAGTGCCTTAAATTCCACACGTTGTTGTACAGGAAGCCAGTGTAGTGCTCTAATTCCCGCCGAGGTGGATTGGCCCCTAGGAATATTTAAAAGCAGTCTCGCAGCGGCATTCTGCAGTGACTGTAGCCTACTCAGTTGGGTTTTATTAATCCCCAATAGCAAGGCATTACAGTAGTCAAGCTTGGACAGCAGAAGGGCCACCATGACTTTCTTTTGTAATTCCTGCACGATAAAAGGAAAAATCTTCCTCAAGGTTTTTATTAGGAAGAAGCAGGAAGAGGTAAGGCTATTCACCTGAGCCGAGAAACATAGCTGGCTGTCAAAAATGACACCAAGGTTTCTCACCTTGGATACAGGGCAAGGGCATTCTCCAGCCTGTCTGTGAGCCCACCTATACCTGTGAAGTGACTGCTAGGCAACAACCTGGAGCATACTATCTAGAATGAGGAAGAGTTCAGGGCACATGCTGAAATGTTGGGATTGCCTCAGTAGGAGCTAAAAAGCACCCAGTCTATGGCAGCCCATCAAGAGAGTCAAAAGGTCCTTACGCCTCGAACAGTAGCCCAGATGACTGATTCCAAAAATAGGAGTTCAGTCCTAAGTAAGTGGACCTGTTACCTACAGGGGAGGAGACATCTGCCCTGGGTGACCTGCCTGAGCAGAGAGAGTCCCCTACTCGACGGTCTCTGATGACAGCCTGAAGCCCTAAAAGATGGAGAAACATCCGGGGATCACAACAAATAGTAGGAGGAGGGTCTCCTCCATAGGTCAACCAGAGTCCTGTGGTCCCCCAGTGCTATCATGCCTTCCTACTGGAGCTAAAGACAGAACATTGATGGACGGAATGCAGAACAAATCAAAACATTCACCCCCAGTCAAGAGATCTGGGTTAAATCCATCATTCTTTTGCTCACCATGCCACCCCAGTTTAGACCTGGCCATATGCAAATCAGTCTTGACCCTGTGCCTCATGAGAACAGTCCAGCCCGAACTAACAAGCCAGATCCTCCCTGGACCGGAAACAAGTATCCTATGACCGGTTTCAGGGTTTCACCCCTCTTCAGCCAGGATAGCGTGATTCCAGTGGCACGGTGAGCCCAGGACTCACGTCTGAGCATACCTGGCGCACTTAGGGCGAGAAAGCAAAAGACATACAATTGATGGACGCAATGCAGAACAAATCAAAACATTCACCCAAAGTCAAGAGATCTGGGTTAAATCCATCATTCTTTTGCTCACCATGCCACCCCAGTTAGACTTGGCCATTTGCAAATCGGTCTTGACCCTGTGCCTCATGGGAACAGTCCAGCCCGAACTGCCAAGCCAGGTCCTCCCTGGACTGGAAACAAGTATCCTAGGACTGGTTTCGGGGTTTTACCCCTGTTCAGCCAGGATAGCTTGATTCCAGTGGCATGGAGAGCATGGGACTCACGTCTGAGCATACCCGTCCCACTCGGGGTGACAAATGCAAAAACAATGGATGCTTGGTTCCAGTCCAGGGAGGACCTGGCTTGGCAGTTCGGGCTGGACTGTTCCCATGAGGCACAGGGTCAAGACTGATTTGCATATGGCTGGGTTCAAACTGGAATGGCATGGTGAGCAAAAAATTGATGGATTTAGGCCCAGACCTCTGTACTGGGGTGAATGTATGACATTGTTCTGCATTCTGTCCATCAACTATTGTTTTTACATTCCTACTGGAGCTGGCTCATGTTATAATATGTTAGGATAACATATAAGGTGCTTGTACACCCAGAGATGTCTTGGCGTAGTGACAACCAAGAGGGAAAGGAAAGAAGGGTTCAGGCTAACGAAAAGCTTGTTTAAACAGCCAGGACTTCAAAAGCTTTTTGAACCTGAGAATGTTAGGTTCCAGTGTGACGAAGGAAGGGCTAGAGTTCTATAAGATGGGGACAGGACAGTGAAGTTCCTGCTCCCTACTCTCTGTCACTCGAGCCGAGGGATCCTCAACTGGTTGGCAAGAGAGGATCTGAGAGCTTGAGTAGGAACAAGGTCATGAATGGATCTCTAAATAATACTAGCCATTTTAAAAAGTACTCTCTGCTCGACTGGAGAGCCAGTGAAGCTTCCTTAAGGAAGGAGAGTGTTTTGAATGATTTGTAGTTTGTGTAAATAAGTTGCAGGGAGACCCGAATACAGAGAGTTTGCATACTTCAAGTGGGACCCAATTACCTCTGCATTAGCTGCTTTCAAAGCTTTGAATGACAGAAGAGGAGTGACATTCCTAATGGATTTCAATAGGCCAAAGCACTCTGCTGTGGCTACTCTGATCTGGGGAATCATGGACAATTGATTATCAACCACGATGCCCAGGTTCTTGGCAGAGACCGTAGGGATAGGAGGGGCACCATGCTCAGAGGCCCAGTAGGTGCTGGCCCAGAGATAAGTCCTATGATTGGGAATAACCACCTCAATATGATTGGCGTTTCAATTGAGGGAGTTAGTGCCCATCCAGTTCCAAATAAACTTCACAGTAGATGGTAATTCCTGATGGGATTGGACAGTACCCTCAAGCCAGATGATGAGTTAAGAGTCACCATCATAGTTGTAGAATCTACAACCACGACTAGACAGGGCTGAGGTCAACGGGTAGATGTAAACTTTAAACAGCAAAGGAGATAATGCTGAGCCCTTGGAGAGCCCACTGATGACATCGGTCTTGAAAGAGGAAAACAGGCCTAACTGCAATTCCTGTGTGCAGACTCCTAGGCAGGAGGATTTCCAAATCAAAGCTTGACCTGATGGACCGGCTGCCTTCAGACGATTGAGCAGAATTGCATGCTTGTTAGTACTAAAGGCAGCAAATAGATCTAGGAGAACTAGCACGGACACATGTCCAGAATACAACTCTCATCGTAGATCATCAAAGACAGAAAGCATCACTGCTTCTGTATTGCATGCTGGGACGAACCCAGCCTGCAATGGATGAAGAAAGTTGGATGAATAAAGGAACCAGTCTAACCTTTGAGTAACAACACCTTACAAACTTTTGGTTGCATTCGCGAAAAGTGAAATAGGGCAGCTTACAATCGTCACCCAGGCTACTTCAGCAAGGAAGTATCACTGCAGCTTTAATATTGCCAGGGACAATTCCATGAGTGAGTGACTTATTCAACAGGTAAAACCGTGGGTTGGCCATTATGACAGACAGAGCTCGCATAGAGCTAAGGGAGAAGAGATCCAGCAGGTAGCCAGATTTCACCTTATTCATGAGAGCAATAGGAGTCTGATGTTGGAACAGGAGAAACTGAAGCAAGAAGCAAGAATTAAGGGTGCCACAGTCCACATTCTCCCCATGTTATTGAGGCAGAGATGTGGTCAGAATACTATCCTTAACTGATTTAATTTTCTCAATGAAACAAGTGTGTCGCACAGAGTTTGGGAGGGTTCTATCTTCCAGGTTACTCGCTTAGGACAAATGAGTTTGTGTAATATCTTAAAAGTTTCCTTTTGTTTATTTGCTGAAAAATGTATGTGGTTAGAATAAAAAAAAAGGATCTGGTGGTGCGAAGCAAGCATATATATGTCCTCGAACTCTGACTAGAAAATCCCCTTTCTAAAGTGCCATAGATCGTACACCACTGCCTTTCAAATTGGCATATCTGAACTTTGCTGCTTTCAATTCATCATTGAACGATGGAGCGCTTTTAGAGGGAGGCCACATCATTCTAATACGTTCTGGAACATGTACATCGCGGGCATGCTGTGGCCAGTTAAACAACATATGCAAGAAAGGACCAATGACCTGACCATATGAAAGGGAGGATCAACATCTACCTGATAGGTGTCTTGTGTGACCATACCAAATCCAAAATGTGCCCTTTTGCACAGGTCAGTAATTGGAACTGCTGCATGTAAGAAGAAATCAGGTCAAAGAACCCTTTTTCCTTGGAACTTTCAAGAGGTTTATCGTACCAAAAGTTAAAATCCCCAATGATCATATGAGATACCACGGCTGCATATTAATTCAAAGAAAGCGTCAGTAAAGTTGGACATACAGTGGGGCAGCCTATATACGACCATGCACACTAGACCGCAAGAGGTAAATACATTTTTTACTGTCATAATGTCAACTTGCGGAATAGAGATACAGATCACAACAGATGAGTTGAGGGCGAAGTAGGCAATAATGCAATTCCTCTATTGGTGTTAAAAATTATATGTTGAGAGGGTAACACCTCCAAAATATCAGGCATAGACGACTTCTCCAGCCAGTTTCTTTAAAACAGGGTATGTGCAGTGAGCTTTCTTCATTGCTATGCTTACTCAGGGGCCTGATACTTAGGAGATCCATGTTGTAGAGAATGATAGGAATTGACATCTCCTTGACCGGGCATCTGGGGCGGGCCTAAGCATTTGACTGCCTGGTCACCAACTTGTATTGGCCCCAGATGAAGATCAATGCAGAGGCATTATGCCAGATCTGTGTGACCTGTCAGACCAGTAGCATGTCTGGATAGAAGTACAAGGCTCCCCTCCAGAATTTCCCTTTAGTGAGGTGGACATTGTCAGCCCTCTTGACCCTAATACAGCCTGGAGTTGGCGGACCACACCACCTGGTACGCTGAGGCCATGCCCTTGAGGGTAGTGACTGCACCTTTTGTGGCTATGGCACTGGTGGGAATATGTACCCGAGTGGGGTTTCCCAAGAAGGCAGTGTCAAACCAGGGAACAACCTTCAGGTCAGCATGCATGAAGTCCATGTGGGATGAATGTGGGGTTCCCTACAAGTTTCCCACACCCTACCATCCCCCAACCAATGGGGTTGTTGAAATGTTTAAGAAGATCCTCAAAGGTTTGAACAAGGGCCTATCGGAGCTGTTAAGAATATAAGTGTGATGTCTTACTCCCATGCCTGCTGTTAGCCTATAGGGATGTCCTGCAGAAGGGAGTGAGTTTTATCCGCTTTGCACTTCTATTTGGCCACCACATGAGAGGACATCTGAGTCTGGTAAAGGAGTGGTGGGAGAAAGCTCCCAGGAAAGCTTCACAGGACGTTGTGGACCATATATTAGGTCTTGTGGTCCAAGATGAGACAATGCATGAAAGATGTCAACCAGAATCTACAAACCAATCAGGAAATGATTAAGCAGTGGTACAACCAGAAGGACACTCTGGGAGAGTATCAACCTGGCCACAACATGTGAGTAATGGTGCCATGGTCCCTCCAGGACCAGGTGACTGGACCCTTCAAAGGCAAGGGAAAAAAGAGTGAGATCACCTACCTAATGGACCTGCAGACTCCAAGAAACCCTTTGAGGGTCCTATATGTAAACCAACTCAAGCTCCCCTTGAGAGGCCAGAGATAACTATGCTCATGGGGAAAGATGGTGGAGAGGAGAAGGAAAGCAAGCCCCTCTCAGGTCTTCTGTCATTCAAGAAGCAAGATGGCTCATT
The DNA here is from genome assembly GCF_964204655.1 of Triturus cristatus. Classification (NCBI taxonomy): domain Eukaryota; kingdom Metazoa; phylum Chordata; class Amphibia; order Caudata; family Salamandridae; genus Triturus; species Triturus cristatus. The sequence continues at coordinate 797,704,213 of NC_140586.1, forward strand.
AGAGAGAGTAGTCCTCTCAAACTCTGACAGAAGAGCAAGAGAGGGCGTGCCACCAGTTACTGGGACATTTTGATACAGCCACAGGAACAGTATGCCTGTTAAGAATAAAATCTACAGACTGTAAGAAAAGGTGAGAGCTAGAATCATAAACAAGGTGTCTGCAATGCTGAGCCTGGGAGCGACTGAGTCCTCTAATAGTCCCTCCCCCAGTTCTGTGAAATTAGTACCAAAGGCGGACTACTGGATCTCACCCCCGAACTGTACTATGTGGACTATAGAATGTTCAACTATGTCACCAAGAATAACGCACACCTCATACCCCGGGCTCAGGAGCTCATCGACAGGCTAGGGACTGTCAAGTTCCTCAGTACCTTTGACTTGATGTCAGGGTTCTGGCAGCTTGCCCTAACTGAGGCTGCAATGAAGAGATCAACATTCCCTACTCCAGAGAGGCATTTCTACTTGCGGTTGATGCTTTTCGTAACAAGAATACCTCTGCCATCTTTCAGAGGTTGGGCTATCGGGTCCAGGGTGGGATGGAGGAGTTCACTGCTGCCTACCTGGACAACAATGCAGTCTTCAACTATACCTGGAAAGACCACCTGGTCCACCTCCCCAAATGCTTCAGGCCCTGCAACAGGCAGGCCTGACTTTCAAGGTAACTAATTGTCAGACAGGGCAGGGCTCTGTAGTGTACCTTGGTCATCAAGCTGGCAGAGGACACATCAAGCCCTCCAAGCCAATATCCTGACCATCATGGCCTGTGAGCCTCCCAAGAACCAGACATAGGTGAGAGACTTTTTGGGCCTCAAGCCTACTACGATAGGTTTGTGAAGGGTTGTGATTGCAATGTTGCCCCCCTGACACTACTCACCTAAAAGAAACAATCTAGAAGGTGATATGAACATAGGCTTGACAAAAAGCATTTGACACCCTGAAGAAAGCACTGTGTACTACGGCAGTCCTCAAGGCACCCACCATAAGCAAGGAATTTGTGGTTCGAACAGATACATAAGAGCATGGCACTGGGGCATTTCCTTCACAGCTAAGTGAGGAGAGCCTGGACTAACCTCTAGCGTTCATCAGCAAACAACAACTACCCAGGGTGCAAAGGTGGAGTGCTGTTGAAAGGGAAGCATTTGCTATAGTCTGGTTTCTGAAGAAACTGAGACCATACTGGTTTGGTACTCATTTGCGAGCTCAGATAGGCCAGAGATGTCTTATGTGGCGCATGCAAACACAAGGAAAGAATCCAAAATCGCTGACATGGTCCATCTCCCAACAGGGTATAGTCTTCAGAGTGGAGCACGGCTTTGGGACAGACCATGCCATTGCTGATGGCCTTTCCAGGTTTTTCCACCTTAGCAATGAGAACTCCCATGTCTTCTCCCTGCCTTCTGCTAGGGGAAGCATGTAGGAAATTACCATCTTTTGTGTTATGCCACAACAATGTATGTCCTGTTTGTTTTACTAGCAGTAGAACTCTGTGCAATTTATCATTGCTAAACAGGTGTAAAGTGCCTGTGCTCCTACTTTAAACATGTCAAAAGTGGCTTAATCCTGATTGCTGCAATTAACTTGCCAATAAGTTCCTAGCATATGGTGTAAAAAGTACACCCACTGCCTGGACGTTAAGTGACACTGATTGGAATGCAGCACCTACTGTGCCATCCCCTCCAGGGACAGGACAAACAGGACTAGAGGTATAGCCTATGTGGCCTGACCGCTGCAGTAAAAACCTGCAGTGCGGCCTGTCACTAACACTTTTTGACAGGAAAATGCCTCATTTTTAAATATAAGTAAGTCAACCTTGTGTAGCATGCAAGCTAAGGTGCACGGTATTTAAAAGAGGAACAGGGAGAAGATTAATATTAGCATTTCCCAACAGTAAAAATGGAGCAAAGGCAATTTTCACTGTGGCAGGCCAGGCTTTCCTATGTGGAAAATAAGCAACTAATGTTAATTGTTGGGGGGGCGCTAGGTGGTGCACGTGCAAGATGGCCGCACTAATGTGAGGCTCCTGCAGCTTGGCTCATAAATCCGCCAATGAATCCTGCCTGAATACATATTGATGCTTCAAATTCATGCCATAAGGAGACGGGAGCATTAGGCACCCTCGCAGCAAAACTGTGTGGTGTGGAGTGAGCTGGGCCACCGCTGCAATCACTTCGAGCTCCGGCCGCCGTACCCGCTGACCCCACCTGGAGCCGCAGCTCAGCGTGAGGGAATATGAAAGATTGTGGTGCCCACGGAACAGCAACGAGAGAGCCGCTGGGCAGCGTGAGGTGAGGCCATGGCTGCGCTGCCCCTAACGAATATAACACTCGAGGACATTGCCCCTATTTAATTTGAAAATACAGCGTACTACCGCCGCAAAAATACGGCTTCGCGGGACCTGCCGGAGAACGGTGACCCAAGACGGCGCGCGCCCATCACTGCGCTGCTGGGGCCCGGCTTGATGCGCCAGAGAGACCGCTGAGCCAATAAATACTGTTGCACTGTACGCTGGTGGGAGAGCGTAACGTTCATCCCAGTTGATCACCGCTCAGTGAAGAGTATCTTCTAGAGAGACAAGAGTTGGCACCACTTGATTATTGCCATTACTGACGCCACGCTGCCACCCTTAGCCACAGACTGGCGGCGAAACTGAGCGCTGCGAGCCCTACGTGGTACATAACACTGCAGCGGAGGAAGTGTCAGGGTGCACTAATCTGCCGCGTATACTAGAAGACTGAGAGGCCTGAAGCATTTCGCGTCCCTTACCAGAACTGGGACCCTACATCGCTAGCAGAAGGGGAATTAGCCACCTTGTGGTGAGGAGTAGAAGACACGTCTGGCTCACCCCCTGGCACCGACAAGGGTGAGCACTGTGTGGAGACCAATTGGCCATACACATCACAGGCCCCTAAATGGCAGCCATCACCAGTCTAGCATAACTCGCCACCAACCTGCAGAAGGGGGATGAAACTGCTGCTGCGAGACCCTTGCCCCACGATACCTTGCAGCAACAAAGCTGACGGATTATATAACTCTGCCGTGACAAACATAGGACCGAGAGGGCCTGTACCCTCGCTATCCCCCTCATATAACTGAGCATCTTCACCGCTCGTACAAGTAGAGTGACTTGCTGCGGTGTGACAAGCAAGGAGAGCACGCAGAACAATTCCCAAGCACTGACCAGCAACGGCTGCGAGAGGAGTGGAATCCACCTTTACCCTAAGCACTGCGACACACATAGAGGCTAAGCGCAGTGCAAAGCTGAGACGACATGACTAACTAACTCATGGGGCTGACCTTTGATAATAAAAAAAGCACCAGACTACATCAGGAGGGGCACACAGCGGCGGGAGAGGAGGCCATGCACAGCTCAACACAAGAATCCCCCAACACACCCGATGAGGATATGAAAAACATCCTTCAGGTGGTCAGACAAGGCATTGCTGCCATAGCCAGCAAAATGGACACCATGACAACGCGCATGGACAACATAGTCCATAAGCTGGATAGACATGAGGAACGCCTCACAGAAGCCGAACGTCGTATTTCCGACACAGAAGCCACAACCTCTCAGTCGAACGTGGCACAAATGGACAAACGTTTGAAAATAATAGCAGCCAAAAATGAAGACCTCGAAGCACGCAGTAGGCAAAATAACATACGTGCTCTTGGGGTCCCGGAAAGTACCAATACTGGAAAAATGGAAGACTACGTAGAGAGATTCCTATTGGCAACTATTGGTGCAGAATCGTTCTCACAGAAATTCATAGTTGAAAGAGCGCACCAATCACTAGGTCCCCGCCCGCCACCAGGCGGCACACCGCACCCCATCATTGCGCGCCTCCTGAACTATAGAGACCGTGAAATTGCACTTAAAATGTCCTGTGAAAAATGCCAACTGTGCTTTGACGGAGTCACATTCTCTATATATCCAGACAGTGCAGGAGGAGAGATGGAAATTCATACCCGCCAAGCAGAAACTGAGACAGGCCCAAATAGACTATGCGCTCCTGTATCAAGCACGCCTAAGGATCACGCACCAGGGGAAGCAGTCCTTCTTCCCTAAGCCTCAACAAGTAGGCAAATTTCTGAAGCGCCTCAAACAAAACAACACATCCAACAACCGGCATGGCACAACCTCACGATCACCATCCCCGCCCACAAGGACAGAACCACGCTGAACACACAACAAATAAATTACACAGGACTCTGTGTCTGGCGGAAATGTGAGAACTTCGGGACAGGGCCCAGCTTGAACTCTACAGTGCATTAGATACTGGCCACTGCAGACCAGATAAGTGACATACTGAGATTTCCTTTTGTATGCTTCCTTCCTTTGTAATCTTTTCACCTAATATACGGGAGGAACATATATGCTGAGCACCCTCAGACCTTCCCGAGAACGACGGTACCACCACCTCGGAGCATTAAGGGCGAGGGACCAAGTGCATACACCTAGGGTCATCCCCCTCACAGTTGGGTGCACCCACCGCGGTACATGCCACAGGAGCCGGCGGAGTATTGGTTGGCCGACCCAATACCTATAGACGGCATGCTATGCGCCACACCTTGCACCAGAGATATAAATCCAACCACAGTCACATGTAGACTAAATGCTTGGCATTGCATAAGCAATTTGCTGCAAAGTCCCATGCTCTCTTCCTCACTGCTCCAGTGTACTTATCATCCCAAAATGCCTTTCCTCACAGAAATAGCGTTCCACAAATTTAAGGAGCGGACTAAAGTCGCCACATGGGGGGACCTCTATCACAATGGCCAATTTTGTACATCCGAACAGATATTTTAGAGGCTTCATTCATCTCCCTTAGATATCTTCTTATATATACGACTTTGGCAGGGTGTCTGTTCAGTAACCCCAGAGTTCCCTAAGTAACCCCCTGCTCTCACTCCTCTACAACTGATGTTAAGAGCTACAAATCCGGGGCATTTAGTCTCCACCATATATCGCACAGTACACACACAAAGGGTAGAGCCTCCGACCACCTCATGTGCGCATTGGAATTCGGAATTGGGCTATGAATTGTCGGATGACCACTGGGAGTACTGCTGCTCTCAAACTGAGCAAATCTCTGCCAGCAGCAGATTACGCATAACACATTATAAATGTCTCCACCGGCTATACTACACCCCAGTTAAGATGCATAAATACAAACTAAAGGATTCCGATAGATGCAATAGGTGCAAAAGCCCAAGGGGCCAACTTTCTGCACCTGGCCTGGGACTGCCCAGAGGTACACAACTACTGGAATCAAGTCTTTGATGCCATAGTGTTAATGACGACACCTAAAATTGCACGCACCCCCGCTGCTAGCCCTGTTGGGCTATACCAAACCAATCCCCGCATTACACCGATGATATATTGCTATTGCACTTCTAATGGCTAAACAATGCATTGCCTGCCGCTGGGGCAGTGGGAGGGCACCCAAGTACAAGGATTGGCTTAACAACTTGGTATTCTGCCAGGAGCAATTATCCACTTATGCAGAGCTGCTCCCTCGCACTTCCCAGCCTAGAGATATTTGGGGACCCCTTACAAGCTACCTTATTGCACACCCCCGTGATGTCCCAGATGCCGAACCAGTGACGAGCACGCCCTGAAGCTGTACCACCACAGAAATGCGACTGACCCTCAGAATTGAGAAGCAAGCAACATATGAAAACTATCTCCCTTTGCAACACACCCTTTACATGTCATTGTTTCACTATGACACTCCCAACTCGAGATATAGCTGATGGGCTGTGATATAGTATAGGCCTGGTTAGTAGCGAGAAATGTGTGTCTGACAATGAGCCTATATTGTCATAAGAGATGTCATAATGAGTCATTAGAAGTACAAAGTGCTGCAAGAGAACGACAAACTGTAGTGTAACTTTCCATATTGTCGAATATCAACAGGAAATCAACAATGTAACTTATTGTATAAGTATTGTGCCTACTTTTAAATGCCTTTATTATTGCTGTGTTGTTCTATTGAAAATCAATAAAGAAAATATATTTTTTTTAAACTAATATCAATTGTTTAAAAAAAATCAAATTTAGTGATAAAGTTGGATTTTGAATAAATATTAAGGAAAAGTAGCTTATAAAAAGTTAAGTTTCCTCTGCCAGAAGGCCCTGAAGGCAAATGTGAATTAATTCTCTAGTAACTCCCAGGCTGCGCTTAGCCGGGGAAGAGGTGCAAAAGAGGTGTGAATTTCCTCCCAGGAGCACACAATGGGCTGATTTGATTGGGCAGAGATGGGCAGAGATGACTCTTCTGAGCTCAAAAAAATATGTAAAATGGGGGTATGAAGATGTGTTCATAGCTTTAAGGTTTTAGTCCCCTCTTTATTAATTACTATTGTCTAACTTGAACACGTAATAGAAGTGTTATGCTTTGACAATCACAGTAATGCATGCTGTAATAAACTCAGAAGACAAAAGAAACCTCTTGCTTCAGTGTCCTTCTATTTCCACTTCTTCACAGGGGGCTGTGGGCATTCTGTTTACACCAAAGTTCCAGATTTTGCCTGACAGATCTGTTGAGCCACAAGTAAAACTTTGGCACACTTGAAAGGGAGAAAACTGTATGCCAGGACAATTTCTATGTATCTCATGTCTGATTATTGAATGACCCTGCATATTTATATGACCATTAATGAATATACAGTAAACCGGGTTTGAATCTGTCTATCTGGCATATATGGATCTTAATTTGGCATTCAACAGAGTTAATTGTGATAGATTGTGGTCTATGCTCTTTTCAATGGGGCTGGGTCCTGACATTGTACATTTTCTAAAGGATCTCCACACTAACACTACAGCGTCAGTTAGTTACACTAACAACTCTGCACTCACTCATCAATTTGACACAGATAGTGGGTTACTCCAAGGGAGGATACTCACCCCCTTTTTACTCAATTTATATATAAATAGGTTCAAGCAGGCACTGGTGACTGCACAGGTAGATTGTCCCCAAATAGGTACTCGCTTGTTACCAGTTCTGTTCTATGCAGATGATGCAGTTTTGATGACTAGGACAGCCACAGGACTACAAACTTTACTGAGTACCTTTGTGGCCTTTATGGACAAGCTGGACCTATCAGTTAACTTTACCAATCTTTTGTCATGCTGGTGGGTCCTCACTCAACTACATCTGTGATGTTCAAGGTGATCAACCACACCTTGTTAAAGGTGAAGGCCTTTCCATACCTAGGAGTTTTGTCTGACTCAAACTTGAGCTGGAGATCCCTTATTACAGCCAAGAAAGAGCAGCTTGTACGGGCTAACTATGCCGTTTTAAACTTTGAATCCAATCAATCAATCAATCAAAGCATTTATATAGCGCACTACTCACCCAGAGGGTCTCAAGGCGCTAGGGGAGGGGGGTCCGCTACTGCTCGAACAGCCAGGTCTTGAGTTGCTTCCTGAAGGCGAGGTGGTCCTGGGTCAGGCGGAGGTGGGTCGGGAGGGAGTTCCACGTCCTGGCGGCGAGGAAGGAGAAGGACCGTCCCCCTGTGGTGGCTCTTCGGATGCGGGGGGTGGTGGCGAGGGCGTGGCCGGTCGATCGAAGCTGGCGTTTGGGAGCGTAGAAGTTGAGGCGGCTGTTGAGGTATCCTGGGCCTTGGTTGTGTAGGGCTTTGTGTGCGTGGGTGAGGAGACAGAAGGTGATTCTCTTGGTGACCGGGAGCCAGTGCAGGTCTCTCAGGTGTCCAGAGATGTGGCTGCGACGGGGGATGTCCAGGATGAGTCGTGCTGAGGCGTTCTGGATCCGCTGAAGTCTTTTCTGGAGTTTGGCGGTGGTTCCGGCGTAGAGGGAGTTGCCATAGTCCAGACGGCTGGTGACGAGGGCCTGGGTGACCGTCTTCCTGGTCTCGGTGGGGATCCACCGGAAGATCTTTCGTAGCATGCGCAGGATGTTGAAGCACGACGAGGAGACGGCGTTGACTTGTCTGGTCATGGAGAGGGTGGAGTCCAGGATGAAGCCCAGGTTGCGTGCGTGGTCTGTTGGTTTGGGTGCGATGCCTAGGGCGGGGGGCCACCAGGAGTCGTCCCAGGCGGAGGGTGAGGATCCCAGGATGAGGACTTCCGTCTTGTCCGAGTTCAGTTTCAGGCGGCTGTTCTTCATCCATTCGGCTACCTCTTTCATCCCTTCGTGGAGGTTGGCTCTGGCGGTGGCGGGGTCGTTGGTGAGGGAGAGAATCAGCTGGGTGTCGTCGGCGTAGGAGATGATGTTGAGGTTGTGCTGGCGTGCGATGTCTGCGAGGGGGCTCATGTACACGTTGAAGAGGGTTGGACTGAGCGAGGAGCCTTGAGGAACGCCGCAGATGACTTCAGTGGCTTCAGATCTGAACGGGGGGAGGCGGACTCTCTGTGTCCGCCTCCCCCCGAATCCAGAATCGGTAGCAGATCACTTAAGGCCTTAGTGAAGATTTTCCAGGCAAAGTGAATCTCCAAGGTTTCACATGGTTGTGACATGTGGGGCTATGTGCTTCAGATCATTGAAACAAATTCCTGAGGTGCTTATTATGCATCCCCCAAAGCACCCCGTCATAAAATAGGGTCTCTGGGTTCTTTTGGCCGCGACAGAGTATCTCCACAGGATACAATGCATTTTATTATGTTTTGTAGATATATTGACATGCCCAGGAAAGCTTTTATTGTTTCAGTGCTCAAACCAAGATTTGTAAAAGTTTGATCAGTTTTTATGTTTTTACAGTTATTAACTGATAAAAATGTTTCTTTTTGTGTGCCTGTTTTTTACAAGACATTGTGAGATTGAGGTATTCACAAATGTATTCACTGCGCTACATATTTTAAATGTATTTTAATAATTGTACTGCATTTGTGAATGCGATTCTATGCTTTTATGTTTTGACATGTAACCGAATAAAGATTTAAAGACCCTGCTTTTGTCCCACTAGATTTCTGTTTCAGGTTTGTTGCTGGTACAGTGCCTGCTTCAAACTGGATTTGATTCTATGTTTTTATGTTTTGACATGTAACCGAATAAAGATTTAAAGACCCTGCTTTTGTCCCACTAGATTTCTGTCTCAGGTTTGTTGTTGGTACAGTGCCTGCTTCAAACTGGATTTTAGTTTTAGATGTGGGTGGACACTAGTAATAACCATAATGCACCACCCTACACACGCACAACCCTCAGATCTAAAGTTTAGTGTGGCCGAAGGCTTTTGTAATCTTGAAAATTCCCTGACTGATAGCATTTTGTCCTTTTTGAAGTTAGGCAAACAGGTACAACTGAAAAAGTGGGTAAGGTTGCTCCCAGAAACTTTGCCCTTTTGATTAGGGAGTGACCTTGTGTCACCACAACCCACTAGCTGGTGCTAGGCTTAAATGTGGTGCACCAAGACACCTGCACAGAAGACATTTCTTGACTGGAGGAACAACAGAAGAGGACTAGACTTGCTGTCTATGACCTGAGAAGAGCTTCGAGGGACTGGACCCTTCCCCCTTATACTTAGAACTAAGAAGTGCATTTCAAGGATCAGTTGGCTGACATCCTGTGTAGCTATATTGACACAACAAGTTACACAATTCCTTTTCCCTAGAGTGCCCAGTTGATCACTTGCAACTGGACCTAGACTGGACATTACAGGTGGACCCCGCTGAAGTGAGATCTGACCCTAAGTGCTGACCTAGCTCCTGGGAGCCTTAGATATGACCCAGAGGAGCTTCCCCTGACAACCCTGAAAAGCTGGGACTCCAAAGACATATTGTAAACTTTTGAACGGCCCGGGACGAACCTGGTTCGTGTATCTGACCTGCGCTTCATTGTGGTCAGCTTGAAATCGCATTCAGGTCCCAGTCCACTGTGACGATAGACTATCATTGGAACTGTTGCAGGGATTCTGCTCATGCACAGAACTATGCGCAGGAAACCAGGACCTCAGTGAATTGGGGTGTACCAAAAACTCACCTCAGAACCCAGAACCCCTATCCGACCAGCATCAGTGTCCCATTCGTTATCTGTATTATCACGGAGGTCCCAATGTATAGACAACCCAGAACGAGTGACTTAGAATACTCTCAGGAATAGTGGGAATCAGAAATACCTGTTCGTAATTATTCTCATATCAGTCCACAACAAGAGTAATCAGAGACACGGTAAAGTTTAAAAGGTTTATTTTATAAACTACGTGTCCTAAGATGCAGTACTTTGGCTAACATAAGCAGACAAATGATTAAAATCAAAACCATCAGCATTGTTACAATACCATAGAAAATGAAAGGAGAAATCATAGTATAAATGACAGTGGAATACAGCCACCTTCCTTTCGCTAGTAAACTAATATTATTAGACTAATAGAAGGTCTCTAGGCTTGAATGGGGAACCCCATACCGTAAAGATCAGCTTAGTGGAATCACATCACAGGATCAGGTGTACTCTGCTCCTGGGAAAGCTCTTCTTCCGAATGTGTGTAAAGCATGCAGTCTGCAATATTAAAAGCACTTGACTTTCAGGTATTTGCAGCTGCGTGCGTGTTATGGCTAAATAGTGGGCCGATCAACCTGAACTCAAAAACAAGCATTGTCTGGCGACCCAGACTGTTTCTTTACACAATGTTCAGACCAAGGTGGCAGCGCACATCTAGGGATGTGAACAACAGACAGTTCTCATGTGAAGAAAAAGGTGAGCAAGCAGTTTTCAAATAGTAACATGTATCTGCAGTGTCGTGTGCAAAGGCAGCCAAAGGGGCATGATGGCTTTCTAACATCTAACGCGCTAAGGCCAACATAGCAATGTATGTATCTAAATTGCAGCCCTCACTACAGCACTTTGCACTTTTTGGTGATGTCTCTTCTTAATATGTAAAAAAAAATCATATCTTTGGTTGCTCTTATTGGATTTTTGCCCTTTTGGTGTATTTTTGTTGGTTAAAATGTACTCTATTTTTCTAATTTGGCTTGAGATTTTTTGATTGCTTGGTATTTTGACTTCATTACTGTATTGGTACTGTATGAATATTTTACATATTACCCTAATGAGTGAATTTCAAGGTTCACCCTGACAAGAGATGTGATTAATCCTTGAGTGGGCAGTCACACTCTTGCCATGTTTTGCTACAGCTGTCAACAAATCTATATAGACTTTATGGGTGACAGTGTGGAAATATGGATTTTTCTGATCAGTTATGTCCCCTATCTTGGACCCCAACGATTTCATGTATGAATCACAAGTACATGTATGTTTCCTCCAGTTCCAGTTATGAAGACGCAAACACATGTGCGTCCACCGTCAACATGTCCTCTTTCAGATCCGCCATGAATAGGCTGGATATTCCATTCCTAAGTATGAAAGGCCACCGGCTTTATATGGTTCACTTATGCCATTTTACAGTCCAGGCAAGTAGGCCCTGATTCTGTCATCAAGCTTTTCTTGCTTTCTGCCTCTGAAGCTCCAGTCTGAGCCTGCATCTGTGACCATGAACTTTGTCTCATTCCCTGCGCGGCTCACGATGCCTGACATCAGCCTGTTGCCTGCCAAGAAACTGTATTTCACCTTCGAAATTATCTGCTCCGCTCCCTGCCCAATGCATTCCTGTCTAGTAGTTTAAGTAAACATTCTTCCAGCTACCGAGCAAAGGCCCGGCTTCTCTGTCTTTATGCAAGTAATTCATAGCCTTATTATTATGGAAGACTTCTGCCCTCGCATCTAGTGTAGACACTTAGACGCTTGTACACGCACTAACAGTCAGTATAGGCAGTATAGAATAAGATTCTACTCTAAGAGACCTCTCTTTTGGATAACATAGTTCTTTAAACATAGGATGTTAGATATGATTTGGGATTAGGTTGACTTGACCCTCCAGACATCTGTCGCCACATGTAGAGCTAAATGTCAAGTCCCCTTCACCCCCTAGTTGCACGTCAATCACACGTCATGCTGCTGCGTGCGCATTTCTGCCAAGTAATTCTGCTAACATTGCGAAATTCTTTCATGGAACCACCCTATTATGACATCACACTTGATGACGTTCTTTAGTCACACCCAGTTACACCTACTTTTGCTACGTATGTATGTTTTATCTACACTATCAATTGTTACGCCTCTTGCATTTGCTTCACTGTAATGCCTATTGTATAAAAGTGATTAATTATCAATAATGTATGTACTTCACTTCCTGAACCTTCGTGGTGATGGAACTTGGAGCAACCGATTCGAATCGTCCATTGGAATAAAGGCCATTCCGAACCTCTAATACCACGATTCTGCCTCTTATTTATTGAGCTATTTTTATTATGTTTCTGTATCAAATTAAGTCCCGGTAATTAAATTATTTACCACATGAATGGCGCCCGAACAGGGACACTTTCTCATCTCACGCGCCGGCGGTGCGTTGCAGGCCCGGTCTCCTGCCACAGCTGGACGGACAACAACGCGTACCAGCAGGATTTCCTGTATCTCCCTCCGGTCAAGCGGGGGCGACTGAGGCTGCGATCAACACCCAGACGAGGCGGTGAGAAGTGCGAAGTATCCCGACCAGAGCCTAGCTGAGAGAGCAAGATCCGAGGTATACAGAGGCCCACCAGGTTTCCGAAGCTCAGAAGTGTCCGAAGTTGTCGAGTCGAGTCCAGTCCGGTCCAGTTCAGTTCAGTTCCGTTCCGAGGCCTTCCGTTCCGAGCTACCCGGTGAGTACCATTACTGGGGAGGCGTTCTGACGTGCACATAGGTTGTGCCGGTCAAGACGGGTTTGGGTACACAAATCCGGTCTGCACTGTTTCAGCAGTGTATCTGTACTGTTTAGCAGTATATCTAGTATATCAAGTATATAAATTCAGAATAATTCAGTTAATGCCGAGTATTATGTTTAGTGATTAAGTTTTCTTTAGATCATCATCATCATCGTTGCTCAGTTAAATGTTAAATGTTAAATGTTTTTAATACGTCCTGCATATTGTGGTGTGAATGACTGTTCATTATCGTGTTTTATTGTATTAAGTTTGTTCAAGATCAAGTATCAGACCAGTTCTCAATATGCCGCTCTTTTCGAAATTAAGACAGATCACAACTAGAAAAGGGGTACTCGAAGAAGCTGTTCCTATTCCTCCTAGGGACACTCCAGGGTACTTCATGTATCATAAGCACGGCTTAGACGCTATACTATTTCTTGATTTGTGGGTAGACTACACCAAGGAATTACCAGAAAGTCAGAGGTGGCCCGCAGCTGGGACCTGGGATGCAGAGTGCATCATGAAAGTAGAGGAAGAGTTATGGAAAAGGAAAGCCAGACAGTCACAGAAAGACGCCGTTGAGTTATGGCGCAAAGAATCTCATAGACGTACAGAAAAAGCACTCCGACAGGAAGAGAAAAATAAAGAGAATTCAAATAAAGTCCGAGAAAATCTATTAATTGAAGAAGGTACACGAGTGAAATCAGAACAAGTAGACAGACAAAGAAATGCCCTTATGAAGGGTATGTATCCCCTTCTGGCCGAGGGATTACCTAAGGCTACTCCGGGGATACCAAAAGACTTGCCACCCCCATTATTTCCAATGAAAGTACATCCTAAGGGGCATCCTAGAACCGCAGAAGATGTTTTTCTTTCCTCATATTTAGATGACGCAGCTCCCGAGTATGCTAACCCCGCCCCACATAGACCGTCGGCCGGGGAGGTTCAACGCCAAGATCCTGTATCAGTATCTCTACAACAACAAATCCTGACACAAGTTCCGGCAAGCACATCTGTTTCCACATCTGTTCCTACAGCTACTTCTATAGCTGTGTCCACACCTATAGTTGCTGTATCGCGTTCTACGAATCTTTTCACGCCCGATACCACAGACGGGGCTACCGGAGGTGCTACCAACATTTTTTCTACGCCACCCAGAATAAATAAACTTACTTTTCAAGAGTCAGCACATCCACGTACCCCCAAACTCATAAATGCCCGCACGCTTAAGGAACTTCTTATAGATTGTAGATATGACCCTGTGCCCGGCAAAGAGGACGAAATGATCATGGCATCATTACGTATCAGACGAGCCGCGGTGTATTTAGGGAAGTTACCAGGAATGACCGTGCATCTAGATAATATATATCATTTTGTCCAAACAGGGCGAGATTCTGAATGTATTAACAGAGCTATGGAATACCAGAAAGTGGAAATACAGGGGGAACTGTTACGTTTCCTCATAAATTGTGTGATCAGAAATCAAGACCGACCGGGGGTAGACCCGGAAACAATGGAAACTCTTACCAGATGGAGCCAGAATATATCAGAAGGGAGACATGATAGGCAAAAATGTATAATAGCCATGTGCAGAAAGATCCGTAAAGAAATAGAACGCCTACACGAAGAGAGATTAGCGGTAGACCAGTTTGAACAAAACGAGGAGGAGGAAGGATCAGGACTGTCCACAGGACAGTCAGAAACCATAGCCTATGTAGGTAGAGGAAGATCTTGTAATAGTACTAGATGTTTTACTGACCCGATACGTCCGATATGTCCAGATAATAACAGGAATTTCCAAACACCTATAATAAATATAAGGTCCCCCGAGCATTCGTTCCAAGCCGCTGACAAATTACTGCGAGAACGAAGGGGTTATCATTTACTCGATTCTATGGATGAACAAGAATTAGCCAGGTCAGCCGTTCATTGGGTTGACAGTCCCGGAAAATATGGTGATGATACAGTAGCACACACATTTTTGAACCTCACCCCAGATGAACAGCGTTTAGCTGGGATTTATATGATTCAACAACTTCTTATACTATATAAAAGCCAACATTCAGATCCTGGTCCCTTACCTGATATATTGACTGAATTACTCACGAATAGATGAAGAGGTTCAGGTACTAAGCTAATTAAAGAAATACTAGAATCAAGAAAGCAGTACATTCTTTTTGTATGCCCAGAACATGTCTCACTGCCCATCAAGGAAAGACCGATGTATTACATGGACAGACAGAATCCCTTACGAGAAGTACACCCAATAAAGGGCGAGGACAATCAGTTTAAACGTGTATTTGTATATACGCCCATATCGAAAATAGAATTGTTAGAAATGAAGAAAGTGGTACCCAGTCATGACAAAGACCCAGCGGGTTTCCACCGAGAAATTAAAGACATGTTACTCATGGGAGAGTATACCTATCCCGACATTATGACAATATTAAAGGTATTAATGCCTGCTGGCATTTATGAAAAACTCAAGGAAAAAGAGTGGGAGGTGGGAGACCAAAAGATAGACTGGACAGCATTAGAAAATGAAGAAAAGGCCCGAGGTCCAGGTTCGGGGCTTGGGGACAAAACTAAAGCACTACCAGGTTTACTAGTACAGGTACTGCCGCGTTTATTAACTACGAAAAAGGAAGACTGGGGTGCAATCTCAGCTTGTAAACAAAAGCAAGATGAAGACACTAGTGATTTTTATGCCCGATTTGAAAAATGTTTTGGTATAAATAGTGGCATAAAAGCAAGTAGCGAATCATACCCACATCTGTTTGTGACAAAATTAGTTGAAAATTCCTTGCCCCAAGTGAAGAATAGAGTATTAAAATTCGAGAGTACCTGGCAAGGTAATACCCCATCACAAATGTTACAAATGTTACAGTACCATTACAATAGAATTAGAGAGGAACAAGAACATGAACAAAGACGCATGAAAGACACGAAAATGAAAATGCTAGTCTCTCAGACAGTTCCAGCTGAAGGACATAAAAAGGGTACGACACATTCCGGTGAGTCAGCAGGACCTGTAAAAGGCACATGCAACTATTGTAAACAGCCAGGACATTACATACACGATTGCCCAGTCCTGAAGCGTAATATCGCCACAGGTAAAACACAGGAAAGACCACGGCCACCTAGACAGGATCAGAATGAACAAGGAGCCCCGCAGCATGCACAGTCCATGCCAGCTCCACAACAGTCTATACAGTTTGTGCCAGCTGCACCAGCGCTGCCGGTTGCTGCCACACAAACAACGACACGACAGCTGTACCAGACCGCACAGTATGACTATCCTGATTATCAACGATATGCATGAACCAGCCTAGAGAGGGAAGTTGACTTACCCCTTATCGAGGTCCCTGTAGACCAAGAAGGACCTTATGTACATAGTGAATTATTAGGCCAAGATAGAAAATTTTTACTTGATACAGGGGCAAGTCGAACAACTATAAAACGTAGTGAAGTTCCAGGGGCACCCCTCTCAGGCTCACAGAATATTTCCCTTGGTTTTTCAGGAAAACCTATTGTTAATGAAGTATCACAGCCTCTTCCACTTACGATAGGACCCTTGACCAGAACTACAGATTTATTGCTTACTAAATCATGTCCAGAAAACTTGTTAGGTATAAAAACACTGAAAGCTCTAGGAGCTATAATATGTTGTTCTCCGGAAGGAGTAAGATTGTTTTTACGTGATTTCAAAGGTCACTATGTGTCTAGAGACATGGATCCCCGACTGCAGACTTTACCTACACATTTATGGGCACAAGGCCCTACTGATGTTGGTTGCATGAATATTACACCATATCGAGTTACACTAAAGGCAGGAGTGGTACTACCACGAATGCGACAATACAAGTTACCACCAGATGCTGTAGTGGCTTTACTGCAAATCATTGACGAGCTCATTGCCCAAGGAGTGGTTATGGAAACAGACTCCAATGTATGTAATTCCCCGATAATTCCGATTCTTAAACGAACAGATCCAAAGGCCCCGCCAGTATATCGATTGGTTATTGATCTGCGCGAATTGAACAAGTGCATTGTGCCACAATTTCCTGTGGTCCCAGATATCTCGTCATTACTGACAGCTATTGATTCTGAAGCAACATTCTTTACTGTAATAGATCTCAAGAATGCCTTTTTCAGCGTCCCAATAGATCCGGAAAGCCAATACTTGTTCGGATTTAGTTTAAATGGACGTAGCTTTAAATTCACACGCGCACCTCAAGGATTTACAGAAAGCCCCAGCATCTATAGCCAAGCACTGAAACGAGAACTCGACAGTATCCACATGCCAGTAAACACTGCCCTGCTTCAATATGTCGATGATCTGCTGATCACCGCTAGAAGCGAACCTGAATGTGAGAAAGCATCACTGACAGTTTTACAATTTCTAGCCGAAAAAGGGCACAAGGTGTCCCCTTCTAAGCTGCAATTCTGTGTCCAGCGAGTTGTTTATCTTGGACACTCGCTGTCCAAGGAGGGAAGGCAGCTTACACCCGACCGCATTCAGTTAATAGCTAACATGCCAATACCCAAGACACAAAAGGAGGTGCGGGCTTTTATAGGCCTCACTTCATATTGTAGGCAGTGGATCCCTCAGTATGCATTTCTAGCAAAACCACTCATTCAATTGACAACACAGGAGGCAGCCACATCGACTGTTCTCCCTTGGACTCAGGAACATGCACAAGCTTTTGAAAGCCTAAAGAAAGCCTTATGCCAAGCACCGGTTTTAGCAACACCATGTTACAATAAACAGTTTACACTCTTTGTTACAGAACGCGAAGGTACTGCCTTGTCAGTACTCACACAGGAACAGGCAGGATCCCACAAACCATGTGCTTATTTTTCTAGTACATTAGATCCCGTAGCTCAGGCTTTGCCTGCATGCCTGAAATCAGTGGCAGCAACAGCTTTAGCAATCAGACAAAGCGATGCCATAGTGTTAGGACATCCATTGACAGTTCAAGTACCACATGCAGTAGAGGTTCTTGTGAATCGAACGCAAACACAACATTTGACTATAGCGCGACTTACAGGGTATGAATTAACATTGTTTCAGCCACATATAGAAATCAGACGTTGTAACACATTGAATCCTGCCACACTTTTACCCGTAATCGGAACAGACCCACTAGCTCATGATTGTATTGATGTTATTACAATCACAACGAAACCCAGACAAGACTTGACAGATGTCCCATTGTCAGACCCAGACCTAACGTTGTATGTAGATGGTTCATGTATGAGAACAAGTACAGGAGAGTTAGTGGCCGCTTACGCAGTCACAACAGACACTGAAATCATTGAAACAAATTGCATAAATACCTTGTCCGCTCAAGCAGCAGAGCTCGTCGCTCTGACACAAGCCTGTATTCAAGCCACAAATAAAAGAGTCAACATATACACTGATTCACGTTATGCATTCGGAGTTGTACATGACTTCGGCGTGCTGTGGCGAGAGAGAGGTTATTTAACTTCTCACGGTGCCCACATTCAGCACGGACCCCTCATTCATGCCTTATTAGATGCAATACATCTACCCACTGCAATATCAATTATGAAATGTAAAGCTCATACGAAAGTTACTGATATCATTTCTCAAGGCAATGATCTAGCTGACAGAACAGCTAAACAGACTGCTCAAACTCAAACATCCGACATGACAAAGACAATAGTCCCGACGCCAACACATTGTATGACGATTAAAGATCCCACTCTTGATGTAATTGACATACAGACACATGCTACTCCAGACGAAATAAAGAAATGGACTGAATTAGGAGGGATCCAAACGGATCAAGGATGGATGACGAAGGAAAAATCTGTGTGGTTCCTTCCTGATTCAATGGTCCAAGTCATTATTAACACTGTACATAGTCCAGCGCATCTAGGAGAAAAAGCTATGCTAGACAGCATTCAACACATTTGGTTCAACAAACATTTACGAGCAGCAGCCAAACAAAAAGTTCGTACCTGTATGATCTGTTGTCAGTTCAACCCAGGAAAAATCATTCCCGTAGAACAGGGTGGATTTCAGCCTCCTGATCACCCTTTTGAAGTCCTCCAGATGGATTATATCCAGATGGAACGATGTCGAGGATTCAAATATGTTCTCGTAGTTGTCTGTGCTCTTTCCCGTTGGACAGAGGCATACCCGGTTTCAGATTACACTGCCCCGACTACTGCCAAACAGTTAGTTCGAGAATTCTTCCCACGATACGGTTTACCACGTGTTGTCTACTCAGATAACGGCCAGCCGTTCTCATCCGAACTAATGAAACACGTTTCACTTTTGTTAGGTTATCAGTGGAAGTTTCACTGTGTCCGACACCCCGAGGCAGCAGGTCTCGTAGAAAGACATAATCAGATCCTGAAAATTAGATTGTCCAAAATATGCAGAGAGAAAGGTGTCGACTGGGTAGTAGCATTACCAGTTGCACTCTTTTACATGAGAATGGTAGCACACTCTCGAACAGGGCTATCCCCGTATGAGGTGATCTTTGGCAGACCACCAAATATGTGGGGGATGCCTATACCACGTAAAATAACTGATATTGACTGTAATATGCTGACAGATTACTTGGCTTCCTTGATGTCTGCACTACAATCTTGTCGTTCACAGGTAGCTGCAGCTTTTCCTGACAACACTGAGATGAAACCCCATGACGTAGTTCCGGGGGACCTGGTCTTGGTGAGGAACTTTGATCGAAAGACTCAGCTGGATCCTAGGTGGAGGTCGCCGCAACTGGTCTTGCTCACCACAAGGACAGCCGTGAAGATCGAAGGCAGGAAAGGCTGGATACATTCAAGTCATATCAAGAAATTTCATGGACTACCATCGGATGTAAATACCACACCTCGTGTGTCTTCACCCATTGACTCAAAACTTCCTTTGGTAGAAATGAGCAATCACGAACAATATAAACTAAAACTCAGGTCTAACCAGTCAGGCAATTTGATTGTTTAAGTCCTCTCCAAGGTGAAGCGGTTGAATTTGTCTCTGACATGTATCCCTTAGACCTGAATAGAGAAAACACCCGAAAAATGCTGAAACGACATGCATACTGTAAATCACTGCGTAGTCATTGCACAGTGACGTTATTAATTTTGTTTTTCTTAAGTCTTTTAATAATTACTGCAAGTATATTGTTGCACATATATTATCCTATTTCTAGACATGTTTATAATGTTACTGCTGAACATTCTTTTAGTGAATTACCTCCGCATGAGTTGTCTTATAGATTTGCGCTGCGCAATAATACGTTTATTAGTATGTTACATCATTCCCATCAGGTTAGCAATGCTACAAATTGTTGGATATGTGGCCGACTCCCTCCCTATCAGAATTATAAAGGAATTCTACCTCTTTTTCCATACCCATTCACACACAACGGCTCCTGTGGAGCATGGTTTAGTTTAATTAATTCCCTAGATTCAAAATTCTGCAGTTTATCAAGACAACTGGGTATGGGGAAATTTAAACTTAGTTTTACTTAAAGTTTGCTACCCTAACAAGGATGGACATCCCAAGAGAACAGGAACTGATCTAGAAAATGAAGTTTATGGATTAGGTAATTTTACGCCTAATCTTATGATCCTAAATATCGAATCCGAAGCTACTCCAATTTTGCCCGCCATGTCAGTATTTCCAGTAAAAGGTGAATTATGTGTAAGAAAGAATGGTTCCATACATATGGGCCATAGTAGATGCACCACCGTAATAGAATTCAGTGATCAAGGCAAGTCGACATTTAGAGCTTCCCGCCATTCCTATTTTATATGTGGTCAGACGGCATATGTACGTTTGCCTCTAGATTGGGATGGTACCTGCTACATTGGATTCCTTTTGCCACCTGTTTTCCTAGCTCCTCCCGATTATCACAGAAATACTCATTTAGTACACAATAGAGAAAGGAGAGATCTCCCAATAGTCGATTACACTGAAACAGCATGGGAAAAATACACAGATTTCAATAAAGGTCTCTTTCCCTATATAGGTACCGTTACTAATAGTAAGTTGATACGTAGATTAACTAGAACCCTTGAAGCAGTAGTGAACGAAACTATTTCCGCCTTAGGCAATTTAACAGAAGAACAGTCTGCTATGCGGATTGTTGTGCTTCAAAATCGTCTTGTCCTTGACGTCATCCTGGCCGATAGGGGCGGAGCTTGTAGGGTCATCGGATCAAGTTGTTGCATTTTCATACCAGAAAATTCGCCATCTGTATATAAAGCCATAACTCGCCTTCATAAGATTGTAAGCCAGATACACCAGAATCCAGGCACCTGGACTTGGTCCGGTTGGTTTTGGAGTGTATTATCTACCTTTGGATGGAAGGTCCTATCCTTCCTAGGTATTGGCTTTCTCATACTATTCAGTTGCTGTCTATGCCTACAATGTGGACCAGCGATCTGTGGTCTGTGTCCCACATCGTGTATTCCATCACCAAGATTTCATTCGTCCCAGAAGAAAAAAGAAGAACAAATGATGCTATATGAACAGATCAATGGATTGATGAAGATTGATATCTCTTGACGGGCAAGTAGGGGACAAGGAGGGAATGTGGAAATATGGATTTTTCTGATCAGTTATGTCCCCTATCTTGGACCCCAACGATTTCATGTATGAATCACAAGTACATGTATGTTTCCTCCAGTTCCAGTTATGAAGACGCAAACACATGTGCGTCCACCGTCAACATGTCCTCTTTCAGATCCGCCATGAATAGGCTGGATATTCCATTCCTAAGTATGAAAGGCCACCGGCTTTATATGGTTCACTTATGCCATTTTACAGTCCAGGCAAGTAGGCCCTGATTCTGTCATCAAGCTTTTCTTGCTTTCTGCCTCTGAAGCTCCAGTCTGAGCCTGCATCTGTGACCATGAACTTTGTCTCATTCCCTGCGCGGCTCACGATGCCTGACATCAGCCTGTTGCCTGCCAAGAAACTGTATTTCACCTTCGAAATTATCTGCTCCGCTCCCTGCCCAATGCATTCCTGTCTAGTAGTTTAAGTAAACATTCTTCCAGCTACCGAGCAAAGGCCCGGCTTCTCTGTCTTTATGCAAGTAATTCATAGCCTTATTATTATGGAAGACTTCTGCCCTCGCATCTAGTGTAGACACTTAGACGCTTGTACACGCACTAACAGTCAGTATAGGCAGTATAGAATAAGATTCTACTCTAAGAGACCTCTCTTTTGGATAACATAGTTCTTTAAACATAGGATGTTAGATATGATTTGGGATTAGGTTGACTTGACCCTCCAGACATCTGTCGCCACATGTAGAGCTAAATGTCAAGTCCCCTTCACCCCCTAGTTGCACGTCAATCACACGTCATGCTGCTGCGTGCGCATTTCTGCCAAGTAATTCTGCTAACATTGCGAAATTCTTTCATGGAACCACCCTATTATGACATCACACTTGATGACGTTCTTTAGTCACACCCAGTTACACCTACTTTTGCTACGTATGTATGTTTTATCTACACTATCAATTGTTACGCCTCTTGCATTTGCTTCACTGTAATGCCTATTGTATAAAAGTGATTAATTATCAATAATGTATGTACTTCACTTCCTGAACCTTCGTGGTGATGGAACTTGGAGCAACCGATTCGAATCGTCCATTGGAATAAAGCCCATTCCGAACCTCTAATACCACGGATTCTGCCTCTTATTTATTGAGCTATTTTTATTATGTTTCTGTATCAAATTAAGTCCCGGTAATTAAATTATTTACCACAACAGGTCAAAGCCATGACGGAAAGAGTAGGTACATTTCCTTTAATTTTCACTCCTTACC
Organism: Triturus cristatus; assembly: GCF_964204655.1. Classification (NCBI taxonomy): domain Eukaryota; kingdom Metazoa; phylum Chordata; class Amphibia; order Caudata; family Salamandridae; genus Triturus; species Triturus cristatus. Next base: position 797,726,725 of record NC_140586.1, read on the forward strand.
CCAATTTTTAAATACATTTGACATGTATTGCTGATTTTATTTAAAGGACTACACAAAGAGTCAAAAACAAAAATGAACAACAAAAAAACAAATCTAACAATTCATAAATTAATAAACACCTTCATGCTTCAGGAAATTCTTGTTATTGAAAGCAAATGTAAGATCCAAGAATGAAAAGTTCATTTTTTCTATTACAGTTTCATGTCAGCTTAAGAAACATGATTGCTTCATTAAAACAGCTATATGGTTTCCTTACCTTTCCCATGTAGGTATAGAGGACACTTTCTGGGGAGATGGATCCGTTCTGCAGGCCATCAGCCAGGTCCACCATGGACTTTGAAAGGATTATCCCAGAGTCCACTTTGGGATTCTGAAAGAAGCATAGGTCAAATCAGAGTTATCCTTCCTCTTACACCAACAATGGGTCACAGTAGCTCAAAGGACATCCTGTCTTACAGGCACATGTCACAGCATGAGCCTCTGTCACCAGTGCCTATCAAAAATGTACTTTGATCAATTAAATTAGCACTGCCAAATGTCATCAAAGGTTAAAGTAACATAAGTTGGTTAATTTTCCTGTATCACTGCACTTCCCTGAATTGTCATACAAACAAAGGTGCTTTCTTAGAGATCAGTCTCACTAGTCTGTCAAGCAGGCCAGCACCCAGCTCGGCAAAAGTAACATTCTTTGTGCCAAATTCCTATCAGCATTTAGCTGCTGCCAGTGCCACGGCTTGAGGCATGGGAATTAGGTTATAGAGTATCCTGTTCTCATGGCTTGCCTGTCGGCTACTGCATGTTGCATCTTTCACTTTAGTCGAAGATTGCTTGCAGTACTCAAAGCCGCACAGTTAGTATTTGGGTGGTAATGCACCAGCTTAAGCCAATCACCTACTTATTGTCTGAGATGTCTAACCACATTTGCACAGTTGCACCTCCTGAATGAAACCCAACAAAACCCAGTGCCAGTTCCCCCAGCTGCCCTGTCCACAGAAAGGCCGCAACTCTACTGCACATGCAGTTATAAAGAAACAGGATTCCTGTGCCCCCAGAAACATGGAAATGTCTAAACCACCACAAAAAAAGACATTCACCTGATACTATTTCTAACACCTGTTATGTGAGTAGCTGTGTGACTGTGTATCTATGTGTGAGTGGATATCTGAGTGGCTGTATAGGTGTGTGAGTGGGCATGTGAGAGGCTTATAGGTGAATAAGTGGGGGATGAGTACCTGTATGGGTGAATATGTGGGTGTGTGAATAAGTGTATGGGTGTGGGGTGTGATTGGCTGTATTGGTAAGTGAGTGGGTGTGAGAGTGACTGTATGGGTGAGTGAGTGGCTGTATGGGGGAGTGAGTGGTGGAGTGAGTGGCTCTATGAATGAGTGAGTGGGTGTGTGAGTGGCTCTATGGATGAGTGAGTGTGTGAGTGTCTGTATTGGTGAGTGAGTGGTTGTTTGAATGACTATGGGTGAGGGCCTTGTGTGTAAGTGGCAGTATGGGTGACTGAGTGACTGTTTGAGAAAGTGTTTGGTTAAATGATTGGTTGTCTGAGTGGCTGAATTGGAGAGTGAGTGTCTATGTGAGTAGCTGTATGGGTGAGTGGCTCTGTTAAGAGGCTGTATGGGTCAGTGACTGGGTGTGTGAGTGGTTGTATGGGTGTGTGAGTGTATGTGTGAGTGGTTCTGTGGATGATGTTATCACTGATCTTATCAGTGATGACATCAGTGATGTCATTTGAGGTGTCATGAGTGATGTCACTGACCAGGTCATGAGTGATGTAATATGCCATGCATTGCAGTGGCTTAAGTTATAGTTAGCTAATGTAAATATAACTGCTGAATTTCAATGGTTTTGTAGGAGTGAAATCTGAGCCTAACTATAGCTTCCCAGTAAAGTTTTTTTAGTGAATTTGAACACTTTTTAAATTGTATTTCCTACGTGTAACCTCTAACCTTTCAGAGTGAGTGTGTGAATGACTGTATAGGTCAGTGAGTGGGTGTGTGAGTGACTGGATGGGTGTGTGACTGGTGTGTGAGTGGTTATGTGGGTGTCAGAGTGGGCGTTTGAGTAGCTGTGTGGGTGTGTAAGTGGGCTTGTGAGTGGCTGTATGGGTCTGCGAGTGGGTGTGTGAGTAGCTATATGGGTGTACAAGTGGGTTTGTGAATGGTTTCATGGATTTGTGAGAGGGTGTGTGAGTGGCTCAATAGGGCTGTACAGTGGGTGGATAAAGGGGGCAGGGCCTCCAAAGAGCTTTCAGCATTCATGCTGAATTGGACTTACTGGTGGTAACAGGAGGGGTTCTTGGGCCCAACGATCTTTAGCATCCAAGGGGATTTCATCCCCCAACTAATAGTGCGCCACGAGGTGTGTTTGCAGAATCCTGGACAAAAGAGGCGGGCCTGCCATGACCTCTCAACAATCACACTGTGTGGGACTTACTAGTGGTAACAGGAGGCCTTTTTATATCCAAGATCGAAGGCCTACCATACGATAACGAAAGGGAAATATTGGTCACCATGGACCTGGAGTCCTTATATACTAACATCCCCCAAAGGGAGGCAAAGAGGGTCATAGGGGAAATACTTGAATCTGATCCGTCAGTTACAAACTCATCCTTTCTCCTCCAATGCCTTGAGATAGTTCTTGGGGAAAATTTCTTTGAGTTTAATGGTAGTTTTTTAAACAAATACAGGGTGTTAGTATGTGCGCAGCCTGTGCCCCCAGTGTAGCTTGTCTATATATGGGGCGTTTTGAGATGCATAATATTTACAATGAAATAGCCCCTTTCATTGAGAACGTCTGTCTTCCATCGCGCTTTATCAACGAAATGTTTTTTGTCTGCAAAGGCGACCAGGACACCCTAGATGAATTCCCTCTATGGATCAATGCGGCTGAACCCAAACTAAAATGTACTGCGCATACTAGCAACACCAAGGTGGAATTTCTTGACGTGGGGATTGAACATCAAAATTCTCACCTATCGGTATCCCTTGACACCAAACCCATAGCAATAAATACTCTACTGCATTTTAGTAGTTTCCACCCCGATGCCAGAAAGACGGCATCCCATTTAGTCAATTTCTCTGCCTCCGAAGAAATTGTACTACTATTAAGGATTACATGATGCATGCTGAAATTCTCAAGGACAAACTTATTAGGAGGGGCTATCCTACCAAATTGATCAAAGACGCTCTCAAGAGAGCCAGGTACTATGACCGTGATGACATGTTTAGACCCAAAAATAAAGAACAAATTTACAAAATTGTCTGTGTGACTACACATTCTAACTTCGACAATAAGGTGCGCCAAATTATCAACTCGCAATGGCACCTTCTAAACCTAGATTTACATGAACAAAAATTGTTGAGACCTCTTTTTGCTTTTAAGAGGAATAAAAACCTCAGGAACCTCTTGGTGAGAGCCACTTTCGTCAGAAATCCATCACGGGATGTGAGCCAGTCAAAGGTAACCACAAGTGTGGTTCATGCCAAGCCTGCCCCAATGCCATCGTGAGTGACAAGATCCGAATAAATGAGAGAACGGTGTTTCTTAAAGAAATGACGAACTGTCGATCTTCAAATATTGTTTACATCATTTTCTGTCCCTGCAATTTGGCCTATGTAGGTGAAACCGGAAAAGAATGTAGGAAACGTATTGGGGAGCAGACTATCTAAACAAGCTGCACCCTTGGTTAGCCACTGGATCGAAGCTAACCATCGAGGGGGATCTCAGATGGTCCATTTTGGAAAAAGTCCTCTCTCAAATGGGGTGAGATGTGGCAACTACGCGTAAAAAAAGGGAAGTGTTTTGGATTTACACACTTAATACCAAAGACAAAGGACTTCATGAAACTCTACCGTGGGAGTATGCCATCTTATAACTTTGCTGTTGTTCCCCTCCTGTTTCTGTTAAATACTTGCCGGTGTCGTGCAATTGTCATCTGTTTTTACCCCTCTAGACTCGGGGTACCTTGGTGGGACTGTATTGCGGTTCTCCCTCCACATTTTTCCTGTTGATAACCTCACTTCTATGTAGAGTTCCCTAAGTGTGACCTATTTGACTTGATTGCATCGTGTGCTGTTAGCCTGGCATTGAATCTACTTCTGTATGAGATTTCCTACTCGCCCTGTGCTTCTGAGTTCATGGTGCACGTACCTATTATCTTTATACAAATACTCACTGTATCTGCTGTCTAATATTCTCTGTATTCTTCTTACACATACCAGCATATGGCTGGTTCTCTGATGATGCTCCTGGGTATTATTTTTTTGACCGGTTTCGTCATCGTCAGTTTGCCCAATTTTGTCTCTGTGACCTGTGTTTTCATTGGTTGGTCCTAGCTGGGTCATAGACCTTCTACCTTTGTGGTCACTATGTAAGTTACCTTGTACCCATATTAGGCATGTTCTTATTGTTTTGCATTAGTGTTGGTCGGTTTTTACATTCATCTGCATGACGGGCGGTCCTTTCTATTAGATACGCCACTTCACGCATATCACGGAGCGCATGCAGTAGGAGGAGCACGCTTGCGTCACTCTGGCACGCGTCTGAGAATGCCCGCTCTTGACCGTGGGGCAGATTTATGTTGCACTTGCGCCACTTTTGCGCCGCCGTTGCGTCACTTTTGTGACGCAGCAGCGGCGCAAATCCTGCGCCATGGTGCGGGGTATTTACAACGTGACGCATCTGGGAGATGCGTCACGTTGTAAAGCCCTGCGCCACATGTAGGCGTTCCAGGGCAGGTGGGGGCGTTCCGGCGCAGGAACGCCTCCTAAAAGTGGCTGAGTGAAATCTACAAGATTTCACTCAGTCACTTTTAGGCCCATGCTGCGTCAAAACCCTGTGCCTGCTTGAAGCAGGCGTAAGGATTGACGCAGCATTGTACAGATAGGGCCCCCCAGAACATTGCTGGAGCTGCGTCACGCTTGCGACGCAACTCCAGCAATGCGCCACTTTTACGGCACAGATGCGTCACGCATCTGAGCTGTTTTTGCCCCATGGTGCGCCGCATTATAAATGCGGCGCATCCATGGTGGCGCAGCTGTGGCGCATAATAATTGGCGCATCCCTGCTGATATGCAGGGATGCGCCAGTTAACATAAATCTGCCCCTAAGTATTTAAATTCCCAGCCTGCGCCATTCGCGCTTACTGCTGTTTGGGAACCTGCCGGTATCCCGCTTGATTTTCAATCTCAGCTAAAAAGCTAACTTTGGGTTTTGATGTGTAAATTTGCACTTGGAGTCTGTGAGCTTAGACGTGCGGTCTACAGCTCGCCATCTCACCTTAGTTAGCTCAGTTATTGAGCTGCACGTACATTTAGTCACTCACAGTTACTCATATAGCAGGAATCGCGTGTCACCTTAAGGCTAATAGAGTGTAAAAAATTATCCTACTTCAACACCGAGCCAAAAAGTCTCTCTAAGAAGAAATCTAAGGACTACAATTCGGTCAATTTCCCTAGTATATTTCATATTTTCGCATGCACTTCTTTCTGTCAAAGCTCGTCTTCTGCCACATGCTAAGCCACATAGCTATAAGCACCGCTACATAATGTGCAGAGTAAGTGTGAAGTACTTGAGACTTTTACAAAGAGTTTGGACACTTCTAGCCAGAGCAACAGCCCAGGGCAATGAAGCCTTACATAATAGACGCCCTGTGTCATGTCATGTGACACTCTACCAATGAGAGCTTACTGTTAGAGTGCTGCTTGGGACCTTATGCCATGCCATCTCATAAAAGTAAAGCGTTTTCATAACATGTTCTGCCACAAACTAGCAGCCTTATATTACTCCATACAAAAACCGCTCTTGTGATGACCACAAAATGACTTATTTTATCCAGCCGTGCAGAATGAAAAGCCTAACAGGGGCACAAAGAAACAAACCCGCGACTAGAGATTGCGCGTGGACCACTGCAGGAAGTGCTAACCCACTGTGTTATTCTACACCCTTCCACTTGAATTAGTCATTAAGAAGTAAAAGGAAAAGTGCTCCCTCAAATGTAAGTGGGGTGAAGGCCCCCGATCTTAAGCAGACCCTACTAGAGCATGGGCCATCGAACACCTTTAATTCCATTGGGTCCTCTCCTGGTAGACAAAGCTAATCTGCAGGGGAAGGAAAGTGCACTTGCGTGGTCCACACTACTAAGCAGGTTGAAGCCAAGTACTACTCTCCCAGTCACATCAACAACCTCACCACAAGTTGCAGAAAAAATGTGCCAGAGATTTTCAGACCAGCCACACTGCATAAAATGTCCAGCATGGAAGAAGAGCAAGAAAGGGGCCATGTGTGGGGATGAGGCGCGCACTGCATGGGCTCCTACATTCAAGCAAAATATATTTCAAGATTGTCTGCCTGGCACATGAAGCTGTACATGGTTCTGGCTCCAAACACTTGGATTAAACAAAGCATGCAATGAAGACACACGCACCACGCTGTCCCAATATTGGTAAAACACGACCGCCTACAACTCCCTTGGAGGAAAGAGGCAGAGTTCATGGCTCCATGTTAGGAAATAAACACAAGAGTGCATAGTTGTGGGCAGCTTCACAATCTGTAGAAAACATCATAAAGCTTTCCTTTGCGCTGATCATTGCCTGCTACAGTCCGCCTAATTCCGTCTGCACAAGGAACACTCTCAGCTTCAAAATGGATGCCCGTGTCTGAGCACCATATACATTTACTCGATCACTTGCAATTGGAATCATGAGTTACATTTGCAGTTAAAAATAAAGAAAAGAATAGTTGTTCTACTTAATTGCAAAGGGTACGTAAGGGACAAGATCACATCAAATGTGTTTATCTAGTGGCTTAACTTCTTGAAGGGCAATGGTTATTGAAAACCAATTTATATCAAAATCATTCTCATAGATTTGTATCTGTTTAACTGAACTGGATATGGAATAATTTGCTGGCCAAGCCAAGCGACCAAAGGTAAGCCAAGGTCACCTATAGTCACCCCTACTCACCTTTGTGTGCCCTTGTGTTTGTGTGGTCGTAGCTGACCTCAGACTGTGCCAATGGATGCCCACCGGTCACCAGTCAGACTTGCTCCCTCCAATACCAATCAGACTAGCTGCCTCCAATACTAACTCGAAAGTGTCAGATAAAAGCCACCTGATCGGGGTCCGAGGATGTCCGAGGGTGAATGCAGTAGTGATAGGGCAGGCGCACAACTGCCAATCTTCTTGCCTGGTTTTGGTATTTGAGTTACAGTTGTCTCTTTTGTTTCAGTTAGTTTACCGATCCCTACAAAGGAGCTACAATGGTCCTAGGGGGTTTACCACGTCACCATGGAGCGTTCTGTTCCACTCTTCTGAAAAAAAACCTCTGCCAGAAAGACTTTCTCTGTTTATAGTTCGTGGCCGTCACATCCTTTTCTGGTACTCTCCAACTGGGGGGCATATTATCAAGCCAGGCGACAAAATTATCGCCGCTTTAGCGGCAGAAAACGTCCGCTAAAACGGCGATAATGGGCTCGATAATATGCTCTATGGAATTCCAATTGAAGCCCATGTTAGACGTCCTTCACATTTAACATGGGCTTCAATTGGAATTCCATAGAGCATATTATCAAGCACATTATCGCCGTTTTAGCGGCAGTTTTCTGCCGCTAAAGCGGCGATACTTTTATCACCTGGCTTGATAATATACCCCATAGTCTTCTGTTGGAGAGTGTTGTTATGGCTTATCTGAAAATTATGGGGCAGATTTACAACAAACTAACGCAGCACAGTGCAGCAAGTAATTTTGCTGCGCCGTACTGCGTTGGTTTGGAAAGCACAGAGATGCAACATATTTACAAGAATGTCGCATCTCTGTGCTTCCCCTGCACTGGCGCACAAACTGCAGCCATGCGCCGGCACAGGCACCCTTGCACCATGGCGCAAAGATGCCTGCGTCGTGGGGAGATTGTTTTTGTGCAGGAAGGTGTCCCTTCCTGCACAAAAACAATCACAAGAGGCTTTTTCCTCTTTCAATGCGTGCTGTAGAATGCAGCACACATTGAAAGAGGAAAAAACGAGGAGGAATGAAAACATTTCTCCTCGTTGTGCCTCGCTGCGCCACCTCTAGGGTGGCGTATCATTCACACGCATCTCCAGATTTACGATTTCTCGTAAATCTGGAGATGTGTCTTGTTCCATGGTTGTTGCGTGGAAACACCCACAGCAACACCCATGGAACGCCCCTTCAACGCACAGTGCTGCGTGTGAAGGGGGCATATTTACGAGGAGAGGAAAAGTCACGCAGGGTGGCTTTTCCTCTTCTTATAAATATGGAGAAGCCCCCTGCGCCACCAGTACGTCACGAAAAGTGGCGTGGTGGTGGCGCAGGGGGCTTGTAAATCTGCCCCCATTTTTCCCATCTTGGGCCAATTGTGCCACAAGAGTCAGAGGTGTACAACTTCTGACAGACATTTTAGAGTTTGCTGGTCTCACCCCTGCCCTACCTGAGCAGAGCCCACGTCTGCAGTGGTTTAGAATAGAATAGAATTTTATTGCACAATCAATTAAAATCATTGCAATTGCAAATACTGAGGTACAGAATAAAGTGCAATGGCTTCAATGTTAAAATTGTTGGGCATTTACATTAAAAAGGATTAAAACTGATAATGGTTCTGTGGATTTTTCGGAGGCCAGAATGTCCTTTGCGGGGTTTAGCCTTCGATTGGGTTGGTCGGCCTCTATATTTCTGCTCCAGGTCTTCAGGTAGCTGGTCCCTTCGAGTGACGTTTGCTCGGCTTGTTAGGCTAGCGCTGTGCCCTTCCCACTGAGAAGTGCTTTCAATTCGTCCTGATGTGCAGCTTTTGAAGAACCCACTCCTTGCCTGTCGGCATCTGCACTCCTATGTGATCTCCTATCTCCTTACAGTTACCCCAGTGTTATTGACCCTCTGTTGGAACTGAGCCCAGCTCCATAGGACCCCTCATCAGCGGTTTCTTTCGCTTTGTAGGTGGAGTACCCACAACTTCCCTACAGTCCAGTCCATGTTAAGCAACGCACACAGGCCTCTTAGGGAAATTGCGCACGTACAACCAATTTCCCTCCAAATTTGGAATCAAACAGTATTAACCCGTTTGCAGACTGCCACAATGACGTGGGTGATCTTTCAACTCGATATGTCAAATAAGTGCCGTGTTAGATACACACACGTGATTGTGTGATCGATTTTCTTTTTATCCTGCCCGGTACAGCCTCTTCATGGGTTAGAGAAAGCACTCTAACTAATTTCAGATAGCTCAAGTTTTGAAATAAGAGCTTGCATTGCAGATTTAGCCTTTGGGCTCTTAAGTAAGCAGACCTGCTCAGCCTGCCTGTGCAGGCAGGGGGGAGGGTGCAGGGGCTGAAAGCCCTGTGCAGCGCCCGGTCTCTCTGTCCAAGCATCAGGTAGCGACCTGTTCTGCATGTTTGTGTCTCGTGCTGCATTCTTCACTGCTCCGTGGGAACAAGCATGGGCGCCAGCACTAACCAGGCTGTGTTTTATGATCTAAGGGTTCCTGATCTGTCTGTGGAGGGGTGGGCTCCTCTGTTTGTAGGTGCCCTGCTGTCAGTTCTGTAAGAAGTGGCATGTATCTGAGAGCCAGAGTATACATGGCTTGTCTGTGTGTTAAGACCTTGCCTGTTCTGCCTTGTCTGTATGTGCTGGGCAGGAGGCAGCAGCTATACCCGCGTGTGCAGCATGAGCTCTCAGTTCTAGTCTGTGTAAGCGTGGGTGGGCAACTCTGCTGTGTTACGAGAGCGGTAGTTCTGCACTACAAGGGGCATATTAACAAGGGCTTTGTCTCCGCTTTTCTGGCTTTAAAAGCCAAAGAAGCGGAGATAAAAATATCGCCCTATCAACAACAGGATGCTAACATGCAAAATCGCATGTTAGCACCCTTTTTCACTACGCTTCCCTTTGCATCTCTAATGAGATGCAAAGTGGGCGTTCCAGAGCAAAATAATAGGAGAAATGTCGCTAAGCAACATTTCTCCTATTATCAAACTTCACGCTAACCCTGTTAGAGACAAAAAAATAAGCGCTAACCACTGTTAACGCTGCTTTTTTACGTCTGCTAATTTTCAGATTTAGCCATGTAATCCAATGGGAGGTGGATTACATGGCTAAATCCACCATGGGCTATCAACAAGGATATCCCTATCCTTGTAGTTTTATCGCTGCATTACCAGCGATAACCTCCCAAAATGCCGCTATCGCTGGATTTTTTCTCGCCTAGGCAGTTAGCGTTGTTAATAACGCGATAACCAGGCAATATTATCCGGCGATAGCGGGCGTTAAATTTTTTTACGCTAAGCGCCCTTAGCATTAATTTTCCCTGTTCCTTTGTTAATATGCCCCCAAGTGTGTGTGTGTGCGTGTGTGTGCCCTACAGATGCAATACTACAGTCTCTCTGTAAGCACTGCGGGCAGCTCTGCTGTGTGTTGAGAGCAGCAGTTCTGAAAACGCCTGTTTGTGTGTGTATATGTGCAGTGAGTGCAAGGCTGCTTTCTCTATGTAAGCACGAGCTGTGTGTAAGAAAGCAGCCGTATGTGTGTGTATATGAGTCACCACCCTGACCTCAGAGCATGGGAAACAAGCATTTGCAATTCAATAGAACTCGCATTTACACGAGATCTATTGCATTGCATCACGGATAAAGGGAGGGGGGAAGCATGGACAACAGGAATGCGGGCGGGGAGAGAAAGTAGTGCTCACAGTCTAAATAACACTACCGTACTGTGTAACACTCTAAGTAAAGGGGCCAGTAGCCACGGGAGGTTACAAATTGAGACATGGCCATAATAAGGAGGAACTAACAAGCCTCATAATCAATCAAACTGCAGCATTTACGATAGACAATGACACAAGCCAATTCAAAATATGGGCGGGAAGTGGGCGGAGCTTCCACTCCATACTGTATACTGCATGCCTCACAAAGCGAGCCACGCAATCGCGCTGCCGCTATATGAGTGACTTAAAAAATAAGGAAAAGCTTTTATTCAAAAAAAGGAAGTATGCTTTATTAAGACATTGATTGGGACCTGAAGGTAAAAAAATACTTTAACATTTACCACAGAGTGAGGAAAACTACAGGGGTTTGAAAACAAATCAAAGATTAGTTGACATTTTTAGAAAATTAAGAGGAAAAATGTTGATGAGATGTTGATGAGACCCAGCCCTTATGAGTGGGATGTGTGTATCTATTCAGATGCTACAGAATCTACATTAGAATGGGATGTGGTGCATTGAGACGTGGCTTGATGACTGGAACAGGTGGAATCATAGCATCATGTTTATGGAATTTTGTCTGATCTTTTTGGCAATAGATTTGTGAGGACATGAGCTGAGCAACATTTTAATGATTGCCAATAAGGCAGTGGTGAATTAACAAATAACCTGCTAGTGATCAGTGGATACTGAAGAAATGGTGCTGTGGTGTTTGTCTGTGAAGATATTGTTTCAGGCTTGTTCTATCTTTTTATATGCGGAGTTTGTCGCCCTGAATGTGGAGTCTCCACAGTCGTAAAGCTACTATTAAATTGTTTGTTTGTGAACACCAAAAAAGAAGAAACTTACACAAAAGTGTAATTGTACCTTTGTGAATCAGGCCCGGTAAGTTTAAGTAGGGAGATGTGCTGTAAAGCAGCCCTGGAATCAGGAAATGTGGCCCCATGGGTTTTGTGCAGGCTGGTAGAAGGAGAAGGGATGGTGGCACAAGCATGGAAAATGCAGAAGTTAATCTGTGGTTAAATATATTGATGTCTGACAAAGGGTAAGGGGTAGGAGAGAACAACAGATGGGTAATAGTTAGGGGAAAAGAGAAGTGGTTCATAATGTACTGTTATAACAAGGGGTATGAGGTTTAGAATTTGCAGCTAAACCAAAGGTTAAGCATGTGTGAGCTCTGACTGTTTCCAAATAAAGTGGACTTTACCACAACTTAAGCAAAAGAAGAGCGGTCACTATCCCAACGTGTAACATAGCAATCTTTCTCAAACAAAGCTTTTGAGCTAAAATCTCACAATTTTAGGCATCTGAAACTTCTAATTGATGGTGCTTATATCACGTATTTTGGTCCCTATGAAGGATACTGATTGGTCATACACGCTCGCATGGGTGAGGATTTTTAGACACAGTTATTTGTTTTCATGGTTGATTGGTGCTGCTTACTTCACGTTAAACACAACATGGACGTGTTTGTTGTGACCCATTGAGTTGTTGGTTTAAACAACCAGGGTCTTTTATAAGAGAGCACCGTATAAGAAAGGTCTTCTGGTTTCACTGATGATTATAACACTTGGTGTTTGGGAGATTACAAAATGAGATCGTAAAGTATTACTTTGTAACAAACGGCAGATGGTTTTCCACCCCTGAAGAAGTCACGCATGACGAAATGTGTATTGGCAGGAATGGATCAGAAATTAAGATTTTTCTAGTATTCCCAGAGACTGTAATCTGGATTTTGTTTGGAAATTTGGATTACACTAGTACTCGGGGAACTACTAGGGAACTATTATGGTAGGACGTCTACATCAATAAAAAGTTTCTTTTTAAGTACGGTTGGGAATGGGCATATCCAATGAGAATCAGGACCTTCCTTTCCATGATTGTAAGAATGAGCTTGGGCACTGCCCTCGGGATGAGAGCGGGATTGTACACGCGACAGCGGTCTTGTCACACAATTGCATTTCTCTGTCATTGGATAGCCTTGTTTAGAACCTCTAGGTTTTCAGGCTGGTAATGCGGCTTGCAGTACGCCCTCCTCTGGTGATCCTTACCAGTGTCATCATGTCTCATATGAAAGAAGCCAGTGAAACCGTGAATCCATTTAATGATCCTACACTCTTCACGTGTGACAAGACTCTGGGCAGATGCTGCTGATGTTACATTTGGCCTGTCCGCTTGGTACCCCTGACACTGCCCTTGCCCCTCTAGTCTCAAGGCCACGAAGGCAGTTGCAGAAAATGAACATGTCTCAGTCTGAACACCCTAGTTTGTGCGAGCCCCTTCTGACATTGGCTGGCTGGCGGGTATACTTTGGGACCAGCCCACGGCATTTTGAGGCTCTCTACGTAAAAAAGGAATTCCCCAGGAAACTTCAGTGTGTCACCCCCCCCCCTCAGCTGGAGTGCACATTAAAATCATGGCCCAAACGATAAGGTAATGGGACTACTATAACCTCCCTCTTGCTGGGCCCCGGCCTGTTCACAGCATCCTCGTAGATCAGGGTTACAGTTCATGGCAGCTGTGTGGGGCTTCACGTGTCCAGGAGTAGAGTACTCCAGGACTATCAAAGTGAAATTCCTGAAACATCGATTAGGAAAATTGCCAGCCATCCAGCACTTACCACCATGGCTACGGGGGCAAATGTCTCCAGATTTTCGAATGTGCAACAATGGAGTCAAGGACATGGCTCACCTGATATGCACATGCCCCAGGCTAACAAGGTAAAGATCGTGCCTGCCCAAGTATCACTTCAACCAGCAAGGGATCCCAACACGGAGGCAAGCTGTGATAGCCTGTTTTAAATCAGACGATCCACAGATGAACTGTAAACTAGTAAAATTCTTAGCACGGATAGATGAGAAGCTGGGAAACGTTGGTAATACCACAGGAAAATGTTAGAACATCATTCCATAGGAGGAAGAGCAAACACGATTAATGAACTGATGTGAATTTTTGCGTAAGCAGGTTGAAGAACTAACTGGCAAATGCTTTTAGAGTGCAAAACTAAAGGACTAGTGAACATTAGACCTAATCCCCCCTAATTTTGTAATCACCAAATACTCTTATCTGGTTTTAATTATTTGTTTTAGTTACTCACGAGCATTATTTGCACGCTTTTTTTATCTTTAATTTTATATCAGTTTGATTTAACTTTATACAATGAAGCCTTACTAACGTGTCCAGGAGAAGAGGCCTAGGTATTTTATTTTATTTTTTGCAGTTTTATATAGCGCGAACTTGACCCGAAGGTATTGGAGCGCTTTACATGAGCACCAGTTACATTACGTAAGGACACATTCATTTTGGTAGGCAAGGGGAAATTAAGGGGCATATTATCAAGGACGGCGTTAAAATTATCGCCGGTTTAGTGGCAGAAAACTGCCGCTAAAGCGGCGATAATGGGCTTGATAATATGCCCTGGAGAATTCCAATAGAAGACCATGTTCACACCAGAACATGGACTTCTAATGGAATTCTCCAGGGCATATTATCAAGCCCATTATCACCGCTTTAGCGGCAGGTTTCTGCCGCTAAACCGGCGATAATTTTAAGGCTGTCCATGATAATATGCCCCTCAGTTTGTTGCCCAGAACCACAGGATGCTCAGCCGACGCCGAGACTCGAACCTGGTTTCGCAGCTCCAAGGTCGACAGCTCTGGCTGTCACGTCACATCCATATGAGGCAAAGTCGTACTTGACATGGCCTGTTAGCACTCAGATGTACCCCTGAGTCCTGCTACTTACTGCATGCCGGAGTTTGCCAGAGATTTGCTGCTGTATTCCCCGACCGAGGGACAGACACTGAACCATCAGCACTGTGCACTCAAAGAACCACTTTGGGGCACTCTATAGCTGAGATCCACCCTACGTGTACTAAAATCACAGCCCTCCGAGCTCCTGTAGTAGTCTGTAGAAAGGTGGGTATGATGCACTTGTAATACTGCCAGGAAACATGACGTCACACAATGACGCACTAAGGAAAGGACAAAGGACTAGACTTTGCTGTATATCCGGCTCGTGAAGTTTCTCCAAGGGCTTCTGTGTGCTTGCCTCCTGTTAAGAAGTCTCAGAGACACAAAAGACTTCCTGCAAATCTGCTGGTGCTGCTCGACTCTGCTATCTGTGAGTCTTACCCTTGCCTGAGGTGCCTCCTTCCAATTGCAGGGCCTCAGAGGTGGGTGTTGCAGCTAAGCTCTGCAAGAACCGGCGCAAAGCATTGCAAAGCCGTGCAAAGTCTCTCAGAAATTACACCGGATGACGCAAAGCCTCGTCGAGTCCAGCCGCACGGCTGCAAGCCTCTCAGAACTAATGCCAGGCAACACGAAGCCTTGCCAAGTCCCGAGAAGAGCTGTCGGCCTCTCAGAACCGACGTCGGGTGATGTGAAGCCTCGTCAAGTCCTGCCGGGCGACGCAAAGCCTCACCACGCAGACCCCAGCACCGACGCCGGGCGGAGCAAAGCCTCACAAAGCAACACATCGCCTCCGGTGTATCACGCATCGTACCTGTGCACCAAGTTTTTCCACACATCACCCACATACCAGAATCGTCTTGGATTTCGATGCCTCACTTCCCCTACAGTCCGGATTTGACACATCACTTCTCCTGTGTGCAGCAGAACTGTCGCCTTGCCTCCCTAGGGACTCAGTAACTGATGCATCGCTGTGTTTTCCAATGCTTCCTTTCTCTGTGGCTGTTTGGCCTTGTGAACCTTGACGCATCTATAGGTACTTTGGTGTAAAATCATGTATCCATAGTTTTCTATGGGCCAACATGTTTGAAACCTTTTTAAAGTCATTTTCTTATTACATGTATGTTGGATCTTTGTTGTTTTGGTCTTGTTGAAATTTAGATAAAGCTACTTTACTTTTCCTCAACTGGTGTGGTGTCCTTTTGTGGTGTTATCACTTTATTACTGTGTGTTTTGAGTACAAATAATTTACACATTGCCGTTGAGATAAGTCTGTCTGATTGTGCCAAGATACCCAAGGGCTGAGCAGGGGTTATCTAATGTGTGTATCCCCTTACCCTGACTAGAAGCAAGGGTTCCTATTTGGACAAAGCTATCTACCTCTGGCAACTAGAGACCCCCATTTCTAACAGTCACTTTAACATTTGTTTTTTCAGTGAATTTAATTCTATTTTAACGTAAACTGCAATGGTATTACAATACCTAACTATAACGTTATTTTAAGCTTTGCTTTTTTCAGTGAATTTATGGATATATATATATATATATATTCGCTGAAAATAAACCAAAGGTTAAATGGACGTTATAGTTAAAAGAAAATTTCAGTTAAAATATACATTTTTAAACAAATAAAACCATTGAAATCCACCATTTATAATTATCTCAAGTAACTATATCTTGTGTCCTAAAGTAACTATAACTTGCGCCCTCTCCATGCACAGTTTTGTCATCAATGAAGTAATTTAAGATGTTGCAGTGATGTGATCAACGATGTCATAGAACATGTAATGAGTGATGTACTATGGTAGGTAATTTTACGTCCATGGCGAGGGCACGAGTTTGAGTTAATTTTAGGTATGAGATTTACTTACATGATCTTTGCCAACTATGCACCATATGCACTGATGGTGTTCTACTGTAAAGGTTGTTTGCCTTCTTCCTCTGGGAATCACACAGCCTTCTGTGCTCCTAGGAGAACTTCAATCCACTAAGGCAATTCTCAGTTCACCTCCTTCACACACACCTCCTCTGAAACGGCTCTCACACCACGTGTTGAAAGATGACCAGTCTCTCATCACTGACTAGTGAAACACAAGGATGCATCTTCTTGTCTGTGTTGGGTAGAACAGGCCCTGACATGTGTTAAATTCACAAGGGTCTCTGAACATTTACAATTGCTAACAAAAGTCTATTGTAATTGAGGCAAGCAAGATAGTAATTTGTTGTCCTACTGAAATGAGACATGTATAGATGGAGGAAATTAGTGCACAATCAAATGAGGGAAATAGCCATCATCAGGATGCACAGATCCCCCAAGACGCTAATCACAAGTAACTAGTCTCACATCATCATTTGGATTTTTTAAATAGTATCCAACCATGGAAGCCAGGAAAAAAATAAACAGGGGTTCATTCAAGCCAAAACCAAGTGAGCAGGAAGGTAAGGTGGGTGAATAGAAATGGTGGAAGAAGGTCTTTTTGTAAATAACTGAGTTTTTTCCCTGCTTACAACATATGCACATTTGGAGGTTCAAGAAGCAGGTCGAAACCACAGACACACTCTGAGATCTTAGTGAGAGCTTCTTATCAATAATGACGCCAAGACTTTTTTCAGAGGGTTTGGGGATACAAGGATTTCCCATTTCAGAAGGCCAAAAGGGATGATTCTAAATATGGGTTTTATGGTTCAGAATAGCAATCTTGTTTTTTTCCATGTTAAGTTTTTGAAAGTTTGTACTCATCCAATCCCATATAAAACACATGGTATTTTGCAAGTTTCTCAGAGAGACGAGGGAGTCATCCAATGTAAGGAGTAGCTGCGAGTCGTCTGCATATTTACAGATTTTACAGTTCATGTTTCCAAGGGCCTGACTAAGGGGTCTGATACAGATGTTAAACAGATGCGAAGATAAGGAAGAACGCTGTGGAACACCACAATCCAAATGAACCCTAGTGGCCTTATAAGGGCCTAAGCACACCGACTGTGCTCGGTTCTCCCAAAACAATTTCAGTCAATCAACAGCTGGGCCTTGAAGCGCTGCTTCCTCCACACGGTCGACCAACAGATTATGGGCAACTACGCCAATAGCCGCTGAGAAGTCTTAACAAAGTCAAGGCAGACATCAGGCCTTCAACAAAGTCCTTTCGCATGGCATTCGTGACAGACAAAATACAATTGTCTGAACAATTTTCTAAAAGACACAAATGGACCTACATGAACAAAACTATTTGTACACTCCTCATGAAGCAACTGATGTAACTTTAGAGTGGCAGCACACCATAGGAAATAACACACTTATAAAAAGCTTGATATGGCCATTTAAGATTTGTGGCTATCATCACATGCAATTAATAAACAAGCATAGGCAATGCCAGTAGATGTCACTTTTATAGCAGAGTGCCGACCTATTGTCTTTGACAACGGATGGTTAATTGCGCAATGAGAGTACAAGCGCAGTACCCGTCATGACATAATGGGTCTAAACTTGAATGGCGTGGCGTGCAAAGAAACAATGGATTTAACCCAGATCTGTGACTGGGAGTGAATGTTTGATTTGTTCAGCATTCCATCCATCATCTGTTCTTTTTGCATTTGTCGCCCCAAGTGGGAAGGGTATCCCCAGACGTGGATCCGTGCTCCATATGCCGTGAGATTCAAGCTAGCCTGGCTGATGAGGGGTGATACCCTGAAACCTGTCCCAGGATGCTTGTTTCTGGTCCAGGGAGGACCTGGCCTGGCAGTGTGGGCTGGATTGTTCTCATGGGGAGCAAGGTCAAGACTGATGTACATATGGCTAGGTCTAAACTGGAATGGCGTGGAAAAAAATGATGGATTTAACCCAGATCTGTAACTGGGGGTGAATTTTTTTTGATTTGTTCAGCGTTCCGGTAATCGTATGTTATTTTTTGGATATTTTCACGTGGGCATCAGGAGATTTATTCATTCTGTTTTCCACAACATAGCAGTTTCTCACTCCTTGGAAACCATAGCATTGCTACCCCTAACTCTTGAGTATTGCAGTGTCAAAAGCAAGATTATAATTCCATGCATGCAGCATAATAAATGACCTGCAACTCTTATGTGGGCAACATTATTTTGCATACAGGCAATGCAGGTGTCAGCGGTGAATTCAACGAATAGCTGACATCCATTCTGATAAAGTCAAAGCTGTCCTGTTGTGGTTTAAAGCAGGCGTCTCCAATGTGTAGCCCTTGAGCTACTGGTAGTTTTCCAGAAACCTGTTAGTAGCTCTGCTCTATTTACCACATTTAATCAAATTAGAAGCTTTTGCTTGGTTGAATGAATATATGTTTACCAAAATTGAAAAGCGCACATTTGAAACAAAATTGTGTGCATTTTTAGAATTCATAAACCTACGTTTGGGAAAAAAATGGTTAATTTTCCCAAAATATGTCTCAAGCGGGTAATATCAAATGATAATGGGGAGAATATTACTAATATTATTAACTTGGTGCTAGAAGCACTTCAGCTGTTGCTTTTATTGTTTTACCCATGTAGAGGCATTCCACATTGACAAAGCATTTTTTACATTACGGCTGGCAACCGTCCCTGAAGCACGGAGGTGATCACTTCTAGCAGTCTTGCATTTTATGGCCACTAATATAATCTTGTCAAATGTAGTTACTACTACATCTCTAAAAACTTTAGTAGCTCAGGAGGATTTCCAATGAAAACAAGTAGCTCTTACTATAGGAAAGGTTGGAGACCCCTGGTCTAAAGCAATATTTAAACTGTTTAAGGCTCATTAAATTTAAATGAGTCATCACCCTTTTCTTTTTGGCAGCACGCTCCTGGCAAGTCGGCAGCAAACCAAGGCCTGTCTATACAATTACTCAGAACTCCAACCGTCCCTTGAGTTATTCAAGAGCAAAAGAGCACCATGTGTCATCTCAGCTGTCCCAAGTAATGAAGTCTGATGGCCTTTGGACTCCAAGGTGCACCTGCTGGAGACACTTGACCTTTAGGACTGCCCTGTAAATTCCTCTTGCAAAGCAGAAAGAAAAATATTCACCACAAGCAAAATTTCTCTCACATACCTATATATGGAGGATGGGTGGAGAACCCTGAACTCCAAAGAGGTCAAGTCCTACCAGTTGATCACATATAAGGCCCCCTTGCGTTTAGGTGTTGCAATTAAGATGGCCAAAGCATACTATGTGACCTGTTTAGCAGTATGATAGAGACCTCTCACTCAGAGAAATAAAATAATCCCAGCAGTTAAATTTATGTCATCTAAACAACCCTTCAATCTATAAAATATGTATTTCCAAACAATGTTTTCAGTCCTGCAATGTGCTTTTATGTGACGTTTCAATACTTAGCACACTTCATGATTTGATCACCTTATGATAAAAGTTGCATTTGAGAAAATGTTGATAATTCTCTCTTTAAGTTTGAAGCTGTTTCAAGTGATAAGATTAGCAGATATGACAATAGTTTGTGCAGACGGAGATAATTCAGACAATGGGAGCTTGGGGTCTCTGCAGATTTAGTGAAGATTTAAGCCAGTGGTCGTTGCTAATGTGCAGAGGACCGAATGTGTGTGTGAAGTGAATACAGAAGGGTAGAAGGTGAGGTATGGGTCTGTGAGGATGGTTAGCCGGAGACAGAAATCATGCCAGGGATCTCTGTACAAAGGGATCTACATATGGAATCATCTCTACAGAAAGAACAGGGAGTGTGTCAGGAGGTTCACAATACAGATTGTGCCTCAGGAAACTTTCCAAAGTGAGAACCGGTAGTGAAGGTGTGCCAGGTAGTCTGACCACATTGGTCACACTGACTACAAGTGATTTGTGATACACACAAAAGGTGATGGGAGGAATGCTTCCAATAAGTCTAATGACTGGCAGTTACTCAGGGACGCATTCCAACCATTATTCTTTTGCCACCGTGGGACCTTAGTTTGGACCCAGCAATATGTAAATAAGTCTTGACCCGGCTCCAATACGAACAGCTCAGCCTGAACTGCCAGGCCAGATCCTCCCTGAACCGGAAGATATGCAACCCAAATCAGTTTTTTTATTTACATAACTTCTGCGTCCTCCATTACATGTATTGATTTCAAGTTGCCAGTCCAGCTTTTTGTATTGTGTTTGAAAAGAGTCAAGAAAACCATCATCTCAATGCCACCAAACCCTGGATTAGGGCTCTTCAGTCGGGTGTAGCATGCTTCGAGTGGCACAGGGATCCACAAGCTGAGGTGGCATGGGTGTGAAAAATAACATATGGTTGGAATTCTACTCCGAGCGACTGGCAGTGGTTAGAAAAACTAAAAGCATTCATCCCATCACATTTTGTATGTTTGATGTACCACCTTTGGTGGCAGGGAGATGGCCAGAACATGGACCCTGTGCTAACTGTTCCCACTAGCACCCAGCTATAACTGAATTACAAATTCCAGTTTTTTTTACTTGTAAATGTTAGTGTTTATCACATTCAATGCCTAAATATAGTGTCACTTTAACCTTTGTTTTTTCAGTTAATTTAATTCTATTTTAATATAAACTGAGATGGTATTACAATACCTAACTATAACGTTATTTTAAGTATTGCTTTATTCAGTGAATTTCAGGTTTTTTTAACATAGGCCCAGATTTTATAACTACACCTATCTAGAACGTTAGTTCAACATTTTTTTTCAGTGAATATATGGATGGATATATATATATATTCGCTGAAAAAAACAAAGCTTAAATGGACGTTATAGTTAGGAGAAAATGTCAGTTAAAACATACAGTTTTAAACAAATAAAACCACTGAAATTCACCATTTATAATTATCTCATAGTACTATATCTTGTGTCCTAAAGTAACTAGAATATACGCCCTCTCCATGCACAGTGTTGTCATCAATGAAGTAATTTAAGATGTTGCATTGATGTTATCAACAATGTCATAGAACATGTAATGAGTGATGTACTATGGGAGGTAATTTTAAGTGCATGGTGAGGGCACGAGTTACAGTTAATTTCGGGTACGAGAGATACTTACATGATCTTTGTCAACTATGTAACCTATGCACTGATGGTGTTCTGCTGCAAAGGTTGCTTGCCTTCTTGCTCTGGGAATCACAAAGCCTTCTGTGCTCCTAGGAGAACTTCAATCCACTAGGGCAATTCTCAGTTCACCCCCTTCACACACACCTCCTCTGACACAGCTCTCACAACAGTCTTTCATCACTGACTAGGTCATATCACATGCGGAAACACAAGGATGTACCTTCTTGTCTGTGCTGGGTAGAACGGGTCCTTGGGGGTGTTCAATTCACAAGGGTCTCTGAACATATACAGTTGCTAACAAAAGTCTGTTTTAATAGAGGCAAGCCAGATAGTAATTTGCTGTCCTCCTGAAACGGGACATATATAGATGGAGGAAATCAGTGCACAATCAAATGAGGGAAATAACCAACATCAGGATGCACAGATTCCCCAAGAAGCTAATCACAAGTAACTAGTTTCATATTCCTCATTTGGCTTTTTTCAACAGTATCTAAACAGGGAAGCCAGAAGAAAAGAAAGAAGGGTTCATTCAAGCCAAAACCAAGTGAGCAGGAAGGTTAGGTGGGGGAATAGAAATGGTGGAAGAAGGTCTTCTTGTAAAAAACTGAGCTTTTTCCCTGCTTGCAGCATATGCCCATTACAACAAAGAAAATTTCTCCTAAATAAGCCGGTAATTCCATATCCAGTCTGCCGAAATGTAATTACCTAGGATAACCAGCTTTTACAAATACCTATCACCCCAGTACAGATACCTCCAGAATGTAACTAATTTATTTGTAATATGTGTTAATTTTCAATCTAAAAAAACATCTGGCCTTAATGAATGTGTAAGATACATGGTCTCAAATATCAGCTGTGCTTACAAGGTAACAGGTGTACACAAGACAGTGGACCGTATGACTGTAGGGTTCTGATGGATAATGAAAATCCATCCAATTTGTAGAAGCTTTTTAAAACATAGATATCTTTGTGAAATTCAAAAAGTCTGACCTATTTACTTAACCATAGGTGCATGTCTTTTCGGTTCTACGGTTGCCAGACCAGTTAAAGGATATGTGGTATCTAGAATGTAGGAGCTGATTTAATGTAGAATATGGAAGGTAGAATGTGTTGAGGGTGTGGAGAGAACATTGACAGCAGTTAATACTGATCTCCTGGGCCCTTCACACTGCTTGCTTAGTGTCCTTTACTTATATTAATAAATATAAGTTACAAACAACTTCATTGAATGGCCATCATGACTTCACTACTTAGTGACGGGTGGGGAGTTGGACCGTTGGATTTTTGAACTAATTCCTTCTGGATTTTGTCATAAGGTACTATGTTGTCTGTCTTTGAGGGCCCAGGGATCGTTTGTATATATTTTTTTAAACTAATTTGAAAGGGTTAATGTTTCACTCAGTCCCACGCTCTTCAACATCTACATGGCCCACCTCGCCGCTATCATTAGACAGCATGGGCTCAGCATTGTATCCTACGCCGACGACACCAAGCTCATCCTCTCACTCACAAAGTATCCCGAAGACACCAGACTCTCCTTCCAGGAAGGAATGAAGAACTTGAACACAAGTTGGTCGCACACTGCTCGTCACACCAGCAAGTTGCCCCAAAGGACTGTGGTGAATGTAGTGGCGACCCCGTTACACTGTCCTGCTCCCTGCTGACGAGAGGCAACTACCTCGAAACACGTGTCCAGGGATGGCTAAATGCAACACATACTGTTTTCTTTTTACACATCGTGGCATAGGCGTACCCGCCGTCGCCACTACATTCACCACAGTTCTTTGGGGCAACTTGCTGGTGTGACGAGCAGTGTGCGACCAACTTGTGTTCAAATTATTACGGCTCCCGTGAGCTAACAGGCTGACGAGCCCTGGTTCTGCACCTGCGCGCCATGAGAGGTATTTGACCTGTTTTAATTACATTTTGGCAGTCCACTCGGCACCCCGTTACACTGTCCTGCTCCCTGCTGACGAGAGGCAACTACCTCGAAACACGTGTCCAGGGATGGCTAAATGCAACACATACTGTTTTCTTTTTACACATCGTGGCATAGGCGTACCCGCCGTCGCCACTACATTCACCACAGTCCTTTGGGGCAACTTGCTGGTGTGACGAGCAGTGTGCGACCAACTTGTGTTCAAATTATTACGGCTCCCGTGAGCTAACGGGCTGACGAGCCCTGGTTCTGCACCTGCGCGCCATGAGAGGTATTTGACCTGTTTTAATTACATTTTGGCAGTCCACTCGGCACCCCGTTACACTGTCCTGCTCCCTGCTGACGAGAGGCAACTACCTCGAAACACGTGTCCAGGGATGGCTAAATGCAACACATACTGTTTTCTTTTTACACATCGTGGCATAGGCGTACCCGCCGTCGCCACTACATTCACCACAGTCCTTTGGGGAAACTTGCTGGTGTGACGAGCAGTGTGCGACCAACTTGTGTTCAAATTATTACGGCTCCCGTGAGCTAACGGGCTGACGAGCCCTGGTTCTGCACCAGCGCGCCATGAGAGGTATTTGACCTGTTTTAATTACATTTTGGCAGTCCACTCGGCACCCCGTTACACTGTCCTGCTCCCTGCTGACGAGAGGCAACTACCTCGAAACACGTGTCCTGGGATGGCTAAATGCAACACATACTGTTTTCTTTTTACACATCGTGGCATAGGCGTACCCGCCGTCGCCACTACATTCACCACAGTCCTTTGGGGCAACTTGCTGGTGTGACGAGCAGTGTGCGACCAACTTGTGTTCAAATTATTACGGCTCCCGTGAGCTAACGGGCTGACGAGCCCTGGTTCTGCACCTGCGCGCCATGAGAGGTATTTGACCTGTTTTAATTACATTTTGGCAGTCCACTCGGCACCCCGTTACACTGTCCTGCTCCCTGCTGACGAGAGGCAACTACCTCGAAACACGTGTCCAGGGATAGCTAAATGCAACACATACTGTTTTCTTTTTACACATCGTGGCATAGGCGTACCCGCCGTCGCCACTACATTCACCACAGTCCTTTGGGGCAACTTGCTGGTGTGACGAGCAGTGTGCGACCAACTTGTGTTCAAATTATTACGGCTCCCGTGAGCTAACGGGCTGACGAGCCCTGGTTCTGCACCTGCGCGCCATGAGAGGTATTTGACCTGTTTTAATTACATTTTGGCAGTCCACTCGGCACCCCGTTACACTGTCCTGCTCCCTGCTGACGAGAGGCAACTACCTCGAAACACGTGTCCAGGGATGGCTAAATGCAACACATACTGTTTTCTTTTTACACATCGTGGCATAGGCGTACCCGCCGTCGCCACTACATTCACCACAGTCCTTTGGGGCAACTTGCTGGTGTGACGAGCAGTGTGCGACCAACTTGTGTTTAAATTATTACGGCTCCCGTGAGCTAACGGGCTGACGAGCCCTGGTTCTGCACCTGCGCGCCATGAGAGGTATTTGACCTGTTTTAATTACATTTTGGCAGTCCACTCGGCACCCCGTTACACTGTCCTGCTCCCTGCTGACGAGAGGCAACTACCTCGAAACACGTGTCCAGGGATGGCTAAATGCAACACATACTGTTTTCTTTTTACACATCGTGGCATAGGCGTACCCGCCGTCGCCACTACATTCACCACAGTCCTTTGGGGCAACTTGCTGGTGTGACGAGCAGTGTGCGACCAACTTGTGTTCAAATTATTACGGCTCCCGTGAGCTAACGGGCTGACGAGCCCTGGTTCTGCACCTGCGCGCCATGAGAGGTATTTGACCTGTTTTAATTACATTTTGGCAGTCCACTCGGCACCCCGTTACACTGTCCTGCTCCCTGCTGACGAGAGGCAACTACCTCGAAACACGTGTCCAGGGATGGCTAAATGCAACACATACTGTTTTCTTTTTACACATTGTGGCATAGGCGTACCCGCAGTCGCCACTACATTCACCACAGTCCTTTGGGGCAACTTGCTGGTGTGACGAGCAGTGTGCGACCAACTTGTGTTCAAATTATTACGGCTCCCGTGAGCTAACGGGCTGACGAGCCCTGGTTCTGCACCTGCGCGCCATGAGAGGTATTTGACCTGTTTTAATTACATTTTGGCAGTCCACTCGGCACCCCGTTACACTGTCCTGCTCCCTGCTGACGAGAGGCAACTACCTCGAAACACGTGTCCAGGGATGGCTAAATGCAACACATACTGTTTTCTTTTTACACATCGTGGCATAGGCGTACCCGCCGTCGCCACTACATTCACCACAGTCCTTTGGGGCAACTTGCTGGTGTGACGAGCAGTGTGCGACCAACTTGTGTTCAAAATATTACGGCTCCCATGAGCTAACGGGCTGACGAGCCCTGGTTCTGCACCTGCGCGCCATGAGAGGTATTTGACCTGTTTTAATTACATTTTGGCAGTCCACTCGGCACCCCGTTACACTGTCCTGCTCCCTGCTGACGAGAGGCAACTACCTCGAAACACGTGTCCAGGGATGGCTAAATGCAACACATACTGTTTTCTTTTTACACATCGTGGCATAGGCGTACCCGCCGTCGCCACTACGTTCACCACAGTCCTTTGGGGCAACTTGCTGGTGTGACGAGCAGTGTGCGACCAACTTGTGTTCAAATTATTACGGCTCCCGTGAGCTAACGGGCTGACGAGCCCTGGTTCTGCACCTGCGCGCCATGAGAGGTATTTGACCTGTTTTAATTACATTTTGGCAGTCCACTCGGCACCCCGTTACACTGTCCTGCTCCCTGCTGACGAGAGGCAACTACCTCGAAACACGTGTCCAGGGATGGCTAAATGCAACACATACTGTTTTCTTTTTACACATCGTGGCATAGGCGTACCCGCAGTCGCCACTACATTCACCACAGTCCTTTGGGGCAACTTGCTGGTGTGACGAGCAGTGTGCGACCAACTTGTGTTCAAATTATTACGGCTCCCGTGAGCTAACAGGCTGACGAGCCCTGGTTCTGCACCTGCGCGCCATGAGAGGTATTTGACCTGTTTTAATTACATTTTGGCAGTCCACTCGGCACCCCGTTACACTGTCCTGCTCCCTGCTGACGAGAGGCAACTACCTCGAAACACATGTCCAGGGATGGCTAAATGCAACACATACTGTTTTCTTTTTACACATCGTGGCATAGGCGTACCCGCCGTCGCCAATACATTCACCACAGTCCTTTGGGGCAACTTGCTGGTGTGACGAGCAGTGTGCGACCAACTTGTGTTCAAAGGAATGAAGAACATGGCAGCCTGGATGAAAGACAGCTGTTTGAATCTCAACTCAGAGAAGACCGAGGTCCTCATCCTCAGACCCTGCACCTCCGCTTGGGACAACACCTGGTGTCTCTCTGCCCTCGGAAACCCTCCCACTCCTACAGACCATGCACGAAACCTCAGCATCATCCTCGACTCCTCCCTCTCCATGAACCGCCAGATCAACACCGTCGCTTCCACCAGTTTCAACTGCCTGCGCATCCTATGCAAGACCTTCAAATGGATCCCCCAACTGCAGAAGGACCGTCACCCATGCGCTCATAACCAGCAGACTGGACTATGGCAATGCACTATATGCCGGAATCAACAGAACTCTACTACACAAACTCCAAACCATCCAGAACGCCGCAGCCAGACTCATCCTCGGGACACTGTGTCACGAACACATGACCCAACAACTACAAGAACTCCACTGGCTCCCCGTCGAGAAGAGGGTCACCTTCAAGCTTCTCACCCACGCCTACAAATCCCTCAACAACATCGGACCCGAATATTAACGAGAGAGTATCCTTCCACGTACCCAAGAGGAACCTCCGCTCTGCTGACCTCGCCCTGGCAGAGGTCCCCCCACATCCGCAGAAGCAGAACAGGTGGGTGAGCCTTCTCCTAATATCGCAGCCAAGACCTGGAACAAGCTCCCCATGAACATCAGACGCTCCCCGACCCTGCACATGTTCAGGAAGGACCTCAAGACCTGGCTCTTTGGCAGATCTGGAGCTGCTCCTCCCCCCCCCCCCCAGCATCTTGAGACCCTCACGGGTGAGTAGCATGCTCTATAAACCCCTGATTGATTGATTGATTGTCCTGCTTCCGCGATTTTTAGCATTTTGGGGCATTCTGCAGGGATTGGTTATGTACGATGAAGAACCATTCAGGCTGGGCATTATTTGAAGGCAGAAGCGTATGAAGAAGGTGCAAGAGAGAACCAGCTTGTGTAGCCTGGAGGGTGCCCATTGTTTGTTCTCGAGAGTTTGAAGGCTCACATGCATTGACTAGAAGTCTGCGAGTGAGGATCGGCTTGCGCTAGTTGATGCTGTCGCAGAAATGAACGGCCTGCGCTCACGTTTGTGAAGTGCGTGTCCTCATCAGCATATCGAGTGAAAGCGGCTACTTGAATGTAACTGAGGGGTTAGTTTCAAACAAGGGAAATTGAGGAGACTTACCCATTGCACTGCTTGCTCTGAAGTTTGCCTGTCATCTTAAATAAAGGATTTCCTTCTCCTGGCTATTGGTGTCAGCGACTGATACAGTTACTCATCATTTTCTGCAGAATCCTGCCGTGATGACAGTGATTAGCACACTTGATTAGCAAACCAACACCAACTTGCACATTGTTTTTCCCCTTTCATTGAATATTGTATCCTGCACCATTTTTGCCAATATTCTGTTCGTGCTGTGAGTGATTGGCACCCTTTGTTTGCAAATGAATATCTATTTGTATGCTTTGTCATTGTTGTCTTCTGCATACTGAGCGTTTAAACAGTGATTTGCAAACTTATGGAGCAAATCATTTCACATTTGCCTTATTTTCAGTGCTTTAGTTTTTTTTTCGTTCTCTTCTCTACTGTCTGTGGAAAGTGCATATTGCCATACACTTAGTGTATAGCTGGGTTGTTTCATATTTGATTCATTATGACCTCTTAGTCCTTTTCTATATGAACCTGGTGAGCCACCGGTAAAATTGTGTTTCTGGTTTAGATAATTTAACACATATTTGGGTACTATTGATGAGCTGAAATTCAAAGCAGATAGAAAAAATGGATTTACTGTGGTATTATGTGGGAATTGAGGGTCAGAATGTGTTTTACTACTTGCATGAATACCCTTGTCTTGATAGAGAGGATATGGATGAGTTTCAAATAGTGGTAAAACAACTAAGCACTTATTTTGAAGGGAGTGTAAATCTGGCAGTTTACAGATGTAAATTATTTTAGAAGTCTACTAAACAAAGGAGCAGATTTTGTTTGGACATCAGTCTGTCAGGAGAATGTTAAGTTAATTTATCAAAAGTATAGTGGCAGCTCCAGCACTCCAAGCTTATGTTGGGAGTTTTAACAGGGTGGTTATGAAGCATTCACGCACGCCATCATATCATCCCAAAGCAAATGGCAAAGTAGAGAGGTTCAACAGGGTGTTGGTGGAGTGTATTCAGAGTTCTATTAAGGCTAAAACTGATTGTGAGGTTGCCATCGTGATTTAGTTTCGGCAGAGGCGGCTCCTCCATGTGGGCGGAGGAGCATAGCCTCACTCCTTTCTCGTAGTGCGCGATATGTAAAATGGTATAAATACCATTTTATGTTTCTGCTTCTTGCACTGTGAGAAAGCAGAAGAAGGGTTTGGTTGGCTGGGCGGTCCTGCTCGGGGGCAGGGGAGGAGTGGCTAGCCCAATGTTGTGGGCGCAGACTGTTTGGTCGGCCTCAGGCTCGACCAAACAAGTCATGCACACTCTCCCTTTTTTCCATGTAAGATGCATGCAGCCTACATGGAGAAAACGGCCTCACCATAGACGCCGGTGTGGTTGGTGTCCCAGACAATGTGATTGGCTTAGAGGAGAGAGGCTGTCTGTGTCTGCTTCCTGCGAGGACGACGCAACTCGGGACCGGACCGGCGAAGGTACATTTTTATTTATTTTTTCTTTAAGATTAAACCCCGTGCGAACCCATCCTGCACGACACTTGCACCCCCCCCCCCCCACCCGTGAGTCATGTCAGCCGTGACTGAGTTTGAGCCTACAGGACTACTCCACACTGTGTTACTTTTATAGTATAGTTTGAGTTGATGAAAGGCAGGAAAGTTTTTTCTGCATCGAATCCTTTTTGGAAGATCAAAATGTTTGGTGAAAAATGTGATGTGTTGAACAAAACTCACAAGGCTAAAAGTTCGAGTGAAAAATGTGATTGTGAGAAGTGTAAGAAAATGATATCTTGAGGAAGAGGCAGAATGTCACCTTTCAGGTGGAAGGTTATGTTCCTATTCAAAACCTGTTGTTGTTGGAAAAAGGGAAGTCAAAATATCAAGAACCCTACCTGCACAATTGACATAAAAGTTCAGGCTTCAAAAATTACCAATAGGCAGTGGTGGACAGGTCTCTCCTTGCAAAAGTTGATAAAATTGTACATGAAACAGATAAATAAAAGAAAAATCAGAATGAAGTTGTGTTACGGAGATGTAGAAGAACCTGAACAATGACTAACAAGTTATATGATTAGATTCCTGTCACTTTATTACTAGTTTTTCAAGTATTGTATATAGTTCCTTATTTGTTTTTGTGTATACTGTTGGATATAAGTTTTGCTGTTTATGCTTATTCATTGTATAAGGTAGATATGTGGTATCTAGAATGTAGGAGCTGATGTAATGTAGAATGTGGAAAGGACCATGTGATGAGGGTGTAAGGAGAACATTGATGGCAGTTAGTGCTGATCTCCTTAGCCCTTCATACTGCTTACTTATTGTCCTTTACTTATATTAATAAATATAAGTTACAAACTACTTCATTGCATGGACATCGTGACTTCACAAGATATCAAGAACAATGATGAGCAGAAAACTGAATTTTCATCTCTGAAGTCTAATTACATATCCATCACTTGATATCTCATAATTCTATTTTAACTTTCCAACAATTACTCGAGAATTAATCCTATCTGATTCCTGTCTCCAACAATACAACCAATTAGTTCCTATACTCCGAAACTATTTATTAAACAATAACTTAACCCTTGATGTTGCACCCTTTATTCCTCTGACACCTCTGTATGATTTTTCCAGTCTCTCTCTTCCCCCTTACTATAAGAAATAAGTCACCTACTGAATTATTATGGGAAAGTGATTTATCTCAATCTTTGTCGATCCAATAATAGGACTTTTTATGGAGTAAAATATTTAAAACCTCTAAAGCTGCAAATATAACTCAGTCTTTATTTGTATCTACAATAGAGCTGTAATTACTCCTTATTTGCATAAAATTGACTCTTCTGTTTCCCCCTCCTATTGGTCATGTACATCGGATGGTTCTTTGACTCACATTCTCTTTTATTGTTCTAAAGTTAATCGATTCTGGAAAGCTATCTGGGTAAAATGTTTATTGATCTTCTCATGTACTGTTCCATTTTCTATTCAAAATGGTTTTTCTTGGTACCTTACCTGCTGACTTTGATCATTTATCTCCAAAACCTGTTTTATTTGATCAATTTATTGCTCTTGCATTTGAAATTATTTTATCATGTTGGAAAGATAATTCTAAGTTATCTACTATGACTTGGTGGAACCTTATTTGTGATGAACATAGAATATCAAGTGTTCTTCTTCTTCTTTATCTTGGAAAATCAAATCTGATCTACTCTGGCTACCCTTAACTACCTTCCTAGCTTCACACTCTTCCTTCTCTTAACAACTTGTTATCTCTCTCTTTTTATTTTACTCTTGCTCTCTCTTCCCTTCTTTTTATTTTTATTTCTCTTCTTCCTTTTCTTTTTGAAAAAAAAGAAATATGTTTTATGAATTGTATAGCTTTGCTTCTTTCATGTTCATTCTGTTTTATTTCTATACCTAGATCTAATATTCCGTTATTGTTTTAATCTTTCTGGTTCAATGGATTCCTTTAATGATATACATTGTTAATAAGGTATATTTTCCTCATATCTTTGTAATTCTTCCTATTCTTTTATCTTCAATAAAATTACTAAACTAAAAAAAAAAGTCCAATTACATTGATTTTTACAGCTGAGCGCAGCTGGTTTCTTATTATTTTTTGTCCGTGCATGCAGCTGTCCCACAACTTGACATCACACATGCCCATTTGGAGATTATGACAAATCAGATTTTTTAATTTCAATGCATAAAGGCTTCAATTGTTGTCGTCCCTTGTACAAAAGGTAGTAGCAACAGGTAGTTAAAACGCAAATTCAATACCATTTGATTAGGAGTGGCACTTTATCAATATTTATCTGAATGCAAGTTCACTGTTTGTTTTTCACAGGTGGCCTTTGGATATCCAGATCACACTATTGCAAGAGAGTCAACGGAATTAATTTGCAAATAAGTACAGGAAACGCTATGAAACAAAACAAATTGTCTCATTGGATACAATGAATGTGGTCTTGGGAGCAGTTTATTCTTAAAAAATAATAACTTATTGAGAATGTGTTTTCAGTGTATTCTCTTCATGCATGCATACTGTAAGTTAAGTATAATGTTTTAGAAGATGTCTGTGTTTGTTTTTGACATTTGAGCTGCATTTTCCTACGAAAAGCTTTTGTTTCAATGTTGGTTACATTTCATATTCCATGCACGTGTTCAATGTGTCTTCTTCCTTCAGCCTTTGTCTTTTTGAAAACCCTACAACTGCTTTCTGTTGCTGACAATTTGTCGACAAGCGAATCATGCTATGTGTATGAAGAACACTAACCCCAAGATGGCAGTGTTCTAAAATGCTTTCCGATTTTTGGTTAGAACATGGTAGAAATTCGAGTTTAGTATGCCTGAACTCAGAATGATAACATACATCTTTTA
Organism: Triturus cristatus; assembly: GCF_964204655.1. Taxonomy (NCBI): domain Eukaryota; kingdom Metazoa; phylum Chordata; class Amphibia; order Caudata; family Salamandridae; genus Triturus; species Triturus cristatus. The sequence continues at coordinate 797,758,939 of NC_140586.1, forward strand.
GTGAAGGTGGTTTTAACATTCTGTGTTTGAAAATACCACTTTTAGAAAGTAGGTATTTTCTTGCCTAACCTTTCAAGCCTGCCTCTGCTAGGCTGTGTATTCCTTTGTCTGGTGTTTGAGTGACATGGCTGGGGAATTCCCGGAGACAGGGTGAGGTGTCCCAGTGGTGAATAGAGAGATCTGCATCCAGATGGGTGGGAGGAGTTGCACCTGGGACTTGAATAGGGCTGTGCCTGCCTTCCACAATGCTGGCTCTACCTCCTGGGGAGAGGCTTATGTCTCTGCCTTGCACAGTGAATGAAGAGAAGGAACCCTGTCAACAAAGTGCTCCAGGGCTGTACTTGCCTTCCACAATGCTGGCTCCACCTCCTGTGGGGCGCCTGATGTTTTGCCCTGCACTGTGAAATGAAAGGAGAAGTCTGGTAAACAGAGTGCTCAGGAACTGGTTTGGACTGGACAAAGGCCCCTCTCCCCTCAGAGAATAATGGATTTTGGGGTATAAGTAGTGGGACCCTGATCCCAAGAATTTAGATCCCTTTTGGAACAAGAAGAAACCTTTACTGGGGAGCGGAACCTGAAGAAACTGAGGAGAGACTATCCCTAAGCTGAAGTGCTGCTTGGGGGATTGGCCTGCAGTGGTTTGCCTGACTGCCAAAGGAAGGAGAAGAGACTTTGTGTGCTTATTTCAACTTGTAAGGATCTCCAAGGGCTTGGAACAGAGCTTGCCTCCTGCTGAAGTCTCAGGGACAACAGACTTCAACCCCCAGCATTCTTTGGAAGTGCCTGCTGCTGTTTTGGGCCTTCTGAGGGACTGCGTGCCGCAAGGAGCTGGAAGCGCGACTCAACGAAGCCAAAGCGTGTCGCCGTCGCTGCTGCTGCCGTCGCACTTCTGAACAAGGGTGTCGCCGCTGGAGTTGTAGCACTGCCCCGCATCGAGAGAAGCGTCTCGCAACGAAGAGGAAGTGTGTCGCCGTCACTGCTGCCTGCTGTCGCACTTCTGAACAAGGGTGTGGCCGCTGAAGTTGTCGCACTGCACCACATCGAGAGAAGGGTCTCGCAACGAGGAAGAAGCGTGTCGCTGTTGCTGCCATCGCACTTCTGAACAAGGGTGTCGCCGTCGGAACTGTCGCATTGCACCGCATCGGAGAAAGCGCCTCGCATCCCCGAGAAGCGCGCCGCCGTCGGAGATGCTGCCGTTGCATTTCTGAACAAGGATGTTGCCGCTGTAGTTGTCGCATCATGCGGAAGCTTCACGCACCGTGGGAGAAGAGTGTCGCAAGTTGAGCTGTTGCTGTCGCACTTCTGAACAAGGGTGTCGCCGCTGCAGTCCACGCATCGAACCATGAACTTCTCGAAACCCCGGAGAAGCGTGCCGCATCTGGAAGATCTTCACGTCTTTATTTCTTTGCACCAGAACTTTGCCGCATTTCCATCGCTGCGACATTGCTTGTCGTGGAAGCGCAACGCATCGTAAGGTACATTGACGCAAAGTGTCGCATCTTAAGGACTGGACTGAACTAAGCTAAAAACTACCATCTTAAAGTAATAGTATTGTGTATTTTTGTCGTTTATGGTCTTGTGGTAAATCTATATAAAGTATCCCTATTTTTTATATAAAACCTGTGTGGTGTCCATTTGTAGTGTTGTCACTGGATTACTGTATGTGGTCACAAATGCTTTACACACTGCCTCTGAGAAAAGCCTGTCTGCTCGTGCCAAGCTACCAAGGGGATGAGCAGGGGTTATTTTGGGAGTGTACCCCCTTACCCTGACTAGAAGCAAGGGTCCCTACTTGTCACAAGTACCTGCTTGTGCCAACTAGAGATCCCCAAATCTAACAATAGTTATGATAAAAAGATGAACTTATTTATGCCGTCACTTATATACATGTTAAAAACATAGAATAATGTAACTCTCTGTAATATGTACATTTGTTAAGCAGAACTAATGAATATCTATATATAACATAATTATTCAACATGTTTATACAAAGCAAAATATATATATATATAGGTACATATCTATAGTATAAATAAATGGAGAGATATGCTGTATATTTCTAACTCTGTGTATGGTAGTTATGTGGGGAAGAGCCAATTCTTGAGTAGTTTTCTGAAGATAAGTTGGTTATCCGTGGACCTTATGCTGGGGGTAAAGAGTTCCATAGTTTGTCTGCTTGAACAGAGAATGATGTGCCACCCATTGTTTTTTTCTTGTATCTTGGGATTTTGAGGCGAAGTGCCACTCTAGAGCGGAGGTTCCTTTGTTGAATGTGTTTAGTGATTTTATTCCTGATGAAGAGTGGTCCTTTCCATGTATCACTTTGCAGGTGATATATAGCAGCTTGAACATGGATCTTCTGGCAACCGGTAACCAATGCAGGGCTTTTAAGGCTGAGGAGATGTGGTGTTGCAATTTTATATGTAAGAGTAGTCTGGCAGCCAAGTTCTGAATCCGTTGTAGTCTTTTCATGGTCATTAAAGGTGATCCGTGGTATAGGCTATTGGCGTAATTGAGTCTGGACAAAACAAGGGAGATGTTAGCCTGGACCTTGTGTGGGAATACCAAATTGGGGAAGATTTGTCGCAGAGTATTTATTTTAAAAAAAAGCTTGATATTGCTAGTTTGTCTACTTGGGCATTCATCGTTAGCTTGGATTCCATAGTCATTGCAAGGTTTCTTACTTCCTTCGATATTTTAGGCCACGTGGTGAGCGGGTCATAATTTTTTCAACCGCCACACGTGAGTATTTCCGTTTTGGAAGCATTCAATTTGAGATGGCTGCAGTCCAGGTCTCCATTGATCCACGGCTTTGAGACAACTGAAAATTGGTACATTTCCAATATCTTTGGGGCTTTGCAGTTGAAGGAGTATTTGCATGTCGTCTGCATAGTTATAGCACGTGAGGTGAAATTGATTGATCAGTGCCGGTATTGACTTCATGTAGATGTTGAAAAGCATTAGCAAGATAATAGAGCCTTGAGGGACCCCTGCTTTTGTGAAGTACAGTTTGGATGAGAAAGGTGGGGTATAGATGACATTAGCTCTGTTGCGAAGGTAGGATGTGATCCAGTCTAGAGCAGTCCCCTCTATGCCTGGTTCATAGAGTCTTTGTATCAGAGTGTCATGGTCAACCGTGTCAAAGACAGCAAGGCCCAAGAGATGTAGAGCAGCAGCACCGTTGCAGTACACTGTGTTCTTCAGGTCATCCCAGATGGCAAGGAGGCAGATGCTGGGCCTCTTCCTGGATGGAATCCCCTTTAGGAAGTTTGAAAGTATCGCATTCTCTTCAATGAATTGTGACATCTGGGCGAAAGCTGCTCTTTCTATCAGTTTGCCCAGGAAAGGTCCATTTGAAATCGATCTGTAGTTGTCAGGGTTCAGCAGGTCTAAGTTTGTTTTCTTCAGTAATGGGCGTATGTATAACTTTTTTAGCTCTTCTGGAAATATTCCAGTGGTTAAGGAGTTGTTGATGATTCTGCTTACTGGAGTGGCAGCAGAGGTTCAGAACCGCTGCCGGCAGGCCTGCTTCCTTTGACAAGGTCCATAATTTCATCGTGTGAAATGTGTTGGAAGGAACAGAGAGGCTGGGTTAGAGGATTCTTGGATTGTAGCTTTGAAAAAGGGTTAGTGCTGATGCTTTGTTTTTGTTTTAAGTATGAGCCTATCGAGTCTACTTTGTCCGTGTAATGATTTGCCAGTTTGTCTGTGAACTCTTGAGTAACAGGATGAGCTGCTTCTAGGCAATTTGGTTTACGAAATTCATTGAGAATTTTATAGAATTATTTATTTGCACATTTAGCATTTTGAATTCTGTCTGAATAGTATCTTTTCTTCGCTTTTTTGATAGCTGACTTGTATAATATGTTAATTTTGTGTAGGCGAAGTTTGTCTTGGTTGGTGTTTGTTATGAGCCAGGCACATTGCAGCTTTTGAATTTGTTGTTTTATCTCTTTCATCTCTGTATTTCGCTAAGATGATTGTTTTCTTTTGCTCTGTTGTGTGGTTTTTAGTGGTATCAGGATATCAAAAGTTAGCTGTACCCACTCATATACTTTTTGAACAGAGTTTATTGTTTCTAGATCTGTACTGGATGTTAGTTATGTATCTAAGTGTTTCAAAATGAGTATGTTTCTAGCCGGTAGGTGGATGCACATAAGGATGTTTTAGGTGTGTCAGTTAGTATTGTTTTATATTGGAAGGCAAGCAAATGGTGGTCTGACCATGTGACTGGAGTCATTGTTTGAAAGGTAACTAGTACAGTATTAGCAAATATTTTTATTTTTTTTAAACTTTTTTATCATTGATTATCAAACCACCAATAATTATGTTTCATTTGTTACAGTCATCCTTGGTATATTATAACAGACATAACAATGATACCATGTCCATCTCTCCTCTTAATTTACAATGCAACATACCACATGCCATTCACTTCTTAACAGCTCATTTTGCGTAGAAATGACCCCTCCAGTTTTATCAAGGCGGGAGAACAGTACCCTCTATCTGTTGTGGTCTTAATCCCAGAGTGCTCGGCGATGTGGGCTGGGCGAGAGTGATGCAGGGTCAAATACAGCCACGTAGTATAATGTCCAACATGACACGTCACACCAATCCCGTGAGAACTATCCCTGAGTTAGGATGGGAAAGTGAAGAATTGTTCAGGGTGTTAATATACGCCTTATACGGGCCCCAGATATCTTTAGTGCGTGCTGTGCTGGGTAGCAGGCTAGAATAGATTTCGCTATTTGTACTACAGATCGCCAAACTATTAAGCCAGCTTTGTGTCATAGGAGAGGTCCTGCTACCCCAGTGTAAATGTATTAGCAAGTATGATATCTAGGATGTGTCCAGCGATGTGTGTGGGTTTGTGGACCATCTGATGCAGGTTTACTGCTTCTCGTCCAGCGATGATTGTTTTGGGATGGGGCATATTGAGTTTGTTGAACCAAATTTTGAGGTCACCTAGAACGCAAAGGTTGGAGTGTAGTGTTATCAGGTTTGAAACTGTGTCTAGAAGTGCATCTGGGAATGTTGCCTTACTAGGTGTAGGTCTGTAAAGGAGCAGGAAGTTACAGCAGGAAGATGGTGTAGGATTGCATCTGGTGAAAAGGGCCTCACAATTTATTATGGAGACATTGTCAGTTTTAGTGATATGTAATTTTTGTCTCAACACAACAGCTAGGCCACCTACTTTATTGCCTATACGATTTTGGTAGCCTAGAGGAATGGCTTCATGCAGGACTGGAGCTGTATCATCTCCCAACCATGATTTAGTTATGACTAGTAGGTCTGGTTTTGCATCAGGGAGAAGGTTGCGGATGTGATTCTTTTTAGAGAGCGATCAAGCATTTATTAGTAGACAGTTTAGAGAATGTGCTTTGGAGATAGTGGGACTGTGTTTTGTAGACGAGTGAGATGTGATTTGTGGGCTTGCAGCTGGTGCTGGTATTAGGTATATGAGAATAGCAATCGTGTAGCTTTTCTGTATCGTGTTCTTCATACAGCAGGCTAAAAAGACATTTTGATGGGTCTGCATGTGTAGGTGGTGGGGACAGAGTTTGAGAGTGAATTGGTGTGCTGTGTTGTTTTTGTAGTGTAAGCTTGTTGTGCAGTAGACAAGGAGAAGTTAAGTTGTAAGGTGTGGCACATTGCTTATTTTGTTTGTGTCTGTGTAGGGCAGAAGGTGTATGAGTTAGGGGTGGCGGTGCAGCATGTGGGTCATGTATTAAGGTTCTAAATTGTCGAAGGATAAGAGGTGGTTAAAAGAGAGTTGCTGTGATGCTGTATACGTGTTGGGTGTGGTGGAAGAGAAAAAGCTTGGTATTGGATTTAGTTCATTTGTGTAATTTGAAAGGTGAGTGTATGTTTGTAGTTTGTGATGGTAAGTATTATGAGATGTGCTTGAGAGATTTTTTTGTGCTGGTATGTGTTATATGTTTTGTTTTTGAGTAGAAGTTAAAGGAGATGACTTGTTTCCTTTATTTGCTAGTATAGTATTGTTTGTGAGTGAAAGTTGTACGGTACAGGGGTGGTGATGTGTTTGTGAGTAGAGTGTTAGTTGCGTGTAAGAGGGGATGAAGTAGAGCTATTAGTCTCTTAGACTTGTTTGCTGCAAGAGGTAATATGTGTGGTGCAGTGGAGTGTAAGTGTTATGTGGTTGTCTTATTGTGGTCAAAAGAAGAGGAGGGTGTTGGTTGGAGAAATGATGGAAGGCTAAGTATAGGTTTGTTAGTGACAAAAAGGGGTCTGTTAGGTATAATTAGACCAGGGAGCGTGTGTCTAGATGGGATATAGTTAAGTATGGTGTGGATTTGGGTTGTATTAGTCGTGAGTGTATTGGCTAGTGGTATAGGATAGAGTTGTGTACTATTTGTGGGTGATAGTGGAAATGTGTGGTAGCTGGGATAGAAGGGTGTAAAGGTGTGGTTTTGTAGTGGTTGTGGTGACATGGAATTTTGTATAGGGGTTGTTTGTAGTAAATGAGTAGAGTACATGGGCTGTGAGTGTGTTTTTCTGGTTGTGGATGTGGGCAGTGTAGGGTGGGTTCTGGCGTATGTGAATTTGGGCAGCATTTCTGGCCCTAGTACGGACCATTCAACACAGGCTCAAACAGGCACTCACCGTTGTCCTCTCCACCCTTAGCTTTGACGCCCGGGCTGAGACGCCCTAAGCCCTGGCCTTATACAGCCCTAGTAATCAGGTGACCTCTTCAGCCAATGGGGACCCTAGCTCTAACCACCCAAACACTAGCCCTAAGCCCTAAGACCAATAGGAGACCAAGCCCTTACAACCAACCACAGCCCTAGTCCAAGCACCCAATTAGGCACCAAATCCCCAAGCCCTATGTCCAATGGAAAGCCTAATCCCAGACCTAGTCCCAGCAGCCAATCACACAAGAAACCCTAAACCCTATGTCCAATAAAACGCCCAGCCCCAGGAACCAATCCGAAACCCTAAACCTATCCACCAATAAGATCACTAACCCCTACATCAATAGAATGACCTAGAAACCAATCAGTACCCTCAAATACCCAACTAATGAGAACACTAACCCTAATCCAATAGGAACACCAGATGCAACCACCAAATAGTGCACACGTTTAGCATCCAATAGCAGCCTATATAAGGTCTCTGTGACCACAGTCAATGTTTGCTGGCCAGGGAGTTGGAAGCTGCTCCTCAAATCAGAATCTCCTAGTAGACAGACAAGCTCAATCCATATGTTGGAGCTCTGCAGGTAAGAGCCTAACAAACTTTGTCCTCTAACAATACTGTTTGTATAAACTTTACTCACTCTCCTAACCATAAAACGAGTACACAATCCCTAAAACACAGCTTAAAGTGCTAACAGCAGATTACTGATGCCTCAGAGCACCCTCTATTCATTCTCTGATGTAAAATATCCCTTTTGCTAAGGGGGAAGGAAGGGGGTAATCTGGTTTCACTCACTTCCTAACACAAAATGGGAGCTGGGGGTGTATTGGTTAAAATACAGGTCTGAGCACAGAGCAAGGATATCTAAAATAGGCATAACAACACAATATTTACATCTCTACCTCTATTATTTTATTTTTGTAAGACACATAGTAATCCTTAAACTTAGAATGTATAGTAGTATTGCGTACAGCTCTGGTGTTATGGGACGTAATGCAATTATTAGATTGCTCAGGAACAATGTCTGTACTTCGTTGCCTTTGTGTAAATAGCAAATCATTTGCATTATCAATCTGAGATGACCCTTGGCTGTCCGTTAAATGTTCTTGAGTTTTTTGCCACCAAGTGCTTTCAAGTGAGGAATTGTTGCCATTATAGCCTTCCACAGCTTGAATTTTGGCTGCTTGTTCCTGGGTAATCTTGACCTGATCTGTATTATTCCACCAGCCCTTGTCCTTTATAAGTACTGAGCATTTGGACACTCTTTCAACATAGACTCGTTTTGAAGGTTTCGATAAACTCTTCTTGAACTTATTGTGATTTCTGATCATAACCAAATCCCCTGCTTTCAATGTTAATTCTTTGACATGATGTGTTTGTCAAAATATTCTTCAACCTGACTTTGCATTGCTTCATCTATGGATATAATAGTCTGCAAGCCAGGTGTCTCACTTAGTCAGGGCAAACTAAAGCCCTCGGAAATCTTTGCATAACATCATACTTGGGGACATACCTGTTTTACACTATGGTGTTACTAGATATGACCAAACTTGAGAGAAGTTTCAACCTCAAAACCCATGGTCAAGGCTTTTTGCACACCCTCTTTTATGTATGCGCTCAACCAATCCACTAGCAGGAAGTGAGTGAAGTACTACTCTGAGATGAGTAATGTGAAAATACTCAATGAAGTCCTTCATGCACACTGATGTGAAGTGGGTGCTGTCTGTAACCATTTATTTGGGTGCTCCTTCTACATCAAAAATGATTTTAAAAATGTGATTATAGTGGCAGTGTTGGGAACAGAGGTAAAACCAAAATGTGCCTCTTTTGAAAAATAATCAATCAAATCCATCATGCATATTTTGTTACTAGGCAATAGCTCAAATATACTCACAAAATTAAGTGCCACTTTTTGCCAAACTTCCTCCAGTAGAAGGACCATATGAATAGGTGCCTCATGCACCTTCCAGTGCTTATCAGACACCAACTAGGTGGTGCAATTATCAATAAACTTAGAAAAGCCTCCAATGCAGGCCACCAGTAAAGCAGTGTTATATATTTGCATGTGCTACTGACCCCTAAATTACCCTTGTTTGCCGCCTTAAAAGTATAATCTCAGACACACACACACATCATTACATACTAGCACCTCAGCACCCCTTCTTCAACTGATAGGTCCTCTGGAATATGTACAAAAAGTGTCAAAGATGCCTCAACATTCCTTTCCTTTTGCCAACCTCCGTTCATGAATTTGATAATGGACTGTAATGTGGCATCCTGTTTGGAAGCTTCAAACCACAGTTTTTGTGTGATCACCCCTTCTTTCCACAGTATATCCTCCAAAAAAGCAATCACATTTGCAGTATCTTGAAGTGTGTTGGGTTCTTCACCTCTGATGCGTAACCTAGAGAGACAGTCCGCTGCTATGTTTTTCCTACAAGGTATGTATTTTACTATAAAATGCAATTCTTGCAGCTTTTATAACAATCTGACCAATCGTGGTGATGCTTTCCCTGAACCATTGCCACTCAACAGGTGGAGCTATGGTCTGTGAATAGATCAAAATGGGAACCCCAAATAAAAGTCTTGAACCTTTCCACCACCCAACTGCATGCCAATGCCTCTCGCTCAATGGTGTTGTAATTGGGTTCTGCACTACTGAGAGAGTGAGAAGCAAAAGCAACGGTGTATTCTTTGTACTTACATAACTGTGAAAACATAGCCCCCAATTCAACTTGACTGGCACCAACAGTTATGATACACTTTCTGCCGTCTACAAATGGATTTAAATCTGGGGCAGAAATAATGAGATTCTTCAGTTACTGTAAACCTTGCAAATTATCACACCAGATACACTTCACACCTTTCTTGAGTAAATTCCTCAACAGCTGCACAATAAAAGCAGAACTTTGCACAAACCTTGAATAGTATTTGCTTATCCCGAGAATGGAGCGAAGTGTATCTTTGCCACTAAGTGGATATGTATCTTCAGTAGCTTTCATCAATTAAAATTATGGAGACATGCAATTGGGAACGATAAAGTTTCCTAAGTAGTGAATGTTTTCTGCTAAAAATCTACATTTATCTGTGAGAACAGTGATACCAAATTCTTTCAATTTAGTGAAAACTTTCAAGAGTGTAATTATGTTCAGGTAACGATTTTAAAATCAATCAGTGCATCATTTTGAAACGCTTGTACCCCACTCACACCCTTCAATATGTTATCCATGAGGCATTGAAAATCATTAGCTGCTGAAGCCAAGCCAACAGGGAGTATGCAAAACCTAAATGCTCCGAAAGGAGTTACAAAGGTGGATAACTCTTGGGACCTTTCATCTAATGGGATCTGGTGGTAAGCGGATTTGAGATCTAAAAGTGTAAATAATTTAGGGGCATATTATCAAGGGCCGGTGATAAATATCGCAAAGCGCGCTTAGCGCTTGCATATTTATCGCCCGCTATCTCGAGAATTTATCGCCCGGTTAGCGCGTTATCAACAACGCACATCGCCGAGGCGATAAAAATTCCAGAGATAGTGTGGATATCGCCGTTTTCCATGGTGGAAAACGGCGATATCCTAGATGATAGGGCCTGTGGTCTTAGCCACACAATCCACCCCCCATGTTAGGTATGCCTAAGTCAGGAATTTAACAGACGTTAAATTCCTGCGTTAAGGCATACTTAACGTGATTTTAAATATCGCTAACCCTCGTTGTCAATATGACGAAGCTGGGTTAGCGATATTTTCCCAAAGGAGTCTTGTCAGGTACGTCTCCTTTGCATCTCATTAGCGATACGATGGGAGGCGTGCTGACAAGGGGCGCTATTGCAATGAAACACGCGCTAGCGTGTCCTTGTTGATAATGCGATAATATTATCGCCGCTTTTCGCCCGAAAACGGGCTCTAAAGCGGCGATAATATTATCGCCACCCCTTGTTGATATGCCCCGTAGAGTCTCTAAAGTTGGCAAGTACGTTTTGAACCTTGGGCAGAGGACGGTAATTAACCACAGTGTTCCTGTTGAGACTGCGCAGATCTCACCATCGTTTGTGCGCACAATTACAATGGGACTTTCCCATTCAGAGGGTTTGGTAACACCATCTCCAGCTAACTTCTCTAATAGCCTTTTCAATTCAGCTCTAACATTTAAGGGAACAGGTCTGACTTTGTGTTTAACAAGTATAACTTGTCTCTTCAACTTAATTGTGTGCACATATTTCTGAATGAGCCCAATCTTACCAGAACATATTTCAGGAAATATTTTATTATCTTCAGTGAGTATAAAATCATCAGTAGTGAGTAAAGATGCATTTGGTACCCTAACTGGTGGATCAGCACCAGGCACAAGCATAAGATCCAGTTTTGCATGGTCCTGACAGCCAACTGTATTTCTACCCTTGACTGCAACGTACATTTTAGATGACATTGACCTGCTAAGACAAGACATAGTATCTACAAGGAGCCAATGCATTTCGATATCCTGATCATCATAAGCTTTAGGGTGCATGTCCAATGTGCTCAGGATAACATTAGACCCCCCACTTATGGTAAAATAAAGTATCAACTATGATAGTAATAGGTGTGCCTGTGTCACACATCATGTTAAGAGTTATGTTGGGACCTAGAGTTACCTGACTTAAAGGTTCTTTAATTTTGTTAGTAGACAAGGAATCAATCTCCAGATTGAGGACCATATTTTACAGATCGTCAGGACAGTTCTCTTCATTTAAGTCAACATTGTGTACTTTAACTTGGTGTAAATAGAAAGTTATTTGCCCTCAAAGTTCAAAACAGAGTCAGATGTTCAATCCCAGGGTCGTATATTGTTAGTCAACTTCATCAAAGGGAAAAGTTCTGTACATCCAATTGAAACAGCAGTGATGCAATTTAGACTATCAGGCAACACGTGTTTTGTCAAATAGCAAATTATGCCTCAACTTCTTCAGGGCTGATATAATGTAGAAGCGATATGTATCTTAATATGGAGTTTTTGCATATGTACAGAAAAGTTCCCTTTGGCTTGAATTGATGAACTGGATTAAAGTGGACTAACAATATACGACCCTGTGATTGGACATATGACTCTGTTTTGAGCTTTGAGTGCTCAGAACTTTCTGTTTACAGTGACCGACCTCCGGTTTGGAGGGTTACATATGGTGATGTATTGGTAGTGGACACCACTTCTAGAGCACCAACAATCTATGATATCATTTTCTACCTGTTTTTTCCCCTTAAGGTATTGAAGAGCACCCTGACCAGTGGCCTGGCTACCAGTGTCTTACTATTTATTTTAACTTGGGGTTTATCAGAGATGCAAACACTGTGAAAGTGGCCAAATTTCGTGCACATATTGCATCGCTAACCTACTGCTAGACATTGCATATAATTGCTTAAATGGGATTAGATCCGCACCTGAAATAAAAAGTGTTAGTATTATGTTGACCATTCTTAAGGAATTTTCCCTTAATTTGTACAGCATTAACATGTTCAGAATACCCCACAGCATTAACACTTGGAGAAGATGTCTAAGTCGATTCCTGAGCCATCATGCAACTGCAGATTATTGAAAATTAAATGCTTTTGGCCAGATCATCAACCTCTGACAATGGAGGGTCTCTGCAATTCAGTGTCCTTTCTTGTATGTTTTTGAAAAGCAGCTATATACAAACATATCTCAAAAGTAATGTCAATGGATGCTCTAAATTTGAATGTAACAACTAAAGCCCTTACTGCTGATATGAATTGTTCAACAATTTAATCATTTGTTTGTTTCTTATTGAAAGATCTCTTCAATAGAATGCTAGGTTGTTCTGGGACTTTGACTCTTGGTCTTGCAATGGCTTCTGCATTTTCATTAGAATCTCCAGATTGTTCAGATGTGGCAGCAGCTGGAGGCAAATTATCAAAACCTTGCTACCCTTTATTTTCCAAATCAGTAAACAAAATAGAAGTCTTTCTTTAAGGTTCAAAGCCATCTGATCCAATTCAATAGTTCTCAACAGATCAATCTTAACCAAGCATTCCACTTAATCCACTTAAGCAAAGGCTTGCCAGGAAGTTGATGATACAGTTAAATCTGAGCTAAATTGTTAGAAGCCATTGAAGCCATTGAATACAATTGTTTAAGATGCCACCATCCAATGGAGAGTTGATACAGGAAATGACAGTACTTCTGAGGATTCAATAAGTATTTCCAAGTTCACTTCAGTCGATTCAAACAAAAGCTTTCAAGTTTTTAAGAAACATTGCTCTAAACCTTTAATATCCAAATCAATCTAGCACTGGCATTGAAATAAGATTGTGTTGGCACAGCGTCGATAATTAAAGCAGAAACAGATCAGAAATGTAAATTGCTGCCAGGAGGACATATGCGCATAAGCAGCTAAGTATTTACTTGTAGGACAGGTTTGTAAACTGAAAATATGGCATTAAGTGCATACACAAGCATGCTGGCTCGGTGGCTCACCTGTGCTGAGGGAGAAGCAGAGCACACGGAGACGAAATGAGGAAGTGGAAGGAGCTGCACTCAAAATAGCCCAAAAGCAGCCATGGGCTGTGTGGGCTCCAGGAAGTAAAGGAGGAGCGCTCACTGGGTAATGGCTTCGATTAGTGAAATGATACCAATGATGGTGTGGGTTATCCAGAGTATGCTGTAGGCTCTAAATTCTCAAAAATCTCAAATTTCGTGATACATTGTTGTCAAATGTTACATAGAGACTTTGGGAGCTAAGCAGAGATGAGTACAGCGTTTATTTTGTGAAGTACAAGGTGATAAATAAGGAGCCCACACGCAGCCTGCCCTCATGCATCATATGTCAAACGAAGACTGAGCAACCAATGAGGGACAGCAGCATGGGTCATAAAGCAGTAACATAAAACGAAATATAGCAAGCGGAATGTATTTACTTATGACAAGTGAGCTCGCTCCGCAAAGCAGGAGCTTGCTCACTCTCAAAAGATTCTTAAAGGTACTGCACACTCCATACATTACTGCAGGGTCTTATGGTACAACATATTGGTAGATCAGATAAGCCAAACTCGTTACTGTACTGAAGTACATTAACAAACAGCACCACCTTCAGGGATGTTTGATGTTGATGAAATAAATGCAGTTTTGTCAAATCTATGCAGAATTGCTAAATTATGGGATTACCCAAAGCACATTGTTTCTGTTGTATTTACAACATGAACTATTCTGTCCCAAATGGATAAAAACGACACTAGTCACTCACCATGTGGGCTTAGTAGTAACTATGAGACCTTAAAATGAAAATGTAGGCCTGACATGACATTGGAATCAGGGATTTTCCAGTATCTCAGATTTCATGGTTAAATCGCAATTCAGGCAGCTTACCCACATCCCTGCCAAGTGTCACTTATTGCATGTTACAGTAGCGCATTCTCTGCAGTTTCCCCACATTGCTGCAGCATTCGAGATTTCGTACACAAATAAGATGAGATGTGTTCTTGAAAAATATGGGGTTTTATTTGCTTTGAAGTTTTCTTCTGCCTGATGGCACAGAGATCAAATCAGAAGAATGTTTGCACCCATGTGTCTGATAGACCAGGCCCTGTAAGTGCCTTCTAGCTTGATTGGCCACCTATACATGGCATTGTCTGTGATTAAGGGATTTCGGCTGGGCCTGCCTTATATGTATGCTCTAACCCACTGTAGCTGAGCATGTGGGTCATGTGCGTGAGGACTGGGGGGCATATTATCAAGGACGGCATTACAATTATCGCCACTTTAGCGGCAGAAAACTGCCGCTAAAAGCGGCGATAATGGTCTTGCTATTATGCAGCAGAGAATTCCAATAGAAGCCCATGTTCACACCAGAACATGGGCTTCACACCAGAACATGGGCTTCACACCAGAACATGGGCTTCTATTGGAATTCTCTGCGGCATATTATCAAGCCCATTATTGGCGCTTAGCAGCAGTTTCCTGCCGCTAAAGGGGCGATAATTTTAACGCCGTCCTTGATAATATGCCCCTACGGAAGTTCGGACGTCTGTGAGGACCAGAAACAGAGTGATGAGAGCGACGGGCTCCCCACAGCTTTGTCATTTTACACATATACCTGCCAGCATTGGAAGGCTCCAAAACAATTACATGTGTTCCAGCCTCTGCGCGACAGTCTCAGCCTGCAGCTGCCAGCAAAACAAGAAGTTAAGAGAACGTTGTGAAACAGTGGGGTGGCTGGCCATGGTAAACCCTGGTCAGGCTGTTGATGCTGCTCAAATCAAGAGGAGACTAAAGTCACCAAACAAAGGGACAAAAAGCAAGCTCAGAAATGAATAGGAAATAAGCACAATGCAACAGGTGTCCCTCAGTGGACTGCGGAGCTATTCCTGTTGCAGCCTGCCTAACTGATGTCTGCTCTGCAATCTCACCTACCTCCAGCAAGTTACAATTTCATGCCGGCAGAAACGATGTACAACCAGTTCGAACTTCCAAGCAAACCTAATTTTGATTGATGTTTGCTCTCTAAGCCAGCTTCAGCTCATGAAAATTAGCCAATGAAACTAAGGGGCATATTATCAAGGACAACGTTAAAATTATCGCCGCTTTAGTGGCAAGAAACTGCCGCTAAAGCGGCGATAATGGGATTGATAATATGCCGCAGAGAATTCCAATGGAAGCCCATGTTCTGGTGTGAACATGGGCTTCTACTGGAATTCTCTACGGCATATTATCAAGCCCATTATCGCCGCTCTAGCGGCAGTTTTCTGCCGCTAAAGCAGCGATAATTGTAATGTCGTCCTTGATAATATGCCCCCCTAGTTCGATACAAGAGCAAACTTTGATTTTTGAGGTCTAGAGTAAAAAGGTAGTCGAATCATCGGTTTATTTTAATATTCGCTTCTTCCCCGAACTCCCAGGGAATACAGCACAAAATGTTGAAATGCTGTAGGTCGGTACTTTGGGCCAGATGTATGACCATTTCATTTTGCGAGTCTCTCATTGTGTTTTTTTGCGAATCCCAATAAGAGACTCGCAAAATGAAATGTACCTATGTGTCTCAGACACATTAGCCATTCTCAATGAGGTCGCAATTGACCTGCCTCATCAATATTCATGAGACATGTCGAAATGTGCGACCCCTTGAAAATGGGCAATAGGACAGGGATGGTGGCCTGCTGGGGACAGCACACCACCATGTCTGTGTTTGCTTTTAAGTAAAGCAACTTTTGTTTTTTTAAATGCAGCCCATTTTCCTTGAAGGAAAATGGGATGCGTTTTAAAAATAAAAATGAAACGTTTCTGTTTCATTTTTTAAGGGTAGGCAGTGGTCCGTGGGACCACTGCCTGCTCTTAAAAACGTTTTTGCTACTATTCATAAAAGGGAAGGGGTACTTTGGGGACCTCTTCCAGTTTACAACTGGCTTACCACGTACTTGAAGTAGCTGGTAAACTGTGATTGTTTTGTGACCACATGCCGATCGCAACACAATCGTACATCCCCCTGCGACTCACTATTAGCAAGGGATGGCCTTGGCAGCCCCTTTCTAATAGCAACTTGCAAACCCGATTTTGCGAGTCACTAATAGGTTACCAACTCTCAAAATAGGGTTTGTACATAGAAAAATGCATTTTACTAGTGACAAAGGTCCGATGGGCCATTTGCTAGCAGTACAATGCGTCACACATCTGGCAGCTAGTAACACTGCAAAAAAGCCATCCTTCCATGTGAACCTAAATTCACTGGACTGAATGATCTTTTTCTGTCCATCTCTTGACAATGTCTTTTGATCACAGGGATAGTGTTTTATCTACTAATGCAAAGGGAATAAGTTACCTCAAATGTGACACTGTTATTTGCCAAATATGTCAGAGGTTGCTGTGCCCTCCTATAATTGCTGCCCACTCCATCTTGATCTGAAAGTCTAAAAACATGGCTGGTTTGTTTGCGATGTGATTTATATAGGTATATTTATGTTTAGCAACCTCTACTAGTCAAACAGTGTCATTCAAAGTCTCACATATAAGGGAATGAAATGTCAAACCTAAACAGACTGACAGTATGAAACTGTCATTCAAGCATTGCGAACGCTTGGCAGCTATGTACTCAAAATCTAGATTCCATCCTCATTTAAATCTGATACCAGCTTTCATCAGCCGGGAAGCAGGGGTAACTTTTCTGGTGCCAAGCCAGAGACTAAAAAGAAGGTTGCAGCTCCACTTTTAGGCTGAACTGGGCAGTGCCGGGACCCTAAGCAGGCATAGAGGTCAGAGTCTTGCCCTGCCTGCAAGGCGGAGGAGAGAAACATGGCGGATAAATGAAACAATCTAGTGAAGAGACTCTCGAAGTCTGTTGAGAGCACACACACACTGGGAATCATGGAGCGTGACATCCTCCCCAGCAGCCAGGTGCGTTCAACTGTTAGCTTCATGAACCCCTGGGGAGTAGACACTCCTGCAGAGAGTATGGAAAACAATACAATAGTACCTTGTTTGCCTTCAGATATAGAAGACGTCATTGACAACATGTGTCCTCCACCACATCCATTGCTTCAGGGTCAACACCTGATCTTGGCATCAACATGAGGGACAGTGCTACCATACAATCCTGCAACTGATTACCCTCATTACATTTATCAAATATTGATGCACAGAAAGGAATACATATCCCAGTTGCCATCTCCATTTTATAACATCCTTGCACACACTTTGTGTCTAAGGAGGATTAATCTGGTTTGCTGTTAGGTCCAGCCACAGCGGTTACAAGAGGTGTACGATACACAATAAAGAATAGGAATAAATATCCATAATGTTCCTCACAGCTAGGAGTGCCTCTTCATTGATTGTTGTGTGTGTGTGTGTGTGTGTGTGTGTGTGTGTGTGTGAGGAATACAAGATGGATGTGTAGGTGAACACAAGCATGGGTCAGAGGGTGAATGAATAAATGCAGAGGTAAATGGCAGTGCATGACTGATTAGTACTCAAACTCATGAATCAATGAAAAGGCAATTTGAGTGATGAGTCAGAACTATTGGCATTGTCAATATTTGTTCTGTACTGCCTTCACCATTTATTGGGTGGCTCCACTCATCTGGACCATCATCCCGAGTGACTAATGCTCTTGACTTCTTAAGGGGTAAAAGGATGTGTATAACCATGTGGATGCCCAGACACAAAGGGTTTCCAACTAGATCCTTGTGGTATTAACACTGTGAAAGGAAGTCCAAATTAAGTGACCCTCGCCCAAACGTAGTTGGTCCTCTAGAGATATGTGGGACTAATATTAGTCAAAATAAGGATAACCTGCCAAAATAGGTTACATATTGTTTGAAGGAAACATCAAGGAGTCAAAGGGCAAATGAAAAGAAAAGTTCAAGATTAAGGATCACCCTTGATACTACATCCTTTCCCATGGCAGCCATTTTGTGCGCAGTGCAGGGCAGATCCTCCTGATTAATAATACACTCCTTGGAGCAGTCTGTATAGTGCAGGATGGTGTTGGTTTTGGAACATGGGATTAACCCTCACATTCTATGAATGCCCACACAGGTTACCATGATCTAGGCAGGGATATTAAGAAGAGAGTGCGCATAAGGCTCTTCTAATACAATCTTTGGTTTATGGGAGGTTCCTACTATTCCTATCTATCACTGGGTCATAGGTTAAAATGACCACATAACTAGACTTTCGAGGAGCAAAATTCTTTTAACCACGTGTTGGCATTCTTAGTGCAGCTGGTTTCATGAATACATATACACAGGACTGTGACATATTCTGACTTTTTCGCACTGTATGAATGAGCAAATCAGTGCCCTCTCAGAATGATTGAAGTATTTTGGGGTAAAATGCTCTAAATTAATTCCGAGGACCTTTAAATATTGCACTTTGTCCATGCAACACGTCCATGCAGCGCAGTCTCACAGCAACTTTGTCCAAACTCCCCTCTTAACATTCTTTGAATCCGCATCTCATACAAACCTAAACATATAGCGTACATTTGTTTTTGGAATTATAAATTGCAGCCGAAGTCGTAATCTATGTGAATTCTGGTTGTCATGAAGTAACATCCACGATTGCCATAAGGAATTGGTGAATTAATTTTGTTGGTGTTGGGATCTTCATATTAGGATTTGATGTGATCATCAAGCCTGATTTTAGGATGTTTGCTATGAATGTAGTATGTATATACATTTATACACAACTGAAAACATCTCATCAATAACATCTCTTATGACCTACACTTAAATCCTAGGAAGAACTGAAATTCGTTACCAGTCCCTCTCTAAGCCAGCCACTTTCAGTTTCAGTATAATTTAAGTTTTTGGATAAGCTCAACGACAAGTTTCCATTGCCTAGGTTTTTCTAGTGAAAGTGCTTTTAAGTCCATCGACCGTTCATAATCACTTGCTCCTTTTATTTGAAAGACCCGATGCTCATTCGTATGGTAATGTGCCAGTTTAGGAATAAAATGAACAGTCTTTGTTGAAGCACTGCATACATGATCTATAAAAATCAGTCATGTTTACTCAGAGTCAATCAACCTTTAGAACTTTTATGGGAATTAAGGAATTATTGGCAAAGAAAATCAAAATAATAAACCTAGATGTCATGTATTCCTGTGTACATTTTCAGCGCAAATTTATCATATCAGAAAGAAAAGGAACATTGGTCATTGATCTAGACATACACAAACTTAAACCAAATTTTCCTACCAGAACCAATGAATGCCTATGAGCACAACAAAAACTTAAAGTAGGAATTGTTGTCTACACCTGAGAAAATATAAGACAGCTAAAGTTGCTTAAGATACGAAAAGGCGACATATATATTTATTTATGTGTACCCACTCTAATAATGTAATTCAGGGACTAGTGATTTTACATCCACGTACTGAGGGGAAATATCAAATTGAGACATTTTGCACTTTCTGATACAACATTTTGTGCATATATACCTTAAAATGCCCTTGATTGCTGCGATCTATTGGGAAGTGTAGAGGAGAATACAAGTTTGTTGCTTAAGATAAACGCAAAATTAGAACAGGAAATGACAAATCAACTGTACCTAATCATTTTAAAAGAGCAAAATAAGACTTGAAACCATTGTGATTTTAAATGATTGGATACCTTTGTGGAAAATTGACTCAATTAAAGGTAGGATTTCAGCGGTTATTTGCAATCAGTTAAAATGACTGAAAGATTTACCGTTCATTTACTAGTCGCGCAGTGACACACTTTTGGAGTAGCTGTGCGCGTTATAAAATGCAATCATCATCTTCATCCTCATGAAAGGCAAAAGGGGGGCAAATGAGAAAGTATTGCAGAGATCACTTTCTCCATTAACACTAAAGGACGGGTAATGAATACAAAGAACACAAACAAGCATTTGCAATGCAATAGGTCTTGCATTTACGCAAGTTTGAGCTATTCACGTTACAAATAACAATGCCTTTTATTTTTGTTTTCGTTTTTAAAACTTAAATAAAAAGGCATTGTCATTTACAATGGCAATAGCTTAAACTCGCGTAAATGCGAGACCTATTGCATTGCAAATGCTTGTTATTTTAATGTCACTTGTTTTAATTGCTAATATCAATCTTTTTAAGGAGTCCAAGCATGGCATTTGCTATTTCTGACCGACTGAAAATAATTTAGCTTTTTGGTTCAGGGACTTAGGTTGCAGATAATGCCATTGAAAGGATTTAGCAACAGATTGCTCATCTGCACAGAGATTACTTTTCTAACTAGAGAAACTGCTTAAGGACATGTCAGATTTCTGTGTCCAGCTGCCAATTTCTGAACTTTTCTTTAGTTCCTCTTTCTTGTGTTAAGTCATGTCAAAATACCTATGCTCAGCCCTGTATTGCCAATAGTATCACCTTAGAGTGCTGAGCGAAACAATGCAATTCATGTAAAATGTTAGGGCAAGTCCTCAGCCTTTTTATTTCCTGTTTTAATATCTAGGCACTTGACAAAGGGTATGATGCTTATATTCCTTTCACCCATCACCCCGAAAGAATCAAGCACACAGAGGGTCTCTTGCAGCACAGGGGCAAATTTAATTAGAGGGAACATAGGTTACCAGTGCAGGTCGGTGAAACGCAAAGTCAGCATTTAAAACGTAACGCAGTGGGCGGAGTTGTCTGAACAAATAAGACTAATAATACCCAAAGGAACCCTTTTTAGCAACTATAGAACAAGGACAGTTGGAGAAAAAAACAATTTAGTTCTAAACATATTCTTTGCAGTTTGCATGAAGCTCTTTGATGGTGGTCCATAGCTACCTGTGCTATTCGAGAATAATAGCAGCTAATCAGCTGCAAGAAACGTATCGCTCTTTCAAAAGCAGTAACCTACTTACCTAGCTACAGAAAATACAAATTAGATTTGTATGTTACACGATGTGCTGTGATGGAGGAAAATCTACTCACTACAATACTATGCTATTTTAGAAGTTGAAACTGTGACTAGACGAAACACGGATCTCTTCAGCAAGTTTGTTAACCACCAGAGCTACCTTGCCATTATTATTATACCCTGAAAAACTGCTGGCACACAAGGATCTCTGCAGCAGGTGCCCTAACTCCGTATCATATTTTAAAATGTACCTTCTTTGTGAACAATTAAGCCGAAACAGATATACCGTCGCGTTCCTCTTGTTGCCAGTTTCTTGGCAGAACAGTTAAAAAAATAAATGTATATATTGACTGTCAGAATTTTTATAACTTTAATGGCTTTTCATGACTTCGTCTATCGTGATTCCATCCCTTTCAGCTGCCGCGTCTTGACCCGAAATTTCAGGGTTACTGGAGTATTTTTTCCAATTCTACCACTAATGTAGATAAATAGGATTACCAAATCAATTCACCTCCCAGCAACAGACTACACGCATCATTAATAAAATACAGACATCTAAGTACAAATTCTGCCAGAATAAGATAATGGGGGCACGCGAACATGCACATACAAACACAACATCAGCTAGAGGAAAAACATACCTTTATTGACATAACGAAACAAGCACACACCTGCAAAAAAAGAGGTTTACAAATAAAATGAAATCATAAGACACCGGAAAACAACGAGATGTATGCATGCACACATGTACCACAAGAAAAGACAGGCACCAAGAAACTGGTGTTATGTTTAATAATTGTACAACACACATTCGATGGCATGGACTCAGCATGGGAGCAAAGAAGAGGCTGGCGAACAAATCGGGTAACCTGAACTCTAAACAGAAGAGACTCACAGGATTTGTTGGCCTCGGGCCGACCGGCTTTATTCCACATCTCGAGCAGTTTCTCATAGATGGGGGATGACATCTTGACCATCCAAGTGCTGCCCTGCTGCGTCAGGTCCTTAAAGAAGTTGTGCTTAAGATCCCTCCAGGTGACTCGGCACTGAGAGGCTGAGAACTGCACTACCTTGTCTTCCAGCTGCTGGCTGATGACGCTCCACATGGCCAGCGTGGTCTGCATGCGGGGGAACATGAAGCTCTGGATGTTGCCCATGACATCAATCTCCTCTAGCAGTTTCATTTTATTGTCTACAGTGCTCCGGTGCCTCACCATCTTTGCCTCTGCTGCTGCAGCACGAACCTGGAAGTGGAATTCTGTTTATCTCGGAATCAGCGGTAGCTTATAGTCCGAATGTGAAAGATCGTGCATCACTGCTTCTGCCCTGAATTCCTAGCTGTAGCTGCTAAGACAGAAATGGAAGGCAGTGTTTCATTGTTTTATCCCTTCTTCTTTATGCTGGATTCCTGAAGCAAAATGGGATGGTTACATTTCAAGGGTTAAGGAGTGGAAAAATTCCCTACCGATGCACTTACGTTTTTAGGTTCAAACGTATATATTAATATTAACACTTGCTCAGGAGCACAATCCTAAACCAGTGTTGCGTGTGCACCACAGAGGAGCAGGGCCGGGAATCGAATGTAGTGGTGCGCGCGCACCACAGAGGAGCAGGGGAGGGAGCGTGGCAGCGAGACGAACGCACGCTGCTGCGCGTGCTAGCCACCAATGGGAATGGGCGTTGCAAAGGCGGGACATGTGCCAGCCTTTACCCAATCGCGTACTTAAAAAAAAAGCACGCTAAAGCCAATTGCGGGCGACGAAAGCCTGCTCACATGCACGAGCATGTGAGCAGCTTTCAGAAACCCATTACAAGAGGTCTCGCGCTGCGCGAGCAGTGCTATGCACTGCAACGCTAGGCGCGAGACCTAAAAAGGGATATGAAAGATTAGAATACGAAGAATAACTTCCAGTGGATTACCAAGTATCATTGTTTTGGGCAAAGAAAATAGGTTTAAGAACTACAAGCACCATAGAAGAGAGACTGAAATAGATGAGCCAAGGGATTCTGGTTAAAGGAAATAGGAGGAATACTGGGAACTACCAAAAGACGATTGATAACATTTGCTAATGGCATAGTACCGTTTATGACGGACCTGGGGCCACAAGAGACATTCTATATGATTTCACACAAGGAGATCGCAAACTATACGTTGAAAGGTTGGAAAATGATAAGACTGTTTGATGCAATATATGTACGTATTCAGGTTATTCAAGCTTTAATTTAAACATATTTTACTCTGTTGCCTTGCAGAGAACATTTGCATTGATATACAACAAAGTGAGATATGAAAGCAACCATATATACGATGACGGAAATGCAAAATTGCATCGCCAAAGTCGTGTTTTGACGACTCAATATACTGGTTTGTACATGCTAATATGCAAATTTGGAAACTGTGTCAGCTTCACCAGGTAACTAAAACCACATAAATACACCACCTTATGTCAGTCTCAGCAAAGAAGCCATGGTTTGAAGGAGCAAGGGCTCTGAACTAGCCATCTGCCCTACAGGACAGGATTGAGGCCCATTGATGATCAATCTGTAGAAGGTTTACTGGAGTTGAAACTGTGCTGTGTGGCAAATCTCAGAAGCAATACAAGCCACATACACACCAAAATCAGAAATCTATTCCAGAAAAACCCAATCTTAATTAAATGAGGCTACCACACCTGTTGGACCTTTATAACTCCACTGGATCAACAGAGTGAAGTAACACACCAAAGTATTTTAGTAATACACCATAGCACTCAATTATAGGATTAATTCGGCTTAAAAAAGCGCTCATATTACTGAGAACAGACTTTACAAAGCGTGGGAAGCTCACACTTAAACAAAAGAGAAGCAACAGCTCTGGCACAATGCAAATGAACATTTCTACAGCGAAAGCCTTTAGTGTAATAAAATAGCATGTCAGGAGAAAGTGGCCGAGTTTTTAATTCATGTTGTTTTGAACCATAGCAAACTTTCTCAGATTATGCCTTGCATTGGTTAATCATCATCAGTACATTTACATTGTATATACTCCTTCTTAATGTTCTCACCTCGCCTTACCCAACTTCTATATCATCAGGGGCATTAGAGAAGACCCCGTACTACCTGTGATGCTAGGAGGCCCCAACCTAAGGGGCCCCTAGCTCCTCATCCCTCTCTGCAGTCTGTGAGAACAAGTATTCACAGTAATTAAGAGCAGTCCTCGCTTATCTGCTTGCAGCGTTATCCCAGCACTGAGCAAAAAGTATTAGTAACAATATTGCAAAATAATTTCTTGGAAGAGGAGAGGCAACCTCTCTGTGTCTCTGTCACTGGACAAGCAGGTAAAGAGGAAAATGCATAAGAGACAGAGCAGCGGAAAGGAAGAAGAAAGGAAGGTGGGAAAAATGACTCTTCAGATACAGTACTGAGAGAGAGAAGTGTAGAGATGAGTAAGCGAGGTGAGAGAGACAGCTGTAGGAGAGAGACAAGAGAAAGGCATGAGAGACTTACATTTGGAAACAGGTGAGGTGATACATGCACAGATTTGATGGGAGACAGCTGTGAGATGGAGACCATAGGTATGGAAAAAAAGACAAACATGTTAGAATGGAATGTTTCAGAATGTGAGGGCGAGACAAGTGACAAATAGGTAATAAAAAACAGATAGAGATCTAAGAGGAAACGTCTGAGAAAGAGAAGAAAAATCGACAGTTGAAAGACAGCTGAGGGAAAAATAGAAATGTAGATGACAGCAGATAAAGAGACAGCGAATACAGCGACAGGTGAGAAAGAGTTGTAAAATGATAGAAACAGACACATGAGAGACAGCTATGTAACACAGAAATAGATGAGAAATAAAACTGAGGGAGAGGAGGATAAATGAGAGAGGAGGTATCCGAGCGAGAGTAGGAACTTGTTGGAAGAGGTGCTAATGATACAGATAGCAAAAGACACACAATTGATGGACGGAATGCAGAACAAATCAAAACATTCACCCCCAGTCAAGAGATCTGGGTTAAATCCATCATTCTTTTGCTCACCATGCCACCCCAGTTTAGACCTGGCCATATGCAAATCAGTCTTGACCCTGTGCTCCATGGGAACAGTCCAGCCCGAACTGCCAAGCCAGGTCCTCCCTGGACCGGAAACAAGCATCCTAAGACCTGTTTCGGAGTTTCACCCCTCTTCAGCCAGGATAGCTTGATTCCAGTGGCACAGTGAACCCAGGACCCACGTGTGGGTATGCCTGGTGCACTTAGGGCGAGAAAGCAAAAGACACACAATTGATGGACAGAATGCAGAACAAATCAAAAAATTCACCCCCAGTCAAGAGATCTGAATTAAATCCATCATTCTTTTGCTCACCATGCCACCCCAGTTTAGCCTGGCCATATGCAAATCAGTCTTGACCCTGTGCCACTTGGGGTGACAAATGCAAAAACAACAGTTGATGGACAGAATGCAGAACAATGTCATACATTCACCCCAGTACAGAGATCTGGGCCTAAATCCATCATTTTTTTGTTCACCATGCCATTCCAGTTTGAACCTAGCCATATGCAAATTAGTCTTGACCCTGTGCCTCATGTGAACAGTTCAGCCCGAACTGCCAAGCCAGGTCCTCCCTGGACTGGAAACAAGCATCCTAGGAACGGTTTCGGGGTTTCAACCCTCTTCAGGCAGGATAGCTTGATTCTAGTGGCATGGAGAGCACGGGACTCACGTCTGAGCATACCCGTCCCACTTGGGGTGACAAATGCAAAAACAACAGTTGATGGACAGAATGCAGAACAATATCATACATACACCCAGGTACAGAGATCTGGGCCTAAATCCATTGTTTTTTTGCTCACCATGCCATTCCAGTTTGAACCTAGCCCCGAAACCTGTCCTAGGATGCTTGTTTCCAGTCCAGGGAGGACCAGATGTCCCAGGGTGATGAACTATATATAAGCACTATAAAGTGGCTAATTGGTTTGGTTAAAACCACTATAAAGTGGGTATTTGGTTTACTAGTAAGTACCTAGTAAAGTGCACGGTGTGTGGCCAGGGCCTGTAAATCAAATGGTACAAGTGGAGGACCTACAGCACTGGTTGTGCCACCCACATGAGTATCCCTGTAAACTTGTCTCTGACCTGCCATTGAAGTGTCTGTGAGTGCAGTTTTAAACTGCCATGTTGACCTGGCAAGTGCACCCACTTGCCAGGCCCAAACCTTCTTTTTTACTACATGTAAGGCACCCCTAAGGTAGGCCCAAGATACCCCCATGAACAGGGTTCAGTGTATGCGAAAGGTAGGACATGTACTGGTGTGTTTTACATGTCCTGATAGTAAAATACAGCCAATTTCATTTTACACTAGCTCTCCAATAGGTTTTCATTGGAGCTGCCTTGTAACATCTTACAAGTGGAACTTTCAATTGGGAAGAGCTAGAGATTTAGAGTTTGGGTTCTTTGAGCTCAGAATTTAAAAACACATCTTTTAGTGGAGGTGATTTTTAAATTGTGTGTTTGAAAATGCCACTTTTAGAAACTGAGAATTTTCTAGCTTTACCATCCATTACCTCTACCTGCTTGTGGAATCAACGCCTGGTTTAGACTGACAACTTGGTTGTTTGTCCATTCAGTCTAGACAGTCACACAAAGGCAGCTGAGGTGTGCCCTGCATATCCTGATTGCTCATCACCAGGCTGAGGGGGTCTTTCTGGGCTAGAGTCGTGTGAGGTGTTGTCACTGATACCTGAATGGGGCTGTGCCTGGCCTCTCGCTATGCAGTCTCCACCCCCCGGAACGTGTGCACTCCAAAGACTATCCTTTGAAGTATGCGTACTTCAATGGCCAAAAGGGGTTTAAATATTTGACCTATCACCCCAGACTTGAAGAACACTTCTGGATCAAGAGAAGACTTTGCCAAATGGAAGAGCTGGGGTGCTGTCAGGAGGTGTACTGCCCCTTTGTTGTGTTGCTTTGCTGGGTTAGCCTGCAGTGGCTGCTACTGTCTTGGAGAGGACGATGACTGGACTTTGCTTTGGTATCCTGCTTAAGAAGATTCTCCAAAGGATTGTGCGTGCTTGCCTCCTATTAAGAAGTCTCAGGACCATCAAAGAATTAACCTGCAGCTTCCCTGAACTCCACAGCTGGGAGTTCTGAACTGCCAATTGTTGCCAATTCCAGTTCTGGGCCCTTGGAGGTGGTTGCTGCTGCAAAAAACCTGAAAAATGGACAAATCGCCTTTCCAGCACCTGTTTTTCTGATGCACCACCACTGTGCGGTCGAAGTTTCACGCATTGCCAGTGTACTGCCCCAAAAAATCGACACAGCACCTGTTCATGACTCAAAAAACTGCTGCAGCCCAGGTCCAGCACACTCTGTCGCCAACGTCCGAGACCACAGCGTTCACTCCAAAGTAGGCCCTGCTGTGAGGCTGAAAGAATCAATGCATCACCGGTCTACGGCTGAAAGAATTGACGCAGCGCCTGTTTTGCTGCCGCCGCATCGACCTCCAGCGTGCCCAGGTTTCCACGCATATCACCTGTGCGCCAAAGTTTCTAACGCATCGACCCCCGAAAGGAGTCACCTCCAGAAATCAACGCATCGCTTCTCCCTGCAGCCCGGAATTGATGCAACACTTCATCTGTGTGCAGCAGAACTGACGCATTCATTCCCTATAAACTCCAGAACCGACGCATGGCTGTGTTTACTCATGCTTTCCTCCTTTGTGGCCCTTTTTCATCTTGGATTTTTATGCATCAAAGGTATTTTGTGCTAAAATCACCACATCCATAGAGTTCAATGGATAGAACTGCTTAAACTTTGAAAAAGTGATATATGTTGGATTTTTGTCATTTTGGTCTTGTTTGGTTCAGATAAAGATTGGTTATTTTTTTAAACTGCGGTGGTATCCTTTTGTTGTGTTTTCACTGTGTGTTATGTACAAATGCTTTACGCATTCCCTTTGAGATAAACCTGACAGCTCACACCTAACTTCCATGGGGATGAGCAGGGGTTATCTTAGTTGTGTACTCCCCTTACCCTGACTGGAAGGAAGGGTCCCTACTTGGACAGGGTGCGAGGCACTGCCAACTAGAGACCCCCATTTCTAACCCTGTCCCTCATCAAATACCCCCCAAGAAAAGCCCATAGGTACATACCAAGTGTCAAATAAATCCTTCAACCCATCTGCCTCCATCACCTCCTGTGAGAGGCTCTGCTTGTCTAAGGATGAATTGCTTTTTCAGGTAAATATGACGTGGGTGCGTGGAGCCAGCTTCTTTCGTTGCCACCTCCCCCGCCCCCGCCCCCACCCTGCCCCTCCCCCCCCCCACAACCCTCCCCCGGTCTCAGCACATCTTTGACGCTAGGCAACCAGCCTTTGTAGCCGTCATGCAAGATTAGATATGAACCTGGCCAATGAGGCATTAACCGAGGGATTTTAGCCACATTGAATGGACTTGCTTTTTTACTTCAGGCGTATAACATGACAACTTATAAAACGTATTCATAGAGGAAAGATAATAACTCTCATTATCTCTGCAGGCGTAGTGTCTTTGTAATGAAGGGTGAGGTCTTCTATAAAGATGAAGACTAAAGCATATCAAGATAGACTGATGTACTAATGCTTTAAATACTTTGGGGCAGATTTATGTTCCCTGGCGCAACCCTGCAAATCAGCATGGATGCGCCAGGGAAGATGCGTAACGCAAGTTTGCCCTTGCGCCACCGCAGATGCGCCGCATTTACAATGCGGTGCATAGTGGTGCAAGGACAAGCAGATACGTGACGCATCTGCCGGCGTAAGATTGGCGCAGTGCTGAAGTTGCGTCGCAAGCGTGACGCAACTCCAGCACTGTTCCAACCTACCCTATCCCTAACATGGTGCATCAAGCCTTACGCCTGCTTCAAGCAGGCGCAGGGTTTACTTTTGACGCATCAGCGTTGGGAAAGTGACTCCGTGAAATCTTATAGATTTCACTGAATCACTTTTCAGGGGCGTTCCTGTGACGGAACGCCCCCCCCTGAGTAGAAACGCCCACATGAAACCTGACGCAGGTTTCATGTGGCGCAGGGCTTTACACCGTGACGCATCTCCATAGATGCGTCACGATGTAAATGGGGTGCAACATGGCGCAGGGTTTACGCTGCCGCTGCGTCACAAAAATGACACAACGGCGGCGTAACAGTGGCGCAAGTCTGATATCAATCTGCCCCATGGTGCGTCAAGCCTTACGCCTGCTTCAAGCAGGCGCAGGGTTTTGACGCATCAGCGTTGGGAAAGTGACTCAGTGAAATCTTATAGATTTCACTGAGTCACTTTTCAGGGGCGTTCCTGTGACGGAACGCCCCCCCTGAGTAGAAACGCCCACATGAAACCTGCGTCAGGTTTCATGTGGCGCAGGGCTTTACACCGTGACGCATCTCCATAGATGCGTCACGATGTAAATGGGGCGCAACATGGCACAGGGTTTACGCCGCCGCTGCGTCACAAAAGTGATGCAACGGCGGCGTAAAAGTGGCGCAAGTCTGATATAAATCTGCCCCATGAAGTTCAAGTCTGGAAAACTCTAGATACCAGCTCGCAAGCGCAAACCCCTTTAACCATATTTGCACTTAAAACCTGTCCTTTCTTTTTTTAAATCCTATTGAGAAAACAACTTTGAAATTGCTAAAATATTACTTAAAATATTAACCATGTTGAAAGTTTTAAGCGATTGTTCTTCAAGCAATAATAAACAATGTAAGTTGTCATTTTTAGAAACATCCATAGAGAGGTGTCAAGCGAGGCCAGGTAAGGTGGATACGTATATTGGCATATTCCAAATGATGGGGAACCAGTGTATGCCTCAAAAGGGGCCTCATGCTAATTAATGCTCAAGATCAGCAGAGAGTTTAGGGGACTAGGGTTAACTCATTCTTAAAGAAAAAGAAAAATGAAAGAGTTTAATCTCTCCAACAACTTTTATCTGACCAAAATTCTGATTGGCATATCCGGCACAATGACCACCTAAAAGCACAGGGGCAGATTTACAACTTCTGGCGCATCTCTGCAAATCAGCAGGGATGCGCCAGAACAGATGCATCACGTAATCCCCCACTTGCGCCACCACGGATGCGTCGCATTTACAATGCGGCGCACCATGGTGCAAGGAGGGGAAGATCCGTGACGCATCTTGTGGCGTACGGGTGGCGCATTGCTGGAGTCGCGTCGCAAGCGCAACACAACTTCTGCAATGCAAAGGGGCCGCCCATACTTAATGTGGTGCGTCACTCCTTACGCCTGCTTCAAGCAGGCGTAATGATTTGACGCAGCAGCGTCGTAAAACTGACTCAGTGAAATCTTGTAGATTTCACTGCGTCAGTTTTACAGGGCTTTCCTGCGAGGGCACGCCCACCCTGCGACAGAACGCCCACATGAAACCTGACGCAGGTTTCATGTGGCGCAGGGCTGTACAATGTGACGCATCTGCCTAGATGCGTCACGTTGTAAATAAGTTGCAACATGGCGCATGGTTTACGCCGCCGCTGCGTCACAAAAGTGACGCAACGGCGGCGTAAAAGTGTTGCAAGGGGCTTGTAAATCTGCCTCACAGTTTTCTGGAAACGGATTAGAGAGAGGGCTTCCACCAGTGATTTGCACATATCCCAACTGATGTCACTTCCCCTATCCAGACAACTGACAGGTAGGAAGGCTCAAGTGCATATTATTGTTTCCTCCTCCCATGCCCAACAACAACTTCTTAGCAAGAGGAAGGCCGCCTCACCTCCGCCCAAACACCTTGTGCCAGGATGTCTGAATAACAGTATAAGGGAAATGGAAATCTGCATGATCCTTTCAAGGGAATAAACCAGCAAAACGACATCACCGTCTAGACTCGAGTAAGTCATCATGAAAATGGATTTTGGCATGAAAAAAGGTGTGCTACCAGTTTGAGCCTGTAAGACACTTGTTTCAATCCTGGCACGTACCCAACTGCCGAATTCCTGGAGGTCTCTGCAGCGAGCGCTAAGCATGCTGGGTAATCCCTTCTTTAGAGTTTTCGGCCTTTGCTCTGACACCAGTCTTTCTAAAGGTGTCACGCAGCTTTACACCAATCACTTTGGAAGTGAAGTTATCTTACTAGCTTCAACTTGTTCACATGTTTCGCAACAGTGCTGACCTAGTTCCTGTATTTACAACTCCGGAATGCTTGAACAAACGATTGTCTCCCTACTGACATGAACTGGAAGAGCTCATAAAAATGTCAAAGCTATGTAATTTGAGGCCTACTAAAAACCCTTGGGGCAGCATAAATAAGAGGCAACGCGCCAGAATTAGGAGCAGGGAAAACCTGGTCTTAACATGGCAAAACAAGAAGAAATGCTTTATTTCTCATTTTTACTGTTTCTATGCGTGCTGCAATATGCAGCACACACAGAAACAGCAACACGCCATGAATTATAGTTTAAGTGCAGGAGGATGCCACTTCCTGCACATCAAAAATAGTTCCCTCAACACAGGCACCATTGCGCTAGTGCAAAGGTACCTGCGTTGGCGCTAGGCAGCTTAATTTAGCGCCATTGCTAGGGAAAACGCAGGGATGTGCTGTATCTTGATAAATACTACTCATCCTAGTGTTTTCGGAATGGCAGAGCGTGGCATTATCATTTTGTGCTTAACCCCACTCCTGCCATTCTTTGGTAAATATGCCCAGTACAGGCATATTTACAAGCCCTTTCCGCCACAGGAACGTCACTTTTAGCAACATTTCTAGGCGGGGTTAAGCCGTTTAACATGGCATGATGCCATCTTCTAAAGAAGGTACCCATTAACTATATACTTAGCGCAGAAGCGGTGGGAAATGGGTGTTGCTGTGGGCGTTCATTCACAACACCCATTGAATTTGATGCTGCTCCTTATTTATAAGGGTGGCATAAATAGGAGACAGTGTTAAAATTAAAACCAGGGAAAACCTGGTCCAAACATAACGAAACCGGGAGAATTTCTTTACTTCTCCTCGTTTTTGCTGTTTCTATGTGTGCAGTATTGTACTACACACATAGAAACAGCAAAATGCCATACATGATTGTTAATGTGCCGGAAGGTGTACCTTCCCTCAAATAATCATTCATTACGAAAATGACGATCTGCAACTTCTAGGTGTGCTGCACATTGCAGCACACATAGAAGCTACAAATCACCATTTGTGATTGTTTCTGTGCAGGAAGGGACATCTTCTTGCACATAAACAATCATTCCTCAGTGCACGCACCCTTGCACTCTGGTGAAGGGTGCCCGGGTTGGCGCTAGGCAGCTTACTTTACCGGCAGCACTTGGGAAAACGCAGAGATGTACCGTATCTTTGTAAATACGGCTCATCCCTGCGTTTTTAGAATGGAAGAGCATGGTGTTAGCATTTTGTGCTTAACGTCACGCTCCACAATGTATCTGTAAATATCCCCCTAAGTTTACAACTCTCCTATTTGGATGGGGGCCCAGACGGTGGGCTAGCAAGATGGCTGCACACTAGTGAGGCTCCTGCTGTCCGGACTGTCCAAAACAACATAATCCTGCAACTAGAGCCCCAATTGCATTCCAAAAATACACGAAATAAGGAGGAATACACTGGGGCACGCAAAGATTACCCAGATCCTACATGAAAAAGCGCAATTACCCTGAAGGCAACAGCCATAAACAAGGCCTGCGAAGGTGGTAAGGAACATCCTGGAGGCTGTCAAGACCCCGCTGCGGGCAGAGGGCCTGTCCCGAGAGAGAGGTGAGCTGGTAGACTGGATACCTCCACGCTAAAACAAACAGACATCGGAAGTGAAGCTGAGATTCCACAGTGGGAGTCAATGTTGGAAACTCGCGAGGCAAAGATGCGGCCACACCATTGGATGACTAAGGAGTCAAGTGGGGGTGGTGTGAGATGCAGCAGAGAAAATAGCAAAATACCTGGACAGGGGCGAAGGGCCTTCCCTTCTGGAAGCTGCGCTCCTTCCCTCATCCCCCTCTGATCGCAGTATTTGTGAGGTGGCTGCAGGCGGTAGTGCCGAGCAGTGAATGACTGCGGCCGAGGCCAGAACAGAACTGCGCTGGTCGCCTGAAGAGACCGCCCAGCCACCATATTGAGACAGACTGAAGGTCCTACATATAGCGCACAGCCACAAATGTGCACAAACAGTCACCCACTGTGAGTAGCCCAGATGCGAATAGAAGGGGGTAACAACAAAACATTGCATTTCTGCCCCTCCCAAGGATGCTGAAATCTGAATACCTCTGGATTGCACTGAACTAAAAGAAGGAGATTGTTAGCAGCAGTCGAAAGTAGTTGAGCACCTGAGTGGTGAGGTGGGGCCTTCTCCCCTAGAAGCTACACTGCCCCCCAACCCCATTGATCATGGTGTCTGGAGGGCTTCATCAGATGGCAGTGCTGAGCAACGAGCGGTTGACGCCCCGGCCAGAACGGAGCTGTACTGGAGCCCTGAAGAGACCGTCTGGCCGCCATATTGGCTCAGCTTGAAAGCACAGCATATAAATCACAGCCACAAGTGTACAAAAATAAACACCCATCGCAGGAGGAAAAGGGGGTAATAAAAATATATTATATACCTTGCTCCCCCTACAGGAATCCAAAACCGAAATTACCTCTGGAGTGAATAGGACTGCAGGAGGGAGGCTGTCAGCAGCAGTGGAAATATGGAGATACACATATAGAGAACAGCTATACAGGGAGGATAAGCAGGAAACACACCCCACGGGCCTGATCATCAGAACCAAGACTATGAGCCTATGCGCCTGAAGATAGAACAGGAACATAGACGGTGCGAAGTAACCAGTGGACAGCAACCTGAAACAGCAAAGAATGGGCCAACAAGATGGCAGGGAAGCAAAATTGTGCTTTGAACCCCGCAAATTGGTGAGAGGCAGGAGCAGCGACTGAGATCCGGAAATGGCAGGGGAGCATGGCCCAAGTCAACAACTGGAGGAGAAAGACATTAAGTCGCTGCTGGTGATAATGAAATGCAGCCTAACCTCGATCGAGTCCAAAATGGACTCCATGTGCTCCAGCATGGACTTCATAATGCAAAAACTGGAGAAACAAGACGGAAGGATAGTGGAAGCAGAGCACAACATATTGGAACTCGAAAATAGCACTTCCCAAAGAAACACACAGAAGAAATGGAACGCCTTCTGAAGATTATAGTGGCTAAGAATGAAGATTTGGAAGCTCGGTCCATGAGGAACAACATACGAATCCTGGGAATTCCTGAATGGGCCAATACTGAAAAGATGGAGTTGTTTGTAGAGCACATGTTGGTCACTAGCTTTGAGAAGGACGCATTTTACCTGCTACATGTGGTGGAAAGAGCACATCAATCACTTGCAGTGCGCCCCCCCTCCAGACGCCCCCCAGACCCATTGTGACTAGGCTCCGCAACTACCGAGACTGGGACACTGCATTGCATAGGACAGGGGAACAACAATCATTAACATTTGAAGAATATAGCATTACCCTATACCCCGGATTCACTATGGCAGTCCAGGAAGCCAGGAAAAAATTCCAGCAAGCGAAGAAAAAACTGCAACAAGCGAACATCACATATGCAATGCTCTACCCGGTACGTTTGTAGATCACATATCAGGGTAAACAGCATGTTTCCACATACCCACAGCATGTGATGGAATTTGTTGAAAAACTTCCTAGCAATCCACGCCAACTGGAAAAAATCACAGCCCAGGAGCAGACCAGCTACCCCATTATTGGAATTGGATTAGGGTTCACAGAAGGGAAGTGGAAGACAGTAAAAATGCTCCCTAACAGCACAGAAATTAATCGAACAGAGAAGATGAAGCCCCAAAAGGAACATGTCACAAGCTGCTAAGAAACCATTGAACACCAAGGACGCGCCTTCTATGACAATAAATAGCGAGGACACTTGTGGACACAAATAATTGCGGGGAGATCACTACTGTTGGTATAGCGCACTGGAGTTGCACTATGCTCAGGTCCTGGACACCCTAACCCTCTTGTACTACCTGAGGAGAGGAGCTGCCTCGCCCGTAGACAAGTCCCCCCTGCAGGAGTACCCTTCATTTAGATATGGAATTAATAGTTGATCTAACTTCTGTGAAGCTCTTCTTTCTTACCTGTTTCTTTTTTCTCTTTATCTCTATTGCCTCCTCTATTCTTTCTAAGCCAAGATTCCACCTTGATACAAATTTGCAAATTGCAGAAACCAATATACCTATAGAGATAGAGCACCATCACTGTTGTTATGCTTTGCCAGAATTTTGGTTTACAATGGGGACAGTTGGGACTTTTTTGGGAGTGGGATGGAACACACACAGCAAGTTGGGGGAAGCCTGAGTGGGAGGGTGGCATACAGGTAGCATAACAAATGCAGACAGAGCAAGGAGACAGGACACTGTGCACATCTAGACAGCAGACACCAGAACCCAGGAAGAGTAACAACCCACCATGTCCAAACAAGTTAGGAGCGCGTAGCAAATAACAGCCGAAAATTTAATCTAAATTTCCAAACGTGGAATATCCATGGATTTGGAGACCTGGGCAAGAAGTGACATCTTCATGCCTACCTAGACATGCACGATATAAACATAGCTATGCTCCAGGAAACACACACGGCTCTAGCCTCAAATCCCACTTTTGCAACACGCTGGGCATCGCACAGATACTTTTCCGCATACTCCTCCTACTTGAGAGGAAATGTTATCCTCATCTGGAAAAATACCCCTACATAGAGGGGGAATCTGTAAACGATTCACAGGGAAGATATAGCGTGACCTGGGGAAGCTAGCGTCCCATTCAGTTACACTAGTAAACTGCTATGGCCCTAATGCAGACATCAAAGAATTCTATGTTGCGCTATGGGGGCTGATCATAATCATTGGCTCAGCACATGTCATGTGGGACGGGGATTTTAACCTTACTATCCGACCAGCTCTTGACCTTTCCCATCCACAGCCACAATGCTACACAAAGGCCCAACACCAAGTACAACAGATTGTGGATGAACACGACTATTAGATGCATGGCGAGCAACAAATCATACAGATAGGGAAGGTACCCATCACTCCTCTGTGCACTCATGTTGGTCTCAAATAGATTACTGGCTGGTCTCCAGAGGTCTCAGGACCTGGATAACACATACATACTCGGACCATACCCCGTTGCTTATGCAGCTGTCTCCGCCACGGGCTCCCCCTGCTATTTGACCTTGCGACTTCCCACGCAGTCATTGCTGGATGCCCCTTTTAGAGCTGAACTAGGGCAAGAGCTGGAGGAATTCCTTACAC
The DNA here is from genome assembly GCF_964204655.1 of Triturus cristatus. Taxonomy (NCBI): domain Eukaryota; kingdom Metazoa; phylum Chordata; class Amphibia; order Caudata; family Salamandridae; genus Triturus; species Triturus cristatus. The sequence continues at coordinate 797,795,187 of NC_140586.1, forward strand.
TTAACATAGACCCTGTCCCCACATTGTCAACGGTCTGGAAAGCACTAAAAGTGAATATACGGGATTGCATAGGCCTGGGGTATTCTTAGAGACATCAGACACACATTGGGACAACTGGAAAAGAATATCCAAGACTTAGAAGCAAAAGTCGCCACAACTATTGAGTGAGCGGTGCATGTTAAAATATGGGAAATGATTACAGAGTATCAAAATACGGCTTCCGCAGTAAATATCACAAAGCAAGAAGATATGGAGAAGGAGAGCGGCCTGGAAAGTTACTGATGGAGCTGACTCTGAAGCCCCGGTTCACCAACTATGTGCTGGAGGTCAGAAGCCAGACAGGGTAGGTCCAAAAAGATAAAGAGGTGATACTGCAGACCTTCTGAGAGTACTACTACTCACTATATGTCATTCGGAGAACTGTTCTCATAAATGCAGAGTCCTACTTAGCAACTGTAGAACTAGGATGGCTAGGCGATACACAGAGAACATTTCTTACAGACAACTTTGAAGAAGAATTAATCAAAGCTGCTATCATGCAGCTAGGATCTGTAAAGGCCTCGGACAAGGATGGACTCCCGGCAGAGTTCTATAAGGCATATATTGATATCCTGGCGCCTTTCTTTAAAAAACTGTATGAGGAGGCACTACAACGGTACATCCCCCACACAATGCGAGAGGCTCTGATCATATCCATCCCGAATCCAGGCAAACCCCGCGAAGATAGTGAATCATACAGGCCACTGTCCTTAATAAACTGTGATGTACAGATACTGGCCAAACTGGTGGCGAATCACCTAAGCCTCCTGATGGATAGACTAGTTTGGCCAGACCAGGCTGGATTCATTCCAGGCAAAGCCACCTCATATAACTTGCGGACATTGTGTTTGATTACAAGATATAGACCAAGAGCTCTATGCTGTGGCGGTTTTCTGGGATGCCACTAAAGCTTTTGACTCCCTGAAGTGGATCTTTTTGATGTCCGTACTACAACGCATTGGTTTTCCCCTGCGATACAAGGAATGGGTGTGACAGTTATATCACAAACCATTGGTGAAGCTACTTATCAATGGAGCACAGTCCCTTGCCTTCACTAGTACCCAAATAACTAGACAGGGCTGCCCATTGTGCTTCTTTCTCTCGCCCTTGCGACAGAACCACTGACGGCTATGCTTAGGCAACATTATCGGGATAACCCTCCATGTTTTGGTGTCATTATACGCAGACAACATCACGCTATATGTCAGAGACCCCCAGAAAAGTTTTAACACAATACTACTAGAATTTTTCTGATTTGGGGAAGTCTTTGGAATAACTATTAATTGGGAAAAATACCAGTTTTTTCCCCTTCACTTCCAACACCCCCCTTCACTTTAGAATACCCATTGAGATGGTGTGAGGCAGGACTAAAATATTTGGGGTTAGAAATTACCAGGGATAAAGAGGATCTGTTGAGAGCAAATTATGGCAGAGCACTGAACTCCATTTCAGAATCCATTACCTAATGGATCGCTATGCGCCTCTCTCTAGCAGGGTGCTTAGCGTTTATGGAAATGGTAACCCTACCTCGGCTGCTATATCTATTCATAAAGATCCCTTACAACCCGGGTCACACATTTTTTCATAGCATGCAAACTCAGCTTACCTGACTTGCCTTGGGAGGGAAACAGCCCAAAATTCACTGGGACACTGTTACGCAGGGGGGTTTGAAGCACCAAACCAGGAACTCTATTATTAAGTGCATAGGCACCTTACGCGATGTATTGGTTTACCCCCCCATTTATGCCACATATTGCAATGGAACAGGAATACATGACACTCATACCACTGACTGGCTTCTTTGGTGTTGACAGAATGATGGCTGGAGTAGCATGTACAAATGTGGCCTGGAGAAGCATCGCAAAGCGGTTACAAGTGCCTAAGATATACTCCCCTGTGCTGCCCCCTAGCCTATCACCCTGCTACTCCCGTAACACATGAAAGTATCTTTCAGAAGATGCAGCATCACTACCATATCCGCACATGAGGAAATTTGTACGTTGAAGGGAGATTCCGCAGCAGGGAAGTTTTTTTTTGCGATTGCACCCCCTCACCCATAGAACTATTCCTATACATTAGACTAAGGCAGGATATTAAAGCAGATATCTCAAGCTTCCCAAATGAACCGCATACACTACTGCTGCTGCACAACATGTTCTACACAACCAGCGCTTCACATGCAGTGACACGACTCTATTGAGGTTCCCTCACCTCTCAGGTGGAGACCTGGAGAAGATTGAGGGACGGAAGGGAGGCGGAGCTAGGTGATCCACTGGAAAACGCGGACTGGACTTACTACTGTCAGCAGACTGAGTGAATAACAGCCAGTAGTAGACTGGAATTATTCATTTCAGGTTCCTACACAGGATGTACTATACCCCAACAAGGCTGCATTACTACAACCTAAGATACACTGACAAATGCTACAGATGTGGAAAAGAAGGTGCAGACTTTTTCTACCTAGCTTGGACATGCAGAACAGTATTCCAATACTGAGAAGGGATCGGAGAGGCAATATCCCAGTGTAGTGTAGTTTCTATATCCCTGATAGGCTCTGCGCATTGGAATAATATACACTATAGTTTTGACATAGGACTGAGGTCAGTATGTCTCTATCGAGTACATTATACTTAATTACTTGTGTGTGCCAGCTAACTCAGAGGTCACTAGAAACTTTTCGAATATACAAGAAGGGATTAGTTTCTGACAACCGCATAAACATGACAACTTTGTTTGCCTTAGAGTCGCAACAATATCAGAACCGTGGAAACAATAGATAACAGTTTCACTCGTCAATCGTGCATGCTTAGTTTCTACAGAGCTGCACAGAAATAGAGAGATGGGCATTTCAATAAAAAGGGTTTATTGAACAGTCTTATTTCTCATGCAAGAGATATGAACTGCTACAATCGTAAGACAGGATGCGAAGTACAATACGTACAGAGTTAGCAGTAAGATAAAATAATACTGCAATCGCATGGTTTGTAGCTATGACATATATTCATAAAATACATACATAAATAACACAGGCTAAAATGTGAATACTCATCTGATGCTTCTAAATAGTTCTACCCCAGTGTACCTAACCTAAGTGTAGTACGAGGTAAGAAGTAGGTGCTGTTTTCTAAAGTATAGCTAGCTATAGTTTTAGTTTTGCCAAGAGTTGCAAAAGCTTCTCTAAGTTCTAGTCTGCTCCATACCTTTAGGATGTGTGAGACTGGAATCTCTTTCCGGGACTCGATATCTAACACCCCTCAAGGGGAGTCAGAAACACTGGAGCTGGATTCTCTGCGAGGAGGATGACAGCGTCTGGTCAGTGCATCAGGTGGGAACTTGATCTCCTTCCGAACTTGCTGTGGCGAACCGCAAGTAGGCAGTCAAACTGGACCGTACCAGAACCGTGGTTTACCAGGGCAAGTGCAGGTATATTTATACCTTGAAGGTGTTTAGGAATGCCTGTATTGACGTAAAAGTCGGGCATCGGAACGTCATGAATGAATCCCAAAGGAATAGATGTTCATGCATAATAAATGAGTTCTTGGAAAAATCAATATCCAAGCAAGGTAAATTCCTAAAGGCTTAAGAGTCTGGTTGTCCAAGAACTTGTTGTGACGTGGATTGACAGATGTAGGAGACCATGCCTGTATTTGGTTAGCATGGACAATGCCTAAATAAGGGCTGGAATCTAAATCTACACACAACACCCACTCCAGTTTCGTATGAACGACATTACTAAATCCCAAACATACTTAAACATATCTAAAAAAAGAGTATAGCATGATTAGCTATAACATGCTAAAACATACCTAAAAACATATGTCCTAAAGATGCATTACAAAGGTGCTGTACATATTAAAAGCAAGATTTCATTCTAAGCATATGTGTGCATTGGAAATGCTAAACAGAATGAACCAGAAATATATACACATGATGAAATGGCTTTTTAATAAAGAAGAAAAGGGCCGAAACCATGTAATTATCAGGTTAACACAAATCAATTGTTGATGTGACAAGGTGACAAAATGTCCCTGGAAGATTTTCAAAGAATTCTGTTCTCTATGAATAGTTCTACTATAAGCAGATTACTGTGCCAAAAAATGAAAAAATACAAATTTTGAAAACAAATTAATCATAGGAAAAAAGTTCCAAAGTTAGTCCCTTGTCTGAAAAGAATGAAGGCCAAATTCAGAGTCTTATCGGAACACTGTGTGCCTGAATCAAAAGTCACTGTGTGGGCCTGGAGAAAACATGAAATCTTTTAATCCTGTAGACAAAAAGTCGTCTACCGTTGTAGGTGAAAGTTGGAATACCTCGTTTAGAAGATTAACTCCACATAGATGTGAACTATCGCCTTCAGCATTGGTTGCATCAGCAATGTTCGAATCAGATGTTACCAGCGTGCCTGATGTTTCTTCTCGTACCTCAGCAGTAGCAATTTGCGTCTGTGAGATCTCAATGAATGCCGTCATCAGGATTGGTTGCTGCTGGGGACAACACAGAGCATGGGCCGTTACCGGGTCCAGCAGAGTATCGATATCCTTAGGCATGACTGATGGGAGCATTAGACAGAAGTCTAGCACGCATTTTTCACTGCAGAGCAGGCAGTGTAGAACAGGTAAAATGTAATCTTGCCAGATTGGTCTGAATGACAGAAACCATGTGGTATTTAATTCTCGTAGATGAGGTAAACCCAAAATTTGGACGATGTGCTCACAACACTTCATCTCCAATAGAGCTCTCTCTATGGTGCCTGGAGTGACGCTGGTGATTTGGATTGCCATATCATAGCAGTAGGAGCAAAAGTAGGATCCCTGCAACGAGTGCTAAAAGGAGCGGCAGTCCGCCAAACACAGAGTGCATGAAGTTTGGAAATAAGCCGAGGACTGCTTGAAAAGGTGCTAACAGTCCTGCACATACGTTCTTCAATACATGTATAATACCGCTCGTATCAGACATGTTTGAGATACGACATAACATTTCTGAGAAATGTACAGGGCAGTTTGTATACAAAAGGGTATGTATCTCTGCAGAAGTCCTTGCGACTCGTAGATCATAGGTTTCTCTGGCCGAGGTCAGTGGCACTGTTTTCTGTAAAAGAATGGCTTTCATTCTGCTTAGAGTATCAATTCGTTTAGAAGAGATGTTCAGTGAAGGCCATAAAGGCGACTTCCTGACTGTGTCTATTTGTGGAAACAAGACTTGCATACAGCAAGTGACCCTGGATGTAACCGTAACTAGATATGGAATACCTGGCAACATGCCACAGCAGCTGTGATCATTCAACACTATGTAACTCCCATTAGAAAGTTGGCCAAAAATTGGATTAATCACTGCAGCCGGTGAACCTTGCAGGTGACAGGATAAGTGTGTAGTGGAACCATCACAGGCCCCGTGTAAGTTAATACCCTGACAAAGGAGAGAACCGCTTAGTGCGTGTTCACAGTTTTCACCGCTAAGAAACACTTCACGTTCCCCACTCCAACATCTATGTGTGTAAAGTAAATCCCAGGATGTCTTGATGTATCCTTTAACCAACCTTTCATATTTGCCTACTAGTATATGTTTTAGGCAATACTGAAAATGACAAATTTTAACAGGCAGAGTAATTTTACCATGTATGATCCACTCAGTAGCTGGTTTTTCTGCAACTGTGAATGGTACTTTTTCCAGTTTTTCAATGCTCAGCATAGTGTAGTCTGCTCCCCTTTTGCCAGTCTGATCTGTTCATCAGTGAGATTGAATTATGAGGACAGTGACGTAGTATTGATTAAACGCCAAGGCACATAGCCTGCATGCAAGTTGTGTAGCGTCCAGCCCAATAGCATGATAGAACGTAGCTGAGACTGACCATGTTGCAACATGACCAAGTCTTGTTCCATGATGTCTATGACAGAAGACACAATGCTGTCCAATGGATATATTCTGGACGACAGAGTCGCTAACCCATTGTCTACTACAGAGAAAGTTTTCTCTAAATTAATACGATCAATTTCTTGGAATAGTTCTGCAGTCTCTGCTTGGGAAACCTTCCATGCTTCATTATAAGCAGCGTATATACTGGCATATATGAAAGGTTTTTGACGTGGTTTTCTTGGTCCTATCAAGAATTCTCTAAGGTCTGCGCCTTCTTGAAGTAAAGTTAAGTGTTGTTTTACATCCTTCAGTGTCGCTTTCTGTAGCCAATCAAGGCAAAGTTTCCCTACACTCTATGTTGTTACCACCCCTGGATGCTGTCTTTGAACATAGCGTGGATCTGGCCTATTGATAGTGAAACCCTGTTTTTTTGTTCAGGAATCGATCTTGACATTTATTTGTGTCTGTGGGCCAGAGCAACCATTTTTTCCATTCTAGATCTGATCTGTTGTGATGCAAAATATTATGTACCTCGACCTCCCCCCGTGTAGTGCTATTACTTGCAGGTATAGGTATGGTCGGTGTGTTCATGTTTTTGATCTTGGCTAATCCAAGGAAAGACGTTTGTTGGACAGTGTCATTCAAAAACATAATTTGCTCAGGGATGATACAGGCTCTAAACAAAGCTTCTACCCCTGTACTTGTCAATCTTTTGTACCCCAGACAGATTTTGTCTCAATGTTGTCTTTCCAAAAGTCGAAAACCTGTCTAGACAGTTGGGCAATAAAGGCTGCAGAATAAATCTGTTTCGTATTGGTTAACATTTTTTTCGTTACTGTCTTGTTCACATTTTTAAAGTAAAACGTTTTTGATTTAGACAAACTGTAGCCTGAAAAATATGGAAACTTCATTGCAAAAGTTTTGAACTACCTTTTGGAGGTGTAGGACAATGTTCCCATTGGCTATACATAAATACATTTCTAGGTGTTGCAGATTTATGCAAGAAATGATGACCATAGTGGGTATAACAATACTTTTGTTCATAGTCTGATGAACCCTCTAAATATTCATGATTTGTGAATGCTGCAGACATTTCTAGATCAGACATCATGTTATTAACAGTCTCGAAGTCCCAATCATCGGAAAAGGTACTAGAGGTAATAAAGTCACTCAATGAAATCTTAAATACATGTGGAATCCTCAAAAGCTCCGACGGGCCAAAAATGTCATATTCAGTTCTGTCCCAAACTATACCATCTGGAATAGGAACGGCTATGATGTTCACTGCTGACAAGTCTCTTGCTTCATGATGAGATGATTTGTGTGGCTGGAGAAGTAGGTTCACTCTTTTACTTGCTGGGTCCATTTGAATATATCTTCCATTTATCAGCATACCCAGAGTTATTACCAGGGCTAACCATAGTAGAAAGTAGAATATTCCCAAAAATATTCCCAAATATTTGGGAATATTCCCAAAACGGTCCATAGTTCAATCCATGGTGAAACCAGATAAGTCTTTTTCAGGAGATGAAAAAAGTCTGTTGCTTGTTCTTTGAAAGTTTTTTGTGCTGGCGTCGGTTCAGGTTTGCTGGGATCCTGAGAAAATGTATCAAAGTTCATGAAATAGCCAGAGGCAGTTCTGTCAATGGTTGGAATTGCATCAGGATTTGCTGAATTCGCTGGAACTTGTTACTTTGTTGTAGACATGTGTATCAGGACGAACTGTTATTTGGGTCTCAAGAGGGACTAGTTCCATAGCTTTGTTGCTTAGTCCTTTATTTCTTACTGCCGAATCTTCAAAGGTGATGAGTCTTTCAGTTTGAACCTCTGGGATTGTAGCCAGCGGAGTGCGTCTGCTACATTGGCGGAGTGCACTTGGCCTACTGCTTAGTATCGGCCACATAGTGTGGTTTGATCAGGTTGATGGACACAAATCTTTTCTCCTTTTTACCAGCAAGGGGCGGCAAAAGTACTGTTCTTGATCCGTGATTGCTAGGACAGGTACTGGTTGCCATTAAGAAGGCCCAAATTCCTTCTTGTCTGCGATCTTTTCTCTGACTAGATCACCAAGCTTTGGGATCCAGACAGGCCTTGCTGGGACGGCCGGTTTTTCCCCAGTGATGATTGGCTTCAGGAGCACGTTGCTTTGTTTCGTTCTTAGTTCATTTAAGTCCTGTAAAACAGCCAAACGATCTTTGATATCAAGTTTCTTATTTTCCATCACTGTGCCTTGCATATCAAGGTCCGGTACCAACATTCTAGTTCCAAATAGAACTTCATATGGAGTGACAACCCCTAGAGAACTTCTTAGCAAGTTGTTAAGTGCACACTGGACTCCATAAAGGTCTTTGACCCACCCACCACCCGAACCTAATACCCTAGCTGTTATAGACTGTTTTATATCTTTCCACAACAGAATTTCCCTCAGGATTGAATGGAGAAGAATACCGCAATGCTACGCCCAAACTGGCCATGCCTTCTTTGTAAGCTCGAGAGCTAAACGCAGGACCCTGGTCAGAATGTAGTGTGCCGCCAATTGTGTATGTGCGGATAAAGACTCGCAAATCTTTTATAACAGTTCGAGAGTTAGCTGAGGGCTGAGGCCACATCCATAGGAACGTAGATTTAGTGCTCATGGGATTGCATTTGTCCAAGAGGACGCCTGCACGTAGATAGTCTAATACTGTCTAATAATGGTGTCTGAACTGGGCTGGCTATGTTGTAGTCAGGTATCTGGTGGCGTTCTGTACTGCGATCTCTATTGCAGTCTATGCAGTTATTGATGAAGATATGAATCAATGTATTAATTTCTGGCCACCAGTACATCTCTTTTAGTTCTAAAATTGTTTTAGAGATCCCCTGATGTGTCAGACCCTCTCCCAGATGTGCTTCGTAAATCAAAGCTGCTCTTCGTTCCATGTTTGGTATCACCCTATCCCCCACTCCAGGGATTCGAGCAAACAGAACATTGTTCGCATCAATTATATATGAGTATTTGAGTGGAAATTTTTAGGTAACGCTGCTCCGCTGACTTTGCTTGAAGCATTGACAGCCAGCATTATCTCACTGTCTATTTTCATTTTTGAACGAGTGATTGCAGCTACGGAAGCCGTTTGCACAGCCCCCTTTGCGGCTTCATCAGCCAATAAATTCCCTTCAATGTGAACGCCATCAAGTTGATGACTCAGCGTGTGTATCACGTGAGTGTTTTGTAGTCCATTTCGCAACTGAATTTGTTGTTCCCAAAGCGTTTTATGCTTGATTGTGCCACCTTTTGCATCTTTGAAACCATTTTGAAGCCAATTCTGTAGACATTCATTGTAAGATTGAACATAGTAAAAAGAATTGCACACTTTGAGTTTGGGGAATTCGCGGTCCGTGTTTTCAAGTGCCATCTTGAATGCTTGTAGTTCAGATTGCTGAGCTGTACAATTTCCTAGAGATTGCATTTTTGTGACCATTGGTCTAAATTTGCCATCGCGTATACGACCTTTAACGATTGCGCATGCTGCACTGTAAGCTTGCTTACTCCCCGTAGCGGGTTGTGCAGATCCGTCAGTATAAATTATAAATTCGTGCTGATCAAAAGGGAGAATTTTAGTAGGCAGAGGACATTCGTATTCGTATTGCAGGAATGATTGTGTTTTCAAGTAAGGATCAAAAACATATTCAACATCAGTTGCAAGAGAATTAACCCATTATATCCATCTTGGATGTAAAGCCTTTGCATGCAGAATGCTAGCTTTAGTAACTGCCTCTAAGGCTGGTACAGGGGTGACGACCATAATGCATTTCCCCTGTGCTAGGGCTCTTTCTTTTGCTACAGCGGTTTGAACTGCTGTCAGAATCTTTTCTGTAGAAGTGAATTTCATTTCTGCTTGTGTATACAAGTGTGATTTGTATGCAATTGGTACTTTTTCACCTTCGTTAAAAGTTAAGTAGGTGAATCCGCAGTGACCCGGAATGATTCGGCTCACTAAGTTGGGTACATTTACGCGTGTTTGCAAGTGTTTAGTTGCTAACATGTCTGTTTGAAGTGAACGCAAAATTTCTGTGTGTTCTTGTGTCCAAGTTGAGGCTTTGAAATCAGGTTTGATTAATTCGTAGAGAGGTTTAACCCTCTCTGCTTAGTTTAGAATGTATTTTCTTCCAAAATTCAGGAAACCTTGAATCGACTGTAAGTTTTTCAGCGTTTTTGGAGGTTGGATCAGCGCACACTTTTCTAAAAAGTTGGCTGCCAGGCTTTTGCCTTTACTTGAAATTTCATATCCTAGGAAGAGGACGTTGAGATGCACAATTCTGGACTTTTTAAAGTTGAATTTGTAGCCCTCCGAGGCGAAGCTCAATATAATGGTGTTCACCCTGTTCAAGTGTCTGTCCAGGTCATTGTCTGTCAGATATATATCATCGACATATGACAATGCCTCGTCATCATAAATTTGTAGTAACTCTGTTACTCTTGCTGAGTATAACCCCGGGCTGTTTTTGAACCCCTGTGGGAGTCAACAAAATTGACGCTGTGTCTCCATTATTGAGAAAGCGGTAAAATATCTACTTTCAGGTGCAATATTTTGACAAAAGAAACCATTTGGAATGTCTAATGTTGTTTTGTACTTTTTGGGCACAATGTTATTCATTAATGCTGTACTGTGTGCATTTTACACTGCAAATGTTTTACAACAAGAATTCAGGTGTCTGTAATCTAAAACTAGATGATATGTATTGTCTGGTTTGGAGACAGGAAATAAAGGATTGTTCATTGATGAGGTGCATGTTTCAATCACCCCTTGGTATTCAAGTTGATCTAAGATCTCCCTGACTTGTTTTTTAGCTTCTTCTTTAACCGGGTACTGCCTTTGTGCATTTGGTTGATTTTTTAACTGGATTTTGTGGTGAGGTGAGACCTCATCCCATCTTACATGATTTTTATATATTGCTGGGGCCTGGGCCACTGCCCATTTCCTGGCATAAGTATATTTTATGTGTACTGAAACATCGTTGGAGAAGGCTGGCATAATGATGTCTTCGCCATGTGGGCACTCCTTGACAAATTCTAGTGGCCAGTCTTGTTCTGCTAGAAGTATATCATAACCCTTTGTTAGTAGCTCCCAAAAGAGTGCTTTCTCTTTTCTTGGTATGTCTCCCTCCATCCGGAGTGTTATTTTATATAACCTATGCGGAGAACTAACCCTGGTGTCTGCAGTTTTAACTTGAATGTCTTCATTCAGGTCCACTGTCTCCAGAAGCCCCTTCAGGTTCTGCCGAGCTACTATAACTTCTGCTGCGCTGTCCAACATTGTCTGAGCCCGTTCTCCATTCTTGAGTTGTGTTCTCAGAATCCTCGGCATGGCTGATCTTCAGACCTGCTACCTTCTTTGTGGAGAATTGAGGTTTTGGTTTGTTTTTCTGAACGTGTTCATCGTCTTTGGACTTCACACGTTCTTCTTTGTTCTCTGACCGTCCTCTTCTTTCGGATGTCTATGAAGATATCTGAAAGGTTCGAGAGGAACGTGTATCAGTATCTTGATACATGTCAGGTTTTCTCAAATTATCCATATTCCTGAGGTGGTACCTCCTTTCAGAGGACTCCATTTGAGGAGACTTGAATCGGTCACCTTCATGCTGCCTACAGATTTCCACAATATGAACATTAATTCATTGAGCTATGTTAATGGTAACATCTGCTGGACAGGTGCATTAGCTGGCTCTATGGCTTAGTTGGATAAGACAGCTGCTGAAAAGATGTATGAATTCTTCAAATCTCAGTTTTGGTAATGGTTAAGTAACTTAGGTGTGTAATGCAGAGCTGTGTTAAGGCATCGACAACGTGGACAATTGCCCTTGGCCCCAGGTTCCAGAGAAACTGCGGTAGAGTGACAATGTGTATAGAAAAATGAATCTTTTTTCTCGAACAGCGTCATTGTTTATTACGTTTTCTATCATCATTAGTCACTTTACATGGGGACAATTACGTAAGTTTTGTAACAGAAACTTTGCTTACTTTAAGAAATCTACTTCAAACCAAGTCCATCATTATATAATACTCCCCAGTCCGCTGGTGAAGTGGTGATTCACACAACAAATGGAAATAAAACAAGACAAGAACTAGACACAAAATGCATAAAAGTAAGAAAAGCATATTTAACCTTGCCTCCCACCCACTCCGTGTCTAGGAAGTCCCCGCTAAATGCTCCCCACATCTGTAAAGTTTGTACTATATTAAGACAATCCCCACTTTCTGATTGATTCCTTCTAATATGCTCTTCCTCCCTGAGTGATAAATCCACAACTGGTATATTGATTCAATCTGAGCAGTTGTTGGTTGCCAAGGTCTCACCTCAAAGTTTAAAGTGGTTCATAGCCTTAAATCTGGGAGAATATCCAGAAGTGGTAGTCCTTTTTTAAACGTAATTAAGCTCCAGTTTCCATACAGTTTCAAAATCCAACTTAGTCTCAAAAATCTTTTCTTGAGTTTTTTCAGCAGTGGATCTTTTATATATTCACATGCTTGAATCATTCCCAGTCATCAGGCTAGAAATCCCTAGTGCATTAAAATAGCAGTATGCAGTGTAAAATATACAGCATACAGTTTAAAGTGTAAAATGGCCTTAGGGCTGGACCAACATAGTATGTTTAGTAACACATCCACCTCATTTGAAAAAATCCAAACTGCAGCCAATAAAGTGGAATCCTAAGCTTTCCTACTCCCCCTAGAGGCCACCATAGTTCAGATTTCTACCGCACTTCGGTTGTGAAGTAGTCACCTGCAAAAGCTCTGCTCTAACCTTTCAGTGGACCTGAAATTGTTACTATATTGGTCTGCCTTGGATTTAAACCAGCTTGACCTTCAGCACTGCAGTACAGTGAGTTGTTGTTAGGGTAGATTATAATATTTTCTGGACCAGGCAGATCATTGGCTCTGACAACCAACTGTCACCATAGCTGACAAAGAGAAGCAATCTTGATTTAAACTTTGTTGATCTTGTGCAAACATGAAGATTCACACTGCTGACCCACACTCTCAGTGTATTTATTGCCGTAATCTAATTCATAAGCCAGTAGAATGCAATATTTGTAAGTCTTTCTCAACTAAAACACTAAGGGAAAGAGAAAGGCGGTTGGCATTATTACTTATGGATGAAGAGAATTTTCCTTCTTCTAAAAGAGATGCCCCCTACTCAGGGAAGGAATTTGTGAAACGTACCCCTCAAAGCACTTCCAGAAAGGCAGCACATTACAGGAGACTATTTGGTACAGCGCTTGCAGTTACCTCCTCTGGTAACATACCAGATAAGTATGCATCTAAGCGATGTAGAGAGGATCTACCTCTTGGAAAGAAGAAGACATTTTCAAAAGTCTCATCTTTGGAGGAAACCTCATTGACGAGACTGAAGACAACATCAAATTCGTCGTCAATGAAGATGATACCGTTTTCGATGGCCATACCGTCAATAACGAAGACATCGTCAACTACAACTATACCGTTTACATCTATAACAAGTCTATCGGCAACGAAATCACTGTCTGCTACATCGCTTTTGACAGCAACATAACCAACAAAAATCATAGGAGGAGATGTTGACAAATAAACCTCCAACTCAAATATTGCAGTCAGATCAAGAAGAGGCTAGTGATTATGCCTCATGACAGCTTAAACTCCAACACAATTAGATGTAAGATATGTCACAGATGAAGGGGGCTCAATCTTTGCTTAAATTTAATTTGATTTGGGGCTCATTGTTCTAAATATGTACTTCTGATATATGACATTTCTATGGCTCTGCTACTTACTTCTCTCTTTATGGGTAAATAGTCAAATTGCTTAATGGACTGTTCTTCGTTTTCCGGAATGCACAAGTATCAACTATTATGATTCAGCTCTTATATGTCTCGCATGCTCATTATTTTTGTTTTTTGTTTCGCATTTGGTTTCTCTGATGTCCTACTTTTGTATTGACAATAAAAAAGATTAAAAAAAAAAAAAAAGATATGTCACAGATTTCGCAGAGGAAGAAATGAATGACAAGAAGTCTTACAACTAATATGTTTACCAGCAGGAGTATACATCTGAGAATACTCAAATTGGTATGAGGCAGAAATCACCATAAAGTTATAGAGAACCACATCTGGTCCAAGTGTGAAAGGTATTTTGTATCAACATTACAACAGATGATGGATACTTCCAACAAGTTATTACCACAGCAACCAACTAATAACCTTAACATGGAGGAACCTGTTACACCCATTCTGCCACCTCCTCAATCTGCTCCTTTACCAGTTTTTGCCTCCTCTGCCGCCATCACCACTACCTCCTCCAATGCCAAGGGGATCTGTTCATGGAGAGGACATCATTGATGTCTTTTCTAATGGTTCTGTATATTCTAATATAAATGAGGAGGAATGTGAGCTTCAACCAGACGGTGACAGGCAATGTAATGGATGGGAATTCATTGTCCCAAGTGGAAATGATGACGGACCAATTCCACAGAATTCTACAGATTATATCTCTAAAATTCATTCCTTAATTGAACGAGCTGCCATTAAATGAATCCTACCAATGCCGTCTGTAGATCCAACATGCTTTCATCAGGACTTTAAAGCGCAAACAAGGCAATCGTTTGGAAGGTTTGAAATTAATGAAGACACCTGCTACTGTTCCAGCGGTGATACCACACCTGGAGAAAAAGTTAAAGTTTCCAGATTCAGCTCCAGTTTGCCTCACTGGTCATACTAAACTGGATTCAGTCATTTCTTTAGCAGCTCAGAGAAGAAGCAAAACGTCAATAACACCATCCGCTAGACTGCCAGACAAGGATAGCAAATGCATTGATAATCGGGGCCGAAGAATTTGGTCTATGACAGCCACCTCAGTAAAGACAGCCAATACCCTAACAATTCTAGGAGGTTCTGATTGCCAAATGTGGCATGACATCACTCCGTTTCTGGTACTCGTCATAACTGAGAAAGAGAGGGAAATGGCAATATCATAAAGAAAGGAGAGCTAACCTGTTCCTTCATTATTAGTGCAGCAACGGATGCCTCGAACACAGGTTTTCACCAACTGGCAGGAGGTACTGTACTAAGAAGAAAAGGCTGGTTAAAGTCTACAGCCTTCCTTACTGATGTTCAGTCTAGGATCCTAGATATGCCCTTTTGATGGCCTCAATCTTTTTGGTAAACATGTAGTTGAAGCTTTGCAAGGTCTTAAAACTGACACGGACACCACAAAGGACTTTTGCAAATCGCAGATTTGAGATGTCTAGTTTTTGTGGATCAAGAAGAACACAAAGTTTCACAGCCAGATTCAATATGGAGGTCAGGGTTGTTCCTATTATCTGCAGAGACAGTCTGGATATGATCATGGATATTCCTTTAATCAAAACCAAAGATAGTCTTACAGGAGGTCTTCAGGAAGGAAGAGAGTTTCTTCACAAGCATGAAACAAAGACAATCAAAATAGAGCATGACTTCCAGCTTGTGTCCCCTTTTCTGTCTGATCTTCAGAAGGTAAGGAGATCGAAATTTCCCTTTTAGCTCCCGCATGGAAGAACATAAATAAGATCAGACAAATGGGTGATACAAATTGTCCAATGAGGCCATATACTGGAGTTCATCCTGAGACCCTCAAGTTTGTCCACCCAAAAAGATACATCATCTTCATTCGAAGGAGCTTCAAATGAAAATTCTCATGCTTCTCCTCAAAGGAGCTATAGAAATTGTCCCCTAATCACAAAGGAATCAATGATATTATTCCTGGTTCTTCCTAATCAAAAAGAAGAAGGATCAATAGAGTCTAATACTAGATGTGCGGCAGCTGAACAAGTTTCTAAAGAAAAAGTCATTTTGGATGATTACTTTACAAGACGGTCTCCAGATGTTGCAGGAAGAAGATTGTATGACCTCCTAAGATACAAACCTCCACATACCTATCAAAAGAAGACACAAGAAGTGCCTTTGTTTCTCAGTAGCAGGGCAAATCTACCAAGTCATGGCGCTCCCTTTCAAGCTAAAATCAGTGCATCGAATATTCACCAAACATCTTGCTCCAGCTGCTGCTTTTCTTAGATGAGAAGGTCACCAGGTGTTTCCATTCCTCATTGACTGATTCGTCAAAGCACCATCCAGAGAAGGAGCTAAGGTTTTTGCAAAGGCTGGTACTAGTCTTTTCTGAAAATTAAGTCTCAGTCTGAAAAGAGAGAAATCCTAATTGGAGCTCTAGAAAGAAATACAATTTCTCGGAGCAGTATTGGACACAGTTGGGAAAAGATTTTCCATCAGCGGAAAGGATGATAAAGCTGCAGACTGTAGCTTAGACTATCACTGCAAGACAATAAGTCACAGTGATGTAATCCAAGTCGCTGTTGGGCCTGATGGCATCATGTATAGGCCTTATTCCATTTTGCAGGCTTCGTATGAGACCTGTCCAGCAAGAACTGGATTTGCAATGGAAACAGATAGAAGACTCATGGGAAGATACCGTCCGTGCCACAAGGTACCTGAAGCAAGCATTACTGTGGTGGAGGTCCCCAGCAAATCTAAATACAGGACTTTCTTTTCCGACGATGACAAAAAGGATAATGTTCTCTAAAGATGCATTTATGGAGGCATTGGGAGCTCACTTGCAAGGCATTTCAACCAGAGGCCTCTGGTCAGAGGCAGAGAAGAAGCTTCAGGTCAGTATATTGGAACAAAGGGCCATATGACTAGGTTTACAAGCATTCCTCTCCAGATTAGCAGGCCAAACAGTTCTATTCAGGACAGACATCACAGTGTATACGTTCAACATAACCAAGCAAGAAGGAACACAGTCCAAACCTCTTTCAAAAGAGGTTCCCCTGCTCTGGAACTGGGCCACTTCTCACCAGATAGGCATTGCTGTGGAACATCTGCAAGGCTACCAGAACAATGAGGTGGATGTCAAATTGTTATGAATGCGAACTAGAACAGAAGCAGTGGATCTAAATTTTCAATCAATGGGGTCACCCCACAATCGACCTGTTTGCCACTGTGACCAACAAGAAATTCCTGTTCTTCGCAAGCAAGGCTTGCCAACTAGGAATGTTAAGCAATGCTGTTTCGATCAGCTGGTCCAAGATATTTCCTTACACCTTTCCTCCTTTTCCCCTGATCCCCAGGGTGTTGAAGAAAGCAAAGCTAGATTATTGCACTCTGATCCTCATTGCTCCGGCGTGGCCTCTACAATATTCACCCGTGGGCACTGCAGGTAAGAGCGGTGGGGCCAGCTGGGCGGCTGGGGGGGGGGGGGGAATTCGAGAAACGACCACAATGGAAAATTAAATAAGTAATTGATTCTTCCTTCTGGAAGTCTCTCAAAATCCCCCTGAACTCTTTCTGTGATGCTTGCCTTGCACTATCTCATTGCTCTACTCCATATCATCTCACTGTATCTCTTCTCAATCTGCTTAGCCTCTCTCTTTTTCTCACCACTCTCTTTACCTTACCTATCAAGCTCTTGAGCCATCTTTTAATCTCTTAAACCATGACTCAGTCTACCTCGAGCTTAGCACTCTTTCTACCTCATCTCTCTCTCCACCACTCATCTCGCTCAATCTCTCACTACATAATCTTTCAAATTACATCACCATGTGCTTGCTGCGTCACATTTCCACCTCCCTGCTCTATGGTTGACTTATTACCTCTACCTCACCTACTTTAGTATATTACTTTCTCACTGCCTGTCCTCCACTACCACTTTTCCACTGTCACTACCTTCTCACTCATATTTCTCTCTACGCCTCCTTCTCCAACTTCTCTAGCCATTCTCTTTCTCTACATCTCCTTTTTTCCCCCAAGAATCAAGAATTTTTTTTTTAAGTGGATTTCGTCCTCTACTGAGGGCAACTAATTATGAGACATATATTCTTTTGAAACAATGATAGTCAAACTACATCAAAACAGTTTTAAAAAACTCTTAAAACATTTATACAGATTATGACAGACAAATTCATCAGGCTGTAATTTAAAAAGCAATATAAGACCTTGTCCCGTGATTATGTTGTATCTGGTACAGATAGTGTTTAAATACCGGCATTAGCCTCGACCAGTGTGGGATTTGGACATTCAAACAGAACGTGTGGTAAGTCTTTCACTCCTCCGGCACACAAATCACAGATGCTGGTTGTATTTTCACAGGTGTTCCATTTAGATGTGAAAGCTTTTAATTGTAAAATCCCTAGCCGCAATAGAATAATAGAACACCCGACCCTGTGAACTAAGGTAAAAGAAATATAGCATTGCTAGGATTTGTATTCTACTGTTTACAGCAAATTGTGCATAATTTTTTAGTTGAGAGCAGTGTTTAACATCGAGATCGTAGCTTATTCTTGGGGTCAGGTGTTTTACGAAAACCCTCAAGTGTGCAGGTGTCCAGGATTTCAAAAGTGCTAATTTGCAGTTTGAGAGAAAAAGTGCTGCATTTAGATTCTCGTTTAAAGTATATTGCAAGGATTCGTTCCTAAAGGTCTCCATTTTTAATATACACTGTAAAGAACCCTATATAGCGTGAAGGAGATTATAAGCCCATCTTATAATGTTAGAGATGGCTCTGGCATGAGAGCTAACTAAGGATAACTCAAGGCGTAAAGCTTAGGCTGTAACTGCTTGGTTGGCTTTTATCAATTTACGAAGGATATTCTCTTCTTTTCTTTTGAGTGAATGCCAATTGTTAATTGGGATATAATACATGGCATATCATAGAATAGGAGGCATTTTCAAACTATAAACATATAAAAGGGAGTGAAAATGTCTATTGCCGGAGGAGAAATATAAAGGTTGCAGTGCGCCAACATGGGCATCTGCTTTGCCCCCTATAGGCTGGAGATGGGAGGAGTTTTGTAATGTTTGTGTAAAACTTTGCCCCAGGTAACTATATTCTTTGACCACCTCAATAGGTTTTCCCCCTAGGTTACAGTTAAAATTAGTGAATTGCTTTCCTCCTCTAAAAGGAACTACTTTTGTTTTAGATATATTTGGCACTAAAAAAATGTCTCTCTGTAACTGGTGAGTGCATGTAGGTTTCTTTGTAGGCCGATTGGTGCGAGACCTGATATAGTCACATCATCAATGTACATCAAAATTATCATGGAATATTACTCTATGATCATTTTTGGGGAAAATTGTTAATTTTTAAAAAGCGATCCAGGAGTTCACTTATGTAAAGAGAAAATAAAAGTGGCGCTAAAAGACAACCTTGCTTCAGTTCATTCGGTGTAGATATTGGTCGAGTAAGTCCCTTCTCTCTCCCCATTTGTATTCTACACAATGTTGCGGTGTGCAGCGATATGATTATCTTAAGAAGTTCCTAATTTTTCTTGCTTTTTCCAGAGTGTGGGTCTATCTACGCTGTCAAAAGCTGTTGTAATGTCAACAAATAGACAATCGACAACCTGTGATTTTTACACTACATATTTGTCAATGATCGTCTGCAGAGGTCAGTTACAGAGTGTTTTGGGCAGAAACCAGCTTGAGTTTTAGCAATCACTCCACTTGAAAAAGCCCATGCCTTCAGATGTTTCAGGACACTGGCAGTAAAGATCTTCCCAATGGCATCCAGCAAGGCAATTTGCCGATAATTGTTGGGAAGTGTCCTAGATCTGTTTTGTAAAATTGGAATCACAATGCTTCCCCACCATGATTTTGGAATTTCCCCAGTGGTATAACAATGGGAATATAGGAGGGGCTAAAAACGTACTCCGATCTTCTGGGTTGCTTTGGAGAACTTTGATTGGGATCCTGTTGGGTTCCAATGCTGCGGAAGATCTAGCGTTCTTTTATGTGGTGAACTATTTGCCGGGCTGTTGGGGATAGAGTATCTTGGTTATTTTTTTCTTTCCTGTAAGTAACTTTGTTCAGTTTTCCCTGCCTTGTGTTTTATTATTATAACTCATGGATGTATTTTTACCACTCCGATGATGGAACTGGTGAAGCTTGCAGAGGTTTCTGTGTTTCTGTTTCTTTAGCAATTAAGCTCCAGAACACCTTGCTATTTTTCTGTTTACTGCTGTTTGGATACTGATCCAGTTTTTATAATGTTGATCTTGTTGTTTTTTCTCTTTTTCCATCTGACGGATTTTTTTTTGCTCTTTAATTTCTTTCTGTCTAATCCCCAAAACGTTTTGAAATTGCAATCAAATTAATTTATTTAACTTGGTTGTTTCATAATCTGGGCTCTTTCTTTTTCAATGTCCCATGTGCTTTTTTGACCATTTTGTATTTCATGCAAGGTAGCCACTACTGCGGAGACAATATCTTCAAAACTTGTAACCAGATCTGTTGAGTGATTGCACTGAAATAATAGCGAAGCAGTAATTGCAGAGTTCATTTTGTTTATTGTTTTTTTTTAATTCCATATAAACCGCCATTTTTTCTGTTCTACTTCAGTGGTACCATATGCCTGCTTTAAGGACCATGGGAATGTAGACTGCAATGTAATTCCAATTTTGAGGTACAGAATTGAGTTATCACTTTCTTGTGTAAATTTCATATTTAATAAGTGAGATTTTCTGAATAGATCTTGACTACATATTATGTAGTCTAGAATAGAGAAGCTAGAGTTACCTTTTCTGGTAAAAGCAGTGGGGATATCTCCTTCTACGCTTCAATTTAGGATAACTCCAATCATTGCTGTTACGGAAGTGAGTAATATTTTCCCATGTTTGTCTGCTTTTATCTTTGTTGGAAATACTGGTAGTGGGATTGACAAATCTACCTCTTGGTCACCAATCTCCCATTTTTCCAGGAGTGCCTTTGAGATTTTCCCATTAAAATCACCTATTAGAATGATGGGGGGGGGATACCCTTTAGATTCTAATACCGATTCAATTTCCTCAAAAGTTTTTAACGTTGATGAATCCAGTTTGAGTTCTGGGGGATATAGACATTTGAAAATAGCAGGTCTTGAGAGGTGTCCACATTTTCTTTCCAGTGCTGGATCTTAATACATTGAATATTGATAAGGAGCATAATAATTACTGCCAAATCCCAATAGAATTCTTCTCTTAAGAGGATTGCAAGTCCATCTTTGGCATGGCCCCTCTTCAGGGCTTCCACTGGGACATCATCGACAAAGTAATCTTTTTGGTCAAAAAGTTTTTAAAGCCCAGGTTTTTTAGAGGGTCACTATCGCGGGGGTATTTTCCAGGATTAGAGCTAACTTCTCCGGGTTTTTTCCTGCGCTATTTCATGATGCCAATTTCAAACTTTTGCTAAAAAGGGGGTTTGTTTGTCTTTCCCGGTTTATGACTATTCAGATTTCCAGAGATCCAGTACCAGGAATTTGTCTTTGGTGAGATCTTTACTTTTGTTGAAGTTTGGTCCAGATTTGTCTCTCTCAGCTTTTGATAAAAATGGTTAGATTTACTTCAATGGTTTTAGAGGAAACTTTAGGACCACAGGATATTTGATTGTAGTGGGCATTTTTCCTCTCCTTCATCTTCTTATGATTATTTTGCTCTTTTAGATTTTGATTGTGGTTTACTTCTGCAACATCAAATCCATTTTTATGGAGGATGTTGCTATCTTTTAGAATTAAGGAGGGAATCACGTGGGACCAGAACTCAACAGTTGCCACAGTAGCTTGAGATTTATTCGGAAAGGCCGCTATTTTTATTTATGATGTTGTCAGAGAGTGAAATGAGTGGATCTTGCAGAAAAGATTCACGATTCTCCCTCGGTTCAGTGGATCATTTCCCATGGGGAATAGGTCAGTTATTTCAAGAATACAGGAGTGAATCTGCTGCTCCTGTCTATTTATGGTCCCAGAAGTTGGTTCAATTTCACGATCTGAATTAGTCATACACAGATAGTAGTTTATAGAAAAATGTGATGCCAGGGGATTTATTTGTTTGTGGTCTACTTTTGTGTCTATTGGTAATGGCCATTATTTTGCGTGGTTCGTGGAGACGTAATGGTTTGCACATTTGCTAAAGCTTTCTGTTCAGGGGACAGAAAGTGTGGAATTTTTTTTTTGTGAATCTTCGTTATGCTCTTTTCTTAGTACTTTTTGTCATTTCTGATTTCCTTTCTCAGTGGGACAAGCTCACACACTTTTGTAGCTGGAGGTTCGGGTTTAGTTGTTTCTTCTTTATATGTTAAGTGATTAACCGGTTCTAAGGATCTTCTCTGATTAAAGATTGGAAAGACTGGGATGATGTCCTGTGCTCTTTGGATGTTTATAGGGTCCTTAAATAATCTACAGAAGGAGTACATTTTGTCATCCTTGATGTTCTTATTTTTTCTCTTATTTTTCCGCTGAAGTGTACAAGTGCAATTTGTATGCAATGGAGACTGTATACCCCTCATTAAACGTCAAGAATGTGAAACCCACTGTACCCGGTACAATCCGTATGACTAAATTTGTCGAATTGTCTCTTGTTAAGAGGAAGTTGGTCGCAAGCATATCTGACTGCAAAGATCGAAGAAATGCGGCGTGCTCCGGAAGCCAGCTGTAAGAGGAAAAGGTGGGTTGTATCAACACATAGGCAGCTTGATACGCTGAGCATATTCTGGAATATGTGATCTCCCAAATTTAAAAATCCCAGCCAAGATTGCAACTTCTTTAAAGTGGAAGCCTCTACCTTCACTGTTGAGTTCATAACCCAAAAAGAGCACCGTCAAATAGGCGATGTAATACTTTGCAAAGTTAAATTTGTACCCCTGGACGGCAACAGACATAACAACGCGATCAACATGGACTAAAAGCGGTATCAACTCCTCATCTGTTAAATAACTGTCATCAATGTAAAAGAAAGCATCCGGGTCCATGTTATGCGAAAGAGAGACCACCCGTGCTGCAAAAGCCCTTGGACTATTTATAGCCCATGGGCAAACGCATAAATCTTTTCTGATTGCTGGTCGCTGTAAATGCGGTTAAGTCACAGCTATCAGGAGCCAGATCGTGACTGTAAAATCCATTTGATATATCAAGGGTTGTTTTATATTTTTTACACACTATGTTATTTATCAACGCAGATTTGTGTGTGTTTTGTACGGCAAATGTACGAGCATGAGTATTAAAATTCTTGTAATCCAACACTGTATGATAGGAACCATCCCGTTTCACTATCGGAAAAAGAGGATTATTCATTTATGAAACACTGGGTTCACAGGAACAAAATTCCACTCAGGGAAGCTTTGGTATCGCATTTGATTGGGTATTGGGCTTGTGGCTGTGGCGTAGAGTGTAACGGTATCTCATGGGCCAGTGATAATTTGTTCCAGCCCACGCGTAAGCTTGTTTAGCCTCCTCAGAGACGTAGCAAGAAAAACTAGGAAGTATTACTTCTTCCCCTCGTGAAGAAGCCAAGAGGAATGGGGGAGACCAATCAGCTTCTGCTAACAAAATGTCATAGGAGGAAGTAAGGTTTTCCCAAAATATTTACTTAATTGTCTATCTGATAACACCCTCAATTTGGAGGATTATCTCATAAAGACTATGCGGGGGTGCAACTCGTGTATCTGCTGTTTCCACTGTTATAAAAGTATCAGTTGCTCTCGCCTCCAGACAAGAACAGAGTGCCGCCCGCATTATGGTAACTTCCACCACGCTGCCGAGGAGTGTCACAGCCCATCTCCAATCGAGGAGCAGGATTCTTACCATCTGTGGCATATTTTGCTGTCAAATCTGCAACTTCTGAAACGGGGCACGGTATGGAACCTGTCCAGCCTGCTTTGCCTTTACTTCAAACTGTTGTGGCGAATCACTTCTTTGTTGAGGGGTTCATCCCTATTCTGTGGTCGCTTGCCCATCACCAAATTAATCATGATAGGAATAATAACAATGCCACCATGCCCTGGTGGCTGAGCGGCACATGCCGGAACCGCCGGTACATTACCAGAAAGATATTGAATGACACCTCTATGTATGTGAATTGAAGACGTGTGTAATATTCGCAGCTCTGCATGTGAAACAGTCTGATAATTTGGATGCGGGGTAAAGCTTGCCAAAATGGGCCAAGTGGCCCCGTCGACCGACAAGGGTCCAAGAGGGACACTGAAACAGGGTGACGTAGGGCGCCATTAAACCATATGATGTCCTCCCAAGCTGACAATGGAACTTCAAGTAAAAAAGACGGACAGTAATTTTGTGGCACCGCACCACTTTTATATTCATGAAAGTAACTATTGTTTTCATCAACCGCAGGAAACGTTACCCAGGAGTAAAAAACCTCGAAGCGGTAAGCTGAATTTGCCTCTACGACAAATATAAAATCCGCTCCCACAACTGGGACTCCATGCGCAGTCAAATGTGCAGTGACCGCAGCAGGTGTAGCAGCAGCAATGATAATTGCCTTTATAGAATGCAGCGCAACAATGGGCTAAGAACGAAGGGAACCTTTTAGAATTCAAGCTTGAAAAACCTATAACATTTCCAATATAGGAGGTAAACTCCCCCACACAATGGATGTCTCCGTAACTGGTGCGAGGGTACATGGACAAGAGCAAGCGAAGGGTCTCATGAATAATTACCATACCAAAAGTTGGTGGCGCGATGTTGCAGGGATTCTGCACATACACAGAACTATGCATAGGATTATGGGACCTTGGTATATAGAGGCTAAGCCTTCCTACCGCCTCAGTACCGAACCCAGGACCGACTCGCTATAGTGTCTCACTCGCTCTCCTACACAAACACGGAGAAGCAAATGATTAGACAACCCAGAGCACAACACTCCCGGATCTCTCGGGAAATGTGGTAACAAGACAGACCTTTTTTCTCACTCTCTTGCTCCTGTTCACAATAAGATCTGACCGAGAGACGAATATAATTCGAAATGTTTATTTTAACTACCGTGCACTAACATGCAGTATAGGTGCCACAACAAGCATAACAAGCATTGGCATTGCCAATAGGTCTCGCTTTTGGGACCTTATAAGTATTTAGTTATGCAACTGTTGCATGGCTAAACACTTATAAGGTTCCAAAAGCGAGACCTATTGGTTATGCCAATGCTTGTTTCAGATTTGGTATCGGGGAGGGACACAGGCTCAGGGAAATAAAGGGGCCCAGAGAAAAACGGAAGTACGGAAGACAGATGGGTGGAGAGATAGAGAGAGGGTGAAGGAGTGAGAGAGACAGGGGAACTGCAGGAACAAAGAGGGTTAGGAAAGGAGAGAGAATGAGATAGAGAGACTCAGAATGAGGGACACAGAAAATGGTTAGGACGAGAGAGAAACAGAGAGGGAGAGAGCAACAAAGAAATCCAGTAAGATTGAGAGAAGGGTGGGGGAGATAGAAAGACAGAAAGAAACAGCGAGCGCGCACACAGAAGCACCTAATCAGGCGCTGGGCTTGCTATATAGTCCACTACACATCTCTGTGTTTTTACTTTTGATGAGAAGTCCACATGTAATAGTGTTGCATTACAAATAAGCTAAAACACGACAACACACCGTGAAAGCAAACCAACATCTCATAACGGCTCATGCAATGTCTCTTGACGTGCTTTGCTGAGGATTTCAGAAGATGCTGTCCAGAATAGTGTGAAAAACGCACCCGGATTTTGACGACAAACAGTGATTTTGAATGTGCAGTCACAAGAAGCCAATAATATACACACCGACGCTGCAGAGGGGAGAGGCCAGGAGAAAGTGATCGCGATCGCGATCACTCTGAAAGCGAAAGTGATCGCGATCGCGATGACACGCTAAAGCAGCGGGGGGAGGGGCATGGTGCTGAAGGCTGGCGCAGAAAAGGCAGATGGCTGGGCTAGAAGGGAGGGGGAATGCGGGGAGCAGCTGTGCGAGTGCACGCCATCGTGCACTGACGCTTGTAGCCAGCACAAAAATGTGAGATCTAAAGTAGAAATGTGTGCAGCACTGCTACTTATGATAACTAAACATCTTCTTCACTGACTTTTCTTTTTGATTCCGTATCTTCCAAAACCTTTCTGAAAACCAAAAATAAGAAATGCAAGAATGGTATTATGGTCTTATTTAAAAGTAGTAGGCACGGTAAACTTTATTGTGATACAATGACCCCTCGTTTAAAGCATAGTTTAGTAGGAGAGGAGCAGTGTTTAAGATTTGGGAAGGAGAACGATTAGAAGAAGTTATTTTAGGTCAAGTCTACCCCAAACTAGGAGGGGCTAACTGGTTGTTTATAAGGATGTGCATTCTTCGTGTCACTGCAGTAATGTTCCGAAATTAGAAAAAACAGAAACCTGTATAATTCTGCCTGTGCGCGCCATCAATGCTGCTGACACCCACGTCTACTTTCACCAGACACGAAAATCTACGTCAGGGTGAAAGAAGAGTTTAGATAACTGTGCCACAAGCCCTCAAGAAGCAGCATGGTGCCGAGAGTTGATTAACCATACCAGTAAAATACCATAGGTGCTTATTTTAAAGTGCTAAAACATTCAACATTTCACGGTTTCCGATAATGATGTCCCAGCAGTCAATGCTTGAATTCAACCTAGGCTTTACTACAGAAAAGGTGCAGCTTTTGAGCCAGCATGAAAACTGCTCACTAGCCTCAAGAAATAGAAGCATACTCCCATCTCGCTGCTGGGCGGGTTCCCCGTCATGAAGAGTTATGTTAAACACCTCTGTGATCGTACATATGGCAATATGCCCAATTCATTCGAACAGGTCTGCCAAATTTAGTTGAACCCTTTCCCCAAGTTACCTTATAACAAGCCATTTTGCGCATCTTCAAGCACTGTCAGGGAAAGAATGTGTCCTTGTGTACCGTAACTGTGCTCATGTAAAGCGCTCCTATACCTTCGGCTCGAGTTTGCGCTATATAAATCTGTTTAAAAAAAAAAAGCAGCTAAAGCTATCTCGGCACCGGCCATCATGCTTAGAGAACTCTCTTTCTTGCATTACCGAAGGTATTGGAGTGCATTATACGAGCACTAGTTACGTTACACAAGGTGACACATTTGTTTGTAGGCACGGGAAGATTAAGTGATTTGTCCAGAATCGCAGGAAGCTGAGCTGACGCCGCGGCTCGAACCTGGTTCCCAGCTCCATTCAAAGTCGGCAGCTCTGGCCGTACGTCCACAATGTCTCCCGGGTCACATCATATTAAAAAATGCAGGCAGTTCCCGTTAGCACATTTTACTTGCAACGGAATACAACACCCCCTCAGCCACACCCATGACATGGGAGCCCACTTAACGAAGCCTCAGTACCGGAGAGCAGTGCTTACCGGACTGTAAACAGTCTGAGGGATGTAGCCGATCCCGAGCCATGCTATGCTTCTGAGGAGACGCCTAATCCACGAGCACCGCCCCCTGCTCTTTGGGAACGTGCCATAACACAGGCCTGTCCCAGAGGGGAAACACGCTGGGCAATAGAAAAGGGGAGGAGACAAACGATGAATGTCGCTCGTGCAACAGTGGGTGAAAGCAGAATTAAGAAGGAGTTGTATTTCAGGCAATATGCACAAGCAACAGTAGAAACCTCAAGTAAACAAGCAGACAGTAGCGCTTGTAACAAGAAAGCTTGCGCTGTCTATGACGTCACTTAGAACCACGAGCTGAATAACACCCCCATTATTCACAGTTGCTATCGGTAATTTTATTTTGTATATTGAAGCTAACGAGGAGGGAGTAGGAGGGGGGAGTGGGGGCGGGCACAGTGGTGCGGGCCGCAGTTGTAAAAGGCAGGGAGAGGGTGAGATTGAGAAAGGGAAAGATAGGGATCAAAGGAAACAAGGACGACACCTAGCTAGACAATAGGGATGGCAAATGGTGTGCACTTTGATGTCCTCAGTGGCCGCGCGGCTCACTGAGGACATCAAAGCAAGTGATCAGGCAGTGCTTTTCAGGCTGCCAAATGGTGCGCGCGCCCGGGGCACATGCACTGTATTTGGCGGCCTGAAAAGCCACTGTTTGCACTTCCAAAACTGGCTTACTATAAGTCCCGCCAGAGCAGCGCTAAAGCGCTGTCTCAGACGAGACCTAAAAATGCATAACAGTGTACAGTTAGCATCGCAGCCAGTCCATACATTATGAATGGCACGGTCATCATATAAAAACAATAGAGAAAAGGAATAAAGCGCCTAAGCTCCCTCCCGTTGGTAGGAATGAGTATTATTATATAATAGAAGATCTCTGGGTTTTGTTAGCAGACTCCATACCTTAGAGCATAGATGGGATTTCTACATTGAAGCTGGGTGTTGCTCTTCTCCCTGGAAAGGTCCCTCTCCAAGAGACTCTTACCTAAACATGTATCCCCATAATATCAAATTATGAGTCTCCAGCAGTAGCTACAGTGATATGTTTTGTCCAGGTGCTAGGGCCTGACCAGAACAGAATAACAAGGGGCACTGTTCATCGACCTTGCTCACAATGTTCAGACTAAAATCCAGGAACAGGCAGAGAACAAACACAGCAGGCAGTTCTCATGTGAAAGTTATAAACAGAGTCTTGCAAAAATAAAGTTATGAAGTAACGTGCGCAAAAGCAACATAATGGCTGTATAAGCCATGCTAATTTAGTGCTGTTGACAATGTTCCTATCGGCCACGTGACAAGAGGGGGTGAGCTGACACTTACCCCTGATTAGGCAGTGTTTTGTTTTGCACACAAAGGGCTGATTATCCCCATACTGATAGTTTGGACCGAGGGCTGGAAAGAAAGGGTGAACTGTACACTTAAAAGGCCTGCTTTGAAGTCACCCCCACTTCAAAGGCACAACTGGATGTAAGTACTGGACGTCTGACCCTACCAAGACAGTACATCACTTGACCTGTGAAGAACTCTGCCAGGAGTAAAGACTGCTGTGCTACAAGGATTGCCACTCTTCTTGGCTGTTTCTTTGGTAGAACTGTGTTTCGGCTTTGCTGTGTTGCCCTGCTGCCTGCTGATCTCTGCCCTGCCAAGGACAAGTACAGGACTACATTTTTTTATGGGGTCGATTTACAGGCACAGTTCTCTTGATTTGGACAGGGCCCACTGAACAACTGCAAAGATGCTTACAATACCTGAACAGTAATAACCTGAATGTGCAGTTTACCATTTGACATGATGAGTACAAAATATGTTTTCTATATGTAGAAATGTATGTAAAAGGAGAGTCTATCCAAAGTACTTTGAACAGAAAACCTACTGCTACAAATAATAACTTAAGAGCTAACAGTTTTCAGCCTAGTTAGTTATTAGGGTATAACCTATGGAGAGATGGTAAGGTTAAGCAGAAATTGCAGTGAGGATGACAGTTTTGAAAAGGAAGTTGGCAATCTGAGAAAAAGATTGGTGCCACAGGGTTACATGAACACCTTGCTGGATTAGGCTGAAAGAAGAATTTGTGCAGTAGACAGGAAAACTATTTTGGTGTAGAAATCTAAAGGTTTAGGTAAAAATAGATTAGCCCTGAGTATGATGACATTCAGTCAGGAACATGATGCTATTTACAGTATACTAAAAAACACTGGTCACTCCTGTTAGGGTTGCCAGGGATAACTGAAGTAATTACATATATACCATTGGTAACACACAGAAGATGTAAGATTGTGAAGGAAACAGTAATTAGAAATTATCTGTCATCAGTAAGTTCTAATGGTGATACACGGTAGTGGTTACCTGAATCCCCCAAAAGCATTCTATGTTTGCACTCCTTGCAATATGTGTGAGCTCGGTTTGTACAAAATTAAGGTTTTTAAATACAATACACAATGAACATATCACATTCAACAGTTTACAAATTGTAATAGTGATTATGTTTGTTATATTATGATTTGTGGATGTTTAAAGACATATGTGGGAAGTATGAAAAGAAGGCTCAAACTCAAAATACAAGAACATGCTAGAGCCATTAGAAATCAAGATAAGCATTCTTCCCTAGCTCAACAGATTAGAGATTGTAATCCAGATGACATGAAATGTAAGTTTCATGGGTTACAAAACATAGGTAAAGATCCAAGGGATGTTGATATGAATCTTAGGAAATGCCAGGCTGAGGCCAAATGGGACTAGTATGTTTGAGATCCTTAGAAAAAGGATTTACCATTGAAAATTACTTCCATTACTTTCGATGAAGTTGGAATGCATTGGCCATGGTTATTTGAAACGGAAGAATTACATTTTATATTATTCAAACAGTAGTTAAGGATTTTGTGATAGATAGAGGCAAAATTTCAATTTGACTAGTTATGTTTTATATATAATACGGTTCACTGACACAACATCGATGTAAAAAGTATTGATGTAAAAAATATTGACTCCTATACTTGAACAGGTAAGTACAAAAATATCGACTAAAAAAATATCGATGTAGTAAATATAGATGTGCAAAATATTGACTGTTATATAAATACAAAATTGAATAATATATAATAAATATAATGTTAACAAAATATAATATATTTAATATACAATTTAATAAAATATAACAAATAAACGTAATAGTACAGATAAATACACAAACAATGATTTATACACATATTTACCTTAAAACAATTAATAAACTATTATTTTTAATTTATGCTAAAAGTTTAAAATATTATAAAAATTAAAAATATATATTAATGATTTAAAATGTTAAAAAAATAAAATCTATAATGAATTAAAACATTAAACTATTACAAAAATATTTAAACTTAAATTTCACAATGCAGTCAGTGCACAGTAGGGAAAGTGTTGGATAATGGACGGGTAAAAATAACTATTCCCACTCCAGTGAGTGCAACAGTAGGGTAAGTGTTGGCTAGTGGAGTAATTAAATTTACTATTCCAACTCAGGTGAGTGCAGCAGTATGGAAAATGTTGGATAGCGGAGGTGGAAAAATTACTATTCCCACTACAGTGTGAGCAACAGTAGGAAAAGAGTATACAGCTTTATTGTTCAATTACTTAATATCGTTACAATATACTATCATTACAATAATCTATAAAAGGAAAAAGAGTTAAAAACCCACACAAATTGCTACTAATTATAAGAGAGTTAAAACATTAAAAACAGTTATCCAAACTGGCAGTAGAGTACAAGTGCATAATGCTTAGTGGGGAGTATTGTCAAGGTCTCTCTTGCTTGCTAGCTGGCTGGTTTCTTTTTGTAACTCAATTTTCTGTGACAGTGTCGCCCGGATTGATTCTGTAAATTTCCCTAGCCGCGCAACTGTTTGAGCTGTTTTAGCAGAGAAACACAGGTCTAAGGCTTCTCTGCATCGTACGAGGCTGTGAGACCTGCAGATGGGAAGTACCAGTAGTGCCGCTCGCTAGCTAACTTTGGGCAGCAGCACAGCAGATGGAGCCAGGATTCACGATGGTAACTACAAAGTCGACATGCAGCTGCATTCTCCTTCCGGGCATGGTTAAAGTCCGTGATGGGCAATGCAAAAAGTCTCATGTAGGTGATTTTTTTCCGGGCCAGGACTGTCAGTGCTTGCTCAAAGTAAGGCTGAGGTTTTCCCACTATGTAGAAAGTGTCCAGTGATGAGAGATTGGGTTGATGGTGTAAGCATTCCAGGTCTCTTTCATTGGATATGTTCTTGACCTGTGGGTTCACTGATCTTTTCCATGCGGTTACTGGAATGTTTAAGTTATGCAAATTTCGAGCGTCTTTTTCTAGCGATTTTATGGCTACTGCCAGCTGAACCTGCCATGGAGTTCCACCTTCTTCAAAGATTGTTTTAATTTGTGTTTTCAGAGAGGGTGCTGGAGCATGTAGGGTGCTAATATAGTATTTTAAATTATCCCCTGAGCAGATACTGTCCGGACGGGGGAGTCCCAGCTCCAACCTTACTCTTGCTTTCGTGTCCTGTCGTGGGAGTTCTAGGACCTTCTTATAGGCAGAAATTTGGTGGTTTGTGAGGAACTTAGTGAAGGCTCCGGGGAAGGTTTGGTGGCCATAGTTAAAAGAAGGAACTAGTTTTGCTTTTAAGACTTTCAAGATGGGTTCAGCAGTTGGACTATGTAGTGTGTCGATTGAGATTTCTCAAACTGTGTATGATGCTGACCCTCTTGCTTCTTAGATGTTTCAGATGGGCTGTGGGTTTGGCCCCTTTCGATCAGTGCCAGACTGGCTGTAGCGGGCACTGGGCAATCTCCCGGTGGGCCGCACGGGTGGGGGATGATTTTGGGCCCCTGGGGGCCATTTTTGTTACAGGGCCATCGGCCCTGTAACAAAATCAGCCGAAAACCGACCCTGGCAAAGAGCTCGGCGGCACCCCCAAGCCCAGGTGGGGGGCGGCCGAGCACCTTGCCAGGTCTGGTTTTGGTTCCCAGTCTGGCCCTGCTTCCGATAACCTGAGACCCAGATAGTTATAACTTCTGCATGTTCTGATTTGCAGGTCACCTATGCGCCATTGTGCTGTCTTCTTTCGGTGGTACTTCCCGAAGATAATTATCCTGGTCTTCTCTTGGTTCACCAAGAGATTGCTCTTTGGTTAGAACTATTCAGAGCTTCTAACGCTTTCTGTAGGCCTGTCCTAGTGTGATCTATTATGACTATGTCATCGGCGTATTGGAGAATTTGGAGCCACACTTTCCCCAGCCTTGGTGTTAGTAGATTTGCCCCCTCCAGGGCTTTTCCCAAGTCGGCTATATAGAGATTAAAAAGTAGAGGGGCGAGAACGCATCCTTGTTTGAGGTTGTGATTGGTTGGAACCTTGGTTGTTACAGTCGATTGGCTGGTTTTGATACGAACCCAGGTCCCCTCATGAAGGGCAATTATTGGGCACAATGGCATACATGCACAATGAGGTGTAGCACACTGCACATCCACAATTACCCAGGTCCATGGGCCCGATCCCCTTGGCACACTGCAGCACACACACATAGCACGAACAGCACACCCACATAGACAAAAACGAGGAACAACGCGCATAAGCGACACTGCAGAACAGAGGACACAACTGGCTCCGCACATGCACAGAAACATGCCTACTACCTCCGATGGAGCCGGAAACTGTGAAATGGAAATGTACGCGTACGACATCACATCTGTCATGTAGACCAAATGTACACTGTCCCGCAGAAAAATCCAGAACCCCCAAACAGTCACAATGTACATTGTCATACATGCAAACCTGCACAATGCACCAACATACATGTCAACGCAAAGTCAATACGCACCTCTCCTTCACATCGCAGAGGGGAACACAACTCCTTCAGCAGAGCACAGAATACAACACATCAGTGATGCCGGAGAGGACCACCACACCGTGAACACTGACGCCCTACAACAGCACATGGATATCCCGTGCAACACCCCACCAGGACCCGGACAGCCAACCTACTCAGAGGAGAACACTGAGCCTGTAACAGACCCCACAGCAGGAAGCACCCGCAAGCACAGCTGGCCTACGACACTTCACCCACCCACACATCGCACCCCAATGCCATGTGCCTGCACACCAGAAAGGAGGTGGCCCAACAGGTGTGGGTGGGGGCCAAACCCATGGAATGCGAACCAGGACACATACGTAGGTGTCTATCACCCTTCAGGGGCCACCAACACCCCACTAAGTAGACCCACACTGCCATAGAGACACATGCAGTTGCAGATTCACAGTACAGAACCATGGGCAGGGGAGTTCAAATTGCAGTCACACACCCATGTTGGCTCTGCGTACGAAGGCCCTGGCCACTCCCCTTATGAACTGAGTGGATGACGACAAAGCTACATGTCCAAGCTCCAACCCGCTGCCTGCGGTGACATGTCTGCATCCGATGTACACAGCACAGCGTAATGTCCT
Organism: Triturus cristatus; assembly: GCF_964204655.1. NCBI lineage: Eukaryota > Metazoa > Chordata > Amphibia > Caudata > Salamandridae > Triturus > Triturus cristatus. Next base: position 797,828,742 of record NC_140586.1, read on the forward strand.
AGGGCCCAGGGCCCTCATGCATACAACAAGACCACAGGGACACACGTAGATATCATGTCGAACTGGCTATGGGCATGTGCGCCTGGCCCCTTTATTGGCAGGGCCACATGCACAGTGACGCCTGTGCTGGATGTGTGTGGGGTGAGTGTAAGCCAGTACGCATGGAATGCTTGGTGCTGGCGACAACTTGAACATTGGACACCAGTACAATGGAAACAGAAAACACATGCATAACAGAGTCAACTGCAGAGCAACATGGTGGGAGCCGGAATAAGGACAGAGGTCCCCAAATATTCAGTCAGGTGGTTCTGTGAGTTTCAGTGCACTGAGGTAGGGGCACTAGAGATGAGTGTGAAGGAATTTAAAGGATTGTGTCCCTTCGGGTTAGTCCTGCTGCAGATGCAGTGGGGTGTGTTACACCTGCATCAACTTCCTCATCAACGTCCCAGGTCTCCCACACTGCCTGAGGTAACTGTTGCGTTCGCAGTCTACAGAGCAATACCTAGTAATGGTTCCGGGTGTGTGGCTCGACTACCACCTCCAGTCTGCATTCCTGCCTTGGGGATGTTGCCTCCTGCCCTCCCATTGTCTGTGCCATCTCCCGTTCGCACACTTGACACATCTTCCCCATCATATTCCCAGGTCTTCCACACTGCATGAGGTGACATAGTTGCGCAATATCTACACAGCACAAAACTCAATCACTAACGGACAATGGCTTGTGGTGCACTGAGTCACTGGCACCTGGAGTGCTGAGCAGGGTATCAGGCCGATGATGGCATCCACGACAGGTCTGAGCAACTTCGTACGTCTGTCAGGACCACAGTATCAACTCTGGCAGATGGCGTTTGGAGGTGATCCTTGCGGTGTTGGCGTGTGCCTCCTGCGGGGATGCGACGTCCAGGCCGGTCAGGACCTGAATCTATGTGTGTGACCTGGTGGCCTGCAGTTGAGGCCGGAGGCTGCGGACAGCGCAGGGCCAAAGAAACATGGTGTTGATGACCCCAAGGCCAACACTTCAGGGGCCATCCAATTTCTCAGAAGAAGGGGTCCCGGACCTGACCAGTACAGAGTTAGTGGCCCGGATGCACAGCGGTAGGCACAGGCACCCAGCCACGGAACGGTGACTTGCGGTGCAGTCAGCTGGGCCATGCGATCTGAGTGGGTCACCATCAATGTCCGAGGTGTATGTTGCGGAGGGTATCGGGGAACACTGGAAGGTGTCCTCCAGGGCATGACGCCTAAAGAATTGATTTTATCCGGAAGCAGCAAATGGAGGCGTGGAATGCGACAGCCTCGGTGCCACCACCAATTTGGTATCAGCTACATGAGGATGAAAACTGGCCCCTAGTCCATAGACTCAGACGCCACCAAAGTTCGACCAGAGAGTGTACATGATTGTCGGGGAACAGACTTAGTGGCACCGGGGCTGAGAGGGGATGCTGTTTGCGATGATGCCGGTACGCTGATATGAACTCAGCCATTGCAGAATGAAGAGTCTGTGACCTACTGGATGGCAGTGTAGGCCAGAGGCAGCGGTTAGCAGTGGCCCACAGCCACTAGATGTCCCTCACGAGTCAAATGCAAAAGCTTCATGAAAGGGTTTCAATGCTTTTGTATTTGACTCGTGAGGGACATCTAGTAACGACTAGTGGAACCGCAGCTTGATGTAATAATAATTTCAATGCTTTTGCATTTGACTCATGAGGGACATCTAGTAACGACTAGTTGAACTGCAGCTCTTTGTAGAATTATTTTGATATTGTACACTATAATATTCGCTGCCCACTGCTAATCTCGTCCCATAATGCTTTGCCGGGCGTTTGGTTGGGATTGTATTTTTGCCTATAACTGTGCTTGGGGTGGTCCTAGGAGGAAGGGACCACCACTGAATCGGTCACCAGCATGATATGCTCTTTGTGTTCAAGGCATCTGCTTGGTCCTCCCCCTAGGTTGGGGGGACCCCAAAATCATCACCTCTCATTGCCTAATGTTTTAATTCACAGTTCACATTTGTGAATTGGTTATATGCTTTTTAGCAAGTACAATTGCTTTATCAAAGCATTTGTGGGTATTGTTGATAGTGCTGCTACGCTACGTGTTGTAGCACAGTTTTTGCACTGTGCTATGTGCATTTTGCATAGTGCGTAGTAGTGTAAACTATGCGTGCTCCATGAGAGAAGCGTAGTACTACATGTGAGTATGATTCTTGCTTGGTCTCCAGCGTGACCTGCTCATAGTGTTGGATGTATGGGGACTGGGGTACCAGGGTGATGGTGATGTCCAGGACAGGTGTGAGGGACTTGGATGTGGCTGGCAGTGAGACTCTTCCAACTCTGGTGGGTGTTGGTTGGGGGGTGCCAGGGGCCAACAGGTGTAGCCAAGCCAGCAGCCTGGTGTGGGGTGGGATGTTGGTTGTCTGCTGTGTTGGTGCCGTTGGCCTGTTGGGTGATGATGGTCGGGATGCATGGGATGGTTGTCCCTTTCAGCCTGTGGTGGATGGTGACATTGTCAGGGGTTGGGTCTGTGAGGCTGGTACGCTTCCTGGGGGTTAGCTGTCTTTGTCTGCGCTGTGTCTGGGGTGGTCCGGGGGGGGGTGTTCCGGGTGTGGGTTGTGGTCCTGAAGTGGTGTGGGTGGGTGTTGTGGCCCTCTTGGGTGTCCCGGCCGCATGATGGGTGGCTCCATGGCATCTGTTACCCTTCCGATGTGGCCCTGGGCGGGTCTCCCTTTTGTGGTGCGGGCTGCCATCCGACTTTACACCAGGTCAGAGCAGGTGTAGATTTCCTGGTGCTAACGTGCCTTATCGACTGTTTTGTGTATTTATCGCAGTTCTGTCTGGTCGTTGAGAATGTTAAGGTGTGATGTTGTTGCGGCTTTTGGCACGGGAATGCCCACTCTGCATTTCATTAGCGATAGTTGCGGTTGGTATCTGTGGCTGCTATCATGGGTGAACTGGTGCTGTGGGCTGTTTACACAGGCTTGTGAATGGGGAGGTATTTTTATCACAACTTTGTCTGCGATAAAGTGACGTTAGTTCGGCGATAGTTTCTTGTGAATATGCCCCTAGGTTTTTTCCTTGAATTCTGAGACTTCTAGTTTATTCCAATATAAACATAACTGCAAGTCCTGAGATTCAAAGGAAAAACCTGGACTGGAGCAGCACATAACACATGGAACTTGGAATCTTGGCAGATATTCAAGTGTGGGCTCAAAAATTCAGTTACGCAATAGGTTTGGCTTTAGCACTGGTGACGCCCAGTGCGACAAACTTTGTTGGTGCCCCCTCAAAAAAAACTTCTTTAGCCACAAATTACCTCACTACCACACTCCACCAGTGCCCGTCATCTCTCCATAAACTCTCTCTCCATATCCACCCTGTTTAATGCATTTCATTTATTTTATAGGGCTCCTCATACCAGTGAAGGTTGGCACTTAACACCACACACATTATAGAGACAGTGAGTCATACGTTTGTAAATCGCTCTATAGGAAAGTTTACAAAAAATAATGAGGATTACAAGGTGTAGGCGTCACATGCCACCAATACAAGTAAGCAGTATATTTTAAGAGTTTTTGGTCTGGGAAGTAGAAATTCAGGATTTAAAACATGCCACAGTGGTTGGCTTTACCAATAAGAATGTATTAATATTAAAATTAAGCCATTTTAGCAACATTAGGACAATGAAAGACTGGGGGTGGGAGACAGAACTTTCTAACATATACCATGCAATTTGCATGCAGCTCTTTAGGAACACTTCATAACTCCCTGTGCTATATTAGGGTTTCAACTTATGACCTGCACGTAACAAAAGAACCTCTGTGACAAAAGCAGTAGCTCACTTAGCGATCCGCGTAAAATACAGTTCTGTGTTCTCTATGGTACATGTTATTTTCAGTGGCATATTAACTCTCTGCATGGAAACAGCCACTGGACAAAACCTCAATCATTTCTATTGTTGCCTGAAAACTGCGGAACACACAAGGAACTCCGCAACAGGTGCTTTTTAAACCAGTGTTATTTCTAAACACGGCTCCCTCCGCCCCAAGGTCAGTGCCAGGTGCGGCTGCACCAGCCCACCGCCCTAGAACCTGCCCTGCACGCAAGCTGCTGTTTGCCAAAAAGCCAGGATTTACCGAAGGTCCCACACTTGGCATGGGGTCATGTGTCACTTCCATGAGTGGGAAAGTTACAGAACGCTCACGTTTCCTAGTAAAATGGATGTAATGTGTGCTGTGGGTAGATTTTTATCGGCTCTGTGGAGGGGTAGGGACTTTGAAAGTGTAAATCCTCTCATGGTTATGTATTGTATGTACGGTATAGTTTGATTAACTATTGATTTAAATAAACAAAAAATGTACTACAACGCCTGCTAGTAAAATGCATGAGTAGTTCGACTAGTACAGGATCTTTACTTTGAATTCTGAGATTTGTAGTACTATAGAATCCCTCAATGGGATGAGCTACTCACGTGTAGATCTGAGGAACTTGGGGGCATATTATCAAGACAGGCGATAAAATTATCGCCGATAATAGGCTTGATAATATGCTCTATGGAATTCCAATTGAAGCCTAGGTTTGATGTCCTTCACATCTAACATGGGCTTCAATTGGAATTCCATAGAGCATATTATCAAGCCCATTATCGCCGTTTTAGCGGCAGTTTTCTGCCGCTAAAGCGGCGATAATTTTATCGCCTGGCTTGATAATATGCCCCTTGGTAGTTTTACTTTGAGGAATTGCAGAATTTGTAAAAGGAAGTTAACATGACCGAAAAAAATCTCCTTGCAGCCCACCTCCAACTCTTTACCCTCCACCCTGAGAATACCTCTTTTTTAAACCGCTGAATTGCCCTCTCCATTTCTCTTAGTCCCAGCTCGCTCCTTTTCTTCGCCTTCTCCGTCTTCCTGCGGATGTTTCTCTGCTTCAGCCATCTCAGGGCTACGAGGGACGCCCCCGAGCAGACGACCAAAGCCGAGAGAAAGGTGCGGTCCGACGCAAACTCCGGCAGGAGCTCGCGGAGGTTTTCAGCGACCATGGTCAGACTTCTCTCTCGCGCTCTGAATAAAGCAGCCACCCAGGGATGCTGCTGCCGGAGTTAAATCCTACAACGTGTTGGATGGAATCCAGGACCTTCCCCCTCGTGAACTTTCTTTCGGGCGGAGCACGGACCTGGCGTGGATTGCTTCAGGCGACAGTGTCTTCTGAACTCTGACTTTGTAGTAAAAAGTTTCAGGGTAATTATATATGCAGTAGTCACCCACAAATAACTCAGAATTTCTATTTAAAAAAAGAATGTTCTCTAATTGTAGACATATATAATTGAACATTTTTTTTAGTCACAGGATATTATGATTTTTTAATAATGTCAGTTTCGTGATAACCATCGTAATAAATAAGAACAAATAATAAGAACGCTAATCACAAATCTGTGAGGAACACAAAGACCAAAAGATAACATGTTCAAGCTATATATTGAGAGCCTAGGGGCATATCAACAACAACCGGCGATAATTATCGCTGAGCGCACTTAGCGCGCGGATAATTAGCGCCGATTTTTATCGCTGAGATAGTGTGCTATAGCAACGCTTATCTCATCGGCGATAAAAATCCTAGCGCTAACTGGCTAACGTGAGATTATCGCTGGAAACCCAGCGATAATCTCACTTTAGCTAGTTGATAGGGACTCACTAACTTAGCCATGATATCCACCTTCCATAGGATATCATGGCTAAGTCAGTCCTGAAGCAGGTGTTAGGAAAGTAGCGATAACAGGTGTTATCGCTACTTTTCCTGACGCTATGCTTCATAGCGTGGGGCTTGATGATAGGAGAAATGTCGCTTAGCGACATTTCTCCTATCATGTCAGATCAGGAACGCCCACTTTGCATCTCATTAGAGATGCAAAACTGGGCGTTAGAAATCCCCACGCTAAAGCAAGGTTTCACGCGTTAGCGTGACCTTGCTAATATAGCGATAAAATTATCGCCGCTTTTCGGCCGAAAACGGCCGCTAAAGCGGCGATAATTTTTTATCGCCTCATTGTAAAAATGCCCCCTAGTGAGTAGCATTTTGGTACAGAGGAGTCATATATAAGGGATTTTAGATCGGCCTATAGGCAGCTTTAGGCGTCTGGGTGATGCTTTGTGAGTATCGCGGGGGGGCCTTAATCTCATCGATGCACTGTATACAAGTGCAGTCATGTATTTATTTTTTCTCTACATTGGGTAGAATTATGCGGCTGGTGAGGATCAAATTATGTGGCACTAAAAGGCAAATTATGTGGCATAATTTGGCACATTTTTAAATAGTATTATTTTGTACTTTTTATACTTGTTTATCACTGTTTGTGTGTTGGGTGCACCTCATTATTACTAGTTTAATACCCAAATATATCAATAAGCCACAGAAAGGTGATGAGGTGCAACATCCTATGATTCTGGACAAATCATGTAATCTCCCCGTGCCAATGGACTGTGCCTGGATACCCTCACGGATGATAAGACGCAGTATATAAATCTACAAAATAACCCATTAACCTTTGCAAAAGGCCTTCCACTGCACAGTAACACGTGACGCAGCAGTTTTAGTAACTTTTGAACCGTTTGAGCTAGAAACGAAATTTCTTTATTGATAAAATCTGCAGATTATGTAGCAGTTTGGATCATGTGGGAAATGCGGCAAATCTATAACTATGCAGAAATTGCTGCAGCCATGCAATCCCATAATTCCAGTGGCCATGCGTGTAGCATTGTATTAACATTTTGTGTGGTGATCATTAATGTCAGAACTACAGGGTAATCGATACAACCAAAGATATTCAGAGGTTTCTTATATAATATAATTCTTCAGATAAATGTGTCCAACATCCTTGTACACCACCTAAACCCAGAGTATGTTCAGAAAGCATTAAGTTCAATTTAGGAGCAAACAGTGACAGTTGAAACAACACACCCTACGGCAGTACTCTTCATCAACCAGTCTGCCACCCTAGCATCGTAGCTTAACAGCATCTGCCGGGTATTGCTGCATTAGTTCCAAACCTGTTCGAGCCTCTGTACAATAGGAGCCTGTGTAATGCCCCCCTCCCTCAACTCAATTCCAAGACCGCAACACCCGTCATTGCAGGGCTTTAAGTGAGATGAAAAAACTGGGGGTCTCTCAAAGAGTGTGGCTGATGTAATTAAGGGTATGGTTCAAAAACACGTAAGCCAAAAATATGTGCTTAGCATAATGTGCTGCCCGACTGGTATTTTGCTGCTCTTGTCATTGCATCCAGATATATAATACAACAAGTAGCATTACACCTACAAAAAGCCTGGGCTATTTGCTTTGTCAATGGTTGTTAGTTTCGTAAGATAAGTAAGCAACCACTGTGGCTTTGTTGTATAACATATTGGAAGTACTTCAGTTCTGACATGATGAGACTGTAAAAGAACTATAAAGAGTCTTTGGAGTTACAGCAGAGCCAGTGAAGGGTGGTACTGCTGCAGAGTTAGGATTTCTTTTTACCAAGAGGGAGAGGGCAAAATGGAGAGCACGATAGGGACCCATTTCAGCACCTCCTTTTTAGAACTGACAGTGCTGAGCACCAGCAGCACCCGGCCCACTTAAAGCCCTGCATTAGTGCATACATTTTACTAATAAGAATGGTTACTGCGCAATAACTTGGCACAGGTCTTCAAGGAGGACGTTCTTCTGACTTGACGGCCTATGCCACCAGGATCAAGTCCCATGCGGTCAGGTCTAAAGCACCACCTGCTCTCCCTTTCTGCACCCTAAGAGTCCCCACCTACACAGTGCACCATCTCTGCATGTCTGTAAGCTACTTTCCGGCATTTGGTGCAAGACTGGCTTCCCAACCCATGGCATTGTTCCTGTTGGCTATGATCAAGCCCAGATCAATACATTTACATAACTGTTTAGTGCCTATTGATCTCAGCATACCACCGGATAATGCTTCAATGGTTTTCAGTCACTTTCTACAAAAGCGTAAGCACTTAGACCAGTACCGTCTTACTTCTGCACAATCTCATACCATTTGCTTGAAGTCCATCTGTTCCGACGCATGCCTAGGACACATGTCAGGGACACCATTATACATACACCCCATCTAACATATAGGACTCTTGCAGATAACAATCTGTGTGAACTTAAAAGGGATGTTATTTGAGACAGTCTTAGAATAGGCAAGTATCAGTACCCAGTCCCTATCTGGACACTCTTTGCCTGATTTACAAAGGGCCCATGCACTGGTGGCAGAGGCCCATCTCTTGTGGGGAGTTTTCCGTGCTTGCGGGCCAATTAGGATTGCGGAAGGCTCGTCACCGCCAGCCATGCAGTGTCGGTCCTTCCGCAATCGTACTGCGATTACAATGGCAAAATGAATTGCGCTCGAACTGTGTCAGACGTAAAGACCATCCGCCATGGGTCTGCCAAAGCAATATCACAGATTGCCTGGTGGACGGTCCTCATGGCCAGATATGGTGGAGGTGCCTAACAGGCACAGTCCACCAAATCATGATGCTGGCTAAAGCCGGCACTTCCAAGGAGGCGATGCCACCATGAAAAGGCTGGTGGGGATTAGTGACTGGGGCCCGTTGCGGGCCCCCCTTGTGTTGGGGGGAGGTGAGGGTGCACTTGGGGGGTACCCATCGTATCCCCGTACATGTCACAACACTATGTGGCAGGCACCATGTGGTGCCTCCCACGTAGTGCTGTGCAATGCAAAACAGGACATTTTCATATCGCGGCGGGTGCTGCTGTCAGCAGCACCCGCCGCAATGTTAACATTCAAGATCCGACCGCCATGGTGGCAGTCTCATTCTAATCGGCTGTGTGGGACTGCCGCATGTATGGCAGACGGTCCCGGTTTACACCAAGATAGCGGACGGACTCCAGTTCGTCTGCCATCCAAATGAGCCCCTTAGTGCGGAATTTTCATTGCAGAGATTTTGCCCTGAATGTAAAGACTCTCCCACGACTGAGAGGTCTCCAACAGGAGTGTGGAGGTTCTTTGTAAATCAGGCCCACAGTGTCAAGTTTGTCCTCGGCCACGGTCTTCAGCGTGAAAACATTTGGTTAAAAGTCGGATGCCACCACTCCATACATCTGCGTCATCGCTTGTCAGCTCACACCCCTGGCCAGGATCCTTGTCAGGGTCTCACATCCGTGGGCTATGAATAGGACTGGGCCTGGACCAAATATGGACTTAAATGCCAAAACAGTCTCCCCTGATAAAAAAATCTCCAATGCACAGTAGCCCAACCTCCTCCAGGATCTCCCGCATGAATATGAGCAACTTCTTCAATCTGGCAAAATGCCAAGTGGGTAGTTCTGGGGCATGTAGGGTACTATTGATGAGTTTTTTCAGATAGAGTTTTCAGCAATATTTGATCTTCCACAGTGTCTGTGACACAACTCCACCAAAGGGCTCACCCCGGATTAGAAATGTTTTAATGGAGCTGCCTTGTTGGATCTCCTTAATCCCCTTTCCGATAAAGTCCAGGAAGACACCCATCCAATTAGTAGACCAAATCAGCTGCGCCTCTGCATAATATGCCTAAAGGTTTGGGGTGCCTAAACCGCCCCACGGATTAGGCGCATGGCCTTCACAATTGGCTGCCGCCTGGATGCGCCCCAGATGAATTTCGACCGCAAACTATTGAGATACTTAAATAATTTACAGCTAATCTCTATGACAGGGCCAGGAAGTGATGCGTGAACCTCGCGATGATTAACATTTTGGCTGTTACTATCCTGCCCATTTGGGTGAGGAACAGTTTAGTCCAGAAAAAGATTGTTTGTCAACAAAAAGCAGCAATTCCTTCCTACATTATAAGCCATGAAGTTTTCTTCCTCATGGTATATCTGAACACCTAGGTATTCAAGCACCACTCCAATGGCAAACCCATCCCAAGAGGGGGAGGGAGTGGAGGGGCCAGCAGTGATGGTGGAAATAAACACTGTTTACTCCAATTTGTCCTGAGGCTGGAGTGTGCTCTAAATCTGTCCAATTTCTATATTATATTTGGGAGGCTACCAACAGGATTCCTGATGTGGAGCAGAGTATTATCCGCTTACAACAAGATCATGTGGATTTTACAGTAGGGTTTTTAAAAATGTTTTTGTCTAGACTTGTGAGATAGTACTGACCTTAGGAGACAGGTGTGTAAAGCATTTGAAAACACCAATACATTGAGTAAGTAAGACATAACACACAATAAAAATACAACAGCAATTTATGAAAATAAGAAATATTTTTGTGATTATAATGTCAACAAAACTACAAAAATCCAACGTAGCGAACTGAAAATATTATTTCTTAAAGAATAAACACCTTCTAGTGCCTAAAAGACAAAAGCACCATTTTGGGATATCTGGGTACGCTTGACCGGGACAAAGTCAAAATTTCACGCCAACCGCGATGAAGCACTGGTCGGATACACTTAGCGTTTGTGCCAGGCTAACTGTTTACCTACTGACTTAGTCAAATGTTTGGAGCTTTTTCTCTCTACGTCGAGTGAGGCTCCTCGGCAGGCCAGCTTTGGATTAGAAGACAGAAGGTTGGCTCAGCACGATGCCTTGGTCAACTCCTGGGAGTCTCATCGGTGAGGTAAAGCTCTGGAGCTTCAATAGGTCAAACTTGAGTCACAGGCCGAGTCGTGGTTTGATGTTTCCGGCTTGACTCTCGTTGACAGGTCGGAACCTTATGAAGCTTTTTGACAAAAATTCACCAAACTTCTCCAAACTTCTGGAACCTCTTCCAGAAGGTCCTTTTGGTGTTCCAAGGTGTCCACAACACCGATACAGGGTTCCAGAAGCTCTGAGTTGCTCCTTGGCATGTTGGGACTATGCCTCACACAATGTACATGACTAAATACTTTAAAGTCCAGCAGATGCTTGTCAGCTGGTTTCTTCTTGCTGGAGATGATGCAGGTAGAGTTATTTTACCTGTTGCTTTCAAAAAGTCCACTCCTTCACTTTTCAAAGCAAGGCAAATTCCTTGAGGCTGTAGTTCTGAAGTGTGCAGCAGGTGCAGTCATTCAGTGTGCAATCCTCTTGGTACAGGCCAGGGTTTCAGGAGGGCAGTCCTTCTTCTTCTTCTTGTAGTTTCCGGCAGGGATCTGAGTTGCTAGGCAGCTGTCCCATATTTAGGCAGTGTTCTTGGGCGACAAGCAGGGGGGCACCGCTGACCAATGGGACGCAGGGTGCCACCCTCAGGTATGACAACTTCCTCCAAAGTCTGGCATTTTCTTGTCCCAGAATGCACTATACATTTAAAATCTAAAATGGAGAAACTGTCTCCTGGAAGTTAAGATCGGGCTAAACCAACCCAATGGTGTTGCTAATTTTCCCTAACACCCCTCTGCTAATTCAATTACCTGGGCTCTTATCTGGCTGGGGATGCAGGTAGTAGGGGTGAGCTATGCCCTGTCCTAACTGTCATTCCCTCTTTGAAGATCAGTTTGGCTACTCCACCCCCATCCTGCCTTTTGCTCTGCAGCTGCAGCTCTCCTCCCACCAGATGTCCTTTGTCTCTATGCAGGCCACTTCACACCTCATCAGAGCAGTTTGGCTAAGCCTGTCAAAGACTGGCCAATCAGGAGAGGCTAAATTTTGGTTTATCAGAAACTAATGTTCTATAACTTCTTTTCTGTGATAGTTATAATAAATCCAGCCTTGGCAAGTAGTTGGATTTATTCTAACTATCATTTTAATACTTTGAAGTATATTTTAAGCTGCTCACTTCTATTAATAGTTGTACTTTATTAAAATAATCCCATGTTAGCCTTTGGAACCGATGTGCTACAATGGGGAAAAATGAAATTGACAGTTTTTCCCTCACCAGGGCATATAAAAACATCTTTTAAAATGTCCCTGCTAATAGTTACAAGCACCCTAACCCCGGGAACTTTGGGGAGACCTTAGAGGTGACTTATATGTAAAAATACGGTAGTTTAAGACTTTAGAAGTACCTTTAATTCCAAAGTCAAATTTACATATAATTTACTTTTAAAAGCAACCTGTAAATTAGGGCTGCCTTTACAAATGAAAGCAGAGAACACAGCAGTGCACACTTAAGTGCATTAAATCTGCCAGGCCTCTAAACCTACATGCCCTACCACATATTAGGGGCTTACAGGTACGTTGTCATATCAATTGTAATTACACCTAATAACCATATACCTTTTACACAGAGCACTGGCCCGGGTTAGCAGAGTCCAGGGCTCAAATAAAGTCAATTACTGCCGGTGTCAGTCAAAAAAAAAGGGGAAGATCAGGGCAAAAAGGATGACTTTCTTACAAGTACCTGCAAACATAAGCTGCTGTCTTTGTTCTCTGGTAGTTGTGTACATAATGCAATGGTAAAAGCAATTGAGAACAAATGATTTGTAGATGGTATCCTGAATCACAAGTGCTTATTTGTGCATTTTTGTGTTTATTAGGGTAAAAAAACTCGAACAGCAATGTCAGATGTTCTTTGCCTGTGATTGTGTTGTTGTAAAGCACTATATACAGGACTGCTGCCTGTGTTAAAGGCTGTAAATAAGAGGTGATATTATTATAGAGTTGGTTTTCAGTGAAAAATATTGATGTGTCCCTACTGTCTTTTTGGCCCGTTCCTGTTGTGGGTTTGTTAGATACACCAACACAAGTGGGGTACCATTTTTATCAGAAGACATAGGGAAATGCTGACTGTTATGAAATGTGTGGATCCCCCAGTTTCTGGAACTTTATTTTTTTATTGCTTTTGGCCAAAGTTTGAGGTTTGTAAGGTCTTCAGGGTAAGAAAACCTCGTGAGGACCACACAAGTAACACCATGCTGAACTGTTCCAGCCAGGTCTGCTGGCTTAGTGGATTAATGCATCCACTGTAGGGACCTGTGTTTGACCTCCAAGTCACAGGTTCAAATCCTGGTGGGTCCACTCAGCCTTTCATCCTTCTGAGGTTGAAATAATGAGTACCGTTGAGTAACAATAAACATCTGTTATTCAGCACTAAGATATCCTTTTTGGCTGATCGTGTGCTTTACAAATACACAAGTTATGTCCCAAGTGTCAAATTTGCAGAAATTTCTGGGTATGGGATATTTTCTGTGTAGCAGCTGAGCTAGAGCTCAAAATCTGTAGCCACCCACATTTCAATCAGCAAAGCACTGATTTTGCTGACTGTAATGGGGTAGCTTCAGGTTATGTTTTGGGACATTTCTGTTGCAGGCACTAAGCTCAGCCACACAAGCGGGGTGCCGTTTTTATCAGCAGATGTGTGAGAATACAGAATAATACAACATTTACTATTACCAATTGTAATTCTCTGCATATCTGGCTACCAAATTTAATCCAATGTGCAATATAGAAAACAATTTGCAAAATGTCACCAGAATCACATGCCAGTACAGGTACCCACCAATTCAGAGATGTACAATTAACCATATTGCTAAAATCAGTATCTACTTTACATTTCAGAATCACATAGATTTCCTTCATTCCCATTTTTCACATTTAAATGTTTTCCATATGAATTACTCTATACTCAGTACAGAATGAAAAAACATTGTATGGTGCAGCTCAGTTGTGGGCTATGAGTCTCTTGGGTTCTTGGAGAACCTACAAACTCTATATATCCCTGTGACCAGAATGGTCTAGTGGAATTAACAGTATAAGACATCATGACAAGAGGTTACAGATGAAAACATTGTCACATATAGTTGTTTTTACTACCCATTTTCTTTTTTTTAATATTTCAAGTTAGATTTTTGGAAAAACATTAAGGAATCCACACAGATGACCACTTCTTGGATTCAGAATTATTTCTGTTTTCAGAAATGTATGAGCTTTCTGGCATCACCAGTGTGTTAGCACACCTGTTTCCATCACAAACAGCTAGTAGGATGAAACAACAACATTAGGAAAAATGGGCTACCTCTTACAAAAATTGTAAAACTGTGGTTATAAATATTGTTTTTGGTAAAGTTTTGTTTGTTGTTTTGCCTGTTTATGAAAGCTGAGAAGACAGTGATCTTATCACCGAAAATCTCTTGTTAATACCATGTTTAAGAAAAAAACAGGCCCTTTCTTGTACAGCACTTTCCCCCATTTGCTCCAAAAACACAAAATATAGCTACAAGTTGCCTATTTTGTCAGTTTCCTCTATGGGAATCTACAAATCCTGGGTATCTTTAGAATCCTCAATGCCACCTATTGACACAAGAGAGAAATTCTATGCAAAAGTTTCTGAGTCTATTCTAAAGCCTTCGGATATTCAGAAGGTCACAGCACTGTCCCCCATTTTCTCCAAAAACACAAAATATAGCTATAAATTGGCTATTTTGTTAGTTTCCTCTATGGGAATCCACAAATCCTGGATATCTTTAGAATCCTCAATGCCACCTGTTGACACAAGAGAGAAATTCTATGTAAAAGTTTCCAAGTCCAGTCTAAAGCCTGTGGATATTCAGAAGGAGATGAATTGAGGTTTGACGTCTCTCCCATAGAAATGATGTTTCATGGTTGTCCTAAATTAACAACTAGTCCCAATTTCTCAAATTGGCGCTCTCTCTCTCTCGTTATTGTTCCTTTGGCTAAAAGAGCTAGAACTCCTCCATGGAGTTCAGCCAAGCGTTCTTCCAGGAGATATTTTAGTGTGGGTGGCATTACTGGATCATAGGAAAAAAAGGGGTAGGAAGTAACCTTATTTCATTATGTGGAGCACCCACTTATCTGAGGTGATGCTCCTCCATCTAGGAGGCAATGGGTGAACCTGCCTCCAACTGAGCGATCGTCAGTTTGCAAGGTCAAATTAAAGGTACCCGTGGGCAATGAACTCCACTCCGCTAGCGGAGATTTGTTAACTACTATCGCTTTGAGAACACGGGAATTCATGCAATAATTCCGACTCAACCATATAGCGGAGTTAGCTATTGTACCCACAGCCCTTTGATAAATCAACTTTACCTTTATATGTTTAAAAAAGCATATAACCAATTCACAAAAGTACACTTTGAAAAATAACCGGCAATGAGAGAGGTGATGATTTTGGGGTCACCCCTAACCTAAGGAGAGAACCAAGCAGATGCATTGAACACTCAGAGCATATCATGCTGAACGATTCGGTAGTGGTCCCATCCTCCTACGACCACCCCAAGCAAAGTTATTGGGCAAAAATACAATGTCAACCAATGCAAGCACCAGCAATGTCCTCAACACCAACACCCAACAACACCAAAGACTACATATCGGGGGAGCCTACCTGGCTGGCGGACGCTCTGCTGCGTACCTCTGCATTACCTGGGGGTTGGAAGCGCTGTGGTCTCCCTCGCCGCCATCTCCCTTGCTGGCCGCCGTGTGGGGGGACTACAGCCCCCAGAGTTCCTAGCGGCACTTCCCGCTTCCGCTTTCCTGCGCGCCCGGAGGCGCTTAAAACAGCGAGGCTCCCTCGGTGGAGCGGGGGCATATCGGAGGAGCCTACCTGGCTGGCGGACGCTCTGCTGCGTACCTCTGCATTACCTGGGGGTTGGAAGCGCTGTGGTCTCCCTCGCTGCCATCTCCCTTGCTGGCCGCCGTGTGGGGGGACTACAGCCCCCAGAGTTCCTAGCGGCACTTCCCGCTTCCGCTTTCCTGCACGCCCGGAGGCGCTTAAAACAGCGAGGCTCCCTCCGCGTCGCGGGACGCGCGCGGGCGGCGCCGGGCTAAGCCCGGGCAAAGGGCGGGCCCTCTGAGGCCCTCAGAGGTCAACAGTGGTCGGGCGGGCCACCCATCTAAGCTGTAGACAGGTGAGAGAAGCGACATGTCCACCAGGGGGAAGCGTTCTGCTATTCAAAGTGGTAGATCGGACGTGGCACATCCGAGTACACGCTATCCTTGGAAAGTATGCTGGATAACGCCTTCAATATGGTTGCTAATGAAATTGCGAGCACAGAGAGACGGATGTCATTGGAGCTCCTACGTACACATCCTGAGCCTCGGGACTCAAGTACAGTACATACTATACCCTTATCCCCAACCGTTACAGTGTCTAAGTCCAATGTGCCCCACCTACAATCTATTTCTCTTAGGGAGGAAAGTGACACTATTATTCTTGAGTCCCAGCTTGACATTACTGAATACGTCCCTATCCCTCATGTATCCCCGAAAGCCAAACCTGCTGGAGGAAAAAGGAAAAGAGGCCCCCCAAAATCCTTAACTAATAAAAGGAAACCAGCTCTGTATAACAAGGGCCAACCTACACCGCAGAGTATGTGGACCAGAGGGAAGCAAAAAATAATAGGGGGCAGTAGTGTCACAACTGAAGAAGCGCAATTGGCCGGAGAACCCTTGGATATCACTCCTCCCAGTAATGGCATAAACTGCACATGTACACAGACTGAGCCAGTTAGTGAAAGTATTACAGCATTGAAATCAAATGCGAATTTTATGGAAACTATTGTAGATACCGTTTTTAAACAGCTAGAATGTCAAATGATCAAACAGTTTAATAATATTTTTAAAAGATTAGACCGCATTGAAACCTTGATAAAGAATGAAGATGTTAAGAGGAAGGGGGCTATTAGTCTTGACTTAATAAGGGGTGAGCGCTTTTTGAAAGATTTAGAAACTGTTAATAAAGGCATTTACAGTGTAGGGCAAAACGCCTCTAAAAAAGCTACTATTGTTGATACCGCATCAAAAGGCGCCAATGAAGGGAGAAACCACACTCCAAAAATCCCCCAGCACACCCTGACTACAGTCACAGAACCAATATGCCCCAACACCATAGCCACCAATACGCCAAAGGATGCTCCCACCCTGCATGCTACAGGGAGGAAGGTACCTATTAACACTGCATCAGAAAAGGGCCAAACAACTATTACAAGGCCATCAATGCACTCAGGGCCTGTCCTCAATTTGCCCCCTGACGCCTGCCCCTATGTAATAATCTTGGCAGGCGTACCTCAGTTACGGGATTGACAGAGCGAGTCATGGATGCAGCTAAACAACAAATGTATAAACTGGCTATCTAAACATAAAGGGGTAGGACCTAACATTATGAGAGAAATTCTGACTACTCGACGGGTGAGCTGGGTTGGGCTACTACCCTAAAAATACAGAAGTGGATTGTATTGTCATTAATTTTAGAAATCCCTCTACAGTCAAATTTATCCTTGGTAGTACTAATATGAGTTTCTCCCCCCCTACTGACATAACCTCTCTGCCACTGGGCTACTTTTACAGACCTCACCATATACCACCTAGCCCCATTTTTTCACCCTTCCCCTTACATAATAGGTACAGTGCACTGTCTGATCTGGGCACCTTGGACTGACCATCAACCATCTCGTTAGATCCAGCAATCAGGAATTATTCTAATACATTCGAGCCAGCAGGGGATTCACTTTTTGACCCAACTGCAATGATTGCTAATGATGATAAGGTGCCCAAGGGCAATAGCTTTGTTCTTACACCAGGACCCTCCACTAACAATCTGGCAATCCTGAGCTGGAATATAGCAGGTTTAAATGCTAAAGTCACAAATGGGGACTGGGTGGACTGGGTTTCTAAAATTGATATTTTGATGTTTCAAGAAACTTGGTGCACCATCCCTCTTCTTTTTGATGGTTTCAGTTGTTTCAACCAAATTGCTTCTATACCTGCTATGGGTAGACCCAGTGGGGGACTATCAATATGGGTCAAAATTGGTGCAGATGTCAAAATTGAACCACTGGAAACGCACAATAGAAATTTCCAGGCATTGCTTTATACTAGTAGTGTCAGAATATGTTTAATTAATTTTTACAACAATGATTTTAAAACACATCCCAATATGAATTTTATAAAGTTGTTTAATTTTATTGACGATATTGTAGAAGGACAAAAGTGTGGTAAACTCGACGGGATATGTGTAGGAGGTGATTTTAATGCACACATTCACCGTCAAACTCCCCCCTGTAAAAGAGGTGAAGAATTATCCAACCTTCTGGCCACAAGGGATCTAATTAACGTTATGGAAAAATTAAACACTAGGGAGAATATCTGCCCTGCGGCTACTTATATAGGGCACGGGAGTGCTTCCACAATTGACTATGTATTTATGACCCCCATGCTTGTTGACCTTTTATTGGAGGCCACAGTAGTTAGGTGTACATATAGCGACCATCACCCCATCCTATCCACTCTTAAACTTCCTTACAAAAAGCTGAAGCGGATAGAAATAGGGGCAAAAAATCTAGTCGTGTCGACGGATAAGCTAAGGGTGGTTTGGAAGGGGATTGACAATAAGGGGGTGTTAGCCCGAGTTGTAAAATCCTATCCCGAATTATTATCCACCTGCCTGTCCTCCGACTGCCCTGACTATGCGATTGTGGAAGCATTCATGGAATTGTGTAAGACTATAAAGAAGGAGATATCAAAGCCAGTCCTAATTAATACTAATACTAACCCTAGATGGTTTGACAACTCCTGCTCTAGAGCAAATAGAGATTTGAGAGCGGCCCTAAAGACCGACCCACTAGATCGGTCTTTGGTGAGGACTCTGAGGTCTAGCTATAAACGCACTTTAAGAACACGATCCGAAGAGCTCTTAAAATCTCTTTGGGAATCACTTGTACGAACTGCAGCAACAAAGGATGTTGCTGGGTTTTGGAGCGAGGTTAAGAACCTGAAATCATTTGGCTCCAATATTACTCCCATAACTTGTAGCATACCAGGGGAAGTATGGGTGAAGCACTTCACAAATATTTATATGGCATCGACTCCTCCCATTGAAAATTGTCAACCATCTAAGTTTCCGCACTTTTCTATAACGGAAGTAGAGGATGCAATTCTTCAAAGCGCAGGAAATAAAGCGCCAGGGCCTGATGGAGTATCTATTGATTTAATTAAATCAGAGCCTGACTTATGGTCCCCACTTTTGTGCAATGTTTTTAATAATTTATCAACTACCTCATTGCCCGATTCCTGGTCCAATAGTACCATCGTTCCTATTTTTAAAAAAGGGGACAGACTTGATCCTGGGAGCTATCGCCCGATATCATTAATTGACAACACATTGAAGATTTTGGGCAGGGTCATTTTTAATAAGATTAGCATTTGGGCCGAAGAAAATAACATTTTAAACCCATGTCAGTTAGGTTTCAGAAGCAACGTAGGGACGGTTGAGCAGTGCTTGAACCTAAACTTAGTTTTAGATAAATATACTATAGCTAAAAAATCCCCACTTTACCTAGGTTTTATGGATCTAAGCTCTGCTTTTGATTTTGTCAACCGATCACGACTATGGACAGCCTTGCTGAGATATGGTTTGGATGAACATCTGGTCCAATTCCTGGCCCATTTACACAGTGATTTAAAAGCCTGTGTTCGTATTAACAACGATGGAGAAGTTTCGGGTGAGATTTTAATTGGCAGGGGTGTTAGACAAGGTTGTGTCTTGGCTCCCCTGCTTTTTATTTTATATATAAATGAACTAAGCACATCCTTGGATAAATTGAGTACCGATGTCCCGCTCGTCAACGGCAAACCCCTCCCTGTATTGCTTTATGCCGACGATGCGGTACTATTAGGCCGTACACCTAATGCACTCCGCATTTTAATTTCAGGCTTCGTCTCCTATATGGCCGACCTTGATCTATGTACAAATTTTAAAAAATCTTATATAATGTCTTGTGGGCCAAAGAAACATAAAATCCGCCATATTATGTCAGGGAATAATGTTTTAAATAGCACTAGCACTTTCCCTTACTTAGGTCTGTTGTTTTCCGATTTCGGATCTTGGCAACCTCACGTTGCCAGAGGGAGGAACAAACTGGGCAAAGCCATTAACTCTATAATTACCTTACGCCAACCAAAGCACACTGAAGTCATTATATCACTCTTACAAATCTATAAAACCCAGTGCGTCCCCACAGGAACTTACGGTGCTGAGGTGTGGGGATACTCGAGCTGCACGAACATTCAGGTAGAAGAAAATAAATTCTGTAGGAAGGTACTGGGGGGAGTTATTTCGGCTCCATCATATGTGTGCCATAGAGAATTGAATCTCCCTTATATAGAGGACTTTATAAAATCTAGACCTGCTTTGTTTTGGTTAAAAATTTGGCGTAACCCAGCTGCCTCCCTGACCCGTGACATAATCTTAGATTGCCTAAAAAGTGAGCGGGCAAAATATATTCCCTGGCTTAACGCGGTACAAATGAGCCTTTTAAGCGTAGAAATGGGGCATCTTTTCTTAGCACCCGAAACAATTGATTCCTCACATAAAACTACAGTTAAAAAGGCCTTATTTGATTTGTATCGAGCGAACAGAGAAAAAATTGAATTCACAAAGCCAGCAGTTCTTGGTTACTTACCTCTACAAGTATCTTGTTCTAGGCCACATAACATGCCCCAAGGTTATTTACGCAAGAAACTGGGCAGATGGAATCGGAGTTTGCTGTTTAGATTTAGGGATGGGAGTGTGGTAAACTTACTCTGCTTCCCCCTAGGTTACACCCATAATTTGGGAAATTTATTTTGCCCATGTAACCAGGGTGGAAAGCAAAGTCTGCTGCATTTTACATTGTTCTGTGGCTTTTATGTAAAATATACGAAACACTTGCTAATCCCTTATTTGAGAGCCAATGCCCTGACGGATTTCAATGAGGCTTTTAGAGTTTTACGGATGCTAAGTAATGACGATGTAATATACAGAGTTAATCACTTTCTTCAAATTGCTGTCCGTTCCCGCGCCTCAATGAACATGACTTGAAGTGTGTTGATTATTATGCTCACTTAACATATTGCATTTTGTACATTGGTTGTCCATCTACCTCAATGAATTTGGTTAGACAGCCTGTCCTTATTTGCACATTGTATTTTTGTACATTGGGTGTACTATTAGTTATGCTGTTTGTAAGATCAATTTCCATTAATGTATCCGGCTGTTTTATCACTTGCACATTGCATATTTGCACAATGGATGTACTTTTAACATGCTGTTTTCTTAAGATTAGTTTTACTGTTCATTGGGATGACTTTTTATGTATTTTAATGGACGCATTTTCTAGAGCTCTCTGACATGCTAGACTTAGAATTATCTTTGCACTATTTGCACATTGATATTTGCACTTATTTGACTGTGTATAAGAATGTCTGATGTAATTTGTATGTACTTTTATGGATGTTTTGAATATATCCGAATAAAGATCATTTGAATTGAAATTGAACCAAAGACTACTGTAAATTTGCATGACAGCACTCAATCAAATACATGCTACTCAACATACAATTGCCCACCAAGTATGCAGGCAAAATCTGGGAACCATTGAGCAGCGATGTACCAGACATTCTCTTCCTTACCGAAACCTGGACTCTACTCTACGTTGACACCCAACATTATTCCTGCAGTCCCAGTAGCCTACAAGATAGCAGGACTGGACCCCAGACACAAGCCAGGAGGAGGGCAGGCAATCATCTACAAGGGATCCATCAAAGTAATCCACCGAGAACACCACCCATTAATGGAACATCTGCACTTCATGCTGCATTTCTTCAAAAGCTTTGCCATGAACTTGAATGCATGGTACTCAACACATGATGACTCAGCAAACATGAACCCAAAATCTGGGACCTATTGAGCAGCGATGTACCAAGCAGCAGCAGCTGGGAAAAATCTCAGAAGCAGATTGGTTTGGCACCCTATGCACCCATTAACCCAACCCCACAGACAACCTCAGCAAGGACATCACCAACTTCAGCAACTGGAGTAAAAATTGTGCTGATGCCCTTGCACCTGTCAAACCTAACAAACAAAGAAGTTATAACAAGCAGGCCAGCTGGTACACAGAGGACCTTTGAGGCACCAAATGGCACTGTGAACAGCTGGAGAAGAAGTTGAGACCCAGAAAAAAAACATGGATGGAACCACCTGCAAGGCTGCACTCAGATGCTACCACCAGCAGCTAAGAGACACCAAGTAAAGAGCTCTAGAAGGACTCTATCTGATGGCTGTTAAAGTTAGGACCAACACCCATGAACACACAAGAAATCTGGGGATCATCCTAGACAACAAACTCAACAGGATGGCACAAGTCAATGCAGTGAGCACCTCCTGCTTCATGTTCTACGCATGCTATGAAAGATTTTCAAGTGGATGCTACAGAACACCAGACATACCGTCATGCAAGCACTTATCACAATCAGACTCGACTACAACAATGCACTCTACGCTAAAATATCTAAGCAACTCCTAAACATACTTCAGATCATCTAGAATGCATCACAGGACTCACACTTGATCTCCCTTCCCACACCCGCATCGCACTTCAGCTCTAGGAACTTCAATGGCTCCCCATTTGTGAGCATAGCCCATTCAAACTTCTCACACACATACAAAGCATTACACAACATGCCTGAACATACCTGAACAGGCGCATACACTTTCACCAGCCTGCCAGATACCTACACTCTGCCTCACACTCGCTCACACCCCCCACTTTCACAAAAGCAGAGCAAGAGGTTGAACATTCTCCCAAATTGCACCCAAAGCATGGAACGACCTCCCTCAGCACATCAGAACCAACTCCTCACTTCTTGAGTTCCACAAAAGGCTGAACACCTGGCTCTTTGAAGAATTCCACAGGGTCTGCATGCCTACACACCTGCTCGAATGCCTGCATACTCTAACGGGTGACACAGAATGATGAGAGGCAATACAAATAAAAACAGTGATGAGTCAGTGATCAATAAAGTTTCTTTCACAAGTTTTGTTGTAATTCGTTGCAGATTCTTGATTTCTTTTCACAAATTGGTCCAGCCAATGCATTTCGCCCTTGAGAGGGCTTCTTTAAGGCTGTAATTACATACAATATAGTATGTTTAAAAAAACGGTATTAATTCCTGGTAGAATTAAAAGAGTTGTGCTGCTAAAATCTTCAAAACTCAAAAGTGAGAAGGGGAAGAAGTACCAGCCGTGAGAAAATGTAATGGTTGACATTGTGTAGAGCTAGGAGAACAATCTCAGGATAGAGAAAGTTTAGCAACGAACCAAGTGTATAGTGACTGTAAAATAAGGAATGTTCAAAAGGTGAGTCCCAGGGAATAAAGAATTGTTATAAAATTCTCACCGCTTACCAAACTATTGTAGTAAGCACAGTACATGTGTTCAGTATCCAAAACGCCAATGATGAAGTTTGTCAATTATGTATATTGGTCAATTCAATATAATCAACTTCTTGTATCCAGGTTTCCTAAGCAAAAATGATTAGTGCACCATACAAATTGTCAGAACAGAACTTGATGGAGTATTTAGCCACATCCAGACCGTCAGCAATTACATGTTGTCAGGAACTGCTGGAAGAGAAAACCTGGATCCCTGGTTGCCGGTCTATAGTGTCTTGCAATCTGTCTATTAATTGGAGGGCATACATCATTAAAAGGTAATAAAGGCTTAACCTTCTGAGTAGGCATAACAAGGTCAAGGAACTCTGCTGCCCTTCTTATAACAGTTGCAAAAGAGGCTGTCTCCTCAGTAGCAAAACAAGATTAGGCAAGGTTGAGCCAATGTCTGGAGAAGGATCCCAACCATGGACATTATGCAATGTTTTCAAAATATCAACCTGTTCCACAGTATGGTATTCCTCTTTAAAAAAAACTCTTGCCTTGTCACACCTGTTTCAGAATGTGCATAAATCCTTGACCTAGGCAGAGGATCCGCTTCAGAATATAATAGAATGATTAGATCTTCAACCAGCATCAGTGATGCAGATATCGGCGCAATTAGCGGTGTCGATTTTTTAAGCTCTGCGGTTGCCAGTTTTGCATCATGTTCTTATTTGGCCTTCTTATTTATCTGGGTGCATGACAATACTGACTTTGAGTCATGATCGACCCAAAGACACCAAAGGACAACGTGTGAAACTGTAACTAACATCTGCCGGGTGGGGGTTGCACTGGGCTTAAACCCTGCAGGTTTAGGTGACATTTCTGCACATTGAAGAGAAATATCTTCAAGAAAAATGCAATTTGTCACAGTTAAAGCTCCGGATCCGAAGGTGATTGACGCACAAGGAAAGGAAATGATGCTAGTGCAAGCAAGTGGCATACATATACTAGTCTCCACATCACAACTGCATGAGGCGGAGCAACATTTCCGAAAAAAGTTGGTCCATTCAATTTCCTATAAGCATGTAAGTAGGGAAATGATGTCCCTTCTAGATGTGGAGAACAGCATGTCTGAGATGCATATAGTTTTATGGGTTCAAGTTGTTTTCAGCTAGGTATTTCTCTACCTCCACATTTAAATCAGGTTGAACATAACACTAGTTTCTTGGAACAGCCAGGGCTTTTGCAGTAGCATCTTTTAAATACAAGCATATAAATAAAACAGTTTGTGTTTTTGGTATGCTTTTATTATAAAGATTTTACTACCTGCACAAACATGCAAAGTGTGTTACTCTTGTGGACTGTTATTCCAGTTTCAGAAACAATGAGGTACTTTGTTTTCTTCTACGAATGGTGGTAGTGGGCCAGTGGAGTCACACCTTTAACAATCCAGTGTCAGGAGGAACAATATCTTCCTCCACTCACCGTTCATTAACATATCATCAAGAGCTCTTCTTCTGTTAGCAGGAGATTCCTTTGTTTTCCGCGCTCCTTGAGGCCACCTGCATAGTGAAAATGAAACTGTGCAAGGTAGCCCAGGGGTGCAGCTTAAAGGGAACGTAATTCAGGAGTGTTATCAGTGTTCTGTGCAATTCTTTGGCCTTACCAGTGAACTTAGGGCGTTCACAAAAGTGATTGTGGTGGTCACAGCATATCTGCGGAGGTCCTCCCACACATAGAAGAATGGCTACACAAGCCAGAATCACCTAAAACAATTGCAAGCCACCTCCAGAGGGTAGCCAACCTGTTGACATTGTAAGAATTTTCCAGCAATGTGCCGTAGTCACATCTGACTCCTTAACAACAGCTTCCACCCTGCACAGAGTGCTCTTCCAAGCTATCCCTCCACATCAATGAGTTCAGGACATTCAGGCTATGATTCCAATCTTTCAGCCTGCAGCTTGTATCTCACTGAGTGCAACTCTGAGGTTTTAGGACCTTTTGGCCTCCTGCATCCTGCTTGCTGACCACTCCAGGTGGTTCATGTGAGCTGTACCGTGGGATCTGAGATATCAGAAGGCTTAGCATCAAAGAGATCTGTCAGATTTGATCCAAGTGTTGGAGGAGACTGCAAAAGAGTTTCAGTGGTGGCTACTCAGTTGCAATTGGACTGGTGGCAGACCCCTCTTCCTACTCCACCCGGAGTTAACGGATGCATGATTACTGGGTTGGGGAGGTCTTCTGGAAGAGGTGGCGATCAAAAGACTCAGGTTTCCAGTGGAGGCTTAGCTCCACATGTTGGAGTTGTGAGTGATTTGATTGGCACTGAAGATGTTCCTTCCGATTATCAAAAGGTAGCAGGTTCAGGTTCTTGGAGACAACATGCGCCATGTGGTATTGCAACACACGGGGGAGTATGATCATGGGCCCTGTGCCAGGAGGCTGTTTGTCTCTGCAAGTGCCTGAGCATTTAGGGCATATCCCTGATCGCACAGCATCTGAGAGGATCTTGAAATGCCAGGGCAGAAAAACTCAGTCAACGTTGCCAAGTGCATCATGAATGGTGGTTATACTCTGAGGTGGCGCAGGAAATCTTCCAGCAATTTGGAGAACCCTGGCTCAATCTATTCGCCACTGCAGAGAATGCGCAGTGTCAAAGCTTTTGTGCATTGGAGTTCCCATATCAGTCATCCTTCTGAGCTGTCTTTGGCCAATACCGGGGATCAGGACTCCTACATGCTTTTCTGCCCCTTTCTTTCATTACAGGGGTACTGAAAAACATCAAGCGAGACAGGCACAGGTAATCCTAGTGGCATCATACTGGGCAAGGAGAGTGTGGTACACAGAACTTCTGGCAACATCTGGCCATGAGCATGTGTTCTCCAATCCAGCTGCCTCTTGGGGAGGATCACCTGTTGCAGCAGGGTAGGATCGTGCATATGAACCTCTGCAAACAACACCTTGATTTGTGGAGATTGAGGTGCAACAGTTAATGGCTTGCAACCTTCATCCCGAAGTAGTTGGTGTAATTTTGGCCTATAGCCGCTCTTCAACGAAGACTATCTATGATGGATACTAAGGAGATGTTTGTTGTTTGGTGTTCTTCTTGTCACATCCAACCACCACAGGCTTCCCTGTCTGATATATTCACATTTTGTTTATCACTGGCTGAGCAAGGCCTTGCGGTGGCCATAGTTAAAGTTACTTATCAGCCTTTTCAACGGTTTACCAGATCAGCCTTCCCTCTGCAGGTCATCTGTTGTGATGCGGTTTTTGAAGGAGCTTGTCCATATGTTCCCACCTATTCCTTTTTTAATTCCACAGTGGGATCGAACTCTTGCATTGAGCTATGCATTGAGCATGTCTTTTGATCCTATGCACAATCATTTACACCTTTTTAGACTTAAAACGGTGTTCCCTATCGTCAAAATATCTGCCAGGTGAGTGAGTGAACTTCAAGCCTTGCCTTCTGTTCCACCATTTGTCCACTTTTTTCTGGATAAATGAGTCCTTTGAACAAACACAGCACTCCTATGCATTTTATGCACTGCCTAATCCATTAAAGGAGGAGGAACTGCTACATTATTTAGCTTATAAGAGGGTCCTTAGTTTTTACACTGAAAAGATCATAGAATTTCATCAGGATGACTAACTGTGTGTCAGTTTTTCTGGAGCAAGGAAGGGCAAGGCAGTACAGAAAAAAATCTCCATATGGATTGTCTTATGTATTGAAATCTATTATGGGCTATCAAAAAGCAGCCCCCAGAGGATTTGCATGCTCACTCCACCGAACCTAAGGCTACTACTGCTCCGCTGGCTCATGGTGTACCAGTCTTGGACATAAGAGAGACTGCATTTTTGGGCCTCTCTCTTCATGTTCACCAAGCACTACTCTCTGGATAGCCAGCTCTGGCGGGATGGGCACTTCACCAGATCTGTCCTGCAGGATTTTGTGGCCTGAACCATTGCAAAGAACCATTACCTGCGAGATACTGCATTGGTATCTATTCATAAGTAGAAATGGACTAAATAAGACCATTCCATAGAATGAGGAGGCGGGAGGGCAGATGAGGAATTTATGGTTAGAAGTCTTAATCAAAAGAACAAGTTACTTATGTTTGACTCTAAAAAAAAGAAGAATAAAAAGAGCAAGTTAACCTTTGGTAACATATTTTCTTGTAGAGATTCTATTTAACTGCAGATTCCTCACCTTCCATTCCTCCTCCCTATGCAATGCAATGGTTTAGTCCTTTAGTCCAATTTTAATAAGATACATTCTCAGAAAGTTCTTCACACTGTTTCCTATTGGTTTACCCAGGTTTTATGTCTGTTGGCAGGGATGGAATTCAGAAACAAAATGGCAAAAGAGCAAGCAGGTGCCGTATACATTAGTCCCAACATCACATCTGTGTGAGATGGATTAGCATGAGGTAAAAGGACGCCGCATGACACCACCTGTTTTCGCAAATTGTTCTGTAAAAGTTTCTGTATCCAGTCTGAACCTGGGGATATTCAAAAGGTGAGGAATCTGTGGTTAGATAGAAATGGAAAGTTCGGCAGACTGGTTTCTCAATCACAAAAGTGACGGATATCCTATCCATCATTTTACTAGTGCTATAGGATATAATGCATTTGTAATACGGCGGATGGGATATACGTCACATTTTTGACTGAGAATCCTGTCCTCTGAATTTTAAATCAGACTGAGAGTCTCTACCAGAAAAGGCATTACCGCAGGTAAGTAAGTTGTTTAAGCTTGCAATCAGAAGTGTCTGACAAATGTAAAAGAATATTACTTTTGTAAATCAGACATTCGAGCACACAATATTACAGATGGATACCTTGTAACCAGTTGCTATTTATTCATACTTGTTTTCATTCATTTGTTTTAATTTCAACTAATAGTTTTTTTAAGAAAACCATGACCATGCTGCATATGACCCCTTGCTCAATTTGAAGTTTGGAAATTTTTCAGAAATGTATAGCTTTCCGGGTTCTCCAATGTATTTTTCACCTGTTTTCACGAAAAAGTGCAAGTAGTTTGAAACCCCATAAAACATGAGTAGCACTTGGAAAAATGCAAAAACTGTGGTAAAAAAATATTTTTCTGTTACAACTCACTCTTTAAATCTGAGAAGATGGTGATCTTTGCAAAGATTTAAATACCAATTTTAGGGAAAGCTTTCCTGCTCAGCCCATTTTCCCAATTTTTCCACAAAAAATAAAAGTTTGCTCCATTTGTCTATTTTTTCAGTTGCCTGCAGGGAAATTCCCAAACCATAGGTACCTAGGACAGAAACTTGGCAGGGGTACCTTTTGTGGAAAAATAGAAAGTGCTCTTAACAAAAAAAAAGGCTTTGCACTAAGGCTGGAAAAGCCTCACAGTTAAGGAGTTAATGGGAAAACTAGATTTTTGATAACTTGAATGGAATATTAACTTTGTAAAAATATACTATAGGTTGCTTGAGCTGGAAATGGCTGAGAAACAGTCCTGCCACTCATCATATTGTCAGAGCTAGAATACACATACTTGGCTGGGAGAGTTAATGATTAGCAGGAATTAGCTACCTGGGAGAAGAGGTGTGCAAAATTCACATTATTTGCTTTCTTGTAACTATACAATATTTTGTATAAATCAAACAAAATTACAGGTATTTTATGTGAAATACTAATCGATTATTTCATGCTATGCGTCCTTGCACCAGTTTGTGGTTCTAGGACGCCTTTAAACAAAGCAAACAACAGCTGCTCTCGTCCTGCTGTTCATGTGCCTTCATGGTAAATTATTACCACAAATGGGGCGTGTTAGACCTGGCTTTTACAGCAGGGTGATCCCCAGATTTTTTTTTAGCTTTTTAGCCTTCTGTTTCTGACCAGTTTTTTTTGGTTTTATGACTCTGGGCAATTTATCACTGCTGATCAGTGCTAAAGTGCATCTGCTCTCCCTGCAAGTTGTTGTTATGGATTGGTGTTTCCATGATTGGCATATTTGATTTACTAGTCAGTCCCTGGTACAGTGAACTGTGTGAAATGAAATGAAATTAAATGAAAACAGATTTCTAAAGCGCATGGCTGCCCTTGAGCGTCCCAGCGCTGAGTAATACACTGAGCCACTATCCCAGAACATCAGAAGGAACCTACAGAGGGAAAAGAAGGGTCTTCAGTGTTTTACGGAATTTTGTCAGGTTGGGTTCGTTACGCAGAGCCGTTGGTAAGGTATTCCAAAGTAGACCCGCATTAATGGAAAAACGACGTCCACCCGTTTTCACCTTTTTTGCTCTGGGTATCACTACAAGGTTCCCAGCTTCAGAGCGAAGGGCACGAGAGGGTTTATAGGGGCGGATCAAATCTCTAAGAATGGGGGGGGTCGGATCCTTGTAAAGCCTTAAACACCATGCAGAGGGATTTGAATTTGATGCGTGGTCTAATTGGTAGCCAGTGCAAGGCCTCCAAGGCAGGCCGAGCTGAAGAGCTTTTGGCTGTACCAGTGAGCATCCGCGCAGCTGCATTCTGTGCTCTTTGAAGAACATTCAAAGTAGATTCAGGTGCCGCCAGGAAGAGGGCGTTGCTATAATCCAGCCTCGAGAGCACCAATCCCTGGATCAGAAGTCTCCTAGAATTATCAGGAAGGAGCGGCAGGATTTTTCGGACTGATCGGAGCAGCCCGTAGCACGTCCCTGCCACTCGCTTGGCTTGAGTGATCAAAGACAACTCAGGTTCCAGCCATACCCCAAGACTTTTTATAGCGGCCTTGGGGGCCGGAAGGGCTCCCATACTGGCCGGCCACATACATTTGGGCAGTGAGGAGCACAGATTGCCAAGAAGCATTAGCTCCGTTTTCGACCCATTAAGTTTTAGCCGGGAGTCCGCCATCCATGCCACGATGTTAGTGAGGCAAGCAGCGAACTTCACCCCCTGACTTTCCGATAGAGACAGGGAAACAATCAATTGAGTGTCGTCTGCATAGGTTGCCATTGTCACTCCAAAGGGTGCCACCACCTCCTCCAGCGGGGCCATATAGACGTTAAAAAGCGTAGGGCTCAACGAAGAGCCCTGCGGGACTCCACACTGGAGGGGAATAGGCGAGGATCTAAAATCGCCGTCGCAAACCTGATAAGAGCGACCACTCAGATATGACTGAAGCCACTGGAGGGCCCGGCCTCCTACTCCAATCTTTCCCAAACAGTGGATCAGAATATTATAGTCCACCGTATCGAAAGCTGCGCTTAGATCCAGGAGTACCATCGCGGCGGAACCTCCCGAATCTAAGATGCATCTGCCTTCTTCCACCATCGCTAGCAAGGCCGCGTCAGTTCCCTGGCCTGGGCGAAAGCCAGTCTACGTCCGGCCTAGTAGATTGTTGGCTTCCAGGAAGCCGGAGAGCTGGCGATTAACAAACTTCTCTGCGATCTTATTCAGGCCCGGCAGGAGTGAGATGGGGCGGTAATTTGCCAGATCAGTGGGGTCGAGG
This sequence comes from Triturus cristatus, assembly GCF_964204655.1. NCBI lineage: Eukaryota > Metazoa > Chordata > Amphibia > Caudata > Salamandridae > Triturus > Triturus cristatus. The sequence continues at coordinate 797,859,270 of NC_140586.1, forward strand.
CCAGGCTTTTTCAAAAGGGCCTTGACAATGGACTGCTTCCAGCTTGGTGGAACAATGCCATGGGTGAAGGAGGCATTCAGATGATCAATTATAGGACCAACATTCGGATCCACACATTGTTTGAGGATCCGGATAGGCATAGGATCCAGCGGGGAGCCACTCTTCAGAGACGAAAGCTCCTCACAGAAGGCCTCCCTTGAAATGGGGGAGATTGTATCAAATCCCTTCACGCCTAAAACCCCCTTGGGGGCTGCTGTGCTCATATTACCTAAACTAGGGGGAAGGCTAGCTAGGATATTTCGTATTTTGGTGTCAAAAAACTGAGCCAGCTCATTGCATCTATTGGGATTCTCCACCTGAGAGGGTGGGGAGATGGGAACCGTAATAAGCTCTTTGAAAATCTTATAGGCTTCCCTTGAAGAATTGCCTGCCTTATTTATTCGCTCCTCAAAGTGGGCGGCCTTAGTGGAAATCCGTGCGGCTTTATATGATCTCATAGCTTCTCGATAAATGTATTTACTATTGGCAGCCCAGTCCTTCCGCCATTCCCGTTCAAGCCTTTTGCAGTTCTTTCTCATCATCCCCAGCTCCGGGGTGTACCAAGATGACTTGTGGCTGTTAATTTTATTTGTACACTTTTTGACGGGCAGAACCGCATCTAACGCGTGGCATAGCCAATCATGGAGAGCAATATCGGCCTCCAAAGACCCATGACCAGGGGGGGGGAGTGGACTCGGCGAGGGTACGTAAGAGGCTGTCAGTAGGAAGTTGGGACCAAATTCTCTTATAGATAGGGGGGGTCTTCTGAGGCCGGGAACAAAAAGAGTCCAAGCTGACATTGAGCTCCCCTACCACCAGAAAATGGTCCGACCAGGGCAAGGGGAGAGGAGGACCTATTTGAAAGTGCGCAATATTTGAAAACACACAATCCAACAGGTGGCCCTTCACGTGCGTAGGTTCCAAATTGTGTAAATTCATATTGGCTGTTCTGAGATCTGATCTAAGGTCATTTACACTCTTATCTTCCTGTAGGTCGAAATGGAGATTAAGGTCCCCCAGAAGCATGAAGTAGGGAGAGGATGCCGCTAGGACAGGGACATAATCCAAAATGGAGCTGGCAAATTTTTTAATTGTCCCAGGGGGGCGATAGACCAACAATCCAGCTAAGAAATAATTAGGAGAAAGCTGTATGTGAAAGTGACCACTTTCCACGTCCAAAATAGGACTTCTGATCACTCTGCATGAAAACTTGTCCCTATAGATGATGGCTAGACCACCTCCTTTTCCTTGCGGTCTATGGAGGCAGTGAATCAAGTAGCCGGGAGGAAGAGAGTTGACTAAGTCAAAGTTTGAAAAGTCTGACGTCCAGGTTTCGGTGAGATATAAAATATCTAATCTTGTGTCTTGAATCAACTCAGAGATTTGAGTAGAATGCTTTGGTAGAGATCTACAGTTAAGTAGTCCTAATTTAAAAGTGTCCTTCACAAAGATTTTGTTACCACACTCCTGGTTTCTACGGGGGGGACAGTACTCACAGGGTATGGAAAGAACATCAAGTCTAAATCCGTGTGAGCAATAGCGTGAGTCGGACGGCTTTAGCATGAGTAAATCTGCTTTGGAGTATTTAATAAAGTTACCTGTAGAGACCGGCAAGGTCCCTGGCCCTGGGTCCGTTCTGGCCCGGACGGGCCCAGACGGGCTTGCCTCTGGCGCGACTCCGGCGCGCCATCGGCGCGCCCGCTGCGCCCGCCCGCTGCGCGGATGGGGATTCGTCGCCATTTATGAAGCGCGAGGGGCAGGAAACGCCCTCGCACTAGACCGCCAACCGAGCAACCGCCTCACCAAAGATGCGTCCGGTCGCGCTAGTTGGCAGTCGAACAAAAGCCCCAGAGCCCTCAAAGCGGCTCAAAGATGCCCCTTCGTCCCTCCAAACGTAAGTAACAGCAACACAGTGAAAAAATGCAGTTTTTAAAAACAACCATCAAGTAATTAAAAACGATCCCAATAATTTTTAAAAGTAATTTTCAGCTTTCTAAGGTGTTAACAATTCAGGCAAGACTCCCAGTGAGTGCAGGGGAGCAGCCAGTGTATAGGACGAGGTCGAAAAATAGTGACCAATTTATAGCGCGAGGGGCAGGATACGCCCTCGCACTAGACCGCCAACCGAGCAACCGCCTCACCAAAGATGGCGGATGCGTCCGGTCGCGCTAGTTGGCAGTCGAACAAAAGCCCCAGAGCCCTCAAAGCGGCTCAAAGATGCCCCTTCGTCCCTCCAAACGTAAGTAACAGCAACACAGTGAAAAAATGCAGTTTTTAAAAACAACCATCAATTAATTAAAAACGATCCCAATAATTTTTAAAAGTAATTTTCAGCTTTCTAAGGTGTTAACAATTCAGGCAAGACTCCCAGTGAGTGCAGGGGAGCAGCCAGTGTATAGGACGAGGTCGAAAAATAGTGACCAATTTATAGCGCGAGGGGCAGGAAACGCCCTCGCACTAGACCGCCAACCGAGCAACCACCTCACCAAAGATGGCGGATGCGTCCGGTCGCGCTAGTTGGCAGTCGAACAAAAGCCCCAGAGCCCTCAAAGCGGCTCAAAGATGCCCCTTCGTCCCTCCAAACGTAAGTAACAGCAACACAGTGAAAAAATGCAGTTTTTAAAAACAACCATCAAGTAATTAAAAACGATCCCAATAATTTTTAAAAGTAATTTTCAGCTTTCTAAGGTGTTAACAATTCAGGCAAGACTCCCAGTGAGTGCAGGGGAGCAGCCAGTGTATAGGCTGCTCCAGGGCCTGTAAATCAAATGCTGCTAGTGGGCTGATGCACTGATTGTTCCACCCACACAAGCAGCCTGTAAATGTAACTGTGGCCTGCCATTGCAGAGCCTGTGTGCAGTCTGGTACTGCCATGTCGACCTAGCAAGTGCACCCACTTGCCTGGCCGTACCCTTCCCTTTTCTTACTTGTTAGTCACCCCTAAGGTAGGCCCAAGGTGTCCCTGTGACTTCTATTTCACTGACTTAGGGGCCGATATATATGTTGACGGATGCGACCAGACCAATCGAAAATCAACATAGCATCCATTCCTCATCTTGACTATTCAACCATCTGGTTTGTATGTTGGCGGTATGACGGTTAAAAACCTGTCAATCCTCCACCATCTCCGCCACATTCAAACTACTCTATCGATGGAGTAGTTTCTGGGATATGGATATTAGAATCGTGACAGCGATAACTCCACCTGACAGATTGCGGCTTTGCTTTCTGTAGTCTTGGAATGGAAAGTAAACCTGCACAGCTGAGCTTGCGTTTTAATACACATTAAAGGGGAAAACAGACATCACCTGCATTCACCCATTGATTTATCACCATGAAGTGGATGTTGCAATACTTCGCTTACCTGCTGTTCAATATGGATGACGAGTCATGACGGCGCTGACAAAATTGACGTTATGTGTAATGTGATGTTTTTTGATTTTGCCATTAACGTCCAGTTTCAAAATGTTGTATTTTCACTTAAAGTATCAGTATCTAGTTATATATGAACTCATTATACATATTAAATATATGTTTTATTATATTGAAACTGTGTAGGCAAACCCCTACCATTAAATTCATTTTTTAGTACAACCCTATATAAAAGTTTTGTCTCCACGCATTACTATTCATTGACATTTTGCTTTATGCATCCATCAATATGACGGAAGCACACATCAAATAAGCTATGTTGTTCATACTAATTTGCTACTGCTAAAAAAACTATGTAAATACTTGTATGACACAAACATTTACTTATGAATAACATTGTAAAATATATTTTTAGAAGAAGTTTTAAGTCTCATTATAACACATGTTACCACATCATACTGGAACATATGTTGATAGTCTGTAAACGTACTAATACACATAATCCACCTTCCTTTTTTCCTTGATATACCTCTATTTTACTCCTTCATTACATTTTAGACGTTTTTCATCCACAGCCTATGAAAATTCAAATCAATAATAATGGTATACAGAAAAGCATCATGCTAGCCTGTTCTCAAAAGTTTAGATGTAGTGGCTAACACTCTAATGCAAGTCATTAAATATTGACGTGGTGCATGTGCAAATCAGAAAAGGAGGAATCTGGTGAAAATTACAAAATAAATGTATTAATAGATACTTTCTCTAAAAATGTGAAAATGATAATTATTCAAGTAAATATACATTACAAACGTGTGTGTGTGTATATATATATATATGTATATATATATATATTCACTGAAAAAACCATAGGTTTCACACATGTTATAGTTAGCGGAAATTTTACTGATAAAAAAACCAATGAAATTCCCCCGTTATAGTTAGTGCAGGCAACTATAACTCACGCGACCGCAATCCTCTGCTGATGCTAATACTGTATTTAGACACTTATTTGCCCATGTCTTCTTCCATACATTTTTAGCTATACATATATTACAAATATTTTTTTTTCATAAAGACACATATGTCATCAGCAGAAGATTGCGGTCGCGTGAGTTATAGTTGCCTGCACTAACTATAACGGGGGAATTTCATTGGTTTTTTATCAGTAAAATTTCCGCTAACTATAACATGTGTGAAACCTATGGTTTTTTCAGTGAATTTGCAAGGTTTTTTAAATGCTAATTCCTAACTATAACGTGTGTGAAACCTATGGTTTTTTCAGTGAATTTGTACGGTGTTTTAAATGCTAAGTTACTTTACGCCATTCGTGGCGTGTGCACCCACTTAACGCAGTTCGTTCCGTGCGCGCACCGCGCGCCCACTTTACGCAGTTAGTGCCGTGCACGCACGGTGGGCACGCGGTGCGCGTAGCGCACCGCGTGCCCACGTTACGCTAGATGGGCCATGTACGCACGATGCGCTTCGCGCACCGTGCGCACATGGAGGACATATGATGCACTTCGTTTTGAAAGGTAATATTTTAATTTTTCGTATATTTTATAAGCCATGCACAAATGGTGCCCTTCTGACACCATTTGCACACGGGGTGGAGAGAGTGTGGCTAATTTTTTTTTTTTAATATATTTTTACCGTACGCGTACGGTAAGCGTAATCGGCGAAATTACCAAAAAAATAAAAATTCCGTTTTTGGCCTTGGGGGATCTTTGGGGATTCCCTCAACATGGCTATGTGTGTGGGAGTTGTCTAAACAGCCCCTTTACATGTTTTTGGGCTTTATATTTTAAAAATCACTCTCAGTGCGAGAGAGAAAATGGCGGCCGCCGCTTCCTGGTTTCGGCCGATTCGAATGTTTACTAAGATCTAAGAGCCAATCAGAATCGCGCACGCGCACGCCACCGTACGCGTACGGTAAGCGTACCGTAAGCGCACCGTAAGCTGGCTCAGATATATATATTGATTTAAAGGCTATTTTCTCAGAATCTACTGAACAGATTTACACCAAACCTACAAAAGGCACTTCCTTGACCTGAGGACTACCTCTCTGCCAAATTTCTAGTAATTCTGTTCAGCCGTTCGGGCTGTAGCCCTGTCTAAAGGTCCTATGGAAAAATGCATGGGAAAAACGCGTTTTGGGACCCCCCTTTTATCTCAGCACCCGCTTGACGAATCCCCCCGAGACTTTCAGGGTAGGAGCGGAGCGTAGCGCCCCACCTATTTTGAAAAATTCGCGAGGATTCGTCGACCGGCGCCAAAGTTATTCAAAATAGAATGTTGCGGATTTCCTATGGAAACGTGGTCCTAACTATAACTACCTACTGGCGACCGCCAGTAGGTAATATATACAATTGTAGATTTATATAGCTTGACTTATCACATGTGTGGGTATCCAGGCGCTGTCCATGGGCATGGGGATATTAAGTAATTTTCCCGGAATCACAAGATGTTGAGCCAATGCCGAGACAAAACCAGGATCCCCAGACCCATGGCTGCTGTGCTATATCCTCTATTTAACAGCAATGTTTTACTCACTGCTTAGTGTAAATAACTCATGACTCCTATGTTGCTTTACACAAAAATCATTCCTTCTTCTAAAGAGGCTTATCTCAGCCCACAAGCTATGAAACTCAAGCACCTCATTTATGGCGGGGGATGGTCTCTTTTTGATGGATTCGGGTGACTGGAATGGAGGTGTTAGGAGAGATAGGATGGGTGAAGTGGTCATTTGGGAGAAAATGGGTGTGGGGATGGGTGTGGAGCATGGTGATGGTTATGTGTGTAGGTGTGAAGGCTAGTGTATGTGTGTTGTGATTGTATCATGTGTGGTGGGGTTTGTGGTGTGTCTTTGGGTGTTGGTTTGGGTCAGTCTGTGAGTTTGGGTAAAGGTGTGGGTTTGGGTCAGGGTGAGGATTTGGTATTTGGGTGAATGTGTGGGTTTGGGTGAAGGTATGGGTCTGAGTATCTGCTTGGATGAGGGAGTGTGGGTTTGGATAAGGGTGTCATTTTGGGTGTTTGCTTGGATGAGGGTGTGGGTTTGGAGGTATTTTTGGCTGTGGGAGTAGCTCTGTGTGGGTTCTTGGTAGAGAATGAGGGTGTTGGTGGGTGTGGGGCGTTGGGGTTTCAGTGTGTGTCTCTGTGTCTTGCTGGTATTTGTGAAGGCTGTTCGGATAATTGTGATTAGTGGTGGGTTCATGCATGTGTGTGAATCAGTATGTGTGTTGGTTGGGTCTGTGGCGGTTGTTGTAGTGGTTATGTTGTCTGTAGGGTTAGTGTGTTCTGTTTTGTGTTTGTGTGTTTGCTTTTATGGGAGGGTGATGCTGTTGGTGAGTGTCTGTGTGCATTGTTCTGTGGGGATTGGATTGGGGGTGTTAGGGTCTGGTTGTGATGTTGTCACTTATGAGGAGAATGTGGTGGAATGGTGGTTATGTTATGTTATGTAAAGAATTTGGTAAAGCGCAACAGCTGTCCCAGCTAAGAGGCTTCCCGGCGCTGAACAGCAGAAGAATGGCCATGCACGGAAAGGCAAAGGAAGGCCTACAGAGAAGGGAAAAGAAAGGTTTTGATGGCTTTCCTGAATTGGAGGTAGTTAGTGAGCCCTCGAATATGGGCCGGCAAGGAGTTCCAGAGGATGGCAGCTCTGTTCCGAAAGGAACGACCTCCGGCACAAACCCTTCTCACGCAGGGGATCACTACCAGGCATTGTCCCATAGATCGGAGCGAACGCGAGGGAGTGTAGGGTAAGAGAAGGTCAGTCAATATTTGCGGGGATGCCAATTTCAGGATTTCGAAGGCTATACACAGTGCCTTAAACTCGATATGCCTGGCCACAGGTAACCAGTGGAGACAGCGAATGGCACTTGTCACTGAGCAGGTTCTGCGCAGACCAAGGAGGGATCTTGCGGCCACATTCTAGACTCTCTGTAGCCTTTGTATTTCTGACTTGTTGACTCCCAGATACAATGAGCCGGCATAGACGCGTCCAGACATAATCAGAGCCTGGATAATGATCTGTCTCGTTGGGACATCAAAGAAGCCCAGGATGGGTTTGAGTCCGCGCAACAGACCAAAGTAGGTTCCTGCCACCTTTTTGGTTTGAGTGAAATGTCCATCCAGACCCCTAGTTTCTTCACTGCAGGCTTGGGGACAGGGGCAGTGCCTAGACTCTTTGGCCACCACAGCTTGTTCCAACATTCATCGTTCCCTCCCACCAACAACACCTCCGACTTGTTGGCGTTCAGTAAGCGGAAAGGTTAGGGAAAAGAAAGGTGGTTTCTAATAGCGACCTGAGGGTTGGGGCAATAGCAGTCCGCACCTGTCAATATAATATATGGGAAGTAACTAATGGTGCAGGAAACCAAGGAGTACACCCCTCTCTACTCCCAAAATTGGCAAAACTTCCAAACAAACATAAAATACAAAGAGGTTCCGCACTCCACAATATATTGTATGGATATCAAAGTAGAGGACAGTCTTTATGTGTACATCAAAGAACTTCCAATTCACAGTTTTTTCCTTTTTTCAAAACGTTCTTTATTGGACTTTCTTTCTTATCAAGATACGTCGATCACATAAAATCCAGTAGCCGACGCGTTTCGTCCCATGAGGGACTTCTTCAGGGCTACAGAGAAACATATATAAATACATTTAAAATTTATATTCACACATTTTAAAAGACGCATCAATACACCTTCCCTGTTGTGATACTACAATTTGGACAATTTCAGAAGCAGCTATTTATATTTAACAATTCATTATTATTCTCGGTTAATATAGTTTGAATATTCTAATGGTAATTTGGAGAATACTATTATGACAACATACCTCCACAGTGTAAAAACGTATATCCAATGACAGGCTTTCTTTTGGTATAGCTTAAGTCCTGAGGTCCCACATTTTGTATAGTGTATATCTCCTAGAACAAAAAAATTTACATAGTTTACTTATACGTCATATGGTATCTAATTACAATTTCGAAACTGAGACATATATGCTTATAAGTGTGTGTATCCTAGCACACAGGAAGAAGACCTCAAATTTGTCAATATATACATAGATTAAGTATAATTTAACATGAAAAGAACACATTATATCTAAAAAACAATCTTTTTACGTGCCCTGGCAGTGAAAAATCTCCAAAGTTATTTTTTAGTGTGGCAATGCTGCCCTTATATTGACTAACACTCATTTACACTTTCACATTTAATAAGGGTTATATGCAGTTCAGGAGCAGCTAGAAAAATATTTCAAAGATTATTTTCGCTAGTCATTTATAATCCAACTAAGGGCCCGATTTCGATCTCGTCAGGAAGGCCATCCCCGAACGGTCCGCAGTCGGACCTTCTAACCGACTCGTACTGGGATCCAGTTTTCCCCAAACGATGCAGTACGATGCATAAAAACACTTAACTTACCGAATGACTTAGTCACTCCGAATCCGACTGGATTTCCCCAGTGAGAACTCTCTGAAAACACAGAATGCAGTCGTCCAGGGGCATTTCCCTGTCCAAATCCAAATGTCCAAGTACGAAGCGTACTTCATATGCGCCGAAACGGTTGCCACAATCAACATGTCAGAGCGTCCGGTAGGGGGGTATTTCAGCTCTGAATCACGCCACAACACGATTCCTGCGACCAAGACTCTGCATGTCATCCCTATACTCTACATTTACGATGAATACTACAACCCCAACCTACGCGGTAGCGGCACATGGTAAGTTAGACACCTACCCCTACACAATAACGTAACTACCCCGCGAAAGACAATACAAGAGAAAGCAGGGGCACAACTACACTTAAATTTGAGGTGGAGGGAATCCTTGCAGCAATGTAGAGACAATTATCATTGGGGGCTAATACTTCCAGCAATTCAGACCCAAAGCAGGGCTGGGGGGCTAATACTCCCAGCAATGTCCACCCAGATTGGGAGGTGGAGGCCTAACACTCCCAGCGATGAAGAGGCAAATCTGGGTTTGGGGGGCTAATACCCCCAGCAATGTAGAGGCAAATATGGGGTAGGGGGCTAATACACCCAGCAATGTTGAAGCACATTTTGGGTTGGGGGCTAATACACCCAGAAATGTAGAGGCAAAAATGGGGTTGGGGGGCTAATACCTCCAGCAATATAGAGTCAAATCTGGGGTTGGGGAGCAAATACCCCCAGAAATGTAGAGGCAAATCTGGGGTTGGGGAACTTATACCCCAGGCAATGTAGAAGCAAACCTGGGTTCGGGGGCTAATACCCCGAGCAATGTAGAGGCAAATATGGGAACGGGGGGCTAATACTTCCAGCAATGTAGAGACAAATATGGGGTAGAGGCCTAATACCCCCACAATGTAGAGGCAAATCTGAGGTTGGGGGGCTTAAACCTCCAGCAATGTAGAGGCAAATCTGGGGTAGAGGGCTATACACCCAGCAACATAGAGGCCAATCTGGGATTGGGGGGCTAATACCCCCAGCAATGTAGAGGCAAATCTGGGGTTGGGGGGCTAATACCCCCAGCAATGTGTACTTGAACAATGTAACTGTAACTGGTGCTCATGCAAATTGCCTCAATACCTACAGGTGGAGTACATGCTTCAGGAATTGTAAAAAAACAAAAACAAAACCAAAGGTAATTTTGCAGGAAATGCATTCCCTCACTATGGCAGCAAAAGTAACTGGTAACTGTGAGGAATGGGCAGAGTGAAGATGCTAGTGTTCTAGGGACTGTTGAAAAACAAACAAAGCCTCATCATCTAGTATATGGTCCATTAGAAACCTATGAACTACTCAGGTGCTGTTGAACAAATATGACAGACCAGCCACCAACAGCAGCTCAAGGACTGTATTAGTGTGTGTGGAAACCGCCTCAGCCTGGGCTGACACACACAACGGGGGGCACTGAAGCCCATAGAGCCCTATGGGTGTTGAGCTTGATCAGAAAGTGTTCTGTATAGGCTTGGATTGGCTATGCGGGATATTGGACAATGGTTGATGGGCCGGTGCACCAGAGTCAACTGTGGGTCATGATTTTGGGGCCTTTCTAAGCAACACCAAGAGACTGACTCACTTCCCCGGTCACCACCAGGCCACTGCAATGTGGTGCAAGTATGTTGTCAGCTCACCAGCTGTGCTGTAAATTGAGGCTGGGTGACAACCTTTGGAGCACACTCACCATGGCCTTGACAGAAGCAGTGTCATCCCCTAACCCACCCATCACTTTCAGGTCATGGCAAGAGCAGGGAGGTTGCATTGTATGTAGGGGCCTTGTAGGGAGGCACGGCTCATTTGGACAGTCTAACCTACACACAACCCCCTTGATGAGCATCAGTGTGCCTTTGTGAAACCTCCCTTTACAGGTAAAAGCCCAAAAGCTACAATGAAAGGGATGATCCCAGAAGGTGTGCCAATTACTTTCAGAGTGCCCGAGCATCATTCTGATCCCAATCCGACCATGGATCCCTAGCATGTTGTGCATGTCCAATGAGGGAATGTAATAATCAGATAGGTACACTTAGCCTGATAAATACTACTAGAAATACACATTTGATGGTGGAACAGGAATTGCCATAACCACACATTTGTATACATCACAAAGTGAATGCATGAGTCCACCACAACACACACTGAAACATAGCAAGGCAACAGAACTCCAATGTACTTACAGAAGTATGACATTATTACTCATCTGTGTACATTAAAGCCCAGAGAATATTGACCTAGACAACACACTACTCCACAGACCCAGCCACTCTGTACTGATTTCAGTGCCTCCCAATAAAACAGCCTAGAAGTGGTTGTGTCACATTTATCATTGAATTATTTGTAGACAAATTCCATATTGGTTTTGAAAGAAGCATGGGCCAACTACAATGTAGGTTGCAGTCACCAGATTTGGACTAGGGGTGCTGCACACAACCCCCAATCTGTATGTGTAAACTGCCATCTTCGGAGAATGTCATTCACAGCAATTCTGCATTGATCTCCTCAGGCTGTAGTGTGTCCTGCCAATAAAACATCTCATTTGGAATGTGCAGATTGTGTCCTGTAGAGTAGTAGGAGTATGCATGAGTCTCAGGATGATGGCCCCACCAACAGTGTTGGAGGGTCTAGTGCACAGCCTATTGTGTAAGATATGCTGCCAGCACTGGTGAGGATGCCAGGGGTGGAGGGGTGGCTCAATCTGTGGCTCTCAAACACAATCAACATAGCCATCCTCAAGCTACGGGATATGGATACAATTTGTGAGAATGAGGGATATGGGCAGAATGAAGACTGCTTTGTACACATTTGGCACTGAAAGACCGTCACCAAATCTATGAAAATGTCAAGGAGACCTTCCAAAAAGACATATTGCCCTCACGCTCTAGGGCAGTGTTTAATGGACAAAATGGGAACCCTCATGGACACACACACAAGGGCCACCCTTGCCAAACCAGATTAGAGGTTACAAAATATTGTCAATGCAAACACTCTTGGAACTGGGTGCAATGTTCTAGTGTCATGTGTGTTTGCATACAGTGCAATGTGTTTTCCTCAGCACAACCAGAGATATCATTACAATGAGTCCATCTTGCTTGGTGGCCCATACCTCAAACATTCCAAGTCAGAATGCCAATAATACCCATGCATGTGTAGTCTACTCTGAAGTGTGGGGATTCGTTTCTGGACAAGTCTGACCCCAGGTGGCACAACAACACACATCATTGACTTATTACTTGAGGGGGCTATAGCCCTCTGAGCAATGGACTATTATCCAATGTTCCAGCATCATGGCATTACAAGCAATCCCCACCTCCATCCAAGGGCTGTAACCAAAGGCAAGAATGACCGATCAGTAACTACAACTACCTACAAAGGGTAACTCCCCACATCTGCCCACATCCAACTCAGACGAGGCAAGGCTAGTTAGAGGCAAATTGTCTTGTGAGGACAATAGGTTTTGCATATGCTGGTGTACTCAAAGCGGCCTTTATAACTATCAGTCATGACCATTCAGTGGCAGACAGCAAGCTGCAGCAAACACATACTATATCCTCATTTCATCTGGTAACTGATTTTGCCTACTTACATACTCATAATCTACACAGATGTACATTTCAACATTACCTCATGGCCTGCATGAACTCTACTTGTGTGGGTATGACCCCTTACACATCCACCTCAAAGTACATGCTCACCCCTCAAAACTATTCAACACACACAAGCATGTCATAAGTACCCTCTGGTGCATCTAGATGGAAAAGCATGTCTGCCCCATAAACTCCAGCATTGTACTCAACCTCTTCCAACCTGATTCTTACAATCTCACACTTGTGCTGCCCTTCGTACATCCACACCTACTTTCACAGCACCACTCTTCATCACTATGTACACAACACCTCTCACATACATGACATGTGCACAATGTACTGTACTCATCACCTCCTCAGTAGACGTCAAACGTAGCAGGTCAATTGGACCACTCTCATCAGCAGTTGCACCCTCAGTAATGTCTTGGACTGCAATCATATCACAATGTGTAGCATCACAGCCCACTCTGACATGCTCACTTAACACATCACCACGTCTCACAACAAGACATGTACATTGCTCTATTGATGTGTCCTCAGCCATTTGTATATTTACATACACCCACCCTACTCTGTTTAAGTTCTACAGATTGTATTTCTACAACAAATGCTTCCACAAACACAACATACATCAACTATACAACACCTCATATTTCACCGTTCAGCACCCTAAATTACACAACTTGTGTATACCCTTGAAATAAACGTATCCATTTTGTTAAAAATGACAATTTTAACCTTGTCTTAATGTGGCCCTGTCACATCCACAGATGACTTCCATGCTTTATACCCCCATTGACTTATGCACATTAACAACTATCCTCACTCATTGAAACTGCCCTGTTACAGTCATCTCTCACCGTCGTGACACACACTCCAGCTCTCACCTTCTGCCAGAATATAACCTTGTCTACCTGGTTATACCCCTATCACATCTACCTATTCAGACCATACCTAGCACAGGATTAAAACAGTCTAACAAGCTTGCATACTCCTATTCACATCCCTATATGTTTAACTACTCACATTTGGAGAATATGGATACCTCACGTCTGCTACACAATAACTGCCTATGAACTTAACTCATACCTTATACTCTCTGACAATCACTAAATTTGTCCTGCCACCATGAGGTATGAATCTCCACTCCATTTCAAAATTGGGAGCACTAGTCTCTCTCACCTTTACCCTTGTTTAAGCAAACTCAGCACATGCAACATGAACCTTAGATAACACATCTGCAGCTAGGCCTTACATTCAAAAATACACATCCTCCCCTGATTGGCAACTAAGAGCATGGATGTGACACTGGCTCCTGTAGCATCTGCACAGCAGACAGACCCACAACACTTCAGTGCACTCACTGTCTGCTCAGCTTACCACATGTAGCACTCGGCTAACCAACAGAGATGACAGCACTCCTAGTTCAGCTCTGTGTGATCTCGAACAGCATCAAGCATAGCCCCAAAGGACTCCATTGTCAGTCACCCACAAATGATAAAATACACACAATTCATATGCTCAACTGTGACTGGTGTGTGGTTGTAAATATGAAATCCAAGCTTGGATAGACAAAACACACCATCCATGTGATGTCCCCAAACAAAAGCAGGATGGCATGACTGTCATATAAACTAGAAAGCAATGGACTAATAAGACCACACACCCCTTGCCAAGCATGAATCTCTGCAGAAAGTGGAGTCCTTGGAGGCAAAAGGGTCAGAAGACAGTGAGAATACTGATCACCTTACACTCACCATGAGCTCAGGAAATGCTTCAGACCAGAACATAACCATTAAGGGAATTTGCCCACCATGGCATGCCACTTGTGGCAAGGTTGTCATTGCCACCAGTCTATCAAATCTAAAGAAGACACAGATATGGGTCCACCACTGTCAAGTCACATACAAGTATTGTACCATCACTTTGTGTACATGGTGTGTACAAAGTCACTACAATGTAGTCAAGCTCCATATTTATCCAGGTGTATTGATGAGACTGGTGTCTTTCTGCACATCACAAACACATGCAGCATGCTTCTCCTAAACTGTTGCACTTGAGACACTGGCACTATGATGACATATGAAAGCATGAGCTATGTGCAATTGTGATGTAAAAAAACTAAAGGTTTGTGACTTCATGTCACACTCATAGCCAAAACTAATCAGGATGATTACACAGCAAATATAGACACCAAAATCTTGACAACATACTGTCAAAGGGAACATACTCCGTGGCCCAAAAGCAATCCATGCCATACTAACATCATTGTATAGAAACACTACTAATTGTACCTGATTTACTGAAAAAGTATATGGGGTACACAGAAATCAGAAATGAAAAACAGTGAACATGCTTTAATCTGCATGAATAAACAGATACATCACACAAGGCCAATGGCCAGTCCAAAAATGTCCACAGGCTCAATGGGGCCATACATCTTGCCCATCGACTCTTGCCTGCACAAATACTGCAAGGGGTCAACTCCCCTTGGAGGGGCATCTAGGGAGCATGCCAGACACCAACGGGACAAAACTAGAGAGGACTGAGTTGTGTTTTGGGAGGGATGGGATCAGGAGGTGTGTGCGGGTCCACTGAAGTGGTCAGGTCAGATTGAGTGGGCGTTGGGTCCACTGCAGTGGTAGGCTCAGACTGAGGGGGGGCAGCTGTAGTGTGAGGGCTTGAATGCGGGGGGGGGGGATGGGCTTGGTTTGACCTTTTTGGGGATTGTGTGGCGTGGACAGGGATAGGGAGGGACTCAGATCTTTTGGGAGGGTTTTTTGGTGCTGGAGGTACTGGGCTGGGCTGGGCAGGTATTGGTTGGTGGAGGGGGTTTGGGCTTGGGAGACCGGGTAGATTTGGGGAGGGTGGGTTGTTTTGGGCTTTTTTTCTAAGAGGGGTGGGTAGCTCACTGGTTAGAGGAGGCATACCCTGAAGCAGAGATCAGACCCGGGACCTGGGTTTGATTCCCGACGCGGCAGGGTCCAGAACCCAATTGTCCACGGACTCGATAATTCTCGCTTCGGTGCCCACTCTAAGCACGAGTTCACACTATGCAGCTCTGGGCAACAAGCTGCTTAATCTCCACAACGGCCCCCCCTGCGGCGGGATGCCTGGCTTTCACCTTGGGGATGCCCAGTACGGGTTATCTTACAGGGAAAAACCAGGACGGGTTCCCAATGCAAGCGCCAAGATGCCCGTAGGGTGATAGCTGCGCTCTACAAGTACAACAATCAATCAATCAATCAATCAATCAGGTTAAGATGCCTGGTCTGGAGGGGGTGGATTGCCTCTTCTTGGGAGGGGGTTTGAAGGTGTCAGTAAGGATGAGGCCAAGGTCAGAGAGGTCGAGTGTCTGGGCAGAGGGGGGAACAGGAAAGGCAACGGTAGGGGGTGTGGAGGCAGAGAGTGCTGACATCTGTGGAGTGTCTGTGGGTGCATGTGTGTCATTTGCTTTTATATGCCTGGCAGTGAGTGTGCTGTGTGTCTCATGAGTGTGCGTTTGTGTGGGTTTCTCCTTGTGTCTGTGTGTTTGTGTGCTTTTTGCGGCTGTTGATGTATGTGCATGTGTGTGTTTGCATGTGCTTGGGTCAGGTATGGTGGTTGGGACAGTGGATTGGCAAGATAGGAGGGGGGAGGGACTGCTGAAACTGGGACACTGCTGCCGTCAGTGTGGAGGCCAGAGCCTGATTGGATCTATGTAGGGCAGACATGTCCAAGTGAATGTCATCTCGGAATTATATCATTTATGTCAAATGATTGGTATGCACTTGGAGGACATTCAATACTGCTGTCTGCCCCTCAGAGATCTGCCTCAGGATGTCAATGGCCTCCACACTCAGGGCAGCAGGCGAGATCAGAGCAGGGGATGAGGAGTCTGGCGTGAATGAGACAGGTCACCTTCCACAGGAGTGGCCACGGACAGTGGGATGGAGAACAGCTGGGAGGGTGGAGATGGTAGTGGTGGTAGTAGACTCTGATGATGTAGAGGATCCAGTCCCTGTCTCTTCCACCACCACAAGGAAGCCTTCACTGGAGCTGTACTCTGTTTCAGTGCCTATTGATGTTGTCTCAGACATGCCCTCAGTGAGGCTCCCCTCACCCTCCACTCCACTGGGTCCCTCCTCTTCTGACTCAGCACTGGACTAGACTGACGAATTGCTCCCCCTACATTCGTGGCACTGTCTCCTCCACTGGCTGCTGCTGATGCTGTGAACAAGAATGAAAAATAATCATATAAATCATCTGTATGTACGTGACACATAGGTAACATCAAAAATCTTCACAGATCAAACAAATAAATTATATTGACTACTGCTATTACCTCTTGCTATATTAACATACATGGCACTTGTTAGGCTGCCAGTTAATCATTGCTCCCTCATATATGATGTTATCTGCAACATTGGTGTATCAGCATCAAATGCCACAACCACAATGTCATCTACTTCACTATGTAGCAGGTGATGTATTGTCTTTTGCTCCTGACGGTCTTGTGTCCTGACATACCTGGCTCATCTCATGCAAGGGAGTTTAGACTTCACAATGGGAATATGATTCACACAATTGAATTGAGACATGGCATCCATTCTGCAATCCCTAGCCATCAAATTGTGAACCATTGGCTCAAATGTTACCGGTCAAATATCTTCCATGTCAAACTTTAATATTGCGTGGTCATTGCATGAGTCTTGTCACACAGACTGTGCTCATTTGTCCTGTAACTAACTTTGGTTCTCTACTGTCAGGTCACACATCTGACTCTTATTGTGGAGACACCAATGTAGTAGGCACAGCTAGGGTGAGAGGATCATGGAACACTGTCTTGTGTGATCTATGCACAGTGTCATGAAGATGAATCAGAATGTTGAGCACATTGTAAACAGGTCACCATTTTCAGATGTGAAAAATGGTCAACACACTTCCAAGTCTGATGACTGCATCTTCACAATGCTTCAGGTGGAACACCATGCCACTGGCACTTCTGGGTGCATTGTCTGTGTTGTCTGTATGGCCCAAGTCTGATTGTCCCTCTGTCATGCACTTCCTATACATTTATATGGGATCTGCGCGTTTGGACAACATAAACTGTGGTACTCATGCCCAGACTGATTCCAGACACCCCCACTGGATATGTTTGCCTGCTTCCGCCTTGAGTGATCGCTCCCCTCGCTGCTCCTCACAGCGTGGTATCGTATTGCTGCATTGTAACCAAGTTGTGATATCTGCATAGCTCCATTTTTAGTAAGCTTCGTAATTTCATAGCGCTATTATCCCACAGCGCTTACATTGCTTTGATTGCATTGTTGTGTGTGATTTCCCCTGGCGCCCTGCTCTGACCTCCCCTCCATTTTGATCCTGCTGTTGTTGTGTTCCCCTGAGCCCGCCACGCCTCCCAGCTGAGCCGCCCTCCCACAAGCACCCAAAAGCATTCCCCAAACCTCGCAGCGCTGTGATTCACTCGCTGCTTCCGCCTTGAGTGATCGCTCCCCTCGCTGCTCCTCACAGCGTGGTATCGTATTGCTGCATTGTAACCAAGTTGTGATATCTGCATAGCTCCATTTTTAGTAAGCTTCGTAATTTCATAGCGCTATTATCCCACAGCGCTTACATTGCTTTGATTGCATTGTTGTGTGTGATTTCCCCCGGCGCCCTGCTCTGACCTCCCCTCCATTTTGATCCTGCTGTTGTTGTGTTCCCCTGAGCCCGCCACGCCTCCCAGCTGAGCCGCCCTCCCACAAGCACCCAAAAGCATTCCCCAAACCTCGCAGCGCTGTGATTCACTCGCTGCTTCCGCCTTGAGTGATCGCTCCCCTCGCTGCTCCTCACAGCGTGGTATCGTATTGCTGCATTGTAACCAAGTTGTGATATCTGCATAGCTCCATTTTTAGTAAGCTTCGTAATTTCATAGCGCTATTATCCCACAGCGCTTACATTGCTTTGATTGCATTGTTGTGTGTGATTTCCCCCGGCGCCCTGCTCTGACCTCCCCTCCATTTTGATCCTGCTGTTGTTGTGTTCCCCTGAGCCCGCCACGCCTCCCAGCTGAGCCGCCCTCCCACAAGCACCCAAAAGCATTCCCCAAACCTCGCAGCGCTGTGATTCACTCGCTGCTTCCGCCTTGAGTGATCGCTCCCCTCGCTGCTCCTCACAGCGTGGTATCGTATTGCTGCATTGTAACCAAGTTGTGATATCTGCATAGCTCCATTTTTAGTAAGCTTCGTAATTTCATAGCGCTATTATCCCACAGCGCTTACATTGCTTTGATTGCATTGTTGTGTGTGATTTCCCCCGGCGCCCTGCTCTGACCTCCCCTCCATTTTGATCCTGCTGTTGTTGTGTTCCCCTGAGCCCGCCACGCCTCCCAGCTGAGCCGCCCTCCCACAAGCACCCAAAAGCATTCCCCAAACCTCGCAGCGCTGTGATTCACTCGCTGCTTCCGCCTTGAGTGATCGCTCCCCTCGCTGCTCCTCACAGCGTGGTATCGTATTGCTGCATTGTAACCAAGTTGTGATATCTGCATAGCTCCATTTTTAGTAAGCTTCGTAATTTCATAGCGCTATTATCCCACAGCGCTTACATTGCTTTGATTGCATTGTTGTGTGTGATTTCCCCCGGCGCCCTGCTCTGACCTCCCCTCCATTTTGATCCTGCTGTTGTTGTGTTCCCCTGAGCCCGCCACGCCTCCCAGCTGAGCCGCCCTCCCACAAGCACCCAAAAGCATTCCCCAAACCTCGCAGCGCTGTGATTCACTCGCTGCTTCCGCCTTGAGTGATCGCTCCCCTCGCTGCTCCTCACAGCGTGGTATCGTATTGCTGCATTGTAACCAAGTTGTGATATCTGCATAGCTCCATTTTTAGTAAGCTTCGTAATTTCATAGCGCTATTATCCCACAGCGCTTACATTGCTTTGATTGCATTGTTGTGTGTGATTTCCCCCGGCGCCCTGCTCTGACCTCCCCTCCATTTTGATCCTGCTGTTGTTGTGTTCCCCTGAGCCCGCCACGCCTCCCAGCTGAGCCGCCCTCCCACAAGCACCCAAAAGCATTCCCCAAACCTCGCAGCGCTGTGATTCACTCGCTGCTTCCGCCTTGAGTGATCGCTCCCCTCGCTGCTCCTCACAGCGTGGTATCGTATTGCTGCATTGTAACCAAGTTGTGATATCTGCATAGCTCCATTTTTAGTAAGCTTCGTAATTTCATAGCGCTATTATCCCACAGCGCTTACATTGCTTTGATTGCATTGTTGTGTGTGATTTCCCCCGGCGCCCTGCTCTGACCTCCCCTCCATTTTGATCCTGCTGTTGTTGTGTTCCCCTGAGCCCGCCACGCCTCCCAGCTGAGCCGCCCTCCCACAAGCACCCAAAAGCATTCCCCAAACCTCGCAGCGCTGTGATTCACTCACTGCTTCCGCCTTGAGTGATCGCTCCCCTCGCTGCTCCTCACAGCGTGGTATCGTATTGCTGCATTGTAACCAAGTTGTGATATCTGCATAGCTCCATTTTTAGTAAGCTTCGTAATTTCATAGCGCTATTATCCCACAGCGCTTACATTGCTTTGATTGCATTGTTGTGTGTGATTTCCCCCGGCGCCCTGCTCTGACCTCCCCTCCATTTTGATCCTGCTGTTGTTGTGTTCCCCTGAGCCCGCCACGCCTCCCAGCTGAGCCGCCCTCGCCCCTCCCCCTCCGCTATCCATATATGACAGTAGTTCCCACGCGCAGCGTTTACGCGCAGCGCCCGCGCCCAACCCGCGCCGAAGGTGCGCCAAAGGTAAGCCCGTCTACGCCCGTCCGCGCCTGGACCGCGCCCAGCGCCAGACCCCCTGCCCCTCGAGCTGCCCAGCCCTCCCGCATTACCTACGATGCCGCCTCCCTCCTAGCCCTCGACCCCGGTCGCGCCCCCAACTGCGTCCATGCCGCTCCTGGACACACCCATGGCCCTTTCTCCTGCTACTCCTGCAAATTCAGCAGCACCGACAACATCTCTGCTACGTCCACACCACAGATTCCCGACCCCAACCACCTACAATGCATCCTTCTCAACACCCGATCGGTCCATAGGCATGCCATTGACCTATGGAATCTACTAGACACCATTTCCCCGGACATCGCCTTCCTTACGGAAACATGGATGAATGCTTCCTCCGCACCAGACATCACCATTGCCATCCCTGAAGACTATAAGATCACCCGCAAAGACCGTACCAGCCACACAGGAGGAGGAATCGCCATCGTCCACAAGAAATCTATCCGCATCTCAACCAGCTCTGACGTCAATCTCGCCAACTCCGAACATCTTCACTTCCAGATCCACATCGACCCCAAAACAACACTCAGAGGCACTCTCCTCTACAGACCACCAGGACCCCTCGCAAAATTCAGTGAAGACATCACGGACTTCATCACCCCACACGCGCTCCCCTCCAAAGATTACATCCTTCTGGGAGACCTCAACTTTCACCTTGAAAAGACCAACGACCACAACACCTCCACCCTCGTGGACAACCTCGCCAACCTCGGACTTAAACAACTAGTCACTTCCCCCACCCACATCGCAGGTCACACACTCGACCCCATCTTCACATCCAGCAATCATATCTCCTTCTGCCACACTACAGATCTCCTCTGGACCGACCACAGCTGCGTTCACTTCATCTACAACAAGCCGAAACCCATCATCCACTCCCAACCTACCCTGCAAAGAAACTGGAACAAAATCACCACGGACCAAATCTCCGCATCGCTCCTTCGAAACTCCCCAGCCCTCTCTTCTAACGCCAACGAAGCCGCCGCCAACCTCACCCTATGGTTATCCAACACCGCCGACACCTTAGCTCCACTGAAAAAACGTCAAACCAAACCTGGCAGCAAGAAAGCCTCATGGTTCAACGATGATCTCAAGAAGTCCAAGAAACTCTGCCGCTCCCTTGAAAAGGCCTGGAAAAAAGACCCAACCACCAGCACCAAGGACTCCTTCAAAAGCGCCACCCGCACCCACCACCAACTGATCCGAAAAGCCAAGAAAACAGCTTTCAAGGATCGACTTGACAACAACGCCCACAACAGCAAGGAACTTTTCAACATCGTCAAGGAATTTTCCAATCCCTCGGCCAACTCCAACGACATCACCCCCTCTCAAACCCTCTGCGACTCCCTAGCCTCTTTTTTCCACAACAAGATTGCAGACATCCACAACAGCTTTGACAACCAACCCGGAAACCAACCCACCCTACCATCTGCTGACCACCTTCCCCCCGTGAACACCCTTAACGCTTGGAACCCAATCTCCACTGAGGACACCATCCGCCTGATGAATTCCATCCACTCAGGATCCCCCACAGACCCATGCCCTCACCACATCTTCAACAAAGCAGACTCCGTCATAGCACCGCACCTCCGAGACGTCATCAACTGCTCCTTCAACTCCGCTACCTTCCCAGAAGACTGGAAACACGCCGAACTCACTGCCCTTCTGAAAAAACCAACAGCGGACCCCACCGAACTCAAAAATTACCGCCCCATCTCGCTTCTTCCATTCCCGGCAAAAGTCATCGAGAAAGCCGTCAACAACCAGCTCGCCGCTTTCCTCGAAGCCAACAAATCCCTCGACTCCTCACAGTCCGGCTTCCGAGCCAAACACAGCACTGAGACCGCCCTCATCGCAGCAACAGACGACATTCGAACTCTACTGGACAACGGAGACACAGTCGCCCTCATCCTCCTCGACCTCTCTGCAGCATTCGATACAGTCTGCCACAGCACCCTTCTACAATGCCTCAATAACATCGGAATCCAAGGAAAAGCACTTGAATGGATCACCTCGTTCCTCACCGGAAGAACCCAGAGAGTCCGCCTTCCTCCATTCAAGTCCGAGGCCTCTGAAGTCATCTGCGGCGTCCCTCAAGGATCCTCACTCAGTCCCACCCTCTTCAACATATACATGAGCCCCCTCGCGGCCATCGCACGCCGACACAACCTCAACATCATCTCCTACGCGGACGACACTCAACTAATCCTTTCTCTCACCAATGACCCTAGCACCGCCAAAACTAACCTACACGAAGGAATGAAAGAAGTTGCCGAATGGATGAAACAAAGCCGTCTGAAACTGAACTCAGACAAAACTGAAGTCCTCATCTTAGGTACATCCCCCTCTGCATGGGACGATTCCTGGTGGCCTGAAGCCCTCAGAAAAGCACCCATCCCGACAGACCACGCACGGAACCTAGGCGTCATCCTGGATTCTTCACTCTCAATGAACAGACAAGTCAGCGCCGTATCCTCTTCCTGCTTCAACATTCTTCGCATGCTCAGAAAAACATTTCGCTGGATCCCCCTCGAAACAAGGAAAACAGTTACCCACGCTCTAGTCACGAGCCGACTGGACTACGGAAACACCCTCTACGCGGGTACTACCGCAAAGCTCCAGAAGAAACTCCAACGAATCCAAAACGCATCAGCCAGGCTCATATTAGACATCCCTCGCAACGAACACATCTCTGATCACCTTAAAGACCTCCACTGGCTGCCCGTCAATAAGAGGATCACCTTCCGACTGCTTACCCACGCACACAAATCACTCTACGACATCGGACCAGATTGCCTCAACTCTCGACTGTCCTTCTACACCCCCTCCCGCCAACTACGATCTTCCAGCCAAGCCCTCGCCACTATACCTCGCATCAACAAGACCACCATGGGAGGCAGATCCTTTGCATACCTGGCTGCTAAAACATGGAACTCACTCCCCGCCTACCTTCGCCTCACCCAGAACCACCTAGCGTTCAGAAAGCAGCTTAAAACGTGGATATTTGACAAATAATCCTCCTCCCCTTCCTAAGCGCCTTGAAACCCTCTGGGTACGTAGTGCGCTATACAAATTTTATGACTTGACTTGACTTGACTTGACTATACCTGCTAGCTCACAGGGCCACTATGAACCCCTCTTACTAAGGAGCAAATAGTTTCTGGCAACTATATAACATGACAACCCTAACCCCTCATGGATCGTGGAAACAGTACAGTACTTTTCACTCAGTCACTCATGCTCACATTGTCTCAGAGAGATACACAGAATAAACAATGGGACATTTTCAATAAACATTTATTGAACCAGCGTCATTCTAATGTAAAATATGTGTACTGCAACAACCATAAGACAGAAACAGGTATAAATGATTATAAGCACCAAGAGAGTAAATGGATGGTAGATTTATTTTTTATTTTTTATAATACTTTTTATTAATTATCAACAAAGTCGTGAGTACAAGGCATTGAAATATACAGATATATATGATTTGAGTCTTAGAGCAATCACCGGTACAAACATACAGAATACATTGTGCAGCGACAGGGGTTGAGGCGCAAGTTGGTCATCGGAACCAGGGTCCAGGGGGGGAGCACAGATACCCCCTCGATAGTCATTCAATTTGCCTCAGATGGAGGACCACTTCCTGGGGCACCCACGGGAGATATACATAATTTTTTCCCTGAACATGCACCAGTCCATGTAGTTTTTCCAGGAGATCACACCGGTTGACTCCCTTGCCCCCCACGACTGCACTATGTTCCGTTTGGCTATCATCTGGCCCAAAGTAACCCACAACTCATCTCTGCTGCTAAGGTCTGTGGGCTCCCAGATATTCAGGAGACACCTCTTTACCTCCGGTAGTGTGACTACCCCTGTCACCCAACTCATACATTCAAGCACTCTTGACCAGTAGGACTGAACGAGGGGACACTCCCAGATTATGTGCATGAAGGAGCCAATCTGTCCACATCCACGCCTACAATCACCCCATCCATCCTACCCATTTTAACCAATGTTGGACCAGAGATGTCTATCCTATGGAGGATCTTGAGCTGCACGAGCCGTAATATAGAAGAGATGGCAACTTCTTTAGGGGAGGCAAGGGCCTCCTGCCACTCCTCATCATCTATCTCAAGACCATCGCCTTCCCAGCGCTGCTTCAGGAGTAGTAGGGGATCGGGTGTGTTGTTGACCAGCTTCTTATATGTAAAAAAAAATGGCCCTATCTGGTAAGTAGAGAACGTGTAATGGACAACCCAATAAACCCTTGAGGGCTTGGGCAAATGTAGATGAATGGGTAAGAAGGTGCCTTCAAGGGATTTATTCAATGAGAGTAGAAAACTTTTTGATATTAATCAGTGGTAGGTTGGTGATATCCCTACAGTCTTAGTCGTTGTTATTTATATAATTTTAGATCAACTTAATTACTCAAAGTGTTCAATAGAAAAATGAAAGCATATCAATGCAAACTATTCTTAACTATGGTACGGAGGAGAGAGAGACTAAACAAAATGATCAGAGAAAAGGTGTGTATTAAAAATTCAATTTTATAATCAAAATTCAAAAGGGTACTTTACATAGCAGCAATTAATCATGAAGTGAAAGACAATAATTGAATCATTCAAGTCTTCACATTGATAATTGGTCAAATACTTTTTCACAAAATCATAGACAGTTGATTCATTGGAAAACAGTGTGAAGTCGACGTTTCGGTCTTTACAGTTTCCTTTATAAGACCATCCTCAGGACTAAATGATTTAAAATGATGACCCCTGGTAACAAAACAATAATGAAATATAGTCATAAATAGTGCAACATCAAAGTAAAAAATTAACACCTTTAACAACAATACTCTTCCTCCAAAAAGTATGTGTCTATAAATCGTCATTTCTTATATCATTCCTGTACATTTGATATGTCAAACGGAGAATTTGTTAATCACGTTGTATAAATAACCAGTCGATATTATATAAAGTTAATTTATACCGAACAGTTGTGCATTGGTTAACCATTCATTTATAAACGAGAGATTCTATTCAATCGTAGGGCATTTCGTTTTTCGAGATAATAAAATCGGTGAACATATAGCATGATTTTGATGTCCTATACTCGGTCTAACACTGATTGTGGGAGAGAATATATTAAAGAGTTTCTGTTCTTGTTACTCTTACCAGTACATTCTCTGTATTTCTTTTTTTATCTCTTTTGAACTCGTCACGAGTTATTAGGGTATATACAATCTAACAATTAGGGAGAATAACAGCACCTAAATTGGCAAGATTCATATCTGAAATGTATTTTAGTATCTAGATAGTGTTTATCAGTCAACCAATGTGGCATTGGTCTAAAGCAAGATATGTAAACATCGATGATTTTGTTGCTTGATAAGGCATAAGGATACTATGAACGTTGTCAAAAAAGTCCAATTATTGCTGTAGAAATCATGCTGAACATTGTTTGTTATCGGGTATATTTAATTAACCATTGTTGAAAGGAGAATATCCTTAGTCTCAATGATATGAAGATAAGACATACCTTACGTGGCATATTAATTCCTTTAGCCAGTGGGAATAATCAAAGAGCCGTGTAGGCGAGTGTTTCGTTAGTTCTCCAATGTGCAGTCAAGCGTTTCTCATGTGAGTAACGTTGTGCGAAGTATCAAATGGATCTGGGGAGTAATCGATAAACTAGAATAAATTTATTATTAACCGTTGGTATATTTCTCCAGAGAATTTAAAGGGCGGTTTGAACATACCTCATTTATGGAAAATTCAATCGTCTCAGTTTCGGTAATGGTTTGGACGCTCTCAATTTAATCTAGAATATAAACATTCAAGAGGCAGTTGTAAATACGCTGTTGTAAACATCATAGAAGAATGTTTATTAAAACCAACATTACTACTCCCTATAAAGATGGATGTTGAATAATTAGACACCATTAGCGGTGGTTAATTCATTTAATAACAATTCAATTTATGTAAATACGCACTGCCTTAGTGACATATCGTTTAGAGATATTCAGGGGGCGCTTTAAACATACCTGGCGTTTAGAAGGGAAAGCGAAGCACGTCCAGTCGTGTACGCAGCGAGCGAAGCTAGGCGTTTGGATGTTCGCGGTATTTAAAGTGATGGACTGAGAGATAGAAAGCGGACTGAGAAGTCTGTGACTTCCTTGTTGGGTGCCATCTTTAAATGGGGAAGCTGTTGTAAACATCATAGAAGAATGTTTATTGGAAATGGCAAAATAAAGGATGTCTGAATGTTCAGCGACCATCTCTGTAGGTAGTAGTGATATCGGTTTAAGTGGCACATATTAAATGATTAGCATTTTTTGTACAACAAATTGAATTGTTATTAAATGAATTAACCACCGCTAATGGTGTCTAATTATTCAACATCCATCTTTATAGGGAGTAGTAATGTTGGTTTTAATAAACATTCTTCTATGATGTTTACAACAGCTTCCCCATTTAAAGATGGCACCCAACAAGGAAGTCACACGCTTTCCCTTCTAAACGCCAGGTATGTTTAAAGCGCCCCCTGAATATCTCTAAACGATATGTCACTAAGGCAGTGCGTATTTACAACTGCCTCTTGAATGTTTATATTCTAGATTAAATTGAGAGCGTCCAAACCATTACCGAAACTGAGACGATTGAATTTTCCATAAATGAGGTATGTTCAAACCGCCCTTTAAATTCTCTGGAGAAATATACCAACGGTTAATAATAAATTTATTCTAGTTTATCGATTACTCCCCAGATCCATTTGATACTTCGCACAACGTTACTCACATGAGAAACGCTTGACTCCACATTGGAGAACTAACGAAACACTCGCCTACACGGCTCTTTGATTATTCCCACTGGCTAAAGGTATTAATATGCCATGTAAGGTATGTCTTATCTTCATATCATTGAGACTAAGGATATTCTCCTTTCAACAATGGTTAATTAAATATACCCGATAACAAACAATGTTCAGCATGATTTCTACAGCAATAATTGGACTTTTTTGACAACGTTCATAGTATCCTTATGCCTTATCAAGCAACAAAATCATCGATGTTTACATATCTTGCTTTAGACCAATGCCACATTGGTTGACTGATAAACACTATCTAGATACTAAAATACATTTCAGATATGAATCTTGCCAATTTAGGTGCTGTTATTCTCCCTAATTGTTAGATTGTATATACCCTAATAACTCGTGACGAGTTCAAAAGAGATAAAAAAAGAAATACAGAGAATGTACTGGTAAGAGTAACAAGAACAGAAACTCTTTAATATATTCTCTCCCACAATCAGTGTTAGACCGAGTATAGGACATCAAAATCATGCTATATGTTCACCGATTTTATTATCTCGAAAAACGAAATGCCCTACGATTGAATAGAATCTCTCGTTTATAAATGAATGGTTAACCAATGCACAACTGTTCGGTATAAATTAACTTTATATAATATCGACTGGTTATTTATACAACGTGATTAACAAATTCTCCGTTTGACATATCAAATGTACAGGAATGATATAAGAAATGACGATTTATAGACACATACTTTTTGGAGGAAGAGTATTGTTGTTAAAGGTGTTAATTTTTTACTTTGATGTTGCACTATTTATGACTATATTTCATTATTGTTTTGTTACCAGGGGTCATCATTTTAAATCATTTAGTCCTGAGGATGGTCTTATAAAGGAAACTGTAAAGACCGAAACGTCGACTTCACACTGTTTTCCAATGAATCAACTGTCTATGATTTTGTGAAAAAGAGTTTGACCAATTATCAATGTGAAGACTTGAATGATTCAATTATTTTCTTTCACTTCATGATTAATTGCTGCTATGTAAAGTACCCTTTTGAATTTTGATTATAAAATTGAATTTTTAATACACACCTTTTCTCTGATCATTTTGTTTAGTCTCTCTCTCCTCCGTACCATAGTTAAGAATAGTTTGCATTGATATGCTTTCATTTTTCTATTGAACACTTTGAGTAATTAAGTTGATCTAAAATTATATAAATAACAACGACTAAGACTGTAGGGATATCACCAACCTACCACTGATTAATATCAAAAAGTTTTCTATCTGGTAAGTAGCCATCCAATACTCTATCCTCCAGCGGCGAAGCATCCGGCAGGGAGGTATCTACGGGTATATTTGACTGTAGTGCATGCCTGACTTCTAAATAACGGAAGTGCTCTGAATCCGTGAGATCACGACTGTGCTGCAAGTCTGCAAACGGTACCACTCCCCCTCCCTTACACAGGTCACCTATAGTTGAGAGCCCAATTATGTCCCACATGTCGAATCCCTTGGAAGTGCCGAATGTGCCCAACCTTTCCGAATCCCATTGGGGGGCTGCCATAGAGAGTTTCCCGTCCCACCCCAAACCTTTGCTCGCCGGGATGGTAGATTTCTGCCTTAGTGCTAAAACAATAGATATAAGCAGGTATATAGATACATGACAGTAATAATACATACTCCTACAATGCTAACCCTAACTAGATGTATTGAAATGTACCTAGCATGTATGTAGGTGTAGAGTCAAGAATCTCCCTAGGATAAAACCAACCACATTACCTCAAGTGAGAAAATCAAGGACCTCATCTTGGTCTCGAGTTGGACACCCCACGAGAGATGTCAGACCACTGCGTGCTGGAGTGTCTGAGTGCAGGATCTTCAACGTCTTGTGTCAGCATGCCAGCATGGAAGTCTTTATCCTCTGCCCGCCCCAGCAAAGATACGGTGTTTAAGTGCCAAAAAAGTACCCTCAGGGGATCTACCTTGCTGTGTCATGTCGGTCGAGGTTGACAGAAGAGATAACTGTTATACATAGTTATTATGCAGAAGATGTAGAAGATGGTAGTCCTGCTGTGATTCTGAGAATCTTCATGCATAAATGAGGCTGGTTTTCAGAGAAAACCACACAACATTTATGCAGCACCTAAGTAGGTAAAAGGTTAGCACAAACTGTTATGTAGTACAATGGCAGGGTAAATGAAATGTAGGTGAATGGTTAAGGGACTACCCAAGCCTGTATTGGGGTACATTATAAATCATAACACTTCACTTCGATTAGATATATTGCACACTTTCTACAGCTTACATTGCTCTTATTTTCCATCTCAATTTGTTAACTTTTTCCAAAATGATGCACATTTGACATCTCTCAATCTGTCAGTGATGCATCATACAAAACCCTTAGGTATGAATAGTCAAGAGCATTTACACACATGTCAACCGTCGTGAATGTGTATCTAAATCATACCTTACAATTTCAGCCATGTTTCCACCAATGACCACCTGTGATTGAAAATGAATGGCATGTGTTGTGACCGTTACAGAGTCAGACGCATGGAATCACTCTTTTGGATGGAGTGAATGGAATATTCCACATAATCATGTGTAAGGCTAGTGTGACATGTAACCAGAGTTAGCATAGCTTTGATTGTCTCATGGGATACATTTCATTACACTGAGCAGCATGGCTGGGACCAAACATTGGCACACTGACCAAGCAAAACTCACCAAGGCCTCATCATAGATTACAAATGCTGCCGGGATGTATGGCATGGGCGTTCCATACTTAAGTGCTCCAATAACAACATACTTCACAGATTTTTTGAAACCACACTGCGAATAGGCTCACACATTAGTCAATGTGCTGACACATCGCATTACTGCTGAAGGTTATCCCCATGTTTTTGTAATTTGTGCTGATCACATGAGCATGGCACTACTATCACCACCCTGAACAGAACTTCCTCACATGTCCCTGATGAAAGGGGCATAACTGTGCATCTAATGATCCTTCTGCATATGCATCTTTTGAAAACGAACAGTGTGTTTGGTAGACTTACGACCTGTAAAAGGGCCAGCAGGCTGAAATACTACAACATGCATGGTTAAAGAAAGCTGTGTGACAAGACACATACTCACCACCTCCTTGCTGTTGGTTGGCTTTCAACTGCCCATCCAGGTCAGGGAAGACCACCGCTAGGATGCGGAGCATATTAGGGGTCAGAGTTCACTCTCGTCCCTCTTGCCTGGAAGTGACATTGCCAGCTGGACTTCAGCAATCTTCTTGGTCCAGCCACAAAGGTCATGCCGCCTCTTGCGGCAATGACGGACGTGCCGATTGTTCAACCCCACTTCGGGCACCTTCTGGGCGCTGGTCCTCCACATCTTGGCCTTCTCATGGGTGTTGACCTGTAAGGATGACATGGTGACAGACCCTTAGTTCACATGAAACATGTTTCGGAGTCAGACACTTGCACACCTAGGTCATGGTCAGATTGGCAACAATATCTAAGGGTTAGGTAATTGGCATTCTGTGCAGTTGTCCTGTGTTCAATGATGACTCAGTCCCTGGGGCAACAGTAATAAGATGTTTACACCAGTATACACACTTCTACAGCAGTGTACCAGCCCAGAAGAGTTTCCTACACACTGTTAAACTTACAAAAACACAATTTACATGCTTGCCTATGAGATTCCTAATGCTAGTAGCATATGGTAATTGCACATGTTCAATGAAAATGCAGTGCAATCATCATTCACCTGCTCCTCCAGTTTGCCATACAGCTGGCTGTACAGTGCCAGGAGTGTTTCCAGCAAGGCCTGGTTCTTCTCCTCTGTGAAAGCTGGGGCCCTGACCACTGTACGTGCCATAGTACCTCCTAGAGGATGTGGTATCAGCAGCAGAGAGATGGGGAGGTGCAGGAATGATGCAGGTAGTGCAGGCACGTGAAGTCTTTAGGGAACAGACAGACATATCTAAAGAGCAAAGGCGGTCTTAAATGCATGCAGCCATAGTGATAGGTTCGCATTGGTTGCATTTTCCGAATTGGTCCAATGCATTACATTGCTTGCAGATGACACGCCTACTGCAATGTTCAAAAAGTCATCAACGGACCGCAAATTACTTTGGTACATTGGAAATGGGAGGTTACCAACTTGGGTTCCACGCAATGATAACACGAGCCGAAATGACAGTGACCATAACAACTTGTAGTCAATGGCTGTGTCTGGATGGGTTCGGATGCGGAAACTGCGTCCTCCACATACTCGCACGCATCTGCCACCATAACAACAAGCAACCAATGGCTGTGCCCGAATCGGTTAGGATGCGGCTCCCACATGCTTTGAATACTCACCTGCGTTTGTCACCATAACAACTTGCAGCCAATGGCTGTGTCTGGATGCGGCTACGGCGTCCTTTGAATAATCGGTCAGCAGGGCAAACACTTCTGTGATTGTTGTATTTATGTGCATTTTATGTGTGAATGCAGTTTTTTCAAAATTAAATGGACCTATAAATGAATAGGTCACACTCCCATGAGGAGCTAACCTTGAGGGGCACATGACGCACTGATTTAGAAGCTAATACCAACATGATGCAAAACGAATCCATTTAACTGCCCAGGCTTGGTCACAGTGCTAATGAATTATTGAGGATGTACAAGTGCATTATTGACATTTTTACTGCATTTGTTTGACTGTGTGACCCATTGTTCAATTGGTGTGATTTCAGACTGTAAATCTTTGGTGTGTAAGTAAAGGATAAAGTTTCTACCTTTAGATGAGTAGACTGTGACATTATTCAGCCACATCAGCTTGTGTTTGTAATGTGACCTAATAGTCTATCTGTGTGTTTCAGACTTAAGTGTATGAAGTTGTTACATATATTTGCAACTCCAACATTGTACATGGTTTGTGTATGTGATTGTATGTGCAATTTAGACATGACAACATGACAGTGTCCAACCTCTCACAGTGGTATGCATGATTAACATCTGGCATTACATGATCCTAATATGGGTACCTTTTAACCATGTAATTGTTCTCATACACTTAACTGTTGACTTATTTTGTGGGGAGCTGTGGAGTATGTGATGCTTGATCACATTAATGGTGACAGACACTAGAGATTTTTTACACTACAGCACTCTAATTGATGAGTCACCATACCTTGGCAACATGTCTGGGAACAGTACTGATGCTGTGATATGTATCTATGGTCGGCCTTTTTCATTGAGTTTTGTATTTCCAATGTTCAGTAGCTTCAGTTGTGTTCACATTTCATGTTCTGTTTGTCTCAATGCATTTTGCTTTGTACATTGTGACCCGACACCAACTGTGTGTGCACTCTACACATAGGTATAGCAGACGATCTCCAGTCTACAGGCCCTTTCCAGACCTGCAGACCATGGAAGAACGTGACAAAATCAGGAAATACCTATTCACCAGGCCAATCATTGAACAGTTGTCTGAGCAGTTGTCACCTTATTTGCAGCCTGGTTGCACTTATCCACTTGCACTGGCGCCCAAAGTGAAGGTTATGGCAGCCCACCATGAACAATGCTCACCTGACAGTGAGTGGACATTTACTGACAAAATGGCTGACACTGGTGCCTGTTGTTTGACTTGACTGCAACTCCCATCAAGGCCTTCTGCTCCAGACACCATGCAGCAGTGTCAGCCATCTTGACAGCACATTGCCACGCACTGTCAGGAAAGCAGAGCCCCAGGTAAGCTATTTGGGCTGGGTAGGAATGTGTGTGGGGGCCAGAGCCTGCTGGGAGATGTAGGCTGGGCAAACACTCCTTCTCCCAACCAGCACAAACAGGTCCTCTGGGCCAATGGCTACCTGATAGTGAATGGAAATGTAGTAACAAGAGGACTGACACAGTTGCATGATATTTGATGCACAGGGCCTTGAAGTGAGTTGGCTTAAAGTTTGACCTGCACCAGTGTCAGCTACCTTACCAGTATACTTCCCCTCAGTGTGAGGTAAGCATAGGCACAGAGGAGGAGTTAGCAGGGCTCAGTGTGAGGATGGGTATTTGCAATGGCTACAACTCCCATCATTCCTGTGCCACACCCACCTTCCCAGCCATCCCAGCCTACCTGTGACACAGCTTTCCTAAAATTGAGTGAAAATGTGCGGCCAAGATGTCTGACACTAGTGCATGGTGTATGACTTGACCACAGCTCCCATCAAGGCCTTGTGCTCCAAACACCAGTCACCAGTGTTAGCCATCTTGCCTGTACTTTTCTGCTCAGTCAGGAAGGCAGAGTTCCAGTGGGGCTGTTTTGGATGTGTGGGAGGATGACTGTTTGCTGTGACTACAACTCCCAACAGGCCTGTGCCCACACCCACCTTCCCAGCCATCCCAAGCCTACCTGTGACTCAGCTTTCCTGAGAATGACTGAAACTGTGCTGGCAAGATGGCTGACACTGGTGACTGGTGTTTGGAGCACAACGCCTTGCTGTGAGTTTGTAAGAAGTATGTACATGGTAAGAATTTAATACATTTTCATTTACATTGCAGGTACGTTGTTTGTCAATATGGCATACACATCACATGCTCATTTACTCTAGTTTTTACTTTTTTCAAACTTTGAAACAGTCAATTGTATCACTGTATCCTTGAAAATGATGTCTATGGAGGTGTAATTGGTAACTTTGTTTGCACGTGGAGTAGGTACTTACCAGACTCTGGTGCTTCTGTGAGTCCATAGACGCTCTCCGGTGGAAGGATAGCACACACCTTCTCCTCTCAGGAAGTGAAGTGCACAGGTTGTGCAGGAGGGCCACCACCAGTCTGCTGGTTTTGAGCATGTTCCCTGGCCAGAGGTTTCTTGGCCATCCTTTGCACATCATAGTACCTACTGCTGACATCATCCATTGTGCTCAGGACAGGTGCTTCAGCGTTCACCTTGTTGACTATCCTGTCCCACATCCTTTTTATCTGGGACAGGAGGGTCTGTTGGACTTGATTCCCAAATAACTGTTGCTCTACTCTGACTATTTAATCTACAAGCAGTTCCAACTACTTTTCTGTAAACTTATTACACATCAGTTGAGGCACATTATAGGTATTAGTCCTACAAGAATTTTTTAGGTACCTCCACTAGCATGAACACTTGTTTAATCAGTAACATTCGGGCCACATACATGACCATATATATATATATTTTATACATTGAGTTCGAGACCTTTTTTTAATGAAACATGTGTTCTTTGGTACACAGATATATCAGTACCTTAGCGTTATGATGTCTGCCTGGCCGTGACAATTTGATTACTAGCGTGGGGAGTGTTCGAGGCATTAGAAAATTATCACATGGAACACTGACCGTTTAATGCCAGGACTGACCAATGCAAACAAGGAGTGGTCATTTATTTCTGATTCCATGTATATGGAGAGAGACTTTACTTTCCAATGAGGTCAGTTCCACGCTACTATGCTATTAGCACACACTAATCTGCTATCACACTATAATGTATCTTATACTCCAACAGGATCTTGATGTTTCTTCTGGTGGTGGCTCTCTTTACTCTATTGCTAACATCTTCTTTACCAGCTGTATACTTATGGCCTTCTTTTTCGTTGTATTTATTGACACCAGCCCCTGATTTGTATTGAGTGTCAATATATAAGGAATCGATACCATATAAATGTATGTAAATTTGTCTTTTAGTAATAGGACCTTTTTAAAGCAAAATTGTTTTTTAACATCAGCACTTTGTATAGCCATTGTTTTTATGTGTTTTGTAATATTGTATATTTGTATCTATTTGTTACAGCCTTGAAAAAGTCCGGATGGACGAAACACGTGTCGGCTGTTATGTGTTATAATGAAATTTGGACAATCCAAGAAAAGAATAATAAACAAATGATAACTAACGAAATTCTCTGAATTGTTTGTGGACTTCAAAACTCTCTTTGACTTTATTGCTATATGAAATTCTTGTAGGACTAATACCTATAATGTGCCTCAACTGATGTGTAATTAGTGTGTGACCTTAGTGGAATATCCTTTGGACTTCTCTACGGGTCTTTTTTTTCCTTCTACGAGCAGAGGAGGAGGTTAGGTTTGAGAGCACTATAGGCTGAATAGGAAGGAAATTTCAAAAAAACATATTGATAATTATCGTGAAGCTAAAACTGAGAAAAAAGACTAATGTGGATGTGCATATAAGTTCTGACAAATTGCTGCTTAGGTGCATGTGTGTCAAGTACTTTTCTGTAAACCTTGGCTGCTTCCTTGGGGCCAAGGTGGGGGTGAGTGTGATGGGGAAGGTGAGGGTGAGTGTGAAGGTGTGGGTGAGTGCGAATAAGAAAAAGAGTGTGTTTGTGAGAAATTGTTTAAAAAACAAAATCGTTGAAAGTTGTGTGATTGGGGAAGTGTGAGTGTATTAGGCAGAGAGCAGGGAATGTGTGGCAAATCCTGTGACGTCTCAGCAGTTCTGTAAGAGTAAAGGATCATGGTCATGTGTTTGGCCCTTTATATAGGTGGATTGGGGGATGTGGCTAATATTTCCCAAAAATAAATATTTTGGCATTGCCAATACTTGTTTTGACAGTTTCTGACAATTTCCACTTGTCATTAGTAACACAAACCGACACGGTTCCAAAACCGCGTCGTATGTGTCATCATCTGGTCGTGGGTTAAACCGAGTCTGATTCGTAACTGGAATGCTATTCTTCAGTCGAGTCGGTTGCATCGGGCTTGTTTCCGGACGTTTCGGTCAGACGGATTGCGTTCTGAACAACTCGTTGGAAGTTTAACATGCAATGCATCGTAATCCTTCGTTCGGGAAGCTTGCGGTTGAGTTGTTCGGAAAGCATCCCGAAACCGATTCAGTCAAAATGCTTTCCAGACAAGATTGTAATTGGCCCCTAAGTGGTAAAGTCAGATTTTAATTTTAGAAATGACATTTTTAGTAAAATCATTTTTCTGCCTAAACCTAAAAATCCCTAACTACCAGTGTCCAGGGGTTACCTGCCCCAGCTGGCGCCGTACAGTGAGATGTGTATTGCTCCCAGACAGTGAACAAAGGTCCTGGGTGTGGGTCTTTCTGACCAGTTGGTTGGGGAGGTGCAATGCCCCTGCCCTAATTACACTTCAAAGGGGCATGCCCTGCCATCCACCGAAGAACCTGACACCAGGCCTACCCTTGCCTGTCTTTGTTTCACTAGACAGGCCAGAGTCAAACCCAGACAAGAGGTGAGAATTGACAAGAACCAGTTTTGGACATACACAAAGGATTTTCCCTCACTCAATAGCTGGCACTGAAGATAAAAATGGCACCTGCAGAACCTGGAATCAGATCACTTCTGGATCTGTGGAAGAACAGAAGAAGACCAGACCTGCATTTTGTGACCTGAGAAAAGCCTTTAAGACTAGACTCGCTCTTTCCTGTATCCAGGACATAGAAGTGGACTCGAAGGTTCATTAGGCTGACCTCCTGTTAAAGCTACAGGGACACAACAAGCTGCAATTGGCCTTTTCCTGCAACTGCCCAGATGATCAGGACTGGAGACTGCTGTGGCCTCTATTTGCCACCGTGTGAGCCCCTAAATTCCCTTCCCTGAGTTCCTGAGGGGCTTTAGAAATGCACTTTTGTGGTGGATTGGAACTTAAAGGACTGAAGTCAGAAAGTAAAATCTTTGACCAGGACAAATCTGTTGTGTATATCTGACCTGCGCTCCATCGCAGATAGTGTCAAATTGTGTCTCAAACTGTTCTACCAAGACCATTGACTATTACTTGCACTTTGTGCATCTTGGCATTGTTTGTCCTAAACCTGTAACAATTCAAAGCTCTGGTTCTACTGATTGGATTTTTGCTGTTTTGGATTTTTGTTGGTTTGGTGTCATTTTATTTATTAAATTATACTTTCTAGTTCGTGGTCAGATTTTTGGTTTTTTGCATTTTCATTTTATTACTGATTTAGTACTGCATAAATCCTTCACACATTACCTCTAAATTAATACTGACTACTTTTGTGCCAAGCTACCAGAGGGGAAAGCACATGTTTATTTAGTGACTTTTATGTTTCACCCTGACACGGATTTTGTTATTATTATTTGACTGCCCACTTTCTGAATTACAGAGATGGAGACTTGATCCTGCACTCAGGTAGATCACTGAGATAGACACTCTACGAATCTTCTCAAATACAATCTCCTGGATTACACCCGGCTAGTCTAGAGCCAACGAGGTTGGTCATCCAGAAACGACGGGCAATGAATCTCAAATACATGATACTATTCCTAGTCAAACTCAAAGTGTTCATCCAAGGGAGATTCCTCTTTTTCTATCATTCATCTTGCTCTGCATTCTGTCCATCAATTGTTCTTTTTGCATTTGTCACCCCGAGTGGGACGGTAATGTCCAGACGTCGGTCCCGTGCTCTCCATGCCATTGGAGTCTAGCTATCCTGGCTGTGAAACCCTGAAACCGGTTCTTGGATGTTTTTTTCCTGTCCAGGGAGGACCTGGTCTGGCAGTTTGGACTGGACTGTTCCCATTGGACACAGGGTCAAGACTGATTTGCATATGGCTGGGCCCAAACTGGAATGGCATGGTGAGCAAAATAACTATGGATTTAGGCCAACATCTCTGTACTGGGGTGAATGTATGACATTGTTCTGCATTCTGTCCATCAATTGTTCTTTTTGTATTTGTCATCCGGAGTGGGACGGGTATGCCCAGACGTGGGTCCTGTGCTCTCCTTAACCACTGGAGTCAAGCTATCCTGGCTGATGAGGGGTGAAACCCTGAAACTGGTCCTAGAATGCTTGTTTCCAGTCCAGGGAGGACCTGGTCTGGCATTTCAGGCTGAACTATTCCCATGTGGCACAGGGTCAAGACTGATTTGCATATGGCTGGGTGCAAACTGGAATGACATGGTGAGCATAAAAAGATGGATGTAGGCCCAGATCTCTGTACTGGGGTGAATGTATGACATTGTTCTGCATTGTGTCCATTAATTGTTCTTTTTGCACTTGTCACCCCGAGTGGGGCGGGTATGGCCAGAAATAGGTCCATGCTCTCCATGCCACTGGAGTCAAGCTTTTCTGGCTGATGAGGGGTGAAACCCCCAAACAGGTCCTATGATGTTTATTTCCAGTCCAGGGAGTACCTGGTCCAGCAGTTTGGGCTGGACTGTTCCCATTGGGCGCAGGGTCAAGACTGATTTGCATATTGCTGGTTCCTAACTTGAATGGCATGGTGAGCAAAACAAACGATGGATTTAGGCCTGCATCTCTGTACTGGGGTGAATGTATGACATTGTTCTGCATTCTGTCCATCAATTGATTTTTTGGGATTTGTCACCCCGAGTGGGGCAGGTATGTGGGTCCTGTCATCTCCGTGCCACTGGAGTCAAGCTATTCTGGCTGATGAGGGGTGAAACCCCAAAATCGGTCCTAGGATGTTTGTTTCCAGTCCATGAAGGATCTGGTCTTGCAGTTTGGGCTGGACTGTTCCTATTGGGCATAGGGTCAAGACTGATTTGCATATGGCTGGGTCCAAACTGGAATGGCGAGCAAAGAAATGATGGATTTAGGCCAAAATATCTGTACTGGAGTGACTGTATGACATTGTTCTGCATTCTGTCCATCAATTGTTCTTTTTGCATTTGTCACCTCGAGTGGGACGGGTATGCCCAAATGTGGGTCCCATGCTCTCCATGCCCCTGGAGTCGAGCTATCCTGGCTGATGAGACTGCCCCCCCCGGGATAGTAAGAGAAAGGTGCTGAAGATCCAATCGCAGGCCACAGACAGGGGATGCCCAACAAGTCCAGACTTCATTTTACACAGAA
Organism: Triturus cristatus; assembly: GCF_964204655.1. Lineage (NCBI taxonomy): Eukaryota > Metazoa > Chordata > Amphibia > Caudata > Salamandridae > Triturus > Triturus cristatus. The sequence goes on from NC_140586.1 coordinate 797,898,190, forward strand.
GATAGCCAGAGTTCACCTCGGCGAAAACACACGTACCCTGCAGGAGCCCCCGCAGTACCAATCTGGGCACCACTCTTTGGCTACATAGGTACTCCCTCATGTTTACCTGTTTTATTTATGAGGGTGCTGATGAGCGTAGGGCTGACAGATGCTTCTGGGTGGGAAGTGTAGGGTGGGGGTTTATTGAGGAAAGAATATTTTTGTGTCAATTTGTTTGGTTCATGTTTGCACAAGGTACACTCTGCTATTTTCTAAGCATCGACACCCAGCCTCCCACCAATACACACTATCTTCCCACTTGCACAGACAATTCAAGGTGTTGACTTGGAATATTGACGGGCTCCTGAATAAGATAAAGAGTGGAATGGTATGTAGGAATGTCAAACGTCTGGCGCCAGCCATTCTTCTCCTCGAAGAAACCCACTTGCTGTGCACATAATGCCGTCTCCTCAAGAGCTAAAGCTACACCTGGGTTTTCATTTCCAGCTTCACGAGGAGCACTAGAGGAGTGGCAGTTGTTCTCTGCAAATGCAAAAACAACAATTGATGGACAGAATGCAGAACAATGTCATACATTCACCCCAGTACAGAGATCTGGGCCTACATCCAACGTTTTTTTGCTCACCATGCCGTTCCAGTTTGAACCCAGCCATATGCAAATCAGTCTTGACCCTGTGCCTCATGGGAACAGTCCAGCCCGAACTGCCAAGCCAGGTCCTCACTGGACTGGAAACAAGCATCCTAGGACCGGTTTCGGGGTTTCACCCCTCTTCAGCCAGGATAGCTTGATTCCAGTGGCATGGAGAGCAAGGGACCCACGTCTGGGCATACCCTTCCCACTCGGGGTGACAAATGCAAAAACAACAATTGATGGACAGAATGCAGAACAATGTCATACATTCACCCCAGTACAGAGATCTGGGCCTACATCCATCGTTTTTTTGCTCACCATGCCGTTCCAGTTTGAACCCAGCCATATGCAAATCAGTCTTGACCCTGTGCCTCATGGGAACAGTCCAGCCCGAACTGCCAAGCAAGGTCCTCACTGGACTGGAAACAAGCATCCTAGGACCGGTTTCGGGGTTTCACGCACCCCTCTTCAGCCAGGATAGCTTGATTCCAGTGGCATGGAGAGCAAGGGACCCACGTCTGGGCATACCCTTCCCACTCGGGGTGACAAATGCAAAAACAACAATTGATGGACAGAATGCAGAACAATGTCATACATTCACCCCAGTACAGAGATCTGGGCCTACATCCATCGTTTTTTTGCTCACCATGCCGTTCCAGTTTGAACCCAGCCATATGCAAATCAGTCTTGACCCTGTGCCTCATGGGAACAGTCCAGCCCGAACTGCCAAGCCAGGTCCTCACTGGACTGGAAACAAGCATCCTAGGACCGGTTTCGGGGTTTCACCTGGTTTAAACTGGGGTGGTGTAGTGGGCAAAAGAACGATGGATTTAACCCAGATCTCTTGACTGGGGGAGAATGTATGCATTGTCAGCATTCCGTCCATCATTTGTTTGTTGTAACGCTTTTCGCCCTAAGTGGGATGGGTATTCCCAGACGTGGGACCCGTGCTCACTACGCCACTGGAGTCAAGCTATCCTGGCTGATGACGGCTGATAGCCAGAAACCGGTCCTAGGATGCTTGATTCCGGTCCAGGGAAGACATGGCTTGGCAGTTCGGGCTGGACTGTTCCCATGAGGCACAGGGTCAAGACTGATTTGCATATGGCCATGTCTAAACTGGGGTGGTGTAGTGGGCAAAAGAACGATGGATTTAACCCAGATCTCTTGACTGGGGGAGAATGTATGCATTGTCAGCATTCCGTCCATCATTTGTTTGTTGTAACGCTTTTCGCCCTAAGTGGGATGGGTATTCCCAGACGTGGGACCCGTGCTCACTACGCCACTGGAGTCAAGCTATCCTGGCTGATGACGGCTGATAGCCAGAAACCGGTCCTAGGATGCTTGATTCCGGTCCAGGGAAGACATGGCTTGGCAGTTCGGGCTGGACTGTTCCCATGAGGCACAGGGTCAAGACTGATTTGCATATGGCCATGTCTAAACTGGGGTGGTGTAGTGGGCAAAAGAACGATGGATTTAACCCAGATCTCTTGACTGGGGGAGAATGTATGCATTGTCAGCATTCCGTCCATCATTTGTTTGTTGTAACGTTGTTCTGTGCAAAACATGTCCACTGGTTGTCACTAGATTCACGAGATCCAAGCCAGACCCACATGGTAGATACAGATCATAGAGGTCATCCTAGAAGGGCAGCCAGGGCTGTAGACAGCATGTATGTGCCACCGGCACTGATATCCACAACTGTACAAGAACTATCCGACATTCTGCTTCAAACTCAACCTGGCATACTATTGTTCGTGGTGGGGACTGCAACAACATCATGAACAAAGTCTTGGACACCACTTCAACCTCTTCCATGGCCAGATCCCTGGTGCTCAACATACAGGCATCATCACTAGGGCTAGAGGACATTGGCACAGATGGCATTCCCATGAGCCATCATTTATCCACTGCTCAGCGGTGCATGAAATGCTCTCTCAACTTGATTACTTCTTTATCCCCGGTCTCAAGTTCCCGGACGTTAGAAATGGGGTCTTTAGCTGGCAGAGATATGCACCCTGTCCTAGTAGGGACCACCAATGTAGCCAGGGTAAGTCAGATACACTCCCTCAATTAACTTGTGCTCACCTCCTGGTAGCTTGGAAGAGAGCAGGTAGGATTAATTTAAGGGGCAATGTGTAAAGTATTTGTGCTACACTAACTACAGTAAAACAGTGAAAACACCACATACAAAGATACCACACTTGGTTAGAAAAATAGAAATTAGTTTAATAAATAAAACAAGACCAAAATTAAAAAAAACCAATCAGTAGATCCTGAGGCATGCAATGTTAAAGGTTTAGGTAAACTAGCGCCAATTGAGGTAATCTGGTAGCACTGAGCCAGGACAAAGTCACAATTTGAGGCTGACTGCGATGTAGTGTGGCCAGCTACAGGGACCCGCTTGGGCCCACTCAACCCAGTACTTTAAATCCTGGTGCGAGATCCATGTGGCATTGCTTTGCGTTGGTTCCAATGAGGTCCCCATAAGGCAGAGCGCCTTAGGCCCATTTCAAAGGGTCCAGGACTGGGGTGACACCACTTGGCAGGGTAGGTCTCACAGCTGGCAGAGTCCAGGTGCTGGATGGAGATTTGCAGGCAGTCATTGATGTCCCTGAGACTGCAGAACAGGAGGCAAGCAGCCAAGCCATTTGAGTCACTCTGGGTTCAAGAGTCAAAAGTCCAGTCTTTCTCACCCAGGAAGAGAGGGCAGCAGGCAAGGCAGCACAGCAGAAAAGCAGTTCTCTCAGAGCAGCAGTACCACCGAGTAGCAGTCCTTTATCAGCACAGCAGTCTTTCTTCCTGGCAGGGTATCCACAGGTCCAGCAGTGTACTGACTTGGTTGTGTCTGAGGTCCACTATTTATAACCTGGTGTCCTGCTCCTAGAGGGTGGGAGACATTTCTGGAAAGGTCCTTTGAAGTTCTAGGAGTATTCTGCCTCTCCTGTTTTGGCTCTAAGCTGGCTACACTGACAATAAAGGGTTGTTGTGGAGAGACTGGGCACAGCCTATTCAGGTGAAAGTGGGGCTGTGCTTAGCTCTAGACACTTAATGGGTCATTCAGATTAATCCCGCTGTTGTGTGACTGTCTAGGGGAAATTCACAAAGTTTGTCAGCTACACCCAGTCATGTGACCCAAAAATAACTGCAGGCACAAAAGGCTAGAGCAGGAAACTGCTTTCTAAAAGTTAAACAGCAAAAAGGGGGTTAGGGCCATTTATTGTCAGCAAGGCTATGCTACTGCAAATTCAACACTAACCAAAGAGTGCCAGTACTGACAGTAATCTTGAATAGAATTATTTTAGTTTTTGTGGTCATGGCTGTGGATCAACGTAATCACTTAAAAAAGAAAAAAGTATTACAAATTGAGTAACAGGAATATGTTTAATTCACTGTAAATAATAAATAGTGATCACGTTGATTTACAGCTGTGACCACAAAAACAAAAAGAATCCTATTCAAGATTACTGTCAGTACTGGCACTATTGTTGAACTTTCTAAAAGTGGAAATTTCAAAGTTGAAATGATCGATTCAACTTTAGCATTAAAGAGGCTTTATCATTACAAGTTCCTAGGAGCCAAATATGACTATCCTACTCCTTCCCAATCAAGAATTATACTAAATAGATGTATTAAGTAATCCCCAATGTGCACCTAAGAGATGGGTAGGTCTCACAGTAGAGAAAAAATAATTTGGGAGTTCTTCACTACCAGGACATGTAAAACTAAAAAGTATATGTCCTGTCTTTTATTTACCCAGTTCCCTGCCCTATGGTCTACCCATGGCCTACCTTAGGGGTGACCTATATGTTGAGAATGGTCTCTAATATTCAGTTTGAGAGCAGCTACAGTTAAATACTTGTGTTTCCCCATAGGTTTAAATTACAACTTAGCTGCTATTACATGTCCATGTGATGGGAAAACAGGCCAAACAAAGATGAACTTTATGCTTCTTTGCAAATTCTATGAGTTATATACCAGGTGTTTTTTAATCCCACTTTAAGAAATAATATAAATGTATTTGGCATGCTAGAGCTGCATTCTCCTTTACCCTGCAACTACCAGATGAAGAAGTTAGCTTACATATAGGTGCTTTTTTAAGACATACTGTCAGGGCTCGAAGTATTATGCTGTAACATTTTATATTCTCAATTACGCTGCAACATTCTTTTATATATTTTTATAATCCATGTTATTTTAACTATTTTATGAAATATTTTGATGTATTAATTACTTTCATGGGCGAAACCTCACCCGAATAAGGTTTGATTGATTGACTGATTAACTTATATGTAATAAAAGGGAAGTTTAAGGCTTGGCAAGTGGTTTTAAATGCCAAGTGGGCATGGCGGAGAAACTGCACATACAGGCTTGGCAGTGGTAGGCCTGAGACATGTTTGAAGAACTACTTAATGGGTGGCACAGTCAATTTTGAAGGTTCACTAGTAGCATTTATTTAAATATGCCAATGGTGTTTACACCAATGTTAGCATGTTTTAGGGGAGTGAGCACATGTACCTTAGCACTGGCTAGTTTTGATAAAGTGCCTAGAGTCCTAAAGCCAATAAAAACAAGTTCAGCAAAAAAAAGCGAGGCGGAAGGCAAAAGGTTTGGGGGTGACCCTGCCAAAAGGGCCATTTCTGACATCGGATATTACAGTGCGGCCTGTCCAACCACGCACCAGTGGAGATCCAGTTGGGGGCGGCTTTGCTACGAGCGAAGGGCGTGTTGCAACCTTGCTCCTGGTGGCTCAGGGAGAGCTCACTAGCTGGCCTTCTCCGTGTAACTATTGTAGGTTATTTTGAACTGAACAAACCCTCAGTCGATTTCTTAGCGATTTTGTGGGAGATTTTCAAGACAATGGTTTGTGGTAAAGCATTCACAGCTATACGTGGTTATAAACAGGATAGAGACAGGAGTTTTCCTCATTTAGAAGCCCAGAATCCTGAAAGCTCCCTTGGTCTGGACCCACCACCTGACCACACACATTGCCTAGAGGAGCACCGTGAGACATTGAGAAGATGTTTCCTGGACAAGGCTTGTATTGCTGGTGTTCTCGCTCGCTGTCGCCTTTACCAGTGGTTCACAAACGTTTAACTCCTGAGGACCCCCATTGAATCACCACTGGAAGCCAGGGACCCCCAAGCAATTTGTATGATTTAAATTTCAAACATTAAAACAGTAATTTGAAGAAAAAATAAACACACATGTGTGCACAAAACAAACACTCAAATTACTAAGGATTTTAGGGGCATAAGTACAAGCACCTATCGCCATGGGAACATTACTTTTTGTGACGATCCAGTGGAGATAGGGGCTTCGCCTTATTTACAAGGCAGTGTTAAGCCACTTAAAGTGGTTCTGCTTTGTAAATAAGGCCCCCTTTCACGCAATGCTTAGCGTGAAAGGGGTGGGCAGTGGGTGTTGTGGTGGGCGTTGCACCGCAACACCCATTGATTTTGACACTGCCCCCTATTTACAAGTGCAACATAAATAGGAGGCAGCGCCAAAATTAAGACCAGGGAAAACCAGGTCTTAACTTGGCTAAACAAGGACAAATGCTTTATTTCTCCTTGTTTTTGCTTTTTCCATGTGTGCTGCCTTGTGCAGCACACATGGAAAAAGCAAAACACGTTGAATTGTTTATGTTCAGGAAGGTGACCCTTGCTGCACATAAACAATCTTTTTTAAAAATGGCGTTTTGTAACTTCCATATGTGCTGCATTAAGCAGCACACATAGAAGTGACAAAACTGCATTTCAAGATTGTTTATGTGCATGAAGAGGGACCTTCCTGTACATAAACTATCTTCCCCTGCATGCAGACACCCTTGCTCTATGGTGCAAGGGTTCCCTCGTTGCTGCTACACTGCTAAGCGTAGCTCCAGCACGGGAGGAAACGCAGGGCTGCACCATATTCTTGTAAATATGGTGCAGTCCTGCGTTTCTGAAGTGGCGGAGCGTGTTGTTAAGCCAAGGAGGATAACGACACGCTCCGCCACTTCTGTTGTAAATATCCCCCTTCGTATTTTATATTGAAAGAATTTGCAAAAAACAAAAACAATTAATGTGTAGGTTGGTGCTGCATCTCTGTGACTAACTCTTAAATGGCTGGTTTTATTTCGCAGTACGAGGCTCCTTCTCCTGCCAGGGCCAGACTGGGAACCCAAAGCAGCCCGGGAAAATGTTTTCAGACCAGTCCCGATACACCAAGTGCAGTGAGTGAGCCTGACTACTTCAAAGGGGGCTTTAGGAGGCTCTCCCATCCAAGAAATTTAGGACACAATGGTGCAGTCTAAAACACATTTATCATTATATATTGAATTGTATTAGCTTTTAAGGAATAGCAAATGAAGACCTTACTATGCACCAGGATACAACAATCTTTGTTGGGGTTCTTCAATAGTTCCCTTATTATCACCCTCCAACAGTACCTCTCATCTCTCCATAGCCCCGGTTGTCACATGTATTTCATTTGTTTTAAAGCATCTCTCGTACCATTGTAAGATGTCAGAGCACTTTCCATCACACACATATAGAGACAATGAATCATACATGTAAATAAGTGTATAGGAAATGTTACATAAGGCAAAGGGGACTACAAAGTGCAGGATTCACATGTCATTCACACTGGTTGGCATTTTTAAAGAGTGATTGGTCTGGAGAAGCACAAACTTGGGATTCAGAACATAACACAGTGGTTAGCATTGACTTTAACAATAGAAATGTATTTCCACCCAAATAAACCTTTTTAGCAGCATCAAGATACTGAAAGACTGGGAAAAAAACATAAGATACTAACTTGTACCATGCAGTTTGCAAGCAGCTCTTTAATGAAAGTGTATAGGTCACTGTGCTAGATCCACAGTAACAAAAGAATCTCTGTGACAAAAGCAGTAACCCACTCACCTATGCACATAAAATACAGTTTTTTTAAAATTCATAGTACACGTTCTTTGCAGTAGGCATATTAACCCTCTTTGCTACATTAGATAACTCAAAGCTGCCACTAGACAAAACTCTCATCTCTCTGCAACAGGTACATTAATCACTGGGATGAAAAAAGGCATTGGCATCACTTCCAGTTTGCCGTAAGTGCAGTTGGCGCACTAGCTCCCTCAATCAGTTTCCAACCCTACAAAAAGCAGGGCAGGGTGTGGACGTGCGCAGCAGCGTGCCAAAGGCAAGCCCGTCTGCGCCCGTCTGCGCCAGACCGCTGCCAGGACCCTTTCTTTTTTCACCTTGCCCCAACTCTCTGACCAGGAGTATCTAACCAGTGAGTGATCAAAATGGCACCGCTACAATACTCTAGTCAAGAGTTAAAAAATCTGAACAACCTCCATTTCGGACCCTCAGTCAAATTAATAGACAAAATCAGCAGGGTACAAGGTATATTACATTCTAAGGAACCAGTCTTATTGAGCAAAACCCAATCATTTCGCTATTTGAACTATACCAAAACTCCTAAATCACTAAGGGCAATATATTTAAATGCACGCTCTATTCCAAAACATTCTGTAGAGATATTTAGCCTCATGGATATGGAATCACCGGACACCTGTTTTGTCACGGAAACCTGGCTAAATGAGCATGCCTTTGCAGATGTAATAACTGCTTTTCCACCCCAATACAACCTTACTAGAGTGGACAGAAAGGAGGAAAGACGAGGAGTACTAATCATAGCCACTATCTCTGGCGTGAGTATCACCTCCCTAGAAATTATGAGCGCAGACCAACTAGAGCTAAGTGTTTTCAGGAAAGAGGGACCATCAAGGGGCCCCTGGAGGGGAGCCCTTATATATATAGACCACCCGGCCCGAAAAACGATTTCTCAGATAAACTACTTGAGTCTATCGCCCCGCAAGTACTGGCCTCTGACCTTTTTTTCTTAATAGGAGATTGTAATCATCATGCTGAGATATTACAGGATCCAGACACAGATCAGCTGATCACGAATATGAGTACATTGGGACTAGCCCAATTGGTAACAGGTCCCACCCATGTGGCTGGTCATACGCTCGATCTACTATTTACAAATTCCTCAGATATCTCAGTGGAATCTCCATCCCCATTGTTATGGACAGATCTTTACCTATTAAGAGTTGTTATTCCAGTGCAAATTAACAAAACTGACTCTAGAAACGAACCAATATGGCGAAGGTCATGGCGTAAAGTCACTTCAACTCTCTGCAAACATTGTAGCTCCTTCCATCATAGCCATAAGGCCAACGTGAGAAGTTGGCCTGGTATATGCTGTCCACTAGTGATAGTTGGCACCCTGTACCAGTCCAAACACTCCCTTATTGGTTATAGGTTAAAGACAACCTTTATTGAAAGCTATCCTAGTAGTAGCTATGGAGAGCAGCCTTCAGGCTAAGTCTTGAAGGAATGTAAAGCAGCTTGTTTTACCAGTCTATAATCACTTGAGTGCCTAAATGAAAGATAACCACACCAGGTATATGTATATATATAATATATGTATTTATTTCTAAACACACCCTCCTAGACTCCATTATGCGACTAGAGGCCAAAACACATAAGTTACACTTCAAATATCACAGTAATAAGCACAAATACACGTCAGGCCCTAGGGGCGAGCCAAACCATATTCTAAAATAGTGGTATAAGAACCACGACTTAACTAGACACAAGGCCTAGAGCCTGTAGAATCGCTTGGACCCCAAGGAACCACCCAAGGTAGTGACACAGGGGACCTACGGGGGCCAGGTGCAGTGTGTGAACACAGCCGCAAGCTCCCGTCTATGGGGAAAGTCGCGGTTAGATTTTTAAAGATTAGGGACACTTAGAATTGACTCAGGACCAAACCCTTTTGGACTAAGGAAGTTCTAGGGCTAACACCCATGGGAGCACCGGAGTACTTGTGTTACCTCACCCAGGGAAGCCGGGTGCATAGGTGTCTTTTGGTGTCTGGTCGCGTCGTCGATTTCAATGGGAGCTGGCGAAGAAGTGCTGCTGGGGGGAAGATGCGAAGTGTCCGAAGCCATCCAAGCCTTGATCGAAGATGAGAAGAACCTGAAAGCAGAGAGGACAGAGTTTGGGTCACTAGCCAGTGACCAGGAAGACGATAGGCCAATGCCCACCGATGTCGGGTGATTTCAGGTGAAGAAGGTGAAGCTTGACTCTTCAGCCATGAGGACCAGGAGGTGATGAGGATGACCAGGAGCTGGATTCGAGCTGTCCCACGAAGGATATCGAGTGCTGCAGGGTCGGTGGCCAGATTGGACACAACAAGCCTTGGCAACAGAAACCCATGCAGAAACGATAAAGATGCTTCGGTGCAGACCAGCAAGGTCTGGGGACTCACCACTTGGTAGAGATTCGGGGCACGTCTGGAGCAACCAGGGAAGCCCAATGAAATTCAAAGTTACCCTCTCAGGGACCCACCAGTCAACGGATCAGGGATCGCGAAGGGACCTCGAGACGAAACACAAAATGGCGGCCCACGGGTCACTTGGAGTGCCCAGGCCAACAATCTTCGGTGGATTCAGTGCTCGAGGTGGGGGGCTACATTGCTCAAGCCAATGCACATGAAAAAGTGCACGGTGACCAGCAGTTCCGGTTCCACGTTACTCACGAGGGCAGCGGGTCTCAGCTTTGCTGGGGACTCGAGTTGGCCTGTGAGATGTCTGGAAATCCTCTTCCTGGGCTGCAAATAGTTCGGAGTCTGGCGGGAGCTTCGGAAATGCAGACCGGCAAATTGCTTCGTTGGTGCCGGCCTAGTAGTGGAGTCACTCCTTGACCCCAAGGAAGATTTCTTCAGTCCTCTAGTCTTGAGTTGAGCGTCGAAGTTCCAGGCTTCAACTTCAGAGTTTCGTCCAGGGATATGTAAATTTCTGGTTACAGAGGTTCCTTACTTATACCTAAGGAAGGGGTTGGACTAGCTCTGGGGACCCACCTATGGGAGGCTTTGAAAAGAGGGGTGGCTACACCCACTTCCTTTGTCCAGTTTCGCGCCAGAGCAGGGGCTGAAAGCCCCAGGACTGGTTTGAGAAGGACTATGCACAGGGACACCAAATGTGCCCCCAGTGCAGGACTTCAAAGCACTCAGAGAGTGCTCCCACCCAGCCCCAATACACATAAGCTTGTCTGGGAGGTGGTTACACCTCCCTGTGACAGGAAACCTATTGTCCAGGCCTCCCCTGCTGGAGTTTTGGTCAGCAGCAGGAGGCCAGACCCGTGTCTGTGGCTGCAGCATCCATTTTGTGATTCCAGGGCTCTATTAAGTTTCTACCGGGTATACCAGTGGGTACATGTCTCTACCCCTACCGCCTGAACTGGCGGGGGGGGGTAAGATTCCAAAGTGTTTGACACCAACCACGACATGTTTCTGTGCAGCCATCTCAAAGTTAGCATTTACCGCAAGGTTATAATGCACTTAAGAGTATATGGTCAGGCTGCACCACAAATAGCATCAGAGAAGGGTCTCCGAACGCTGCAGAGGGGCTCTGCTCACGCAGGGGCACCCTCTCACATTAGAACCAAGCAATCTGCCTTCAGGATTGATAAGGCCTGCCATAGGAGTGACTTATAGGTTTATATGTGTGGATATGCATAGTGATACAGATAACCTATATTACAGTAAGGGGTGCCTGCACCACCTTACCCAGGCTACAGTAGCAGACCTGTGGTGTCATTTTTGGGTGGCTTTCCAGGGGTGGCATAATACATGCTTCAGCCCCTGGTAGGCCTCTGGGGTACCTATGCCCTGGGTACATAGTGTACCATATACTAGGGACTCACAAGGGTACCTCAGGATCCAATCTGTGGTGCACCTAAAGTACATGCAATCAATTTAGAGAGGAAGCAGCTAGGCTGGGGCCCTGAATAGCAAGGTCCCAGCCAGACTAACGTTGAAAAACAGTGAAACACCAGCAAAAAGTGGGGGTAAACATGTGAAGCAGATCCTACTCTCCTACAGCCAACATCAATCAGGCAGCAACCTCTTTTGAGAAAGCAATTATGGCTGCATTAGATAAAATTGCCCCCCTCACCAGGACTAAAGTTAAATCTAGGTTCGCTCCCTGGTTTACGGAGCAACTAAAGACAGTTAAGCTCTCCTGCAGGACAGCAGAGCGGAATTGGAGTAAAAGTAAAGATCTGACCGATCGCGAAACATATTAAAAAATCCACCGTAGCTACGTGGAGGACATTAGACAAGCAAAAAAATTGTTTCTCCTAAACCGGATAGATGAGGCAGCAAACTCCAGCAAGGAGCTCTATCAAATTCTAAAAGAATTTAGTACACCTCCTACTCAGTCATTTATCCCCAATTCGCAAGACTGGGTGGACTCTGTTTCTAAATCTTTCGAAGATAAAGTTATCGCAATTCACAACTCTTTTCTGCCTCAAATAAATAATAACCTTTCAGAAAATTCATCCATTGTGTCTCCAGGGCTTCCTCATATCCTGGATGAATGTTCTCATTGCAATACAGAGGTAGTGGCAAAAGCTATGAAGAAAATAAAATCGGGCTCGCCTACTGACCCCGTGGCACCAAAATTTCTTCCAATTATTGCACCGGTGCTTTTGGATAGTCTAACTGACCTATTTAACAGGTCACTATCGCAGGCCGAGGTCCCAAAATTATGGAAAGCTGCAAGAGTCAGGCCTATTTCAAAGAAACCCACTGCCGACCCAAAGCTCTCCTTGAACTATCGTCCCATCTCGCTGCTTCCTCACTTTGGGAAGAGGCTTGAATCTCTAGTAAACAAACTGCTCGTTATCCACCTTGAGAGCCATAGACTACTGGGCCCCTCTCAATCTGGTTTTAGGGCCACCCACAGTATGGAGACAGCACTGGTAGAGGTAACAGATAACATCAGACTAGCATTGGACAGAGGTCAGTCATCAATTCTTTTCCTGCTAGATTTATCCGCCACTTTTGACACCATCTCCCATAGCATTCTAGAACAATGGCTCTGGGAGATTGTTGTCAGGGGGAATGCCTTAAAATGGCTCAAGAGTTATCTAACAGACCGAGTTACAACGGTTCAGGTGGGCAACATCGTTTCCTGTAGCAGACGAGTCAAGATGGGAGTGCCACAGGGATCTATTCTGAGCCTAACTCTTTTTAATCTTTACGTGACACCGCTGGCCGAGGTGATCAGATCCTACGGCTTCGATGTTGTATCGTACGCCGATGATACTCAGATCTTGATCACCCTTGGCCCAGATCCGGTAGAGACAAAGTTGCGATTCAAAGAATGCATGTCCCAAGTTGATAGGTGGATGAGCACAAATCACCTTCAACTAAACGGAGGCAAGTCTGAGATTGTGCTTTTCGGCAAGGCTCATGAACACTGGTCACATGACTGGTGGCCCTTGAACCTAAGCCCCTGTCCAATCCCAAAGCAGACGGTACAGGATTTAGGATTCCATATGGACAACCAATTATCAATGAAATGACAGATTAACCATATCATTGGTTCCTGCTTTGGTGTGATGCGCAGTCTACGCAGGGTTTCCAAATGGATTCCGATGGAAGCCAGAAAACTACTGGTTCAGGGACTGATTATAAACCGCATGGACAACGGCAATGCCCTGTTGTCCTCAATCAATGAAGGCCTTCTTACAAGGCTTCAGATTCTGCAGAACACTGCGGCCAGGCTGATTCTCAACCTCCCGCCTAGATCCCCTTCGGCCCCTAGTCTGAGATCTCTACACTGGCTCCCAGTCAGAAAGCGAATTTGCTTCAAGCTTCTTAGTTCAACACACAAACATATGTACGGAACTGGCCTGGGGTACTGGGCCAAAAATCTAAGACTGTACCAACCTTGCAGGACTCTGAGATCCAGCAATGAATTACTTCTTAGACCACTCAGAATCCGCACCACTAGAAATGGAGGAAGGTCCTTCTCCTTTCTTGCACCTGCCTCTTGGAACAAACTGCCCTTAAACTTACGCACGATCACAGACTACAACTGCTTTCGCAGGAAGTTAAAGACATGGCTGCTCGACAACTAAACAAGCAAGCTTTCAGACCTGTCTGCAAGCGCCATGAGACTTTCAAGTGATTTGTGCGCTGAATAAATGTCCCTGATTTGATTTGATCTTGACACGTTTATTGTTGCTAGAAAACTGCTAATTATAGAAGGAACTTTGCAGTGCTTTTAAAACTGCTGCCTGCGGACCCCCTGGGAATGTGTCACGGACCCTTCGTGGTCCGCGAACCACAGATTGGGAAACACTGGCCTATACAAGAAAGGCAACAAAGCAGGGCAACTTATTTAGTGGCTTTCTCAAAAGAAAGAAGGTACCAGCATTACGGACACCTAAAGAGACCTGTCTTATGAGGCTGCTGAGATAGCGGAATCATTTGCAAAATACTATCGCTCCCTTTAAGCCAGCAGGTTGCCCATCATTAGAAATTTTGAACTGGTAGCAAATGACTCACCGATACGCTCACTCTCAGAAACAAAATGTAACACATTGGATGAAAGATGGTCATTACTGCATCCCCTTCGGACAAAACCACAGGCCCACTTGAGTTCCTAGTTGAATTCTATAAGCAATTCCCCTCCCTACTGCAACCCATCTGCTACAGCTCTTTGTGGAGCTGCACTGACTCACGTCCACATGACCTCAAGACTGTCACGATTTCTATGTTACTCATGCCTTGCAAACCCACTGACCTCTGCACCTCGTACTGACCCAGTTCATTGTTAAATGTAGAGACCAAATTCCTAGCCAAGATTTTATCCACCAGACTCGCTCGTAATCCCTGGTTAGGCCAGGCAGGGGCAAACGCTACTGTGTAAGTAGACTTTGGGTCTTCCAATCCCAGCTTGAATGCCTTCTCCACTTCTGGTCATCTATGAAAAGGTGTTCAACATGGTCCATTGCCCATTTCTCCTTCAAATACTCTGCCGTATGAAATTTGGCGTCAAATTCTTCACTCTAGTCAGGCCCTATTCAACTCCCCCTGTGCCAGGGTCTACCTCAAAAGGAGACTCTCCTTTCTTTTTCCCATAGAAAGGGGTGCATGACAGGGAGGCCCCCTCTCTCCCCTCCTCTTTTTTGCATTAGTGGTGGCGTCGTTGGCAATGTGGATCAGAGCAGACTCCCTGATACAGGGCTTCTGTTTGGAAAAATAGAATAGCAATATATGCAGACAACATTAATAAACATGCAATCTCTCCAGACGGCCTTACCACATTTGGTCCATATGGTTGAAGTCTACAGAAATGTATCGGGCGGCAGGTTAACTGGGGGAAACCCCATCATGTAGATCTGACTTATCTCAAAACATCAACTTCTCTCCTCCTTAATCTCGGTGTTCGGCCAGCTGAAGGAAGTGGCCCTTAAGGGCCATCTGGGTTATCTACAACCTCCTACTCACCTTCTACCAAAATGAAGAGTCAGTCAGACAGTGGAGAATACAAACAGTTGTTTACTAGCCGTACTCTGCAGAGGAGTCCAATCTGACCTGCACCCTAAGATGACTGCCGAGGGACTGGCCCTCCAACAGTCTGCAACGCATAATCATTCCTCCAAGAACCACCAACCACGCCCACAGTGGAAAGTTACAGGCTCAGGCCGAACATGAACAAAGGAGGCACAGAAATATGAGCTTCCACCCGCTAGATTGGTACATGTTATCATTCTCTCAAGGTTGCCATGCTAGGGCTCGGCGTTTCCTAATTTGGGAGCAGAACTACACACAGTGATAGGTATGCGAGGGCAGAATGGCCTATTCATAGTGAGTCAGAATCCAACCTTGAACAGCAAAGGAAAATAATACTAAATACTGTGTTCTGCTGAGGCAAGCAATACGAATATGAGGCTTAGTTCAGACACAGCCTAATGGGGATTACGAAATACAAAATGGAGTCACACTCGCTAATTGAAGCTTACACATTGCAGGGATAACTCGATGGGTTGCATAAAATAGATATGAATAATGCCTAATTTAGCTGCACATTGCTAACCTAATACAGCATAGAACAAGTGTATAACGATAAAGGATTTTTTAAACCTAACAGACCCTCATTTTAGCAGTGGAGGCTAAATTACTTTATTGACTCTATCCGGTAAGGGTCTTTACAATTCTAATCAGGCGGGGAAATCTCTATTCATGTGATCAATATATTAGTACAAATATTCAAATGCTTGTACCCTTCCTAGTAATGTGTATCATGTGCACCATACAGTACACGAACTGGGCAATTTGTCATCATAACCAGGGGAAAGACATATGAATCGAGCAACATTCATTTTTTATATTTCTTCTTCTGGCCTACCAATTCACCATCCCTTGTCCTTTCAATTGTGCCATACGGGCAATACACCTAGATGGTGAGGAGCCGTGTCTCTATTTATTCAAGGGCATGTTCACAGCATGGAGTACCATATCTGTGAAATTAGTGGCTAAAACGAGTCCAATCGATTGTCTTATGGAGACGGCCACCGTCATGACCATTCCTAGACAGCTCGGGAGGGCTCTTGTGATAGTGTCAAAGACAAAAAGCGCGCACAACAAGCCGTCTTGTGTACTTACAACACAAAACAGCACACAACAATATATGTACCAAGCACAGAAGCCAAAGAAAAATGCACAGCTGTCTTGTGTACCTATAACACAAAACAGCACATAACAATATATGTACCAAGCACAGAAGTCAAAGAAAAATGCAGTTTGTTAGTTGCCCAAAAGACTGTTTCATGCACCGCATGCACCTTGTTTAATGTGTTAGTTCACCAAGGACCTAATCTCATACCCCCCCTTCGACAGTAGGTGACCTAAGCAGGTGACCTCCTGTCAGCAATACTTACCCCCTTTATTTTTTATTTTTAAAGCATACTCTCTGGCCATGTTGGGAGAGGTAGGCACCTTTATCCAAATAGGGACCCTTCCTTCCAGTCAGCGTAAGGGGATACACACTTTAGATAACCCCTGCTCACCCACCTAGTAGCTTGGCACAAGCAGTCAGGCTTATCCCCAAAGGCAATGTGTAAAGTATTTGTCCAAACCCTCACAGTAACACAGTGAAAGCACCACAAAAGGACACCACACCTATTGCACATCCCCTTGCTCTGTCACACTGAAACAAGACAGTCAATCCACAAAAAACAGAAACATACAAAGAAGGTAGACAAGAAAATAGCCGCTTCCTTTCTATTTTATTCCTATAAATTATATACTTGTAGAATGGTGCAAAACATTCCCCATTCTGTCCTATCGACAGGACATCCTTTCAAATGGCAACATTTTGCCACCAGGACACGCCACACACACCAACACACATCACCACATATCCCACTCCTCACACACACACCACACCCCACCCATGGTGTGAACCCTGGGCCCACAATAGGGGTGCCCCACATACAAACTTTTCCAGGCCACTCATGCGAGCAACACTATCAGCGTCGCAAGCCGACCAGTAGCACCCGATCCACCAGCCCTGGCACACCCAGTGTACTTCACTAGGATCTACTGGCAAAACAAAATATGCAAATCAGGGAGAACTGAGCACAATATCATGTTACACAAGGAGCACCTGCACCATGACACTGACCAGCAGCAGCGAAATGCCCAAAGCATCTAAGCCAACGAAAACAAAATTCAGAGCAGCATCAAAACATGGGAGGTAAAGGCAAAAAGTCAGAGAAAACCACGCCAAGGATGCCATGTCCAACACTATTTAACACTATTATTCCTACAACTTTGCTATGTCTTGAAGCTTACAGATTTCAGGGATAACTCAGTGGGTTGCATAAAATGGATATCAATAATGTCTAATTTAGCTGCACACTGCTAACCTTATACAGCATAGGACAAGTGTATAACGATAAAGGATTTTTCAAACCTAACACAGCTATTAGATTCTAGTTCTCCCCCATTTTCTTTACATGTTTCAAAACCCCCATTCCTTCGTCTCAGAACTCTAGTCTCCCTCTATATAGGGTTCTTCTGGGCAGGTAAGTTACCCAGGATCTTGTACATCAAATGCACGGCACCAGTATGCAAGGGTGGACTGGGTGCACCAGACGTCCGACTATATTATTGGGGCCCCGAATGGTCCAGCTGGGGGACTGATTCTTCGGGGAGCCCCAGGACTCGGCATGGCAGCTGGAGGTCTCGCTGCTAGCACACTGGAGCATCCATGACTTGCTCTTCAGTGATCACTTTTCAGTCTCCATGCCACAGACCTCCAAAATCTCAGTGCTATCCTGGCGTATGACCCTGTCCCACATTATATGGTGGAGAAAGTCCACTACCCAGACCTCCTTGTGGGTAGGTACTTGGTTAAGGCAGGTGGTTCAAAGAGGGGCTTTTATGGGTCAGATATAATTGGTATTTCATTACTAGGGGACCTATGGGAGGAATTAAGTTACAAATAATTTTAGTTAATGCTAAATCATTTTTTAATTGTTAATTCATTATATACTTGATTATTTTTTTATTTTTTTAAATTGTTGAATTCATTTGTTATTTCAAAAAGTTAACAGTATTTTCAAATGTTTGTAGTTTTGTTGGCAGCTTGTATTTTAGTAGCATGATGTTGGTTTTGTAGGGAAATAGGGTGGGAAGTTGTTGATTTATAGTATTTTTAAATGTATTTGTTAATACTATGTAATTGATTAATTGATAATAACATATCTTTTTAATGCTGGGAATATGTACATTATTTGTTTTATTTAATTTTCAGTGTTTTAATAACATTTGAAACCTCTTTTTTATATTTAAATGTTTGTTTTAAAATAAATGTTTCTTTTTTTATTATGTAAATAATGCTTTGGGGTTTCCTTTTTGAGGTAGGGAAGTACATTGTATTTAAATTTTATTTGTTATGTATTTATTATTTGTTTTAGCACAATATATATTTAGTATTTTTTATTTATAATATGATTTGTTTAATGTTATGTGTTAGACCTGACATCCTTGGCGTGGGTTTTTCCCCTATCTTTTGCCTCTGCTGCCTGGATTTTGATGCTATGCTGGATTTCGTTTTTGCTGGTTTAGATGCTTTGGACACTCTGCCACTGCTAATCAGTGCCAGAGTGTAAGTGCTCCCTGTGTAAAATATCATATTGATTGGATATACCTGATTGGCATATCTGTATCACCATGAAGTCCCTAGTAAAGTGCACTGTGTGTGCCAGGGCTGGTGATGACAGATGCTACTAGTGGGTCTGCAGCGCTGATTGCGCCACCCACCTGTGTAGCCCTAAAATGGTGTCTCAGGCCTGCCACCGCAGGCCTGCCTGCAGTCCCCGGACTGCCATGTCCTCCTGGCCAGTGTCCACACTGACCGGGCCTAACCCTTCCCTTTTTATACACGTCAGTCATCCCTATGGAAGGCCCAAGGTACCCCCCTGGGCAGGGTGCAGTGTATGTAAAAGGTAGAGCATGTACTAGTGAAGGTAACATGTTCTGGTAGTGAACAACGGCCATTTTGTGTGTTCACTGCTGCAAGGTTATCTTGCTCCATAGGCTAACATGGGGGTGGCCGGTGCCAATGGCTATCGGCCCATCTTCTCATAGGAACAAGATAAGACATGAGTATTTGAAATCCCTGAGCTCAGCATTTAATAACACATCTTGTAGGAGAGGTTGTTTCTAAATCCTGAGTTGGAGGACAGTACTTTTTAGAGAGTGGCTGTTCTCTTGTCTGACCCTTCTGTGTGCATGGGCGCGCTTGTGGATTGACTGTCTGGCTTGCGAGTGACAGGGGCTGGGGATTCCCCGGGAGGTTGGCTGAGTCAGCCCTCTGCTGAATGGCGACATTTGCAAGGAGAGTGGAGGGAGGAGATAGCACCTGGGAGTGAATAGGGTTGTGCCTGCCTACCACACTGCTGGCTCCACCTCCTGCTGGGCGGCTGACGACTCTGCCCCTCACTCTGAAAAGAAAACAGAAGCCAGGAAAACAAAGTGCTCCAGCAACACCCAGAACTGGATCAGACCGGGCTCAGGACCCACTTGCACAAAGACTTCAAAGACTTTTAGGGGTATAAGTACAAGACCCCTGACAACATATTTTTAGATTCTACCATCAAGAGGAACCTCTGCTGAAAGACGGACTGCTGAAGAACTAAAGGAAGATTGCCGTGCTGTGTGCTCTAAGGGCTGACCTGTTCTGCTGGACGACTGAAACTGAGGAGGAGAAGGGGTCTTTGTAGGAACCTCCCTTAGGCGTAATAAGATGCTTAGACACAGAAGTTCCATGAAACAATTGCAGGTTTAATCCAAGTAAGAGGACCCATCCAATCTCACATCCAACTCAACAGCAATTCAGTTGCTTTCTCCCAACCGTCCCTGGTCCCAGAACCCACCTTTAAATCAACACATTCTAAAACCAAGGTAACAGTCTGAGCATCCCTACATCATAAAGACAAGCTAGAGAATCCAGATGACATAAGCTAGACATTGCTATGACAACCAGGATCCCACACACCTCCCTCCGATAAAACAAAACAAAAAAAAACAAAAGAAACATAAATTTACAAGATCTTCAAAACATTTCCCAACAAGAAACCCAACACCTTAGGAAACGTAGTTTTTTAAGTAATCAGGTTTTTTTAGAACCCTAGAAGATCTGCGTGAGGACTCAGAGAAATCAATGTCCTTTCTTAAAGTTTTCTCTGAATTCACATACAAATCAGAGCACACACAAACTCTACCCAAGTTCCAAATCCTATGGTCATTAGTTCGAACAGCATTATTGAAAACCTTAACAACATGCAAAGGTTTGGAGAAACTTACTTTAGAACCTGGAAGCCTAACAACAACAACATCCCCAACCTTAACCTTCGTATGCTTGGTGGATTTTCTCAAATCAAAGTTTTCCTTCCTGTAACGACACTTGTTCTCCTGTCTTACTCTCCACTCTTCCTTGTTCTTTACAACAGAAGAACCACACACCGAAACTCCCAACCGTCGAACCCAAGAAGGTTCAACCTGGGTGCAAGAATCCCTTCCCTTAAAAAGAACAAAAGGAGACTGACCCGTTGAACTGTGTGGGGTCATTCTATACTCCTCAATCTTCTTTAAAACCTGTTCCTTCCAGTTTTTCCCAGAGCTTTTAGCTAAAGAGATCGTCTCCTTAATCACCCTATTAAACCTCTCAACCATCCCATTGGTTTCCGGGTGATACAATGAACATTTCTTGTGTGCAATGCCTCTTTCCTTAAGAAACTTCTCCATTTCTCTAGAAACCAGTTGAACCCCATTATCAGTTAGAATTGACTCAGGGAATCCCTCTCTACCCATGAGATTTTCAAGAAACCGAATCACATGGACAGTCTCTATTCCTGACGTGAACTGTATTTCAGGCCACCTTGAAAATAAGTCCAATAACACAAAAATATAATTCTGTTGACCATTGTAATGAATGGGACCCACAATATCCAGAGCCACCTCCTTCCACGGACCACTAGGTAGCTCCCTTATAACCATGGGCTGAACTCTAACAACTTTTGACTTTCCACCCGCAGCACACACCGAACATTCTCTAACAACTCTCTCAATGAGCAAATCCATACCGGGCCACCAATAAGAAGAGCGAAGACGCTCCTTGATCCTAGACATGCCTGAATGCAACTCATGTGCCATATCAACCAACATTTTCCTTAATTCCAAAGGAGGTACTAACCGTGTGCCACGTAGCAAAATACCATTAGTCACACTCAATTCATCCTTCACACCCCAAAACTTCAAAGCTTCAACTGACCCAGTTTTTTTTTTACACCACCCTCTCTGAATCAAATCCATCACTTCAGCTAGAACAGGATCCCGAGTTAAACTCTCCCGCCATTGAGCTTCATCTATAATACCATCATTGACCAGACAGACATGTGAATCTCCCTCAGCCCAATCATCAGTTTCTTCCTCATCACTACAACCACCAACCAGCCTAGAAAGAGCATCCGCCACTGTGTTATCAACACCAGGAATGTATCTAATCTGAAAGTCATACTCCTGAAGAGCTATGACCCACTTACTGATTCTCCTAGAAACTTGGTCAATACCCTTCTTATCAAAAATCTCACACAGTGGCTTATGATCCGATTTTACAATAAATTTGGTTCCCCATAAAAACTTCTTCAATTTCCTGATAGCCCAAAAAACCGCAAGCGCTTCATGCTCAATAACAGAATAACGTGATTCTGCATCCTTAAGGCCTCTCGAAATAAAAGTCACTGTTTCCAAACCATTCTCACCCTCCTGCTGCAACACCGCACCCAACCCTTTTACACTAGCATCAGTAGTTACCACAGATGCTCTGGATGAACAAAACCTTTTAAGATTATGCGCATTATTCAGTTTTTCCTTTATCCCAAGAAATTCCTCATCACACTCCCGAGACCAATTGAATTCTACACCTCTCTTCAACAGTGCTCTCATGTTTGAGCAATGTTCAGCAAACCCCTCTACAAACTTGTTATAGTACTCTGCCATCCCAAAAAACTTCAACAATTCTTCTCTTGAAGCGGGAGGCGGCATGCGTGAAATCGTATCAACTAAATCAGGCTTCGGAGAGATACCCGCACCAGAAATCGTGTGCCCCAAATAATGAATGGATGAGGTCTCAAAATGACATTTCTCAAGCTTTATAGTTAAATTTGCATCCTCCAGTCTACTCAAAACATCAAAAAGCACCTTCCTATGCTCCTTATGATCCTTCGCAAACACCAGAATGTCATCCTGATAAACACACACACCATCACAACCTTCAAGTACTTTTTCCATTGCGCGCTGAAAGACAGGTGCCGCCGATATTAAGCCAAAAGGCATCCTAACAAATCTGAACGTGCCAAAAGGTGTGACAAATGAAGTCAGATCCCTGGAAGGCCTGTCTAACTCAATCTGATGATATGCCGATGCCAAGTCAATGGTGCTAAAAACTTTAGCACCCCCTAACAACATGAGTAACTCAGAGATATTAGGTAGTGGATATTTATCAACAACCACACATTTGTTTAGTTGTCTCAAGTCCACACATAAACGAAGAGACCCATTGGCCTTGCGAGCAGCGACAACCGGAGCAAGCCACTCTGTGCTAGAGACTTCTTCAATTATACCCCCAATTTTAAGTTTTTCCAACTCCTTCTTCATCTCATCTCTCACCGCTAAAGGGACACTCCTAACTTTACACGTAGAAGGTTGAGAGTTAGGACGTAAAGGTATATTCAATTTAAAGTCTTTTAGACAACCCAACTCTTCCCTAAACACCTTGGGAAATTTATTTTTAATGGCACAGAGAACACCACCTTCAGAAACAACATGAACATTTTGGATGTTCTTTTTAAGAATGATAGGATTCGTGCTCCCTGGATCCAACATAACCCCTAAATCAGCCTGATGAAACCAGCTGATAATGCTATCGCCCTTCTTGGAGACATACACCTTCCCAGACAGATATCTACCACCATACTCAATCAAACCAACAAAATACCCACAAAGTGGTATTGGTTCACCTCCATAAGCTAACGGACGTATATCTGGTTTAAGTAACTTTACCTTCCCAGCAAGTTTCTCCTGATAAAATGTTTTTGAGACAATAGTAATTTTCGCCCCAGAATCAAACAACACTTTTGTCTTCTCCCCCTCAACCTGAATGATATCCAAAGGAGAAGATTTACATGCTCCAGAGTTATTTTCTTGTACATCAGCTTGAACTTGTACTACAATTTGACCACACACAAAGTCTTCCTCCTGTAATCCAGACTCAACAGTTCTGACACTGTTAGAAGGACTCTTTGTTTTGCAAACAACAGCAAGATGACCCTTGCGCTTGCATTTCGAACAAGTTGCCTTCAATGCCGGACATTTTTTATCATTTGCAAAATGACCAAGTTTATCACATCTAAAACATCTAGGGACAAAAGGTTTTGTTTTACTCTTAACAGCTTCTGCATCTTTAGAAATGTCCTTAGTACCATTGCCTTCTTTTACAACCTGAACAGAGACTTTCATATCATTCTTCAAGGTGTCTACACACTTTAAAGAATGTTCGATTCTTTTCGCAACCTGTAATACCTCATCTAAAGAGGGTTCATCTCTTAACCATAGCTCGTCACGAACCTTCTCTAGGTTGCACCCTAGCATAAACTGATCCCTTATTCTTTCCTCCAAGAGCTGTTCAAACCTACAGGAAGAAGCAAGCTTCCTTAATTGAGTTACATATACCTCTACAGACTCCCCTTCATTTTGCAGTCTCTTGGTAAACTGAAAACGCTCTAAAATTGTACTGACTTTAGGGAGGTAATGATTATCTAATTTTTTAATACATACTTCAAATTCATTTAACCCCCTGCTTTCAGCTGCCGAGAGTTCGGCTAGATGATCAAAAACATCTTGCCCCTCCGAACCCAGACAATGTAAGAGAAGAGCAGTTTTTCTCTCCGCACCAAGGTTATTACCACAGACTTTGGCATACCGTTCGAATACCTTCTTCCACTTCTTCCACCTGATCATAGGTTCACCAGGATCTGATAAAAAGAAGGGAGGAGCAGTAACATTCTGCATGTTTTCAGCTTGCTAAAGAAAAACAGCACAAGCAAAACTTAACACCAATCACTTACAGTACTACCCACTCTATTGAAAAATTACTCTTTTCTATCCAAAGCCAATAATCAGGTGTAAAATATATGAAAAAAACAATACAGCAAAAGGACAGTAGATGGCAGTATTACCTAAAGAAATACTAAACTGTTCATGAACAAGGCCTAACTAAAAGCATTTCGAAATGTCCTTCAAAACGATAGAAAAAAAAAAAATTAAGAACAGAGTAAAACCACCCTCTGTGCTTTCCCAAACAGAAGCTTTGTTCTCCGTTGCTGTAGACAGACAGTGCCAAGGTCCCCGACCCAAACAATAAAAAACAATGGAGCGATGTTCAGCTCATAAAGTCATCACGTCAGCAGAGCTCCTGTGACAAACTTGCTGCTTGAATCGATCACCACCAGTCACTTACTTTCGATGTTTCCCCGGGTCGATAACGTGTCCATGCCTTCGCTTGCTCACACACGCGACGAAACTGCTTCTAGCAACTCACAGATACTTTTTGAGACTCCGTTGCCAAGGTTCTGAAGGAGAAGCTAATGATGACGTTGATGAATCACCGAATCCCCTTGCAGGATTCCATTACGTCACCATAAGCAAGAGACAGCCACCGAGTGAAGAGCTTCTCCGGAGGCAGATACTGAAAAAGCCGTTAGATCACAACTCCACTCGCAGAGACTAGTGGAAGACAAAAACTCCCCCAAAACACCACGAAGCACCGCAGCAAACACGAGGTAAGCCACGCAGCGAAATACAGTGTAAGGGCTCTCGCAACACCTTTTTTTCCTGTTATTTCTCTTCCTTTGTCAGCAAAACACCAAGGAATTTAAATCAAAAGGGCGAGCCCGTGACGAGTAATTGGCACCAAATTAAACCTTCACGGCGAGAGCTCCCAGCCCCTCAATATATGAACAGAGGACCCTTTTAAAAACAGCATATGAACAGAATTTTGCAAAACAAAGGGCGAGCCCGTGACGATTAATTAGCTACAAGTAAGTCCTTCACGGCGACAGCTCCCAGCCCAATGATTAATGAACAGAGGACCTTACTTAAATTACAAGCAGAGCGTTGCAGATGTTGGGTCCTTTCTTGGTACTGCTGCCGACTACGCCAATGTAGGAACCTCCCTTAGGCGTAATAAGATGCTTAGACACAGAAGTTCCATGAAACAATTGCAGGTTTAATCCAAGTAAGAGGACCCATCCAATCTCACATCCAACTCAACAGCAATTCAGTTGCTTTCTCCCAACCGTCCCTGGTCCCAGAACCCACCTTTAAATCAACACATTCTAAAACCAAGGTAACAGTCTGAGCATCCCTACATCATAAAGACAAGCTAGAGAATCCAGATGACATAAGCTAGACATTGCTATGACAACCAGGATCCCACAGTCTTGCTGTGTGCTGACCCTACCCACTTGACTAAACAAGACTTTGCTGTGTGCTGTGTCTTAAACCGAATCTCCAAGGGCCTGAGAAGAGCTGGCCTCCTGTTTCGCAACCCAGGGATAGAAAGGTTGCCAAAAACTCAAGACTCTGCTGTGTCCCCCTCCCTGCGCTGCTGTGTGCCGCAGGGACCGTGGACTGTTCTACCAAGCTTCTCAACATCTGCCTGTGAAGTGGGCTGGCTGCTCTCTGTCTTGCTGGAGAGTGCCGCGTTGACCCAGGCCTGACACTGGTTGCCGCATCAAGAAGACCGACGTGCTCATCGGCACGTGCCTTGCCGCGACCCGGAGGCCTGAAGCAGATCAAGAGTCGTACTTCCCTGCTCTACGAAGCCGCGCTGTGAGTGGCTGACTCCGGTGACGTCGACATCGTCACTGGGGGCTCGTCGAGGGAGTTGTGGAAACCTTGCACCGAACAGCCCGAGGAGCGCTTTTACAACGAGTGCAGCGACACCGCCGGAGCAACGTAGCTGCCTAAACAACAAGAGCCTACAAACTGATTCATTCTCAGTGAGTATCAAATCACACAAGAGACTAGAGACTTTCGTCTTACGATCCCGACCAACCAAGAAAGCGAATATTGTGTAAACCTGTGATGCTTGATTTCAATTGCGGAAACTAGATAAAGATATATTAATTTTGATATAACTCACCTGTGTGGTCTAAGTTTGTGCTGTACGGAAGGGGGATCATTGTGGTGTCTACGTGCAAATACCTTACACATTGCCTTGGGGATAAGCCTGTCTGCTCGAGCCAAGCTACCTAGAGGGTGAGCAGGGGTTATCTACCGTGTGTGTCCCTGTACCCTGACTAGAAGTAAGGGTCCCTATTTGGTCTAAGGTGTATACCTCTGCCAACTAGAGACCCCCAGATCTAACATTATGTATTTCCCTTTTTTAGGTCAAAATGATTAGGAGGTGGAGGTGGAATGTTATTTGTAGTCCCTCCAAAGTCCTTCATTGTCTGTACAGTTTCTTAGATTGGAGTGTGAATAGTAAATCTAACCCCTCCAGAATCTAACACTATAGCTGTTGCATAGACTAGAGAGGTAATAATAAATCTAACCTCTCCCTTGGAGTGGGAATACTAAAGGTAGCTCCTCCAAAGTCCAACACGTTCCCTACTATTGTGTAGATTGGGGTGGAATAGTAAATGTAACCCCTCCAGGGACCAACACTCTCCCTAGTGTGGCATAGATTTGAGTTGGAAGAGTAAATCAAACCCCTCCAAAGTCCAATTTTTACCTTACTGTTTCCTACGATGGAGTGGGCATAGTAAAATAATCCTTTGTAAAATAAATAATTTATGGAATGGTTGGTAACCTGCATTTATAGTAATTATTGTTATTGCTGTTAAATATTGTATGTTTACATTTTTTTAAATATTTCTAATTTTAGGGTTTAGTCAGTTTAACCCCTTCAGCGCGGCGCAGATTACCACGCCGTGCTGAAGGTTCGTTGCGCGGGCGGGGCCGTGACAGAGCGGTTCCGTCATCCGCACAGCGCGACCGATGCGCATGACGGAACCGCTCCGTCATGCGCATCGAAAGGGTTAAAAAAATTATTTTTAAACATAATAGTGCTATATTTATTATATTCAGGGCTACTGGATGTATGAGGCAGGGAAGCACCAAATTCTGTAGAAGAGTTGAATAATTAGGCAGCAAGAAAAGGCAAATCATGCGGCATAATGAGGCATATTTTTCGATCGTATTACCAGATTAGTTTGTGATCTTTATACATTGGAATACAGTATTTAGAGGTGACCGCCTCAGTACCTGTTACCAAATACAGAAGTAAGCAACTGAAAGATGACCAGTTAACTGTTGTGACATGCCTTTCACTACCTGCGAAAGCCACAGCGGCTGAATTGCATAATTCCAGTGGCCCTAATTATATTAGTTTAATTTATTGTTATATTTCATTGCATATGTTTTTATATTGTTTTTACTGATAATGTTATTTTTTTTATTTTATTTTTAAATTAATAATATTTAACATGTACATTGTAAATATACATGCATATATATATTTATTGATTTATATATATATTCAGTGAAAAAACCATAGGTTTCACACACGTTATAGTTAGCTGGACATTTCACTCGTAAAAAACCAATGAAATTTCCCCGTTATAGTTAGTTAAGCTAACTATAATTCGCGCGCCCGCAATGCACTGCGGATGACGTCACATATTACATCACTCATGACATGGTCAGTGACATCACTCATGACATCACTGATGACATCTCAAATGACATCACTGATGACATCACTGATGACATCATCCAGTGAATGTGTGTTTTTCTGAAAATTAAATATGTTTTATATATCTCAAGGTCGATGGAAGAATAAATGAGTATATAAGTGTCTAAATGGATGATTTGTTTTTGAAAAATTGATTGTATTACTGACTGATTAAGTGTATCTTATTGAATACATGGCTAAATGAGTAATGTTTAAATGTGTAAATACCTGTATCAGTCTCTCACTTTGTGTATAAGTGGCTGCATGGGTTGGTGAGCAGCAACATGAGTGTCTATATAGGTTATTAGTTGTTTTTTTGAGTATCAGTATGAGTGTCTGAGTGTCTGTATGGTTCAGTGGGGGGTATTACGTAGTGCATAAGTGCATGAATGAGTGACTCACTGTTTGTATGTGTTGAAGACAGCATATGTGCAGGACTGTATGGGTGGAAGAGTGTGTGTATGGGTGTGTTAGTGAGTGAATGGCTGTCTCAATAGTGTCTCTATGAGTAACTACATATGTTTTAAACTAGTATATGTGACTATTGGTGTATATAAGTGAGTGTATGTGAGAGTGAGAGATTGAAAGAGTTCCTGTATGAATAAGTATGTATTTTTATAAGTGATTGTTTAAAAGACTAAGTATGTGTAAGTTTCCGTAGAAGTAAGTGTGGTGGTGTGTGTATAACTGTATATGCAAATAAATGTATGTTTGATTCTTTATTAGCATGAGTAACTATGTGTGTGAGTAACTCTATGGATGAGTGGCATTGTGTTACAGGATGTATAGGTGTATGAGTACATATGATGTGTGAGTACACGAATGAGTGACTGTACAGGACTGTTGGTGAATAAGTGGATGTTTATGTGGATCTTAGAATTATTGAAGAGGTTGTTGTAATTGGTATTGGTATGTCCATTTTTTTGAAAATTTCAGTCTCTATTTTTGAATGTGTGTATCAAAGGTTATATTAGGGTGAGAGGAGGTCTGCCACTCTATCACATGGATGATGTCATCAGTGATGTCATCAGTGATGTCATTTGAGATGTCATCTGTGATGTCATGAGTGATGTCACTGACCATGTCATGAGTGATGTAATATGTGACGTCATCAGCAGTGCATTGCGGGCGCGCGAGTTATAGTTAGCTTAACTAACTATAACAGGGAAATTTCATTGGTTTTTTACGAGTGAAATGTCCAGCTAACTATAACGTGTGTGAAACCTATGGTTTTTTCACTGAATTTGCAAGGTTTTTTAAATGCTAATTCCTAACTATAACGTGTGTGAAACCTATGGTTTTTTCACTGAATTTGCAAGGTTTTTTAAATGCTAATTCCTAACTATAACATGTGTGAAACCTATGGTTTTTTCAGTGAATTTGCAAGGTTTTTTAAATGCTAATTTCTAACTATAACGTGTGTGAAACCCATGGTTTTTTCAGTGAATTTGTATGGTTTTTTAAATGCTAATTCTTAGCTATAACATATGTGATTCCCATATTTTTTTTATTGATTTTTTATGATTTTTTTATTATAAATTCTTATATTAAATGTGTTTTTTAAAAAAAAAAACAAGTTTTTTTTAAACTTTTTATTCTCTTAAAACGCTACTGGGCGTGGGGCGCGTACGCGTGTACGCTACACGCGCACGTTACGCGGAAGTGTTGGGGAGTGACTGTTATGCACATGCGCGCGAGCTCGTGTCTTTTTTACGCGCATGCGTACTTTTGCCGTAAGCGCACCGTAAGCGCACCGTAAGCGTAACGTACGCGCACGGTGGGTCATGTGATCATGAAACACAACTTTTGATTGGTTGAAACTACTTTCAGTTCTAGAACTCTCCTACACCACACCCATTCCCCTCATTTCTGCTTGTGATCCCTTAGGAGAAGGAGCTGGGTTGTCTTTGTGATACGATGGCAGAACAGCAGAGCTCTTCTGAGAGTGAGGCTAGCAGCACTACCTTGAGGCAGAGAAGGAGGAAAGAAAAGACCTCTTTCATATGGGAGTATTTTACTTTTCCAGAGGACAAGAAAAAGGTAAATGCACCCTTAGTGACTTGTAAGCTGTGTGGCCGTGTACTTTCAAGAGGGAATCCCAACAAGAAGTATTCCTTCGGGAATCACACCATGTTGAGACACCTTAAAGATGTACACAGAAGGACACATGCTCGACATACTGAAGGTAACCCTTCAGTAAGTCAACCAAGCACATCCACAGCAGCTCAGCCTGGTCCATCATCTGCAGGGCCGAGTCCATCTTCGGCAGGTCAGGTGAGCCCTTCATCTGTGGTGGGAGCATCTCCTTTTTCTTCTCCTCTGGAAACAAACCATCGGTTTGTGAGGGTTGAAATACGGTGCACCACTTGTCATGATCTAATTTGTCATAGGGAGACCAGTGTTTCCCTAGTGAACAATAAAATAGATCAGCACATTTGTCGTACCGACTAATATTCCCATTCTTTCTTTCCTCTGTCCCTGCATGAACACAACGGCTCTTGTAAGAGCCAACCTTACCTTTCAACTATTTTTTATATATGTTTTTAAAACTTTTTTTTGATTTTTTTTTTACCGTACGCGTACGGCACGCGTAATTATTATTATTTTTTTTAAAAAAAACACTAAAAATCAATTATCACATTACAAGGTCCTTGAGAGACTACAATGAAAAACTGAAAATGTGATTGTGGAGAAATGGAAAAAAGGGACCATGAAATTTTTGACTTACCATACCCACTCAAAAAAATATTTATTAATTTAAATTTAATTTTAATTGCTTTAAAAATGGTTCTAGTTTTCGAAAATTTTCTATCTCAATCTGAAAAAAAAGAAAAAAGTATTAATATTTAATAAAACATTTTATAATACAGTACACATATTTACATATTTTTCAAAAAAATGTTTTGCCTTTTTTTTGCTGTTTTCAGAATATATTGCATTTCACTATAAATTGTGAAAGCAATTGCATTCATCATTTAACAGCGGGCAAAATAAAAATTAACAATCTCAAAGATTGTTTTAAAAAAGCCCACAATCTCTTTTTGCATAAACATAACTTTATAGAAATGCATAATATTCTTAAAAAATATCATCTAATATCAATACTTATTTCTTTAAAATACCGTCTGACATTTTTGTTTCAGAAGTATAATCACAAAAATATATCTCAAATAACTCCACAATACATCTGATTCAATTCCTTTAGGCCAAATAGTAATTTTAAAATTCTTTTTTGATTAAATTTCCAATGGTAATCCAATAAAAATCTAAAGTTTAAATTGTACAGATCTCACCGATTGTCTGTAACATTTTGGTTTCCGAAAGATTAATTAATAATTAAATAAGTCCACAATAGAATTGTTTACCTTTCCGCATGGCCAAATAGTAATTTTAAAAATCTTTTTGGAATAAATTTCCAATGGCAATCCAATAACATTCCAAAATTTAAATTGTGCAGATGTTACCGATTTTTTCTAAATTTTTGGTTTTACAAAGTTTCATTAAAAATTGAAAAAGTCCACATTACAATTGGTTACCTTTCCATTAGGCCAAATGATAATTTGTAAAATCATTTTTTTTGAAAATTCCAATGGTAATCCAATAAAATGGTAAAATTGTTTTGTACAGATCTTGCCAAGTCTCTCTAAAATTTTGGTTTCAGGAAGATTAGATAGGAATTTGCTAAATCAAAAGGCAAACGTTGCTTAAAAATCAATTGGGAATCATTACACAGTGTCCAGCCTTTTTCACATTTAAGATAAACTGTGTAATGACCAGAAGTTACAGTAGGTCCATCATGGAAAATTATTGCAACTGTTACAAAAGTTTTTCCTGAAATTGATAATTGCTGTCCTGTAAACTTCTTTATTAAAGTATCTAATTTTGAACCATCAGCTTTACAGCGTTGCATCATTAAAATTACATACTGTCCGTATTCCTTTAAAATTAACGTTGAAAACATGTCAGATTGACACTCACTGCATTCCATGCTATGATTAGCATCTTTAACTAATTTAGCAAACGTGACTGTTTTACTTTCTGGCAATGTTAAATAAATAAACCTTTCAGAATCAACATTAGAGCCACATATATTATAACAGTTTTCACAACTATGTTCCCATTTATAAGAGAGACCAAATAAATTTTCAATGGGAACCCCTTCTTCTTCCAGTACCTGAAGAAAAAACATCAAGAATTCCTGTGCGTCTTGCTGTACATTTTGAGAAAACTGTGTTCGTCCTGAACATACATCTAAAAGTTTTCTAATTTCAGTAGCACTTTCTATTTGAGTTTTATCATTACTCAGCTTTTGAAAAAGGAGACTCAACTCAGAACAGAATCTTTTTCCCTGATTTACTATTATCTGCTCTTGCACACTTTCCAGATAAAATGGAACATTCAGCACTACATTAGCGTAGCAGTTGACACCAGAGCTATTTTCACAATGACATCCTACAACCTGTTCTTCATTTTCCTTTTTCTTTTTGCTTGCAATTACATCTCTCCTCTTTTTTTTCCTCCTCTCTACATCTTCATTACAGATATTCTCATTTCTCCTTTTTCGAGATTCTACACGTTTCTCCAACACAGGATACTGACCTAAATGAGGAGCATAGCTTCTTCTTAATCTATTATACTCCTTTACACAATTTGTATCAGCACTAACTTTTGAGTCATCAAAGTCTATCATGAATAAACCTGATAATGTTTTCACTCGTGACAAAGCAACATATGCCATACCTTCTTTGAACACAGTTGAACCAATGTTCACAAATGCACAATCTACAGTCAATCCTTGAGACTTGTGAATAGTTACAGCATATGCTAGAGAAAACGGAAACTGCTTCCTATGTACATATAAGTCTTTCACAAGCATGAAACGAACTGAACAACGACAAATATCTTTAACTTCTTCTATCTGATCAAATTTTATTTTTAAACATTCAATTCCATCTTTTTTCTGATAATTAATAAAACCCACAACTCTTCCCATAGCTCCATTAACTAAACCTTTTTCAACATCCAAATTTCTCCTTAAAAATACTCTACAGTTCATGCAAACATATAGATTTTTTTCTAATCCAGCTGTTTTGGAAATGTTCTTCTCTAGTGAATCCAATTTATTTTTCAGTGTGCCTGTTAATGTGATAGTAATTCTTCCATCCTCAATTTTGTCCACTGCTTCCAATTTCCTGATATCTTCCTTTTCCAATTTCAAAAGCTCCTCATTGAATATTGAGCATTCACGTAGAGTTGGCATTAAGCAGATGACACTTTTCTTTTCTGCAATGTTCTTGTATATCTTCTCTGCAACTATTTCTTCCTTTGGAAATAAATTATGTAGCAACCGACTCTGTAATGCTTTTGTGCCAGCTTCAGTGAGTAGTCCAATTCTGATATCTTTCAGAATACTTCCATATTCTTCATCGTTTGCTTGCCTCATATTAGTAGTAAGTTCCTTGTACTCAAAGAAGGACCAAATATTTGCATTACCGATGCTTCCCAATGACTTCTTTGTGTCTTCATGTGTCACAGTATTAAACACTGGTTGTCCTTTAACTGGAGTAAGCTGTAGAAGATCCCCAAAAACGATGACATGTTTTCCACCAAATAACACGTCATAGTCTGTCCTTAGAATTTGCTGCATTCTTAAGTGCACAAAGGCAAGCATTAAGTTTGATACCATGCTCACCTCATCAATAATGAGAACTTACATCTTCTTCAATACTCTTGAAACTTCCAAGCATGCTTCTCCAGTTAGCTTGTTGTATTGTATTTTGTTCTCATGCTCCACTGGTAACATTAGCAAACGATGTAAGGTGATTCCTTTTATGTTATATGCTGCTAACCCAGTTGGAGCAGTAACCACACAAGACAAAGTAGAATCCGTTTTTTGCTGTAGGTAGCTTCTGATGACTTTTTTTAAGAAACTTTTTCCAGTTCCAGCTTGTCCACTTACATACATCCTGATTGGATGAAATGATGTGCATGAGCACTCTTTTTTTTCATGTAGAAATCCGTGATCAATTTTGTTTCTGATCTCTTCATAAATTTGTTGCTGCTCTTCGTTCAGTTGTCTTTCCAAATTTTGTAAGTCTATAAATTCTTCTTGAGCTTGATTCATAGCCGTTTCCACTTCATTCATGGCTATTGATGCTTCATTTTCAACGATTGGTTGTCCTAGGGGATCTTGACTGAGTGTTCCTGAACTTTGGCTGTCCTGAGAACTGTCTCTAGCTACTTCTGCTGCAATTGTAGTTTCCTGTTCAATTTCTTCATTTAACATTTGCAGATAAGTTGAGAATGTACTGCATTGTATGCTGTCTTTGCAAACATTAAAAGAATCTTCATAGCTTTGAAATTCTCCCAGTAGTTCATCCTCTGTACGCCATGGTTTAAACAGCTGTAAAAGAGCCAAGTAGTAAAATTCCTTTTTGTCAGTACTGTCGCAACTCAGCTTCCTGTGATTTATCAAACTTCCTTTTGTTTGCTTCACCAAACATCCTTCCTCACCAATGACTTTATATTTTCCATTGTTGATGTCTTCGGCGGCTTTCCGTGAATAAATGTAGTTCTGCAGCACTTCATACAGACACATGTTCTCCAGATGATGACTTCTCTTTGGGTAATATGTGTCCAACATGTTTGATTTCAAAATATCTGTACTTTCTGGGTCATTCTCGGCCAAATATTCAATTTCTCCAACAGATTTCAGTACCCGATTTCTCATTGCTGCAAGGCCTAAACTTGCCCAAATTATTCTTCTTGATTTCGAGTAGAGACTTGCAGAAGATAACCTATCTGAACATTCGTAGGATCCAATTTCTCGATGCGATAACATCTTTAAACTGAAACTGTACAGCTTCTTACTGACAGTCTTCTCGTGAGAAATCTCTTCCCACATTTCCTTCAATTCTGTTTTTTCTGATTTCGTAATGTAAGACGTTACATATCGAGCAACAGCAATGGAATTGTCAGCTACATACTGTATATCCATGTT
This sequence comes from Triturus cristatus, assembly GCF_964204655.1. Classification (NCBI taxonomy): domain Eukaryota; kingdom Metazoa; phylum Chordata; class Amphibia; order Caudata; family Salamandridae; genus Triturus; species Triturus cristatus. The sequence continues at coordinate 797,933,038 of NC_140586.1, forward strand.
AGCATTCCACATGGATAAAATGACTGGGTTGTAGTCATTTATATTTTTTGATTCTTCTTTTCTTTTAAGGTTGTAGGTATTCTTAGGTGATTTTCTTGTGATAGTATGTCTCACAGATGACATAAAACTGTTTACTCTTCCATTTGAAAGAACAGGTCTAGGAAATCCAAATCGACATTTAGTGTAGTATTTATCTTTGCTCTTGTATTTCCGTCGACAGTATTTTCCACACCGATGACTTTGGAAACGTAAAATTTGCTCCTTTAACTTTTTCTCTTCTGTGCTTTTTGGTATAGCACATGTTGCATATTCTTCAATGTAAGATAACACTGCTTCATCAGCATCTGTTCCAAACTTTGGGGCATCCTTGATCCACAACAGCATATGAATATGAGGAGCACCTCTTGCCTGGTACTCTTTTCTCCAAAAGAAATCCACTACTTCTCCTAGAGGTGGATTTTTTTTATTGCAGATGAAGGACATCATAGCCTCAAATCTATGATTGAAATATCTGCAAACATTAACCGGATCCAATGAGCACAGTTCTCCTGCTGTCTTGTATTCAATGTTTTTAATGTTTGAATTTGCCTCTCGTAGAAAATCCAGTAAATCATCCCAAGCGTACTCAGCACAGCTTAGGGTAACGAACCATGTTGGTGTTCCTAAATTCCGTAACATGCATTTTAATTCACCATGGCGTCGGTACCAATATTCATTTGTCCCACGCTGACAAGCCATCAGATTGATCAGTTGTGTTTCCAAATGATCATCTCGGTGCTGCACTTTCTCCATAAAATCCTTAGCAGACACATTTTGTAAATGTACTCCACTTTTTAAAATGTGATTTACTGCATAAGACAGTGCAGACAAGTCGCTTTCAAATAAAAGATGGAACAAATAAGGAATACTTTGTCGAAATCTGGGATCTTCAGCATATAGTCTTGTAGTCCGATACTCAGAAGCTGGAATCTGTTCTGGACGTTCATCGTATCGTCCTCCTTTTCCTTTAGGAAACAGCTGGGGAAAACATTGAGCTTCCAAGCTCTCCTCCCATACACTCACGGGAGTTCCTTTTGCTTTCTTCATCTGAAACAGATCAATATTGTCTCCCATAACTTCTTTTGAATGAAGAGGATGTATGCTAAAATGTTCATAAATTTCTTCTTCCTTTGACTTGTCCACTTTTTCAATTTGTCCAGTTGGTGTTTCTGTGTCTTCTTGTAAATCTTCTTCTTCTTCTTCTTCTATATAAATTGATTCATACCATTTGTTATTCCTTTTCAAATACAAATTTGCTCTTTGTACTTTCTGTACATCTACCAGCTCCTGCCAAATCTTCTTATTCTTTGTAGGTACACCATTAACCAGAATAATTAATGGTTCAGTTTCCAAAGTATCCGCATCAATAGTTTCCATATTTTTTTTCAAATCCAAGGGCAAATACACCACTCTACCTTTTAAACCTCTCAGTAAATCTGAAGGAGGTAATTTACCAGTTTTGGGCTCCATACGTACTATGGTCTGGAACGGATGAACACATTGAATGAGTATAGACTCATATGTATTTAATTCAGAAAGTTCAGCAGGAATAGCATCCAATTCTAAATTATTATGTACAGCTCTGGTCGGCATTCTATTTTCCTCTAACTTGTTGTAACAGTATTTACAAATACGCTGATCTTCACCCAATTCAAAACAATTTTCAAGAAATATATATGTGGCAAAATCCTTCCACTTATAATTATCTTCATTTTCACTCTTTCTGTAGAGATCAACATTCCTAGTTTGTTTTCTATAATGAGTTCTGCGGCAACAAATACAAGTAATATTTGGTCTTTCATTAGAGATTATTGCAAATTTTGTTATGTGATCATTAAATGTCTTACTTACAGAGGGTTCTACATTCTCTTCCACTTCTTCCTCATTTACTGTGTCCTTTTCTGCACTGTTTTGTTCAGGACCAAAGTAACAAAACTGAATTTCATCAACAACCTTCTCTACATCTGATACCGATCCACGGAACAGAGCCCTATTCAATTCATCTAACTTTATTGCTGGACTTTTAGCAAAATACAACCGTCTCACAAACTTTCTCATTTCAGTATGAACAGCCAGCATTCTAAAATGATGGAAAACACTATTACACACTTTTCTAGATAGACAAGCCAGAGAATGACCCTGCAAACCAGTATTCTCTCTCACTCTGCATGGATCTAGACTTTGAAGCACCTTAATCTTCTGTTTTACACTTTTTTTTTACTATATTCTCTTAGAAACTCACAAAATTTATCAATAGATTCCTGACGCACAGTGCAAATACTACTACAATTCCAAGTGTACACTGGGGCTTTAGGACGTCTCCCCATAGCCTCATCCGCCATCACTTGTACCTCATCTCTTGGAACCATTATCTCCTTCTCCATTATGCAACCATTTTTCACTTCGTAAGCACGACCTCTGGTGTCAACTGCATGCAGCAAACTATTACTTTGAAAATAGCTCTCTTCATTATAAAAAGGTTCACTACTTGAACTATGCATCCATTTTCCTAAAAACACTTTACAAAAGTTTGTTCTGTTCACTACTCTTTTCCTTTTGCTTTGTGATTTCAGTACATTAACCATTTTATCTAATGTACGCATCCTATTCAAAATTAAAATGAATAGTTTCCTTTTTAATTCTAATGCCTTTGCTGCAATGGCTTCAATTTCTTTTTTTCTCTTGTAAAATTTAGCCTTTTGCTTATATTTCTTCACATCCTTTATCAAATTGGACATAACTCTTCTCTGAAACATTTTTCTACGTATCTCTGTAAACGCTGTTTTTCTGTTTAAGTTAATCTTTTTAGTTGCAGAAGGTATATTTGCATTAACTAAATTCTCAATTTTTTCCTGTCCTTTTCAATTGAAAACATTCTTTCCAGTACAGACATTTTGTACATTTTTCCTTTTTTTGAATATGTTCTTTAAAAAATCTTGCTTACCAGAAGATTTTTTCTTTTTCCCAACATGAGCATCTCCAACTAACTTAGGTCCTCCAGTTGTCTTCAAATATAGGTTTTTTTTGTAGTCTTTCTTTACTCTGGATTTTGTAGGCATCTTAAATTTTGTTCACTGCTCTTCAGCAATACCTGAAAAAAACTAAAAAAAATTCCTTTATTTTATTTAAATATATTACTACATTTTTTATGTTCTTTAGAAATCTTAACATACTATAAACCCCTTTCCTATAAATGAAAATCACAATAACACCTTCACAAATTAAATATCTAAAAATAATTCCTGTGTGCACACAAAGTCATGCTTTGAAATTAGACAGAAAACGAAATTGCTTTGCCAATTGCAAAGCATACTTTCTACTACTTTTTAGGCAAGTGAAAAGTACTTTTACAGACTGACACATTATGAATCCACTTTTCAGATTCTGATAAAAGCACATGTCCAAACAGCTTTTTCAGACCAGCACCATGTGTAACCTGGGTGACTGACTACACTCCAGCAAGGGCAACCAGCCTTAGTGATGCTGAATGTATTTGCATTACTGACTGAAACCTCAAACCCCACTCGCTTGTGAATACTGTGCATGATTCCACAGGGTAAGCAGCTGGGTGTGTGCTAAGAGTGTGCTTCTGCACAAAAAAATGGCTCCCCCTTTCCATCTAATGCAACTGTGAAATCACCAGAGCAATACGCAATAAATCTCTGCCTGTAATTCCTCTTTGCACACAGAGTCATGTTTTCATATTAGTCACAAAACGAAATTTCTTTGCCAATTTGAAAGCACACTTACTACTCTTTTTTTTGGCAAGTGATAAACACTTTTACAGACTGATACATTTTAAACCAACTTTTCAGATTCTTAAAAAAGCACATGTCCAAACTGCTTTTTCAGACCAGCACCATGTGTAACCTGGGTGACTGACTACACTCCAGCAAGGGCAACCAGCCTTAGTGATGCTGAATGTATTTGCATTACTGACTGAAACCTCAAACCCCACTCGCTTGTGAATACTGTGCATGATTCCACAGGGTAAGCAGCTGGGTGTGTGCTAAGAGTCTGCTTACGCACCAAAAAATGGCTCCCCCTTTCCATCTAATGCAACTGTGAAATCACCAGAGCAATACGCAATAAATCTCTGCCTGTAATTCCTCTTTGCACACAGAGTCATGTTTTCATATTAGTCACAAAACGAAATTTCTTTGCCAATTTGAAAGCACACTTACTACTCTTTTTTTTGGCAAGTGATAAACACTTTTACAGACTGACACATTTTGAATCCACTTTTCAGATTCTTAAAAAAGCACATGTCCAAACTGCTTTTTCAGACCAGCACCATGTGTAACCTGGGTGACTGACTACACTCCAGCAAGGGCAACCAGCCTTAGTGATGCTGAATGTATTTGCATTACTGACTGAAACCTCAAACCCCACTCGCTTGTGAATACTGTGCATGATTCCACAGGGTAAGCAGCTGGGTGTGTGCTAAGAGTCTGCTTCTGCACCAAAAAATGGCTCCCCCTTTCCATCTAATGCAACTGTGAAATCACCAGAGCAATACGCAATAAATCTCTGCCTGTAATTCCTCTTTGCACACAGAGTCATGTTTTCATATTAGTCACAAAACGAAATTTCTTTGCCAATTTGAAAGCACACTTTCTACTCTTTTTTTTGGCAAGTGATAAACACTTTTACAGACTGACACATTATGAATCCACTTTTCAGATTCTTAAAAAAGCACATGTCCAAACTGCTTTTTCAGACCAGCACCATGTGTAACCTGGGTGACTGACTACACTCCAGCAAGGGCAACCAGCCTTAGTGATGCTGAATGTATTTGCATTACTGACTGAAACCTCAAACCCCACTCGCTTGTGAATACTGTGCATGATTCCACAGGGTAAGCAGCTGGGTGTGTGCTAAGAGTCTGCTTCTGCACCAAAAAATGGCTCCCCCTTTCCATCTAATGCAACTGTGAAATCACCAGAGCAATACGCAATAAATCTCTGCCTGTAATTCCTCTTTGCACACAGAGTCATGTTTTCATATTAGTCACAAAACGAAATTTCTTTGCCAATTTGAAAGCACACTTACTACTCTTTTTTTTGGCAAGTGATAAACACTTTTACAGACTGACACATCTTGAATCCACTTTTCAGATTCTTAAAAAAGCACATGTCCAAACTGCTTTTTCAGACCAGCACCATGTGTAACCTGGGTGACTGACTACACTCCAGCAAGGGCAACCAGCCTTAGTGATGCTGAATGTTTTTGCATTACTGACTGAAACCTCAAACCCCACTCGCTTGTGAATACTGTGCATGATTCCACAGGGTAAGCAGCTGGGTGTGTGCTAAGAGTCTGCTTCTGCACCAAAAAATGGCTCCCCCTTTCCATCTAATGCAACTGTGAAATCACCAGAGCAATACGCAATAAATCTCTGCCTGTAATTCCTCTTTGCACACAGAGTCATGTTTTCATATTAGTCACAAAACGAAATTTCTTTGCCAATTTGAAAGCACACTTACTACTCTTTTTTTTGGCAAGTGATAAACACTTTTACAGACTGACACATTTTGAATCCACTTTTCAGATTCTTAAAAAAGCACATGTCCAAACTGCTTTTTCAGACCAGCACCATGTGTAACCTGGGTGACTGACTACACTCCAGCAAGGGCAACCAGCCTTAGTGATGCTGAATGTTTTTGCATTACTGACTGAAACCTCAAACCCCACTCGCTTGTGAATACTGTGCATGATTCCACAGGGTAAGCAGCTGGGTGTGTGCTAAGAGTCTGCTTCTGCACAAAAAAATGGCTCCCCCTTTCCATCTAATGCAACTGTGAAATCACCAGAGCAATACGCAATAAATCTCTGCCTGTAATTCCTCTTTGCACACAGAGTCATGTTTTCATATTAGTCACAAAACGAAATTTCTTTGCCAATTTGAAAGCACACTTACTACTCTTTTTTTTGGCAAGTGATAAACACTTTTACAGACTGACACATCTTGAATCCACTTTTCAGATTCTTAAAAAAGCACATGTCCAAACTGCTTTTTCAGACCAGCACCATGTGTAACCTGGGTGACTGACTACACTCCAGCAAGGGCAACCAGCCTTAGTGATGCTGAATGTTTTTGCATTACTGACTGAAACCTCAAACCCCACTCGCTTGTGAATACTGTGCATGATTCCACAGGGTAAGCAGCTGGGTGTGTGCTAAGAGTCTGCTTCTGCACCAAAAAATGGCTCCCCCTTTCCATCTAATGCAACTGTGAAATCACCAGAGCAATACGCAATAAATCTCTGCCTGTAATTCCTCTTTGCACACAGAGTCATGTTTTCATATTAGTCACAAAACGAAATTTCTTTGCCAATTTGAAAGCACACTTACTACTCTTTTTTTTGGCAAGTGATAAACACTTTTACAGACTGACACATTATGAATCCACTTTTCAGATTCTTAAAAAAGCACATGTCCAAACTGCTTTTTCAGACCAGCACCATGTGTAACCTGGGTGACTGACTACACTCCAGCAAGGGCAACCAGCCTTAGTGATGCTGAATGTATTTGCATTACTGACTGAAACCTCAAACCCCACTCGCTTGTGAATACTGTGCATGATTCCACAGGGTAAGCAGCTGGGTGTGTGCTAAGAGTCTGCTTCTGCACAAAAAAATGGCTCCCCCTTTCCATCTAATGCAACTGTGAAATCACCAGAGCAACACGCAATAAATCTCTGCCTGTAATTCCTCTTTGCACACAGAGTCATGTTTTCATATTAGTCACAAAACGAAATTTCTTTGCCAATTTGAAAGCACACTTACTACTCTTTTTTTTGGCAAGTGATAAACACTTTTACAGACTGACACATTTTGAATCCACTTTTCAGATTCTTAAAAAAGCACATGTCCAAACTGCTTTTTCAGACCAGCACCATGTGTAACCTGGGTGACTGACTACACTCCAGCAAGGGCAACCAGCCTTACTGATGCTGTATGTATTTGCATTACTGAGTGCAACCTCAAACCCTTAAAGTATTCCTTATTTTTACCAGTACACCTTAATTTATCGTGAAAACATAGTCCATATTATTTTACATGTTCCTCACATTTAAATTTCTCCCAAAACAGAAAATGATAAACACAACTTCAACAAAAGGAATTCCATTTCTATTATTCATTTCTTAATTTACCATATACATCCCCTCTCAAACTCTAAACTCACCTTTAAAATTAGTTAGCTGTGAAAGAAATGTGGCACTCAAACAGCAGATTATCAGAGCCAGGATCTCTGTTCTTTACACCTCTCTCCTCTCAGCAGAACCAGATAATGGCAAACTTTCCCTCTCTTTTTCCACACATATACATGTTAATTTCAAATCTCAGTGCTTCCCCCTTTTTTTCAAATGTAATCACACATTTCTATTGGTTGAAAACCAACCCTTTTCCAAAAGTACCCTTCCCCCAACTTGACTTCTGCCTAGTACCCTTCCCCCAACTTGACTTCTGCCTGCTACCATAGCAACAGCTCATGGAACACTGCTGTGTGGAGTTAGGTCAGAAGTTCACCACACAATGTTTCAATTCCACAGAGCAAGAGTGCTTGACTTTTCAAACCTAACAGCAAATCCATAGTACTGTTCTTTGGTAACACATTTTTCTGTACCAATACAAAACATGCTTCTATTAATTTACACATACAGCCTAGTTTTTATTCTAGAATGGTACGAAACAGCCAATCAGTTCTTTTTTTTATAAAAAAAATATGTATGCCTCCATTTCCAAACTGTCTTTCATTTCTTTTTACCATTCTACTGAATTACACCTCCTGAGTGCATCCAGTTCTCCTTTGAAGATGTTCACAGTGTGGATTGTAGGGCACAGCTATGTCTTCTGGAGTGAAAAGTATGCAGAGAAAACAGATATGGTGAGAGACCTTGCTTTGCCAAATGTAGACATTAAATGGATTGGTCAGAGAGGGTTAAAGTGGCACCAATTGATGCCATTGGTGAAATCCTTCATGCAAATCCAACACCCTGACCTCATAATAGTGCACTGTGGTGGCAATGACCTAGGCACTTTGACTGGGGTAGGTCTGGAAATGCTTATGAAGGACACCTTTGCACAACTGTTTTCACTTTTCCCTAAAACTGCCTTTGTGTTTTCTAACATATGCCAAAGGCAAAAATGGAACTGGTCCAATCATTTCTGTCCGCAGATTGACAAAGCAAGAAAGCACGTCAACAAATCTGTTTCTGCTTTCCTCCGTGACTATGGTATGGGTTCCATTTACCACAACAACTTGCGTTACGACATGCAAGACATTTATAGAGGAGATGGTGTGCACTTCAATGATGAAGGGAACAGAGTCTTCCTCTTGAACCTTAGACTCTGCATCGGTACTTACTTGTAGGTACCACTAAAAAATCACTTCATAAACACAACGGCTCTTTTTAGAGCCCCCTAATATCTAAACTCTTAAATCTGCATTTCATTTCTTTTATTTTATTTTTTTTCTACCGTACGCGTACGTTGAGCTTACCGTACGCGTACCCCGCAATTTTTTTTTAAATCAATAAATGTTTTCTTTGTACTTTTCTGTCCTTCTTTGACCCCCTTACAAATGTTAGGGGGTCTGTAACTCTCTACCTTGCCCCCTTTTCAAGATATCACTCTTTTTTTCTGAGTGAAACACACGAAATGGCGGCCGCCGCTTCCTGGTTTCGACCGATTCGAATGTTTACTAAGATCTAAGAGCCAATCAGAATCGCGCTCGTGCACGCCACCGTACGCGTACGGTAAGCGCACCGTAAGCGCACCGTAAGCTGGCTCAGATATATATATTGATTTAAAGGCTATTTTCTCAGAATCTACTGAACAGATTTACACCAAACCTACAAAAGGCACTTCCTTGACCTGAGGACTACCTCTCTGCCAAATTTCAAGTAATTCTGTTCAGCCGTTCGGGCTGTAGCTGTGTCTTAAGGTCCTATTGAAAAATGCATGGGAAAAACGCGTTTTGGGACCCCCCTTTTATCTCAGCCCCCGCTTGACGAATCCCCCCGAGACTTTCAGGGTAGGAGCGGAGCGTAGCGCCCCACCCATTTTGAAAAATTCGCGAGGATTCGTCAACCGGCGCCAAAGTTATTCAAAATAGAATGTTGCGGATTTCCTATGGAAACGTGGTCCTAACTATAACTACCTACTGGCGACCGCCAGTAGGTAATATATACACACATATATATATATATATATAGAGAGAGAGAAAGATATTAGAATTCTGTTATTCTGTTTATTTTTTATATTTTAAGTGCTAATTGTTGTAACTATAGTTAGGACCGTGTTTCCATAGGAAATCAGCAACATTCTATTTGGAATAACTTTGGCGCCGGTTGACGAATCCTCGCGAAATTTTTAAAAAAGGTGGGGCGCTCCGCTCCGCTCCTACCCTGAAAGTCTCGGGGGGATTCGTCAAGCAGGGGCCGAGAAAAAAGGGGGGTCCCAAAACGCGTTTTCCCCATGCATTTTTCCATAGGACCTTTAGACACAGCTACAGCCCGAACGGCTGAACAGAATTACTTGAAATTTGGCAGAGAGGTAGTCCTCAGCTCAGGGAAGTGCCTTTTGCAGGTCTGGTGTCAATCTGTTCAGTAGTTCCTGAGAAAATCAAAAGTAAAATCATATATATATGTGGGCGGAGCCTAACCACACATCTCATCCTGAGATCTGATTGGCTGTCAGCACTTCATCCAAGAAGTGTTGGCAGCCATCTTGGGACCAATATACATGATAGCACCTCATTAAAAAGCATTGCAGTTAATAGAAGGTTTTAAGACTTTAGTTACATTATAAATCATTTGTTGAAAGTACCATACTGATTTTAGGAATTGTGGTATGTTCTAAGGTGATTTCACCATGTCAAAAAGCCTTCTGCTGGGATATCATGATTGAGAGAAAAATATTTTCTCATGCTTTTCCAACAGAGGTTTGGAAGGTGATCTATAAGCTAAACTGAGAGCTTATTTTCTGTAAATTCACATTATCTTTCTCAGTCATGTGAGAATGAAGTCTGACATTCTCAGTAAAACATGTACATCCAACAAGGGCAGAGACTGTCAGTTGATTCCTTTGTGTTCTACTGCAGCTTCCCAGAGTGTTCCAAAGAACAACTAGAGCGCTAACAGTCCTATTTATTGTGCAGGGGCATGCCATCTTGCTTGGATTAAAGTGGTAACTCTTAAAACATTTAATTTAAAAAGGAACAAAATGAGGGTGTTCATTTTTCCATAAAAAGTATGATTAGTGCTGCAGAAAGAAAAATTAGGGCACATTTTGACTGACTTCTCAAATCCTCTTCTATTTCATTAAAAAATTCTGACATGCAGACTGAAACATGCACTTTCAATACCAGCAGCAGTTTTCCCTGGTGAGCAGTAGCTTTACTACAGTGATCTAATGAGCAAAAAGAGTGCTAACATTCTGAATTTATGGCAAATGTGTGACACATCTGAATGCCTTTGGAATCAAAGTAAACAACTGAAAGCATTTCCTACTGAGGAGGCTGCAGTACATGAGGAAATTAGGAAACTTCATAACAAATAAATCTCCCAAGATGGCCACCGGAGACAAAAGAGCCCAAATGTAGCCCGAAATCACCCAGATGTAGCCCAAATATAGGCCAATGACAGAAGTGTGCAAAACACTTATTATTTTGTGTTTTTGCAGTGTTATATAGTGCAGACTTGTCAGGTATTGGAGTGCTTTACATGAGCATTGGTTACATCACACAAGAACAAATTCATTTTGGTTGTAGACATGGGGACACTAAGGGCCATATGTAGGAAGCCCAATACCGGTCGGTAACGGACGATTTTCGGTAAAAATCCCATTACCGACCGGTATTCAGGCTTTTGGTATGTAAGGGGCACATTTCAGGATTCGGTAATTTACCGAATCGGTAAAATTACCGAATCGGTAATTTTACCGATTGGGTAAATACCGAATCCTGAAATGAGATGTAGGGGGAGTGTGTGGGTGTTGTGTGGATTCGTTATTTACCACCAACTAAAAGTTGGTGGTAAATGACGAATGGCCTTGAAAAAGCTTTTTTTTGCACTTAGAAGTGTGCAATGTGGCAGACATACATGCCCTTAGGGCATGTATGTGTGCCACATGTGCACACATGCAGGAATCAGGGGTGCAACAGGGTGTCACTGTGACACCCTGCCACCCTTGATTGTGCTCCCCCCATTACCGAATCGGTATTTACCGATTCGGTAATGGTAACTGGCTTCCCATTGATTCCTATGGGCCTCCTGGCCCATAGGAATCAATGGGAAGCCAGTTACCATTACCGAATCGGTAAATACCGATTCTAAAATACCGACCCATTCCGAATCGGTAAATATTACCGATGGATTACCTACATAGCATTTACCACTTCATAAATACCGAATCGGTAAAATTCGGTATTTATGAAGTGGTAAATGTTAGGCCACCTACATATGGCCCTAAGTGATTTGACCAGAATCACAGAATGTCGAGCTGGAGCAGAAACTCCAACCTGGTTCCCCAGTTGCAAAGTCTGCAGTTCTGGAAGTAACACCACATCCTCTCCCCTAAGTGCAACATTTAATCAAGTGGTCAACTGGATAAAAAAACCTAAAGGTAACAAATAATTTAAAAGTGCTTTCTCGCTATTTGAAAAGTCAGAAAATATGTCCTTATTTTAGTCTTTTAGAGCACTAACCATAATTTTGATGCCAATAAGACCCTCTCATATATGTAATTTCTAAAGGAAATGCTCTAGGTATTACAGTTTTGATTACATCAAGATGACGTCAGGCGTTCGACACTTTTGTAATAAATATAGAATGTTAGCAATCTAGTAGTTCATTAGGATACTGTTGAGAGGCAGAGGCCAGGGGCACGGACTCTGAAAATTGAAGGCAGGTAGGAGGGTGCAAAGGCAACAATTTAACCACACTGAGCAGGCAGGAAGGGCCGTGGCAGCACAACAGACTATGGAGGGCAGTGGAAAAGGGGGCAGGGGCAACAAACCAACAATACAGGACTTGCAAGAGAGGCTGTGGCAATGTAATAGACCATTGTGGGCAGAAGGAAGAGGCAATGGTAGTACAACCATACATGCCAACAGACCCGATTCAGCCAGGAAACGTCCAATGTTTTTAAGCTCAAATGGGCTTTATTTGATCTGTCTACTGTCTACAATCTCCTCTTTTTCAATGTAACTCAAAGGGGAAAATCAATACCCCAGTTTTTTTCAAAATCTCCCTCTTACCAAGTTCAAAATGTTCGCAAGTATGGTATATTGGATCATGGAAGGAAATGGGGTAGGGACATGGACTTTGATAACAGAGGAGAGGTGCACCAAACTGACCCTGCAGGGCAGGCATCAGTGTTTGCAGCAGCACAATACACCACACAGGGCATACAGGACGGGAGTGCAGCACAACAATCCATAGAAAGCAAGAGGGAGGGGACAGGACCATGCACATGGACAACCGAGAACAGAGGGGCAAGAGGCAGGACCATAATGGACAGACAGGAGAGAAAGCTGCAGCATAACAGATCATAAAGGGCAGGAGGGATGGATCAGGGGCATTACAATGGAACAGACAAGCCAGGAGGGAGGGAGTAGGGGTCTGCACATGTAAACAGAGGGCTGGGGGCAAGGGGGCAGGGCAGGAGCAGCAAGATAGCCATGGAGGTCAGGCAGGATGGGCACTAGAAGCAAGACACACCATGAAGAGCAACAGTGAGACTGTGATGGCATACACACAGACCATGGAGGGAAGGTGGGAGGGGTTCAGGGGCAGCTAACTGACCACACAGGGAAGGTGGGAGGGGCCATGGCAGCACAGAAGACCATGCATGGCAAGTGGGAGGGTTAGTGGTAGCACAATGGCTATGATGGGCAAGAAGGAGGGTGCAGGGGCATGCACAAAGGACGATGGAGGATAGAAGGGAGGGTCAGGACCTGTGCACAGACAAGAAAGTTCAGGGGAAGGGGCCTCACAACAGACCGCACGGGGCAGGCAGGAGGAGCAGTTGCAGCACAACAGACCAGGGAGGGCAGAAGGGTGTGGCAGTACAATGGACCATGTAGGACAGGAGGAAGAGGATAGGGGCATGGCATGTGGACAGGCAGGGTGGAGGTGGCAGGGACAGGTTACAGTCATCTGACAATGCTAGGCAGGTGGGAGGGGAGTGGCAGCTCAACAGAACACTCAGAGTAGATAGGAGTGGCAGGTCCATGGAACATGGTGGGCAAAAAGGATGGAGCAGGGGCATGCACAAAGACATCAGAGGGCAGGGGGAAGGAGAATAGGGGCAGCAAGCTAAGCACAGAGTTTAAGCAGGAGGTCAATGATGGGGCATAGAATTGGGCAATGGAGGGCAGGAGGAGTGGACTGGTACATCATACTAAATTGAGGGCAGTGGCAGCACATCAGACCATGCATGGCAGGAGGGAGGAGGCTAGTCCATGGATTCACACAACAGAGGATAGGGAGGAGGGGGATGGGGCAGCAAGCTAACTGTTCAGAGAAGGCGGGTATTAGGAACTTTATTGTTTTAAAAACGTGTGTCTGTGCGAACTACTTAAAATATGAACAAGTATGCAGCATAATCTCACTTTTATTCAGGAAGAAGAGGACGTTTGTGACTGTGACTCGGGGCTCACTTGGCAGAAACACCCCCTGACCCTCCACCCCCTATCGAAAAATGTAATGCCCGTGAAAAGGGTAGGTGAACACAGTGTTATATAGAACATAGTCCTGAGAGCACGATTGAAAATGAAAACTAGATATAGTGTATGGTATAAACTATGCACCAAAAAGTGTGATATAAGATGAACCGGGCGTGAAATATAATATGCAATACATTGTGCGCAATGACAGATTCATTGGAGAGCGCAAGATAGCACAGGCACTAGCGCGTGCTATGCGATATGCGCCTTGGAGTGTAATATGCACAGGGCAGTGTTGTGTAACCTAACTAGTCTCTAAAGTTGTAATATAAAATATGTGCTGGGGAGTGTAACGTTGCATATGCACTGTGACAAAGATATGGATCCCAGATTGTAATATGTATGGCATAGCACTGTGCGTTATAACATAGGCATCGAGGAAGGCACGTTAGATGGGGCAATATAACCCATGCGAAGACAAGTGTGGCATGACATATCCACGGGGTGGTGTTACAGTGCACATGGGCTAGAGAGTGTCATAGCATATGCACTAGCTAGTGGAATACAACACAGAGGTGTGTGGCACTCAGCAGGCAATGGTGGGTGTAACACAGCATTGGGCTCTGCCAGGAGCGCGCTGTGACTCTCAAGTGATGTTCGTCCCCTTTCCAGAGAGTAAAATAAAAAGTATCACACATCCGGCAGTGGATGTGTGTTTTATTAACCGTGAGGGGGGTTTCTTGCATAGTTTTGGTTGAATTTTTGTCGAATCCCCTTTGAATGGCTTGGTGTGCATGTGTATTAAATGTGCCCGTCAATAGCTACCCATGTTTGTATAAATAAACGACAAGGGTGTCTACCGGGATTAGGCACGGTAGGGCATCAGACATGTCAGAGCTTCACTAGTGGTGTAAATACCTTCCACGTGGATTCATTGTATGCATACTCGACTTTTAATGAATATCACGCAAATCGTCATGGTGATAGGTACGTACGGTTTGTCCAGCATGTCCTAGGAGTGTCTATAAATATATATTTTTTTAAAATAATAAAAAACAGTGGCCGGCCCTGGGGATTGGGGTAAAAAAAATATAATTAGGAGACAGGCCCTGGGGGATGGGGTCATCAGGGCCAATAAATTAGAATAAGAAGGGGAACCACACAGCCCCCCTTCTTAAAAAATTAAAATAAATAAAAGACTGGCATCGTGCCGGAGGCCACGACCCTCCTTGCAGCACTCTGCAAACGCGCCCCCTGGCGAGTTGTAAGTTGGGGAATTAATTCCTCTTCAATACTGAGGGTCCCTGAGGGCCAACTAGCCCAACAGGCATCGCCAGTATGCACCAGGGAGCTGCGCTGCAGACAGGTGTTCTGAGGCCAAACCCCTTTTTACACCTCTCTGCAACGCAGCTCTGTGGTGCTTACTGGAGGTACCTAGTGGTCTACTTTGACCCTAGGGACCCTTAGGATTCAAGGGGACTTAATCTCTCAACTTAGAACAGCCACAGGGCGCGTTTACACAGTGGTGAAGGGAGGGGACGGGGCCTGAGGTGACGTGTGCAAACACGCACTATGGCACGTTTTTAAATTGGGGATATAATTTTCCTTCAATACTGAGGGCCCCTGGGGGCTAACTAGCCCTCCAAGTGCTTCCAGTAAGCGCCACTGAGCTGCATTGCAGAGAGGTGGTCCAGGCCGTGCCACTTTTTACACCTCTCTGCAGCGCAGCTCTGTGGCACTTACTGGAGGTACCTACTGGGCTAGTTGGACCCTAGGGACCCTCAGGATTCAAATGAACTTAATCTCCCAACTAAAAACGGACACAGGGCGTGTTTACACAGTGGTGAAGGGAGGGGACGGGGCCTGAGTTAACATGTGCAAAAACGCCCTGTGGCCTGTTTTAAGAGGTAGTTTTAATCCCCCTGTCCTATTATATACTAGGGGCTTACAGAGGAGGTCATGCTAATCACAGGGGGACCCCAAAGCATAATGTTCCCTAGTGTATGTAGGTGTTTTCACTGTATTCTAAGTGTCTTTTAACATAGGACTGGTTAGTCAGACTCAGTTACCACCAGTATCCGTCTGAAAAAGTTGAGGGTACAGGATGATTTTGCAACAAGGCTTCTTTCTGCTCTTCTTTTTGTTCTTTCTGCATGTTATCCTTCTTCCTACACTTTTCTTCGTCTTTGAGGACTTCTGTTGCTTCTTTCTGCACTTCTTTTTTTTCTTTCTGTGCATTTTTTCTTCTTTCTTCACATGTCCTATCTCTATAGGCATAGTTAGAAATTAGCATTTAAAAAACCTTTGAAATTCACAGAAAAAACCATAGGTTTCAGGCACGTTATAGTTAGGAGTTAGCATTTAAAAAACCTCAGAAATTCACTGAAAAAACCATAGGTTTCAGGGGTGTTATAGTTAGCTTGACTTTTCACTTCTACAAAACCATTGAAATTCCCCCGTTATAGTTAGTTCAGCTAACTATAACTCGCGCGCCCGCAATGCACTGCTGATGACGTCACATATTACATCACTCATGACATGGTCAGTGACATCACTCATGACATCACTGATGACATCTCGAACGGCTGAACAGAATTACTTGAAATTTGGCAGAGAGGTAGTCCTCAGCTCAGGGAAGTGCCTTTTGCATATATGGAGTCAATCTGTTCAGTAGTTCCTGAGAAAATCAAAAGTAAAATCATATATATATGTGGGCGGAGCCTAACCACACATCTCATCCTGAGATCTGATTGGCTGTCAGCACTTCATCCAAGAAGCCATCTTGGGACCAATATAGATGATAGCACCTCATTAAAAAGCATTGCAGTTAATAGAAGGTTTTAAGACTTTAGTTACATTATAAATCATTTGTTGATGGTACCATACTCATTTTAGGAATTGTGGTGTGTTCTAAGGTGATTTCCCCATGTGAAAAAGCCTTCTGCTGGGATATCATGATTGAGAGACAAATATTTTCTCATGCTTTTCCCACAGAGGTTTGGAAGGTGATCTATAAGCTAAACTGAGAGCTTATTTTCTGTAAATTCACATTATCTTTCTCAGTCATGTGAGAATGGAGTCTGACATTCTCAGTAAAACATGTACATCCAACAAGGGCAGAGACTGTCAGTTGATTCCTTTGTGTTCTACTGCAGCTTCCCAGAGTGTTCCAAAGAACAACTAGAGCACTAACAGTCCTACTTATGATAAACGTATGGCACACCTGAAGCCATCTTGCTTGGATTAAAGTGGTATCTCTTAAAACATTTAATTTAAAAAGGAACAAAATGAGGGGGTTCATTTTTCCATAACAAGTATGATTAGTGCTGCAGAAAGAAAAACTAGGGCACATTTTGACTTCTGAAATCCTCTTTTATTTCATTAAAAAATTCTGACATGCAGACTGAAACATGCACTTTCAATACCAGCAGCAGTTTTCCCTGGTGAGCAGTAGCTTTACTACAGTGATCTAATGAGCAAAAAGAGTGCTAACATTCTGAATTTATGGCAAATGTGTGACACATCTGAATGCCTTCTTGATGGAATCAAAGTAAAAAGCTGAATGTATTTCCTACTGAGGAGACTGCAGTAAATGAGGAAATTAGGAAACTTCATAACAAATAAGTCTCCCAAGATGGCCAACAGAGACAAAAGAGCCCAAATGTAGCCCAAATATCACCCAGATGTAGCCCAAGTATAGCCCAATGACAGAATGTCCCAGAGTGTTCTTAAAAACAACTAGAGCACTTACTGTCTTCATTATGACAAACGTATGGCACACCTGAAGCCATCTTGATTGGAATAAACTGGTAACACTTAAAACATTTAATTTAAAAAGGAACACAATGAGGGGGTTCATTTTGCCATAGAAATTATGATTAATGCTGAAGAAAGAAAATGAGGGCACATTTTGAGTGACTTCTTAAATCCTCTTCTATTTCATTAAAAAATTCTGACATGCAGACTGAAACATGCACTTTTAATGCCAGGAGCAGACTTCCATGGTGAACAGTAGTTTTACTACAGTGATCTAATGAGCAACTAGAGTGCTAACTTTCAGAATTTATGGCAAATGTGTGACATATCTGAATACCTTCATGAAGGAATCAAAGTAAAAAACTGAAAGCATTTCCTACTGAGGAGACTGCAGTACATGAGGAAATTAGGAAACTTCATAACAAATAAATCTCCCAAGATGGCCACCGGAGACAAAAGAGCCCAAATGTAGCACAAAATCGCCCAATGTAGCCCAAATATAGCCCAATGACAGAAGTGTGCAAAACACTTATTATTTTGTGTTTTTGCAGTGTTATTTAGTGCAGACTTGTCAGGTATTGGAGCGCTTTACATGAGCATTGGTTACATCACACAAGAACAAATTCATTTTGGTTGTAGACATGGGGATACTAAGTGATTTGACCAGAATCACAGAATGTCGAGCTGAAGCAGAAACTCCAACCTGGTTCCCCAGTTGCAAAGTCTGCAGTTCTGGAAGTAACACCACATCCTCACCCCTAAGTGCAACATTTAATCAAGTGGTCAACTGGATAAAAAAACATAAAGATAACAAATAATTTAAAAGTGCTTTGTCGCTATTTGAAAACTCAGAAAATATGTCCTTATTTTAGTCTTTTAGAGCACTAACCATAATTTTGATGCCAATAAGACCCTCTCATATATGTAATTTCTAAAGGAAATGCTCTAAGTATTACAGTTTTGATTACATCAAGATGACGTCAGGCGTTCCACACTTTTGTAATAAATATAGAATGTTAGCAATCTAGTTGTTCATTAGGATACTGTTGAGAGGCAGAGGCCAGGGGCACGGACTCTGAAAATTGAAGGCAGGTAGGAGGGTGCAAAGGCAACAATTTAACCACACTGAGCAGGCAGGAAGGGCCGTGGCAGCACAACAGACTATGGAGGGCAGTGGAAAAGGGGGCAGGGGCAACAAACCAACAATACAGGACTTGCAAGAGAGGCTGTGGCAATGTAATAGACCATTGTGGGCAGAAGGAAGAGGCAATGGTAGTACAACCATACATGCCAACAGACCCGATTCAGCCAGGAAACGTCCAATGTTTTTAAGCTCAAATGGGCTTTATTTGATCTGTCTCCTGTCTACAATCTCCTCTTTTTCAATGTAACTCAAAGAGGAAAATCAATACCCCAGTTTTTTTTCAAAATCTCCCTCTTACCAAGTTCAAAATGTTCGCAAGTATGGTACATTGGATCATGGAAGGAAATGGGGTAGGGACATGGACTTGGATAACAGAGGACAGGAGGGACATGGAAAGGTGCACCAAACTGACCCTGCAGGGCAGGCATCAGGGTTTGCAGCAGCACAATACACCACACAGGGCATGCGGGACGGGAGTGCAGCACAACAATCCATAGAAAGCAAGAGGGAGGGGACAGGACCATGCACATGGACAACAGAGAACAGAGGGGCAAGAGGCAATGGTAGCTAGCTGACCATAATGGACAGACAGGAGAGAAAGCTGCAGCATAACAGACCATAAAGGGCAGGAGGGACGGATCAGGGTCATTACAATGGAACAGACAAGCCAGGAGGGAGAGAGTAGGGGTCTGCACATATAAACAGAGGGCTGGGGCAAGGGGGCAGGGCAGTAGCAGCAAGATAGCCATGGAGGTCAGGCAGGATGGGCACTAGAAGCAAGACACACCATGAAGAGCAACAGTGAGACTGTGATGGCATACACACAGACCATGGAGGGAAGGTGGGAGGGGGTCAGGGGCAGCTAACTGACCACACAGGGAAGGTGGGAGGGGCCATGGCAGCACAGAGGACCATGCATGGCAAGTGGGAGGGTTAGTGGCAGCACAATGGCTTTGATGGGCAAGAAGGAGGGTGCAGGGGCATGCACAAAGGACGATGGAGGATAGAAGGGAGGGTCAGGACCTGTGCACAGACAAGAAAGTTCAGGGGAAGGGGCCTCACAACAGACCGCACGGGGCAGGCAGGAGGAGCAGTTGCAGCACAACAGACCAGGGAGGGCAGAAGGGTGTGGCAGTACAATGGACCATGTAGGACAGGAGGAAGAGGATAGGGGCATGGCATGTGGACAGGCAGGGTGGAGGTGGCAGGGACAGGTTACAGTCATCTGACAATGCTAGGCAGGTGGGAGGGGAGTGGCAGCTCAACAGAACACTCAGAGTAGATATGAGTGGCTGGTCCATGGAACATGGTGGGCAAAAAGGATGGAGCAGGGGCATGCACAAAGACATCGGAGGGCAGGGGGAAGGAGAATAGGGGCAGCAAGCTAAGCACATAGTTTAAGCAGGAGGTCAATGATGGGGCATAGAATTGGGCAATGGAGGGCAGGAGGAGGGGACTGGTACATCATACTAAATTGAGGGCAGTGGCAGCACATCAGACCATGCATGGCAGGAGGGAGGAGGCTAGTCCATGGATTCACACAACAGAGGATAGGGAGGAGGGGGATGGGGCAGCAAGCTAATTGTTCAGAGAAGGCAGGTATTAGGAACTTTATTGTTTTTAAAACGTGTGTCTGTGCGAACAACTTAAAATATGAACAAGTATGCAGCATAATCTCACTTTTATTCAGGAAGAAGAGGACGTTTGTGACTGTGACTCCGGGCTCACTTGGCAGAAACACCCCCTGACCCTCCACCCCCTATCGCAAAATGTAATGCCCGTGAAAAGGGTAGGTGAACACAGTGTTATATAGAACATAGTCCTGAGAGCACGATTGAAAATGAAAACTAGATATAGTGTATGGTATAAACTATGCACCAAAAAGTGTGATATAAGATGAACCGGGCGTGAAATATAATATGCAATACATTGTGCGCAATGACAGATTCATTGGAGAGAGCGAGGTAGCACAGGCACTAGCGCGTGCTATGCGATGTGCGCCTTGGAGTGTAATATGCACAGGGCAGTGTTGTGTAACCTAACTAGTCTCTAAAGTTGTAATATAAAATATGTGCTGGGGAGTGTAACGTTGCATATGCACTGTGACAAAGATATGGATCCCAGATTGTAATATGTATGGCATAGCACTGTGCGTTATAACATAGGCATCGAGGAAGGCACGTTAGATGGGGCAATATAACCCATGCGAAGACAAGTGTGGCATGACATATTCACGGGGTGGTGTTACAGTGCACATGGGCTAGAGAGTGTCATAGCATATGCACTAGCTGGTGGAATACAACACAGAGGTGTGTGGCACTCGGCAGGCAATGGTGGGTGTAACACAGCATTGGGCTCTGCCAGGAGCACGCTGTGACTCTCAAGTGATGTTCGTCCCCTTTCCAGAGAGTAAAATAAAAAGTATTACACATCCGGCAGTGGATGTGTGTTTTATTAACCGTGAGGGGGGTTTCTTACATAGTTTTGGTCGAATTTTTGTTGAATCCCCTTTGAATGGCTTGGTGTGCATGTGTATTAAATGTGCCCGTCAATAGCTACCCATGTTTGCATAAATAAATGACAAGGGTGTCTACCGGGATTAGGCACGGTAGGGCATCAGACATGTCAGAGCTTCACTAGTGGTGTAAATACATTCCACGTGGATTCATTGTATGCATAGTCGCCTTTTAATGAATATCACTCAAATCGTCATGGTGATATGTACGTACGGTTTGTCCAGCATGTCCTAGGTGTGTCTATAAATATATATTTTTTAAAAATAATAAAAAACAGTGGCCGGCCCTGGGGATTGGGGTAAAAAAATATAATTAGGAAACAGGCCCTGGGGGATGGGGTCATCAGGGCCAATAAATTAGAATAAGAAGGGGAGCCACACAGCCCCCCTTCTTAAAAAATTAAAATAAATAAAAGACTGGCATCGTGCCGGAGGCTATGCCCCCTCCTTGCAGCACTCTGCAAACGCGCCCCCTGGCGAGTTGTAAGTTGGGGAATTAATTCCTCTTCAATACTGAGGGTCCCTGAGGGCCAACTAGCCCAACAGGCATCGCCAGTATGCACCAGGGAGCTGCGCTGCAGACAGGTGTTCTGAGGCCAAACCCCTTTTTACACCTCTCTGCAACGCAGCTCTGTGGTGCTTACTGGAGGTACCTAGTGGTCTACTTTGACCCTAGCGACCCTTAGGATTCAAGGGGACTTAATCTCTCAACTTAGAACAGCCACAGGGCGCGTTTACACAGTGGTGAAGGGAGGGGACGGGGCCTGAGGTGACGTGTGCAAACACGCACTATGGCACGTTTTTAAATTGGGGATATAATTTTCCTTCAATACTGAGGGCCCCTGGGGGCTAACTAGCCCTCCAAGTGCTTCCAGTAAGCGCCACTGAGCTGCATTGCAGAGAGGTGGTCCAGGCCGTGCCACTTTTTACACCTCTCTGCAGCGCAGCTCTGTGGCACTTACTGGAGGTACCTAGTGGGCTAGTTGGACCCTAGGGACCCTCAGGATTCAAATGAACTTAATCTCCCAACTAAAAACGGACACAGGGCGTGTTTACACAGTGGTGAAGGGAGGGGACGGGGCCTGAGTTAACATGTGCAAAAACGCCCTGTGGCCTGTTTTAAGAGGTAGTTTTAATCCCCCTGTCCTATTATATACTAGGGGCTTACAGAGGAGGTCATGCTAATCACAGGGGGACCCCAAAGCATAATGTTCCCTAGTGTATGTAGGTGTTTTCACTGTATTCTAAGTGTCTTTTAACATAGGACTGGTTAGTCAGACTCAGTTACCACCAGTATCCGTCTGAAAAAGTTGAGGGTACAGGATGATTTTGCAACAAGGCTTCTTTCTGCTCTTCTTTTTGTTCTTTCTGCATGTTATCCTTCTTCCTACACTTTTCTTCGTCTTTGAGGACTTCTGTTGCTTCTTTCTGCACTTCTTTTTTTTCTTTCTGTGCATTTTTTCTTCTTTCTTCACATGTCCTATCTCTATAGGCATAGTTAGAAATTAGCATTTAAAAAACCTTTGAAATTCACAGAAAAAACCATAGGTTTCAGGCACGTTATAGTTAGGAGTTAGCATTTAAAAAACCTCAGAAATTCACTGAAAAAACCATAGGTTTCAGGGGTGTTATAGTTAGCTTGACTTTTCACTTCTACAAAACCATTGAAATTCCCCCGTTATAGTTAGTTCAGCTAACTATAACTCGCGCGCCCGCAATGCACTGCTGATGACGTCACATATTACATCACTCATGACATGGTCAGTGACATCACTCATGACATCACTGATGACATCTCGAACGGCTGAACAGAATTACTTGAAATTTGGCAGAGAGGTAGTCCTCAGCTCAGGGAAGTGCCTTTTGCATATATGGAGTCAATCTGTTCAGTAGTTCCTGAGAAAATCAAAAGTAAAATCATATATATATGTGGGCGGAGCCTAACCACACATCTCATCCTGAGATCTGATTGGCTGTCAGCACTTCATCCAAGAAGCCATCTTGGGACCAATATAGATGATAGCACCTCATTAAAAAGCATTGCAGTTAATAGAAGGTTTTAAGACTTTAGTTACATTATAAATCATTTGTTGATGGTACCATACTCATTTTAGGAATTGTGGTGTGTTCTAAGGTGATTTCCCCATGTGAAAAAGCCTTCTGCTGGGATATCATGATTGAGAGACAAATATTTTCTCATGCTTTTCCCACAGAGGTTTGGAAGGTGATCTATAAGCTAAACTGAGAGCTTATTTTCTGTAAATTCACATTATCTTTCTCAGTCATGTGAGAATGAAGTCTGACATTCTCAGTAAAACATGTACATCCAACAAGGGCAGAGACTGTCAGTTGATTCCTTTGTGTTCTACTGCAGCTTCCCAGAGTGTTCCAAAGAACAACTAGAGCACTAACAGTCCTACTTATGATAAACGTATGGCACACCTGAAGCCATCTTGCTTGGATTAAAGTGGTATCTCTTAAAACATTTAATTTAAAAAGGAACAAAATGAGGGGGTTCATTTTTCCATAACAAGTATGATTAGTGCTGCAGAAAGAAAAACTAGGGCACATTTTGACTTCTGAAATCCTCTTTTATTTCATTAAAAAATTCTGACATGCAGACTGAAACATGCACTTTCAATACCAGCAGCAGTTTTCCCTGGTGAGCAGTAGCTTTACTACAGTGATCTAATGAGCAAAAAGAGTGCTAACATTCTGAATTTATGGCAAATGTGTGACACATCTGAATGCCTTCTTGATGGAATCAAAGTAAAAAGCTGAATGTATTTCCTACTGAGGAGACTGCAGTAAATGAGGAAATTAGGAAACTTCATAACAAATAAGTCTCCCAAGATGGCCAACAGAGACAAAAGAGCCCAAATGTAGCCCAAATATCACCCAGATGTAGCCCAAGTATAGCCCAATGACAGAATGTCCCAGAGTGTTCTTAAAAACAACTAGAGCACTTACTGTCTTCATTATGACAAACGTATGGCACACCTGAAGCCATCTTGATTGGAATAAACTGGTAACACTTAAAACATTTAATTTAAAAAGGAACACAATGAGGGGGTTCATTTTGCCATAGAAATTATGATTAATGCTGAAGAAAGAAAATGAGGGCACATTTTGAGTGACTTCTCAAATCCTCTTCTATTTCATTAAAAAATTCTGACATGCAGACTGAAACATGCACTTTTAATACCAGGAGCAGACTTCCATGGTGAACAGTAGTTTTACTACAGTGATCTAATGAGCAACTAGAGTGCTAACTTTCAGAATTTATGGCAAATGTGTGACATATCTGAATACCTTCATGAAGGAATCAAAGTAAAAAACTGAAAGCATTTCCTACTGAGGAGACTGCAGTACATGAGGAAATTAGGAAACTTCATAACAAATAAATCTCCCAAGATGGCCACCGGAGACAAAAGAGCCCAAATGTAGCACAAAATCACCCAATGTAGCCCAAATATAGCCCAATGACAGAAGTGTGCAAAACACTTATTATTTTGTGTTTTTGCAGTGTTATTTAGTGCAGACTTGTCAGGTATTGGAGCGCTTTACATGAGCATTGGGTACATCACACAAGAACAAATTCATTTTGGTTGTAGACATGGGGATACTAAGTGATTTGACCAGAATCACAGAATGTCGAGCTGAAGCAGAAACTCCAACCTGGTTCCCCAGTTGCAAAGTCTGCAGTTCTGGAAGTAACACCACATCCTCACCCCTAAGTGCAACATTTAATCAAGTGGTCAACTGGATAAAAAAACATAAAGATAACAAATAATTTAAAAGTGCTTTGTCGCTATTTGAAAACTCAGAAAATATGTCCTTATTTTAGTCTTTTAGAGCACTAACCATAATTTTGATGCCAATAAGACCCTCTCATATATGTAATTTCTAAAGGAAATGCTCTAAGTATTACAGTTTTGATTACATCAAGATGACGTCAGGCGTTCCACACTTTTGTAATAAATATAGAATGTTAGCAATCTAGTTGTTCATTAGGATACTGTTGAGAGGCAGAGGCCAGGGGCACGGACTCTGAAAATTGAAGGCAGGTAGGAGGGTGCAAAGGCAACAATTTAACCACACTGAGCAGGCAGGAAGGGCCGTGGCAGCACAACAGACTATGGAGGGCAGTGGAAAAGGGGGCAGGGGCAACAAACCAACAATACAGGACTTGCAAGAGAGGCTGTGGCAATGTAATAGACCATTGTGGGCAGAAGGAAGAGGCAATGGTAGTACAACCATACATGCCAACAGACCCGATTCAGCCAGGAAACGTCCAATGTTTTTAAGCTCAAATGGGCTTTATTTGATCTGTCTCCTGTCTACAATCTCCTCTTTTTCAATGTAACTCAAAGAGGAAAATCAATACCCCAGTTTTTTTTCAAAATCTCCCTCTTACCAAGTTCAAAATGTTCGCAAGTATGGTACATTGGATCATGGAAGGAAATGGGGTAGGGACATGGACTTGGATAACAGAGGACAGGAGGGACATGGAAAGGTGCACCAAACTGACCCTGCAGGGCAGGCATCAGGGTTTGCAGCAGCACAATACACCACACAGGGCATGCGGGACGGGAGTGCAGCACAACAATCCATAGAAAGCAAGAGGGAGGGGACAGGACCATGCACATGGACAACAGAGAACAGAGGGGCAAGAGGCAATGGTAGCTAGCTGACCATAATGGACAGACAGGAGAGAAAGCTGCAGCATAACAGACCATAAAGGGCAGGAGGGACGGATCAGGGTCATTACAATGGAACAGACAAGCCAGGAGGGAGAGAGTAGGGGTCTGCACATATAAACAGAGGGCTGGGGCAAGGGGGCAGGGCAGTAGCAGCAAGATAGCCATGGAGGTCAGGCAGGATGGGCACTAGAAGCAAGACACACCATGAAGAGCAACAGTGAGACTGTGATGGCATACACACAGACCATGGAGGGAAGGTGGGAGGGGGTCAGGGGCAGCTAACTGACCACACAGGGAAGGTGGGAGGGGCCATGGCAGCACAGAGGACCATGCATGGCAAGTGGGAGGGTTAGTGGCAGCACAATGGCTTTGATGGGCAAGAAGGAGGGTGCAGGGGCATGCACAAAGGACGATGGAGGATAGAAGGGAGGGTCAGGACCTGTGCACAGACAAGAAAGTTCAGGGGAAGGGGCCTCACAACAGACCGCACGGGGCAGGCAGGAGGAGCAGTTGCAGCACAACAGACCAGGGAGGGCAGAAGGGTGTGGCAGTACAATGGACCATGTAGGACAGGAGGAAGAGGATAGGGGCATGGCATGTGGACAGGCAGGGTGGAGGTGGCAGGGACAGGTTACAGTCATCTGACAATGCTAGGCAGGTGGGAGGGGAGTGGCAGCTCAACAGAACACTCAGAGTAGATATGAGTGGCTGGTCCATGGAACATGGTGGGCAAAAAGGATGGAGCAGGGGCATGCACAAAGACATCGGAGGGCAGGGGGAAGGAGAATAGGGGCAGCAAGCTAAGCACATAGTTTAAGCAGGAGGTCAATGATGGGGCATAGAATTGGGCAATGGAGGGCAGGAGGAGGGGACTGGTACATCATACTAAATTGAGGGCAGTGGCAGCACATCAGACCATGCATGGCAGGAGGGAGGAGGCTAGTCCATGGATTCACACAACAGAGGATAGGGAGGAGGGGGATGGGGCAGCAAGCTAATTGTTCAGAGAAGGCAGGTATTAGGAACTTTATTGTTTTTAAAACGTGTGTCTGTGTGAACAACTTAAAATATGAACAAGTATGCAGCATAATCTCACTTTTATTCAGGAAGAAGAGGACGTTTGTGACTGTGACTCCGGGCTCACTTGGCAGAAACACCCCCTGACCCTCCACCCCCTATCGCAAAATGTAATGCCCGTGAAAAGGGTAGGTGAACACAGTGTTATATAGAACATAGTCCTGAGAGCACGATTGAAAATGAAAACTAGATATAGTGTATGGTATAAACTATGCACCAAAAAGTGTGATATAAGATGAACCGGGCGTGAAATATAATATGCAATACATTGTGCGCAATGACAGATTCATTGGAGAGAGCGAGGTAGCACAGGCACTAGCGCGTGCTATGCGATGTGCGCCTTGGAGTGTAATATGCACAGGGCAGTGTTGTGTAACCTAACTAGTCTCTAAAGTTGTAATATAAAATATGTGCTGGGGAGTGTAACGTTGCATATGCACTGTGACAAAGATATGGATCCCAGATTGTAATATGTATGGCATAGCACTGTGCGTTATAACATAGGCATCGAGGAAGGCATGTTAGATGGGGCAATATAACCCATGCGAAGACAAGTGTGGCATGACATATTCACGGGGTGGTGTTACAGTGCACATGGGCTAGAGAGTGTCATAGCATATGCACTAGCTGGTGGAATACAACACAGAGGTGTGTGGCACTCGGCAGGCAATGGTGGGTGTAACACAGCATTGGGCTCTGCCAGGAGCACGCTGTGACTCTCAAGTGATGTTCGTCCCCTTTCCAGAGAGTAAAATAAAAAGTATTACACATCCGGCAGTGGATGTGTGTTTTATTAACCGTGAGGGGGGTTTCTTACATAGTTTTGGTCGAATTTTTGTTGAATCCCCTTTGAATGGCTCGGTGTGCATGTGTATTAAATGTGCCCGTCAATAGCTACCCATGTTTGCATAAATAAACGACAAGGGTGTCTAGCGGGATTAGGCACGGTAGGGCATCAGACATGTCAGAGCTTCACTAGTGGTGTAAATACATTCCACGTGGATTCATTGTATGCATAGTCGCCTTTTAATGAATATCACTCAAATCGTCATGGTGATATGTACGTACGGTTTGTCCAGCATGTCCTAGGTGTGTCTATAAATATATATTTTTTAAAAATAATAAAAAACAGTGGCCGGCCCTGGGGATTGGGGTAAAAAAATATAATTAGGAGACAGGCCCTGGGGGATGGGGTCATCAGGGCCAATAAATTAGAATAAGAAGGGGAGCCACACAGCCCCCCTTCTTAAAAAATTAAAATAAATAAAAGACTGGCATCGTGCCGGAGGCTATGCCCCCTCCTTGCAGCACTCTGCAAACGCGCCCCCTGGCGAGTTGTAAGTTGGGGAATTAATTCCTCTTCAATACTGAGGGTCCCTGAGGGCCAACAAGCCCAACAGGCATCTCCAGTAGGCGCCAGGGAGCTGCGCTGCAGACAGGTGTTCTGAGGGCAAGCCCCTTTTTACACCTCTCTGCAACGCAGCTCTGTGGCGCTTACTGGAGGTACCTAGTGGTCTAGTTTGACCCTAGGGACCCTTAGGAATCAAGGGGACTTAATCTCTCAACTTAGAACAGCCACAGGGCGCGTTTATACAGTGGTGAAGGGAGGAGACGGGGCCTGAGGTGACGTGTGCAAACACG
This sequence comes from Triturus cristatus, assembly GCF_964204655.1. Lineage (NCBI taxonomy): Eukaryota > Metazoa > Chordata > Amphibia > Caudata > Salamandridae > Triturus > Triturus cristatus. Next base: position 797,961,587 of record NC_140586.1, read on the forward strand.
CACTATGGCACGTTTTAAATTGGGGATATAATTTCCCTTCAATACTGAGGGCCCCTGGGGGCTAACTAGCCCACCAAGTGCTTCCAGTAAGCGCCACTGAGCTGCATTGCAGAGAGGTGGTCCAGGCTGTGCCACTTTTTACACCTCTCTGCAACTCAGCTCTGTGGCACTTACTGGAGGTACCTAGTGGGCTAGTTGGACCTTAGGGACCCTCAGGATTCAAATGAACTTAATCTCCCAACTAAAAACGGACACAGGGTGTGTTTACACAGTGGTGAAGGGAGGGGACGGGACCTGAGTTAATGTGTGCAAAAACGCCCTGTGGCCTGTTTTAAGAGGTAGTTTTAATCCCCCTGCCCTATTATATACTAGGGGCTTACAGAGGAGGTCATGCTAATCACAGGGGGACCCCAAAGCATAATGTTCCCTAGTGTATGTAGGTGTTTTCACTGTATCCTAAGTGTCTTTTAACATAGCACTGGCTCTAGGACTGGTTAGTCAGACTCAGTTATCACCAGTATCCGTCTGAAAAAGTTGAGGGTACAGGATGATTTTGCAACAAGGATTCTTTCTGCTCTTCTTTTTGTTCTTTCTGCACGTTATCCTTCTTCCTGCACTTTTCTTCGTCTTTGAGGACTTCTGTTGCTTCTTTCTGCACTTCTTTTTTTTCTTTCTGTGCATTTTTTCTTCTATCTTCACATGTCCTATCTCTGTAGGCATAGTTAGAAATTAGCATTTAAAAAACCTTTGAAATTCACAGAAAAAACCATAGGTTTCAGGCACGTTATAGTTAGGAATTAGCATTTAAAAAACCTCAGAAATTCACTGAAAAAACCATAGGTTTCAGGGGTGTTATAGTTAGCTGAACTTTTCACTTGTACAAAACCATTGAAATTCCCCTGTCATAGTTAGTCCAGCTAACTATAACTCGCGCGCCCGCAATGCACTGCTGATGACGTCACATATTACCTCACTCATGACATGGTCAGTGACATCACTCATGACATCACTGATGACATCTCAAATGACATCACTGATGACATCATCCTTGTGATAGAGTGGCAGACCTCCTCTCACCCTAATATAACCTTTGATACACACATTCAAAAATAGAGACTAAAATTTTCAAAACAATGGACATACCAATACCAGTTACAACCACCTCTTCAGTAATTCTAAGATCCACATACACATCCACTCATTCACCAATAGTCCTATACAGTCACTCATACATGTACTCACTCATCATATGTACTCATATACCTATACATCCTGTTACACAATGCCACTCATCCATAGAGTTACTCACACACATAGTCACTCATGCTAATAAAGAATCAAACATACATTTACTTGCATATACAGTTATACACACACCACCACACTTACTTCTACGGAAACTTACACATACTTAGTCTTTTAAACAATCACTTATAGAAACACATACTTATTCATACAGGAACTCTTTCAATCTCTCACTCTCACATATACTCACTTATATACACCAATAGTCACATATACTAGTTTAAAAGATATGTAGTTACTCATAAAGACACTTTTGAGACAGTCATTCACTCACTAACACACCCATACACACACTCATCCACCCATACAGTCCTGCACACATGCTGTCTTCAACACATACAAACAGTGGGTCACTCATTCATTCACCTATGCACTACGTAATACCCCCCACGAACCATGCAGACACTCAGACTGATACTCAAAAAACCAACTAATAACCTATATAGACACCCATGTAGCTACTCACCAACCCATGCAGCCACTTATACACAAAGTGAGAGACTGATACAGATATTTACATATTTAAACATTACTCACTAAGCCATGTATTCACTAAGATACACTTAATCAGTCAGTTACACAATCAATTTTTCAAAAACAAATCATCCATTTAGACACTTATATACCCATTTATTCTTTCATCGACCTGGAGATATACATATATAAAACATATTTAATTTTCAGAAAAACAGACATTCACTGGATGATGTAATCAGTGATGTCATTTGAGATGTCATCAGTGATGTCATGAGTGATGTCACTGACCATGTCATGAGTGATGTAATATGTAAACATCCGCAATGGAGCGCACACCGCTAGCTCCTCCTCCGGGTTGCCCCATGGGAAGCTGGTACATAAAGTTCTTGAGTGGTTCACCCCAGTGGGTGCAAGTAAGTACTTGTTAAGCAGATGATCTCTAGACCCGATACATGTCCTGGGTTTTAAAATATCGCCCGAGACATGGCTCGGGTTTCGGGATAACTTCCCTCCTCAGTAGAGAAAACAGTTAGGGGTGGAAGAGAGGGCCGCCAAGCAACCGTCAAGGGCCTCAGTGCCCGCACAGCCACGCAGGTGCGTCGTCCAGGAGCTCGTCAGCTCAAAGCTCAAGGGAGCCATTTATATAAACATCCGCAATGGAGCGCACACCGCTAGCTCCTCCTCCGGGTTGCCCCATGGCAAGCTGGTACATGAAGTTCTTGAGTGGTTCACCCCAGTGGGTGCAAGTAAGTACTTGTTAAGCAGATGATCTCTAGACCCGATACATGTGCCGGGTTTTAAAACATCGCCCGAGACATGGCTCGGGTTTCGGGATAACTTCCCTCCTCAGTAGAGAAAACAGTTAGGGGTGGAAGAGAGGGCCGCCAAGCAACCGTCAAGGGCCTCAGTGCCCGCACAGGCACGCAGGTGCGTCATCCAGGAGCTCGTCAACTCAAAGGTCAAGGGAGCCATTTATATAAACATCCGCAATGGAGCGCACACTGCTAGCTCCTCCTCCGGGTTGCCCCATGGGAAGCTGGTACATGAAGTTCTTGAGTGGTTCACCCCAGTGGGTGCAAGTAAGTACTTGTTAAGCAGATGATCTCAAGACCCGATACATGTCCCGGGTTTTAAAATATCGCCCGAGACATGGCTCGGGCTTCGGGATAACTTCCCTCCTCAGTAGAGAAAACAGTTAGGGGTGGAAGAGAGGGCCGCCAAGCAACCGTCAAGGGCCTCAGTGCCCGCACAGGCACGCAGGTGCGTCGTCCAGGAGCTCGTCAGCTCAAAGCTCAAGGGAGCCATTTATATAAACATACGCAATGGAGCGCACACCGCTAGCTCCTCCTCCGGGTTGCCCCATGGGAAGCTGGTACATGAAGTTCTTGAGTGGTTCACCCCAGTGGGTGCAAGTAAGTACTTGTTAAGCAGATGATCTCTAGACCCGATACATGTCCCGGGTTTTAAAATATCGCCCGAGACATGGCTTGGGTTTCGGGATAACTTCCCTCTTCAGTAGAGAAAACAGTTAGGGGTGGAAGAGAGGGCCGCCAAGCAACCGTCAAGGGCCTCAGTGCCCGCACAGGCACGCAGGTGCGTCGTCCAGGAGCTCGTCAGCTCAAAGCTCAAGGGAGCCATTTATATAAACATCCGCAATGGAGCGCACACCGCTAGCTCCTCCTCTGGGTTGCCCCATGGGAAGCTGGTACATGAAGTTCTTGAGTGGTTCACCCCAGTGGGTGCAAGTAAGTACTTGTTAAGCAGATGATCTCTAGACCCGATACATGTCCCGGGTTTTAAAATATCGCCCGAGACATGGCCCGGGTTTCGGGATAACTTCCCTCCTCAGTAGAGAAAACAGTTAGGGGTGGAAGAGAGGGCCGCCAAGCAACCATCAAGGGCCTCAGTGCCCGCACAGGCACGCAGGTGCGTCGTCCAGGAGCTCGTCAGCTCAAAGCTCAAGGGAGCCATTTATATAAACATCCGCAATGGAGCGCACACCGCTAGCTCCTCCTCCGGGTTGCCCCATGGGAAGCTGGTACATGAAGTTCTTGAGTGGTTCACCCCAGTGGGTGCAAGTAAGTACTTGTTAAGCAGATGATCTCTAGACCCGATACAAGTCCAGCGTTTTAAAATATCGCCCGAGACATGGCTCGGGTTTCGGGATAACTTCCCTCCTCAGTAGAGAAAACAGTTAGGGGTGGAAGAGAGGGCCGCCAAGCAACCGTCAAGGGCCTCAGTGCCCGCACAGGCACGCAGGTGCGTCGTCCAGGAGCTCATCAGCTCAAAGCTCAAGGGAGCCATTTATATAAACATCCGCAATGGAGCGCACACCGCTAGCTCCTCCTCCGGGTTGCCCCATGGGAAGCTGGTACATGAAGTTCTTGAGTGGTTCACCCCAGCGGGTGCAAGTAAGTACTTGTTAAGCAGATGATCTCAAGACCCGATACATGTCCCGGGTTTTAAAATATCGCCCGTGACATGGCTCGGGTTTCGGGATAACTTCCCTCCTCAGTAGAGAAAACAGTTAGGGGTGGAAGAGAGGGCCGCCAAGCAACCGTTGTTTCTAGTGATGTAATATGTGACGTCATCAGCAGTGCATTGCGGGCGCGCGAGTTATAGTTAGCTGGACTAACTATAACGGGGGAATTTCAATGGTTTTGTACAAGTGAAAGGTCCAGCTAACTATAACACCCCTGAAACCTATGGTTTTTTCAGTGAATTTCTGAGGTTTTTTAAATGCTAATTCCTAACTATAACGTGCCTGAAACCTATGGTTTTTTCTGTGAATATATATATATATATATGTATATCAATAGAGAGAGGGAGACATGGAGAGGGAGAGAAGAGGAGAGAAATAACTGATTAAGACATTTTGTTTACAAGACATTATAATATTTTTACCTATAATAATATTACAAAAATATTACTTTACAGTTTATATATATATTTTTTTCAAACAATATTCTTGCATTCCTTTGGATTATATTCCATTGCACAATGTTTTTGGCAATATTTATGTACCTTGATATCTCTGAACACAATATTTTGACATGGAACTGTTGGCTAGAGATGATAGAGAGGTCTTAGTATTTTTTCGTGCTCACTGCTCCCTATTGGAAATTCATGTTAAATTTGGCATACCATGCCACTCTTCGGTTACGTACTTTATTTTTGATAGAAACAAGATTTCCAAAGTAGGTGGACTGGAGATAGGAATCAATGTTTTCATTGTGTGCTCGGCCTAGCACCAACATTTGCGTTTCAGAGGCATTCAGTTACTTCACTGCTGGTGAGACAGTTCCTTATTGCTTTCAATGACCAGCTTGTTATGTTAATGTAGATCTATCTGCCTGTCCTCTGCACAGGTATAGTAGAGAAAGTGGTTATCGAAGATTAATCCCATGAGTGGCTTAGGGTCTTATTTATGAAAAATGACTCATCGCTGCGTGAAAACAGCGATGCGTCACTTTTCATTGCGGCCTCCTTGCGACATGATGGATGTGTCATATTTACTGTGTGTCACAAGGAATGACTGATACGGCAGTTTTACTGACGTATCTGTCGGCGCAAAAATAACGCATTGCTTGGGAGCGCCCCCCGCATACATTATACCTGACATAGGTATAATGTAGTGCAGGGGTTTACTTTGTAAATAGGGGGCAACAGGAGGCATGTTTTACGCCGTCGATGCGTCAAAGAAAGTGACGCAACGGAAGCGCAAAAATGTCGCAAGACCTCATAAATAAGACCCTTAGTATTTATGATGAAAACTGAGCAAAAGTACTCTATGTCGTCAGGAAAGATTATGTTTAATATTGTAAAAGCCAAAATGTTGATGGTGTTGCTTTAAAAAAAGATTCATATTAGCTGACTGTTCTAAGCTGAATGGTCATAGTATTCCTGTAAAAATAACAAAGATGTGACCTGATTTAAAGGAGTGCTGTGTTGAGACTAATGCCAACAAAGGGACTGATTACGATAGTGGTGGTCGGACTGCCGACCGGCTGTCATAGTGGTTCGACACCCCCTTAGTCTAACCACAACCTTAAATTGCTGGTGGACACAAGACTGCGGCGGTAGGAGCAGCGTCCTAGAATTGCGGCAGTTCTGAGGCTGGCACCGCTGTCGGGATTACAGTATCTCTTTCCGACAGGCTTTTCATGATGGGAACTGAGCCATAAAAAGGTTGTTGGCAAGGCCCCTGGCCATCGTAGGCATAGGGAAAGTGTTCCTGGGGGCACATGTAGTGCCCCCACGGACCTAAGTGCTTCATGTGGCATGCAAGACATAGTGCATGGCACACAGGGCATGGATGCGCAGGGGGTGCTGCACTGCACAGGCATGTGCTGTGGCCCTTTTCATTGGCCGCAGTATGCCCATGCCATTGTCCCGCCAACCTAACGGTCACATCGCAATACGGCGGTCATACCTCATGCATGCTTGCCGGCAGACTACTGACCTCCGCAATAGCGAACAGCGGTCCGACCGTCATCGTAATGATTTCCAAAGTTGGATATGCTGTCTGTTCTTTTCTGCACCCACTTTTAAATCCAGGTGGAATGTGATTTTATTGATGGAAGCGCAAAACTGTTGTTGGTTGTTAACCTTTGTGACTTCTATGGATCCCCCAATTAATCATTACTGGAACCCTGAACCTCCACTGAGCCATTACAGAAAGCTGGGGACCCCGGCCTAAGCATTTTTTTAACATTTGAACCTCAAAACAATGCACAATAAAATAGATGGAGCACCGAGCCATTACGGGATGCTGGGGGACCCGGCCTAAGCATTTTTTAACATTTGAACCTCAAAACAATGCACAAAAAAATAGATGGAGCTTTTCTAAATTTGACTGAGTCCACTTTTCATCCATACAATTTTTTGTTTGATTCAGTGGCATTGCTCCCACAAACCAATCTGTGGATATTAATTTAATTTTCAGCCTCCAATTTAGAATGCCTTCACATTTGCTAAATGTTTAAAGATTTTGCATTCTACATTTTGCTTCTTTATTTGTATACAGTTTATTCATCTGAAACAGTTGAGGAGCCCCTGAGTAGGCTCTGCTGACCCCCATGGGTCCACGAACCACAGGCTAAGAACCACAGGTGTAGATCCCATGTGGATCCACTCCACCTTCACCAACACTCATATTGTAGCCAAGATGCCGCTGAAATGGTTTCATTTACATGACCAATGAGGTGGTTGTAGTGCGGTAAATAAGGTTTTTAAAGTTTTTGCCTTTGTAATATTATAGTGAATGTGGTTAATATGTAACTTGTGTATGTATGTTTGGTGTTTGAAAGGTTTAGGTAAGTATCAAAAAGGGGTGCCGCTCGCAGGCAGAGGAATCAAACGCTGGAGAATCGGATGGAGACAGCCTCTTACTGCTAGAAAGGCCATCATCGAGGACAGTTACGCTGATTGAAGACGGGACTGGCCCGGGGCTTTTAACTTTGCATTTTTATCTTTCCTCACGGGACTGCGAGGACCAGGGTGCACTTGGGACCTCTGACGACCTGCACCTGGCTCCTCTTCCCGCTCCTCCCCCGGCCACTTTATCAAGCCTCGCGGCCCCCGCTTCGCGGGAGCCGCTCGCAGGCAGAGGAATCAAACGCTGGAGAATCGGATGGAGACAGCCTCTTACTGCTAGAAAGGCCATCATCGAGGACAGTTACGCTGATTGAAGACGGGACTGGCCCGGGGCTTTTAACTTTGCATTTTTATCTTTCCTCACGGGACTGCGAGGACCAGGGTGCACTTGGGACCTCTGACGACCTGCACCTGGCTCCTCTTCCCGCTCCTCCCCCGGCCACTTTATCAAGCCTCGCGGCCCCCGCTTCGCGGGAGCCGCTCGCAGGCAGAGGAATCAAACGCTGGAGAATCGGATGGAGACAGCCTCTTACTGCTAGAAAGGCCATCATCGAGGACAGTTACGCTGATTGAAGACGGGACTGGCCCGGGGCTTTTAACTTTGCATTTTTATCTTTCCTCACGGGACTGCGAGGACCAGGGTGCACTTGGGACCTCTGACGACCTGCACCTGGCTCCTCTTCCCGCTCCTCCCCCGGCCACTACTCCCGCCTCCATCATAGTCTTTATATTTCCTACCTTGTCTCGCGTAAGCGGGACGCGTGCGGGGCGTAGTCCGGGGTGAAGCCCGGGCTCAGGGCGGGCCGTCTAAGGCCGTCCGAGGACGACTGAGGACGGGCCGGGCCCCTACCCTAACATTTGCCATCTAATGGTGAGACTATTTATAACGGTAGTTGTCTTCAATTCTTCCATGTTGTTGTTCAACCAGTAGCCTATTTCAGGATATTCGTTCTAATTATATCCCTACTGTTTGTTGTTAAAACGCATAATCATGGCATCAAACGCAGACAAATCGCGATTTGTAACAGTTAATACTTCCAAAGGTCTTGTGTCTGGCACCATTGATCAATTTTTTAAGCGCGTATCGACAGTGCTGGAGAAGGAAATAGCGGACACAGAAAAGCGCTTATCCTTAGATCTGCTAGCAGGTAAACGCTCCTCATTGGGAAAAATTGGTAATGCTGTTTCGCCAGAGGTGCCGAACAAGGGTACTTTAATTTCTGCCCCCTTTATGACCCATGGAATGAGCGAGGTAGTGACCGTGGTCAACACACCCTCTCTGATATCTATCCCTGAGATCACTAGTAGCCCAACCTTGTCGGGATTATCAGCATCCCCGAACTTGGTCATTTCTTCCCCCCCGAGGGTAAAACGATGCTCAGTGAGAAAGAGACGAGGGTTACTCACTAGGACACTTATAGTCAAAAAGAACAAGGTTCAACCCTCAACCCATAAATCGAATCATATAGTCTCCACGGCACCACTTACCCTTCCCTCACATTCTAATGCTTCAGGTTTACCTTCCACCCAGGCCATGATGTCAGATCTATTAGAAAAAATAGAGACTATGGTTAAATCTCTCTTATTGCCCCTTCTAGAAAGAACTAGACTAATAAGATTGCACCTGGACGATCTAAGTTCACAAATGGGAAAAAATAACCTAGTATTATCAGATCTTCTAAATACCAAGGTGATAAGTAGTGTCAATGATCAAGCTCCCTCTTCCACTTTAGAGGTGTCGCGACTCGTGACTAGTGACATTCCTACAACATCGTGCACCACACAAGGGGAAGAGCGTGCGGTTTTAGCGACCAATAATCCTAAATCTGATCCCATAGTAACTATAGAAGAACAAAAATGTAAAAACACAACAAATCCTCTGGGTCTAGAGCACATGAGAAAAAAGGCAACTGAGCTTCATGAGAAGGATGAATGGTCACTTAAGCCACAATATATTTCAATAAACAACAGAGTGGATCTTCCCCCTGAATCTGCTCCGTACACGATTATCATGACTGGGGTTCCTGAACTATCGGAGGGGGTAAGGGAGGATTTCTACGCTCTGAAAAATAAGACCATTCATTGGCTGAATCAGAATAGACCCCTCCCAGCTCACATAAATGGAGAAATATTGATGGTTAGACGCACCTGCTGGGTAGGCACGAGGCCAAAAGATAAGAAGGGGGACGCCATAATTATAAATTTTAGAGACTACAGAGCGGTTAGGTGCATAGGAGATTGGTTTGATTCCAGGGGGGAGGACACGATTACTACGCACTTCGTAAACTACTTCTATCCAAGAGAATTGATCTCACGTCCTAAACCTTTTAGAATAAACGATCTTCAACCCAATTGGAGGGAAGTAGATAATCGTCTTCCCCACCCGGCTGTTCGTAACCTTTCTTCACGTTTCTAGCCACTAAATAGGTTTCCGATTAGTAGGGTACCATTTAACAGCTACAAGTCTCCTCAGACCCCAAATCAGGCATATTGGAATAATCATTCCCAGCCTAACCAGAGATTTAATATCCCTACCTCTAATTCTTATGCGGTTCTTTATGGTCTGGAAGATGTAGATTGACTCAGAACACCACTTGTTCATTTACAAAACTCCCCAGTACCAAATCACACCCCTATGAGTAACACTGTTCAAGTAAAAAATGCAGTGTCCCACAAGACAAAACTGGGTCCTTCTCCCTTACCAACTAATTCACCATTGCCAAGAAGCGCTGATGCTATCATAATGAGGAATACTCCCAGCAAATTAATTAAGCTACAGGGGGGTGTAGCGAACAAAGTCCGAGATAACTCCCTGGCTATGAAAGTAGTCCATACGAATGATAGCCCAGATATAAATAACGTGGACAACATAATAAATATAATGTCATGGAACATTGCGGGTCTAAGTTCCAAAATAGCAGACGGGACCCTAATAGACTCTGTCCAAGACCTACAGATAATCTGCTTGCAAGAGACGTGGTCCGTCAACGAACTACATCTGATGGGCTACAAAACATATTTTTCAGCGGCAACAGCAGGTCCGCGTGGTAGGGCAAAAGGGGGTCTGACGGTGTATATAAAAAACACAATTCCTGGACTCAAAGTAGCTAGTCTTAGCCTACACCCTAATTACCAATTATTGAAACTCTCATTCACGAGAAGGCGGGTAACATACTTGGTAAATATTTATGACAACCTCTTGGAGTGTGAGAGCCTAGAACTGCTTGGATCTTTACGTAACAAACTCTCAAATCTAACAAGTAAAGTCCAAGGAACGGATGTTCCGAGCATTGTTTGGGGTGGGGATTTTAATCTCCACCCTTGTGGTGTGAAAAACAGTAGTATATGTGGGGTAGCTGATGAAACCGATAATCAGGTGATCCATTTCAGTCATACTAGGAAGGGTGACCTTATGAATGAAATATTGTCGGAATTGGATTTAGCGATCTTAAACAAACTCGATATCTCATCGGATCAGCCCCAGGCGACTTATTTGGGCAGGGGTTGGGCTACAACGATCGATTATTTCTTGATCTCAACACATTTGGTAAGCAGAGCTCAGAATTTCAGATTATTAGTCACCGCATTAAGTGATCACGCAGCCTTGGCTTTTAACCTGATCACTGAAAAGGGAAAACTCAAACCATATTCCTTGATGACTGCCCTCGCCCAGAATAACATCCATCTTGCAAAAACGAATGGTTTTACTATAGGGTGGGGGAAGATAGATCCGGAAGTCATAACCACGAAGGTGATCCAAGCAACATATCCCGCCATTGTGAAGTGCTTAGATGGTGACATCAGCCAAAAGGAAGTGTTGTACAATTTCGGTATAATCTTGGAAGTAGCAAAAAACCTACTAACACGCAAAAATAAAGGAAAACCAAATCAGAAAAAAGGATGGTTTAATCATGAATGCACGGCAGCCAACAAACTTTTAAAAACTGCCCTAACTAACCCTGAAAAAGATCAAGATGAGATCCGCAGGCCAAGGAGGTCATACCGTTTAGCCTGCAAAACAAGGAAGCAGAAAATAAAACAATCTTTATGGGACCAGTTACAAGAAAGCTCACGATCTAGAAATGGGGCATTGTTCTGGAGGGTAGTAAAGACTCCTTTCCTGTCAGATAGTTGTGATCAACCAACAATTGAGGTAGCAATCGATGGCCCAACATGGGTAAATCATTTCTCAAAAGTATTCAGGAAAACGCAAGTCCCTGATATACTAGAGGCAGAAAACGTTATCCTCCCAGAAACGTTACTTCCGATTGCCCTAAATTTTGATCTCCAGGAAATCATAAAAGCTGTCCGGGCAAGTAAAAGTGGGAAAGCCCCTGGCCCAGATGGAATACCGATCGATTTCTTTAAGTTTAAACTCGATCTCTGGGCCCCAATTCTAAAGGTGGTCTTTGATGCCACCATGCAATGTGGTCTACTTGAAACGTGGTCCCAATCGATTATGATTCCGGTCTTCAAAAAAGGGAATAGAAACGATGTGTCGTGTTATCGGCCAATATCATTGTTGGACTCACTTGGCAAAGTATTGGGGAGGGTGGTGTTACAGCGACTGCAAGAGTGGGCGGAAGACCATAATATTTTATCGGACTTACAGTTTGGCTTTCGGGAGGGCTTTGGCACTACAGAGCAGGCCCTAAATTTAAGCCTATTGGTGGGAAAATATGTATCAGCTAAAGAAAGTAAACTCTACATGGTATATGTCGACCTTTCTGCGGCATTTGACTGTGTTTCCCATTCCAAGTTATGGTCCGTTCTTACTGCCTTAGGCATTGACTTGGCCCTGGTGAATCTCCTACGTGCACTATACTCGGGTGCCTCGTCCCGGGTCCGTTTCGGGGCCCGGGGCGAGGTATCCGAGTCTTTTGGGGTGGAACGTGGGGTGAGGCAGGGTTGTGTCCTGGCCCCCTTCCTTTTCTCTCTCTACACAAATGGCCTGGAGGTGGAGATGCTGCAAGGGGCTCAGGACCTTCCTCGCATAAAAGATCGCCTCATCCCAGCGCTTCTCTACGCGGATGACGCAGTAATCATAGCGCGTACTCCGCGAGAGTTGCAAAAATCGCTAGATAGGTACTCTAAGTTCATGGGTAACTTGGACCTTAAAATAAACATCAAAAAAACCTACGTGATGGTGGCAGGGAAAGATAGAAGGCGGGGTAAGTCCATCTTCTTAGACAAAGAGAGGTTGGAGTTTACTATTCAATATCCGTATCTCGGAGTTATGATTGATGAAAAGCTCAATTGGAAAGCTGCAATTGATGCTAGAAAACATCATCTTCTGCGAGCTATTATGGCCCTTATAAAATTTGCCCAAAAATTGGGGAAAAGACCTCCCGTAGAATTACTGCGCATTTATGTGGCGAAGTGCCAGTCAACAGCACTCTATGGGGCTGGTTTGTGGGGCCATAAAAACACACATGCTCTGCAAGTTGCTGAGAATATTTTCATGCGATTTCTTTTGATGACTCCGAAACGTGTGTCCACCTTCTCATGCCATGCTGAATTAGGCATGGCCCACATCGAGGATTTGGCAAAAATCCAACCCCTCTTACTATGGCGCCGTATCTGGTTATCAACAAGAAATCTAGTTACAAAGGCGATTGTAACAGACGTAATGTCTTTGGAGCATGTGAGCAAAATCGAGTGGCTTACATTTATAAAAAGATTTTTTACCGATTTAGGTTGTCCCAAATACTATGATAATCCTGAATCTATGTCTGAAATCTCTAAAAAAGAATTAAAAATTAGAGCTCTCTCGCATTTGGAAGAACTACGGATAACCAAGGAGATAAGAAAGCCTTCTGTCCAACACTCCTTGACTGTTGCAACCACTCTGTATATTGAGCCATACCTGACATATGTGGATTTCCGATTTGAGCGTTTCCTGTTGACACGCTTTAGATTGAATATCTTCCATAAACTTGTGGCTTTTCCCAAACATAACTCTTGGAAAGAGGCATCAGCAGTATGTCCATGTGATGATATTTCAGAACAAACAACCATGCATACTGTTCTGTTTTGTAAGTTTTATGCTGAACATCGCACTTTATGGCTGATTCCTTTGTTAAGATCTCTTGGTTTTAAAAGATGTCGTCCTGCTATGCTGCACCTACAATTTCTCAATACCACACTGATCACAAAAACTGTGGCCACGTTTTTAAAATGTATTTATAACCATAGAACAAATCTTGGCTGAAATATCCCCTGTTATTTTAAATATTAGAACGTAACTCTATATTAAGCAAGATATGAATTTTTGTATGTTCTTTTATGGTTATAATTGTCTGTGTATAACCGAATAAAGATGATTTATTATTATATTATTATCAAAAAGTAAATTTTTCAGAACAGTAAGTGTGAAAGGTGAACCTCTGTGATACCAGTGACAGAGCACTGAATCTGCCTATTTTTAAGAATATTTTCAGTAAAAAATAAAATATATACTTATTTTCAGAACAAGGGGTTGGAGTTTTGTTAATGTTAAGCCTTTCTTTAAAGTCCCCTCAAATTGAGATATAAGATTAAAACAGCAATTAATCAACAGGTTTATATAAAAGAGTGAATATATAGGACATATTGCTCTCAATTTATTTACAGTCTAGTCCATCTCAGTGTGCTTCTGGACATCTCAAAATCACACACCAACAATCGCAAACAGATGACATTCTACTCAATGGGCATAATGTATACTTTTCGGACAGATTTAAATTAAAAAATCAATTGAGGCTTGCTTCTGATTTTAAATATATGTCTGTGTTCTTCTTGTGCTACTTGTTGATGTAATTTTGCTTGATGCATCTCTACACTTAACGAGTCAAGGGTATTTTCTGTCCACAGGTCTTATGTGCCAGGTTGGTCTTCATCAACATAAGGAGGGGCAACCATGGACTAAGCACTTTCCAGTGCTCTAATTATTTGTTTCTCCTGCCTTTTTGATTTACCTCTGCACTCATAAATGTAGGGTCTTCTTTCTTTGAATATTATTCTCTCTATTTTTTTGCTTCTGTTTCTTCAGGAAAGTGCCTGTACTGTTATTTTACTTTGTGAAGTTCAGATGTGCTCTTGATCTTTTTCCAGTCATTGTCTCGCTGGGTTCCAACCACATGATTTCACACTTCTTGCAAATTCTTTCTTTTTCCGTGATATCATTTGGTCTTGAAGTCCTGGATGTTCCTGAGTCCATGCAACATTTGGAGCCAAGACCGCCTCATTGTTGTTGACCTTATAGATCCCCTCAATTCTTTGATTGATAACTCTTCTTGCTCGCAACTCTTGTGAATTTCTTGCTGTGCCAGATCTTCTTTCCATTACACAACACAGCTCTTTTTCTCCTGATCAAAGTGATTCCATCTTCTGGAAAACCACATCATGTCTATCTAATAAAGTGCCCAGATCACATAGCCTATTTTTGCTTCATAGCGTCTGCTTGCAGAAACAAATCTGTAACTGATTGTTTCCTATATTCTTTCAAATGTTCTCGCTAGTTCACCCAGCTTTGTAAGTTATTGGTACCAAGCTCATTTGTTACCTTAGTTTGGTGAGTGGTTGCCGGATTTATACATATGAGGATCCTGACATGCATCCTTATGTGATTATCATTACTTATTAACCCTACCATGATTTTCCATGGTCTAGGAATCAACTGTTAAGTAATTCACTTGGTTGATTTTTTCGGCATGCTTTTGCCTTTATTGCAAATAACAAAAACCTTGCTTACATGAGGGGGTGACAAGGTCAGTCTCACTGACTACATGGGAATATCTAAACATCTAAACTTAAAGGCAACCATACTATGCTACAGTCATTTGGATAGTTAGGCAAAAAACAACAGGTTGCCACTTAGGGAATAGCATTCACTCTCTCCTCTATCCGTCCTGATCATGTAACACACACTTGCCTGTCACACTCAAATGCTATATAGTCATGATGATTATTGAAATCCACTTGGGACCAGCTCCCTAAGAGACCTTTATTGCTTCACCGTAGGGGACAAAAATAAGCAAGGAGGCAGATAACAGGTCACGCCAGAAGGTGTTGCATTGTGTATGTCGGTAAGCCTGAGATAACCCTTAAATGAAAGTTATGTAGGAGATGGAAGCACTAGATTTAAGAACTAAATGTTATCATTTCACACATTCAGATTGAACACTGCTGTTATGAGGACAGGTTGCAGAATTTTATGTTTCAAATCAGTGGATTAGACCGGAGAAAGTCTAAATTATCCTGAGTAATCCCTATGACTCCTGAGTTTACATGGATTTCCTAAAAACAGGCAACCTTGGTTTCAGATGACTAAGTCCTCTGAGTATGAGCAGTTTAAGAGATGATCGAGCTTTGCATGACCCCTGCCCTTCCTTCACACTCAAAAAGTCCATGCACATGAGTAATTCATCTGGGGCCATATCATACTGATGGTGCAGAAATCTCATTTAAATTGTACAGGTGCATTATAATCTAGTGTAGAACACATCCATATATAATCATGCAAATTATGCTACCATGAGGTTGTGAACTGTATTGACGCAATTATGTGATGTGCTTTAGTTTATTGATAAGTGTCATTGAGAATTAATGTTGGAAATAAATGTAACTAGCTGAAAACGTTAACATGTGAAACTCGTGCTGTGAAGCTGACACCACTCACTTATTGAATGTGCTAGACAGATGATATTTTATAATTAGTAGGTGAATGTATTAATTGAAATGCTATAATGACTATGCGAACTGTAATGTTAAAGCGACATGTCCTTATGTTAGCTGAAGTCAAAGGCCTGAAATGCAAGTCCCTGGGAACTCTCGCTTTAGAATTAATAGTTGAAATTCATGTACGTTGCAGATTCTGTTCTTTCTCATGTTTCCAATGGAGGTGGAGATGCATTCTTTATGAATAGTAATGCCTTTGTTTAAATAATTTGGGTAAGGAGAGAAGTTACAATTACATGGGTTGAAGGTGATAAAGACAGAGACGGTTTCACACGGTAGAAGGCATGGGAGCCAAGGACAAACTGTTGCAATGAAGGCTCATGAACAACATCGTGCAAAAGTACATTCCGAACTACACCCATAGTGGATGGCTTGATGCGTAGTGCATCATGGGAATACTACCTATGGACAAGTATTGGTTGAAATTAGGGAAAAAAAACACTTCTTTCTTGCCTTCAGACAAAGAGAATCTCTGAACGAGGTCTGCACTGTGAAACACAGCTGCTTCAAAGCAGCCACTCAGTTTTTCGCATTACTGAGCTGCTGCCAGGGCAGTGTGAGTTCACGGCTGCCTTCTGGGCAGCACATTCAACCTAATACAGCTAATTTTCTTTGTTTGTGCCAGGCGCACCTTTTAAAAGGTGCGCCCTGTGCAAACAAGGAAAATATGCCGTGTGTGTGATACAGCCACTGGTGTTTCTCTAAAAGGTAAAAACTGCTCATGCCACTGCAGCTGGCAGGGCCAACCCTTTGTTTCTTTGTTTCTAGGATGTGTTTTATTTCTTCCAAAGAACATGTAACAGTGATGAGCACTCAAGGTAATCAGATGCCTACATATGTCTCTTTTAGCAGCTTTCAGAATGCTGTCATAGAGAAAATGCAGTGTGTTGCTCTGAGTTTTTTTCAGTAATGGTTTTCTCTGTCATTCCTTCTCTTAACACACAAATCATTATCTTTTCTAAATCATAAATTCAAGCATCACATTTTCTGAGAAGTTGCTGTATGCCAGCATTTCCTGTGATTATTCCAATACAAATCTATGATGCTACTTGTGGTGTGGTTCCTAATAATTTAGGAAGAATATGCACTTGTGCAACATAAGTGTCAAAACTATGTAGGACTGATTCCTTGCATACCATCAGAATAAGTTGACCTAGTTCCTGTCTAGCTCACACTGCGCCATTTGGGCACCTAAACCTGATAGCGTACCGGATGGTGTCTGCAACCTCAGAACATGACAACCTCAATTCCCCCAAGGAAATCATGAAAACAGATCCACCCTTTCATTGTTAACTCAGGCATGCCAAAAGAGAGACACAAGGAGTACACAAATTGCCATTTCAACTATTTATTGAAGCAATTGCGCTCTTGTGTAAAATACGTGTGCTGCAATGATTAATAGAAGAAAAACACAATATTTCAACCAGCAATACAAGAATGGTAAAGAAGATAAGCAGTTCAACCACTGTGCGTGCACACTGATTATATGAATACATTTAAATGTACTCCTAACTAGTGCTACTTATCCTATTAAGCATAGGGTGTGCAGGTCTGCCAGATCCATTACAATGATCTAACTCCCCTTTTACCTCTGGGCGTGTGTCATCTGGTAGCCAGTCTTGGTATAGAACAGGCCACTGTCCTTCTCAGGTTTGAGATGGAATTCATCTGGGCTAGAATTCATGCAATGGGAAACCTCAACAATGTATTGAAATGCTCCTCTGTTTAAACATCCTGGGGCCCAACACCTCTGCCTGGGAAGACTCCTGGTGGCCTGCTGCATTAGGAACCCTCCACACCCACGATTCACACACTAAACTCAGCATCATACTGGACTCCTTACTCATGATGAACCACCAGATCAACGTCATCTCCTCATCATGCTACCTCAGTCTCTGCGACTGCACCAGAAAGACCTTCAGATGGATCTCCACTGAGGCCAGAAAGACAGTGACCAGACTGGTCCTCAACATCCCCCACCGCAGCCACATATTCGAACATCTGCGAGAACTCCACTGGCTCCCAGTCAACAAAAGAAAAATATTCAAGATCCTCACACACACCTACAAAGCCCTCCGTGACGCTGGACCAGCATACTTAAACCACGGCTGGTCATTCCACGTACCCACCAGACAACTGCGCTCTGCCCAACTGGCCCTCACCACCTTCCCTCGGATCCGCAAGACCAGGACCGGATGAAGATCCTTATTCTACTTCACCACCAACACCTGGAACACCCAGCGTCTCTCCCACAGCCTATCCCCGTAGCTAACTCAATTCAGAAAGGATCTCAAAACCTGGCATTTGGACTGAACCTCAGAGCACAGTATGGCCAGCAGCCCCCCCAGCGCCTTGAGACCCTAGTGGGTGACTAGTCGTGCTGAACAAATACTGATTGATTGAACAAAGGCTTGGTGCTGTTTATATAATAAACTGGACCCATTTGTTCTAATGCCTGAGCTCTGGTCCGTCTGCCATTGTTGATTCTACCCATCCAGAGCTGTCACAGAACAGACAAAAACAAACAATTACATTTTGCCCAGTGTACCAGCCCTTGCACAGAACTTTCTAAGGCATGATAATGTGCCTCCGAGGAAGTGTAACTGTAAGCAAACCATTTCTTAGTGCATTAAGTCATGCAGGCTTGGACGCACATGTGTATCAAAAGTCATTGTTTTAAAAAGATGTCAACATGTAAAATTAAAGTGTTTGTGCCCAGGAACTATGTAACCTCACAACACACTCACATTTAAAAGAGAATGCAGGAGCAGAGGAGCCCATTGCAATGAAAAGTTAGGACAATCCAGAACACTCCTGACCTGCAGTTGCTGCCCTGACGGGAGGGGTTGGAAGCCTGACCTATGTTACAGCCTTCTTCAGGGAGCTACCATCAGCATGGAAAAGAAGACTGTACGGAGAGTGGCAAGTGTCTAATAGCCAATTTTTCTATTGGGGATCTCCATTAATACTCATAAGCATTTGAATAGTTCTGCCCGTCTGTGAGAATCTCAGAGCACTTCTTCATAGAATATCTTCTTAAGTGTAGACGTTTGTCTTCCTTCAGGAAGGCCTGCAGAAACCCTCAAGAAAGAACATAATATGCAGCCAAGAAAACAGGCTACAGTGGTGAAATTCTTCAGATTGTATTTAGAAAAAGGGTTAACGTACCCATATAAAGGTATGGTTTGAGGAAAATGTCTTGTGACACAGCTCAAATCCCTTTCACAAACCCTTTTCTGTAAGGTATGGGATGAAGGACAGCAGGGCAGTGTAGTGTCAAGTTACCACTCACCTGAATACCAGGTTGTTCGATTTGAGAGATGAGACGATAAGTCCCTTCACCCCCAAAAGCCTACTCCTGTCCAGATGTACTCAAATAACATCAAGACATGAACAGACCTCTAGGGGAAGGGGGAAAAGGGATAAAACAAAAAATAGAAAACACACTGCTGTCTTCTTATTCGGAAAACGCCTGTGATACTGCTAACACCCTCTTAATGATAGTGGACAATAAGGGACCTTGTCTTAGAGCATCTGAAAAAACAACAAGTATAACAGTGCACTTGTTTAGTTTTCACAATTACCTTGCCTCTTCATACATATAATGTTATTTCTTCACATATCGTTATACCTGTGTCTCTATGTTGCGGCCTTTATTCACATAGGGTTATTCCACTCTTTCTTGCCTGGTGCATAACAATCATGCAAAGCTTATTGGTCATTTGTCTCCAGCAAAATAAATAGCATGCATTAAAATGCATTACTATGTATACATATGCCAATTACAAAAAGAAGTTTGCAACCAACCAACCGCGCTTACTAAAATAAAGGAATTTGTCCTCTTTTGCATGTACCACTAATAGTTAACAAAGGATACTGGTAAATGGCTTCAAAGTCACTGAACCAAGAGTTCTTTCAATAATTAGCGATGCGTCTCACTATGCGAGAGTTAAATGTCAATGAGGCTTTAACATAAATCAAAAGACTGTAAATGTCTTCAACCGGTCTTTACACGAAGCGCCACCTTATTCAAATACTTCAGAAATATGCAAAAGCATTGAAACCCTTTCATGAAGCTTTTGCATTTGACTCGTGAGGGACATCTAGTAACGACTAGTGGAACTGCAGCTTGATGTAATAATAATTTCAATGCTTTTGCATTTGACTTGTGAGGGACATCTAGCAACCACTAGTTGAACTGCAGCTCTTTGTAGAATTATTTTGATATTGGATACTATAATATTCACTGCCCACTGCTAATCTCGTCCCATAATGCTTTGCAGGGCCTTTGGTTGGGATTGTATTTATGCCAATAACTGTGCTTGATGTGGTCCTAAGAGGATGGTACCACCCCTGAATCATTCAAGAAGATGTGCTTTTTGTTTTCAAGGCATCTGCTTGGTTTTCTCCCTAGGTTAGGGAGGATCCCAAAATCATCACCTCTCTCACTGCTTACTAACTTATCATTTTCACTTTTGTGAAATGACTATAGGCATTTTAGCATATAAAGACTGAGATACTTATTTTATCATAATTTGCACTGTGCAAGATGTTGTTTGCAATTATTGCTCAGAGCAGACAAGCACACAGTGCTAATAGTTACGCAACTGACGTACATGGCAACCTAATAAAACTGCATCAGCCAAACAAGAAGGCAGGTATAAACAGCAGATTATGTTTACTGTTGAAGGCACTAATGGGTATAAGGCAAACATATTGACATTGTATGAATCAAACCACAAACAGACATCACCTGTGAGGGCAAACTTGGCAAAGGTTATAAAATGACTTCATCTACTAACCCATGAATATACAATGCACAATATGAATATTTGACTATATGTGATACTGCTGCTCATTTTAATGCACAATATGCGTACCAGCCATGCTTAATGCATGCTTCCTAACATGTAGCCCCACAGGCTGCTATTATGTGAGTCCTGCTGACTCCCCCGTGCAAAGGAGTAGCAGCGGGAGTCTACCCCCTTGGAAATTAGAGCCAGCCAGTAGCTGAAGTAGCCTGACGGTGGGTCCGGAGGTTGGGGCCTGCTGGCCATGTGGCTGGTCGATGGCAGCAGTAGGAGGAGATGCCGGCCACATGGAGTGAGAGGGTGAGGTGGCTACAGTTCCGGCAATTACCGATGCTGAGCATGTAGCTCTGTCAGCTGAGGGAGCTCCGATGACTGGCTGATGTTCCGGTATGAAAGAGCAGCTCTGGCGGTTGTTAGAATGCCCCCCAGTGACGAGGGCCAGGGTGTGGACAGAGACACCTAACAGTGATTCCTGAGGCTGGGGCCTGCTGGCTGTGGGGCCTGTAAAGAAGTGGTGTTGACGAGGGTGGTGGTGGTGACGTGGAAGCGGATGATATTCAGGCCTACCTGTGCAAAAGGTAGGCCACCCCACTGTATCACCAGTACAGCAGGGGGTGAGGACAGTGAGGTGGTGTAACCCCCATTCCCAGCGCTCCCTCAAGAAGCCCAGATCCGGGAGCGGCCCAGAGGTGGTAGCTGCAGAAGGAGACAGCGATGAGCAGCTCCTGCCCGTGAACTAATGGAGAGGGGGCACTGTGGGACAATTTTTAGGGGGGGACTGAGCCCCCTAGACCCCTAGCATCACCGGGTATCTGACCTCAAGTGGGGCGGGAGCATCACGTGGAGCTGCCAGCTAGTGGGGTGCAGTGAGGATTGGGCCTGTCTGAATATGGAAGAGGCCCTGCCAGGTCCCACAGCTCTGAGTGGGGGCAGTGGTCTCTACTAAGTACTCAGGACCTCGATGCAGCTGCACTTCCTTGGGTGGCCTCCGTTTTGGAGTAGTCGCCTGCTCTCGGTCCTCAGAGGGTGTATACAGGGGCTGGTTCTGTTACTGGACTTGAATGGGCCCTGGGCGCTATTGAGGTGGGGACCCTGAGGTATTGGGATGGCAAGAGCCGAGACTGGGGATTTGTAGAGGTAGTACCTGCCTCGACGTCTGTTGGAGGTCCTGGATTGCTACGGCAGTGCTGAAGGATGGGCTGGCTGCCGGGCTGTAGGGTGGCATCCTGAGCGCTCGTAGCTTGTCAGCTCACGGTCCAGGCAGCACCACAAGTAGCTAGACAGGACTCCGCGATTGCTTAGTACTGCATCTCAAGAGAGGTGCCTTATAAGTCGGAGTATCCTGGCATTTAGAGGAGGTTCTGGAGGTGAACTGTGGGGTCCCTGTCGTGCCTGGGTCGGACAGGCTGATAGGTGACATGCATCATGTCCACCATGCGATCCAAGAAAGACCAGACTCTTAGTGACATGTTTACTAAGCCAGCTGTTACCTGGGCTCCATCTAAGTCCCCCTCGCCCAACATACACCACCAGACCGAGGCGAAGGAAACAGACTCGTCGGCCACAAAAGTTGTAATGGCTTCACTTTTCTCATCCCTTCAAGAGGACTTACAAGCTATGCAGACACAGCTCTTTGCAGACTTGAAAGAGGTGGATCTGGATTTAAAGGAGGTGGGACACCGGGTAGCCGTGCTGAAGGACCGCAAATCCGGAAGGGATGAGGAACTGGAGATGATGCAGCAAAAGATCCTCTTGTTGAAGGAGCAACCAGTAGATCTTTAGGCACACGCGGAGCACATAGAAAACTAGTCCCGCCCGAACAACGTCTGTGTCCGAGGGGTGCTGGCCCAAGTGGAGGGAGAGGACCTGAGGGGCGTCATTTTGCCACATCCTGGGGTACACCAAAGAAACGAATATCTAAATTGACCGAGTCCCTAGAGTCAGCTTGCCCAGATCTGGAAATGCACCAACTGCAAACATACTTGTGTGTGTGCACTGTTTTCGAATCAAGGAATAGACCCTTCGCCAGGCAAGGGAAGTCCACCCAGTCCAGTTCAGGGGCCATACTCTGATAATGTATCAGGATCTCTCCATCATTACCCTCCACAAGAGCAGAGAATTTTGCCTGGTCACGGCGCACCTCAGGCACAAAGGGATATCATACTCGTGGGGGCAACTCTTTAGGCACAAGTGCAGGCTATGGCAATTGGGATCCCTTAGAGAGGCCCTAGAGGTCATTGGACTTAAGGAGGAGACAGTGATGGAGGTAAGGCTCGATTTCCCAGATGAAAAAAAGATGCAAACAGCACCGATGGTGCAAGGCAGGGATAACCACTGGGAAACACAAACCGGACACAGCCACCATGGGTATGCCAGGCAGGAGGGCTCAGGACTGATGAAGTCAGACCCAGCCGCACAGATACTCCTCTCCACCCTCTGCGTCTGGGAGCTGTAAACCCTAGGTGAGGGAGTTTAAATTACTTGCCTAAGTCCAGACTGACCAAAGCCCTGTGCAAGATATTTTAATGTGACGGACTGATGTCATCTCTTGGTCTACTGATTGTTGTTAATTTGTGTTTATTATGGGATTTTCTGTTTCTTTTTACCCCTCTGCACCAGTTCTTCATAGCGTGTCCCCACAGAAGCACTTTTGCACTCTTCGGAAGCTTAGTCTGCTTGTACTTCCTACTATGCCTCTATCTAAGGTGCGCTGTGCGACAAGCTTTCTCCTTGAGTCACGCCTAGGGAACTAAAGTTACTCAGTAAAGCGCGCAACAGTACTGTCTCTCTTAGAGCATTTGGAGTGACATATGTTTACTTTAAGAGACTCACCTGATCCCCAAAGACACCACCCACATGCGCTCTCACTGGCTTACCGGCCAGCTCTGGTCTGCCCCACGAAACGAAAAAGAATGGGATAGCTATCCTTTTGGCTCAGAAGTTTAACGCAAGCTCATTTCTCAGATAGAAGAAACAAAAGGGTGCCTCTTAGTAGTGTGTACACTGTGGGGCTCTGTTTCCTTTACCCCACTCTCTTCTGCTCCAGCCAGCACTCTTCGCAAAGAGGAGCCTTGATGTCTTACAGCCTTCGTTGGCTGGTTGAGGGGGGAGCTCTGTGATGTCTGGCACCATCTGCACTCTTCTTTGAGGGACTATACCTTTTATTCGGCAGCACAGAAATCGTATGCGCACATTGACCATTTTCTTACATCCCCCACACACATGGCTGGGATTGGAGATGCAAGCATAGAGTCTCGATCTCTTTCCAACCATGCCATGATCTCTTTGATGCTAGGGTCAGACAACTCTCTATCACGCACTTCCCGGTGGCGACTACGCAACGTGTTGCTGCAATCCCCTACCACGACACCCGCAGTGCGTGCGTTGCTTGCGGATTATCTCTGTACAAATGACGTAGACGGTACTCCCGTATCGTCTGTGTGGGATGCACTGAAGCTGGTAGTAAGGGACGAATTCATCGCTATATCGGTGTCAGAAAACCGGATGTGACAGGAGAAGAACCAGCAACTGGAGCAGGGGATTACTGAGATGGAGCCATTCATAAGTGCACGGTGGGCCCCCAGGGTCTGGTGAGACCTAGAGCGAAAGAGGCTTCTCTTGAAGCATCTGGACCTGGATAAGGTGGAGTATGCCCTTCTCTGGTTCGGACACAAATTCTACCCCAGTAATGACAGCTGCAGACGCATGTTAGCTCATAAGCTCCACACCCGGGTTCCTTGAGCTTGATTAGGAAGGCATCAGGGGAGGAGGTGCACACAGATGAGAAAATCACAGCAACCTGTAAAGAGTGTTACAAAACTCTGTATTCAAACAAAGACAGCTCTTGGGGTGACCCAGGACCCTATTTGTGGGGGATTCCCCTCACTTGTTCACCGGAGTCGCTTGTGACCTAATTGGATCAGCCAGTAGGGGTCGAGAAGATGGTCACGACATTTGGGTGTCTCAATTTTTCCGTGGGTGGCAGTTTGAATAAGTTGGCACATTCCCCGAAGGTTAGCATTTCCCCCTGCTTAAACAGATCGGACAGCATGAGGCATCCACCCTCTCTCCATGAGTCAAAGGGGCCTTTTACTAGGGCCGGAGGAAAAGCCGGGTTGAAGTGGATAGGGGTGTAGGGGGAAGGGAAAGATGTCAAAGGCAGGGACTTGGTTACGTTGTCCCATACCCGAAGTGTGGTTGCCGTGGAGGTACTGATATATGCTTTAGGCATGCCTATCTTGCTTCTGCTTCCAGGGGAGGTCCCATATGGTTCTGCTTGTTATTTGCC
This sequence comes from Triturus cristatus, assembly GCF_964204655.1. Lineage (NCBI taxonomy): Eukaryota > Metazoa > Chordata > Amphibia > Caudata > Salamandridae > Triturus > Triturus cristatus. Next base: position 797,986,562 of record NC_140586.1, read on the forward strand.
GGTCCGTGTGGAGCCAGTGTTTTTCAGATAACTTCATGGACCATTCAGCCATTACCCGGAGTTAGGCTGCTTTATAATAGCCCTTAAAATCTAGAAGGGCTAAGCCCCCCTCCAATCTTGGGCGGCTTAGGAGCTGCTGTGATAAGCGGGCTCTTTGGTTTTGCCATATGAATTTAGTTGTCATTTTATTTAGTTCGGAAAACAGGTCTCTATCTACCGCAATGGGAAGTCCCTGGAATAAGTAGAGAAGGCCCGGTAAGACATTCATTTTGATGGCATTTACTCTGCCAATCCAAGAGATTTTTAAAATCTGTTTTGAGTTGTTGCAGGAGAGGAGGAAAGTTAGCTTTGTAGAGGTTAGAAATTTTGGGGGTTATCTTGATACCCAACTAAGTAATCTCTTTATGGACACAGACGAAGGGGGACCTCCCCTCGATCCCCGCCATTGCCTCTCGGGACAGCGTCAAATTGAGAAGGAAGGATTTCGATAAGTTCACCTTGAACCCGGCTGCCTCTTCGAAGAGTGCCAGTTCTGTTTGGATGGCCGGCATAGAGGTCTTCGGGTCAGTAACTGGCAAGAGGATGTCATTCGCGGAGAGAGAAATTTTATGTTCATCTTGGCCCAATCTGATCCCCCAAATGTTGGGGTTCCATCGTATTCTTCCAGCCAGCAGATTGATACATAGGGCGAAAAGCATAGGGGAGAGGGGGCAGACTTGTCTTGTCCCGCGAGAGAGCGGGAAGGAGGCCGACACCTCTCCATTCACCAGGATCCGGGATCTGGGGGCATGAGAGTTGTTTTGAATCATTCCTATGAAGGAGTACTTGAAGCCAAACCGACGCAAAGTAAGGTAAAGGAAGGCCCAATCGACTCGATCAGAATATGTTTTCTCTGCACCTTTTCTATTAAGTGAACCATCCTACGAAGGTTATTGTGGGTCTCTTTGCCCTTTGATAAATCCCGATTGGTCAGATTGGACCAGTGAGGGTAGTATGTTTTCTGGCTAGTCACCAGTATCTTGGAGTACAATTTGACGTCAAGGTTTAAGAGCACTATGGGGTGTTGGGGGTCCTTCCCTACTTTGGGCATATTGATAATTAAGGCCTCTCCCATGGAGGAAGACACTCAGTGTTTTGCGCGTATTTCATTAAAGAGATCTGTTAAGTGGGACGTTGATTCGGTCGCATTTGTACGCTAAAATAGGACAGTCAGCCCATCTGGTCCTGGGGCTTTCTGCAATTTAAGGGCGTCTATTGCTTTTTGGACCTCCTCAGTAGAGAATGGTTTGCTGAGATCCTCATTGGTGGCCATAGACTAACCGAGAACAATGAACTTCGCTCCGCTAGCGGAAGCAGTGGAGATTTGCATTACATTGAAACGACGGAATTCATGCAATAATTCCGACTCCACCACGTAGCAGAGTTAGCTACTGCACCCACAAGCCTTTGCTAAACCAACTTTACCTTTACATACATACATACATACCTTTACATACTTAAAAACATATGACAAATTCACAAAAGTGAGCTTTGAAAAATATCAGGCAATGAGAGAGGTGATGATTTTGGGGTCACCCCTAACCTAGGGGGAGGACCAAGCAGATGCCTTGAACACAAAGAGCATATCATTCTTAATAATTGTGGTGGTCCCATCCTCCTAGGACTACTCCAAGCAAAGTTATGGGCAAAAATACAATTCCAACCAAAGGCCCAGCAAAGCATTATGGGGCGAGATTCTAGAGCACAGTGAATATTATAGTATTAGCTCTCAGCTGAGCCGCAGAGCCTGCCCCTTGAGGAATGTTTTGATATTGGATACTATATTATCGTATAGTTCGTTCGAATCATTCACCATGATGTGCTCTTTGTGTTCAAAGCATCTGCTTGGTTCTCTCCCCAGGTTAGGGAGGACACCAAAATCATCAACTCTCTTACTACTTGTTGTGTTTTCATTTTCACCTTTGTGAGATGACTATATGCACTTTTGCATTTTAAGGTAGAGTTACTTGTTGTTTTATCAATGGTGTGTGAGGTTTCTGTTTTATTATTGGGGATGAGATGGATCGGAGTTGCGGAGCGGAGTTCACATAGTTTTTGTTAAATTCCGCAGAATTCCATGTAGTGGTACTCCACCAACTACGCCCACCCTTACCGTAGACACTTGTGGGAGCTCTAAGGGATACAAGTACTTGATTTGGTCCTCTTCTAATAGGGTATCCGTGGAGTATAGTGTGCTATAGAAGTCTCAGAAGACACTCGTCTTCCCAGTATCGCTAATGTGCATAACGCCTGAGTCGTCAATAATTTGTTTTATGTTCTCCTTCTCCTGCTTTGCTCTAAGTAGGCATGCCAGGAGTGGGCCTAATTTGTTACCCCCCTCATACCCTCGGGACTGGAGATGAAGAATAGTTTTTTCGGCTCTGTTGGTGTAGATGGCCTATAGTTTCCCCCTCAAGGCTGTTACCTTCCGGAGGGATGGAGAGACTTTGTGTGATCTTTTTTCCTCGTGTAGGTCCCTCTCTAAACTCAGTCTCTCTGCATTTAGTTGTTTCTTTAGAGTAGTTGCTAGGGCTGTACATTTCCCCTTATAACTGGCTTCAAGGCATCCCAGTTATTTGCATGGGAGGTATTTAAGGGAACATTCAGGGTAAAGAAGTCTTTGATTGCTCCCCGTAATTCGTCCTGAAGGATCCTGTCCCTGGTAAGGGAATTGGGGAAGTACCATCTTACGTGTGTCATGCGTGGGGCTGGCCAATTAAGTGATATTTCCAGGGGGGTGTGATCCGACAAGCAGATCAGGTGAAAACGGGTGCCTGAGAGAGTCTGGGAGAGCATCTGACTAATGAAGATGTGGTCAATTCTGGAGTATGTTCTATGGGAGTGAGAGAAAAATGAGGAGTCTCAGGATGAGGGGTTCTGAGCTGGCCATGTGTCTACTAAGCCCATGCTTTGTAAGGAGGCTTTTAATGCTTTTCTGAAGACCCCTGCGGCTGATCTGTGGGTGTTGGTTGTGTCTACTGCTGGGTACTAAATACGATTAAAATCCCCCAGTAGCATTATGTCCCCTTTGGCAAAGCCCTATAGTGTCGTTAGGCATGAGAGCAGGAATTCCAGTTGCCCTGTGTTGGGCACGTACACCGTGGCCACCATGCACGTTCGGCCCCTCAACTCACTCTTGACCATCACAAATCTCCCCGCTCTATCAATCTTGGTGTCATGGGGATTAAAGTGAGCTGAATTGTGGAAGAGAAGGGCAACACCATTCTGTTTTGTGGCAGTTGAAGAGCGAAAGATTAGTGGGTATGATTTGTGTTTCAGATGAAAATCATCGCCTTTTTTTCAAGTGTGTCTCTTGTAGCGCTACTATCCCTATATGGTGGTCTCCCAAAAATGTCCATAAGCGTTGCTTTTTTTTAGGGGAGATGAGTCCCCTTACATTCCAGGCCATGAAGTTAACCGTCATTCTGCAAGTAGGACCTCATGTCTCTGCGCTGAACTTGCGACCCCAGGTCTGTCTTCGCTGCCCCGTTCCCCCCCAGAGCATGCATTGAGGTAAAGATATAAAAATCCATGGTAATGAACAAGAACAACACATGAAAACACAAAATTAGAGCTGTGTGGCTCCCCGTACAATAGAGGAACCTCCATACATTACTAGCTCCAGGAATGAGCCCATTACCACTTCCAGAGCCCCACTAGTATACCCTAAAGGGCACAGGCTATCCCAAAAAGCCCCCTCCTGTGAATACAGAGGAACATCAACTTTGTTAGGTTTTGTAGTATTCGTGGACCTTGTCAGTTCCTGCATTTGACCAATGACGAATGGATGAGCACAGAGTCCATATCCCTGTAAAAAGTGCCTCCTCACCCCGCTCCCTCCACCACTTTCCCTCGCAAACGCGGAGGACCTTGGTGGGCATCTCTGGAACCTTCTGATTCTTCCGCTAGGGGCCCAGCGTCTATATCTTTCACATAGTTCACATGTACGTAGAGTTAGCCCCACCCAGGCTTACTTCCCAACACACCCTGCTGTACCTTGTCTTGTTGAGGAAGAGCTACAGGTATTGCCCCTGGTCAGCTCGAGACTCGTACCAAGTGGCTGAGAGGACCACCAACGTCACCCCTTTGTTTTAGTGCCACCATTCCTGGGAGTCTGCCAGGGCTCAGGCAAGCGGCGTTTCGGCTGCTGATTCTCATTGTCGTCTCTGGAGGTCGTTACATGCCGTGGTGAAAGTGTTGTCTTCGGGCCAATGTTTCCTGAGCCACATCCTGGTAGAGAGAGCACGACGCACCCTGGAAGGTGACCGTGTCACAGCTTCTAGCCTTTTGGGGGACCATCTCCTTGACTTTGAAAGAGCTAAATTTAGCTAGGATGTCCCTGGGTCGCTTGTGTTTATCTTGCAGCCGTGGACCGGAACGATGGACCAGTTCTAATTGGACTTCTGGGCTGCCAACCCCAAAGAGCGTGGAAAATAGCCCCACCATGAATGCTTCCAGATTCTGCAGCCCTCTCATCCGTATGTTGTCTCTCTGGGAGCGGTTCTCGAGGTCTTCACACTTGAGGGTGGTGACGTACAGCTGGCTGTATAAGGTCACTGACCTCTCCCCCAGGGGTGTCAATCGCTCCTCCAGAATTTTGTCTCGAGATCAAGGGTGCGAGTTCCCACCGAGTCTACATCCGCTTGAAGGGCAACCAGTTTTGTGCCCGTCTCCATTCTGAATGCCTCAAAGGAGGCGTTTATTTCAGACTCGAAGTCTACCAGGAGTTCATTTTTAAAATCCCTTAGCGACGCCATCAATTCTTTCCTAGTGAGGGCCATTGCGTTCCCTCTTTGGTCATCGGCGTCTTTACTCACCTGGGCTTCCGAGGGCACAAAGTAGTTTGAGACTCTACTGGCTTGCGCTTTCTTTGGAGGCATAGGGAGTTGAAAAAGATTCTGCCGCTCTGACTCCTGATATTCACCTCAGGTTGATTATCCTGGGGGGGTGAAGCCGCACTCCGGGTCCATCCGTCTCACCAGCCCCCTTACTGTTTGTTGTGGGTTCGTCTGGGCGTCACATCACAGGACTCAGCCTCTTTGCTTGGCGAGATACTGGGTGTACCCGGTTAGAACAGGAGATATTTGGGCGCCATTTTAAAATCAGGCTCCACAACATGGTCCCTGCCTAGGATCCAGCCGGCCCATTGTGAATTTCTCTGGGTCCTTCCGTCTCACCAGCGCCCTTGGTTCTTGTGGGTTCACCTGGTCGTCACATCACAGGACTCAGATTCTCTGCTTGGCAAGATCACCGGGTTTACCCAGTTAAATCTGGAGATATTTGGGTGCCATTTTAAGGTCAGGCATCAATCGCTTGATCCCTACTCAAGGCCCTGCTGGCCCATCGTGTATTTCTTATCGGGGGGTCCCTGGACCCTACCTTGTCGTCCTCTACGGCACCGTTGGCCCCCTCCTCAGCCCCACATTGCGAGCGTACCTCCTGAAATGGTGAACAAATTAAGCAGGCCTTATGCTGGTGGGAGACTTCTTCACCTTGTGCAGATTCTGTTTACTTATTCTTATTACATTCTGTGTCCGGGGGAGGGGTAACATCCACCGCGCTTCACGGTGAACCACAGCCGCAGCAGAATGCCAGGCACCCCGGGAGCTCTCCCCGTTCACAATGCCACTACCTTGGAAGCCACGCCACAACCCGGGCCAGCTACGCCAGGCCAGGATAACACGAGGCGCTCCGCTGGAGGTCTGTTACCAGGTGAGGAAGAGACCCAGCCCGAAGGCAGAACCTTATCTCTACCGCTGATGCGAGAGTCCAGATGCACCGCATCTGACAGCTCACTCACAATGCAGTCCCGGCCGCCACCATCTTAAGATCCGACTCTCCTCCGAGGCAAAGGACAGCGAGGGACACAGGTCTTCAAGGCTTACATTGCCCTACTGGTGCAGCACGTCTTCCACAGTCTGGCCAGGTATTTTAATTAGCTTTTCAGGTGCAAATGTCGGTAGAACTCTTGGGTTAGGAGCGGAGCCGCGCGGAATTATGTCCGTGCGGCCATCTTGGTCGGCCACACCCTTTGAGCTGTTTTGTAAGACATTTTCCTCAAGTATACCTTTATATGGGTATATTTATTTTGTAAGTGCAATCTGAAGAATTTCACCACTGTTGACTTTTTTCCAGACTGTATATTATATTATGTTTATTCTTAAGTGTTGCTGCAGGTCTTCCTGAAGAAAGGTGAAAACACTTTTTAAAATTTTTATATAGTGCAAACTAGCCCAGGAGGTATCAGAGCACTTTACATGAGCACCAGTTACCGTTACAGATGGACACATTCATAGTTGTTAGGATTAAGTGATCCTCCCAGATTCACAGAATGTTGATTGTCCCTGCCGAGAAATGAACCCGGTTCCTCATCTTCGAGGTCGACCTCCCTAGCCGTTAGGCCACATTCTCTCCCATTCTCTACATTTAAGAAGATATTTTCTGAAAAAGTGGTCCGGGATTCTACAACATAGGCGGAACTATTCAAATGCTTATGACTTTAATGGAGATACCTCTAAGAGAGAACCATGATTACCGGTAAGAAACCATGGGGCATATTTACAAGCGGCGATCATTTTATCGCCTAATTAGCAAGGCCGCGCTAACGCGTGAAACCTTGCTTTAGCGTGGGGATTCCTAACGCCCAGCTTTGCATCTCTAATGAGATGCAAAGTGGACGTTCCTGACCTGACATGACAGGAGAAATGTCGCTAAGTGACATTTCTTCTATCATCAAGCCCCACGCTATGAAGCACAGCGGCAGGAAAAGTAGCGATAACCCCTGTTATCGCTACTTTCCTTACACCTGCTTCAGGACTGACTTAGCCATGATATCCTATGGAAGGTGGATATCATGGCTATGTTTGCGAGTTCCTATCAGCAAGCTAACGACACATTGCGTGAGATTATTGCGATAATCTCACGTTAGGCAGTTAGCGTGAGGATTTTTATCGCTGAGGAGATAAGCGTTGCTAATAGCACACTATCTCAGCGATAAAAATCCACGTTACCCGGTGATAATTATCCTCACGCTAAGAGCGCTGAGCGATAATTATCGCCGGTTGTTGCTGATATGCCCCCATATCTTCGTTGCTAATCGAGCACTGCCATCATCACAAGGAGGGAAGGAGTGGGATTTGGGAATGGAACACTGTCATATGGTTCCAAACGCAACTTCAATACAACTACAGATCCTATTAAGGGCACGAGACATTTTGTAATACAGGGCGCATCACCATCTAGACAAGAGGGCTCCTGTTCTTCTAAGAAGAAAGTGCTTGTTGTGAATGCTGGGAGAAGAGGGTGTTGATCTTTGAAGTTGAAAGGAAATAGAATGAGAGAATGTGGGCACGAAATGTATAACTATGAGTTTCTCTACTGCCTCTCTCTGCCTCTTTCTATGGCACTATTTCTACTTCACATGCTCAGGGTTTACGCCCGATCCCTCCTTGATGAACTCGGATCACTAACCACGGATTTCCGTGCATGCCTGCATTACCTGTTGCTCGCACCTAGAGCACACTTCAAAACTCATACAGCCAAGCACTCCTCATGGTGTAGAGGTGCTACTCGCCCACCTCTGTGTTTGCTTCTGTTTACGTTTGGCATAGAGTCTCAGAATGTCAAACACAGAAATGTGGTCCCCACTCAAATTAAATTGGATCGTTTTTTTATGGGTTGTTGCCTGCCTGGGTAATACATAGAATTTGTCCATTCCACCCAAAATTATTTATAGGAAAGTTTAAAACAAATTACATATTTTATAAAGCATATTCTCCCTGTAAGATTTAATAATAAACCTCTACTGATTTAACCCTCTGAGCCTGATATAGCCTTTAAGGATGAGGTAGTGTCTGCGGGAATGATGGAGGATTTTTCATCCCCCATTTCTACGTACTCCATTGCCAAAGTTAGAGATGACCCCCACCCCACCCCGGTCCAGGGGTCAGATCTGCACATTACAAAAAATAATGGTGGTTACTTTCAATAACCGAAAACTTTGGTGAAATGAGGCGAACGGACCGAGGGTTTGGCAGGCAGGGTCCTCCGTGGCATTTATGTATGCTGTCTGTGGTGTTGCGGTCTAGTCGACGGCACGCTAGGCGTGACATCACCGGACTTCCGGCGGCGGCCATTTTAGGGGCGCATTAGCGCGCCGATTCGAATAGCAGAAGGAGCTCCGTGCCGGCGCTCCTGCTGGAATGTGTAATCCATGAATAAACCCCTCAACCCTTGCCAACTGTCTTAGTCATCTGTGGTGGGGCATTGTACAGGAAGAAAGGGGCAACGTTACAATGGCGACGAGGAGGTGAAACGGCCCAGCGCTGCCTCCAGGGTGAGTGTCTTGTGGTCTGCCAGCCAACGACGCCCACAGGCACCACCCCTGACCAGCAGGAGCGCGGCAGTGTCGCGGAGAGAAAAGGCGAGAGCGCTACATTCCTGACGGGCCCCCCTGAGCCGATTCCGGACCGCGACAACCCCACAGGGTGGAACCGCCCCAGGTAGAGTCCACGTGGAGAGGCGGTTGCACGCATCGTGGCGGGGGTCACAGGACGTAACGCGAGCGGCGGCACCACAGACCGCGACGACGACCCGGACGCAGGGAGCCCCGACAGCACCCAGGGGTCGAAAAGCTCGAGTCCACGACCGCGGCGAACGGAGGCAAGGAGGAAGATGAGTGCCACTTCGACGGGACTGCCGAACCCGATACCCTTCCTCACGAAAGCTGGGGTTCCAGATATGCCATGGGAGGATTGGAAGCCGTACTTCTTGAATTTCCTGTTCGCCTTGGAAGAGGAAAGTGGCGCTGAGTTCTCGAGCTCGCGCAGGAAGAGGATGCTGCTACACCATTTGGGCCCTGCAGGTCAGAGGGTTTACGACGATCTGGTGAAGGTGGTCCGGCCCGCGGCGGATGACGATGTGTTTCAACACGCGATCGACGACATGGATGCTCATTACCGCCCGACAGTGTGTGTAGCCGTCGACAGGTACAACTTCTACCACAGAGCGCAACAGAAAGGAGAGACGATTGACCAGTACGTAGCGGCGTTACAGAAGCTGGCCCTAACGTGCAAGTTCGGAGCCTTCCAGGAAGAGTTGATTAGGGACCAAATAGTAATGCACGCAGCGAATGCGTCCATTCAAGATAAGCTGTGGGCTAACGGAGACGAACCCCTCAATACGGTGATAGCCATGGTGAAGAAGGTAGAAATGTCCAAGAGATGTGCGGAGACAGCGAAGAAGGACCGCCACCCTGAACAAACAGTGTGCAGGATAGAAGACCGAAAAGGCCACGAGAGACAGACGACGACGGAGCAGCACAGCACGCGACAACACAGGAAGCCCATGACCCGGGGCGTGAAACAGCAGACGCAGGGACAAGGGAGCACCAACGGGTGCTACAGATGCGGCAGCGAAAGGCACGCCGCCAACGACAAAGGGTGCCCAGCGTTCCGGGCCAAATGCACGTACTGCGGGCTGATGGGGCACTATGAGAGAGTATGCCGAAGGAAGACGTCAAGGCAGCAGGTGAAGTACGTGGCGCAGGAGATGACCAAGGAGGAAGAGCAAGAAGGGCAAGAGGACGACGAAGAGATCCTGATGATAGATGACCAGGTCTTGGGGATCGACGGCGCGGTCGACAAGAAACCGAGGTGCGCCATGACCATAGGGGGCGTAGGAGTCACCATGGTCGCAGATTCAGGGTCCCCCTACACGATCATAAAGAGGAAGATATGGGAGGAGGACTTTGCACCTGTCACAACACACCGACTGCGCCCCGCGGACATCCACCCGGTGACATTCACAGGGGAACCCATACCCATGGTAGGGTATTGCCCTCTAACGTTCGAGTTCCAGGGCAGGACGTGTGAAGGAAAACTGTACGTGGCAGAAAAGGGACCATCAGTGTTGGGATGGAAAGATCAAGGGAAGCTAAAAATAAAGCTGAACCCAGGAGGCCGCATACAAGTGCTCATGATGGAGGACGACCCCAAAGTGGGAGCAAGGCAGTGGAAGGAAGAGTTCCCCGAAGTCTTCAGAGACGACATAGGGAAGCTAACAAAGTTCACGCACAAAATAAATCTCAAAGAAGGAGCCCGACCTGTGTCCCACAAAGTGCAAAACATCCCGTTCCGCACCAGGGAGGCAGTACAAGAGGAACTGCAGAGGTTGGAGGACAACGGGATCATCGAGGCCATCGATAATGCGGAATGGTTGGCCCCCTTAGTCGTGGCGCAGAAGCCGAACGGGAAGGTGAGACTATGTGTGGACCTCAGGGAACTCAACAAGAACATTGTAGTGGACAAGTTCCCCCTTCCCCGCATCAATGAGATGTTAGCTAAGACCAAGGGCGCCAAGTGGTTCTCCACTGTGGATTTAACATCTGCATATCACCAGATCGCACTCCACAAATCGTGCAACCACCTCACATCATTCATTACACCTTTCGGGTGCTACAAGTTCCTACGTATGCCGTTCGGGCTCGCCTCGGCAGCGGCGGTCTTCCAAAAGTTGATGTACCGTCTGTTCAACAAGATGGAAGGTATTCAGTTCTTCCAGGACGATATCTTGGTGATGGGCGCCTCCACGGAAGAACATGACCGGAGGCTAGCGGGTGTCTTGACAGTGCTGGAACAAAACGGGCTCACGGCCCAGTGGGACAAGTGCAAGTTCGGACTGGGGAAAGTCACATACCTGGGGCACGAAATCAGTCAGGAAGGCATAAAACCCAAGGCATCCAACGTAGCTGCCATCAGAGATGCACCCACGCCCACTAGCAAGGAGGAGGTACGGACATTCTTAGGGATGGCTGAGTTCTACAGCAAGTTCGTCTCCCACTTTGCATCAAAGACGCACCACCTGAGGTCGATCCTGAAGGAGAAAACAGCGTTCTCATGGAAGGAGGAACAAGAGAGAGAGAGAGAGGAAGTGAAGAGAGAAATCTGTGGCGCCATACCCATCCAAGGGTTTGACCCGACGGCTCCCACGACCCTGACCACAGACGCTAGCGACCGAGGCCTTGGAGCAGTGCTCACGCAACAGTCGGCGCGAGGAGTGACAGCGACAATCAGCTTCGCGTCCCGCACGCTGGCTGACAATGAACGCAAATTCAGCGTGATTGAAAAAGAAATGCTGGCGGTCGTGTGGGCAGTGGAAAGATTCCGGCAGTTCCTGTGGGGAGGACGGTTCCTCTTACGAACAGACCACAAACCCCTGATTAAAGTGCTCACGTCCAACGGCCACGAGCACGCTACCCCAAGAATTGCGAAGATGACACTGCGACTCCTCGACTACGTGTACGACGTAGAGTACATCCCAGGCACCAAGAACCGCGTGGCGGACTACCTGAGCAGGGCGGCGGCAAAGGAACCGGCAGAGGCGCAAGACGCAGAGACTTGGGCCGAGTACGCAGTGGCGTTCATGAGCGATCACGAAAGAGCAATCAGCAAGCAGGAGTGGGAAGAAGAGTATGGGTCTGATGAGAAGGTGAAGGCGGTCAAAACGTACGTGACGCAGGGGTGGCCGGAGAAGAGGTTGCTTGGAGAAGAACTAAAACAGTACTGGGAAGTCAGGGAAGAATTGTCGCTGGGGGACAACCCGTGTTTTCTGCTCCGAGGCAACAAGGTAGTACCCCCGACGGCGCTGAGGCCCAGAGTGGTGGCTCTTGCCCACGAAGGACATTTGGGCATCGTGAAAACGAAGGGAAGAGTGAAGGAGGACTATTGGTGGCCAGGGTTGGACCTCGCGGTGGAAAGACACGTCAGAACGTGTGAGCAATGCAACAATGCAGACAAGACGCAGAAAGTGCTGCGCCCACCGCTGGGACGCTTCGACTTCCCGGAAAACCCGTGGGAAGAGATCTCCATAGATGTTCTAGGTCCCATACAAGACGCCAGTGGCAACCAGAAGTACCTCACCGTGGTCGTGGACAGGTACTCAAAGTGGCCAGAAGTCCATGTGGATGACAACGCAGAGACAGATACCATCCTGGGATTCCTCACGGAGGTGTTCATCAGAGAAGGGATCCCCAAGGGAATCCTCAGTGACAACGGCCCACAGTTCACATCCACGAAGTGGGAGGCCTTCATGGACAGGAACGGGATAACTGTCAGGCGCACGCCGGTCTACCACCCTGCTGGGAACGGAGCAGTGGAGAGATTCAACAGGGTGATAATGGGGTCAGTGCAAGCGGCAATCGGCCAGGGAGCAAGCTGGGAGAAAGAACTCAAGCGTATGCTATGGGCGTACCGGATAACTCCCTCGTCCACAGGCTACAGCTCATTCCGCATTCTGAGAGGAAGAGAACCGTTCACCCGAGACAATGTAGCTTGGAAGAGGCTCACGGTGCAGAGTCATTGGTCACCGGCAGTGGTGCGCAGAAACTTGGAGAAAGCACAAGCCGTATACACGAACTACTACGACGCAAGGCACAACACCAAGGAAGCCGCCTTGGAGAGAGGAGAGTGGGTGAGGGTGAAACTGCCTACACAGGGAAGGAAAGGGGACAGCAAGTTCACGCCCCCCTTCCAAGTGGTAGAACCCTATACCACATCAGCCTTACTAAGTGACGGGAAGATTTGGGCACAAGATCGGATGGCAAGATGCACCAGAATCAATGAGACTGAACGGAACTTGGAGCTGGACGGCGAGGCAGGAGCTGGGGCCACACCGGCGGGGAAAGGCGAGAGTAGGAGACCAGAGGGGGAAGCAGGAAGCGTTCCCAAGGGATCCTGGAGTCCAAGAGGAGGGGAAGTCGAGACTCCGGGACTTGGTGACCGAGGGACTGAGTTAGGTGGGGCTGAGCCCCAAGAAGCGTGTGGGGAAGCGGATCCGAGTGGGGGGGGCAATACCCCGACCGCAGGCGCAGGAAGCAGGAGGACACGCTGCGGAAGAAGAATACTGCTCCCACGAAGGTTCGAGGAGTTCAACCTAGACCACAAGTAAGACTGTTCTATTGTTAAGAGGGACATTGACTATTGTGTTGTAAAGGGGGGAGATGTGGTGTTGCGGTCTAGTCGACGGCACGCTAGGCGTGACGTCACCGGACTTCCGGCGGCGGCCATCTTAGGGGCGCATTAGCGCGCCGATTCGAATAGCAGAAGGAGCTCCGTGCCGGCGCTCCTGCTGGAATGTGTAATCCATGAATAAACCCCTCAACCCTTGCCAACTGTCTTAGTCATCTGTGGTGGGGCATTGTACAGGAAGAAAGGGGCAACATTACACTGTCTATCAGGATTTACTTGTTGAGTCAAGGTTAACCAAGACAAGCACCTTCATTTGTGCTTGTTCTTCAATAGGAGCCCAGCATCTTCCTGCACGAGTGTACTCCTACTTTTGTTTCTTGGGAGCTGCTTTTTGTTTTATGCAAACAGCAATAATTTGATATGTATTAAATTTAGCATAGATTTGCCAGTCAAAGAACCCCAACATCACGAGCATTAAACCACCGACCTCAGTATTTCAAGATCTATCCATTCATGCAGAATACTTTTCAAAGTGTTCACACAGTACCCAGTGAATATGCATCTTGATTTGATTACAATCGAGTTCATTTGGTTCCTGGTTCTTTGGTGGAACCACTTCAGACTGTGGTTCTTATACATTGGTAAATAAATATTCTATTCATACCGGATGTGCATCTTCATGTTTGCAGTTTGTTTGCTTTTATCTCAAGTCCGTCTTTCATTTCAATTGTAGTTCAGGCAGTTTTTACCGCCTGTCTAAGCATTTAAACACATTCTTGGTATAAGTGTGCGTTGGAAATTGGAACTGTGATCTCCTAGTTTCCTATCTAACTGGATTTTCTAGTTGACATATTGTTCGGGACTGGTTTGAGGCTATTATGAGAAGAATTCTTCAATTTTTCCACTAGGGTCATTTTCTGCACACATGCTACTTCTACCTTGCTTCTTTAATGAGTTTAGGGGTGATGTAGAGAACAATAAGATAGTTACATTGAATTTCTTTTATTTTGTTTCAGCATTTTGTTGTGGATAAGACTGGCATAAGGGCCTTTCTAATTTTCTTTTTTTTTATAAACCAATGGCATTGGGCCTAAAAATATAAACAACGAACAATAGAGGGTACTGGCTCACTGGTTAGCCATTCAAGGCTCTCAGACAGAACGTTCAGTTTCAGAAGATTTATGCTGATCCTAATCTGGCTATATTCCTTCAGATCATTTATCCTTGCTCAATTGTGGTTTTGCACATTTTGCACAACAGAGTCTCCTAGTCCATGTCCAGAGCAGTCTATTGCAAAGACTTCATAACATTTAAGCTCAGGAGAATGCATCGATATCCTAGGACACAGGACAGTTTTATCTTCAAGACCTCATTACTTACGCTACCAGCTTTTGCACTGTTCCTGGACACCCGAGGCATCTTAGAATGTTCCTGCTGCTCAACTGGGAAATGAAATCTGGTGTTTTCAACATGAGTGGCTGAAAATGTATTGCTCATGATTTGCAAACAGTGCTAGTTTAATGTGCCCTATGAAAGATGTGAGTAATGTTTGCACATAAAGAAGTTGGAAAAGGTGGGCATGACTTTGTGCGGAAAATTGTTTTTCAGCCCAAAACAAAATAAAAAAATACACAAAATTATTTTCATGTCCCTGCATCATCAATCAATCAATCAATCAGTAGATTTATATCGCATGCCTAATCACCCGGATGCGGTTGTTAGTCTGGGGCCTCATTAGAATAGTCAGGTCTCCAGAGCCCTTTAGAATTTCAGTAAAGAGGAGGAGGTCCGTAGCTGCAAGGGCAAGTCTTGGTCGCCAGGTTTGAGAATAAGCGTCCCTCACTTCTGCTGTGGTAGATACAGGGCGTGTAGGCAAGGAAGAGGGACACAGGGTGTCTTGAGGGGTTGTGGAAGCCCAGGCGTTGGTTAGCATAGGTGGATCCCTGGTTGTGCAGAGCTTTGTATGCATTGATCAGCAGCTTGAATTGACATTTTCTCTGTGTGGGGAGCCAGTGAAGTCTTCTGAGGTTGGGATGATGGGTGTTCCTCGGGGGAGGTCGTGGATGAGTCTGGCAGTGGCATTCTGTATGGTCTAACATCTTTGTGAGAGTTTGGCGGATATTCCTGTGCAGAGAGTGTTGCCGTAGTTAAGTTGGCTCTTGATGAGGGCCTGTGTGAGGTTACTTCTTGAGTCCTGAGGGAGCCACTTGAAGACTCTTTGTCACATGCGTAGGGTGAAGAGGCAGCCAGAGGAAACTGCATAGATCTGGGTTCTCATGGTCAGCTGACTATCCAGGATGACGCCGAGGTTTCTAGAGTGTTCTGCAGGGGTTTGTGATGGTCCTAGATCCGTGGCCATAAGGAGTCATTTCAAATTGGGGCATTGTTGCTGAAGATGAAAACTTCAGTTTTGTCAAATTTGAGCTTTAGACAGTTATCTTTCATCCACTTTGCAATGCTCGTCATGCATCTGAGGAAGTTGGTTCTGGTGGTTGTGGGGTCTTTGGAGAGGGAGAGGATGAGTTGGGTGTCTTCTTTGTAGGACATGATGTTGAGTCAGTGGGATCTGATGAAGTCGGCCAGTGGTGTCATGTAGATTTTGAAGAGGGTGGGTCTAAGGGATGATACTTTGGGAATGCCGCAGATGATGTCTTCGGATTTGGAGACTTTTTTTAGTTCTCCTGGTGAGGCTGGATGTGATCCATTTGAGTGTGTTTGCTTGTATTCCAATTTAGTGTAGTCTTGTGATCTGTATGTGGTGAGATACTGTGTCGAAGTCTGCTGAGAGGTCAATGAAGATGAGGGTGGCTGTCTCTCCTCGGTTGAGGAGGGTTTGGATGTCATCAGGTTTGGCTTTCAGGCCGGTCTCTTGCTGTGGTTGCTGCAAAATCCAGACTGAGAGGTGTCAATGAGGTTTTTCGGTTCCAGGTGTTTCGTGAACTGCCTGTTGATAGATTTCTCCAGGAGTTTGCGCAGGAAGGGGAGCAAGGATGAGACAGTAGTTTTTGAGTTTGCTAGGGTTGACAAATGGCTTCCTGGGCATCAGTTTGACCTCAGCGTGTATCCATACTTCAGGGAAAGTGGTGTGGTAAAGGAGGTGTTGAAAAGAGTGGTAAGTTCATGGATGATCCTGTAGTTTCTGAGATTGAAGACATGGTGTGGGCATGGGTCCAGGGCGCTACTGAGTGGACAGTGCTCATGGTAGTTGTGGCGTCCAGGAGGATGAGCTGGTTCCATGTGGTCAGCAGGTGGTCAGAGCAGCAGGTGGAGAGGAGGGTTTCTGTCTTGAAAAGTTATTTGCTGTGGTTGGAGCTGGCATTAATCCGAACAGCTAGGAGACTCTTCTTTCTCTCTCTTATCATTCTATGGTAGTGGCTGAGGGATGGTTTGTAGGCGGTCCTGTCAAGGGTATTTTTGCTTGTGTGCCATCTTCTCTGCAGCTGTTTGTAGTTGCGTTTTGCTATTCTCAGTCCTTTGGTGAACTATCTTGCTTATCTGGTGGAACTGATGTGCATGGTGGTCTTGATGGGGCTATGCGATTGGCACTGTTGATTATCCTAGTGTTGAAGTTCTCGACACTCTGATCAAAGTTTGTTGCTGGGTATGGTTTGGATGTGTTGAGGGCATCAGTCAATTGGGTCTGAGTGACTTTGCTCCAGCTGTAGTGGGGGGTGTTGGATGGCATGGGGTGGAGGTGTGCGGGTTGGAGATGGTGAAGTGGACAATGAAATCGTTTACTGGTGATGAAGATGAGGTCCAGTGTATGTCCTGCGATGTGAGTTGGGTTGTTGATGAGTTGGGTGGGGCCAATGTTGTTCATGATTTTATGGAGGTTGGTGGTGTTGTGGTTGTCTGTTTAGGTAGTTTAGGTAGCTGAGGAAAATGCAGCTGTTCAAGTCTAGGGTGAGGGGGCAATGAAGTCGTCGATGATGTTGCAGAAACTAGGGCTGGGTCTAGTGGGATCTGTAGGCGAGGGTGCCTCTGATGGTCGATTTGTCATTGTCATCGAAGTCCACTTATCAGAAAGAGAATAGGACTGCAGCAATATCAGCAACAAACTCTCCTCTGTTTTTTAAGGGAGGGCTGTTGCTCTTACAAGTATAATGAACAGCAACTGAAAAAAACATTCTGGAAAACATGGAAAGACGTTTGCCAATAGTGGAATCAACACTACATTGTGTTAAATAAGTAATAGCTCTTTGGAGACATCAAGACAGTGGACTCCAAGGAACCTGAAGAGAATGACGGTGATCTCCATGCTGCTCTCCCTCTACATCTTCAAGCTGGGAGTTCTGGCATGGTATATGTGAAATAAAGTAGAATCTTTGCTATTTTAGCAGGCTGACCAATTGACAATTCTGCTAAAGAGCTGCTTGTTTAGTCAATTGTTTTTGTAAGGAACATCCATGTTTTGAAAAATTCTTTGGTTTTGAAGGACCATTGAATGGAGTAGTGGTTGGGACTGGGAAGAAAATACTAATTTTATTAGAAGCATAAGTCCTGAACCTGGGATGCATGCGTGGACAAACATGATGGTTGTGTGATGTAGGGCGCCATAAATAGTGCACACGCAGCAGTTTAAAGCATGTCCCAAAGCCATTTTATATAAATTGTGAAATCCATATGCTCAACCCTGTGATTGTACATTCATGTGATATGCAATAACTTCACAACTGCCTTGCAACAATTAAAGAAGTGTCAAATTTCCTGTAAGGGTCAGCTAAGTGGATGACTGTCCTGAATGCATAATTGGCTGCCTTAATACACACACAACAATTGTTGAGTGAGTTGTGTGCATCCCACTTGATTGAAATAAATGTATCTGTTGTTTGCTTTGTTAATGTCTATTCTGCTGTGGTTGACACTGGGCTTGAGATCTCAGACTGGTAAGATTACAATGTCTTTTCAAAAGCTGAGTTCAGTCCCATAACTTCAATGTTACTGTGCATACTTTGGTGTGATTTGCTGGACTACTGCTTCTTGTTTCAGCTGCACTCTAAAATCAAACTACAGATATGATCGAAAGTATAAGACAGATTGAAACATCAAACATGATTTCAGAAGGCAGAGACAAATCAGAAGAAGCATTTCCTTTGATCTTTGTGAAAGCCAAAGCCGCAGTGGGTGAACCTCTAAAAATACCAGGGCTTAATGTTATTCAAATACAAGGAGCCAATCTCCAAACTAGTGTTTCTGAAAAGACTGAAAGCATACCTTTGTGTGATGGTCACCCATTTTTTGATGTTCATTGGTGCTTTTATATTGCTCAGAAGTATTAAAGTAAATGACTGCATGCTATTTGTCTATTGTCCCTACAGTCCAACTACCTAGGAGACCTACTGAATACAGATAGATGTTGTAAATCACTTATTTTTCTTCATTCACATAGTAAGATACACAGAGGGAAGAGAGTGAGGGTCCTACAAAGGGCCTGAAGAGAGCCCAGTGATATGTTCTGTACATTGATAGGCCTGAAACATGTCGGTCATTAACAGGAAGTAAGAAAGGAGCCCTAATAATTACCTTTCACCCATCTCCCTTATTCACTTTTTTACCTTGTAGTGAACAGGTGTGATAGAATAAAGTGGCTGAGAATTTCTTGACCAAGTAAAATGTAGACTTTCAACAAGCTACCGCTGTACATTATAACAGGCTATCAATCATCCCCAGTAGGTGCTCAGGATGAGGCCATCTTGTACCACTGTGGTGCTGGTGAAGGAGGTCAAAGATGAAGCCTGCCACCTTATGTGGATGAGGTGATCTGTCTTGTTTTAAGAAATCAGAGTGATGAATAAAACCTTGTATCTAAAACAAATCTGGCTACGTAGGATTAGTTTTGGTTAGGGGTGGATAATATTTTTTCCACCGTCCCTAAAAGGGCAACCTCTAATCTTATTTTGTTGACTGATGTAGTTACTGGGAAGTAGCACAGAAGAATGGGCTCTTTGAACACCTCTCTCCCTAGATAGAGATATATATTATTAAGGGATCGATGTAACCTGTGTAATTTTCTGTAGCATAATTACGGGGGGAAAAAGCGAAATTACACAATGAGGGTAACCCAGCATTTAGTTCTACTTTCTTAGCCCTATTTGAACCCTCCCATCTAAAATGGACCAGCGGATGCATTTTGCACTAAGAAAATAGCACTAAATGCAACAGAACAAAAACAGCAGTAGCCTGCAGTTGCTTGTGCTGACTAAGTTTGTCGTTCTTGTTAACTCTGGGCGGTGA
The DNA here is from genome assembly GCF_964204655.1 of Triturus cristatus. NCBI lineage: Eukaryota > Metazoa > Chordata > Amphibia > Caudata > Salamandridae > Triturus > Triturus cristatus. The sequence continues at coordinate 798,005,800 of NC_140586.1, forward strand.
ACTACGCTCCGCTCGCGGAGTTTGCGGAGTTTTGGTAACTTCGCTGTTTGCGTAGAACACGTAGTTATCGAATACTACGCAATCTGCAACATAGCGTAGCTGTTTTTCTTCTTTGCGCGCTCAATATGTTTGCTCGCGTGTGCGGTAACGACTTTCCGTGATCCGTTCGCGTGCGCCAAGAGATTTGGAATCCGGCCGCACGATCCCCTGAGAGTGTGCTAACATGTTATTCGGGCACGCGATCTGACTTCTGGCGGCAGTCTTGGTAAGAACGCTGTCCCGAACGCGCAGAAACTACAATCTGGCAAACAATATCTCTCGAGCATCATAAAACCTTCTCGAAAATGATCATTTTGCTCAAAAAAACTCCTCAGATTGTGATTTGGCGTAGTTTTTTGTGCAAGGAGTGCTTTTTCTTTTTTCACTTTTTTTTTCAAAAGGAAGGAAGTGTCCCTGAGTCTCCAGCTTCCTGTTCCTGTCCAGCAGGCTCCTCCCAGTGCTTTGTCCATGTGCTGTTCACTTTCATTTGGATATGGAGATGGAAGGATCACTTTTTGTGTTTGTCTGCTGCATCATATCATTGGATCGGATTTGAGGACTTTTGGATTTAAGATTTTACAAGTAAGTTTGAGAATTGGTGTACTTGTTTGTTTGATTGAGGCTTATTTGTACCTACCTTTTGGGATTTTCATTGTTTTAAAATGTATTGTTGTGGGTGGCCTGTAGTTTCAGTAGGGGCCTAGTTGTTTTTCTTTGAAATTTCAGCCAGTAGGCCCAGAGGTACCCATGGGTGCATGTTTCTGTGGTGTCTGTTGAATTTTATTTTACACATCATGTAGGGCATGGATGGATTTGGATTGAATTGCTAAATGTGGTTGGGGAGGGGTGTATTCCACTTTTTGGGTGTGTGTGTTAATAAATAAATACCTTTGTTGGATGTGTGTGTGTGCTTGCTGTGTAACTTTCCAACCTTTCGTAGCCCTGTTGATTTTCGTTTTTGCATTTTTGTATTAAAGCTCTGTTGTTTAGCAGGCCTCCTTTGTCTGGTCATATACGCCTGCTTGAGTTCATTGTTTTCCATGACCTGTTGTGACTGTGAGTGACCATGTGGCTTGGGGCCATTTTGTGGTGGTAGTTTAGTAGTGTGCTGCTTTTTCCATATAGGTGTGCATGTCTTTTCTTTGTTCCTCTTGGCTTATGCTTGTTGTTGTTGTGGCATGGCCATGTGGGTGGCAGCCATTTTGTGAAGGCAGGCAGTGTGCTTTTGCCATAGGCCTGCATTGTTTGTCTTCCATTTCTTTTTATTGTGGGTGGCTAGCGAGCGGCCATTTTGTGGAGCCATCCAGGCCGTGTGCACTGCTTTTGCCATAGGCCTGCATTCATTGTCTGTCTTCACTTTCTTGTTATTGTGGGTGGCCTGGCCATGTGGGTGGTGGCCATTTTGTGGAGTTAGGCAGTGTGCTTGCTTTTGCCATTGGCTTCAGTCCCAAGCTTGTGGCCTAGTCTGCCAGTAGGCCCAGAGGTAGTCATCATGGGTGCATAAAAACTTTTTCTGTGTTGTCAGTTGAATGTTAACATCATTTATTACATGGATGGCATTGGATTGAATTGCAAAATGTGTTTTTGGGGTGGAATTTCAGTTTTTTGGTGTGTGTCAAATAAATAGGCCTTTTCAGCCAGTAGGTAACCCTAGGTGTTCAGCTCGTGCAGTTTTGGCAACTCCGCAATGTGCGACAATGCGGACTTACAATTTTTGTCTTCTTCGCAATAACGACTTTTTGTAAAGGTCGTGATGCCGAACATGCAGAATTTGCAATCTGGCAAAGAATATCTCTCGAGCAGCATAAAACCTTCTAAAAAATGATGATTTTGTTTATTTTGCTAAAAAAAAACTCCTCAGGTTGTCATTTGGCTGTAGTCTTCACTTTCTTGTTATTGTGGGTGGCCTGACCATGTGGGTGGCAGCCATTTTGTGAAGGCAGGCAGTATGCTGTTGCCATGGGCTTGCATTGTCTGTCTTCCATTTCTTTTTGTTGTGGGTAGCTAGAGACCATTTTGTGGAGCCATCCAGGCAGTGTGCTTTCGGCATAGGCCTGCATTCATTGTCTGTCTTAACTTTCTTGTTATTGTGGGTGGCCTGGCCATGTGGGTGGCGGCCATTTTGGGGAGTAAGGCAGTGTGCTTTTGCCATAGGCTTGCATTGTCTGTCTTCCAATTCTTTTTGTTGTGGGTGGCTACTGGCTAGCGGCCATTTTGTGGAGCCATCCAGGCTGTGTGCACTGCTTTTGCCATAGGCCTGCATTCATTGTCTGTCTTCACTTTCTTGTTATTGTGTGTGGCCTGGCCATGTGGGTGGCGGCCATTTTGTGGATTTAGGCAGTGTGCTTGCTTTGGCCATAGGCTTCAGTCCCAAGCTTGTGGCCTAGTTTGCCAGTAAGCCCATAGGTTGTCATCATGGGTGCATAAAAACTGTTTATGTGTTGTCTGTTGAATTTTAACATCATTTATGGCATGGATGGCATTTGGATTGAATTGCAAAATGTGGTTTTTGGGGTGGAATTTCAGTTTTTTGGTGTGTGTTAAATAAATAGGCCTTTTCAGCCAGTAGGTAACCCAAAATTGTTGTTCAGCTCGTGCAGTTTTGGCAAATCCGCACTGCGCGACAATGCAGACTTACACTTTTTGTCTTCTTCGCACACACAATATGTGTGTTTACGCACGCGATAACGACTTTTTATAAAGGTCGCGATGCCGAACATGCAGAATTTGCAATATGGCAAAGAATATCTCTCGAGCAGCATAAAACCTTCTCGAAAAGGATGATTTCGTTCATTTTTCTTTTTTTACAGTTTTTTAAAAGAGGAAGGAAGTTCCCCAGAGTCTCCAACTTTGTGGTCCTGTCCTTTGTGTTCACTTTCTTGTTATTGTGGCTGGATTGACCACGTGGGTGGCGTCCATTTTGTGAAGCCAGGCATGGTGCTTTTGCCATAGGCCTGCACTGTCTGTCTTGTCTTCCTTATCTTGTTGTTGTGGGTGGCCTGGCCATGTGGTGGTGGCCATTTTGGGGGACCAGCCACTGTGCTTTTGCCATTGGCCTCCAAGCTTGTGGCCTAGTCTGCCCAGATATACTCATCAATCAGCATGGGTGCATGAACCAACTGTTTTTGTGTTGTCTGTTGAATTTAAACATCATTTAGGGCATGGATGGCATTGGATTGAATTGTAAAATGTGTTTTTTTGGGGGGGGTTCACTTTTTGGGTGTGTGTTAGGCCTTTTCAGCCAGTAGGCCCAGAGGTACTCATGGATACATGAAACAACTGTTTCTGTGTTGTCTGTTGATTTTCATTTAGGGCATGGGCGGCATTGGATTGAATTGCAAAATGTGGCATTTTTTCTGGGGTGTATTTCACTTTTTGTGGTGTGTTAAATAAATGCCTTTTTTTCGCATGTGTATGTGTTGTTGTTGTGGCTGTTGTGTAACTTTCCAACCTGTTTTTAGCCATGTGGATTTTTGTTTTTGCATTAAAGCTGTGTTGTTTATCAGGCATCTTTGTCTGGCCATATAGGCCTGCTTGAGTTCATTGTTTGCCGTGCCTTGTGCCTGTGAGTGACCATGTGAGTGGGGACCATTTTTATGGTGGTAGTTAGTAGTGTGCTGTTTTTGCCACATAGGCCTGCGTGTCTTCCCATTGTTCCTCTTGTCTTACTGCTTCCAAATCCATCCCCATTGCCAGCTTCAGCTCCCTGATGCTGCATCCATCCCACGTGATGCACAAATTTAGGCCAAACAGGCTTCACTACATTTTTGTTTTTGTTCTTTGCTATTCTTATTCTTTCTGAGTGTACACAGTACACCAGGAAAGTCCTGGCCTTGTTGTCAAAGTCTCATAAATGGCTACACTGTTGTTTTTCACTGAGTTACTAAAATGTAATAATTGTGACCACCACACACTAAGAAGTTATATATTATATTAGTTTGATTGTACTATCTTTTGACTGATGTTCTTCTGGCTTTTTTACTTTTAGGTGCACAAAAGACTGAGAAGGAGGTGTGTAGTCATCGCCCGTTGTGCTGCCAGGCAGATGTCCTGCTGCTGTACACGACGTGACATGTGAGTGACCTGACCAGACATCTCTGCAACTTTGCAACTGAGTGCTGCTGACATCTGAAGAAGATGGCCTCAAAGAAAGCGGGTACCAGGTCCTCCAGTACCAAGAAAGTTGCTATTTAGAAGAAGGAACAGACGAAGGAAGTGACACTTAAGTCTGGTGTGCCGCCCAAAACCTTTTTTGGCAAACCAAAAATGACGCCTGCAGCAGCGGTGTCCGGGGGGCAAGCTGGGGGTAGTACCTCCGCGACAGTGAGCCCAACCCACCAACCCAGGCCCAAGCACATGAGTGTGGAAGAGGTAGCCTGCCTAATTTTGGAAACCAGTGATGCTGAGCCTGAGCTAAACTTATCACTATCTCAAAGTAGTACCCAATCAACGCAGGAGGAAACACAGCAGATAGGTGGTCAACAACAACAGCCGCAACCACCGCCCGCAATAGTAGTTGTTGTTCCTCCCGAAGTAAGGGCAGGTCAGGAACTTGAGCCTCATGCAGAGGAAGAAGAAGAGAAAGCCACTCATTCTGAAGATCCATTGTCTTTCAAATCCCCAGCAAGGAAAAGGAGGGTTAGTCCATCTTGTTCTTCGCCAAGCTCCCTTTCTGATGATCTAGATGCCACTTGGAAGCCACAAACTGAGTCTGAGAGGGAGACACGATCCAATACCAGGCTAGGAAACAGGAAGGTTCCAGAAAGCCTTACACTTATGGAGGTTGATGTAGAACAGCAGCATGATAATGATGAGCCAGTCCTCATGAACATCACTCCTGGCCCAGAGGAGATGGAGACCAACATTATTACCCTATCCAAAATCGCTGCGAGGGATGTAGCACGCATACCTCCAACACAGGTAACACACCAACATGACCCACAGCTTCCATATTTGCATTAGCAAAGGCCCGGCAGGGACCTACATCCAACACAACCAACACCTCAGGAAAAGTAGGTAGTGGTACAGCACAGAGTCAAATTCAACACACATCCTCCAGTTCATCTGGCATTGGAAGTGGCACCTCCAGCAGGAGGCAAAAGTTAAGCTCCCCAGTTTGGGACTTCATTACGGTTAGTGAAAAGGAGGAGAACATTGCTATATGCTTCATTTGTAATACCTCTGTTAGTCGGGGTAAGCTTGGTACCGGAGACCAAATAACCCATCTGAAAAAACACCACTTGTTCAACCAGGAGGACCACCTTCGTGGCATACAAACTGCAACCAATGGTGTTGGTGGGGATAAACGAGTAGAAGAAGATCTGATCAGGGTGGGAGAGGAAGGATAGGGAGACATTCTGTCTGGTAGTGGTACACAAAGTAGCCCTGTCCCCAGCAGAGCAGTGTTATTGTCACCCACATCTTCAGCAACATCTCAGTGGCACAAGAGTAAGAGTCAGCCTGAGACGGCAATGAAAAAAAGTGCGTCATTGAGCCTAAGAGAAAGGAAAACCATGCAGCCGACCATTATCAGTATGTTTAGGGGGGAGTGGCAGTACGAACGCAACCGCCCAATAGCACGTTTGTACAATGCGAAGCTGGCTAAAATGTTGGCACTGGACCTTCTCCCTTTTTCTTTTGTTGAAGGGGTGGGTTTTCTGAAATTTGTGACAGCCATCTTCCCAAAATGGCAGGTTTCCAGCCACTACTATTTTGCCAGAGTTGCTGTTCCAGCACTACATCACGATGTGCTGGAATTGCTTGGAAATGCCTTGAAGCAGAGTGCTGTTCAGAGTATCCACCTGACAACAGACATGTGGACCAGTTGCCAAGCCACTGATTACATGTGCATCACTGCACACTGCACACAGATATCTGCTTGTGTTGACACTGCTGTGATTTTTCATGCCACTCGGAAACATGCAACTGTAGTCATGTTTGCCATGGAGAAATCTCATACTGCTGCAAACATTTTGTATGAGTTTAACAGCAAGGTCTTTGAGTGGCTGCGCCCAAGAGGGCTTTGCATTGGTTTTGTTGCCATGGACAATGGCAGTAATGTAGTTAGGGCCATGAAGGATGGTGGCTATTTCAGGGTCCCGTGTTTGGCACACTGCATTAACATTGTTGTTCTGTGCCTCAAGTGACAGTCAATGTTTCTCTTCTTGTTGTTTAATAACTAAATTGTACTCCTACTACTGCAGGCCAATATCCGTTGCAATTTTTAATATGGAATATGGACTTAGTTGGAGTCGTACTCGGTACACTACAGACTGAGTTTGACTCGGCCAACACGTACAACACCATGATGATGAGCTTACTATCTTCGCAGTCAGTCAGTTGGATCGGAGATGATTGATGGAATAACTCTGGGCATTTCAAATCAAGTGGCATAAAAGGTAAATAAGTCAACAACCACAGCAGACCTACATGTCTGTGTAGTGGTGGAGTCGAGTAGTCACGAGTGTACTAGTGGAGGTATGGCTGACAGCCGTGTGTTGATTTAGTTACTTACTTTGGAAAATGCTATGTTGCTGTATATGTGTCCTCCTGTAACTGTTTCTGGTTAATGCACTGTAAACAGACTTGTTGTTTAATAACAAAATTGTACTTCTACTGCAGGGCTATCCATTGGATATTTGAATATGGACTCTGGACTCACTCGCTACACTACAGACTGAGTTGGACACCATGATCATGATGACCACATATACTCTTCGTAGTCAGTCAGTACTTGATTGGAGCTGATTGATGGAATAACTTCATTTCATGAAGTGCTGTAAGGTAAACACAAGTCAACAAGAACCACAGTAGACATACATGTCCGTGTAGTGGTGGAGTTGAATGCAGTGGTATGATTTATTCACTCCATTTTAAAATTGCTAAGTTGCTGTATATGTGCTTTGTCTGGCTCTGTCAAAATTTCAGCTAAATGGAGGTTTGGTCACTGGCCGGTGCCGTGGGTATGCTCTGTCCTGTTGTTGATGTAGCTTAAAAAATGCTGTAGACAGACATGATGTATCTATCCATGCTATCTCAGTCTAAAAGTGTTCTCTGTCTTGTTGCACTCCACCATCATTGATGCATTTTTTTTATTAATTGATTTTTCAATATCCCATTTGTTTTTCCATTTACACTTACAGGCTGGCTTTTACCCTGTGGTATACTTGGAAAAATAACGCACACTTACTTTCCCAATGAATCTACATATGCCAGGCAGGCAGTGGCGTCACCCAAAAATGGTGGACCGAGCATTCATGAAAGTGACTGAAGACCAAGAGGAATGGCGAGATGCAGCTCCCCATTTGACCAGGATAACACAGTAACAGTATCAACTTTCTTCATCTTTTAAACAATTTGATTAATTTTTTGTCTTCAATCATTAATACCGTGTGTTGTTGTTATTATTAATTATGTTTGCTCTCTGCTTATGATTAGGGCTCCCGGTTTTATGGTATTTATTTTTTTAACATTTCTGTCTGTATTTATCCATATTTATTTTTTACCCGCTTTATCTGTATTTATCCATATTTATTTTGTGTTTTGCGGATAAATGAAGTTGTAAAACTGCACATTTCCATATTTATTTAACTGATAGACGTGCACTCACACTTTTATGTCTGTCTGTTTTAGCTATTTCAGCTGCCAAATATTATAGAACAAAACAGCCACTGATAAATATTAGCATTAGTCCACAAATGTATGTTGACACAATTAGTTAACTAATTTTATGTTATGTGGCTCTTCAGGCAGACAATTTATAATAATCAAATCTATGTATTTGTCAGTTCTTGCCATAAATGTGTTGCAAACATGCCATTTTAGGTACAAGTCTCATGGTGAACCCCACTTATCACAATTTTTTCCAATTGTCTACATTTTTGATTTAGAGCTGTGATAGGGATAATATTTGCTAGATTCTCAACTTAGTAGCCCGGATCAGTCACCTCAGCACCTTAATTTGAGCTTTCAAGTTGCAGCGGTCGTACATATGGCCAGGATGTTTTATGCAAGTTAGTTCTACTAGTGAAAGTGATAATGATTTGGTTTCCAGGCTGCAAAATACATTGAATTATCTTTCTACCACTTGTCTTCCCTTGGCTGGTTAGTGGTTGTGCCTTGGAGGGTTGCATAATTGCAGCAGTACGTTACATATTCAGACTTTGTTAGTCTTTCCCCAGTGATGGTAAATCTGTGCAACGACTACTGTGTCTGGGGTGTAGTTTTCCTTTAATCAGGAAAATTCTCTGTTGGATGGGACATAGCACAGATCCTATTTTTACCACAGTCCTGTCTTCTTCTTTTGGTGACACTGGCCATGAACATCCTAGACTTACAGACAAGAAAATATGACCTTGTGTAATGGATTCTATCAGTACTCTAATGCCCTTGGGCCAAGTTCACACTTTATATAAAAAAAAATTATAGGTTGCATGTAGGGAGATTTGCGTTGCTCATGTGAAAGCAGTGAAGGCCTAGCATAGGAAGGGACGTTGTGGTGTGAGACTTAATTAGTCTGTTGATGATGGATACTACCGCCATCTGTTTAGAAGCAAAACGCCACCCAAATGATGTATTTACAGCTAGGAACATATGTACCACAACTTTAGCGATTTAAAGACAATTGATATTAGCAATTGATCAATATTTCAACACTACATAATAGCGCAGGGACAGCATGCCCATTAGTACCAGCGGTGCTAATCTGCAGCTTTAAGGGCGAAAAAAAGCAGGAGCATTTGAAAGCCTCTTAATTTGTGGTAACATGAATATCAGGTGTGGTAGTGAAGCCAACAATTTCTGGTGTTACTATGAATGGCCAGCTCTAAATGATGGCCTGTGGAAGAACAGTGTGCTGACAAATACCGGCGGCATCCCAGTTGGAAGGATGCCAGGTGCGTTTGAGTCTTGTTTGGCCTCATCACTAGTATGGCAATATAGAGCCTCCTTTAAAAGAAGCCACATTTTCTGTATTTATCTACTTTTAAAAATAAATGCGGACAGAAAACACATTGTTTTCTGTCTGTATTTATCTGTAAAAATCTGTAAAAATGGAAAACCGGGAGCCTTACTTATAATTCATCCCTAGAGCTATTTTTAAATGTTCTTTGCTATCTTTAAAAGTAAGCCCGGTACAACAGAACAGAACACAAACTGTATGTAATCTGTGTCTCCATGAGGGCAGACAGGCAAGGCAAAGTGCATAATATTAATACTGATGCCCTGCACTGTCTAATTGTCTAGTAGTAGTTAGTAAGTTTTACTTATCATTAACCATCAAGTTATCATCATCATGCATGCATTTCCTTTTTCACCCTTAACACATTTATGGATATGGTAGTCTACAAAGATTGTGTTTTCTTTTGTTGTTTGGCCATATGTACTGTTTTTCTTTGTCAAACCTTTCCCCAAACCCCCCTTCCCAACCATTCATCAAACCCTAACCCTCTTCCCCCGGGCCATGTGATTTATTGAGGTATGACTACATTAATGTACACCAATAATTGATCACACGCTTGCTGGGGCGGACGTGGCGAAAGCAACACTAATTCAATTTCAAGGCAGGGGGAGGATGATCTTCTGCTTGCCCATCCATGATGATAAGTATATTTGCGAGTTAACTTTTTTAACAAAGGAACCTAATCCATCATCATTAATTGCCGGCCTCGATTGTCATCCTTCCTATTACACAAAGCGCTAAAGGTTACGCTTGTGTCTAGTGTAGGCCTAGTTGAGTGACTCGAAAACAACTACAGTTTGTAACTTGTTGTACTAGGCTATCCCCTCTACCATTATGTTTTATTTACTTCTCTCTACTACTCCTCCCAGACTCCCTATCTCTCAGGCGACTTACTGTCTCATTTTCTTTTTTTGTAAATGCTACTGCCAGTGTCTACTACTACTACCACCACAACAATGGCATCTGATTCTGCATTCTCTTCGGAAACCCAACCCGCATCGTCATGCAGCCATCGCTGTGCCTAACGTAAACATCAATCACAGGTAAGAAAAGAAAAGATGTTTGGAGGAGGTATATTAATGGACTAGGAGGAGGAGAGACTGACTGTACTAGGAGGACAAGTCACTCAGTGAGGGGTACCGCAGCTATCTGTTTGTATCTTACAAAGTCAGCCAGTTATTTAAATCAAACACTGGCTGTGGCCCTGCAGCAGCAAGGAAACAGTGTGATGTAAAACAGTAACCCCATCCACTAAACATTAACCACATCGTATGTAAAGTATAAATGTATATAATTTAATCCCCTATCAAAAATAAACTATGTAAAAAATCCTACAACATCACCTGACCCACCCCTCTCCCTAACCCCAACCAATGTCCAAAATGAAAAAGTCAAAAAAATCAAATGTCCAATTTTCCATTAAAACCCCAACACCCGATTCCCACCCAACAAAAATACCTATAAAAAAGGGGCAATTGAACAGGGTCTTTAGCGGCGGGCTCTTTGGATGTTTCTCTCCAGGACCTTGAGCCTCCTCTTGATGTCCTCTAGCTCCTCCTCCAGTCACGCATTCCGGAGGAGCATGCGGCGTGCATATGCCCTGCAGTTGTATCCACAGGAGGGTCAGCAGCAGCGGCATAGCTAGGGGGGGCGGTGGGGGCGGTCCGCCCCAGGCGGCACTGTTTTGCGGGCGGCAGCGGCTGCGCGGCACTGGCCCGTTGTGGCAGCCTTTATAATTTATTTAGGGACACTGACAGTCAGTGTACCCAAATAAATTATAAAGGCCGCCGCAACGGGCCTGTGCCGCGCGTCCGCCGTTTCACGTACAAGCACTGCTCACGTGCTTGCAAAAAAGCAACAAATTGCCACCTGCAGCACACGCACCACGTTGCCAGATTAGGCTATTTGGGCGCGCGGTGAAACAAGCTCCGCCTCCAGCGCGTGCACCGTGACGTCGAGCAGCCCACAACTTCCGGTGCAGCCAGGGAGAGCGCGTGCAGGGGTTGGGATGGATTCCTGCACCCCACCACCATTCCCCGATGATGTGGATGAATCGACACCCCTGGATGGGACCCGTTTACCAATATAAAGTGTACTTTTACTTTAAAGGTAGGAGAGCACAGTGTGCGTCTGAATGGGCAGTTTTTCAAACTGGAGTGTAGTGCAAGCCTGGTTCTAGGGTGTGGGCCTGGGGAATGGCAATGAATCTGCAACCGATGTACAACAATAATAAAAAATGTTCAGATAACTGGTGATTTATGATCTTGCTAGAAAGCAATCATTTGTCTGTTAGTTTTTAAATGCAGATAAACTGTATTTTATGTGGGTAGCTCGGTGGGTTACTGCCTTTGTCACAGAGATCCTTGTGTTACTTGCCGTTCAGAAGTTACAATCCTAAAATAGGATAGTGAACTCAGAACTGTCATTAAAGAGCTGCATACAAACTTCACCTTTTTTTGTGTTGTGATATAGTTAGAACTTCTCCAGTCTTTCATTATTCTGATGTCGCTAAAAAGAGTTTGTTTGGGAACTCATACATTTTTATCAGTAAAGCCAACCTCCAGCCACTGGAGTACTCTTTAAATCCTGAGTTTGTGCTTCTCCAGACCAAAACCTAGTAAAATATATTGGCCACCAGCATGGATGACATGTGACTCTTACACTCGTAATCCTCATTGGCCTATGTGACATTCCCCGTAGACTGATTCATTCTCTCTGTATAATGTGTGCTGTTATGTAAAGTACTGTGACACCTTACACTGAGATGAGTAGCGCTATACAACAAATGGAATGCATATGAGAGAGGGGCAACAGAGATGAGGGGCACTGGTTAAGGGTGGCAGTGAGGGAATACGAGGAGCTGGTCATGGGGTGGGGCAACTACCGAGAGATGAGGGGTACTAGTGGAGGGTGGCAGTGTGGGAAGCCAAGGAGGAGGTCATGGGGTGGGGGGGGAACTACAGAGAGATGAGCGGCACTAGTGTAGGGTGGCAGTGAGGTAAGCGAGGAGGAGGTCATGGGGTAGGGGGGCTACGGAGCGATGAGGGGCACTGGTGGAGGGTGGCAGTGATGGAGTCTGAGGAGGAGGTCATGAGGGGGAGGGGCTGCGGAGAGATGAAGGACACTGTTGGAGGGTGGTAGTAAAGGTATCCACGGAGAAAGAGGTCATTGTTAGGGCCCCAAAAAAGACTTTTGCACCAGCACTAAATCCAACCCTGTCATGGCCTTTCTGTTTTCGTATATTTAATTAACAGTCGGGTGATTAGGAAAACTGTAAAGTGCATGCTAATTACATTTACTGCTATATTCAATGCTTCAAGTTTGAAGGTGATTTTACTAATGTTTTTTTACCAGGAATAATGAAAATGCAACTGGATGGTGGCTCATATGGGGTTGGGGCCCAAGGTCAGCTGTGAGATAAGATGGACTGAAGAGGGGTGGTAGAAAAGTGGATAAGCAAGCCTGTAAGGGAGCAAGCTGCAGAGTCTGGGGTCAAGTGGAGGTAGTAATGAAGAGGGATTCTTCCTGAAGGTCGCACGGAGGGAGCCTGAGTAGTGTCACTTGCCTGATACTCCCACCTTAGAAATCTCCTCTTCCCATCAAAGGGACATATCATGGAGAAAAAAAACACTTTTTGAGAGTAATAACATTTAGAAAGAGATTTGGAAAAGAGTGTGATTTACTGGGCCTTGGTAGACTAAGAAGAGCTAAAGGAGGGCTGGAAGCAGGCCTGGCTAGACATATAAGCGACAAATCGGGCCTGTAGTGGCCCACCCGAATGCACCCTTGGCCCACCCAAATAAAAGTTCCTGGAGCCGGGCCTGGTGTAGTGTGTGAGTTTTGGTGATATAATGTGAGGGTAGAAGGAGTAATTTAAAGGTTGGATAGTTTAAATATAGGATGGGTTAATAAAAGGCAGAGGTAGTAGGAGTATGGAGTAGTTTGGGTGTTGAAGGGGTCATTATGTTTGTGTGCATTTACTGATCTAGCACGTTCTAAATTCAGTACACTTGTGAGCAGATTTACCAAGATTCACACTATGCAACTATGTGCAATAGTCTCTCTTGCACAACCAAAATTAGCATTGCATTGTATTTACTGCGCATTGTGCCACAATGATGGCATCAGCCACACACATGCAAATAACTCTGTTATTTGTGACAAATATGATTTTAATTTATGCAAAGACAGAGAAACAATACTTTGTATGAGTTTTGTGTTTTGAGTAAACCCTCAAATGTAATTATTTTGTGCAGACAGACTCCTAAGGGTAAATTAGGCACTGTGTGTAATTTTAGCAAATATCACACCTAATATGCTTTGAAATATTTTGGCATTTCCCATTGTCTGTTGTTTGTACTGGGCTACGCTAGTTTGTATGGCTTTAGTTAGGTTGATATGGCTTTGTTTGGAGTTCTAGGCCTGTTGGTGTGGTTCCTACCCCATTACACCCACTTTACAAGAATTCTAAGGGGTTTTGTGCTACGCGACTAGAATTAGATGACTCAACATTATGTTGTTACATATATATTATAATTTATGGAATAATAAAATGTAAGAGGAGAGATGGTGAATTTCAATATCAGTAAATAAGCCCAGTTCTAGAAATCCTTGGTATAGTGAAAGGGAAGGGGCATGGGGTATTGAGGCTGACTTTGTGACATCGAAGATTTGCTCAGGTAAAATGGGTCATGCTGAGTGTGCAGGGTAAGTTGATACTGGGAGACTGAGTATAGGAGTAGTAGGAAGTGGGGACAGTTTGAAAGTTGGAAGTATTTAGAGGTCAGGAGGGATGTGACAAAATATAGGGTAGCTTCGGTGCTGGGGAGGAAGTTGGAAGGGAATACTTTACAACTGGAGGTAGTTTCAGCATTGGAGGGGTAGTTTGAAGGTGGAGTTCGCATGAAGGTAGGGGTAGTTTGTTTGAAGGGGTGACTTTGTTCTAGAAGGTAGTAAGTGGAGATACTCTGACTGTAGGCAGAGTTCTTTGACAATATGAAGTAGTTTGAGTGGAGAGGTAGTCTAAAAGTATGGGGTAGCGAGAAGATGGGGTAGTTTTGGTGTTGGAGAGGTTGTTTTGGTGCAGTTTGGGTGAAGGAGGTTAGGTTGAAAGGGGGGGATCATTTGAGCATAGAAGTGCTAGATTGAAGGTAGAAGGGGACAGTGTGAGGGAAGATTGGGATATCTGATGGTTGGGATAGTTTAAGGGGAAGTATCGGGTAAAAGTGCATTAGCCCTGGCTGTGTATTAGTGCCATTTAAAATTAGTTTTAGCCACACTGCAAAGCATCTGCAATGCTGTACAGCATGGCTACAAAGCATTGCCAAATCAATAGCTCTCAGAAGCAAGACCTTTTGGCTTTGCCAGTGCTTGTTTTTGATTACAGCGTCAGCTCAGCAAAGTAAGTCTGTGCTGAAGTGGACATTTACCGCTGAAGAGTGAATGTGGCAAGCAACACCTGCGTGTTCTTAGTAACACACACAAAAAGAGCGCGGGCGATATGAAAGTGCAGAGACCTTGGCATTACTCATGTGCTAACAAGAGATGTTTGTGAGGACTGGCACATAGCATGATATCAGGACTCACATTCAATTACTTTCCTTTCTAAACTTTCAGGAATATTGAAACGAGGCACCTTGGGTGCAATTCATTTTAATATTACATTGGGAAACTAAACTGTTATTAGTATACATTGCCACGGTTCCTTTTGCAGATTCCGTTGGTTGTCTCCTCCTAGTATACCCTTTTCCCTCCACAAAAATAGGAAAATATTTCTATAGATTTTTACATCTTTTTTGCGGGCATGGGGCTGTCTGTAGTGACAGGTGCAGGGTCAAGGCTGTCTCTACGCTGGGTCAGATCTCCCTTCTGGCCTGGTAAAAACTGAATTTTTCACATTCTACTGCATTCTCTGGCCTGACACTCCAGCTTATTGAAATGCTTTCGGAGCACTGACAGTCTTTAAAAACTCACATTACTATACTGTAGTGACCGTAGGCGACCCTGAGTTGGTGTTGAATGCTCTCTGTTTGCCGGGAGGGAGGAGTAGAATGGTTACACTGCTCTCTCCTGGGATGGGTGGGGTCAGGGTATGTAGTTCTTTTGCGGCTGGGGCAGTGGATGGCTCCACTGCTCTCTCCTGGGAGGGGCACTTGGGATGGCGTCTACTGAGCTCTCATGGGGGGCTTGGGTGGAGTGAGAAGGCTTTCACTGCAGGGCTGGTACTGCCCCAACTACAGAACTCAAGTTAGTCTAGTGATCAGGTGCATTGGACTCACCTGTAGTATCCTGAAGGTCCTGCCAGGGGAATCGTGGTCAAACCCAATTTGGTGGACCGGTCTGCAGACATTGCTGAGGTCACGGACGGGGTAGATAGGGGACAGGGGATGTCACAAGTAGAGTAGGTAGAACTGATGTAAGTTTTGGGTTTCCTTCTGCTTTTCCTTCAGCGGCGTAGCTAGGTGGGGGCCGTCCGCCCCAGGCGGCAATATTTTGGGGACAGGGGCTGTCTAGCCCTGGACCGTGTCATGTATGTGCATGTAACTTGCATGATCGAGGTAACTATTAGCGGCGATACTACGTGTGTCTCTGACCTCTTTCAGGTGCTCGCCATCCTTTTTCTCCAGCAACCCCCCAGGGGGGCGGCAATCTGAAGGATAGCCCAGGGCGCCACAAGCTCTAGCTACGCCTCTGGTCAGCAGTAGTGCTGGGTGTTGTTGGTGGGCGGCGACGGGTGGCTGCCTGACCGTGGTGCCGAACAACTGGAGGGGCCTGGCTGGGGCCCAGGGCATTGGAGGAGGCTGCAGCTGCTGACGTCTCCTCCTCCTCCTCTTCCGCCAGAGCCACCAGCCGTCAGGACTCGGTGCAGATGGCCTCCAGCTTCCGGTGCCGGGCCATGACTGCCAAATTCTTCCTCGTTGTTTTTTATGGAGGAGCTATATCAAGAAAGAAAAAAATTATATTTTACCAATACTCTCAGCAAAAAAGTAACACAAAATTAATTCAACACAGAGTGGCATATTAGCTCTAGCACTAGCAAACACAGTACATAACATTTGTGGTATGTATCTGTCCTCCCACTTCCTCTGCCTCTGACATTTGTGGGAGTTTCAGGCATTATACTAGCACTTTGCCACAGTACACCAGTCTTCTTTTTCTCTTTAGTTTAGCGAAATTACACAACCTTGTTGTAGCTGGCATGCCAGCTCAGTCAGCTTGTGCCCAAGACAAACATACTCGTGTCTGACTCATAACGCAGACTCACTTTAGTTCTATTTACTACTGTCTGCAGATGGGGAAGCTCGTAATTTTCTATTACGGGTGGCACTGGACATAGTCTCTCTATTACATCAAGACAATTGCTCAATTTCACTTTCACCCTGCCCTAACTACTACAAAAAGGCAGATTATATATCTGATCCAATGATCATTGCTTATATATGGGACGCCATGAGGTACTTTATTTTGATTGATTGTGCAACCAACAGTTAGGCCACCCCCCATAGCAGGCTGGCTGACAATAAAATTAACATAGGTAGGGAGTGGTCCTCTGAGTCGGAGGAAGGCGCTGATAACTACATACATACATACACAATATATATATATATATATGATGTGCTTGCAAACTACTGTGAGTCAAGGGAGTATTCTCAAAATACATCTTATATATATTCCCCTCGGCTTTGCTACTGTGGCACGGTTTCTTTTACATTCTCTTCAAAGACTCTGGTCTGCATCCAGTGACAGTCGCCACCTATGCTATCTATGAGGAATACATCCAGGCATCCATCCATTCAAAGTAAACGTCTAACATTCTTCTTAATCTCTCAACAAACCTTAGTTTGTTTCACCAACACCCACCCATGCGTCCTTCCTTGCTTGCCTTGGCTTTGAGTTTGACCCAAACACCGCTGACGATTCTTGCTATCCTATCAACCCATACGGTGTGGTCACCCATGCAGGCATCTTTTCTTTGACCTTCCACCCATCCTTCAACAACCCATGCATCTGAATCCTATCAGCCACCTATGCATGCTTCCAACATATCCTTCTCTGCCAGTCATATTACATCTCGCCCATCCTTCCTCCTTCCACCCTTCTTTCCCTTTTTGTTCAACATATCCAGCAAGGTCATCTGATCTGATCTGACTTTTAGTCTTCTCCATGAAACTCACAGCTGAGTTGGAGTCAGGTAGAAGAGGCCATTGGTTACTCAACTCACACTGCTAATGCTATTACTGCTAATGCCATTGCTAATCAGAGGGTGTCTTCTTCAACCGTTGTCTAATGTTCACTGCAACCTCATACTTACTAAGTCTCAACAGTACAGTGAGTGTACAGTACACCCTTCCCGCTAGCATAATGTCAATAAGTAAGGAACATAACTTACCACCGCCCGCCGCTGCTGCTGGCTCACCCCCTGTACTAGCTCCTGCAGGTTCCGCTGCCGCATCTCCTGCTTCCTCCGGAATGGCCGCATCGCCGCTGGCCCCGGCACTGGTGGTGGTCGGTAGTATGCCTAGAAAAAAACCTTACACATTTTTAGATGCCATAAACACCTCCCCCTATTCATTCCTTTTCACTGGCAAGATTGAAAAGAAAGTTAATACATACATATACAACATACATCACTAGTCCGAATCGGGTACTAGAGTAGAGTAGACACTAGTAGTGTTATGGTTCCTAAGGTCATTCTAGTCTACTCTACTCTTTGCAAAGATAGCCTGAGCCATGCACCATTTTAGCTTCACATCTTTTGCGCACGTTACCTCGCAGCTTGTTGTGTAAGACACCTTTGAGCCCACATGAGCTCATACAGCTACTGTCTGAGCGGAAAACGAGCCACTTTTTTATGGAGTTCTGCTCAGTCCGTATTGCTAGCCAGAACATGCTACACTTTATGGCATGACTGAGAAATGTTTGCATTATACCATCCAACGCACACCATTATTTTTCCTAACAGGCGGAAGATTTCCTTCTACGAACGAACCAGAGCTTTGCAGAGCTCATGATGTAACCAGTACTTCTACGTTCTAAGGTGAGGGGTCCCCCAGAATTCGCACAGAGATCGTTTGTCTGACTCTTCGGTGGACTTGTAACAATGTTTATTGGTTTAATCTTATGCATTTTGCTTTTGTATCTGGCTCGTATAGTATAATGATTTGAATTGTAGAACAACGTACAAAGCTTGCCAGTTGAAAAGAAACCTTTTGAACTTCAACTTACACAAAGACTGTGGTATTTGGTGTGGTGGACTTACACGAGTTAGTGAGTGAAAGGGTGTTGTTATATTCTGGGTTGTCTAATCATTGGGTATCTTCAGGAAGGAGTTTGGGGACCTAATGAGAGAGTATAGCTAGTCGGTCAGGGGATTGGGCGATTTGACTGAGGTGTGAGGAAGGTCTAACCTCCCATCACCAACATCCTATTTTCTTGTGCATAGTTATGCATGTGGCTGTGCAGTATCCCCACAACAGTAGTAGTATATCCTATCAAAAATAGTCAAATATCTGGTTGGGAATTTTGTTGGTGGGAATTATCGAAAAGCCTCAAGAAAGATTAAGAAGACCAGAAGAGGACAACCCAAAGGACTGGACTCTATTGCTAGAGCTATTGGTGAATCTGAGTTTTATTTAAAACCTTTTAAATAAAGAGTCGCCAACTGGGCAAGCTTAGCTACAGACAAATTAAAAGTAGTAGTACAGAGAGTCATAGGCTCATAGCAGAGGCAGTTGGAGGCAGGGATAACAACAAGAATTTAGAAACAGTCTAGATCGAAGAAGATTTGGAAAAAAAATAGAATTAGGAAACAGAAATATTAGTTCGGAAAAAATAAGGTGCAGTAAAAGTTAGGGAAATATAATTATTAATATAACCACTGGAGGACTTACTGGGGCCAGAATCAGAGCCCTCGAGGAGCGGTCCTGGCCCTGGGAGGCATTTTGATGTTCTTGTCCCGCCACCGCCTGTGACCCCATCGTCTTTCCCCTGGGTGCTGATCATGTAAGATATAACAAAGAAAGAGACAAACATTAATGATTGGTGTACTGTGAAACAAATGAAATATTTTAAAAAACGCTCAAAAAACATTTTAGGAAACAACAATTGCAATAAAATTGACCTATCTCATCAGATCAACTAGTAGTTTTATTGCGGGATTCACAGACCGTCTACTCATTATTTATCAACACTAATCCAGTCTTCCATTCTGATTCCAGAAAACTAACTAAGTCTATGTGCCACCTGACCTAGCCCACATATTCCGACGGGCCAATTGTTCAATAAGTCTGCATTTAAATTTTAGCCCTCAAAAATGCATAGGTGTGGGACACATGCATACATTTGTGCATGCACCAAATTGTTGGTTGGTTGCATCTGATGTTATGCTAGTGACACTGGTAAGCCTTACCACTCACTAAACAAACTACAAAAGGTTCTACTAAGGACTGGGGTAAGCAGTACTCAGTGACAGAGAGGATGCGTCACGCAGACCTCTAAAAAATTACCAACTAATACTAACTAAACCTATCAATCCATCCACCACTATCACTTCTTAATGACAGGAGGACAAAGGAAGGACTAGAGACTCTCTAGAAATAGCATTACCTTACTTAAGTTCTCTAAGTAAACTCTTACATAATCAGCCCAAGCGAGCGCAAAGTTGCAAACAAGTAAGAGCAGCGCTGAGCACCTGCAATCACAGAAGATTTTGAAAGGTAATTTACCTACAATGTAAGCAGCAGTATTCTTGCTATTCGGAAAAAAATGATACACAATATTTATACTGCTAGTATATTAGCTACTCACCAAGACCCACGACCTCGACACCTAGCAGGTCCAGCAGGTCCTGCTCCCAGTCCAAGATGTCTGACCACCGGTGGGATAGCTGGTGATGGGTGCGCTGGACCCCTGATTGTCGAAACACAGCCCGGCGCACCTTCGCCCACCGGCGGTGACGCTCTTGTGTCCCGTACCCGCTGCCAAGGTTAAGGGGAGGTGGCGCTTCACAAAAAAAACAAGTGCGGCCACCTCCACCTCTCCAAAATGCTCCCGGGCCTGCACCCCTGGACAGCGCAGTCTGACGCAAGGCAGGCGGCTCTTGGGCGCAGGCGCCTTGCCCTTGGAGCTCCCGTTAGTACCCTTAGGCATGGTTCTGGGGTGAGCGGGAGGCACAAAAGAAAATTTAGAAGGGAAAAATAAAGTTAGGGGAAGGAGTAGGAGCTTAAAGAACGAAGTAATATAAAACAGTAGAAAAGTGAAAAAAATGCAGTAAAAGTAGAAATAAAATGCAAAATATAGACTTTGGGACAGCGAGGAATAGATAATAATAAAAAAGATCAGACAAACAGTGTAAAAACCTAAGGATGGCAAAGATAGAGGGAGGATAGAAAAGCAGGCCCCAGAACCATAGCATAGAGTGAAAAAACAAGATGGCAGCGCCCGTCGCGACCACATGGGTAAGTTTGCGTAATATTTCCCCCCGAGCACCCAAACAGACTCCCGAACACGCAATACGTGTTCGCGAGGAAGAAAAACGTGCTACGCGTAGTGCGACTACGCAAACTACGCCCAGGGTTAGTTCTCATGCTCCTGCAGTAGGAATTTTATGGCAAATTGCACGTAATTACGAGAATGGATGTAATCACATATTTGTTTTGTAATTTTGCATCAAAAAAGGAACAGAAAAGTTTGGGAATAATTCAAATTACTCTGACATTATTCATATTTTGTCCAGGCCTACATTTTACATCTGAGCACCCGGCGCCAGTCACCCAGCTTGCTCTTTCAGCATTTGAGGCTTTGGGACAGCATGTGCTGCTCTGCTGTAATCCTCTCAGCAACATTAGATTGTCTTACCTCTGTGAAAAAGAAAATAAAAATAGTGGTCACTAAGGACTAAATCATTTGCTATGACCTTTTCTAAAAGAGTAAAGACAATAGAAACTAACGGGGTAGAACTTGAGTTAAATTTGG
Source organism: Triturus cristatus (assembly GCF_964204655.1). NCBI lineage: Eukaryota > Metazoa > Chordata > Amphibia > Caudata > Salamandridae > Triturus > Triturus cristatus. The sequence continues at coordinate 798,026,771 of NC_140586.1, forward strand.
AAGAGCTACAGGTACCAGTGTATCAAGAAGTGGAACTGGAAAAAGATCCTGCACATTAGGGCAACTGAGCACATTGAACGTTTTTCCAGAAGAAACATTATTCAAGTGGTAAAAACATCTTGCTGAGGGACCATCATTGGACTGGCTCCAAAACAACTCTGGCCAAAGTCCCACAAGTACTACTATTTAGAAAGCTCAAACGCAAAAATATTGAGTGCTCCAGCTTCTTGCCCTGCCCAGAGCGTTGACTGAAAGAGCATTATACTTGAAGGATCACAACACTTAGGTGCAAGGAGCCAGACAAAGGAGCCCTATCGAATAATATTCAAACGTCTATTGATATTCCTAGATTACACGCAGTCAATTCAATAAATAAAATAGCATTTGAAGAAGTTAAATGTGGACTTAGAGCCCACTAAATTAAGGAAATTTTGCCATGATAAATCTTTTTCATAGATCTTGGTTGCGATGGACCCACCATAAAATACAAAAGAAGTGGCTTTGCACTTGGGAATGTTAGTAACTTTAAAGAGGCACTCTTAAGAAGATGCTAAGAAGAAGATTTATAGAGCACATGGCTACCAAAGACTTTCCAGCGCTAGGCAGTTGGCTCATGAAATGACAGCGAGAGAACAGGCAATATTTTGACCTCGGCAGACAACCATGTTTTCAATTTTTTTCTAAATGTAGCCTCTGAGGATGCAATGATAGTATAAGGGAGTTGAGTGAGACAGGGATCACAAGTAACATATAATGTAGATGTTCTCATTTAAACTATAGACAACACAAAAAGTGTTAAATGGGATGCTTGACTGCTTGAATTAACCAGAGCTTTTAAGGACTGCATTCCATTTCTTTTCTTAGCTTGCCTGTCACATTACAGACAAAAACCAACCATAACCACATGAAAATCATTGTTAGCCAATCTCAATTGGAACTAATCATTGCTAGGACATGTACCCTCTGAATGAGGATACAAGCAACCCTAGACCAGCTTCATCCTCGTTGGACCTCATAAGTAAGATGAAGATTGTTTCTTATGGAACAGCAAGCTGAAGAACCATGTCATGGCATGTTCATTCCTCATAGACAGTACACAAAAGTGATGGGAGGAATGCTTAAACTAATCTTAGCCACAACTAATTGCTCTACATTGCGTTACAATATATCATACTTAGTTGGTCTGTTCCATTAGAGCGATCCATGTAATGCAGCCAGGAACAATTTAAGTGACTGAGATTAATTCAAGAAAGCCAAACATCATGTTTACTGTCATTTAAGGTACTCCTTGTGCTCAAAGAACAAAGGCGATAGTGAATCAGGATCCGTTGAAGCTTTATTTCTCATGGGTACAGAGTTACTAATTTCTCTTACTCAGAAAACTCAAGTATTGATTGCCAGGAAAGGTGGAGCTGGCACAGTTTTCCAGAAACACTACCAAGTGAGTCATGAATTTTCTAAAGTATTTGAATATAGTTCAGTTCTTCACTATTCCAAAGCAGCCCGTTGTGCAGATGCAATTTCTTTCTCTTTTCTTTTTTTCTTAAATGGAAAACATTAATTCCTATGGAGAAATCCCTTCCCCTGAAATCCCACCCCCATTAAAGGCGATCCATTGCCCTTCTCACCCCGGAAGCGGATGATTCAGACACTTTTCTGGAGTAAAACTCCAACTTCATCTAGACTAGGAATGGTCAGATAGGAGTGTGTGAATGCTCCCAACTCAAAGATTAGAAGGTGTTCACAGACAGACTGGGTAAAACGTGCCATCTTCCATCCACACCCCACTCCTTGCAGGATATGCATTTGCAATTGGAAGAGGCACGTGCAGAGGGATATCACGTGCTCGCCACAGAACTCTTATATGCAGATTTAAAATACTGCAAACAAGCACTTGCAATGCCATAGGTCTCGCTTTTTCGAAACTATGACCTATTGGAATTGTAAGCGACAATGCGTTTTATATATGTGTTTTGAAAACTTGCAAGCGCACTTTGTAGGTTTTCTGAACACATAAATGAAAGTTTCTAGGTGTTTTTCCACCCTAGGCGAGAATTGAAATATGCCACCCCTCCCTTTTTTCTGCCATCACTCTCTCCCCCTGTCATCCAGGCTAGAAGAATTAATGCATTAGATATAAAAGAACTTTTATTCAACATTAAAAAATAAAACACATCAAACATTAAATAACTAAATAAGCACTGTTCATGATATTTTATTTTGTTTTTAAATTTCTCTCTTCTAACTTCAATGGTGTTCTGGATTCTTTCTCTTAATCCAGTTAAACCTTCATTGCCTTTATTTTAGCAAAATCTTTAAGAAGATCTCTAATGTCAAACTGGTAAGTCATGTCTTTTTCTACTGACATTGTACTGAAATTGTGGCTAGTCCCATGAGTCTCTCTTGGCTCATGGAACTGCGCAGTTAGGTTTTCATTAATTTGAGTTTTGAAAAACTCCTCTCTGCACTTGCCACTGATCATGGTAAATCCAAAAGCATACGAAGAGCTATGAACAAATTTGGAAAACCATTTTCTAACTTGTTTTGGCACAGATAGTTCAGCACATGTTCGTGTTTCGCATTTTTTGTATTCGATGACTTATTCCTGAAAGTTCAGAGCAGAGAGCTGCTGCGTCAATGTCCTTTAGAAAAGATGGGGTTTCTCCTGGTCTACGCTGGGTTAAGCTGTTTCCAATTTGATACACAAATCCATGAGTTCTTTGTAAGTTTTCATTTTGAGGTCACTTATATTGTATACAAAACCAAATAATCTTGCAATTTCATACAACTGTGTGAATCATTCTTTTACAGAACTAATTGCCGTGTCCAATATTGCAAAATAGTCATTTTCTCTGAACTTTTCTTTGGGGTCAGCGATGTGTTTATCTTTGATTTGTTAGTGAACAATTTCCTTTTCCTCCTCCTAATCTCTGGCTGAAAAATTGGCTCAATATTGATTTCTTCAGCTAGCTCTCAAGCATCAACCAAAACTCTCTCAAATTCCATGATACTCCTCATGTTTTTTAAATACGCCTCTGTATTTTTAAGCTCATTTACTGTTTTCTCAAGAGTAAAGTGCTTCTCTTGCGGCAGTTTACTGGTCAAAATTTATTTGAAAAAATATACTGTGGCAAGTTAGAACTGCCACAACAAACTTAAATGAAGATATGCTGTTTAGAAGACCTTTGGCCATCTTTACCGGAACCATGTCGGATTATACTTCCATCACGAAGTACATCAGCTAGTGTGGAGAGTCTCCATTACTATGCGTTTGCCCAAAATTGGACCAGCATAGGGGCATATCTACAAGGTGTTGATAAAAAATTATCGCCGCTTTTGCGGCCGTTTTCGGCTGAAAAGCAGCGATAATATTATCGCTATATCAGCAAGGGCATGCTATTGCGTGAAACCTTACATTAGCGCCTTTATTCCTAACGCCCATCTTTGTATCTCTAATGAGATGCAAAGTGGGCGTTCCTCCCCAGGATAATGGGAGAAATGTCGCTAAGCGACCTTTCTCCTATTATCAAGCCTCACGCAAAGCAGCATAGCGACAAGAAAAGTAGCGATAACCTCTGTTATTGCTACTTTCCTGATGCCTGCTTTGAAACTGACTTAGCCATGATATCCTATGGAAGGTGGATATCATGGCTAAGTATGTGAGGCCCTATCAGCAAGCTATCACCAAACTTCGTGGGATTATCGCTGGGTTTCCAGCGATAATCACACGTTTGGCAGTTAGCGCTAGGATTTTTATCGCTTTTGAGATAAGCGTTGCTAATAGCACGCTATCTCAGCGATAAAAATCCATGCTAGCCGGCGATAATTATTCTAGCGCTAAGTGCGCTTAGCGATAATTATCGCCGGTTGCTGCTGATATGCCCCATAATATACTCTTGTTGGTGGCGATCATACCACTTTTTTTGTTACCGATCTGCTTACTAATACGGGATATTGGATTACGTCAAGTTGTGAATACGCTTGCATACTGGAGCATGAATTCTATGCAATGATCAGATGATTGTCTGAAAAACGTTAGCTCTGGATAATTCCTCAAGAAAGGTCACAACACGGTTGATCGGTTGTCGCTTCCCACTGATAGTGCCCTGAAGAGGTCCTCTGTTATAGGACAAAACGTGTTAGCTGTCATTTTTTACGAAAGAGAAATAAAGAAGAGAGCATATTACGCCTTGCCACACTGAATGATGTCTTTGGGCATGGACATATTTGATTGATAGTGGTGAAGCTCTAATTTAGTTTTCTTATTGTTCATCCCCTTGTGAAGGGAGGTGCTCTGGAACAGGGGAAACATTTGGAAGTCTGATACAGGAAATATTTCAGCATTTTTCATGTATTGGTAATTTTTTGGGATTGGTGCTGCATTTGTTCTTGCTTGGTCCAATGTTCATCCATATTCCAGCAGCTCTCCCCGCCGCTGAGCCGGCAATTGCCGAGCACAAAAATAAAAAATAAAATATAACATGCACTGATCTTACTTTGTCCTTAATACACCTGCTGGGCACCTAGGGACTCCTACGTGTCTAGAGAGGCAGTTAGGTAAATGCAGGGATCTGCTTCAAAAGTAAAAAAAAAAAAAAACGATGGCAGTCCTGTCCCTCATGAGATCATTGGTCCATTCTCTCTGGGGGCAGGCCAGCAACAAGAAACATGGCCGGCATAGTGGCACGTTCGCGCAATCGCGCTATGAATGATTGACGGCCTGATTGTTGTTACATAAATCTGACTGTGGGTGGGCCGGGTACAGCGGAAACCACTAATTTTGCGCACACAAGGGCAAATGTTGCCGCCCTAGCCCTTTGGCTGCCCTAGGCAGTCGCCTAGTCCTGTCTAATGGTAGAAACGGCCCTGATAAAATGCATTGTCATTTACAATGCCAATAGGTCAAACTGTCGCAAATACGAACCTACTGCATTGCATTGCAAATGCTTTTTTTGGAAGGCACGGGGAGATTGTGATTTGCCCAGAAACACAGGATGTTGTTAGAAAATACCGCTGGGGTGGGTGTCCTTTTGTGAACAGGTTCCTCGTGCTATCAGTTTACGGAGCTGAAACATGAATACCGTATTCACCTTGGTCTGGTTTGCTGCCTCGCAGAATGCCTCAATTGTGCCAGTGATATAATGAATGCCTGTAATTTGCACATTTCAGACTAATGCAAAACCAAAGGGGATGATGGACGGAGTGTTGAACAATGCAAGCACTCACCCCCAGTCAACTGATCTGGGTTTAATCCATCATCATTCTTTAGCTTACTCCGCCACCCCAGTTCAGACATGGCCATATGCAAATCAGTCTGACCCTGTGGCTCATGGGAACAGTCCAGCCCGAACTGCCAAGCCATGACTTCCCTGGACCGGAAACAAGCATCCTGGGACCAGTTTCTGGCTAATCAGCCATCATCAGCCAGGCTTGTTTGAATCCAGTGGCAAAGTGAGCAAGGGACACACGTCTGGGCATACCCTGCCAACTTAGGGCGAACAAAGCAAAACTAAAGGGGATGATGGACAGAGTGTTGAACAATGCAAGCACTCACCCCCAGTCAACTGATTTGGGTTTAATCCATCATCATTCTTTAGCTCTCTCCGCCACCCCAGTTCGAGCTGGACTGTTCCCATGAGGCACAGGGTCAGACTGATTTGCATATGGCCATGTCTGAACTGGGGTATCAAGAATTGGAACTGGAAAAAGATCCTGCAAATTAGGGCAACTGAGCACATTGAACGTTTTTCCTGAAGAAACATTATTCAAGTAATAAAAACATCTTGCTTAGGACCATCATTGGACTGGCTCCAAAACAACTCTGGCCAAAGTCCTCACTAATACTACTATTTAGAGAGCTCAAACGCAAAGATATTGAGTGCTCCAGCTTCTTGCCCAGCCTAGAGCGTTGACTGAAAGAGCATTAAACTTGAAGGATCACAACACTTAGGTGCAAGGAGCCAGGCAAAGGAGCCCTATCGAATAATATTCAAACATCTATTGATATTCCTAGATTACATGCAGTCAATTCAATAAATAAAATAGCATTTGAAGGAGGTAAATGTGGACTTAGAGCCCACTAAATTAAGGAAATTTTGCCATGATAAATCTTTTTCATAGATCTTGGGTGCGATGGACCCACCATAAAATACAAAGAAATGGCTCTGCACTTGGGAATGTTAGGAACTTTAAAGATGCACTCTTAAGAAGATGTTAAGAAGAAGATTTATAGAGCACATGGCTACTCAAAGACTTCCCAGTGCTAGGCAGTGGACTCATGAAATGACAGCGAGAGAACAGGCATTAATTTGACCTCTGTAAACAACCATGTTTTCAATTTTTTTCTAAATGTTGCCTCTGAGGATGCAATGATTGTATAAGGGAGTTGAGTGACCATAGAACACATATGAAACATGTCTTTGTGGATTCTAAAAATGCTAGGAATTATCAGCAAGTACTCCTTTCTGAGTGGTGTCAGCCTCTAGCCTCATAATGTGTGACTGTAAGGGATACACCTGTAGAAGTTGAATTATGGTTGCGTTAATGGTGTGCATGATATACATGCCACTATACACGTTTAAGAGGCATGGCCCTGCCTGCCTGCGAGTGATCCTAACAGGCATTTTTTCAAGCAACTACACTGTTTCATAAGTAGTGCAACTTAGTCAGGCTCTAGGACATAACTCATAGATTTTCGGAATTCAAGTTGAATAAATGACTCATTGTTCTTGTACACCCTATAAATAAGATAATGACGGTGTTTGATATTTACAATTATGGGTTGCAGTATGCAATTGAACAATGCTGGTCAGTCAAGGGAGCACATATGTAGCGGGGGAGACAGGGACCACAGGTAACAGATAATGTAGATGTTGTCATTTAAACTATAGACAACACAAAAAGTGTTGAATGGATTGCTTGACTGCTTGAATTAACCAGAGCTTTTAAGGACTGCATTCCATTTCTTTTCTTAGCTTGCCTGTCACATTACAGACAAAAACCAACCATAACCACATGAAAATCATTGTTAGCCAATCTCAATTGGAACTAATCATTGCTAGGACATGTACCCTCTGAATGAGGATACAAGCAACCCTAGACCAGCTTCATCCTCGTTGGACCTCATAAGTAAGATGAAGATTGTTTCTTATGGCACAGCAAGCTGAAGAACCATGTCATGGCATGTTCATTCCTCGTAGACAGTACACAATAGTGATGGGAGGAATGCTTAAACTAATCTTATCCGCAACTAATTGATCTGCATTGCGTTACAATACATCATCTCTACTGTCATTTAAGGTACTCCTTGTGCTCAAATAAAAAGGCAATAGTAAATCAGGATCCCTTGAAGCTTTATTTCTCATGGGTATAGAGTTACTAATTTATCTTACTCAGAAAATTCAAATGTTGATTGCCAGGGAAGGTGAAGCTGGCACAGTTTTCCAGAAATACTACAAAGTGAGTCGTGATTTTTCTTAAGTATTTGAATATAGCTCAGTTCTCCAGTATTCCAAAGCAGCCCGATGTGCAAATGCAATTTCTTTCTCTTTTCTTTTTTTCTTAAATGGAAAACATTAATTCCTATGGAGAAATCCCACCCCCATTAAAGGAGATCCATTGCCCTTCTCACCCCAGAAGCGGATGATTCAGACACTTTACTGGAGTAAAACTCCAACTTTATCCAGACTAGGAACGGTCTAATAGGAGTGTGTGAATGCTCCCAACTCAAAGATTAGAAGGTGTTCACAGACAGACTGGGTAAAACGTGCCATCTTCCATCCACACCCCACTCCTTACAGGGGATGCATTTGCAATTGGAAGAGGCACGTGCAGAGGGATGTCACGTGCTTGCCGCAGAACTCTTATATGCAGATTCAAAATACTGCAAACAAGCACTTGCAATGCCATAGGTCTCGCATTTTGGAAACTATGACCTATTGGCATTGTAAGTAACAATGCATTTTATATATGTGTTTTTAAAACTTGCAAGTGCACTTTGTAGGTTTTCTGAACACATAAATAAAAGTTTCTAGGTGTTTTGCAACGCTAGGCGAGAATTGAAAAATGCCACCCCTCGCTTTTACTACCATCACTCTCTCCCCCTGTCATCCGGGCTAGAATAATTAATGCATTAGATATAAAAGGACTTTTATTCAACATTAAACAATAAAACACATCAAACATTAAATAACTAAATAAGCACTGGTCATGATATTTTATTTTGTTTTTAAATTTCTCACTTCTAACTTCAATGGTGTTTTGGGTTCTTTCTCTTAATCCAATGATACCTTCCTTGCCTTTATTTTAGCGAAGTCTTTAAGAAGATCTCTAATGTCAAGCTGGTAAGTCAGTCTTTTTCTACTGAAATTGTGGCTAGTCCCATGAGTCTCTCTTGGCTCATGGAACTGCGCAGATAGGTTTTTATTAATTTGAGTTTTGAAAAACTCCTGTCTGCACTTGCCACTGATAATGGTAAAGTCAAAAAGGATACGAAGAGCTACGAACAAATTTGGAAAACCATTTTCTGTCTTGTTTTGGCACAGATGGTTCAGCACATATTTGTGTTTCGCATTTTTTGTATTCGATGACTTATTCCTAAAGGTTCAGAGCAGAGAGCTGCTGCATCAATGTCCTTTAGAAAAGATGGGGTTTATCCTGGTCTACGCTGGGTTAGAGCTGTTTCCAATTTGATACACAAATCCATGAGTTCTTTGGAAGTTTTCATCTTGATGTCACTTATATTGTATAGAAAACCAAATAATCTTGCAATTTCATATAACTGTGTGAATCATTCTTTTACAGAACTATTTGGCGTGTCCAATATTGCAAAATAGTCATTTACTCTGAACTTCTCTTTGGGGTCAGGGATGGGTACATCTTCTGATTTGTTAGTGAGAACGTTCCTTTTCCTCCTCCTAATCTCTGGCTGAAAAATTGGCTCATTATTGATTTCTTCCGCTAGCTCTCGAGCATCAACCAAAACTCTCTCAAATTCCATGTCACTCCTCATGATTTCTAAATAGGCCTCTGTATTTTTAAGCTCATTTACTGTTTTCTCAAGAGTAAAGTGCTTCTCTTGCAGCAATTTACTGGTCAAAATTGATTTGAAAAAATACACTGTGCCATGTTACAACTGCCACAACAAACTTAAATGAAGATATGCTGTTTAGAAGACCTTTGACCGTCTTTACCGGAACCATGTCGGATTATACTTCCATCACGAAGTACATCAGCTAGCGTGGAGAGTCTCCATTACTATGCATTTGCCCTAAATTGGACCAACATAGTATACTCTTGTTGGTGCCAATCATACCACTTTTTTTGTTACCGATCTGCTTACTAATACGGGATATTGGATTACGTCAAGTTGTGAATACGCTTGCATACTGGAGCATGAACTCTATGCAATGATAAGATGATTGTCTGAAAAACATTAGCTCTGGATAATTCCACAAGAAAGGTCACAACTCGGTTGATCGGTTGTCGCTTCCCACTGATAGTGCCCTGAAGAGGTCCTCTGTTATAGGACAAAACGTGTTGGCTGTCATTTTTTACGAACTAGAAATAAAGAAGAGAGCATATTACGCCTTGCTACACTGAATGAGGTTTTTCGACATGGACTTATTTGATTGATAGTGGTGCAGCTCTAATTTAGTTTTCTTATTGTTCATCCCCTTGTGAAGGGAGGTGCTCTGGAACAGGGGAAACATTTGGAAGTCTGATACAGGAAATATTTCAGCATTTTTCATGTATTGGTAATTTTTTGGGATTGGTGCTGCATTTGTTCTTGCTTGGTCCAATGTTCATCCATATTCCAGCAGCTCTCCCCGCCGCTGAGCCGGCAATTGCCGAGCACAAAAATAAAAAATAAAATATAACATGCACTGATCTTACTTTGTCCTTAATACACCTGCTGGGCACCTAGGGACTCCTACGTGTCTAGAGAGGCAGTTAGGTAAATGCAGGGATCTGCTTCAAAAGTAAAAAAAAAAAAAAACGATGGCAGTCCTGTCCCTCATGAGATCATTGGTCCATTCTCTCTGGGGGCAGGCCAGCAACAAGAAACATGGCCGGCATAGTGGCACGTTCGCGCAATCGTGCTATGAATGATTGACGGCCTGATTGTTGTTACATAAATCTGACTGTGGGTGGGCCGGGTACAGCGGAAACCACTAATTTTGCGCACACAAGGGCAAATGTTGCCGCCCTAGCCCTTTGGCTGCCCTAGGCAGTCGCCTAGTCCTGTCTAATGGTAGAAACGGCCCTGATAAAATGCATTGTCATTTACAATGCCAATAGGTCAAACTGTCGCAAATACGAACCTACTGCATTGCATTGCAAATGCTTTTTTTGGAAGGCACGGGGAGATTGTGATTTGCCCAGAAACACAGGATGTTGTTAGAAAATACCGCTGGGGTGGGTGTCCTTTTGTGAACAGGTTCCTCGTGCTACCAGTTTACGGAGCTGAAACAGGAATACCGTATTCACCTTGGTCTGGTTTGCTGCCTCGCAGAATGCCTCAATTGTGCCAGTGATATAATGAATGCCTGTAATTTGCACATTTCAGACTAATGCAAAACCAAAGGGGATGATGGACGGAGTGTTGAACAATGCAAGCACTCACCCCCAGTCAACTGATCTGGGTTTAATCCATCATCATTCTTTAGCTTACTCCGCCACCCCAGTTCAGACATGGCCATATGCAAATCAGTCTGACCCTGTGGCTCATGGGAACAGTCCAGCCCGAACTGCCAAGCCATGACTTCCCTGGACCGGAAACAAGCATCCTGGGACCAGTTTCTGGCTAATCAGCCATCATCAGCCAGGCTTGTTTGAATCCAGTGGCAAAGTGAGCAAGGGACACACGTCTGGGCATACCCTGCCAACTTAGGGCGAACAAAGCAAAACTAAAGGGGATGATGGACAGAGTGTTGAACAATGCAAGCACTCACCCCCAGTCAACTGATTTGGGTTTAATCCATCATCATTCTTTAGCTCTCTCCGCCACCCCAGTTCGAGCTGGACTGTTCCCATGAGGCACAGGGTCAGACTGATTTGCATATGGCCATGTCTGAACTGGGGTATCAAGAATTGGAACTGGAAAAAGATCCTGCAAATTAGGGCAACTGAGCACATTGAACGTTTTTCCTGAAGAAACATTATTCAAGTAATAAAAACATCTTGCTTAGGACCATCATTGGACTGGCTCCAAAACAACTCTGGCCAAAGTCCTCACTAATACTACTATTTAGAGAGCTCAAACGCAAAGATATTGAGTGCTCCAGCTTCTTGCCCAGCCTAGAGCGTTGACTGAAAGAGCATTAAACTTGAAGGATCACAACACTTAGGTGCAAGGAGCCAGGCAAAGGAGCCCTATCGAATAATATTCAAACATCTATTGATATTCCTAGATTACATGCAGTCAATTCAATAAATAAAATAGCATTTGAAGGAGGTAAATGTGGACTTAGAGCCCACTAAATTAAGGAAATTTTGCCATGATAAATCTTTTTCATAGATCTTGGGTGCGATGGACCCACCATAAAATACAAAGAAATGGCTCTGCACTTGGGAATGTTAGGAACTTTAAAGATGCACTCTTAAGAAGATGTTAAGAAGAAGATTTATAGAGCACATGGCTACTCAAAGACTTCCCAGTGCTAGGCAGTGGACTCATGAAATGACAGCGAGAGAACAGGCATTAATTTGACCTCTGTAAACAACCATGTTTTCAATTTTTTTCTAAATGTTGCCTCTGAGGATGCAATGATTGTATAAGGGAGTTGAGTGACCATAGAACACATATGAAACATGTCTTTGTGGATTCTAAAAATGCTAGGAATTATCAGCAAGTACTCCTTTCTGAGTGGTGTCAGCCTCTAGCCTCATAATGTGTGACTGTAAGGGATACACCTGTAGAAGTTGAATTATGGTTGCGTTAATGGTGTGCATGATATACATGCCACTATACACGTTTAAGAGGCATGGCCCTGCCTGCCTGCGAGTGATCCTAACAGGCATTTTTTCAAGCAACTACACTGTTTCATAAGTAGTGCAACTTAGTCAGGCTCTAGGACATAACTCATAGATTTTCGGAATTCAAGTTGAATAAATGACTCATTGTTCTTGTACACCCTATAAATAAGATAATGACGGTGTTTGATATTTACAATTATGGGTTGCAGTATGCAATTGAACAATGCTGGTCAGTCAAGGGAGCACATATGTAGCGGGGGAGACAGGGACCACAGGTAACAGATAATGTAGATGTTGTCATTTAAACTATAGACAACACAAAAAGTGTTGAATGGATTGCTTGACTGCTTGAATTAACCAGAGCTTTTAAGGACTGCATTCCATTTCTTTTCTTAGCTTGCCTGTCACATTACAGACAAAAACCAACCATAACCACATGAAAATCATTGTTAGCCAATCTCAATTGGAACTAATCATTGCTAGGACATGTACCCTCTGAATGAGGATACAAGCAACCCTAGACCAGCTTCATCCTCGTTGGACCTCATAAGTAAGATGAAGATTGTTTCTTATGGCACAGCAAGCTGAAGAACCATGTCATGGCATGTTCATTCCTCGTAGACAGTACACAATAGTGATGGGAGGAATGCTTAAACTAATCTTATCCGCAACTAATTGATCTGCATTGCGTTACAATACATCATCACTACTGTCATTTAAGGTACTCCTTGTGCTCAAATAAAAAGGCAATAGTAAATCAGGATCCGTTGAAGCTTTATTTCTCATGGGTATAGAGTTACTAATTTATCTTACTCAGAAAATTCAAATGTTGATTGCCAGGGAAGGTGAAGCTGGCACAGTTTTCCAGAAATACTACAAAGTGAGTCGTGATTTTTCTTAAGTATTTGAATATAGCTCAGTTCTCCAGTATTCCAAAGCAGCCCGATGTGCAAATGCAATTTCTTTCTCTTTTCTTTTTTTCTTAAATGGAAAACATTAATTCCTATGGAGAAATCCCACCCCCATTAAAGGCGATCCATTGCCCTTCTCAACCCAGAAGCGGATGATTCAGACAGTTTACTGGAGTAAAACTCCAACTTTATCCAGACTAGGAACGGTCAGATAGGAGTGTGTGAATGCTCCCAACTCAAAGATTAGAAGGTGTTCACAGACAGACTGGGTAAAACGTGCCATCTTCCATCCACACCCCACTCCTTACAGGGGATGCATTTGCAATTGGAAGAGGCACGTGCAGAGGGATGTCACGTGCTTGCCGCAGAACTCTTATATGCAGATTCAAAATACTGCAAACAATCACTTGCAATGCCATAGGTCTCGCATTTTGGAAACTATGACCTATTGGCATTGTAAGTAACAATGCATTTTATATATGTGTTTTTAAAACTTGCAAGTGCACTTTGTAGGTTTTCTGAACACATAAATAAAAGTTTCTAGGTGTTTTGCAACGCCATGCGAGAATTGAAAAATGCCACCCCTCGCTTTTACTACCATCACTCTCTCCCCCTGTCATCCGGGCTAGAATAATTAATGCATTAGATATAAAAGGACTTTTATTCAACATTAAACAATAAAACACATCAAACATTAAATAACTAAATAAGCACTGGTCATGATATTTTATTTTGTTTTTAAATTTCTCACTTCTAACTTCAATGGTGTTTTGGGTTCTTTCTCTTAATCCAATTATACCTTCCTTGCCTTTATTTTATCGAAGTCTTTAAGAAGATCTCTAATGTCAAGCTGGTAAGTCAGTCTTTTTCTACTGAAATTGTGGCTAGTCCCATGAGTCTCTCTTGGCTCATGGAACTGCGCAGATAGGTTTTTATTAATTTGAGTTTTGAAAAACTCCTGTCTGCACTTGCCACTGATAATGGTAAAGTCAAAAAGGATACGAAGAGCTACGAACAAATTTGGAAAACCATTTTCTGTCTTGTTTTGGCACAGATGGTTCAGCACATATTTGTGTTTCGCATTTTTTGTATTCGATGACTTATTCCTAAAGGTTCAGAGCAGAGAGCTGCTGCATCAATGTCCTTTAGAAAAGATGGGGTTTATCCTGGTCTACGCTGGGTTAGAGCTGTTTCCAATTTGATACACAAATCCATGAGTTCTTTGGAAGTTTTCATCTTGATGTCACTTATATTGTATAGAAAACCAAATAATCTTGCAATTTCATATAACTGTGTGAATCATTCTTTTACAGAACTATTTGGCGTGTCCAATATTGCAAAATAGTCATTTACTCTGAACTTCTCTTTGGGGTCAGGGATGGGTACATCTTCTGATTTGTTAGTGAGAACGTTCCTTTTCCTCCTCCTAATCTCTGGCTGAAAAATTGGCTCATTATTGATTTCTTCCGCTAGCTCTCGAGCATCAACCAAAACTCTCTCAAATTCCATGTCACTCCTCATGATTTCTAAATAGGCCTCTGTATTTTTAAGCTCATTTACTGTTTTCTCAAGAGTAAAGTGCTTCTCTTGCAGCAATTTACTGGTCAAAATTGATTTGAAAAAATACACTGTGCCATGTTACAACTGCCACAACAAACTTAAATGAAGATATGCTGTTTAGAAGACCTTTGACCGTCTTTACCGGAACCATGTCGGATTATACTTCCATCACGAAGTACATCAGCTAGCGTGGAGAGTCTCCATTACTATGCATTTGCCCTAAATTGGACCAACATAGTATACTCTTGTTGGTGCCAATCATACCACTTTTTTTGTTACCGATCTGCTTACTAATACGGGATATTGGATTACGTCAAGTTGTGAATACGCTTGCATACTGGAGCATGAACTCTATGCAATGATAAGATGATTGTCTGAAAAACATTAGCTCTGGATAATTCCACAAGAAAGGTCACAACACGGTTGATCGGTTGTCGCTTCCCACTGATAGTGCCCTGAAGAGGTCCTCTGTTATAGGACAAAACGTGTTGGCTGTCATTTTTTACGAACTAGAAATAAATAAGAGAGCATATTACGCCTTGCTACACTGAATGAGGTTTTTCGACATGGACTTATTTGATTGATAGTGGTGCAGCTCTAATTTAGTTTTCTTATTGTTCATCCCCTTGTGAAGGGAGGTGCTCTGGAACAGGGGAAACATTTGGAAGTCTGATACAGGAAATATTTCAGCATTTTTCATGTATTGGTAATTTTTTGGGATTGGTGCTGCATTTGTTCTTGCTTGGTCCAATGTTCATCCATATTCCAGCAGCTCTCCCCGCCGCTGAGCCGGCAATTGCCGAGCACAAAAATAAAAAATAAAATATAACATGCACTGATCTTACTTTGTCCTTAATACACCTGCTGGGCACCTAGGGACTCCTACGTGTCTAGAGAGGCAGTTAGGTAAATGCAGGGATCTGCTTCAAAAGTAAAAAAAAAAAAAAACGATGGCAGTCCTGTCCCTCATGAGATCATTGGTCCATTCTCTCTGGGGGCAGGCCAGCAACAAGAAACATGGCCGGCATAGTGGCACGTTCGCGCAATCGCGCTATGAATGATTGACGGCCTGATTGTTGTTACATAAATCTGACTGTGGGTGGGCCGGGTACAGCGGAAACCACTAATTTTGCGCACACAAGGGCAAATGTTGCCGCCCTAGCCCTTTGGCTGCCCTAGGCAGTCGCCTAGTCCTGTCTAATGGTAGAAACGGCCCTGATAAAATGCATTGTCATTTACAATGCCAATAGGTCAAACTGTCGCAAATACGAACCTACTGCATTGCATTGCAAATGCTTTTTTTGGAAGGCACGGGGAGATTGTGATTTGCCCAGAAACACAGGATGTTGTTAGAAAATACCGCTGGGGTGGGTGTCCTTTTGTGAACAGGTTCCTCGTGCTACCAGTTTACGGAGCTGAAACATGAATACCGTATTCACCTTGGTCTGGTTTGCTGCCTCGCAGAATGCCTCAATTGTGCCAGTGATATAATGAATGCCTGTAATTTGCACATTTCAGACTAATGCAAAACCAAACGGGATGATGGACGGAGTGTTGAACAATGCAAGCACTCACCCCCAGTCAACTGATCTGGGTTTAATCCATCATCATTCTTTAGCTTACTCCGCCACCCCAGTTCAGACATGGCCATATGCAAATCTGTCTGACCCTGTGGCTCATGGGAACAGTCCAGCCCGAACTGCCAAGCCATGACTTCCCTGGACCGGAAACAAGCATCCTGGGACCAGTTTCTGGCTAATCAGCCATCATCAGCCAGGCTTGTTTGAATCCAGTGGCAAAGTGAGCAAGGGACACACGTCTGGGCATACCCTGCCAACTTAGGGCGAACAAAGCAAAACTAAAGGGGATGATGGACAGAGTGTTGAACAATGCAAGCACTCACCCCCAGTCAACTGATTTGGGTTTAATCCATCATCATTCTTTAGCTCTCTCCGCCACCCCAGTTCGAGCTGGACTGTTCCCATGAGGCACAGGGTCAGACTGATTTGCATATGGCCATGTCTGAACTGGGGTATCAAGAATTGGAACTGGAAAAAGATCCTGCAAATTAGGGCAACTGAGCACATTGAACGTTTTTCCTGAAGAAACATTATTCAAGTAATAAAAACATCTTGCTTAGGACCATCATTGGACTGGCTCCAAAACAACTCTGGCCAAAGTCCTCACTAATACTACTATTTAGAGAGCTCAAACGCAAAGATATTGAGTGCTCCAGCTTCTTGCCCAGCCTAGAGCGTTGACTGAAAGAGCATTAAACTTGAAGGATCACAACACTTAGGTGCAAGGAGCCAGGCAAAGGAGCCATATTGAATAATATTCAAACATCTATTGATATTACTAGATTACATGCAGTCAATTCAATAAATAAAATAGCATTTGAAGGAGGTAAATGTGGACTTAGAGCCCACTAAATTAAGGAAATTTTGCCATGATAAATCTTTTTCATAGATCTTGGGTGCGATGGACCCACCATAAAATACAAAGAAATGGCTCTGCACTTGGGAATGTTAGGAACTTTAAAGATGCACTCTTAAGAAGATGTTAAGAAGAAGATTTATAGAGCACATGGCTACTCAAAGACTTCCCAGTGCTAGGCAGTGGACTCATGAAATGACAGCGAGAGAACAGGCATTAATTTGACCTCTGTAAACAACCATGTTTTCAATTTTTTTCTAAATGTTGCCTCTGAGGATGCAATGATTGTATAAGGGAGTTGAGTGACCATAGAACACATATGAAACATGTCTTTGTGGATTCTAAAAATGCTAGGAATTATCAGCAAGTACTCCTTTCTGAGTGGTGTCAGCCTCTAGCCTCATAATGTGTGACTGTAAGGGATACACCTGTAGAAGTTGAATTATGGTTGCGTTAATGGTGTGCATGATATACATGCCACTATACACGTTTAAGAGGCATGGCCCTGCCTGCCTGCGAGTGATCCTAACAGGCATTTTTTCAAGCAACTACACTGTTTCATAAGTAGTGCAACTTAGTCAGGCTCTAGGACATAACTCATAGATTTTCGGAATTCAAGTTGAATAAATGACTCATTGTTCTTGTACACCCTATAAATAAGATAATGACGGTGTTTGATATTTACAATTATGGGTTGCAGTATGCAATTGAACAATGCTGGTCAGTCAAGGGAGCACATATGTAGCGGGGGAGACAGGGACCACAGGTAACAGATAATGTAGATGTTGTCATTTAAACTATAGACAACACAAAAAGTGTTGAATGGATTGCTTGACTGCTTGAATTAACCAGAGCTTTTAAGGACTGCATTCCATTTCTTTTCTTAGCTTGCCTGTCACATTACAGACAAAAACCAACCATAACCACATGAAAATCATTGTTAGCCAATCTCAATTGGAACTAATCATTGCTAGGACATGTACCCTCTGAATGAGGATACAAGCAACCCTAGACCAGCTTCATCCTCGTTGGACCTCATAAGTAAGATGAAGATTGTTTCTTATGGCACAGCAAGCTGAAGAACCATTTCATGGCATGTTCATTCCTCGTAGACAGTACACAATAGTGATGGGAGGAATGCTTAAACTAATCTTATCCGCAACTAATTGATCTGCATTGCGTTACAATACATCATCTCTACTGTCATTTAAGGTACTCCTTGTGCTCAAATAAAAAGGCAATAGTAAATCAGGATCCCTTGAAGCTTTATTTCTCATGGGTATAGAGTTACTAATTTATCTTACTCAGAAAATTCAAATGTTGATTGCCAGGGAAGGTGAAGCTGGCACAGTTTTCCAGAAATACTACAAAGTGAGTCGTGATTTTTCTTAAGTATTTGAATATAGCTCAGTTCTCCAGTATTCCAAAGCAGCCCGATGTGCAAATGCAATTTCTTTCTCTTTTCTTTTTTTCTTAAATGGAAAACATTAATTCCTATGGAGAAATCCCACCCCCATTAAAGGCGATCCATTGCCCTTCTCACCCCAGAAGCGGATGATTCAGACAGTTTACTGGAGTAAAACTCCAACTTTATCCAGACTAGGAACGGTCAGATAGGAGTGTGTGAATGCTCCCAACTCAAAGATTAGAAGGTGTTCACAGACAGACTGGGTAAAACGTGCCATCTTCCATCCACACCCCACTCCTTACAGGGGATGCATTTGCAATTGGAAGAGGCACGTGCAGAGGGATGTCACGTGCTTGCCGCAGAACTCTTATATGCAGATTCAAAATACTGCAAACAAGCACTTGCAATGCCATAGGTCTCGCATTTTGGAAACTATGACCTATTGGCATTGTAAGTAACAATGCATTTTATATATGTGTTTTTAAAACTTGCAAGTGCACTTTGTAGGTTTTCTGAACACATAAATAAAAGTTTCTAGGTGTTTTGCAACGCCATGCGAGAATTGAAAAATGCCACCCCTCGCTTTTACTACCATCACTCTCTCCCCCTGTCATCCGGGCTAGAATAATTAATGCATTAGATATAAAAGGACTTTTATTCAACATTAAACAATAAAACACATCAAACATTAAATAACTAAATAAGCACTGGTCATGATATTTTATTTTGTTTTTAAATTTCTCACTTCTAACTTCAATGGTGTTTTGGGTTCTTTCTCTTAATCCAATGATACCTTCCTTGCCTTTATTTTATCGAAGTCTTTAAGAAGATCTCTAATGTAAAGCTGGTAAGTCAGTCTTTTTCTACTGAAATTGTGGCTAGTCCCATGAGTCTCTCTTGGCTCATGGAACTGCGCAGATAGGTTTTTATTAATTTGAGTTTTGAAAAACTCCTGTCTGCACTTGCCACTGATAATGGTAAAGTCAAAAAGGATACGAAGAGCTACGAACAAATTTGGAAAACCATTTTCTATCTTGTTTTGGCACAGATGGTTCAGCACATATTTGTGTTTCGCATTTTTTGTATTCGATGACTTATTCCTAAAGGTTCAGAGCAGAGAGCTGCTGCATCAATGTCCTTTAGAAAAGATGGGGTTTATCCTGGTCTACGCTGGGTTAGAGCTGTTTCCAATTTGATACACAAATCCATGAGTTCTTTGGAAGTTTTCATCTTGATGTCACTTATATTGTATAGAAAACCAAATAATCTTGCAATTTCATATAACTGTGTGAATCATTCTTTTACAGAACTATTTGGCGTGTCCAATATTGCAAAATAGTCATTTACTCTGAACTTCTCTTTGGGGTCAGGGATGGGTACATCTTCTGATTTGTTAGTGAGAACGTTCCTTTTCCTCCTCCTAATCTCTGGCTGAAAAATTGGCTCATTATTGATTTCTTCCGCTAGCTCTCGAGCATCAACCAAAACTCTCTCAAATTCCATGTCACTCCTCATGATTTTTAAATAGGCCTCTGTATTTTTAAGCTCATTTACTGTTTTCTCAAGAGTAAAGTGCTTCTCTTGCAGCAATTTACTGGTCAAAATTGATTTGAAAAAATACACTGTGCCATGTTACAACTGCCAATCAAACTTAAATGAAGATATGCTGTTTAGAAGACCTTTGACCGTCTTTACCGGAACCATGTCGGATTATACTTCCATCACGAAGTACATCAGCTAGCGTGGAGAGTCTCCATTACTATGCATTTGCCCTAAATTGGACCAACATAGTATACTCTTGTTGGTGCCAATCATACCACTTTTTTTGTTACCGATCTGCTTACTAATACGGGATATTGGATTACGTCAAGTTGTGAATACGCTTGCATACTGGAGCATGAACTCTATGCAAAGATAAGATGATTGTCTGAAAAACATTAGCTCTGGATAATTCCACAAGAAAGGTCACAACACGGTTGATCGGTTGTCGCTTCCCACTGATAGTGCCCTGAAGAGGTCCTCTGTTATAGGACAAAACGTGTTGGCTGTCATTTTTTACGAACTAGAAATAAAGAAGAGAGCATATTACGCCTTGCTACACTGAATGAGGTTTTTCGACATGGACTTATTTGATTGATAGTGGTGCAGCTCTAATTTAGTTTTCTTATTGTTCATCCCCTTGTGAAGGGACGTGCTCTGGGACAGGGGGAACATTTGGAAGACTGATACAGGAAATTTCAGCATTTTGAATGTATTGATGATTTTTTGGGATTGGTGCTGCATTTGTTCTTGCTTGGTCCACTGTTCATCCACATCCCAGCAGCTCTCCCCGCAGCTGAGCCGGCCATTGCCGAACACAAAAATAAAAAATAAAATATAAAATGCACTGATCTTACTTTGTCCTTAATACACCTGCTGGGCACCCAGGGACTCCCACGTGTCTACCGTCTACTGCGTGCCCACGCCAAGAGAGGCAATTAGACAAATACAGGGATCTGATTCAAATGTGAAAAAAAACAAAGACAGGCCCCTCATGAGATCATTGGTCCATTCTCTCTGGGGGCAGGCCAGAAACAAGGAACATGGCCGGCATAGTAGCGCGTTCGCGCAATCGCGCTATGAATGATTGACGGCCTGATTGTTGTTACATAAATCTGACTGTGGGTGGCCGGGTACAGCGGAAACCACTAATTTTGCGCACACAAGGGCAACTGTTGCCGCCCTAGCCCTTTGGCTGCCCTAGGCAGTCGCCTAGTCCTGTCTAATGGTAGAAACGGCCCTGATAAAACGCATTGTCATTTACAATGCCAATAGCTCAAACTGTCGCAAATGCTTTTTTTGGTAGGCACGGGGAGATTGTGATTTGCCCAGAAACACAGGATGTTGTTAGAAAATACTGCTGGGGTGGGTGTCCTTTTGTGAACAGGTTCCTTGTGCTATCAGTTTACGGAGCTGAAACATGAGTACTGTATTCACCTTGGTCTGGTTTTCAGCTTTGCACAATGCCTCAATTGTGCCAGTGATATAATGAATGCCTGTAATTTGCACATTTCAGACAAATGAAAAACCAAAGGGGATGATGGACGGAGTGTTGAACAATGCAAGCACTCACCCCCAGTCAACTGATCTGGATTTAATCCATCATCGTTCTTTAGCTCATTCCGCCACCCCAGTTCAGACATGGCCATATGCAAATCAGTCTGATCCTGTGGCTCATGGGAACAGTCCAGCCCAAACTGCCAAGCCATGACTTCCCTGGACCGGAAACAAGCATCCTGGGACCGGTTTCTGGCAAATCAGCCGTCATCAGCCAGGCTAGTTTGAATCCAGTGGCAAAGTGAGCAAGGGACCCACGTCTGGGCATAACCTGCCAACTTAGGGCGAACAAAGTAAAACCAAAGGGGATAATGGACGGAGTGTTGCACAATGCAAGCACTCACCCCCAGTGAACTGATCTGGGTTTAATCCATCATCATTCTTTAGCTCACTCCGCCACCCCAGTTCAGACATGGCCATATGCAAATCAGTCTGACCCTGACGATTTTTTTATTGTATACATTATTTAGCGCTTCTGCTCCCAAGGTAGCAATGATTACCAAGATTTTAGATTCTACCTGAAGGTCCTGCTACTGCTGTTGCAGAACACTTCTTTATTTGTATTGAGTTGAAACACTTTTAAATCGTATTTGATCTCTTGGAAATGTCTTGCTTTGTTGCTGGATCTGGAGCACGGGTCCTGCTGTGCCGCTACACAGGACTCCAACAAAAGGAATCAATGATTCCCAAAAAGTGAGCAATTTAATGCTAGCAGCACCGGGTGGGAAATAACCTCAACACAGCCAAGAGCAGTTAATGTGCGTGAGACCCTGAACATGTCAGGGGACACCACTCTAGCACAGTTAGGAACATTGGAGCAGATTTACAAGCCCCTTGCGTCACTTTTGCACTGTCGTTGCGTCACTTTTGTGACGCAGCGGCAGCGTAAAAGTTGCGGCCCATTTACAACATGACGCATCTAGGGAGATGCGTCACGTTGTGAAGCCCTGCGCCACATTAAACCTGCATCAGGTTTAATGTATGCAGGGTGGATGTTCCGTCGCAGGAAGCACCGTAAAAGTGACGCAGTGAAATCTACAAGATTTCACTGAGTCACTTTTACGTCCATGCTGCGTCAAAACCCTGCACCTGCTTGAAGCAGGCGTAAGGAGTGACGCAGCATGTTAGGCATAGGCCGCCCCTGAGCATTGATGGACTTGTGTCGTGCTTGCGACACGACTCCAGCAATGCGTGACTTTTCCGTCAACAGATGCGTCAGAATTTCTGACGCATCTGTCAATCCTTGCGCCATGGTGCGCCGTATTGTAAATACGGCTCATCCATGGTGACGCAATGATTTGGCATGTTGGCGCAAGGAAATTCACGCATCTCTACAGATGCGTCACTTTCTTGTAAATCTGCCCCATTCAGTGGTACTGGCCCGGATCCCACTTTTGGATCTGAAATAGTTCTAGGAACCGGGATCCGATTGGTCCCCACTGTCCAGCACTTATTTTAGCTTGGGAGAGATCTCGCCAATCTAACAGAGCTACCAGCTTCGTCTGATCTGAACTTCATGTGTGCTTTCACTTTAAGAATCTCATGTCTTTAGAGCAACATGAGTAAAATGGGCAAAATGCAAGGTGGTGTGAGGCCCACAGCGTTCGATAGCAGGCTGTTACCGCACTGTAAATTAATTAAATAAAGAAGCGCAGCTGGCTAACCGATAGCGGACTGCGGTGAATATTAAATAAAGTGAAAGCGGACCACGGTATATGTTAAATAAACAAAGCAGTGCAGCCGCCTAAATGAGACCTTATCGTGCTGCAAATTACAAAAATAATTAGGGGCAATTTATCGACGGTTTAGCGGCAGAAAACTGCAGCTAAAATGGCGATAATGGGCTTGATAATTTCCTCTATGGAATTCCAATTGAAGCTCAGGTTAGATGTCCTTCACATCTAACATGGGCTTCAACAGAGCGAGCAGCGCATGCGTGCTGCCGGTAGGCTAGACCTAAAAAGGGTTTAGTAAAGCACCAATATAAAGCCAGAGCATTTTGTAGATGTCAAATGTTACAACATTTCGATAGGATTATCCGGGATAGACTTGCAAAGAATATCAATTCTGAAATGACAAGGGCCAAATTTCAAAACAATGGCTGAGGACAACCAGACTCATGACCTTCTCAAAGGCTAGTATCAAACCCCGACTGACTAGACAAATCATGGGGCCCTATGGAAAGGAATTGTGGATGGAACGGAATTTAAATACACCAATGAAAGAGGTGAATAGGAGCAAAGGTAAGAGCTTTTTTTTTTCTCAGTTTATACAGCAATCTTGTCTCTTTCTCTTCTCATTTAACCAAGCTGAGTTGGCAGCCATTCATGTTTCATAATACTCTGGTGTTACATCCTGATGACATAATTTGTATTAGACCCAATGCATTTCG
The DNA here is from genome assembly GCF_964204655.1 of Triturus cristatus. Lineage (NCBI taxonomy): Eukaryota > Metazoa > Chordata > Amphibia > Caudata > Salamandridae > Triturus > Triturus cristatus. The sequence goes on from NC_140586.1 coordinate 798,050,550, forward strand.
AGAATTTCTCTCTTCCTCGGGGGTCACTGTAACATGAAAATATCGAAAATATCATTATGGTCGTCTTTCTCAACCAGCATTTCTCTCCTCTAATTATCGCCCTCTATTTTAGTGCAAAGAATATTACAACAAACCAAACACCCGAAAGTAAAAAATCACAAATCATAATTTTTTTAATGTGACCCACATGTTCAATAGAAACCCTTCTCTGTTATCCAAAGAAGAATCAAATGTTACAGGTAACACATTTCCTACTGCATCATGTATAAAAACACATTTCCAAAAAACACCAACTAAACCTTACGGTGTAACTCATAGCTCAAACAGGCACAAAACCTACACAATTTAGCTGCTTGCAAAAACGATTGATATGTTCATTCTGCATCAAAGGGAAAAACACTATCCTTATCAGCACCGTCTACAGCCATGCTGCTCCAAACCTTATTGGACATGTGAGTCACATAAAAAAAATACGATTTGTGATTCATTCCCTGAGGGGTGTCAGTCACTAGCCTCGTAAAGTGTGACTGTAATGGATGCACCTCTAGAAGTTGAATGGTGGCTGCTTTAATATTATGCATGATGTACATGCCACTGTACAAGTTTAAGAGATCTGGCTCTGCCAGCCTTGGAGTGATCATGACAAGCATTTTTTCAAGCAACTATGCTGTTTCTTCAGTAGTGTAACTTAGTCACGCTCTAGGACATAACTCGTAGATTTTTGGACTTGAGGTGTGTTAGACCTGACACCATTGGCGAAGGTCTCCCCTGCATTTTCTGCCGTTGCCTCCTGTGTTTTTGCTGTGTGCTGGACTCAGTTTTGCTGGTAGAAATGCTTTGGGCACTTTGCCACTGCTGTTCAATACCAAAGTGCAAGTGCTCCCTTTTTAAATTGTTGTTATGGATTGGTGTTTCCATGATTGGCTGATTTGATTTACTAGTCAGTCTCTAGTACAGTGCACTGTGTGTGCCCAGGGCCTGTAAATCAAATGCTGCTAGTAGGCTGCAGCACTGATTGTGCCGCACACATAAGCAGCCTGTAAATGTAACTCTGGCCGGCCATTGCAGAGCCCATGTGCAGTCTGGTACTGCCATGTCGACTTGGCAAGTATACCCACTTGCGAGGCCCTAACCTTCCCTTTTCTTACATGTTAGTCACCCCTAAGGAAGGCCCAAGGTATCCTTGTGGGCAGGGTGCAATATATGTGAAAGTTAGGGCATGCCCTGGTGTGTGTGGCATGTCCTGATAGTGAACTACTGCCAATTGTGTTTTTCACTATTGCAAAGCTATCTGTTCCCATGGGATAGAATGGGGAGTTTGTTTATAACATCTTATACACATAATTACCCCTATGAACAAGGAAGGAAAATAAAGTTTAGTATGCCTGAACTCAGAATGTTAAAACACATCTTTTAGTGAGGGTGATTTTACTGAGTGGGATACAGTTGAAAAGGTAGGTTAAATTTGGTAAGACAGACATTTTTATTAAATTAACCCTCCCATATAAAGACAGTGGTAAGTTTTTCCATCTAGCTAGATTCCTGTCTACTTCCTTCATAACACGCTTCAAATTTCGTAGGGGGATCTTATCTATCTTCTCTAAAATTGTTATCCCCAGGAATTTCATCTCAGAACAGACACCACCTCCCCATCCAGCCATGTTCCAGCACATAACCTCCGTTTTTGCTAAATTAACAAGATTTCCTGAGAATACACCAAACTCAGCAGTCAGATCTTCTATTCTTAACAATCTTTGTGTTGGATCAGAGGTGTAGACTATAAGGTCATCTGCATATAATGCAATTTTGCTATGGGTCGGGAGTTGGTAAATGGGAATGATCTTATCATCTATCCTTAGTTTGTGTGCAAGTGGTTCCATATATATGTCAAACAGAAGGGGGGACAGGGGACAACCCTGTCTCGTCCCCCTCCTGATTCTAAAACCTCTAGTCAAAACCCCATTCAGCAGAATTTTTGCCGTGGGCTGCTAATATAGCTTTTGCACTGCCTGGATAAAGTTAGGGCAAAACCCCATTACATCTAGGACAGGCCACAGGAATGTCCAACAGACCCGATCAAAAGCCTTGGTGGCGTCTATTGTGATCACCGCCAATGGAATTGATCTTGCAACTGCGAAGTTAATAGTCGCTGTCAGTGAAAGTGTTAGTTCTTGAATCTGTCTCTTTGGGACAAACCCTTTCTGGTCAGAGTGTATCCATTGTGGTGCCACCTTAGCTAGTCGTCCCGCGAATATACCAGTATATATTTTTAGATCAGTATTTAATAAGGCGATAGGACAACATGAATCAGGGTTTCTTGGATCCTTTGACGGTTTTAAAATGAACATGATTATAGCCTCATTCCACGAGTTTGGTATTTTTTCCCTCTCCTTGTATATAGCATTAAAAAGGGACATCAATTCTGGAGCTATCTCTTCTGATATTAATTTATAAACCTCAACCGGGACTGAGTCGGGGCCTGCTGCCTTGCCATTCTTCATATGCTTTAGTTGTTCTCTTATTTCTTCGTCAGTTATCAGGGAATTAATTCTATCTCTCCATTCTACCGTTAAAATCGGGAGAGCAATATTACTCAGCCAGCTCTTTATGGCTTCTGCGTCTGGTCTTTCTGACTTTGAGTAGAGTTCTGCAAAGAGTGTTACCATTCTTTCCTGCATTGCCTCCTCATTATTAGAGACATCCCCCTCTGGGGTTATAGCCAATTCTCTAATATGATGGGGGCGTGGCCAGCGACATGGCCGAGTAAGACGTGCTTCGCGATAGCTCTGGCAGAGCTGCTCTGAATCCGGCGATCTACATGAGTCTGGCAGTCTGCTGGAAACGGGACTCCCATGCCCCGGGACCGGAGGCGTTCACGGAGGCGAGGGGAAGACCCGCGGAGCGTAACGACGCCGGATCCCGCGAGTTGCTGCCCGAGGGACGAGCGAGGCCAGGAGGCGGCAAGATGGCGGCGGCCCCCGAGACTTAGGGGACGGCGCTGCGGCCAGACGGAGTGCGGCGCCGAACAGCGCGAGGCCGCCTGGACGCCCCGAGTGGACTGGCGGGGGCTCGCCTAACATTGGTAGGAGGAGACGGGCTGGAGCGGGGGGACTGGGACGCGTATCACCTCCCCTCGGTACTCCGGCGAGACCCAGACTTCGCCCGCATCGGTGTACCACTGCGAGGGGACACGGCCGGCCAGTGAGGTGCGGTGCAATCTATCCGCAAGGCGCACCATCGTACCACAACAGACACCGCAGGTGCGACGCCCTTGGAGCTGCACGGTGGGGGCCACACGGTGGGAAATCCAGCCTTACGGTCTTCTGAGGCTGCGGCCGGCGGAGGGGCCGCGAAACGGAGGAGCCGGCCTTGGTAGGCCCTGGGCACATCTCTGCCCGGCCGGGGGCGGTATAGCTGGACTGGGCCCTTGCACCCCCTACCTCCCCCCCCCCGGCTTGGGCTGCGGCCGCCCCTGGCTTTGCGGCGGAGGTCCCGCCAGCGGCGGTGAAAACCACCCTATCGGGGAGCCCTGCGACGACCGGCCCGCCACCATTGGGCCCACAGAGCACAGCGCCGCCGGGTGGAGTGGATACTGCGGCAAGACCCTGCGGGGACGGGAAAAGACGGCGCAGCCCCCCCGGGATCTAGAGGCGGAGGGCTGACCGGGGGCCCGTCAGGGACCTGATCTCGAGGCCGGACATGGGGAAGAAGGCCCCGCTGGAGAAGCTTGCCCGGCAAGGGACCATGGACGACTATACCCGCACCCGGACGCAGACGGGGGCGCTGCCTCTCCCCCCTGCTACACGTTCTGACACGGAACTGCTGATGGAGGCCATACAAGCCTCCAGGACGGACATTCATGAGTCAAGGGCGGCGCTGGAGGTTAAGATCGGTGAGGTGGACTCTGAAGTCACGCTACTGAGGCAGGACTTCCGCAACTTGTCGGAGAGGGTGCAGACGGCCGAAACCAGGATCAGTGAGGCCGAGGATACCATCACCCATCTCCGCAGAGATGTGGCGGAACTGCAGGCATCGCACCGACAACTGCTCTGGAAGGTGGACGATGCGGAAAACAGGGCGAGACGCAACAACCTCCGATTGTGGGCTTTAGGGAAGGCATCGAGGGATCGGACATGGCGCTGTTTCTCCGAACCTGGCTGACGAACACGTTTCCACAGGCCCCATTCTCGAACTGCTTTGTGATTGAAAGGGCCCATAGGGTGCTCCTGGTGAAGCCGCCGGTGGGCGCGCGACCGCGTCCCGTCATTGCCCGGTTCCTCAATTTTGCAGACAGGGATCTGATCCTGCGGGAGGCCCGGAAGAAGGGGGCGCTCCGACTAGAAAATACGAACATTATGATCTTCCCGGACTGTAGTCAAGAAGTGCAAAAACAGAGGAGAGCCTTTGACGCGGTCAAAGCGAATCTAAGAGATCTCCGCCTTACCTACATGCTGCTCTTCCCGGTGAAGCTAAAGGTGATATATGATGGCGGTATGCATTTCTTCACCCATCCGGAGGAGGCCTGGCAGTGGCTAGAGGCACGACCAACGACGAGCCGACGGACCGCCGATCGGGAGGAAGGCCGGGAGCGACCATATGGCAGTGGCGCACGACCCAAGGAGCTGGCACTCAGGCAGACTCGGGGACAGTCGGGGCGGGGAACTGGGAAGATGCTGCGTAAGACGCCCTGCTCAGAAGGTGGCTCGCCGTGACGTCGAAAGAGGGACTCCCTTTCACCCGGAGGGACTAGAGTGCCAGGATCTCGCTTTAGCTGCCTGGCGGGTAGTGGCAGTTCTGAGGAGGACGATGGGGGGACGGCACACGGGTCAGGACAGGGAGGGACGGCGCAGAGTTGCATACACCCGCTGGAAGTAGCGATCCGGGATCTAGAGTGGGATGCACCCGATCCTACGGAGGAGCGGAGACCCGATACCCAAGACTCCCACTCCTGAGAGAGACTGGACTGGACAATCTTGAATGCAGCTTTTGCCTGATGGAGCACGCAAGTGGTTACACCCCCCCCCCCTTTTTTCATATTCTTTGTTAGTCTTCTCATTTGGTCGTTAATGTATGGTGCTCTCGGGTCGGGCAGACTGGGACTGTTCTAGTGTTGTTCACGTAGAGGGCACGTGATAGGTTAACGACGGGTGGGATAGCGAGGGAGGGCGACAGGCCTACTCCGCCAGCAGTCCTGTGTTTGTGGAGAATGGGACTGGTGGGGGGGGGTGGGGAGGGGGTGGGAGCGGGGGAGTGTTGGGGGTTTCCAGTTTGGGGATGTTGGGGGATGGGAGCGGGGGGGGGACGGGACAGTTGGGGCTGGTTGGGGGGGGAAGGGGTGGGGACAGGTCACTACAGGCACGCACGACACAACACGGGGCATGACCGCCAGCGGGGTGCCCCCACAGCAGTCCACACAGATGGAGATGCAATGTCAGACACGCAGGTAACACAGGGAGTAGCCGGGGAAGGGTTCTCGATCCTAACGTGGAACGTCAATGGGCTTGGTAGTAAAATTAAGAGAGGCCTGATAAACGCATAACTTAAGACGGCAGGCCCAGACGTAGCGTTATTGCAGGAAACACACCTTATGGGGACTAAATGTGGATTCCTAGCCCGTGGTCAATACACGGTCCTTGCGCATGCAGGTTTTACCCAAGGTTCGAGAGGGGTGGCAATACTGGTACGGAAAACACACCCGTTTAGAGTGACACAGACATGGACGGACTCACTGGGGACTTACGTGGGGGTCCGGAGAGTGTGGCGGCGGAAGGAATACACATTAGTGTCGGTCTATGCTCCACCTAAGCTCCAGGCGTCCACATTAAAAGGCGTGGCGGAAATACTGCTTGCCACGTCAGACACGATGCAAGTGCTTGGGGGTGATTTTCACGATGTACTGGACCCGGCGCTGGACAGGACGGGAGATAGGGGGAGGGACCGGCCTCTGACAGCCCTCGCCGCCATGATGGAGACTCTAGGTCTGACAGACGTATGGCGTTGGTTACACCCGACACGGCGGGAGTACTCCTTTTTCTCGGGGGCCCACAAGGTGTATTCCAGATTGGATTATCTCTTCATGGCGTGACACATGTTAAATAGGGGGGTTCTAGCTGAATATAAAGCAAGGGGCTTGTCGGATCATTCTCCCCTTCTGGTGACAATGGCCCCCCGGGTACCGGGGCGGGGGCAGTGGCGAGTATCAGCATGGGACCTCCAGAACTCGAAGGTGCTGAAGGGCATCCGGGCAGATGTTAAGAGTCTGCTTAGCTGAAAATGTAGGCTCGGTGTCGTCGCCGGTGACCCTATGGGAATCCATGAAGGCAGTCATGAGGGGTAGGGTCCAGGTTAGGATTGCGGAGGAAAATAGGGAACGGCAAAGGGAGCTACAGGCGCTGGAGAGTCACGTACTTCAGTTGGACAGGGAATACCTCGCGGATCAGGCATGGGAGACACTGCGCCGGTTGCTTGACGTTCAGCGGCAGTATAGAGATCTGGCTACGGGAGAAGCCAAAAAGCAGGCGTTGGCGACACTCCACCGTTTGTATGACGTCGGTGATAAGTTGGGCAAACTACTGGCGTGGCTCAGTAGAAAAGAGAGGGATGCGAGATGGGTAGAACAGGTGCGAGACGAAAGGGGGAATATGGTAAATTCCGATGCACAGATCTCGGAAGCCTTTGCAGGGCACTTTCGGACATTCTATGCTGCTCGGGACCTGGGCTCGCAAGATGACGCGCTACAGTACATGGCGGATCTAGACCTACCGACGCTCGCGGATGGGGACATCAAAGAGCTGGAGGCCCCCCTTACGTTGGACGAGGTTAAAAAGGCGCTGGCCAAGCTGCGGGTGGGGAAAGCGCCGGGCCCGAACGGATTCCCGGCGGAATTCTTTAAAAAAACAGCGGATCTTTTGGCTCGCCATCTGTTGGCATTATTTGAGGGGGCACGAGGAGAGGGGCGCCTCCCCCCGGATCTCAGATTGGCCACGATCGTCCCGATTTTTAAGGAGAGGAAACCGCCGGAGGAGTGCACGTCATATCGCCCAATCTCACTGCTTAACACCGAGGTGAAATTACTGGCGACGGTGCTGGCCCTCCGGCTGAGGAGGGTGATCCCAGATTTGGTTCATCTGGATCAGACGGGCTTCCTCCCCAGCAGGGCGACGAGACTGAATCTGCGGCGATCGCACAACTGGCTGCAGGCGGTGAGTGGCCGACGGGACCCCCACTGGTTTCTCTCCTTAGACGCGGAAAAGGCGTTCGATGCGGTGCATTGGCCCTTCATGGAGGGAGTTCTGGGGCGCATGGGTTTCGGACCTGTCTTCCGCCAATGGGTGCGATTACTGTATACGGACCCGAGGGCACGGGTGAGGGTAAATGGGGTCACGTCGGGGAAATTCCCTATCTGCAGGGGTACGCGGCAGGGATGCCCGCTGTCCCCTCTGCTCTTCACGTTGACGATAGAAGTGTTGGCGGCGCGGGTCAGACAACATCCGGGGATTCGGGGTTTTCGGAAGGGTCCGCTAGACGAACTGGAGGAAAAAATATCTCTCTATGCAGATGATGTCCTTCTTTATGTTACCCACCCCGACACGACGATCCCGATAATTTTCTCAGAGCTAGAACGGTATGGTGCCCACTCGGGTTATAGGGTGAACTGGCATAAGTCGGTGTTATATGCCCCGGAGGGGCAGGAGGACTGGCCGTGTCTCCCAGACAGGCTCCAGACAACGACGGATGGGTTTCAATATCTTGGAGTGTTTATAACACTGGACTGGACTGTCTCCTACGACAGGAATGTTGGGAGGGTTCTGATCAATTTCGTGGAGGACGCACACAGATGGCGTCGGCTTACAATACTGGGGCGTGCTGCCATGTTTAAAATGATAACGCTGCCCAGGTTCCTGTATGCGTTCCAGAATGAATACTATCCGGTTCTTAGGCGGGTCTTTCGAGAGATTGACTCGGAAATACATAGCTTTCTCTGGTTAGGTAGACAACCCAGGGTGGCGCTAAAGACCCTGCAGCGGCACCAATATAGTGGGGGGATCTCGCTTCCCAACATTGAGGCCTACTACTGGGCGGAACACCTGGTGTACATTAATGACTGGCTCCATGCCCCAGCAATGCACCCAACGTATGCTCTGGAGAGGCATGTCATGAGCGCCCACTCGTATCATTATTACTTATATGGTGGCAAGGGTACGGGACGGTTACTGACGGCCACTAAAATCACCTTGGCGATATGGAAAAGGGCGACCCGGGAGATTGGCTGGGACAGGAAACTAAGTAGACAGACGCCCCTATGGCGCTGCACGTGGCTACCAGAACTGAACAAGTTGAGGGGGTTCACGCACTGGGATAACATCGGGGTGTCGACACTGGGAGACGTGCTAGTGAGGGGGGAACTGAAGTCCTTTTCGGTGCTCAGCAAGGAATTTGGACTGCTCCCCACGCAGTACTATAAGTACGCACAGCTGAAACATGCCTGGCAGGCAGAGGGGTTACAGACTGTCTCTCTTCCCGAATACGCACCACTGGAGGGGAGACTGCTGCAGGAACACATGGTGGAAAGGGCGGTGTCCCTCACATATCGGACCCTCATGAACAATATGCCCGATACTATGGGGGCGCTTCGGGCAACATGGGAGGCAGACATGGGTGAGATGGACGAGGTGGATTGGGATACAGTTCTCATGCATCCGCGAGAGGTGGCGATTAAGTCCAGGCTGCAGCTGATCCAATTCAATATTCTGCATAGAACATACTTTGATAGACTCCGACTGTACAAAAATGGGACGGATAGGGGACACATCATGTCTGAGGTGCGGAAGGGAAGGAGGGAACTTCTATCACGTACTTTGGCTTTGCCCGCAGATTCAGGGGTACTGGCGGGGGATCCTAGGGGAACTGAGTAAGGTGCTGGAGGTGCCACTGCAGGAGGACCCCAAGTTAGTGTTACTGGGTATGACACATGATGTGGACCTCCCCCGCCCGCTGCTGACCTTCCTGGTACTGGCCCTGGTGGTGGCAAAGAGGGACGTGGCAAAATATTGGGGGGCGCCCTCGCCACCCCGACTGGAGGAATGGAGGAGGGGTCTTGACGTATACATGGCGGCCGAAAGGGTCACGTACAAAGCACGGGGCTGCCCCAAAAAATTCAGCAGGGTGTGGTCCCGGTGGCGGAGATATCATGGCCTGGAGGGGGGTCTCTAGAGGGGTGGCGGAGTGGAGGGGACCGGCATGGTTCACGGACGGTGTGTACAGCCCTGGGGCACAGGCGGTGGTGTATACTGACGATGATGGTGCCACCCGCAGAATAAGTACGGAACAGACTTCTTGTGTAATGAGAGAGAGGGGGGGGTGGAGGGCGGGCAAGGTGGGCGTGGTGATCAGTGCTGACCTGTTCGTTAGGTTGTTTTATGTTGTGTTTAGAAGAAAACCAAAAATGCCAATAAAAATGTTTATAAAAAAAAAAAATTCTCTAATATGATTCCTTTCCCTGTCTGCCCTCGCCTTCCAGGCAAGCAGGACTCCAGCTTTTTCTCCATACTCAAAATGTTGCTTGCAGCTTGCCTCCCACCTTTCCCTACTCTTTGTCTCCAGTTTCAGCCTATAACTCAATCTAGCTTCTTCGAGCTCCTCCTCACAGTATGCCTCTTGCTGCACCCTTTCTTACAAAATCCCAATTTCTTCCTCCAGATTTTGTAATTCGGCTTGTTCCTCTTTATTCTTATACAATACCAGATTTTGCAATACCCCTCTAGTATAGGCCTTAAAGGTGTCCCAAATGACACCAATTGGTGCTGAGTTAGCATTAGTCAGGAAGAATTCCGCCATTTTTTCCTTCAGTGTGGCAGCGACTCTTGGATCTAGTAAAATAGCTCTCTTCAATGTCCATCTACTGCATTTCCTTTCGTTGATCTCCCCCAGTGTAATGCTAACCATATTATAATCCGATATGTGCCCTGGGGAAATACGTACATCCTTTATTTTCCCTGCCCATTCTCTGTCAACCAGTATATAATCTAACTGGGAGAAGGAGTGGTACTTTTTACTATGAAAGGTGTAAGCTCTTTTTCCCTTCATTAGATATCTCCAGGCATCCACCATTCCTAGCTCTATAAGCATATGTTTAAGAGCCTGCCTTGTTTTCGGTGCTTGGTCCTGGAGCCCCCTCATACTCGTGGATCTATCCATTATTGGATCTAACAGCGTATTAAAATCCCCTCCTATAACTATTAGTGATGATTTCTCTACCAATCTCAATTGCAGATCTACTAAATATTGGGGATCATCCATGTTTGGATCATAAAAACCGACGCATACAAACTCAGAGCCTGAACATTTAAGCTTGGACATCGCCCACCTTCCTGAGTCATCCATACTAGAGGCCATCAAAGCCCCCTGATCCTTTCCTGACAATTATTGCAACACCTTTCGTATATTCTGCTTGATTTGATACTACATAGCTTTCTATCAAGTTATACTTAGAGAACACCCCTCCACTCTCATCTGCTGTTATGTGGGTTTCCTGTACAATACAAACTTGAGCTTTTGAAGCTTCTAGATATCCCATTACCATCTTTTGTCTACTTTTGGATCTTAATCCATTCACATTCCAAGTTACGATTTTACCTTCGTTGCCTCCACCTCCCATTTATTCCCTGTATTGACACCACCTTGTGCCCGAGGATGCCTAGACTTTTAAGTATCAAAACAGGCCCAGATGACCTATATGGTGTATTCTTCCTGTCTAATGAGGACTTATTTTTTATTTTCTCCCTCTGTACCCACCCAGTGTACCCTCTGCCCCCCCATGGGAACCCTCCCCAAGTTCTCAGGCATAAAGCCCATTGAGACCGCCGGTAGGAGGTACTCAATCTAAAAAACGTATACTTCACTTTGTGCCTTCCCGTGAACCCCATCCCCTTATTTCCCCAAATAATGATTATAATGATTATATTACTATAAATATTAAGTTTACTTATGTGGGTGAATAGTGCAAACTTTTTTTTTTCGCTTCTTTACTATCTACATATTTATTTGTTTATTATTTCTCCTAAACTAAATTTCCAGGTTTTCAGATCTCTTCCAAGTAACAGGCTTATCATCTCAGGGTCCCCTCTCCCTTTATGGAGTCTATTAATCTACCTGCCTCCTCTACTGTCCGTATGTTGCTCATTTGATTATTCCACGTAACTCTTAACATAGCAGGGAATTTTTAAATTGAGCCTTGGCCCCTAGTTTATTAAGTTCACCCATTCTTTTGCCCAGCTCCCACTGTTTGTGGTCAGTTGCATAGCATACGTCTGAGCGAATGTTGAACTGGGTATCTCGGACTACATACGGGCCATTTCTCAATGCCACTGACAGGATGGCTTCCTTTACGGAGTAAGAAAGAAGATTAATAAGAATTTTCCTTGGTTTGAGACGTTGAGGATTTCTCTTAAAAGGGTCTCTGTGTACCCTCTGTATTTCACGGTCCAGGTCAATGTCCAGTCTATCATTCAGGACTGTCTCCGATAGTAATTTCACCACAAATGCCTTAAGGTTGGAACCCTCTTCTGCCTTCAGGATATTCAAAATCCTCAAATTATTCCTCCGGTAATGATTTTCCAATCTTTCTAGGTCGTCTCTAAGATTTGCATTCTCTTTTGACAAGGTCGTTACTCCCTTAGTGTTATTTGTAATGCTATTCCTCAGGGGACTTACTTCCTCTTCAAGCTTCCCTGTTCGAATGGCCACATCATCTAGTTTTTGTGACAGAGCTAAGCATGATGTCTGTATTTCAGCTTGATTGGCCTCTGAGACCTCAAATCTGCCTCTCAGTTCTTTCTTTAGGTCCATAAGAATAGATGCTGGCTCAGCACCTGGATTTTCTTGCAGTACCTGCTGCGACTCCCCAGGTTCCACTAATGTTGGTATATATGGGGATGCTACCAACTCTTCAGCATGTATTTCAGCATCTCTATCCCTGCTTGCCTGCTCCTTTTCCCCGAGCTCTTTCCCTTGTAAGGCATTGAGCCTGGTCTGTGTTGTAACATGGAACCTCGGCGTGGCACCCCCATCTTGTGCTACTTCGTTCCCTTGTTTCTCTCCGCCAGGGCGATTTAGTAATTTACCAGGGCTAGCAAGGTCCTCCCCACTCTGGCCATTATCTCCTGTCGCCATCTCTTGCGACAGCACTTTATAGTATGCCTTTAGGGAGGGAGTGATTTTAGTTATAACGGGTGAGATCTTCTTACCTCTTCCCCATGGGCTCTTCCCCTGATTTGTCCTTTACTTTCTCTGCTTTTGTAATCTTTATACAGGCTTTGCCTACAGCTGTGTTACCCTCACCAGATGAAAAACTGGAACATTGACTTACCCCTTTTAAACTATCCACAGCACCTGGGGCGCGGGTACAGAGTGTGTACCTTGAAATCTGTTCCAAGCGAGAGGCAAATGACTCACCTTGCCTCTCACCTTCTTCCGGTGTCGATCTCTCTTTCTCCATAGAAGGTGAAACACGACTTACCCGCCCGTTGTTCTCATCCAGCTGGGGGTCCTGACTCCTTTGGAACTGCAGGGGAGCCGTCCTCAGATGACTCAGGTATGGCACAAACGCCGCACTGAGGCTTGTACTGCCTCTTCCGCTCTGTGTGCGTGCCGCTCTGAGCCGCTGCACTGCTGCCGCGGCTCCAGCCACGTTGTTGCCGCCGCATCAGATCTGCCTAATCTCGGAGACACTACCATGCCGTTCTCGCCGTTCACGCTATCTCCCCACAAAGTGAGTTTTTCCAGAGGCCATAAGTTACGGGAGGTAAGGGATGTTCACCTCATACGAAAAACAAATTTTCCGATTGAAAAACAGAGTGTGGGGGGGCACAAATCCACCTAAGCGTGCATCTCCTACCCGGCGGTCCGTGACCGTTTACCTCTCGGCCGCCATATTCCCGCACCTTGCTCCTTGCTTCAAGAGATGCTTCCTGAAGGTCTCTTTGCAGTCTCAAAGTGTCCAAAAAAAACAAAACAAAGGTCTGGAATCTCCTAGGTGGTCCTTGGGATGTCGGGACTACAATCCCCAAAACGCACCTTGCCTAATCCTTAAAAGTCCACTAAACACACTTCAGGAAAGAGACTCTTGGTGAAGATGATGCAGGTGTGCTCTATTAACCTGTAGCTTGCAGGGAGTTCACTCCTGAATCCTTCTTGAAGCAAGGCAAAATCCCTAGGGCTGTAGTACCAGATTGTGCAGTAAGTGCCATCATTCAGAGTGCAGGCCTTTGGGTACAAATTCAGTTTCCACAAGAGTCGTCCCTTTTTCCTTGTAGTTTCAGGCAGCAGATCTGAGAGACTATGCAGCTCTCACATACTTATTCACTGTTCTGGGGCAACAAGCAGGGGGGCACCTCTGCCCAATGAGATGCTGGGTGCCATCCAAAAGCATGACAACTTCCTCCAAAGTGTGGCACCTTCTTATCTCACAATGCACTGTATTTCCAAAACCCAACATGGATGATTTCTCTCCAGGGGAGTAAGAGCTAGCTACACCAACCCACAGTGTGGGCCATTTCCATTAGCTCTCTTACCCCTGACCTCTGCAAATTTCTCACATAAGCCAACCATCTGGCTTTAGCACAGTATGTAGGGGTAGGTAGGCCTGGCATTCTTTACTGATCTGCTCTCTCTTTGAGCTTAGCTTGATTTACCCATCCCCAGACTAGGACCTAACCACCACAGCTGCAGAGTTCTCTCCATCGGATAACCTCTGCTCCTGCCGGGCCACTTATCACCTATCAATGCAGCCTGGCAAAGCCTGTTAAGGCTGACCAATCACCAGAGACCACTAGAAGGCAGGATTTTGACTTACAGAAGAGAAAATACTATCTTTTCTCGTCTGTACTAGTTATGATAAATTCAACAGTGGCAAGTTGCTGCATTTATCAATACCAATTGTTTAAGTCCTTGAATGATATTTCAACTCCTTTCCTAGAAATATTTATATCTAACTGCAAAGTCAGGATTTAGAGCTAGGGGCCAGATGTACGCCAATTTTAAGTTGTCGCAATCGGAGAAGCTGCACTTTTACTACTGCTAAAATGGCTGTCTGCATGTACCAACCCTATTTTGCGAGTCTGTAACCTACCTCCGGCTCACAAAATTGAGTTTGTGTATCGCTATTAGGAAGGGGCATGCCATGGGTATCCCTTTTTAATAGCGAGTCGCAGGGTCATGTTTGAAAAGTTTTGCAACTGGAATGCAGTAGCAAAACATTCATATTTTACCAACTCCGTGAAAGAGGTGCAAGCCCATTTGCAAACTGGGAGCAAGGGACCCCTTCTTCTTTTTGAATGTGGGCACCAACATTTTTTATGAGCAAGCAGTGGTCCAATGGACCACTAACTACTCTTAAAAAAGGAAAAGGTAGCTTTTCATGTTTATTATTGAAATGCATCCCGTTCTCCTTTTAGGAAAACAGGATGCTTTTTCAATAAAGACATTTTCTTCATTTAAAAAAGCACACACACGCAAGTGCAAGAAATCTTCTGGGCCTCTAAACCTCCATGCCCTATTATATACTAGGGTCTTATAGGTAGATTGCACCCCCTGGCCCGACTATCTATTATGGACGTATAGGGTCTGTCATTGCCAATTGTAATGGCACTCTATTGCATGTACCTTTTTAAACATAGCACCGGCCCTGGGCCTGCTTATCAGAGCAAAGAGTACAGACATAGTCATGACCACCAGTATCATTCAGCATAAAATGGAGGTGAACAGGGCAAAAGGATGACTTTCTAACATTGGGTAAAAAAGGGCTTAATTAAAAAACATACCCTAAAAGTTTGACTTGTGAACTACTTTGAGAGTTGTTATTTCAGCACTCAATTGACTGTTTGTCAATGCTATATAATACTAAAGATGTTTACTGGCTGCTATGTTGATACTCAATGACAGTAGCTTGCATTTAATTTCCATTCCGGAAACCACTGAGATATGCACAAACATAGTAACATTTTCACAATGATATGAACTGCTATGTATTAAAGAACTATTGACTGTGAAGAGCATTCTTAAATTAAATGGAATCTAGGTAGTCTTCTGTAGTGGTTGATATGTTATGTCAATGATAAACAATTGAATAGAGTGTGTTTTTTATTTGATAAGTGTTCTGATTGACCTACACCTAAAATGTTGTCAACTCTCTAAATTGCGTTAATTCGTCCATTCATCCTTACATTCTCATGCAAACAGCCCCACACTTTAATTTTTCTATCCACCCAGCACACCCATCACAAGCTCATCCATCCAAAGCTATGCACAAATCACACCCTTTAACAAACGTAATTAAAATCATGTCACCTGACTGAAAGTCTTCTTTGCAAAACACACATGCAGCTAGGCCAAGTGCCAACTGGCCATTGTAAGGGGCTGTAGCCTTTGTGGTTAAATGTGCCATATCAAGCAAGAAACCTTGGTGATTAGTCACTGCCTATCTATGAAATACTTTGTTTGATTTTCTTGTCTTGGCAGGTGCCTTGCCCTTCCTGTTGGTAAAGGTATGGGGGTTGATGCTCTAATCTATTTAGCCCCAAGGATTTTATGGGTGGTTAAGATATTTTTTTTTGTTTAAAAGCGAACTGATTTTTTTTACATACTCACTATTCCCTCGACATTTCAGGCAGTTATGGCATTTTTCTAGTAAGTATTAGTAAATTTATAGACTATATTTGCAGTCTAATACACTGAAAAATTGCCTAATGAGATCACAGAATTAACATCACGTATTTTAACAAAGTCGCGGTACAAAGAAATGTCATCCCCTTTGTTCGCAGTCTTCCATCGGTTGCCCAGAGGATTACGCAAGACAACTCATTTAGCACACAAAATTAGTGGTTGCTGGCAAGTGCATTTCAGATGAAGTCTCCACATTATGAAACAGCATTCCTTTTGAGGTACTTCAATTATACGAACTACCACAGTGCAAAAACCATTTTACCACCATTCTCTTTAGAATCTGATAATTATCCTTTCAAGTAGCTGAACTCAAGTGTACGTGGCTACCACAAGATCAGAAGAGTGGCATTTAGGTACTTTTTAAATGTCATTGCGTAACATAACATTTTGTCACAGTAGTCAAAAGAGACAATATAACCCACTTTCCCTTTTCTATTAAGTAGAAAAACCAGTAGGTCTGGAATGGTGTGTAGAACCTTGTAGCAAAACAGTTTTAGTCTTTTGCCGTGAACTGTAGTTGATCACATTTTCACTTTCTCGGGGGTTAACGGTTGTTTGAAGTACACTCAGTTCGGTCTCTGTGGCTTACTTCCGTCAGGTGGATCACGACGTTACTGTGAAAGGAAGGAGCTCCTATTTCACTCTGTCTTGTGGAGGTCAGTGTAAGAGGGGGTGTCAGAAATTGAATTTTTTTGCTGTGATCCCCCACTTTTTCCTGTCTGGTTTTACTGCCTTTACAGCTATATCTATTTTAGATACCGTGGGCCCGATTCACAAAAGTAATCGGAGACAAAATCATAACTTTACGACTTTTGGTATTCACAAAAGGAATTTAGTAGTAGTAAAGTTAGGATTCCTAACTTTACTACTACTAAACTGAGACAAAATCCTAACCTTACTACTTTCGGTATTCACAAAAGGCATTTAGTAGTAGTAAAGTTAGGAATCCTGGTGTTTGATATCTGTATTTGTTTGTTTGGTTTGATTCATTTTCGTTGCGCCACCTACCTGTGCTGTTTCCTTCATGAGAATCACCTTTGCCCCTCATTCTCGCTCCCTTCCCCTTTGCCTCTCTACTCTAAGTACTGCTGTTTTGATCATTAAGGAGGGAGTGGGAGGAGTGCGTTTCTCTTTGAAACCACAGTCTGACTCTCAGAGCTTGAAACCATGAAGGATAGGGGGCAGTAACTCATGACCGCTTAGCAGGGATTAGCTATCTAGGAGTAAATGAGAACCGTTGGCATAATAACCTTTACTCTACCTATTTTGTCTTGGAAATACTAGGGGGTGTTATAATCTACTGGGTTTGTGCTATGTAAGCTTGGAATCTCCTCTAGGTTTCGCGTAGGCTGTTTGAGTATTAACATTCCAAGCTATGAGAGCTGATGCATGGCCAGCGAGGAAGCCACCACATTTCTGTTGTAGCTTGAATAAAAAAGTCACTCTTAACCATGAAGCGTACCTGCAGTCTTCAGCTTTATACAGAGGGCTTCACCTGTACATTCCCAGCACCCATCTAGACAAGCAGGCTCCAGTCAAAGTGGGTGGGAGAACCAGTTTTCACCCTGTCAGGTAGGAAGAGGCCTCATCTAATTTGGGGAGTGCAAAGGAGCTGAAGATAAGTCTGTGTGGTGGCAGAACCCTTCTGTCATTTTGAAACAGGGGCTCCTGGTTATTTTTACAGTAAGGCAAATAGAAAATGCTGCAAAAGAATGTGGGACATTGTGAGAAAATAGCTAGGATTGGATGGTAGAGCTTCTTCAATTATGTAAGCAAGTAGTCTTTATTGTAGATAGTTATTTAAAACCTTTATAAAAAATGCAAACCAATAAACCACTCAATTTTTAAAAGGTTGGCGAGATACTACAGCGTTAAAATAAAACTGGATAAATAAAACGTAATTGCTTGGTAGTTGATTGCAGTGTGTGCTTATGGTTGTGGGAGCAAATGGAGTACCAGCTTAAAAAGAATGGTGCCTCTGAGAGAACAATAGATTGATTTCTGTCCAGTGATATTAAAAGAGCAATAAAAACTGGAAAGTTATTAGCAATTATAGTCCTCAGCAGCAGAGGTTTTGGTAGGAGACTTTTAATTCACGCAATCCATTATTCTGGCCAGAAGGGTAGTTGTTTTTTGTGAGTTAGGTGTGTGCGGCCCGGGACATCTCAGAAGCTGTGTCAGTTCTTGAATTTGACAGTTTGTTTCTACCAGTTCTAAAATATGACTAGTTTTCAGTTTAACTGGGGGACCTCTGGTTTGAAACAAGCTTTCGCAGTCTGTCTTCCGCTTGCAGATCCCATGCTGGTGTGCGCTCATAGATGTGTGAACTCTGCTGTACAAATAAGCAAAGTGAGTGGCAGTTTCAAAAGAGGGCACCTCTAAGAGAACAGCGGAATTGTTTCTATCCAGGGATATTAATAGAGCATAAAATGGCAAGCTGTTGAATGAAAGTCCTCCGCAACAGTGGTCTTAGTTGGACTCTTTTAATTCCCACAGTCCTTTGTTCCAAGCCGGAAGAGTAGTTGTTTTTATGAGTTAAGTGTGGGTGGCCCGGGGCATTTCAGAAGCTGTGTCTGCACTTGACAGTTTGTCTTCTACCAGTGCTAAAAATGTAACTAACCTGCAGTTTATCTGCGGGACCTCTGGTTTGAAACAAGCTTTTACAGCCTGTCTCCGCATGCGGATCCTACTCTAGTAGAACTGCAGTTTAAGCAGATCAGACCTCTCCTTCTTCAGGCCTACACACTTGCAGATCTGATGTGTCATGTCCTCATTTCCATTGCTGCACAGGCAACAGAGCAATGATATTCGCCCCCTCAGCCATAGTGGGATATGCTGGATAGCTGGGAGTTTTCCCAGCCAATATTTCAGAATTTTTTCCTTGGTGTTCCTGGAATATCCCAGGTAAAATATGGTTGTGGACTAAGCGATGTGTAGCCATTGATTGTCACCCAAGCATGACTTCTTGGTGAGAAGGTGGCTTTTTCTTCTACTAGGGAGAGACCCCTTATTGCCTTCCACACTACTTTTTGGAAAATTGCATGCATAGTTGAAACTTCCAAGAGCTGGGTGAGTCCAGTGTTTGGGAGGGAATCCTGTAGAGATGTTCTTACCCGTGATGTCGTTCTGTGCTGGAGCTCTTGCCAAAGTAGGTGATTTAGACTGTTTGGGGAGGTATTCCCGATTTTGTGACAACAGGTTATGTAGGTCTCCCTGTCATGCCAGCTGTTATTTAGTGAGGCCGAACTCCAGACGAATCTGTGCTGCGAAGGCATAAGTCAGAATGTTGAACATGAGTCTACAGGCCCTTCAATAACTTGACACAGCACTGGATAAGTTTGGCACCTCGACCACCACCTCCTTCGAACATTCCTTGACCTTGGTAGACTCCACCTGAAGAAGACTATCCTGCTGGAGGAAGACTCCTGACTCCTGCTAAAAAAGAGGACTCACCCAAGAACCTTAAGACTCCTAACTCCTGCTTGCACTCATGGACTGAAACTGCTCTCTAAGGGCCAAGTGATTGACCTCCTTCTTGTCTGCTTCTGGAACACAAAAGGTAGAAGGACCTCTGCGTCTAAGAAGGCTCAGTTGACCACAGAGGACTCGACCCTGCAGGAGGTCTGTTTGGACAGACACCTGGTACACAGTACTTTCCCGGAAGCTGGAGAAAAGTGGGAGTTATTAGATTTTTTTCACTTCCAGTGGCCTGGGACAATGTGCTAAGACTTGCCTGGGTGTTCTTGCCCAAGGCTGCAAGAAAAACAGCTTCATCGCACTTTAAAGTTTTTGGCATGCTGAAAAGAGATTAAGCTGGACCTTGAAATAAAGGTATCAAGTCTTGTGGAGCCCTGTTTGGCTACAGCTTCCAGCCTTTCGATGAAGGCCTGTCTGACCTCAGCTTCCAAACTTTCTGTGATGAAGGATTTTAATTTCCAAAACAATTACTAAGTCTGATGGTAAATCTTTGACTGCAGTGAGATGGCAAAAGTATCGGATCAGCAAAGCAACCTAGGCAGGGCCAAAACCCAGCCTTGTTCCACTTGGACTTTCTGGCACCAAAACTAAAAGCCTAAATATGACCTTTACAACAACGTGCCTGACTTAGAAGGATGCTGGGTGGCCACAGCCTTGGACCTTACCCCACCTGAAGACTGAAACTTCCATCTCAGAGTCCAAAGGTATAATCTTTGACTGGGATTATCTACCTGGTGTGCCCAACCTCCACCTCATTGCAGTTGGACTGAAATCATGCTCAGGTTCTAATCAACTGCACACTTTACTTTTCCAAAGTGCTTTTTTTCCTTCAAACTTTTTAAAAATCATACATTTCGTTCCCCTTATCCCAATTCAATCACCTTTGTGTCTATTTTCCCATTACACCGTTCTTCTATTTCCATATTGGTTTGGGATGATATTGTGTTGTATTCTTTACTTTAAAATTGATGCCAATGCTTGAACGTTACATGCACTTCCATGAGATGCTATCTCAGAAATGCCTTTTGCCCTTACAAGAATGTGTTTATGAAGTTGAGAGGGGTCACCCCCTTCCTAATCAATAACTTAATTTATAACAGCGGGGATCTTCTTTTCGCATCTGAGAAACTATTACTATGCCTCCCAGCTAGTGGGCATTCATTCCTGAGCCGTAGCTCCTCGATGGAGCCCTGAATTTGAATAGACAGAAGAGCTTCGGGGAGTGACATTGAACCACATCTTTTACTCAATGGTAAGATTTTAGTGGCTGCACCACAAGCCACAAGATTTAAGAACAGGGCTCGGAGGCTAGCCAGAGAATGGCAAGCCTGGAAGGGAAAGTTACTGAGAAAAACTGCCCCCCCCATGGTTCTGTTGTACTTTGGGGAAGCTAAAGCTATGGGTGGTTTGCAGTGTCGTGATCTCATTGGTATTTCAACACTGGAAGCTGTACTGGGCGTGAGGACAATGAAGATGCTTTGCCAAGTTTTTGTTGCTTTAGATTTATGTTAGGGTTGAGATGTGCCCCAGTGGCCAGAGCTGCTGACAATCGACCTGGGGAACTAGTTTGGAGTCACAGTGTTGGCTCAGCATCACTTTATCTATAGACGTCAATTCACCAAAATGTAAGGGGTAGCGGAAGTGACATCACACGCCATTTGACCTCCACTTTCACTCACACAGACACATATCCACTCTCTCACACAAAAACACACTCACCCACAAGCACATTTAAAAAACAAATTCTTACCCCATATGCCATGGAACAGAATATTCCAGCTTTTTGTACTCTATTTTATTATACTATTAGATAATAATATATTTTATTTATTAACAATTATTTTAATAAAAAATTGACAGCAAATAAAGAAAGTGGAGCGCCAGCTGCCCTGTGTTCCTGGCACGGAATTTGACACCTGAGGCCAGGGGTTGAAAAGGCAGTGCTAAGTGTAGCAAAGGGCAGGCCAGGGGTCGCAGCGACGACCTCTGGCGATACCTAAATTACGTAAAAGACTTTGGGGCATATCAACAACAACCGGCGATAATTATCTCTAAGCGCACTTAGCGCTAGGATAATTATCGCCGGCTAGCGTGAATTTTTATCGCTGAGATAGCGTGCTATTAGCAACGCTTATCTCAATAGCGATAAAAATTGTCACGCTAACAGGCTAACGTGAAATTATCGCTGGAAACCCAGCGAAAATCTCACGTTACCTTGTTGATAGGGACAGGCAAACTTAGCCATGATATCCTCCTTCCATAGGATATCATGGCTAAGTCAGAAAAATACCAGACGTAAAAATGCAGCGTTAACCGCGGTTAGCGCTGCTTTTTTTGTCTCTAACAGGGTTAGCGACATTCTTGATAATAGGAGAAATGTCGCTTAACGACATTTCTCCTATTATTTTACTCTGGAACGCCCCCTTTGCATCTCATTAGAGATGCAAGGGGAAGCGTAGAGTAAAAGGGTGGCAACATGCAAATTTGCATGTTAGCACCCTGTTGTTGATAGGGCGCTAGTTTTATCTCTCCTTTTTTGGCTTTTAAAGCCAAAAAAGCAGAGATAAAGCCCTTGTTGATATGCCCCTAGATTTCTCCATGCCTGAAAAACGAAATGAATCTGACCCTGAGTAATATAATCTGGTGCTCATTTGAAGCGCTCTAATGCTCCCTGGCCACGTTCATGCGATGGAAGACTATGGAAATGCAGCCACACCTGCATCTATGGACACGCTTTGCTTTCTAATGACATTGAGAAGAAAGACTGCTGGAGATGTCATCGCCAGTAACTTGAATCTTTACCTGAGACAACAGGCAGGTTCTCGCTTGCCCTTGATCACAGTCCTTCATTTGTTTCTGTGCATTTAGTTTGCTCAGGACTATGTCGAACTCACCACGCAATAGAATTCCTTTCCATCATGTTTACTGCTCTGGTAGAGATGAATCCGCTTTTGTTTGCTACCAAACTTGATAGCTTGACAGGTTGCAAGTTTATTCTTAGCAAGACGCTCCCTGCCAACATTTCCTAACAGCTTTGCTCGGGTTAAGACACCGATCAACATACCAAATGTTTACTTAACATCGTATTCTTGTGATCTAGTAGATGCAATCAGCGATTTGAAAACTAAAGTTAAAAAAACGTCACGATAAAAGCAAATTCTGTCCAGAAAAAAGTTAATGTACGGCAAAAATAAGTTCCAGATACTTCCTTTTACGATATCTATTTAAATAATCACCAGTGTTCATACAGGATGCAAGAAGAATTGCTTTCGCAGCTGACAAACTTTTAGTTTTTTAGATTTTTCACATCCAGTGGCATTGGGTTTCCTGCTACACCCTCCTATCTCACAGGGATAAAGCTAAGGTTACATTTGTTCTTGGCCCTTTAGTTGGAAATGCATAGAGTGGCTTATGCCAATGTTACAACCTGGAAGCCAGCCACTGGATGAACAATAAGTGTGTCAAAGCGCTCACCTGATATTTGCTCAGACATGTACTGTGCAAGCTGGACGAGCAGGTGTGAGTCCATGAGCCAGGCTGCTATTAGCAGAGTTCCAATGGCTATCACCAATTGTACTTTCACAGCAATAATTACATATTTTGTAGCCACAGTCATATAATTTCGTATTTGGAGAAAGTGATTTAAACTTGCAATGCTATATTTGAAACACATTTCCTTCTTCATGCACAGATGAAAATTTGAATGTCAAAAGAAGATTTTGGAGTAGTGGAAAAATGTATCTAACACTAAATTCATGCTGCAACAAGAGACTCCTTTGGAAGGTAAACTAAACTTTACAAGATAAAAGCTTTTCATGATTTGTGAGTGACTTCTGGTCTGGTAACATACCACGCTTCACGATTGTATGCTTGACATATGGCTATGAGGCCACTGTGGGATCATCTCATTTCATGCAATTAAAATCTCGGCGTTTTTTAAAAATTCTTAGGGGCAGATTTACAAGCCCCTTGCGCCACTTTTGCGTCACTTTTCCCATGTTAAAAATGACGCAACAGTGGCGCAAGGGCTTGTAAATCTGCCCATTAGTATTTACTATGCGATGGAGGCTCATTTGTGGAGTAATGAGTGCAGACAGCTCAGAGTGCTACGTGCTGTGAGAGGTTGGGAGCAAGAGAGTGAACGACGTGGTGACGTGGTGGCCACAGGGCCACCAACGTAGCGTCAGTGCGTCCTGCGGCAAGCGCACTTTCCTTTGCGCATGTCGCAGAGCTGAAGGGAATTGCTAGAGCTCCTGAATTTGTGACAGTTATTGAAGTGGCAATTTTCTACCATTTTCGGGCGCAACACTGATTAATCAAGGAAATATAAGGCAGTTTTTTTTCGATTAAATGATCTATTGGATGTCTTCAATTACCCCCTAAGAATCTGAAATTCAGCACGCGTTTGCTCTTTTAGAAGGGGTGGGGCTGCTTACCCCTGGCATTGATCGCTCATGGGGGGTCAATGTGTTCCCATCTGCTCCCACCTTGCAGCCTCCTCACATGTTTCTGAGGCAATTTTTGCAAGTGAGCCGTCTCCCAGGTGCGGGAGAAGCTTGGGAGATCCTGAGTGGTTTAGTGGGTGGCCTGCTAATGTTCCCACTCTGCTGCTCATCAGAAGAATGGCAATGCCAGTCCCAAGGCAGACAGGAATTGGGCAAGGAGCTCTGGAGGAGGCAGGGTTCAAGAAGGTGATCGAGTTCACCAAGCTGGCTCAGGTGCGGTACATGGCTAGGACCAGAATTTGGCAACATCGTGTGAGGCCCCCATGGATACCACCCTTCAAACAGAGGGGCCAGGGGAGCCATGCCAAATGGGGGCACCAGTGAACGGGTCCTAATGGATGTCCAGGTCACGATGATACTGCTCCCTGGCAGATGAGAGAGGTTCAGGCACTGTTGGTACTGAAATACCTCCCCCATCTCCCGGAGGACTGGGAATCCCTATGGCCAGCGTTCTGGCTAAGCAGGGGGCAGGGGATGGATGTAAAGTGCTGCGGATTTCGCAGCGGCACTTCTTCTGGAGAATCATTGGCAAGCGGGAGCTGCAGGGCACAAGGATGGTGCGGGCGGCCTGCAACAGACTACATGGGACAGCGGCAGGATGGGTCCACCAGAAGAGCTTCTGAGGCTCACCAGAGACCTTTCCATGGCAAGGAGTTCTTCAGCACGGTGTAGGCGCCCTGTTGCATGCTCAATCTCCAGGATGACAGTTCTTGGGTTCTTGAACAATAATTTGGAGTTCAAACAGGGTCTAAGGCAGTAGGCGTAGGCAGATAGGGCTATAAGTGGGGCAAATTCACGGCAAGTGGTCCAAGCAAGAGTTGAAATGCCACACAAATCTTCTAGAGCTCAGGGCGGTGTTCTCAGGCCTGGCAGCTTTCTAGCCTCGGATCCGGATATCTTCAGTTTTTGTCCGGACGGACCACACTATCGCCATGTTCTATCTCCAGAAGCAAGGCGGCATGAGATCTCAAGCAATTTCCCTCCAACCTCAACAGATTTGGGAGTGGCTTCTTGTCAACCACATTTCTTTATGAGTGGAACACAAGCCAGGAGTCCACAACCTGTGGGCTGACTCCCTCAGCAGGGTGTCTAAGCAATACCACGAATGGGAGCTGTATGACCAGCAGTTGCAGGTGGTCTTCCATACCTGGGGCTACCCAGCATTAGATCTGTTCGCTACTTACTTCAACAAAATGTACACCTTTTACGGAAGCAGAATCCCTCGGCTGGAGTTGTGGGAGGTTCGCTTTTTTGTTCTCATGGACAGGGAAGTTTGCCTACGCCATCCCTCCATTTCCTCTCATTGGAATCCTTCAAAAAATGAAGGAGGAGCCATGCTGGCTCATTCTCATTGCTCCCGGGTTGGCAAGACAATTCTGGTACACTGAGCTGCATCGCCTATCAGAGTGCTCTCCAATTCCCTTTCCTCCAAGGGATGACCTTCACTACATGGACAGTGGCCAAGTGATCCATCCTCAAATTCTCTCTCTTTATTTGTTGGCTTGGCTCCTCACTTCACTGAATACGGAAACGTGAGCATTCCTAAAGACTGCAAAGCAATATTTCAAAACTCTCGAGCTCCTTCCACGCTCAAGTGCTACTCTGCAAAATGGAAGAGATTTTGTGCATGGTGTATTGCTCATTCTATCTATCAATCTACTTCCGGCTTCTCCGTAACAAGTACTACCCTATATCTTGCACTTAGCCAAAGCGGGACTCTCACATTCTTCCATTAAATTCCAGCTTGCGTCAATATCCAGATATAGGAAACGTCTGAGTCAACCGTTGTTGTGGTCCCATAGATTCATTAAAGAATTTATGAAGGGCCTCTTCAGGGCCTATCCTCCGGTTAAAACTCTACCAGTTATGTGGCAACTAAATACAGTTCTGTTACAGTTAATGCGACCTCCTTTCGAACCAGTGCACAGTAGTAACTTAAAATGTCTTTCTTGGAAGGTCAACTAGACATATTAGTGAAATCCAAGCATTCACCGTAAAGGAGCCATATCTTCAGTTTCTGACAAACAGGGTTATACTCCATACTAATCCTTCTTTCCACTTATTATCTAAACAAACCTATAATCTTGCGTACGTTTTTTCCAAACCCGTTCTCGGCGGCAGAGAGAGCTCTCCATTCTTTGGACAGCAAACATTGCTTGAAGTTTTATTTACAAAGAACGGAGGGGCATATGTATGAGGATGTTTTGGAGTGAGGCTTAACGCCTCACTCCGCCCCTTCTGAAACGCAAGGCTGCATCATATTGACAAAGATATGGTGCAGCCTTGCGTTTCCCCCAGCTCTGGCGCTACACTTAGCAGTGTAGCGCCAATGTAGGCACCCTTGCACCATAGTGCAAGGGTGTCTGCGTGCAGGGGAGGATTGTTTATGTGTAGGAAGGTATCCTTTCCTGCACATAAACAATCCTAAAATGCCATTTTGTCATTTTTATGTGTGCTGCTTCATGCAGCACACATGAAAGTCACAAAATGGCATTGTTTTTAACAGATTGTTTATGTAGAGGACGGGGGACCTTCCTGTACATAAAGAATCCATGGCAGTTTGCTTTTTCCATGTGTGCTGCAGAAGGCAGCACACATGGAAAAAGCAAAAACGAGGAGAAATAATGCATTTCTCCTTGTTTCGCCAACTTAATACCAAGTCTTCCCTGGCCTAAATTTGGTACTGCCTCCTATGTACGCTGCCCTTGTACATACAGGGCAGCATCAAAATCAATGGGTGTAGTGGTGGAACTCCCACCACAAGTTCAACACCCACTGACCACCCCTTTCATGATATGCATAGTGTGAAAGTGGGCCTTGTTTACAAGGCAGCGTTAAGCCACATTAACCCTTTGTGTGCGTTCATCGGCCTACGGCCATCGCGAGCACTACCTCCGTAGTGCTGCGCACGTCCGTTGGCTGACGCGGCCCCACCCACTCCGCTAAATGGCCGCACTGCGGCGGAATTTCCGCCACTGTTAATGAGTTATGAGGCTTCACGCTGCCTTGTCAATAAGGCAATGCCCCTATCGCCACCACAACGTCAGAAAAAGTGATGCTGTGGTGGCGATAGTGGCTTGTAAATATGCCCCAAAGACTTTTCATGAAACCTCTCAATTGCTGATAACCTTTTCTGCACCAAAAAAGGGACATGCCTTAACTAGGGCCAGCATTGCACATTGGGTCACTTCAGCGATTACCTTCTGCCATGAAAAGGCTGGTGATCTATTGCCTGCAAAAACACAGGCTCATTCAACGAGGAAGGTGGCGACTTCATCAGCCCTGCATTACTGTCTTGATGGTTGGAAGAAGACAGCTATAGCTGTTGGACAGGCTGCACTTCATCGCCTCTTTGCCTAAGGTATGCAGATATTTGCCCCCTTACTTAATTGTTATGTCTATTTTGATATGTATTGCTTGCATTATATGATCTGTTATGTATGCATATTGCTACTTGGTCTTTCTTGTGCTGTGATGGTGGGATAGTTCCCCTCCCACCGCTGATCTTGTTTTATATTAATTGATATACTGCTAACTAGTTGGATTCAAGCATGAGAATCTATAAAAGATACAATATCGGAGAAAAAACAAGTTACTTACCTGTACACTGTGGTTCTCCAGTATTGATATATTTTATAGATTCACATGCGACCCTCCCTCGTCCCCGTTTAGGCTCACCATTTTACTTTTGAGTACTATATATATATATATTCACTGAATAAAACAGAGGTTTCAGGGACGTTATAGCTAGAAATTAGCATTTAAAAAACCTCAGAAATTCACTGAAAAAAAACAGGTTTCAGGGACATTATAGTTAGTTGGACATTTCACTCGTACAAAACCGGAGAAATTCGGCTGTTAAAGTTAGTTGTGCTAACTATAACTAGCGCCCCCGCAATGCAGTGCTGATGACGTCACATATTACAGCACTCATGATATGGTCAGTGACATCACTGATGACATCACTGATAACATCTCAAATGACATCACTGATGATATGACTGTGTGTTTCAGTAAAGTATATATATATATATATATATATATATATATATATATTACCTACTGGCGGTCGCCAGTAGGTAGTTATAGTTAGGACCCCTTTTCCATAGGAAATCTGCAACATTCTATTTTGAATAACTTTGGCGCCGGTCGACGAATCCTCGCGAATTTTTCAAAATAGGTGGGGCGCTATGCTCCGCTCCTACCCTGAAAGTCTCGGGGGGATTCGTCAAGCGGGGGCTGAGATAAAAGGGGGGTCCCAAAACGCGTTTTTCCCATGCATTTTTCCATAGGACATTTAGACAGGGCTACAGCCCGAACGGCTGAACAGATTTACTTGAAATTTGGCAGAGAGGTAGTCCTCAGGTCAAGGAAGTGCCTTTTGTAGGTTTGGTGTAAATCTGTTCGGTAGATTCTGAGAAAATAGCCTTTAAATCAATATATATATATCTGAGCCAGCTTACGGTGCGCTTACGGTACGCTTACCGTACGCGTACGGTGGCGTGCGCGAGCGCGATTCTGATTGGCTCTTAGATCTTAGTAAACATTCGAATCGGCCGAAACCAGGAAGCGGCGTCCACCATTTTGTCTCTCGCACTGAGAGTGATTTTTAAAATATAAAGCCCAAAAACATGTAAAGGGGCTGTTTAGACTACTCCCACACACATAGCCATGTTGAGGGAGTCCCCAAAGATCCCCCAAGGCCAAAAACGGAATTTTTATCTTTTCGCTAATTTTGCCGATTACGCTTACCGTACGCGTACGGTAAAAAAATGGAAATAAAATAAACACTATCCATACTCACCCCACCCCCTGTGCTTTTGGTGGGCGAAGGCCACCAGATGTACAGGTCTTATTAGAGGTGACAAAAATAAATATTGTAAACAAAAATAATAAAAGAAAAAATTATCCACACTCTCTCCACCCCGTGTGCAAATGGTGCCCGAAGGGCACCATTTTTTTGCATGGCTTATAAAAATTACGAAAAATTAAAATATTACCGTGCACGGAACGAACTGCGTTAAGTGGGCGCGCACGCCACGAATGGCGTAAAGTAACTTAGCATTTAAAAAACCGTACAAATTCACTGAAAAAACCATAGGTTTCACACATGTTATAGTTAGCGGAAATTTTACTGATAAAAAACCAGTGAAATTGCCCCGTTATTGTTAGTGCTGGCAACTATAACTCACGCGACCGCAATCTTCTGCTGATGACATATGTGTCTTTATGAAAAAAAAATATTTGTAATATATGTATAGCTAAAAATGTATGGAAGAAGACATGGGCAAATAAGTGTCTAAATACAGTATTAGCATCAGCAGAGGATTGCGGTCGCGTGAGTTATAGTTGCCAGCACTAACTATAACGGGGCAATTTCACTGGTTTTTTATCAGTAAAATTTCCGCTAACTATAACATGTGTGAAACCTATGTTTTTTTCAGTGAATATATATATATATACGACCATTCCTGTTACAAAGAATGAAGACAGGCGTAGACTCCGTGAGGATAAAGCAAGGGGTGGTTTTTATTTCACCAAAAAGGCCACAACGCATTTCGACGGCAAGCCGCCTTTGTCAATACAGCAGGCAACACCATCAGCAGCCATTAAGTACCTGGTATCTTGAAAGATCATCATGACAACGGTAAACAATAGACATAGAAATACGGTCTTTACCCTGACGTATGATTGAAAGACAGACTGTTTACTCATTGGTTCTCTCCTGCTAAAATCTAAAATAGATTACACTCTTAAATATCCTTGTAGTGAATTTAAACAGGATATAAGACATTCGATATAATCACAAAAATATACATATATATATTACCTACTGGCGGTCGCCAGTAGGTAGTTATAGTTAGGACCTTTTTTCCTATAGGAAATCCGCAACATTCTATTCCAAATAAGTCTGGCGCCGGTCGACGAATCTTCGCGAAATTTTCTAAACTTTTGGCCAGCTCCGGTCCGCTCCTATCCTGAAAGTTTTGTGGTGATTCGTCAAGCGGTGGCCGGGAAAAAAGGGGGGTCCCAAAACGCGTTTTCCCCATGCAATTTCCCATAGGACCTGTTGACGCAGCTACAGCCCGAACTGCTGAACGGTATTACACCAAATTTGGCAAAGAGGTAGTCCTCAGTTCAGACTTGTGCCTTTTGCATAAATGGTGTAAATCTGTTCAGTAGTTCCTGAGAAAATTAGACTAAAAAAGATAGATATATCTATGGCCTCGGAGGATCCGCGCACCCTAAGCGCACCGTAAGCGCACCCTCCCCGAACCGAGCGCGCACCATCCCGATCATGCGCTGATTGTTAATTGGCTGTCGAGTGTCTGTCTACATTCGAAACCAGGAACTGTTGGCAGCCATTTTGTGCCTCGGTAGAAGCGAGGCTGAAGAGATAAGGTGAATAAGTGTTTAAAACATATAAAGGGGGCAGGGTAGAAATTCTCGGACCCTCTAGTGTTGTTTAGGGGGTCCCAGGGTGCGCAGATCCGGCCGGAAAAAAAAAACACGAAGCGCGGGCTTCCGTGCTTCGTTAATAATTAGCCCCCGGGTGGGCCAAATCCAGGGGGTAAATAATTAGATAATTAATAGGGGGAGGGGACCGCCACCCCCCAGGGCCGGCTCCTACAGTGTCCTGGGGTGCCCACCCTCAGGACACTGTTGTTTGCTATGAGAGGGAGGGAGTTTCTCGTCCTCCCATAGCAAACTTCATTAGGATTTTGAAAGAGAGAGCAGGGAAACCTGCTCTCTCTTTCAAAATCCAAACGATATTGCTTTTCCATATGGGGAGCTGCATGTCAGCAGCTCCCCATGTGGAAAAGCAATGCCGGCTCCCGAAGAACACGGGGAGCCGGCTGGGACCGTGGGGGCTTTGGGGCTCCCCCCACGGTCTCCAATGTTTTTTTATAAGCCCCGGAGAATGGGGTCCCCGAGGATAATAAAAATTATTGATAGGGCCTTTTTTTTTTTACGGTAAAATTATGAGTCGCGCATCCTAACGCGTTGGGTGCACGGTTCCTAACGCATTGGATGCGTGGATCCAAGAAAAAAAAAATGAAATTTTTGGGAGATAAACATGAAGCTTAAGTGTTTTGTTCTTGAGTGGCTCTAAAAAGAGCCGTTGTGTTCATTGAGAGTTTTTGGTACTTATAAGTAAGTACCTATATAGAGTCTAAAGTTGTTGAGAAAGACTATGTTTCCTTCATCAGTAAAGTGTACTCCATCTCTCCTATACATCTCTTGCATATGAAAGCGCAGATTGTTATTGTAAATGGACCCCATTCTGTAGTCTCGGAGAAAAGCAGAAACAGATTTATTCACATGTTTCCTAGATTTCTCAATTTGTGGACAAAAATGATTGGACCAGGTCCATTTCTGCCTTTGGCATATGTTGGAATACACAAAGGCAGTTTTGAGAAAAAGTGAAAACAATTCTGCAAAGGTGTCCTTCATATGCATTTCCAGACCTACCCCAGTCCAAGCGCCTAGGTCATTGCCACCACAGTGCACTATTATGAGGTCAGGGTGTTGGATATGCATAAAGGTTTTTACCAATGGCATCAATTGGTGCCACTTTAACCCTCTCTGTCCAATCCATTTAATGTCTACATTTGGCAAACCTAGGTCTTTGTGAATGCCTTTGTTTTCTGCATACCTTTGGCTCCAGAAAATATAGCTGTGTCCCACAATCCACACTCTAAGCATCTTGAAGGGAGGTCTGGATGCACTCAGATGGTCTCTGTAAATGAAATGGCAGTTTCAAAAGTAAGATTTTTCTGAAATGGTGGCTAAGATGCTGTTTTGAAAAAAGACAAGAAATCATTGTTTGTTTGACAACCATCTACACTGAAAGGGTGTATGTTTCTGTTTTTTAAACGCATGATTCTTATTGGTTAACAAAAAGTGCATGAAAGAAACCTTATATATGATAAGCTGATATGTTGAAAAGTCAAGCACACTTGCTGTTTTGATTAGCAACATTGTGTGCTGAACTTGTGACCTGTGTGCTCAGTTCAGTATTCCATGATCTGTTCCTATGGTAACAGGCAGAAGGCAGATTGGGGGTAGGGTTCAAATTTATGTCATTTGGAAAGGGTTGAAATGTTTAACCATTAGAAATGTGTGTTTGCTTTTGAATTTATGTGGGAAGGAATGTGATTTGATGTTTACATGTATATGTGTGGAAAATGAGAGGGAACCTTTGCCATTCTTTGGTTTTGCTGAGAGGTGCACAGTGCAGAGATTCTGTGTGTGACTGATATACTTCTTAATCTACAAAACAACTTGAAAGGTGAGTTATTTAATTGTGAGGGCATGTATGTGGTCTATTTTGATTTTAATCAGACTAATGTATTTCTCCTGCTAAAGTGCAGGGAGTACTTTTTTTTGTCTACAATCTTATTGACAGTGTGTGTGCATGTAGAAACCATTCTGTGATAAGCATTTGTGTTTTTCATGTGTTTGCAGACAGATGACTGTGCTGTTTTTATATTTTGGTAGCATTAGAGACCAGTCATTGTTTATGAATTTGAAAAATGAGTCATGTTTCTACACTAAAATGTAGTACTCGTAGATTAAGAAATGTGTTTTGGTAAACTCCTAGGGATAGTGTTGTTTGTCTAGAATCACACTGTGAGTCTGTGTGCATTTGGGTAACCATTGTGGAGAAGCATTTGGTAACATCATGTATTTGCTGACAGATGACTGTTTTAAAACCTGTCATGTTGTCATGTTTTCGTAGCATTAGAAGCCAGTCTTTGCTTATGCATTGATAAAATGAGTCAGGCTTTGACACTAAAGTGCAGTACTTACATATGTAGATTGTGTGCAGTACCCTTATCCCTTCTAGACTAGTGAATGAGTTTTGGTAAACTCCTAGGATAGTGTTGCTTGTCTAAAATCACACTGTGAGTCTGTGTGCATTTGGGTAAGGATTGTGAGAGAAGCATTTGGTAACATCATGTATTTGCTGACAGATAACTGTTTTTAAACCTGTCCTGTTGTCAAGTTTTAGTAGCATTAGAAGACAGTCTTTGCTTATGCTTTGATTACATGAGTCAGGTATTGACACTAAAGTGGAGTCCTGAAATATGTAGATTGTGTGCAGTACCCTTATCCCTTCTAGACTAGTGAATGAGTTTTGGTAAACTCCTAGGATAGTGTTGATTGTCTAAAATCACACTGTGAGTCTGTGTGCATTTGGGTAAGGATTGTGAGAGAAGCATTTGGTAACATTCTGTATTTGATGACAGATACCTGTTTTAAAACCTGTCATGTTGTCAAAGTTTAGTAGCATTAGAAGCCAGTCTTTGCTTATGCATTGATAAAATGAGTCAGGCATTGACAGTAAAGTGCAGTACTTAAATATGTAGATTGTGTGTAGTCTCCTTACCCCTTCCATAGTAGTGAATGAATTTTGGTAAACTCCTAGTGATAGTATTGCTTGTCTAGAATTACACTGTGAGTGTGTGTGCATTTGGGAACCACTGCGAGAGAAGCATTTGGTAACATCGCATGTTTGCTGACAGATAACTGTTTTAAAACCTGTCATGTTGTCAAGTTTTAGTAGCATTAGAAGCCAATCTTTGCTTATGCATTGATAAAATGAGTCAGGCTTTGACACTAAAGTGCAGTACTTAAATATGTAGATTGTGTGCAGTACCCTTATCCGTTCTAGACTACTGAATGAGTTTTGGTAAACTCCTAGGATCGTGTTGCTTGTCTAAAATCACACTGTGAGTCTATGTGCATTTGGGTAAGGATTGTGAGAGAAGCATTTGGTATCATCATGTATTTGCTGACAGATAACTGTTTTTAAACCTGTCTTGTTGTCAAGTTTTAGTAGCATTAGAAGCCAGTCTTTGCTTATGCTTTGATTAAATGAGTCAGGTATTGACACTAAAGGAGAGTCCTGAAATATGTAGATTGTGTGCAGTACCCTTATCCCTTCTAGACTAGTGAATGAGTTTTGGTAAACTCCTAGGGATAGAATTGCTCGTCTAGAATCACAGTATGAGTCTGTGTGCATTTGGGAACCACTGTGAGAGAAGCATTTGGTAACATCGCGTATTTGCTGACAGATAACTGTTTTAAAACCTGTCATGTTGTCAAAGTTTAGTAGCATTAGAAGCCAGTCTTTGCTTATGCATTGATAAAATGAGTCAGGCATTGACAGTAAAGTGCAGTACTGAAATATGTAGATTGTGTGCAGTACCCTTATCCCTTCCAGAGTAGTGAATGAGTTTTGGTAAACTCCTAGGGATAGTGTTGCTTGTCTGGAATTACACTGTGAGTGTGTGTGCATTTGGGAACCACTGTGAGAGAAGCATTTGGTAACATTATGTATTTTCTGACAGATAACTGTTTTAAAGCCTGTCATGTTGTCAAGTTTTAGTAGCATTAGAAGCCAGTCTTTGCTTATGCATTGATAAAATGAGTCAGGCTTTGACACTAAAGTGCAGTACCTACATATGTAGATTGTGTGCAGTACCCTTATCCCTTCTAGACTAGTGAATGAGTTTTGGTAAACTCCTAGGATAGTGTTGCTTGTCTAAAATCACACTGTGAGTCTGTGTGCATTTGGGTAAGGATTGTGAGAGAAGCATTTGGTAACATCATGTATTTGCTGACAGATAACTGTTTTTAAACCTGTCCTGTTGTCAAGTTTTAGTAGCATTAGAAGACAGTCTTTGCTTATGCTTTGATTACATGAGTCAGGTATTGACACTAAAGTGGAGTCCTGAAATAGGTAGATTGTGTGCAGTACCCTTATCCCTTCTAGACTAGTGAATGAGTTTTGGTAAACTCCTAGGATAGTGTTGATTGTCTAAAATCACACTGTGAGTCTGTGTGCATTTGGGTAAGGATTGTGAGAGAAGCATTTGGTAACATTGTGTATTTGATGACAGATAACTGTTTTAAAATCTGTCATGTTGTCAAGTTTTAGTAGCATTAGAAGTCAGTCTTTGCTTATGTATTGATAACATGAGTCAGGCTTTGACACTAAAGTGCAGTACTTAAATATGTAGATTGTGTGTAGTCTCCTTACCCCTTCCATAGTAGTGAATGAATTTTGGTAAACTCCTAGTGATAGTATTGCTTGTCTAGAATTACACTGTGAGTGTGTGTGCATTTGGGAACCACTGCGAGAGAAGCATTTGGTAACATCGCGTGTTTGCTGACAGATAACTGTTTTAAAACCTGTCATGTTGTCAAGTTTTAGTAGCATTAGAAGCCAGTCTTTGCTTATGCATTGATAAAATGAGTCAGGCTTTGACACTAAAGTGCAGTACTTAAATATGTAGATTGTGTGCAGTACCCTTATCCGTTCTAGACTAGTGAATGAGTTTTGGTAAACTCCTAGGATCGTGCTGCTTGTCTAAAATCACACTGTGAGTCTATGTGCATTTGGGTAAGGATTGTGAGAGAAGCATTTGGTATCATCATGTATTTGCTGACAGATAACTGTTTTTAAACCTGTCTTGTTGTCAAGTTTTAGTAGCATTAGAAGCCAGTCTTTGCTTATGCTTTGATTAAATGAGTCAGGTATTGACACTAAAGGAGAGTCCTGAAATATGTAGATTGTGTGCAGTACCCTTATCCCTTCTAGACTAGTGAATGAGTTTTGGTAAACTCCTAGGGATAGAATTGCTCGTCTAGAATCACAGTATGAGTCTGTGTGCATTTGGGAACCACTGCGAGAGAAGCATTTGGTAACATCGCGTATTTGCTGACAGATAACTGTTTTAAAACCTGTCATGTTGTCAAAGTTTAGTAGCATTAGAAGCCAGTCTTTGCTTATGCATTGATAAAATGAGTCAGGCTTTGACACTAAAGTGCAGTACTTAAATATATAGATTGTGTGCAGGACCCTTATCCCTTCTAGACTAGTGAATGAGTTTTGGTAAATTCCTAGGATAGTGCTGCTTGTCTAAAACCACACTGTGAGTCTATGTGCATTTGGGTAGGGATTGTGAGAGAAGCATTTGGTATCATCATGTATTTGCTGACAGATAACTGTTTTTAAACCTGTCTTGTTGTCAAGTTTTAGTAGCATTAGAAGCCAGTCTTTGCTTATGCTTTGATTAAATGAGTCAGGAATTGACACTAAGGGAGAGTCCTGAAATATGTAGATTGTGTGCAGTACCCTTATCCCTTCTAGACTAGTGAATGAGTTTTGGTAAAGTCCTAGGGATAGAATTGCTCGTCTAGAATCACACTATGAGTCTGTGTGCATTTGAGAACCACTGTGAGAGAAGCATTTGTGTACTTCATATGTCTGAATACACATAACTGCTTAAAAACTTTACTGTTCTGAAGTTTTGTTAGAATTAGAAGGCAGTCATTGCGTATGTATTCACCCAGGAAGTGTCCTTGCAATACTGTAAACATTCAGTTAATATTCAAGTAGTAACTGAGTGAGGCAGTCCTTAGCATATGCATTGATTCAAATGCTTATCCACTATGCATGCAGTCCTCTAACTATCTACACAGTTCTCTTTCACACCTTTAATTCCACAGTCAGTATTCATACACTTCAAGCAAACACCCTGTCACTCCCCATGTACTCCTCTAGTGATCCATTCAGCAGCATATACTAAACCATTCACATTGCCAAAACCCAAATAAATTCACCCAGTCACTCTCTTTGCAGTACTCTTATCATTCAGTCAGTATCCAAGTACTCATGCAGCGAGTCAGGCCTTACAACATGGACTGCTTCAAACCCCTATGCAGTATGCATACATGCCTCTAGTCACCTACACACTTGTCTTTCACTTCTTTAATTAACTAGTCAGTATCTAAATACTTCAATAAACATCCGGTCACTCATCTTGCACTCATCCAGTGACTGATCCAGTACCATGTACTAATCTTTTTACTGCGCCAAAACTGAAAAACTTAAAAGTTTTACCCAGGCTCTCTCCTAGCAGTAGTCTAATGATTCAGTCAGTTTCCAGGTAGTCATGTAGTGAACCATGCATTAGCACATAGAGGGCTACAAATGTCTATGCAGTATGCATGCAGTCTTCTAACACACTATACACTTGTCTTTAATAGCTTCAATTCCCCAGTGAGTATCCATGTACTTTCAGCAAACATCCTGTCACTCCCCTTGCAGTGTTTCAGTGACTTATTCAGCACCATGTAGTAAAGCATTCACTGCGCCTAAACTGAAACACTTGTAAATTTATCCAGGTACGCTTCTTGCAATAGTCTAATCATTCAGTCAGTACCTAAGTACCAATGCAGTGAGGCAGGCCTTAGCACATGGATTGATTCAAACGTGTTTCCAGTATGCATGGAGGCCTGTAATTACCAACACAATTGCCTTTCAGACCTTCAATTTCTCTGTCAGTATCTATAAGCTCCAATAAACACTCTGTCACTTTAATTGCACACCTCCACTGACTCATTTGGCAGTAAGTACTAGCCTATTCACTGCACTAGAATCCAAAATCTTAAAAAGATTCACTGAGTCACTCTTTTTTGTAGTACTCTAATAATTCAGTCAGTAGTCAGGTAGTTTTGCAGTGATCCAAGTGTTACTCTATGGACTGTTTCAAACGTCTATCCATTCACTGCACCGAAAGGCAACCACTTATACATTCACCCAGGTAGTCTCCTTGCAGTGCTTTAATCATTCAGTCAGTACCCAAGTACTCATGCAGTGAGTCAGCCCTTAGCACACGAATTGCTTCAAACATCTATCCAGTATGCATGCAGTCTTCTAACCACCTACACACTTGTCTTTCACACCTTTAATTCCACACTCAGTATACATACAGTGCAGCAAACCCCCTATCACTCCCCTTGTACTCTTCCAGTGACCCATTCACACCATGTACTAATCTATTCATTGTGCCAAAAGTCAACAATTTATAAATTCACCCCGGCTGTCTCCTTGCAGTACTCTAATCATTCAGTCAGTACCCATGCAATGAGCCAGGCCTTAGCACATGAATTGCTTCAAATGCCTATCCACTATGCATGCAGTCCTCTAACCACCTACACACTTGTGTTTAACACCTTCAATTCCCTATTCAGTATTCATACACTTCTAGCAAATACTCTGTCACTCCCCTTGGAGTCCTCTAGTGACCCATTCAGCAAAACCCGAACACTTATAAACTCACCCAGGCACTCTTCTTTTAGTACTCTAATCATTTAATCAGTATCCAAATAGTATTGGAGTGAGACAGGACTTGACATATGGATGGATTGAAAAATGTGTCCAGTATGCATGTAGGTCTCTAACCCAGTTTGTTTCCTTATTGTATTGTAATCATTCAGTCAGTTAGCATGTACTCTTTTAGTGAGATAGGCTTTAGGGCATGAACTGCTTCAAAGTAGTATGCACTATGCATGTAGTGTTTTAACCATCATCAGACTTGTGCTTCATGGCTATAGTTTCTTAGTCCGTTTTTATATAAAATGTGTTTGTAATAGAATAGTATAAATTTGAAAGTTATTAATATACTTATATTTGTGATTCTTTTTTACAGATACTGTTTTTCAACGTTAAAATAGAGAAATCATGCCTGAAAAGAAAAGAACAGAGACAGGAGAATTACTTGAAGAAAAGTCAACCACAAGTATTGAATGTACAAGATAATGTGGCTAAAAAGAAAAAATCTTCTGGTAAGATCACAAAGCAATTTATTAAAAATGTTTGTGGGAGGAAATAGAATGTACAGAACGCTGAATCCACTGAGAATGTTTCAACTACAAAAGAAATTCAAAATAAGAGGAAAAGCAAAAAAACAAATGTTCAGCCAAAGGATACAAAGCATGCTAAAAGAAGGCAAAATCTGTATAAGGAATTACGAAAAAAAATATTTTTCAAGAGAGTAGTACATAATTTGCTGAAAGATGTGAAGAAATATAAGAAGAGAGCTCTATTTTATAAAAAAGAAGAAGCATATTGAAAACATTGTTGAAAAGGCTTTTGAAGTAAAAAGGAAACTATTCATTTTAGTATTAAACAGAATTCGATCACTAGATAAACCAATCAATTTAATGAAGGCCAAAAGTAGGAGGAAAAGAGTAATTAATAGAAAAAAATGTTGTGAGGTTTTTTTGGGAGAATAGAAACACAGTTCCAGTTCAGAGCCTTTCTTTAATGAAGAGAGTTATTTACAGAGTAAAAAATTACTGTTTGCAGTTGACACCAGTGGTAGAGGTTATGAAGTTAGAGATGGTTGTCCAATTGAGAAAGAGAAAATGGTTGAAAGAAATGCAGAAGAAGTGATAGCTGATGAAGTTCTAGGGAGACGTCCTAAACACCCTGTGTATACATGGGATTGCAGTAGTATTTGTAGTGTACGACAGGAATCTATTGATATATTATGTAGTTTTTTACGAGCATATACTAAAAAAAGTGTTAAACAAAAGATTAAGGTGTTGTAAGGACTAGACCCTTGCAGAGTGAGAAAAAATACTGGTTTGCAAGGTCATTCTCTGGCTTGTCTTTCTACGAAAGTTTGTAAAAGTGTTTTTCACCATTTCAGGATGCTGGCAGTACATCCTACTCAAATGCGGAAGTTAGTGAGAAGATTGTATTATGCGAAAAGTCCAGCACTAAAGCTAAATGAGTTGACCAGTGCTCTTTTGCATGGCTCAGTATCAGATGTGAAGAAGGTTTGTGAGGATATTGAGTTTTGTTACTTTGGTCCTCAGCAAGAGAGTGCAGACACATTAGTAGAACAAAATGTTGAAAATAATGTAGAACCTGTGATTACAAAATATTTTGAGGATGAAATCACAAAGTTTAAGGTAATTTCAGGTGAAAGACCAAATGTTTCTTGTATTTGTTGTTGGCGAACTCACTATAAAAATCAGACTAGGGGTGTCAATCTGTATTTGAAAAGTGAAATAGAAGATAATGATAAGTGGATGGAATTTGCAACTTATTTGTTGGTTGAGGATTGTTTTGATTTGGGATCTGAGCAGCGTATTTGCAAATATTGTTATAACTAATTAGATGAGAATAAAATGCCTGCTAGAGCTGTTCATAATAATCTAGAGTTGGTTGCTATTCCTCCAGAGCTGACAGATTTAAATACGTATGAGTCTATTCTCATTCAATGTGTTCACCCGTTTCAGGCTATTGTTCGTATGGAGCCTAAAACAGGTAATTTACCTCCATCAGAGTTGCAAAGAGGATTGAAAGGAAGAGTTGTGTATTTACCGTTAGATTTAAGGAAAAATACTGAAACTATTGGTGTAGACCATGCAGAAAATGAGCCACTAGTCATTCTAGTTAATGGTGTTCCTACTAAGAATAAGAAAATCTGGCAAGAGTTAGTGGATGTTAGAAAAGTGCAAAAGGCATCATTGTATTTGTTAAAAAATAATGAGTACTATAGAAATGTGTTTGTAGGAGAAGAAGAAATAGATTTAGCAGAAGATAGTGAAACAATAAGTGGACAAATTGAAAAAGTGGATATGTCCAGATGTGAAGAAATCTATGAACATTACAGTGTACATCCACTTCATTCCAAAGAGGTGATGGGGAATACGATTGAGTTGTTCCAAATGAAAAAAACAACAGGAAGTCCCATGAGCGTATGGGAAGAGAGTTTGGAAGCTCATTGTTTCCCGCAGTTGTTTCCAACAGGAAAAGGTGGACGATATGATGAACGTCCTGTGCAGATTCCTGCATCTGAATATCGGACAACAAGATTATATGCAGAAGATCCAAGATTTCGACAATGTATCCCTTATATGTTTCATCTTCTGTTTGAAAGTGACTTGTCTGGACTTTCATATGCAGTAAATCACATTTTAAAAACTGGAATGCATCTGCAAAATGTAACCGCAAAGGATTTTATGGATAAAGTGCATCAGAGAGATGATCATTTAGAATCTCAGTTGATTAATCTGATGGCATGTCAGCGTGGGACTAATGAATATTGGTACCATCGTCATGGAGAACTGAAATGTATCCTACGGAACTTGGGAACTCCTACATGGTTTGTTACACTAAGCTGTGCTGAGTATGCTTGGGATGATTTACTTGAATTTCTTCGAGAGGCAAATTCCAATAAAAAAATATTGAATTC
The DNA here is from genome assembly GCF_964204655.1 of Triturus cristatus. Taxonomy (NCBI): domain Eukaryota; kingdom Metazoa; phylum Chordata; class Amphibia; order Caudata; family Salamandridae; genus Triturus; species Triturus cristatus. The sequence continues at coordinate 798,091,318 of NC_140586.1, forward strand.
AAGACACCTGGAGAATTGTGCTCATTGGATCCTGTTAATGTATGCAGATATTTCAATCATAGATTTGAAGCTATAATGTCTTTCATCTGCAATAAAAAGAATCCTCCTCTTGGAGAAGTTGTGGATTTCTTTTGGAGAAAGGAGTATCAAGCAACAGATTCAGATGAAACTGTTTTGTCTTTCATTGAAGATTATGCCACATGTGCTGTACCCAATAGCAAAGAACATAAAAACTTAAAGTCTTATGATTCCAAAGCCATCAATGTGGAAAATACTGTCGACGAAAGTACAAGTCAAAGGATAAGTTCTATACCAAATGTTGTTTTGGATTTCCACGTCCTGTATTATCCAAAGGAAGAGTGAACAGTTTTACGTCATACCATCACAAGAAAGTCTCCGAAAAATACCTACAACTTTAAAAGAAGTGAAGAATCAAAATACATAAATGACTACAATCCAGTTATTTTATCCACGTGGAATGCTAACATGGATATTCAGTATGTTACGGACAATTCCATTGCTGTTGCACGATATGTAACGTCCTACATTACTAAATCAGAAGACGGAATTGAAAGAAATGTGGGAATAGATTTCTCACGAGAAGACTCTAAGTAAAAAATTATACAGTTTCAGTTTGAAGATGTTATCGCATCGTGAAATTGGAGCATATGAATGTTCAGATCGGTTATCATCTGCAAGTCTATATTCCAAAAGTAGAAGAATCATTTGGGTGAGGCTAGGTCTTGCAGGAATGCGAAATCGGGTACTAAAATCTGTTCAAGAAATTGAATATTTAGCAGAAAAAGAACCAGAAAGTACAGATATTTTGAAAACGTATATGTTGGACACATATTACCCAAACAGAAGTCATCATCTTGAGAACATGTGTCTCTATGAAGTGCTGCAAAACGACACTTATAAACGGAATACAACAGAGAACATCAATGATGGAAAATATTCAGTTATTGGTTCTGAAGGATGTATGGTGAAACAAAGGAAAGGAAATTTAATTAATCACAAGAAACTGAGTTGCGACACTGCTGATAAAAGGGAATTTTACTATTTGCCCTTTTGCAAATATTCAAACCATGGCGTTTAGAACTGGAATTACTTGGAGATTTTCAGAGCTAAGAATATTCATTTAATGCTTGTAAAGATAGCATACGATGCAGAGCTTTTGCAAATTATGTGAAAATGCTGAATGATGAAATTGATCAAGAAGCTACAATTGCAGCTGAGATTGCTAGAGACAGTTCTCAAGACAGTCAAAGTTCTGCTGCACTGAGTCAAGATCCACTAGGGCAAACAATTGTTGAAAATGAAGCAGCAACTGCCATGAATGAGGTGGAAACAGCAATGTATCAAGCTCTGGATGATGTAATACAGTTAGGAAACTTGGAAGAACAATTAAATGTTGAACAGAAACAAATATATCAACAAGTGAAAGAGCAGATTGACCATAGATTACTTCATGAAAAGAAAGGGTACTCATGTACATCATTTCAACCTATCCGAATGTATGTGAGTGGTCAAGCAGGAACAGGAAAACGTTTCGTAATTAAAGAAATTACAAGTTATCTGCAGAAAACAACTGAGTTGCATTTGTCTTGTGTTGTCACTTCTCCAACTGGGTTGGCAGCACATAACATTAAAGGAATTACTTTACATTGTTTACTAATGCTACCAGTAGAGCATGAACACAAATTGGAATACCACAAGCTATCTTGAGAAGCTTGTTGTGAAGTTTCAAGTGTCTTGAAGAAAATGAAACTTCTCATTATTGATGAGGTGGTGCTTGCCTTTGTGCATTTAAGAATGCAACAAATTCTTAAAACAGAGTATGACGTGTTATTTGGAGGAAAACACGTCATAGTTTTTGGAGATCTATTGCAACTGACTCCGGTAAAAGGACAACCGGTATTTAAAACACTTACACATGAAGATACCAGAAAGTCTCTTGGTAGTGTTGGTAATGTGAACATTTGGACTAATTTTGAATACAAAGAACTGACAACAAATATGCGACAGGCAAATGATGCTGAATATGGAAGTATTCTTCAAGATATAAGAATTGGAATTCTTACAAAACATGTCAAACAAGCTTTGGAAAGTCGATTACTTTGCAATGTCTTTCCAAATGAAATTGTAGTTCCTGCAAAAGTGTACATGAAAATTGCTGAAAATAAATCAGTTATATGTTTAATGCCAACACTGCGCGAGTGTTCCATATTCAATGAAGAACTATTGAAACTGGAAAATGAAGAAATTATAAAAATTGAACCTATCGATAAAATAGAGCTGAAGGAATCACTAATATTTTGACGGGAAAGTTGAAAACAAAACTGGATTCTTTAGAAAAAAAATATCTAAAACAGCTGGTTTAGAAAAGACACTGTATGTGTGTGTAAAGTATGCGTGTGTAAACTGTCAGGTAATTTTAAGGCGAAATTTGGATGTAGAAAAAGGGTTAGTTAATGGTGCAATGGATAAATTGGTAGATTTTGTTAATTATCAGAAAAAAGAAGGAATTGAATTTTTAAAAATTAAATTTGATCAGATTGAAGAAGTTAAAGAAATTGGTCATTGTTCAGTTCGTTTTTTGCTTGTTAAAGATTTATATGTCCGTAGGAAACAATTTCCATTTTTTCTGGCATATGCAGTGACTATTCATAAATCTCAAGGATTAAGTGTAGACAGTGCATTGGTGAACATTGGATCTACTGTATTTAAAGAGGGTATGTCATATGTTGCTTTATCGCGAGTCAGAACATTATCTGGTTTGTTTTTGATTGATTTTGAAGAGACAAAGGTTACTGCAGATGCAAACTGTGTAAAAGAGTATAATAGGTTAAGAAGGGTGTATGCTCCAAATTTAGGTCAATATCCTGTATTTGAAACGTGTGGTTGGTCGAAAAAGAAGGTTTGAGAGTATCTGTTCTGAAGGTGTTGAGAAGGGAATAGAACAAGATAATGTTGTGATTGCAAGCAAAAAGAAATTGGACACTGTTGAAGAGGTTGTTGGTTATCAGTTTGAAAATAGTTCAGGTGTCAACTGCTATGCTAATGTAGTGGTCAATGTTGTTTTTTATCTTGAAGGTTTGCAAGAACAAATTATGCAGAATCTGCAACAAAGATTTTGTTGTCTGTTGCATTCTGTTTTTGAAAAATTGACAACAGATACAAGTAAAATACAATCTGTTTCAGATGTCCGTAATCTTTTGGATGTGTGTTCTGGTTCTACACAATTTACACAAAATATCCAACAAGATGCTCAGGAATTTTTTATGTATATGCTTACCATTTTTGAAAATGAAGGCAGAGAAATAGAACATATTTTTGGCCTTTCTTACAAATGGGAACATCATTGTGAAAATTGCATGTATACATGTTCCACTAATGTAGACACTGAAAGATTTCTGTATTTAACATTACCAGACTGTAAATCAGTTTATTTTAATAAATTAGTTAAAGGTGGAAATCAAAACATGGAGTGTAGCCAATCTAAATCAGAAATTTTATCCACATTATTTTTAAGAAAATATGGACAATACATAATTTTAATGATGCAACGTTGTACAGCTGATGGAAGAAAATTGGATACTTTAATAAAGCAATTTGTAGCAACACAAGTATATATATCAGGATGGACTTTTGTAGCAATTGCAATAATTTTCCATGATGGTCCTTCCACCACATCTGGACAATACACTGCCTATCTAAAATGTGACAAAGGCTGGACACTTTGTAATGATTCCCAGTTGGGTTTCAACCAACGTTTGCCTAGTGAATTACCAAATTCCTACCTAATATTTTTAAAGTCAAAGTTTTAGGAAGATAATTCACTCACTGAGAAATTTATTATTATCGTTTAATAGGACTATCATTGGACAATTTACATAAAAACAAGTGCAAAAATACCATTTGGCCTCAGGGAAAGGTATATGTTTGAATTATGGACTTTTTCGTGCTCATTGACTCGGTGAATATTTTTAAGCGACAACATTTACAGTTTTTGTAAGTTAAACTTATAAAATTTTGTTAGCCATAAGCATTTTATATATGTGTGATATGTATCTTGTGGTATTTTACTGAGAATAGCATGTTGTTGTTTTTTAAACAATCTTATTGATTGGTTTTTTTTTTGCCCGCTGTTAAGTGATGAGTACGATTGAAATCACTATTTCTAGTGAAATTCAATATATTCTGAGAAGAGCAAAAAAGGCAAACAAATTACTTTGTTGAAATTATGCTGTGTTGTAGAAAATGTATTATTACATGTTATAACTATTTTTTCTTTTCTTTACAGATCCGAATTCTAAAATAAACAGTTTACATCAATTTTTATTGTAAAAAAAATCTGAAAAAAAATGCATTTCATTTTTATTTTCTATTACTATGAAGGTAAGTTTAAGTAAATATAAATATGCAGACTGGGCAGATCTGCAAGAACCTACAAAGATTGAAAAAAAATTTTAAAACGCTCTGTTTATACCGATGTAGTTTTGAAATCTCTGTTACCGGATATTATGTGACCTGCAAAAAAACAAATTTGAATGGTTCATCATATTTCCCATTGTACCTATCGAAGGACCACAATCATTTCAATTATTCTTCTTTAAGCAACTTTGCAGACCAAACTTTGTGCTTACCTTCTATCATTTGGAAGGAATTTAAAAAAAGAAATATTTCACTTTTTGTTACATAGTTATTGCACAAGACACTCTTTCATATTTAGAAAGAGAGAAAAAGGTGCTCTGTGTACTTTTTCTACTCCATCTAAATACAACCTCATCATACACACCAGTTTGCATTGAAAGATTGTTCTATAAGTGTTGTTGTGCATGATTGCACTGAATACTCTTAGAACAAGACACATCTCCAGATTTATCAGAAATCATAAATCTCGATATGTGTGTGAATGCTGCTCCATTCTCTAATTGGTGTATGAAAGCACAACAGGGAGAATTGTTTTCTTTTCTCCTCATTTTTAAATCTTCAATGCATGCAAAAATGTTCACCATACATTGAAGAAGAAAAATGCGTTTTCTGATTGTTTTTGTGCAGGAAGGTGTGTCTTTCTGCACAAAACCAAACAGCACATGACACAGATATCCTTGCACTATAGTGCAAGTGTGCCTGTGTCACCACATGGCTGCAATTTAAGCAGCCGTGCAGAGAGAAGCATAGATTTGCAACATATTTATGTACATATGTTGCATCCCTGTGCTTCGGAAGTACTACAGCACACTGCAGTTAAAGAGGTTACTGTGTGATGCTGCAGCACTTCCTCATCGCATACCGTACATGGATCCTACACTACAATCGTAAAATGGCGACTATGTTCCGCGCAGGGATCGAGAAAGGTGCGTATATGGTGCGCGAATCCCAAAAAAATTGTCAAAGAAAAATATATATTGCAAATATAGTTTCAAAAATGTAAAAAAAATATAAAAAATAGTTTACAAAATGAACAATTAAAAAAAATATCATTTAAAAAAATAATATTTTTTTAATTTTTAAAAGAATTTATTGCAAAAAAAGCTATAAAAAATGGTGAAAAACAATTTAAAAAAACATAATTAAAGAAATTGACACACCGAAATATAAAGATTTAGAAATCCTATGAAAATCATTAAACATCATAGCTTTAGAGATAAGTTATAGATAGGAATTAGCATTTAAAAAACCTTTGAAATTCACTTAAAAAAACCATAGGTTTCTGGTATGTTATAGTTAGGAATTAGCATTTAAAAAACCTTTGAAATTCACTGAAAAACCCATAGGTTTCAGGGGTGTTATAGTTGGCTGGACATTTCTCTCGTACAAAACCCTAGAAATTCCCCCGTTATAGTAAGTTCAGCTAACTATAACTCGCGCCCCCGCAATGCACTGCTGATGACGTCACATATTACATCACTATGTTTTTCTGGAGCTGAAATTCAATTAAAAGCTTTTAACATATGTCAATCATATTCTGAGCTATTATACGTTTCTCACTGTGGGATACCACCATCAGAATTATACAGAAGTATACGTTGTACAAACGTTTTGAAGATGCCATTAGTTTTACCGTGGCAGGTTTTTAACTGCACTACAAGAAATGCATATTAGTATTATTGAGTTCAACTCCCAACAAGCAATATCTTCTGTGCCTAAGTTGATGATATAATACCTTATATGTATCTTTAAGAAAAGGTTATCAAAGTCTACACAAGATGAGGATCCTTTTTGCTTCTCTAATGGAAACAAGAACTGCAAATATACAAGTTTATAAAACTCATTAGGAGACTCCTTAAAATGGTGTTCTAATAGATATACGTCTGAATCCTTAAATAAACGTGTACTTCTCTGTAACCTGTCCAGTTTTCATTGACTTCCAAAGACAATGACAGTCGTATTAGTTTCCAAAACTCTAATAACCTGCACTTGATTGGCTTCAAAGATGCTCTGGACTAGGGGCAACTAATACTCTAAGGGGCTTATTTGCCAGCCCTTTGCGCCACTAGTCCATCCCTTTTTCCCATATTGGAAATGATGCACCGGTGGTGCAAGAGGCTTGTAAATAAGCCCCTAAGATCTCGTTCAGGGTGACCATTGCAAGTGGTTCTTGTGGCTCTACTGGACTTGTAGTCTTCATTGGCTTTACCAATGTGTATTGTGTAACTTGTGTGTCAAAGATGCAAAGCTTCTTTCCAGGCGGCACCTGGTTCTTAAGCACACCGCCAGATTATTTTGTTCCTGAAGGCTTGAACATTCAGGAATTTTAGAATATCGTGCCTTGGTGCAGGATTTGTTCGAAGAGGTAAGGGTGGGCTGTGGATCATGACAATGACTTTGGTTAGGAAGGCATGGTACAACACAGGGGGAAAGTTATGCAATTCCTCTAGGTCTTCTCCTGGGTTTAATAAGTCAACTGATCTATTTGTAGATATTTGTAGATATCTTTCCTTAACCCTTATTCGAGAGAGGCATTAATAAAGTTGGTCCAAAACACAGTGATGGGGTTCAGATATCTTTAAGTAGAGGGGTGGGAAGTGGATCTGTGAAATCGAAAGATGATTTGTGTCTGATAACATTACTGAACAGTTTAGGTTGAGTGACCTTTTAAAAAAGACATTCATGGCTGTAAGAAATGCCTCTTTATGCATGATAACCCCTAAGTTTTTGAACTAAGGCTGCTGGTTTTTCGACTCTGAAAGTGCCCTGACCCCTCCTAATCAGCAGCAGTGCCAATACTCTGACCCTTAAAAGGTATATGTTTGATTGGTTCACGGGACATAAACTATTTCCATAGTATATAGTAGCAGGGGAACCCAGGCCCTGTAAATTGAACTGTCTCTCATTTGCTGCAACAGTTACTGCACCACCACGAGTGTGAAAAAGAAAAGAATGACTCCCCTGCTGCCATTGATGGCTGGCAGCGTTACAACAAACAAATGATGGACGGAATGCTGACAAGCTATCCTGACTGATGATGGCTGATAGCCAGAAACCGGTCCTAGGATGCTTGATTCCGGTCCAGGGAAGACATGGCTTGGCAGTTCGGGCTGGACTGTTCCCATGAGGCACAGGGTCAAGACTGATTTGCATATGGCCATGTCTAAACTGGGGTGGTGTAGTGGGCAAAAGAACGATGGATTTAACCCAGATCTCTTGACTGGGGGAGAATGTCTGCATTGTCAGCATTCCGTCCATCATTTGTTTGTTGTAACGCTTTTCGCCCTAAGTGGGTTGGGTATTCCCAGACGTGGGACCCGTGCTCACTACGCCACTGGAGTCAAGCTATCCTGGCTGATGATGGCTGATAGCCAGAAACCGGTCCTAGGATGCTTGATTCCGGTCCAGGGAAGACATGGCTTGGCAGTTCGGGCTGGACTGTTCCCATGAGGCACAGGGTCAAGACTGATTTGCATATGGCCATGTCTAAACTGGGGTGGTGTAGTGGGCAAAAGAACGATGGATTTAACCCAGATCTCTTGACTGGGGGAGAATGTCTGCATTGTCAGCATTCCGTCCATCATTGTTTGTTGTAACGCTTTTCGCCCTAAGTGGGATGGGTATTCCCAGACGTGGGACCCGTGCTCACTACGCCACTGGAGTCAAGCTATCCTGGCTGATGATGGCTGATAGCCAGAAACCGGTCCTAGGATGCTTGATTTCGGTCCAGGGAAGACATGGCTTGGCAGTTCGGGCTGGACTGTTCCCATGAGGCACAGGGTCAAGACTGATTTGCATATGGCCATGTCTAAACTGGGGTGGTGTAGTGGGCAAAAGAACGATGGATTTAACCCAGATCTCTTGACTGGGGGAGAATGTCTGCATTGTCAGCATTCCGTCCATCATTTGTTTGTTGTAACGCTTTTCGCCCTAAGTGGGATGGGTATTCCCAGACGTGGGACCCGTGCTCACTACGCCACTGGAGTCAAGCTATCCTGGCTGATGATGGCTGATAGCCAGAAACCGGTCCTAGGATGCTTGATTCCGGTCCAGGGAAGACATGGCTTGGCAGTTCGGGCTGGACTGTTCCCATGAGGCACAGGGTCAAGACTGATTTGCATATGGCCATGTCTAAACTGGGGTGGTGTAGTGGGCAAAAGAACGATGGATTTAACCCAGATCTCTTGACTGGGGGAGAATGTCTGCATTGTCAGCATTCCGTCCATCATTTGTTTGTTGTAAAAATTGATGGCTGGCAGAGCAGTTTTCTGACTAAATTGATTCTTTTTTTAATTAGAACATTTTTACTGATTTTCAATATGACAATTATAGCTCTCACAAAACAAACACATTGGAAATAGAACATCACACTGAAACCAACCCCCCATTCTATCGCACATGTGTAACATGCACAGTGTCCTCCACTACTCGTACTCGCCAGCCCCTACCAAAAAATTAAAAGTCCATCACTTTTTCCACACCTTGTCATATTTGTGGGGACACCTGCGTGCAGTACATATAGTCTCCTCCAGTTTCACACACTAGTCCATACCTCTCTTCCAAGCCACAATGGGCGGAGTGCCAGAGGAGTTCCAGTGTTTAGCAGTGTCCCTCTTAGCCAGCAATGTACCCAATCCCATCAGCATCCTGTCCCCACGAGGTCCACCTAAGTCCTACAAAATACCCAACAGAGCAATTTTAGGACTGTCCTCCACATGGAATCCCACCACCTTGGAGAGTGTGGGGAATACACGTGACCAGTACTGCTGTATAATAGCGCAGGACCATATCATATGGAAAAATAAACAAGTTACTTACCTGTACACTGTGGTTCTCCAGTATTGATATGTTTTATAGATTCACATGTTTGAATCTTCCCCATCGTCCTGGTGGGAGTCCCACGGTAACAGCAGAAGTAGCAGTACTGAATACATTACTATAGACCTCTATAGGAAAGAATAGCCAATTTATCAACCTTTTAACCTCCTTTTATAACATCTAAAGTCCAGCCAATCACAGCAGAGACCTTAGAGTAACCATCTTCCGAGAGTCATCACACCTCAGATTTAGAGCACAAGTATATATATATATATATATATATCACATATATATTACCTACTGGCGGTTGCCAGTAGGTAGTTATAGTTAGAACCTAGTTTCCATAGGAAAAGCGTTTTTTGTTTTGCCAATAACGTTGGCGTCGTCTGACGAATCTTCATGAAATTTTCAAAACTAGTGGGGCACTCTGGTCAGCTCCTGTCTAGAAAGTTTCATGGTGATTCATCAAGCGGCGGCCGAGAAAAAAGGGGGATCCCAAAACACGTTTTGTAGACAAAGCTACAGCCCGAACTGCTGAACGGAATTACACCAAATATGGCAGAAAGGTAGCTCTTGGTTCAGAAAGCGACCTTTTTATTAAATGTTGTAAATCCATTCAGTAGTTTTTTTAAATATTAAAGGAAAAAGAACTGTATATATCTGGAGCCTATCCACACATCTCATCGTGAGATCTGATTGGCTGTCAGCACTTCATCCAAGAAGTGTTGGCAGCCATCTTGGGATCAATATACATGATAGCACCTCATTAAAAAGCATTGCAGTGAATGGAAGGTTTTGAGGGTCACCAAAAGGAGAACGTATAAAGGGTGATAAGACTTTTGTTACATTATAAATCATTTATTGATGATACCATACAAATTTTAGGAATTGTGGAATGTTCTAAGGTGATTTTACCCTGTGAAAAAGCCTTCTGCTGGGATATCATGAATCATGTTTGAGAGAAAACTATTTTCTCATACTTTTCCCACAGAGGTTTGAAAGGTAATCTAGAAGCTAAAATGAGAGCATATTTTCTGTAAATTCACATTATCTTTCTCAGTCATGTGAGAATGAAGTCAGACATTCACAGTAGAACATGTACATCCAACAAGGGCAGAGGCTGTCAGTTGATTCCTTTGTGTTCTACTGCAGCTTCCCAGAGTGTTCTACAGAACAACTAGAGCGCTACCAGTCTTACTTATGACAAAAGTATTGCACACCTGAAGCCATCTTGATTGGAAGAAAGTGGTAACTCTTAAAACATTAAATTTAAAAAGGAACAAAATAAGGGAGTTTATTTTGCCATAGAAATTATGATTAGTGCTGCAGAAAGAAAAATTAGGGCACATTTTGACAGACTTCTCAAATCCTCTTCAATTTCATTAAAGAATCCTGACATGCAGACTGAAACATGCACTTTCATTACCAGCAGCAGACTTCCCTGGTGAGCAGTAGCTTTACTATAGTGATCTAATGAGCAACTAGAGTGCTAACATCCTGAATTTATGGCAAATGTGTGACACATCTGAATGCCTTCTTGATGGAATCAAAGTAAAAAACTGAAAGTATTTCCTACTGAGGAGACTGTAGTAAGTGAGGAAATTAGGAAACTTCATAGCAAATAAGTCTCCCAAGATGGCCACCAGAGACAAAAGAGCCGAAATGTAACACAAATATCAACCAGATGTAGCCTACGTATAGCTCAATGAAAGAAAGTCCCAGAGTGTTCTACAGAACAACTAGAGCGCTAACAGTCTTACCTCTGACAAATGTATGGCACACCTGAAGCCATCTTGATTATAATAAAGTGGTAACACTTAAAACATTTAATTTGCAAAGGAACAAAATGAGGGGTTCATTTTGCCATGGAAATTATGATTAGTGCTGCAGAAAGAAAAAATAGGGCACATTTTGAGTGACTTCTCAAATCCTCTTCTACTTCATGAAAGAATTCTGACATGCAGACTGAAACATACACTTTCAATACCAGCAGCAGACTTCCCAGGTGAGCAGTAGCTTAACTACAGTGATCTAATCAGCAACTAGAGTGCTAACGTTCTGGATTTATGGCAAATGTGTAACAATCTGAATGCTTTCTTGATGGAATCAAAGTGAAAAACTGACAGCATTTCCTACTGAGCAGACTGCAGTAAATGAGGAAATTAGGATACTTCATAACAAATAAATCTTCCAAGATGGCCACTAGAGACAAAAGAGCCCAAATGTGGCACAAATATCACCCAAGTGTAGCCCACGTGTAGCCCAATGACAGAAGTGTGCAAAACACTTTTTATGTTTTGTGTTTTTGCCATTTTATATAGTGCAGACTGGTCAGGTATTGGAGTGCTTTACAGGAGCATTGGTTGCATCACACAAGGACAAATTCATTTTGGTTGTAGATATGGGGAGATTAAGACATTTTACCAGAATCACAGAATGTCAAGCTGAAGCAGAAAATCCAAACTGGTTCCCGAGTTGCAAAGTCTGCAGCTCTGGAAGTAACACCACATCCTCTCCCCTAGGTGCAACATTTAATCAAGTGGTCAACTGGATAAAAAAAACATAAAGATTACAAATAATTTAAAAGTTCATTGTCGCTATTTGAAAACTCAGAAAATATGTCCTCATTTTAGTTTTTTAGAGCACTAACCATACTTTTGATGCAAATAAGACCCTCTCATATATGTAATTTCTAAAGGAAATACTCTAGGTATTACAGTTTTGATTACATCAAGATGACGTCAGGCGTTCCACACTTTTGTAATAAATATAGAATGTTAGCAATCTAGTTGTTCATTGGGATACTGTTGAGAGGCAGAGGCCAGGGGCACGGACTCTGAAAATTGAAGGCAGGTAGGAGAGTGCAGAGGCAACAATTTGACCACACTGGGCAGGCAGGAAGGGCAGTGGCAGCACAACAGACTATGGAGGGCAGTGGAAAGGGGGGCAGGGGCAACAAACCAACAATACAGGACAGTTAAGAGAGGCTGTGGCAATATAATCGACCATTGTGGGCAGAAGGAAGAGGCAGTGGTACTACAACCATACATGCCAACAGACTAGATTCAGCCAGGAAACGCCCAATGTTGTAAGCCTGAATGGACTTTATTTGATCTGTCTCCTGTCTACAATCTCCTCTTTTTCAATGTAAGTCAATGGGGAAAATCAATACCCCAGTTTGTTTTTCAAAATCTCTCTCTTACCAAGTTCAAAATGTTAGCAAGTACGGTACATTGGATCATGGAAGGCAGCAGGAATTGAGGTAGGGACATGGACTGGGATAAAAGAGGACAGGAGGGACATGGAGAGGTGCACCAACCTGACCATACAGAGCAGGCATCAGGGTTTGCCGCAGCACAATACACCACACAGGGCATGCAGGACGAGAGTGCAGCACAACAATCCATAGAAAGCAATAGAAAGGGGACAGGACCATGCGCATGGACAACAGAGAACAGAGGGGAAAGAGGCAATGGCAGCTAGCTGACCATAATGGACAGACAGGAGAGAAAGCTGCAGCATAACAGACCATAAAGGGCAAGAGGGAGGGATCAGGGGCATTACAATGGAACAGACAAGCCAGGAGGGAGGGAATAGGGGTCTGCACATGGAAAACAGGGGGCAGGGGGCAAGGGGGCAGGGTAGGAGCAGCAAGCTGACCATGGAGGTCAGGGAGGATGGGCACTAGAAGCAAGACACACCATGGAGAGCAACAGTGAGACTATAATGGCATACACACAAGACCAGGGAGCGAAGGTGCCAACTGACCACACAGGGAAGGTGGGAGGGGCCCTGACAGCACAGAAAACCATGCATGGCAAGCGGGAGGGTTAGTGGCAGCACAATGGCCATGATGGGCAAGAAGGAGGGGGCAGGGGCATGCACAAAGGACTATGGAGGATAGAAGGGAGGGGTAGGAGCTGGGCACAGACAAGAGAGCTCAGGGGGAGGGGCCTCACAATAGACCATGCGGGGCAGACAGGAGGAGCAGTTACAGTACAACAGACCAGGGAGGGCAGAAGGGAGTGGCACTAAAATGAACCATGGAGGACATGAGGCAGGGGATAGGGGCATGGAATGTGGACAGGCAGGGTGGAGGTGGCAGGGAAAGGTTACAGTCATCTTACAATGCTAAGCAGTTGGGAGGGGAGTGGCAGCACAACAGAACACTCAGAGTAGATAGGAGGGGCAGGTCCATAGAACATGGTGGGCAAAAAGGATGGAGCAGGGGCATGTACACAGACATCGGAGGGCAGGGGGAAAGAGAATAGGGACAGCAAGCTAAGCACAGAGGCTAAGCAGGAGGTCAATGACGGGGCATAGAATTGGTCAATGGAGGGCAGGAGGAGTGGACTGGGACATCATGCTAAATGGAGAGCGGTGGCAGCACATTAGACCATGCATGGCCAGAGGGAGGAGGCTAGTGCATGGATTCAGAAAACAGGGGATAGGGAGGAGGTGGATGGAACTATTCAGAGACGGTGGGAAGGCCAGTGGCAGAACAACAGCCACACAGGGCTGTAATAAGGGAGCAGAGACATGGACTTGGACAATGGATGGCTAGGAGGAGGGGAGGCAGGAGCAGCAAGCTTGGGTGGGGGCAGCACAATGCCAGGCCAGGCCCTGCTTCCAACCTACCACCATCCATTGTGATATGCATCTTACTTAACGTTACAAAAACTAGAAATGTACTGAAACAAAGATTACAGGGACATTATAGTTAAACTCAGATTTCACTCATACACAACCAGTGAAATTAAGCTGTTATAGTTACCTGAGCTAACTATAACTTACGCCCCGCAATGTACTGCTAATGACCTCAGACAGTACATCATTCATGACATGGTCAGTTACATCATTCATGACATCTCAAATGAGCTGTGAATGGAGTGGAACTATCATCGTTAGAACTTCATTTAGGGATAGTGTGTGTATATTAACACCATAGGTTTCAGGGGTGTTGTAGTTAGGAATTATCATTTAAAAATCCTTTGAAATTCACTGAAAAAACAGAGGTTTCAGGGACATTATAGTTAGATATTAGCATTTAAAAAACCTCAAATTCACTGAAAAAAACACAGGTTTCAGGGACGTTATAGTTAGTTGGACATTTCACTTGTACAAAACCATTGAAATTCCCCCGTTATAGTTAGTTCAGCTAACTATAACTCGCGCGCCCGCAATGCACTGCTGATGACGTCACATATTACATCACTCATGACATGGTCAGTGACATCACTCATGACATCACTGATGACATCTCAAATGACATCACTCATGACATCACTGATGACATCATCCTTGTGATAGAGTGGCAGACCTCCTCTCACCCTAATATAACCTTTGATACACACATTCAAAAATAGAGACTAAAATTTTCAAAACAATGGACATACCAATACCAGTTACAACAACCTCTTCAGTAATTCTAAGATCCACATACACATCCACTCATTCACCAACAGTCCTATACAGTCACTCATACATGTACTCACTCATCATATGTACTCATACACCTATACATGACCTGTGTGGTCAGTTAGCTGCCCCTGACCCCCTCCCACCTTCCCTCCATGGTCTGTGTGTATGCCATCACAGTCTCACTGTTGCTCTTCATGGTGTGTCTTGCTTCTAGTGCCCATCCTGCCTGACCTCCATGGCTATCTTGCTGCTCCTGCCCTGCCCCCTTGCCCCCAGCCCTACTCCCTCCCTCCTGGCTTGTCTGTTCCATTGTAATGCCCCTGATCCGTCCCTCCTGCCCTTTATGGTCTGTTATGCTGCAGCTTTCTCTCCTGTCTGTCCATTATGGTCAGCTAGCTACCATTGCCTCTTGCCCCTCTGTTCTCTGTTGTCCATGTGCATGGTCCTGTCCCCTCCCTCTTGCTTTCTATGGATTGTTGTGCTGCACTCCCGTCCTGCATGCCCTGTGTGGTGTATTGTGCTGCTGCAAACCCTGATGCCTGCCCTGCAGGGTCAGTTTGGTGCACCTCTCCATGTCCCTCCTGTCCTCTGTTATCCAAGTCCATGTCCCTATCCCATTTCCTTCCATGATCCAATGTACCATACTTGCGAACATTTTGAACTTGGTAAGAGGGAGATTTTGAAAAAAAACTGGGGTATTGATTTTCCCCTTTGAGTTACATTGAAAAAGAGGATATTGTAGACAGGAGACAGATCAAATAAAGCCCATTTGAGCTTAAAAACATTGGACGTTTCCTGGCTGAATCGGGTCTGTTGGCATGTATGGTTGTACTACCATTGCCTCTTCCTTCTGTCCACAATGGTCTATTACATTGCCACAGCCTTGAAGGAGGGTAGATTTTGTATCACAGGGGGCCCCTGGCCCGTTCTGTCCACACCTGAAGTATGAGACCCTTGTCCTTGCCCTGCCAGCTGCATTTGTAGGCCGTATTAAATTGACCAGCGGGTCCTGTGTTGCTATATAATTATCCTGAGACATCCTTACCACTCAGCCAGCATAAAACCCCTGTGTAGGCCCTTCTGTTCAATATGTAGGCCTCTTTGTTAAATTGACCATAGCTCTGCAATTTTAGTGTATAGCAGTCTGAAGGCAGGTCTGCGAGGCCTTCTGATCCAAACTAGTAGCCCCCACCCTACCCGAGTGCTCCGTGCTCGGTATCAAAGTTCAACATCCCCCTGAAGCTGTCGACATACAGTAGGCTGCATCCTGGACTGGTACTTGCTTCCTGGGCAGGTTTCCCGCTTTTAAGGAAGTGGCAACCGCAGAGCGTCAAGTTAGGAGAACTGAGGAGAATTTATACATGAATATATTGAATTCCCGTACAATACCCATTATTTTCTGCTTGCTCTATGGAACTTACGATAAGCGATTGGCCTGAGAGACTGACCTTTTCACCCAGTCCATTGTCAGCATTAAGTGGGTAAATGACGAAATGTCTGGTAAAATCTGCAGACGAAGCTTTTGGGTAGCATACGTAGGTAGATGTAGCGTGCAAAGGAGCCCACAAAATGATATAAAAAGGGAGCACCCACAGATATCGACGGACTACCTCGCCGTCTGTATGTAGGTTAACAGGCAGTGCAGGTTTTCCCCAAGAGCTGGGAGCTCTTGTCTTCCTTTGCTTAAAATGTCTTGCTCTGCTTTGCTTGAAGTATCTTATTCTATTTTACCTATATGAAATGTCATGTTATGTTTAACCATTGTTCTCTTTACTTTTGCATTTAAAAGATTTTGTATTGTAATTGCAGGAATGCTTGCTCTAAGAGTAAACGTGAGTGTTCCTAGGTAACATTTTCCTTGGTGTAACTTGTTTCTCATGATGCATTTATAGATGTGTTTTCTCTCTCTCTCTGTCAGTACATTAATTGAGATACAGAGAATATTATGACAGCTGTATGATTATCTGGATTCTGTATTTTGTACTTTATGTCTCTATTCTGCGGTTTCTTTGAAGTTGCATCTTCTCATTAAACTGCCATTGTATTCTGCCTCCAATTCCATGTCTCATATGTCTGTTTTCTTCATTTTTGGAGCAAGCGTTCCTAGGCACCCCGGCTCAAATTAAGGTGCCCCTTTTGTCCCTGACTCACTCTCCTGCTCAGTTCTGTGGTGGCTCCCGGGGATCTGGGGACCGCCCCTAGCTTCCTTGACCCGTAATAGATCTTCCCTCCAACAGCCTCTCTTGCAAGTCCTGTATTGTTGGTTTGTTGCCCCTGCCCCCCTTTCCACTGCCCTCCATAGTCTGTTGTGCTTCCACGGCCCTTCCTGCCTGCTCAGTGTGGTTAAATTGTTGCCTTTGCACCCTCCTACCTGCCTTCAATTTTCAGAGTCCGTGCCCCTGGCCTCTGCCTCTCAACAGTATCCTAATGAACAACTAGATTGCTAACATTCTATATTTATTACAAAAGTGTGGAACGCCTGACATCATCTTGATGTAATCAAAACTGTAATACCTAGAGCATTTCCTTTAGAAATTACATATATGAGAGGGTCTTATTGGCATCAAAATTATGGTTAGTGCTCTAAAAGACTAAAATAAGGACATATTTTCTGAGTTTTCAAATAGCGACAAAGCACTTTTAAATTATTTGTTATCTTTATGTTTTTTTATCCAGTTGACCACTTGATTAAATGTTGCACTTAGGGGAGAGGATGTGGTGTTACTTCCAGAACTGCAGACTTTGCAACTGGGGAACCAGGTTGAAGTTTCTGCTTCAGCTCGACATTCTGTGATTCTGGTCAAATCACTTAGTCTCCCCATGTCTACAACCAAAATGAATTTGTTCTTGTGTGATGTAACCAATGCTCATGTAAAGCACTCCAATACCTGACAAGTCTGCACTATATAACACTGCAAAAACACAAAATAATAAGTGTTTTTCACACTTCTGTCATTGGGCTATATTTGGGCTACATCTGGGTGATTTTGGGCTACATTTGGGCTCTTTTGTCTCCGGTGGCCATCTTGGGAGATTTATTTGTTATGAAGTTTCCTAATTTCCTCATGTACTGCAGTCTCCTCAGTAGGAAATGCTTTCAGTTTTTTACTTTGATTCCATCATGAAGGTATTCAGATATGTCACACATTTGCCATAAATTCTGAATGTTAGCACTCTAGTTGCTCATTAGATCACTGTAGTAAAACTACTGCACC
The DNA here is from genome assembly GCF_964204655.1 of Triturus cristatus. Lineage (NCBI taxonomy): Eukaryota > Metazoa > Chordata > Amphibia > Caudata > Salamandridae > Triturus > Triturus cristatus. The sequence continues at coordinate 798,109,209 of NC_140586.1, forward strand.
ATGGAAGTCTGCTCCTGGTATTAAAAGTGCATGTTTCAGTCTGCATGTCAGAATTTTTTAATGAAATAGAAGAGGATTTGAGAAGTCACTCAAAATGTGCCCTCATTTTCTTTCTTCAGCATTAATCATAATTTCTATGGCAAAATGAACCTCCTCATTGTGTTCCTTTTTAAATTAAATGTTTTAAGTGTTACCAGTTTATTCCAATCAAGATGGCTTCAGGTGTGCCATACTTTTGTCATAATGAAGACAGTAAGCGCTCTAGTTGTTTTTAAGAACATTCTGGGACATTCTGTCATTGGGCTATACTTGGGCTACATCTGGGTGATATTTGGGCTACATTTGGGCTCTTTTGTCTCTGGTGGCCATCTTGGGAGACTTATTTGTTATGAAGTTTCCTAATTTCCTCCTTTACTGCAGTCTCCTCAGTAGGAAATACTTTCAGTTTTTTACTTTGATTCCATCAAGAAGGCATTCAGATGTGTCACACATTTGCCATAAATTCAGAATGTTAGCACTCTTTTTGCTCATTAGATCACTGTAGTAAAGCTACTGCTCACCAGGGAAAACTGCTGCTGGTATTGAAAGTGCATGTTTCAGTCTGCATGTCAGAATTTTTTAATGAAATAGAAGAGGATTTGAGAAGTCACTCAAAATGTGCCCTAATTTTTCTTTCTGCAGCACTAATCATACTTTTTATGGAAAAATGAACCCCCTCATTTTGTTCCTTTTTAAATTAAATGTTTTAAGAGTTACCACTTTAATCCAAGCAAGATGGCTTCAGGTGTGTCATACGTTTATCATAAGTAGGACTGTTAGCGCTCTAGTAGTTCTTTGGAACACTCTGGGAAGCTGCAGTAGAACACAAAGGAATCAACTGACAGTCTCTGCCCTTGTTGGATGTACATGTTTTACTGAGAATGTCAGACTTCATTCTCACATGACTGAGAAAGATAATGTGAATTTACAGAAAATAAGCTCTCAGTTTAGCCTATAGATCACCTTCCAAACCTCTGTGGGAAAAGCATGAGAAAATATTTTTCTCTCAATCATGATATCCCAGCAGAAGGCTTTTTTACATGGTGAAATCACCTTAGAACATACCTCAATTCCTAAAATGAGTATGGTACCATCAACAAATGATGTATAATGTAACTAAAGTCTTAAAACCTTCTATTAACTGCAATGCTTTTTAATGAGGTGCTATCATGTATATTGGTCCCAAGATGGCTGCCAACACTTCTTGGATGAAGTGCTGACAGCCAATCAGATCTCAGGATGAGATGTGTGGTTAGGCTCCGCCCACATATATATATGCTTTTAAATGCTATTTTCTCAGGAAATACTGAATAGATTTACACCAGACCTGCAAAAGGCACTTCCTTGACCTTATGGCTACCTCTCTGCCACATTTCAAGTAATTCTGTTCAGCCGTTCGGGCTGTAGCTGTGTCTAAAGGTCCTATGGAAAAATGCATGGGGAAAACGCGTTTTGGGACCCCCCTTTTTTCTCGGCCCCTGCTTGACGAATCCCCCCGAGACTTTCAGGGTAGGAGCGTAGCGTAGCGCCCCACCTATTTTGAAAATTTCGCGAGGATTCGTCGACCGGCGCCAAAGTTATTTCAAATAGAATGTTGCGGATTTCCTATGGAAACAGGGTCCTAACTATAACTACCTACTGGCGACCGCCAGTAGGTAATATATATATATATATTCACTGAAAAAATGACATCTCAAATGACATCACTGATGACATCCATGTGATAAATTACTGCATCTTCTCACACCCTAATTTACCCGTTGATACACGAACTCAAAATTTCAGACGTCCATTCTCAAAACCATAGATACTCCAATACCAATAACTACATACCCAGTTATTAACTCTTAGGTCTACATACACCTCCACTCATTCACATGTACAGTCACTCATACTTACAGTCACTCAGTACAAGACTATCATATGCATTTATACACCTACATAGACACTCACACACCACCAATCATCCATAGAGGTACTGTCACACCTAGTCAGTCATGCAAATAATTAATCACACTCCCATTTACTCACCGATGCAGTTATACACACTCAAGTTCACTTACTCATAAAAATAGTACCACGTTCTTACGCTCTTATACAATCATTGATACAAGCACACACTCATCCATACAGCCACTCTCAGAATCACACACTCACATATACCCACTTATATACGCTTACACGCATATATACTGTCTTTCACATATGTAGTTAGTCACAAATGTACCACTGAGATATACATTCAATCCCTAACACACCCATACATACACTCACTCAACCATACAGTTCATCACAGATGCACTCTTAAAACCATGCACCAATAGAATCACCCACTCACACATCTATGCACAGAGTCACACGCAGCCTACCCACACAAACACTCAGGCACCCATACAGATACTCAGTCAACCAATCGATAACCCATATAGACACTCATATAGCTATTCACAAAACCATGCAGCCACTTATACACCAACAGACAGAAACATACAGACATTCACACAGTTTAGTCACTAGTCTGCAGTAAGATACATTTAATGACTCACTTATAGAGTCAGTTACGCACCTAGAAAATCATCCATTCACACACTTGTACAGCCACTCATTCTTCCACAGGCCTTTCACTGTAAATATATAAAACATATTTAAAATTTACAGAAACACACAGTCACTGGATGATGTCATCAGTGATGTCATTAGTGATGTCATTTGAGATGTCATCAGTGATGTCATCAGTGATGTCACTGACCATGTCATGAGTGATGTAATATGTGACGTCATCAGCAGTGCATTGCGGGGGCGCGAGTTATAGTTAGCTGAACTAACTATAACAGGGGAATTTCTAGGGTTTTGTACGAGGGAAATGTCCTGCTAACTATAACACCCCTGAAACCTATGATTTTTTCAGTGAATTTCTAAGGTTTTTGGAATGCCAATTCCTAACTATAACGCCCCTGAAACCTATGTTTTTTCAGTGAATTTCAAAGGTTTTTTAAATGCTAATTCCTATCTATAACTTATCTTTAAAGATATCATGAAAAGCATTCTTTTTTAAAAGTAGGGTGCACATTAGTTTTGTGGAAAAGCATCTTTGTGATTGGTTAAGAAAAAGCAGTTTCAACGTGGAGTACATATCATAGGATAACATTTGCTTAGCTCAACCACACCTGCTACTTGCATTTGGAAGGCATTGTTCAAACTTAAAACAACCGTCAAATTTTAACCTGCACGTGTCATTAAATGTTCAAGAAAATGTTACAAAAAAATATCGTAAAGTTTTAAAAAATGTATGAACTTTTAACCTGCACGTATTGTAGAATGTTCTAGAAAGTGTGTTGATAGAATACGTTGCACTTCTGACTTCAATGTGTTGTTGAATATAAAAAAAACGGTTCATATGGAAAATTAAAAAGAAACCAGTAGAGAAGTTTTGAAACCTAAAAGAATCAAGGAACTATTCTAATTTATTCTTTACATGTATTTATGTGTGCAGTAACACAATTATAGACACAACAGCACTAGGAAGAGGAAGAAGCAGAGAGTCGGGGGAGATGGGCAGAATGGCACACATGCACAATTAAGTACAACACACATATAGACTAACAATGACCAAAATGAAACACACCAACAAGGAGCACAAGTCACACAACCCGCCAACATCACACCACTGAACGAGCATAGAAGTGAATACCACGCTGCATTCATACAGGATGTGTACAAAGGCCAGTCGTTGGTGTTGTGGGATGTCTGCGACCGTGGTCATCATGGATGAGATGCCCAGCACGTGGCACATGGGCGAGTTCACTGTCTGTTACGTTGCCAAACAGCTGCTCCTCCCTCACACGAGCCCCCACACTTATGTACGGTGCGCTGTTGTATCTCGTGCACTCGTACGGCACACCATTGTAATGCCTATTCGCACATGTCCTGCTGCATTCCAACTACACCATCACAGTGCCGTTTGGAGGTGGTGCATGCCACTTTACAACATCGACTGCTGCGGCCCTTGTGGCAGACCACACCAGAACACAGAGACACACTTACCGCACTTTCTGTACACGGACATGTCTGAGACACCCCACTCCAATTGCCGAATAGGCACACCCCTGCGCTGACCTGTGTACCCCGGACCAACACACGCCGGTTGTACATGCAGGAGGATGCATGCGTAGCTACATGTCCAGGCTCACTTCCAAAGCTGAGGTGACAGCACACTGTGATATTGCAGGGCTCGAGCCTATCATGCTAACACAATGACCACAGGGACACACTTGCTCAGATGCGGGTCTGGGGGGCATTGGCGGTCCTGAAGTTGTTGCGATGAGTCTTGTGGCCCTCATGGGTATCCCTGTATCATGCTCATTGACTCTATGGCACCTGTGGGTGTTCTGGCAAACCTCTTGGCTGTGTTCCCTTTCATGGTGCAGGTAGTTGTCCTGCTTAACACCAGCAGAAAAGCAGGTGTAAAATCCCTGGTGATAACGTATCTTATCGCCGGAATTTGTTTCGCATTGCAATTGGTGTGAAAGTTGTGATGTGATGCAGAACAATATACGAACTGAGCAGTGTATCTCGTCAAGATCCAGCACCTGTCGCACTATTCCCAATCAATATAAATACAATGAGATTTCTTAATAGATTTTGTGTGTACACTGTAAGTGCAGCCAATACCTCAGTGCAATTCAATACAGGATTTTAGTATTTAGAATAAATCGGAAAGGCGCACCTCGTGTCTTTTTGCACGGGAACGGTTACTCTCCATTTCATTATCAGCACTTTAACGGAAGTAAAGTTGAGATAAATCTAACACACTATTCAGAAGTTGGTGCAAACTGCAGATATCACCAGTATTCCAGTGATAAGTGCCCCAAAATTTATCACCATGGTGGACTCCATCAAATAACAGTAATACGAACAAGAAAGAGTCACATAGCAGTTCAGAGAACAACCAAAAACGTTATCATTTTTTTTTTCAAACTTTATTTTTTATAATAATAAATATATAAACGATAAACTATTTTCAAACGTTATTTTTTTATTAACATATATATGAACAATAAACTAATAAACAAAATGTAACAACAATAATACAAAACAACAAGGCGGAACACTCCTGTGGGAATCATGGATGTCGACGACAGACCTGGAAAATCAGAAAGATTGTTAAAAAAAACCAACATGGTATTCTCAACAAAATACCACAAGAAACAAATCACAGATATATAAAATGCATACAGCTAACAAAATGTTATAAGTTTAACTTACAAAAACTGTAAATATTGCCGCTTTAAAATATTTACCAAATCTGAGGAATTTTTTTTGCAGAAGGCACCACGCCCACAACGTTTTTCTTCAGTGGTGAGGAAATGTTTTACTTTTCCCAAGGGGCAAACAAAGACCAATGCCACCTTCATCACTCGCAAGAATTGCCAAAGAGTTCTGTTACGAGGGGATCCTAACAAAAAATACTCGTGCGGCACAGCAAGTATGATGAAACACCTAAGGACCCTTCATCCAAACAATCTTGCACGAGAAGAGTTCAAACAGATGAGAAACACTCCCGTTCTGTGTCTGTAAAAAGAATCACAAATAAATGTATATTAATAACTTTCAAATTTATACTATTCCATTACTGTACAAACACATTTTATATAAAAACTGACTAAGAAACTATAGCCCTGAACCACAAGTGTGACGATGGTTAAAACACTACATGCATAGTGCATACTACTTGAAGCAGTTCATGCCCTAAAGCCTACCTCACTAAAAGACTACATGCTAACTGACTAAATGATTACAGTACTATAAGGAGACACACTGGGTGAGTGACAGGGTGTTTGCTAGAAGAGTATGAATACTAACTAGGGAATTGAAGATGTGAAACACAACTGTGTAGGTGATTAGAGGACTGCATCCATACTGCATAGGCATTTAAAGCAGTCCATGTGCTAAGGCCTGGCTCACTACATCACTACTTGGGTACTGACTGGGTACTGACTGAATGATTAGAGTACAGCAAGGAGAGTGCCTAGCTTAATTTATAAGTGCTAGGCTTTTCGCACAGAGAATGGATTAGTACTTGGTACTGAATGGGTCACTAGAGGAGTGCAAAGGCAGTGACAAGTGCTGGACTGTATGGATACTGACTAGGAAATTGAAAGTGTGAACGACAAGTGTCTAGGTGGTTAGAAGACTGCATGCATAGTGCATAGGGGTTTGAAGCAGTCCATGTGCCAAGGCCTGGCTCAGTGCATGAATACTTAGGCACTGACTGAATGATTAGAGTACTGCAAAGATAGTATCTTGCTGAATATATAAGTGTTTGGATTTTAGCACAGTGAATGGATTAGTACATAGTGCTGAATGGGTCACTAGAGGACTGCAAAGGGAGTGACTGGGTATTTCCTGGAAGTGTATGGATACTGACTAGGGAATTGAAGGTGTGAAAGACAATTGTGTACGTGGTTAGAGGACTGCATGCATTGTGGATAAGGGTTTGAAGCAGTCCGTATACTAAGGCCTGGGTCACTGGAGGAGTACTTGGGTACTGACTGAATGATTAGAGTACAGCAAGGAGAGTGCCTGGGTGGATTTATTAGGGTTTGGCGAAGTGAATGGATTAGTACATGATGCTGAATGGGTCACTAGAGGAGTGCAACGGCAGTGACAGAGTGTTTGCTGGAAGTGAACGGATACTGACTGGAGAATTGAAGGTGTGAAAGACAAGTGTGTAGATGGTTAGAGGACTGCATGCATAGTGGATAGGGATTTGAAGAAGTCCATGTGCTAAGACCTGGCTCAGTGCATGAATACTTAGGCAGTGACTGAATCATTAGATTACTGTAAAGAGAGTGTCTTGGTGAATTTATAAGTGTTTGGGTTTTAGTAAAGTGAATGAATTAGTACATGCTGTTGAATGGGTCTCTAGATGACTGCAAAGGAAGTGACAGGATGTTTCCTGGAAGTGTATGGATACTGACTAGGGAATTGAAGGTGTAAAAGACAAGTGTATAGTATGTTAGAACACTACATGCATACTGCATAGACATTGAAGCAATCTATTTGGTACTTAGAAACTGACTAAATAATCAGACTACTTCTAGGACAGTGCTTAGGTAAAACTTTTAAATTTTCAGTTCTGCCACAGTGAACAGAATAGTACATGGTACTGCACCTTAGTGTCAAACCCTGACTCATTTTATCAATGCATAAGCAAAGACTAGCCTCTAATGCTACTAAAACTTGACAACATGAGAGGTTTTAAATTAGTTATCTGTCAGCAAATACAAGATGTTACCAAATGCTTCTCTCACAGTGGTTCCCAAATGCACACAGACTCACAGTGCGATTCTAGACAACAACCACTATACCTAGGAGTTTACCAAAAATCATTCACTACTGTGGAAGTGGTAAGGGAACTGCACACAATCTTCATATTTCAGGACTGCACTTTTATGTCAAAGCCTAACTCATATAATCAAAGCATAAGCAAAGACTGGCTTCTAATGCTACTAAAACCTCACAACATGACCGGTTTTAAAACAGGTATCTGTCAGCAAATACACGATGTTACCAAATGTTTCTCTCACAATCCTTACCCAAATGCACACAGACTCACAGTGTGATTTTAGACAAGCAACACTATCCTAGGAGTTTACCAAAACTCATTCACTAGTCTGGAAGAGTTAATGGTACTGCACACAATCTACATATTTAAGTACACCACATCAGTGTCAAAGCATGACTCATTTAATCAACGCATAAGCAAAGACTGGATTCTAATGCTACTAAAACTTCACAACATGACAGGTTTTAAAACAGTTATCTATCAGCAAATACATGATGTTACCAAATGCTTCTCTCACAGTGATCCCAAATACACACTAACTCACACTGTGATTCTAGACAAGCACCACTATCCCTATGAGTTTACCAAAACTCATTCACTACAGTGCAAGTGGTAAGGGAACTGCACACAATCTACATATTTCACAACTGCAATTTACTGTCAATGCCTGACTCATATAATGAAAGCATAAGCCATAACTGTCTTCTAATGCTACTAAAACTTGACAACATGACATGTTTTAAAACAGTTATCTGTCAGCAAATACACGATCTTACCAAACACTTCTCTCACAGTGGTTCCCAAATGCACACAGACTCACAGTGTGATTCTAGACAAACAACACTATCCCTAGCAGATTACCAAAACTCATTCACTCCAGTGGAAGTGGTAAGGGAACTGCACACAATCTACATATTTCACAACTGCACTTTAGTGTCAATGCCTGACTCATTTAATCAAAGCATAAGCAAAGACTGGCTTCTAATTCTACTAAAACTTGACAACATGACCGGTTTTAAAACAGTTATCTGTAAGTAAATACACAATGTTACCAAATGCTTCTCTCACAGTGGTTCCCAAATGCACACAGACTCACAGTGTGATTCTAGACAATCAACATTATCCTAGGAGTTTACCAAAACTAATTCACTAATCTAGAAGAGTTAATGGTACTGAACACAATCATCTACATATTTAAGTACAGCACATCAGTGTCAAAGCATGACTCATTTAATCAACGCATAAGCAAAGACTGGATTCTAATGCTACTAAAACTTCACAACATGACAAGTTTCAAAACAATTATCTGTCAGCAAATACATGATGTTACCAAATGCTTGTCTCACACTGATCCCAAATACACAATAACTCACAGTGTGATTCTAGACAAGCACCACTATCCCTAGGAGTTTACCAAAACTCATTCACTACAGTGCAAGTGGTAAGGGAACTCCACACAATCTACATATTTCACGACTGCAATTTACTGTCAATGCCTGACTCATTTAATGAAAGCATAAGCCATAACTGTCTTCTAATGCTACTAAAATTTGACAAAATGACCGTTTTAAAACAGTTATCTGTCAGCAAATACACGATGTTACCAAATGCTTCTCTCAGAATCCTTACCCAAATGCACACAGACTCACAGTGTGATTTTAAACAAGCAACACTATCCTAGGAGTTTACCAAAACTCATTCACTAGTCTGGAAGAGTTAATGGTACTGCACACAATCTACATATTTAAGTACAGCACATCAGTGTCAAAGCATGACTCATTTAATCAACGCATAAGCAAATAATGGATTCTAATGCTACTAAACATGACAGGTTTTAAAACAGTTATCTGTCAGCAAATACATGATGTCACCAAATGCTTCTCTCACACTGATCCCAAATACACACTAACTCACAGTGTGATTCTAGACAAGCACCACTATCCCTAGGAGTTTACCAAAACTCATTCACTACAGTGCAAGTGGTAAGGGAACTGCACACAATCTACATATTTCAGGACTGCACTTATCTGTCAAAGCCTGACTCATTTAATCAAATCATAAGCCATACCTGTCTTCTAATGCTACTAAAACTTCACAACATGACAAGTTAAAACAGTTATCTGTCAGCAAATACACGATGTTACCAGACGCTTCTCTCACAGTGGTTCCCAAATGTACACAGACTCACAGTGTGATTCTAGACAAGCACCACTCTCCCTAGGAGTTTACCAAAACTCATTCACTGCAGTGGAAGAGGTAAGGGAACTGCACACAATATACATATTTCACGACTGCACTTTAGTGTCAATGCCTGACTCATTTAATCAACACATAAGCAAAGACTGGCTTCTAATGCTACTAAAACTTGACAACATGACAGGTTTTAAAACAGTTATCTGTCAGCAAATACACAATGTTACCAAACGATTCTCTCACAGTGGTTCCCAAATGCAAACAGACTCACAGTGTGATTCTAGACAAGCACCACTATCCCTAGGACTTTACCAAAACTCAATCACTACAGTGGAAGTGGTAGAGGAACTGCACACAATCTACATATTTCACGACTACACTTTACTGTCAATACCTGACTCATTTAATGAAAGCATAAGCCATAACTGTCTTCTAATGCTACTAAAACTTGAGAACATGACATGTTTTAAAACAGTTATCTGTCAGCAAATACAAGATGTTACCAAACGCTTCTCTCACAGTTGTTCCCAAATGTACACAGACTCACAGTGTGATTCTAGACAAGCACCACTCTACCTAGGAGTTTACCAAAACTCATTCACTACAGTGGAAGAGGTAAGGGAACTGCACACAATCTACATATTTTACGACTGCACTTTAGTGTCAATGCCTGACTCATTTAATCAACACATAAGCAAAGACTGGCTTCTAATGCTACTAAAACTTGACAACATGACAGGTTTTAAAACAGTTATCTGTCAGCAAATACACGATGTTACCAAACGGTTCTCTCACAGTGGTTCCCAAATGCAAACAGACTCACAGTGTGATTCTAGACAAGCACCACTATCCCTAGGACTTTACCAAAACTCATTCACTACAGTGGAAGTGGTAAAGGAACTACACACAATCTACATATTTCAGGACTGCACTTTTGTGTCAAAGCCTGACTCATTTAATCAAAGCATAACCAAAAACTGCCTCCTAATGCTACTAAAACTTGACAACATGACTGGTTTTAAAACAGTTATCTGTCAGTAAATACACAATGTTACCAAATGCTTCTCTCACAGTGGTTCCCAAATGCACACAGACTCACAGTGTGATTCTAAGCAACACCCACTATACCTAGGAGTTTACTAAAAATCATTCACTACTGTGGAAGTGATAAGGGAATGCACACAATCTTCATATTTCAGGACTGCACTGTTGTGTCAAAGCCTGACTCATTTAATCAAATCATAAGCCATAACTGTCTTCTAATGCTACTAAAACTTCACAACATGACAAGTTAAAACAGTTATCTGTCAGCAAATACACGATGTTACCAAAGGCTTCTCTCACTGTGGTTCCAAAATGCACACAGACTCACTGTGTGATTCTAGACAAACAACACTATCCCTTGCACTATACCAAAACACATTTCTTCATCTACAAGGAGTACTACATTTTACTGCAGAAACATATCTCATTTCACAAATTCATAAACAATGACTGGTTTCTAATTCTACCAAAACATAAAAACTGCTCAGTTGTCTGTCTACAAACACATGAAAAAAACTAATCCTTATCACAAAATGGTTTCTACATGCACACACACTGTCAATAAGATTGTAGAGAAAAAAAGTACTCCCTACACTTTAGCAGAAGAAATACATTAGTCTGATTAAAATCAAAATAGTCTACATACATCCCCTCACAATTAAATAACTCATCTTTCAAGTTCTTTTGTAGATTAAGAAGTATATCAATCACTCACCATATTTTCTTTTACAGAATCTCTGCACTGTGCACCTCTCAGCAAAAACAAAGAATGGAAAAGTTTCCCTTTCATTTTCCACACATGTACATGTAAACATCAAATCACAATCCTTCACACATAAACTCAAAAGCAAATACACATTTCTATTGGTTAAACATTTCAACCCTTTCCAACTGAAATACATTTCAACCCTTCCCCCAATCTACCTTCTGCCTGTTACCATAGAAACAGCTCATGGAACACTGCACTGAGCTCACAGGTCACAAGTTCAGCACACAATGTTCCTACACAACACAGGAAGTGTGCTTGACTTTTCAACATATCAGCTTATCATATATAATGTTCCTTACAATCTGCTTTTGTTAACCAATAAGAATCATACCTTTAAAAAACAGAAATATATGTAGAAAGTAGTCATACAACCAATGATTTCTTGTCTTTTTTCAAAAACATTGCTGTTGATCCGCGCACCCAACGTGTGAGAATCCGTGCACCCAACGCGTTAGGATGCGCGCACCGTGCGCGTATTTCACCGTTTAAAAAAAAAAAAGGGGGGCCCCAGGGGGTCCTTCTGGGACCCCCTAAGCACCTCTAGAGGGTCAGCATATTTCCACTCTGCCCCCTTTATATGTTTTACACACTTATTCCCCTTGCTTCTTCAGCCTCGCTTCTACCGAGGCAGAAAGTGGCCACCAACAGTTCCTGGTTTCGAGTGTAGAGAGACACTCGACAGCCAATTAGCATTCAGCGCGCGATCGGGAGGGTGCGCGCTCGGTTCGAGGAGGGTGCGCTTATGGTGCGGGTAAGGTCCGCGGATCCTCCGCGGCCATAGATATCACTAACTTTTTACCCTAATTTTCTCAGGAACTACTGAATGGATTCACACCATATATGCAAAAGGCACGAGTCTGAACTGAGGACTACCTCTTTGCCAAATTTGGTGTCATTTCGTTCAGCGGTTTGGGCTGTAGCTGCGACATCAGATCCTATGGGAAATTGCATGGGGAAAATGCGTTTTGGGACCCCCCTTTTTTCTCGGCCCCCGCTTGACGAATCACCACAAAACTTTCAGGGTAGGAGCGGAGCTGGCCAAAAGTTTGGAAAATTTTGCGAGGATTCGTCAACCGGCGGCAGACTTATTGGGAATAGAATGTTGTGGATTTCCTATAGAAAATAGGTCCTAACTATAACTACCTACTGGCAACCGCCAGTAGGTATTATATATATATATATTCAGTGAAAAAACCATAGGTTTCACACACGTTATAGTTAGCTGGACATTTCACTCGTAAAAAACCAATGAAATTTTCCCGTTATAGTTAGTTAAGCTAACTATAACTCGCGCGCCCGCAATGCACTGCTGATGACGTCACATATTACATCACTCATGACATGGTCAGTGACATCACTCATGACATCACTGATGACATCTCAAATGACATCACTGATGACATCACTGATGACATCATCCAGTGAATGTGTGTTTTTCTGAAAATGAAATATGTTTTATATATGTATATCTCAAGGTCGATGGAAGAATAAATGGGTATATAAGTGTCTAAATGGATGATTTGTTGTTTAAAAATTGATTGTGTAACTAACTGATTAAGTGTATCTTAGTGAATACATGGCTTAGTGAGTAATGTTTAAATATGTAAATATCTGTATCAGTCTCTCACTTTGTGTATAAGTGGCTGCATGGGTTGGTGAGTAGCTACATGGGTGTCTGTAAAGGTTATTAGTTGGTTTTTTGAGTATCAGTGTCTATATGGTTCGGTGGGGGGTATTACGTAGTGCATAGGTGCATGAATGAGTGACTCACTGTTTGTATGTGTTGAAGACAGCATATGTGCAGGACTGTATGGGTGGATGAGTGTGTGTATGGGTGTGTTAGTGAGTGAATGGCTGTCTCAATAGTGTCTTTATGAGTAACTACATATGTTTTAAACTAGTATATGTGACTATTGGTGTATATAAGTGAGTATATGTGAGAGTGAGAGATTGAAAGAGTTCCTGTATGAATAAGTATGTGTTTCTATAAGTGATTGTTTAAAAGACTAAGTATGTGTAAGTTTCTGTAGAAGTAAGTGTGGTGGTGTGTGTATAACTGTACATGCAAGTAAATGTATGTTTCTTTCTTTTTTTCATGAGTGACTATGTGTGTCAGTAACTCTGTGGATGAGTGGCATTGTGTAACAGGATGTATTGGTGTATGAGTACATATGATGTGTGAGTACACGAATGAGTGACTGTACAGGACTGTTGGAAAATGAGTGGATGTTTATGTGGTTCTTAGAATTATTGAAGAGGTTGTTGTAATTGGTATTGGTATGTCCATTTTTTTGAAAATTTCAGTCTCTATTTTTGAATGTGTGTATCAAAGGTTATATTAGGGTGAGAGGAGATCTGCCACTCCATCACATGGATGATGTCATCAGTGATGTCATCAGTGATGTCATTTGAGATGTCATCAGTGATGTCATGAGTGATGTCACTGACCATGTCATGAGTGATGTAATATGTGACGTCATCAGCAGTGCATTGCGGGCGCGCGAGTTATAGTTAGCTTAACTAACTATAACGGGAAAATTTCATTGGTTTTTTACGAGTGAAATGTCCAGCTAACTATAACGTGTGTGAAACCCATGGTTTTTTCACTTAATTTGCAAGGTTTTATAAAAGCTAATTCCTAACTATAACATGTGTGAAACCTATGGTTTTTTCAGTGAATTTGCAAGGTTTTTTAAATGCTAATCCCTAACTATAACATGTGTGAAACCTATGGTTTTTTCAGTGAATTTGCAAGGTTTTTTAAATGCTAATTTCTAACTATAACGTGTGTGAAACACATGGTTTTTTCAGTGAATTTGTATGGTTTTTTAAATGCTAATTCTTACCTATAACATATGTGATTCCCATATTTTTTTTTTTTGATTTTGTATGATTTTTTTATTATAAATTCTTATCTTAAATGTGTTTTTTTTTTAAAAAAAAACAAGTTTTTTTTAACTTTTTATTCTCTTAAAACACTATGTTTTTTTTAAAATAAATATGCAATATATCAAGATTTCTCTTTTTTTTTTACCAAACAGGTAAGATATATTAGTATAACATAGAAAATATTTTTTTTTTTTTAGTGCGCGTACGGTAAGCGTACGGTAAGCTTACGGTTTACGCAATGTTTGTAATTTATCTACTCTGTTTGCGTATAGTTACGCAATTTGCGTAGCCGCGCGTACTGTGCGTGGGGCGCGTAGGCGTGCACGCTACACGCGCACGTTACGCGGAAGTGTTGTAGAGTGACTGTTTTGCGCATGCGCGCGAGCGCGTGTCTTTTTTACGCGCATGCGCACTTTTACCGTAAGCGCACCGTAAGCGCACCGTAAGCGTAACGTAAGCGTAACGTACGCGCACGGTGGGTCATGTGATCATGAAACACAACTTTTGATTGGTTGAAACTACTGTCAGTTCTAGAACTCTCCTACACCACACCCATTCCCCTCATTTCTGCTTGTGATCCCTTAGGAGAAGGAGCTGACTTGTCTTTGTGATACGATGGCAGAATAGCACTCTTCTGCTGAGAGTGAGGCTAGCAGCACCACCATCAGGCAGAGAAGGAGGAAACAGAAGGGCTCTTTTATATGGGAGTATTTCAGTTTTCCAGAGGGTGAGAAAAAAGTCAATGCTGCCTTGGTGACTTGCAAGCTGTGCCAGCGTGTACTTTCGCGAGGTAATCCCAACAAGAAGTATTCCTTTGGGAATAACACTATGTTGAGACACCTTGAGGATGTGCATCCTAGGACACATGCACGACATACTAGGGGCAACCCTTTAGTAAGTCGAGCGAGCACATCCACAACAGCTCAGCCGAGTCCTTCTTCGGAAGCTCAGCAGAGCCCTTCATCTGTGGGGGCACAATCACCTTTTTCTGAACCTCTGGAAATGAACCCTCGGTTTGGTAGGGTTACTATGCGGTGTTCATTTTGCCATGATCTAATTGTTCACAGGGAGACCAGTGTTTCCCTCATTAACAACAGAATAGATCAGCACAAATGTCCAACCAGCTAATGTTCCCATACTTCCTTTCCTCTGTCCCTGCATGAACACAACGGCTCTTTTAAGAGCCAACCTTACCTCTCAACTTTTTTTTATTTTTTCTTTAAAACTTTTCTTTTTTTTACCGTACGCGTACGGTAAGCGTATTTTTTTTTTTTTTTTAAAAACACTAAAAATCAATTACCACATCTCAAGATCCTTGAGGAATTAATAACTAAATACTAAAAATCTTTTTGAGATAAAGTGAAAGAAAGAGACCTTCTAATTTCTCAGTTACCTGTCCCACCCAACATTTTAATTTGTAATTAAAATGTAATTGAAATTACTTGAAAAAATGGTTGGTTTTTTTTGAAAATTTTCTTTCACAATCTGAAAAAAAAGAAAAAAGTATTAATATTTAATAAATCAATATATTACACAGTACACGTATTTACATGTTTTTCCCAAAAAATGTTTTGCCTTTTTTTTGCTGTTTTCAGAATATATTGCATTTCACTATAAATTGTGAAAGCAATTGCATTCATCATTTAACAGCGGGCAAAAAAAAAATAACAATCTCAAAGATTGTATAAAAAAAGCCCAGAATCTCTTTTAACTTAAACATAACATTATAGAAATGCATAATATTCTAAAAAAATATCATCTAATATCAATACTTATTTCTTTAAAATACCGTCTGACATTTTTGTTTCAGAAGTATAATCACAAAAATATATCTCAAATAACTCCACAATACATCTGGTTCCATTTCCTTTAGGCCAAATAGTAATTTTAAAATTCTTTTTTGATTAAATTTCCAATGGTAATCCAATAAAATTCTAAAGTTTAAATTGTACAGATCTCACCGATTCACTGTAACATTTTGGATTCCGAAAGATTAATTAATAATTAAATAAGTCCACAATACAATTGTTTACCTTTCCTCATGGCCAAATAGTAATTTAAAAAATCTTTTTTGAATAAATTTCCAATGTCAATCCAATAACATTCCAAAATTAAAATTGTGCAGATGTTACCGATTTTGTCTAAATTTTTGGTTTTCCAAAGTTTCATTAAAAATTTAAAAAGTCCACATTACAATTGGTTACCTTTCCATTAGGCCAAATGATAATTTGAAAAATTATTTTTTTTGAAAATTCCAATGGTAATCCAATAAAATGGTAAAATTGTTTTGTACACATCTTGCCAAGTCTCTCTAAAATTTAGGTTTCAGGAAGATTAGATAGGAATTTGCTGTATCAAAAGGCAAACGTTGCTTGAAAATCAATTGGGAATCATTACACAGTGTCCAGCCTTTTTCACATTTAAGATAAACTGTGTAATGTCCAGAAGTAACAGTAAGTCCTTCATGGAAAATTATTGCAACTGTTACAAAAGTTTTTCCTGAAATTGATAATTGCTGTCCTGTAAACTTCTTTATTAAAGTATCCAATTTTGAACCATCAGCTTTACATCGTTGCATCATTAAAATTACATATTGTCCGTATTCCTTTAAAAGTAACGTTGAAAACATTTCAGATTGACACTCACTGCATTCCATGTTATGATTAGCATCTTTAACTAATTTAGCAAAAGTGACTGTTTTACTTTCTGGCAATGTTAAATAAATAAACCTTTCAGAATCAACATTAGAGCCACATGTATTGAAACAGTTTTCACAACTATGTTCCCATTTATAAGAGAGACCAAACAAATTTTCAATGGGAACCCCTTCTTCTTCCAGTACCTGAAGAAAAAACATCAAGAATTCCTGTGCGTCTTGCTGTACATTTTGAGAAAACTGTGTTCGTCCTGAACATACATCTAAAAGTTTTCTAATTTCAGTAGCACTTTCTATTTGAGTTTTATCATTACTCAGCTTTTGAAAAAGGAGACTCAACTCAGAACAGAATCTTTTTGTCTGATTTACTATTATCTGCTCTTGCACACTTTCCAGATAAAATGCAACATTCAGCACTACATTAGCGTAGCAGTTGACACCAAAGCTATTTTCAAAATGACATCCTACAACCTCTTCTTCATTTTCCTTTTTCTTTTTGCTTGCAATTACATCACTCCTCTTTTTTTTCCTCCTCTCTACATCTTCATTACAGATATTCTCATTTCTCCTTTTACGAGAAACTACACGTTTCTCCAACACAGGATACTGACCTAAATGAGGAGCATAGGTTCTTCTTAATCTATTATACTCCTTTACACAATTTGTATCAGCACTAACTTTTGAGTCATCAAAGTCTATCATGAATAAACCAGATAATGTTTTCACTCGTGACAAAGCTACATAAGCCATACCTTCTTTGAACACAGTTGAACCAATGTTCACAAAAGCACAATCTACAGTCAATCCTTGAGACTTGTGAATAGTTACAGCATATGCTAGCGAAAACGGAAACTGCTTCCTACGTACATATAAGTCTTTCACAAGCATGAAACGGACTGAACAACGACAAATGTCTTTAACTTCTTCTATCTGATCAATTTTAATTTTTAAACATTCAATTCCATCTTTTTTCTGATAATTAATAAAACCCACAACTCTTCCCATAGCTCCATTAACTAAACCTTTTTCAACATCCAAATTTCTCCTTAAAAATACTCTACAGTTCATGCAAACATATAGATTTTTTTCTAATCCAGCTGTTTTGGAAATGTTCTTCTCTAGTGAATCCAATTTATTTTTCAGTGTGCCTGTTAATGTGATAGTAATTCTTCCATCCTCAATTTTGTCCACTGCTTCCAATTTCCTGATATCTTCCTTTTCCAATTTCAAAAGCTCCTCATTGAATATTGAGCATTCACGTAGAGTTGGCATTAAGCAGATGACACTTTTCTTTTCTGCAATGTTCTTGTATATCTTCTCTGCAACTATTTCTTCCTTTGGAAATAAATTATGTAGCAGCCGACTCTGTAATGCTTTTTTGCCAACTTCTGTGAGTAGTCCAATTCTGACATCTTTCAGAATACTTCCATATTCTTCATCGTTTGCTTGCCTCATATTAGTAGTAAGTTCCTTGTACTCAAAGAAGGACCAAATATTTGCATTACCGATGCTTCCCAATGACTTCTTTGTGTCTTCATGTGTCACAGTATTAAACACTGGTTGTCCTTTAACTGGAGTAAGTTGTAGAAGATCCCCAAAAACTATGACATGTTTTCCACCAAATAACACGTCAGTCTGTCCTTAGAATTTGCTGCATTCTTAAATGCACAAAGGCAAGCATTAAGTTTGATACCATGCTCACCTCATCAATAATGAGAACTTGCATCTTCTTCAATACTCTTGAAACTTCCAAGCATGCTTCTCCAGTTAGCTTGTTGTATTGTATTTTGTTCTCATGCTCCACTGGTAACATTAGCAAACGATGTAAGGTGATTCCTTTTATGTTATAGGCTGCTAACCCAGTTGGAGCAGTAACCACACAAGACAAAGTTGAATCCGTTTTTTGCTGTAGGTAGCTTCTGATGACTTTTATTAAGAAACTTTTTCCAGTTCCAGCTTGTCCACTTACATACATCCTGATTGGTTTAAATGATGTGCATGAGCACTCTTTTTTTTCATGTTGAAATCCGTGATCAATTTTGCTTCTGATCTCTTCATAAATTTGTTGCTGCTCTTCATTCAGTTGTCTTTCCAAATTTTGTAAGTCTATAAATTCTTCTTGAGCTTGATTCATAGCCGTTTCCACTTCATTCATGGCTATTGATGCTTCATTTTCAACGATTGGTTGTCCTAGGGGATCTTGACTGAGTGTTCCTGAACTTTGGCTGTCTTGAGAACTGTCTCTAGCTACTTCAGCTGCAATTGTAGTTTCCTGTTCAATTTCTTCATTTAACATTTGCAGATAAGTTGAGAATGTACTGCATTGTATGCTGTCTTTGCAAGCATTAAAATAATCTTCATAGCTTTGAAATTCTCCCAGTAGTTCATCCTCTGTACGCCATGGTTTAAACAGCTGTAAAAGAGCCAAGTAGTAAAATTCCTTTTTGTCAGTAGTGTCGCAACTCAGCTTCCTGTGATTTATCAAACTTCCTTTTGTTTGCTTCACCAAACATCCTTCCTCACCAATGACTTTATATTTTCCATTGTTGATGTCTTCTGCGGCTTTCCGTGAATAAATGTAGTTCTGCAGCACTTCATAGAGACACATGTTCTCCAGATGATGACTTCTTTTTGGATAATATGTGTCCAACATGTTTGATTTCAAAATATCTGTACTTTCTGGGTCATTCTCGGCCAAATATTCAATTTCTCCAACAGTTTTCAGTACCCGATTTCTCATTGCTGCAAGGCCTAAACTTGCCCAAATTATTCTTCTTGATTTCGAGTAGAGACTTGCAGAAGATAACCTATCTGAACATTCGTAGGATCCAATTTCTCGATGCGATAACATCTTTAAACTGAAACTGTACAGCTTCTTACTGACAGTCTTCTCGTAAGAAATCTCTTCCCACATTTCTTTCAATTCAGTTTTTTCAGATTTAGTAATGTAAGACGTTACATATCGAGCAACAGCAATGGAATTGTCAGCTACATACTGTATATCCATGTTAGCATTCCACATGGATAAAATGACTGGGTTGTAGTCATTTATATTTTTTGATTCTTCTTTTCTTTTTAGGTTGTAGGTATTCTTAGGTGATTTTCTTGTGATAGTATGTCTCACAGATGACATAAAACTGTTTACTCTTCCATTTGAAAGAACAGGTCTAGGAAATCCAAATCGACATTTAGTGTAGTATTTTTCTTTGCTCTTGTATTTCCGTCGACAGTATTTTCCACACCGATGACTTTGGAAACGTAAAACTTGCTCCTTTAACTTTTTCTCTTCTGTGCTTTTTGGTATAGCACATGTTGCATATTCTTCAATGTAAGATAACACTGCTTCATCTTCATCTGTTCCAAACTTTGGGGCATCCTTGATCCACAACAGCATATGAATATGAGGAGCACCTCTTGCCTGGTACTCTTTTCTCCAAACGAAATCCACTACTTCTCCTAGAGGTGGATTTTTTTTATTGCAGATAAAGGACATCATAGCCTCAAATCTATGATTGAAATATCTGCAAACATTAACCGGATCCAATGAGCACAGTTCTCCTGCTGTCTTGTATTCGATGTTTTTAATGTTTGAATTTGCCTCTCGTAGAAAATCCAGTAAATCATCCCAAGCGTACTCAGCACAGCTTAGGGTAAGGAACCATGTTGGTGTTCCTAAATTCCGTAACATGCATTTTAATTCACCATGGCGTCGGTACCAATATTCATTTGTCCCACGCTGACAAGCCATCAGATTGATCAGTTGTGTTTCCAAATGATCATCTCGGTGCTGCACTTTCTCCATAAAATCCTTAGCAGACACATTTTGTAAATGTACTCCACTTTTTAAAATGTGATTTACTGCATAAGACAGTGCAGACAAGTCGCTTTCAAATAAAAGATGGAACAAATAAGGAATACTTTGTCGAAATCTAGGATCTTCTCCATATAGTCTTGTAGTTCGATACTCAGAAGCTGGAATCTGTTCTGGGCGTTCATCGTATCGTCCTCCTTTTCCTTTAGGAAACAGCTGGGGAAAACATCGAGCTTCCAAGCTCTCCTCCCATACACTCACGGGAGTTCCTTTTGCTTTCTTCATCTGAAACAGATCAATATTGTCTCCCATAACTTCTTTTGAATGAAGAGGATGTATGCTAAAATGTTCATAAATTTCTTCTTCCTTTGACTTGTCCACTTTTTCAATTTGTCCAGTTGGTGTTTCTGTGTCTTCTTGTAAATCTTCTTCTTCTTCTTCTATATAAATTGATTCATACCATTTGTTATTCCTTTTCAAATACAAATTTGCTCTTTGTACTTTCCGTACATCTACCAGCTCCTGCCAAATCTTCTTATTCTTTGTAGGTACACCATTAACCAGAATAACTAATGGTTCAGTTTCCAAAGTATCCGCATCAATAGTTTCCATATTTTTTTTCAAATCCAAGGGCAAATACACCACTCTACCTTTTAAACCTCTCAGTAAATCTGAAGGAGGTAATTTACCAGTTTTGGGCTCCATACGTACTATGGTCTGGAACGGATGAACACATTGAATAAGTATAGACTCATATGTATTTAATTCAGAAAGTTCAGCAGGAATAGCATCCAATTCTAAATTATTATGTACAGCTCTGGTCGGCATTCTATTTTCCTCTAACTTGTTGTAACAGTATTTACAAATACGCTGATCTTCACCCAATTCAAAACAATTTTCTAGAAATATATATGTGGCAAAATCCTTCCACTTATAATTATCTTCATTTTCACTCTTTCTGTAGAGATCAACATTCCTAGTTTGTTTTCTATAATGAGTTCTGTGGCAACAAATACAAGTAATATTTGGTCTTTCATTAGACATTATTGCAAATTTTGTTATGTGATCATTAAATGTCTTACTTACAGAGGGTTCTACATTCTCTTCCACTTCTTCCTCATTTACTGTGTCCTTTTCTGCACTGTTTTGTTCAGGACCAAAGTAACAAAACTGAATTTCATCAACAACCTTCTCTACATCTGATACCGATCCACGGAACAGAGCCCTATTCAATTCATCTAACTTTATTGCTGGACTTTTAGCAAAATACAACCGTCTCACAAACTTTCTCATTTCAGTATGATGAACAGCCAGCATCCTAAAATGATGGAAAACACTATTACACACTTTTCTAGCTAGTCAAGCCAGAGAATGACCCTGCCAACCAGTATTCTCTCTCACTCTGCATGGATCTAGACTTTGAAGCACCTTAATCTTCTGTTTTACACTTTTTTACTATATTCTCTTAAAAACTCACGAAATTTATCAATAGATTCCTGACGCACAGTGCAAATACTACTACAATTCCAAGTGTACACTGGGGCTTTAGGACGTCTCCCCATAGCCTCATCCGCCATCACTTGTACCTCATCTCTTGGAACCATTATTTCCTTCTCCATTATGCAACCATTTTTCACTTCATAAGCACGACCTCTGGTGTCAACTGCATGCAGCAAACTATTACTTTGAAACTAGCTCTCTTCATTAAAAAAAGGTTCACTACTTGAACTATGCATCCATTTTCCTAAAAACACTTTACAAAAGTTTGTTCTGTTCACTACTCTTTTCCTTTTGCTTTGTGATTTCAGTACATTAACCATTTTATCTAATGTACGCATCCTATTCAAAATTAAAATGAATAGTTTCCTTTTTAATTCTAATGCCTTTGCTGCAATGGCTTCAATTTCTTTTTTTCTCTTTTAATATTTTGCCTTTTGCTTATATTTCTTCACATCCTTTATCAAATTGGACATAACTCTTCTCTGAAACATTTTTCTACGTATCTCTTTAAACGCTGTTTTTCTGTTTAAGTTAATCTTTATTGTTGCAGAAGGTATATTTGCATTAACTAAATTCTCAATTTTTTCCTGTTTTTTTCTATTGAAAACATTCTTTCCAGTACAGACATTTTGTACATTTTTCCTTTTTTTGAATATGTTCTTTAAAAAATCTTTTGTCTGCTTACCAGAAGATTTTTTCTTTTTCCCAACATGAGCATCTCCAACTAACTTAGGTCCTCCAGTTGTCTTCAAATATAGGTTTTTTTTGTGGTCTTTCTTTATTCTGGATTTTGTAGGCATCTTAAATTTTGTTCACTGCTCTTCAGCAATACCTGAAAAAAAAAAAAAAAAAAAATCCTTTATTTTATTTAAATATATTACTACATTTTTTTATGATCTTTAGAAATCTTAAAATACTATAAACCCCTTTCCTATAAATGAAAATCACAATAACACCTTCACAAATTAAATATCTAAAAACAATTCCTGTGTGCACACAGAGTCATGTTTTCATATTAGTCACAAAACGAAATTTCTTTGCCAATTTTAAAGCACACTTACTACTCTTTTTTTTGGCAAGTGATAAGTACTTTTACAGACTGACACATTTTGAATCCACTTTTCAGATTCTTAAAAAAGCACATGTCCAAACTGCTTTTTCAGACCAGCACCTTGTGTAACCTGGGTGACTGACTACACTCCAGCAAGGGCAACCAGCCTTAGTGATGCTGAATGTATTTGCATTACTGACTGAAACCTCAAACCCCACTCGGTTGTGAATACTGTGCATGATTCCACAGGATAAGCAGCTGGGTGTGTGCTAAGAGTCTGCTTCTGCACAAAAAAATGGCTCCCCCTTTCCATCTAATGCAAATGTGAAATCACCAGAGCAATACGCAATAAATCTCTGCCTGTAATTCCTATTTGCACACAGAGTCATGTTTTCACATTAGTCACAAAACGAAATTTCTTTGCCATTTTGAAAGCACACTTACTACTCTTTTTTTTGGCAAGTGATAAACACTTTTACAGACTGACACATTTTGAATCCACTTTTCAGATTCTTAAAAAAGCACATGTCCAAACTGCTTTTTCAGACCAGCACCATGTGTAGCCTGGGTGACTGACTACACTCCAGCAAGGGCAACCAGCCTTAGTGATGCTGAATGTATTTGCATTACTGACTGAAACCTCAAACCCCACTCGGTTGTGAATACTGTGCATGATTCCACAGGATAAGCAGCTGGGTGTGTGCTAAGAGTCTGCTTCTGCACATAAAATTGGCTCCCCCTTTCCATCTAATGCAAATGTAAAATCACCAGAACAATACGCAATAAATCTCCGCCTGTAATTCCTATTTGCACACAGAGTCATGTTTTCACATTAGTCACAAAACGAAATTTCTTTGCCAATTTGAAAGCACACTTACTACTCTTTTTTTTTGGCAAGTGATAAACACTTTTACAGACTGACACATTTTGAATCCACTTTTCAGATTCTTAAAAAAGCACATGTCCAAACTGCTTTTTCAGACCAGCACCATGTGTAACCTGGGTGACTGACTACACTCCAGCAAGGGCAACCAGCCTTAGTGATGCTGAATGTATTTGCATTACTGACTGAAACCTCAAACCCCACTCGGTTGTGAATACTGTGCATGATTCCACAGGATAAGCAGCTGGGTGTGTGCTAAGAGTCTGCTTCTGCACAAAAAAATGGCTCCCCCTTTCCATCTAATGCAAATGTGAAATCTCCAGAGCAATACGCAATAAATCTCTGCCTGTAATTCCTATTTGCACACAGAGTCATGTTTTTACATTAGTCACAAAACGAAATTTCTTTGCCAATTTGAAAGCACACTTACTACTCTTTTTTTTGGCAAGTGATAAACACTTTTACAGACTGACACATTTTGAATCCACTTTTCAGATTCTTAAAAAAGCACATGTCCAAACTGCTTTTTCAGACCAGCACCATGTGTAACCTGGGTGACTGACTACACTCCAGCAAGGGCAACCAGCCTCAGTGATGCTGAATGTATTTGCATTACTGACTGAAACCTCAAACCCCACTCGGTTGTGAATACTGTGCATGATTCCACATGATAAACAGCTGGGTGTGTGCTAAGAGTCTGCTTCTGCACAAAAAAAATGGCTCCCCCTTTCCATCTAATGCAAATGTGAAATCTCCAGAGCAATACGCAATAAATCTCTGCCTGTAATTCCTCTTTGCACACAGAGTCATGTTTTCACATTAGTCACAAAACGAAATTTCTTTGCCATTTTGAAAGCACACTAACTACTCTTTTTTTTGGCAAGTGATAAACACTTTTACAGACTGACACATTTTGAATCCACTTTTCAGATTCTTAAAAAAGCACATGTCCAAACTGCTTTTTCAGACCAGCACCATGTGTAACCTGGGTGACTGACTACACTCCAGCGAGGGCAACCAGCCTTAGTGATGCTGAATGTATTTGCATTACTGACTGAAACCTCAAACCCCACTCGGTTGTGAATACTGTGCATGATTCCACAGCATAAGCAGCTGGGTGTGTGCTAAGAGTCTGCTTCTGCACAAAACAATGGCTCCCCCTTTCCATCTAATGCAAATGTAAAATCACCAGAACAATACGCAATAAATCTCTGCCTGTAATTCCTATTTGCACACAGAGTCATGTTTTCACATTAGTCACAAAACGAAATTTCTTTGCCAATTTGAAAGCACACTTACTAC
This sequence comes from Triturus cristatus, assembly GCF_964204655.1. Classification (NCBI taxonomy): domain Eukaryota; kingdom Metazoa; phylum Chordata; class Amphibia; order Caudata; family Salamandridae; genus Triturus; species Triturus cristatus. The sequence goes on from NC_140586.1 coordinate 798,134,694, forward strand.
TCTTTTTTTTGGCAAGTGATAAGTACTTTTACAGACTGACACATTTTGAATCCACTTTTCAGATTCTTAAAAAAGCACATGTCCAAACTGCTTTTTCAGACCAGCACCATGTGTAACCTGGGTGACTGACTACACTCCAGCAAGGGCAACCAGCCTTAGTGATGCTGAATGTATTTGCATTACTGACTGAAACCTCAAACCCCACTCGGTTGTGAATACTGTGCATAATTCCACAGGATAAGCAGCTGGGTGTGTGCTAAGAGTCTGCTTCTACACAAAAAAAATGGCTCCCCCTTTCCATCTAATGCAAATGTGAAATCTCCAGAGCAATACGCAATAAATCTCTGCCTGTAATTCCTTTTTGCACACAGAGTCATGTTTTCACATTAGTCACAAAACGAAATTTCTTTGCCAATTTGAAAGCACACTTACTTCTCTTTTTTTTGGCAAGTGATAAACACTTTTACAGACTGACACATTTTGAATCCACTTTTCAGATTCTGAAAACAGCACATGTCCAAACTGCTTTTTCAAACCAGCACCATGTGTAACCTGGGTGACTGCCTACACTCCAGCAAGGGCAACCAGCCTTACTGATGCTGTATGTTTTTGCATTACTGAGTGCAACCTCAAACCCTTAAAGTATTCCTTATTTTTACCAGTACACCTTAATTTATCGTGAAAACATAGTCCATATTATTTTACATGTTCCTCACATTTAAATTTCTCCCAAAACAGAAAATAATAAACACAACTTCAACAAAAGGAATTCCAATTCTATTATTCATTTCTTAATTTACCATATACATCCCCTCTCAAACTCTAAACTCACCTTTAAAATTAGTTAGTTGTGAAAGAAATGTGGCACTCAAACAGCAGATTATCAGAGCCAGGATCTCTGTTCTTTACACCTCTCTCCTCTCAGCAGAACCAGATAATGGCAAACTTTCCCTCTCTTTTTCCACACATATACATGTTAATTTCAAATCTCAGTGCTTCCCCCTTTTTTTCAAATGTAATCACACATTTCTATTGGTTGAAAACCAACCCTTTTCCAAAAGTACCCTTCCCCCAACTTGACTTCTGCCTAGTACCCTTCCCCCAACTTGACTTCTGCCTGCTACCATAGCAACAGCTCATGGAACACTGCTGTGTGGAGTTAGGTCAGAAGTTCGCCACACAATGTTTCATTTCCAAAGAGCAGGAGTGCTTGACTTTTCAAACCTAACAGCAAATCCAAAGTACTGTTCTTTAGTAACACATTTTTCTGTACCAATACAAAACATGCTTCTATTAATTTACACATACAGCCTAGTTTTTATTCTAGAATGGTATGAAACAGCCAATCAGTTCTTTTTTTTATAAAAAAAATATGTATGCCTCCATTTCCAAACTGTCTTTCATTTCTTTTTACCATTCTACTGAATTACACCTCCTGAGTGCATCCAGTTCTCCTTTGAAGATGTTCACAGTGTGGATTGTAGGGCACAGCTATGTCTTCTGGAGTGAAAAGTATGCAGAGAAAACAGATATGGTGAGAGTCCTTGCTTTGCCAAATGTAGACATTAAATGGATTGGTCAGAGAGGGTTAAAGTGGCACCAATTGATGCCATTGGTGAAATCCTTCATGCAAATCCAACACCCTGACCTCATAATAGTGCACTGTGGTGGCAATGACCTAGGCACTTTGACTGGGGTAGGTCTGGAAATACTTATGAAGGACACCTTTGCACAACTGTTTTCACTTTTCCCTAAAACTGCCTTTGTGTTTTCTAACATATGCCAAAGGCAAAAATGGAACTGGTCCAATCATTTTTGTCCGCAGATTGACAAAGCAAGAAAGCACGTCAACAAATCTGTTTCTGCTTTCCTCCGTGACTATGGTATGGGTTCCATTTACCACAACAACTTGCGTTACGACATGCAAGACATTTATAGAGGAGATGGTGTGCACTTCAATGATGAAGGGAACAGAGTCTTCCTCTTGAACCTTAGACTCTGCATCGGTACTTACTTGTAGGTACCACTAAAAAATCACTTCATAAACACAACGGCTCTTTTTAGAGCCCCCTAATATCTAAACTCTTAAATCTGCATTTCATTTCTTTTTTTAAATTTTTTTTCTACCGTACGCGTACGGTGAGCTTACCGTACACGTACCCCGCGATTTTTTTTAAAATCAATAAATGTTTTCTTTGTACTTTACTGTCCTTCTTTGACCCCCTTACAAATATTAGGGGGTCTGTAACTCTCTCCCTTGCCCCCTTTTCAAGATATCACCCTTTTTTTTCTGAGTGAAATACACAAAATGGCGGACGCCGCTTCCTGGTTTCGACCGATTCGAATGTTTACTAAGATCTAAGAGCCAACCAGAATCGCGCTCGCGCACGTCACCGTACGCGTACGGTAAGCGCACCGTAAGCGCACGGTAAGCTGCCACAGATATATATATTGATTTAAAGGCTATTTTCTCAGAATCTACTCAACAGATTTACACCAAACCTACAAAAGGCACTTCCTTGACCTGAGGACTACCTCTCTGCCAAATTTCAAGTAATTCTGTTCAGCCGTTCGGGCTGTAGCTGTGTCTAAAGGTCCTATGGAAAAATGCATGGGAAAAACGTGTTTTGGGACCCCCCTTTTATCTCAGCCCCCGCTTGACGAATCCCCCCGAGACTTTCAGGGTAGGAGCGGAGTGTAGCGCCCCACCTATTTTGAAAAATTCGCGAGGATTCGTCGACCGGCGCCAAAGTTATTCAAAATAGAATGTTGCGGATTTCCTATGGAAACGTGGTCCTAACTATAACTACCTACTGGCGACCGCCAGTAGGTAATATATATATATATTCACTGAAAAAACCATAGGTTTCACACATGTTATAGTTAGCTGGACATTTCACTCGTAAAAAACCAATGAAATTCCCCCGTTATAGTTAGTTCAGCTAACTATAACTCGCGCGCCCGCAATCCACTGCTGATGACGTCACATATTACATCACTCATGACATGGTCAGTGACATCACTCATGACATCACTGATGACATCTCAAATGACATCACTGATGACATCACTGATGATGTCATCCAGTGAATGTGTGTTTCTAACCAATTTTAATATGTTTAATATATATAGGGAATGCCTGTTGAAGAATGAGTGGGTGTATAAGTGTGTGAATGGATGATTTTCTAGGTGCGTAACTGACTCTGTAAGTGAGTCATTAAATGTATCTTATTACAGACTAGTGACTAAACTGTGTGAATGTCTGTATGTGTCTGTTGGTGGTGTATAAGTGGCTGCATGGTTTTGTGAATAGCTATATGAGTGACTATATGGGTTATTGATTGGTTGTCTGAGTATCTGTATGGGTTCCTGAGTGTTTGTGTAGGTAGGGTGTGTGTGACTCTATGCATAAATGTGTGAGTGGGTGATTCTATGGGTGCATGGTTTTAAGAGTGCATCTGTGATGGACTGTATGGTTGAGTGAGTGTATGTATGGGTGTGTTAGGGATTGAATGTATATCTCAGTAGTACATTTGTGACTAACTACATATGTAAAAGGCAGTATATGTGCGTGTAACAGTATATAAATGAGTAGATATGAGAGTGTGTGATTGTGAAAGTGACTGTATGGATGAGTGTGTGCTTGTATGAATGATTCTATAAGAGGGTAAGAATGTGGTACTTTTTTATGACTAAGTGAACTTGAGTGTGTATTACCACATAGGTGAGTAAATGGGAGTGTGATTATTTGCATGATTGAGTAGGTCTGAGAGTACCTCTATGCATGATTGGTAGTGTGTGAGTGTCTATATAGGTGTATAAATGCATATGATAGTCTTGTATGGAGTGACTGTAAGTATGAGTGACTGTACAGGTGAATGAGTGGAGGTGTATGTAGACCTAAGAGTTAATAAGTGGGTATGTAGCTATTGGTATTGCAGTATGTATGGTTTTGAGAATGGAACTCTTAAATTTTGAGTCGGTGTATCAAAGGTTATATTAGGGTGTGAGAAGATGTGCTAATTTTTCCCATGGATGACATCATCAGTGATGTCATCAGTGATGTCATTTGAGATGTCATCAGTGATGTCATGAGTGATGTCACTGACCATGTCATGAGTGATGTAATATGTGACGTCATCAGCAGTGGATTGCAGGCGCGCGAGTTATAGTTAGCTGAACTAACTATAACGGGGGAATTTCATTGGTTTTTTACGAGTGAAATGTCCAGCTAACTATAACATGTGTGAAACCTATGGTTTTTTCAGTGAATTTGCAAGGTTTTTTAAATGCTAATTCCTAACTATAACGTGTGTGAAACCTATGGTTTTTTCAGTGAATTTGCAAGGTTTTTTAGATTGCTAATTCCTAACTATAACGTGTGTGAAACCTATGGTTTTTTCAGTGAATTTCAAAGGTTATTTAAATGCAAATTTTTAATTTTTTAAATATATTTTTTATATATTTCTTTTTCAAAAATTTCCCTATGTATACATTTATAAATTATCTGTTTCCTTTAATTTTGTGTGGGTCATTTTTTTTTTACTTTGAATTTGGATAAAGTTGAACAGCATAGTTAATATCTTCTATTAACTTATGTCCACTTTATTTATTTATTTTTCTATAAATTCTTAGGGTGCGCGCTCAGAGCACGCGCACCTAGTACATTTGCGTACGTTTTTCATGTATGCAGGCGTACGTTATCTACGTACGCGTACATACGTTTTAGTGCACACTCGCAGCGCGCACCTAGTAGGCATGCGTACGTTTTTTGTGTACGCATGCGTACGTTATATACGTACGCATACGTACGTTTTAGTACGCGCTCGCAGCGCGCACCCAGTACGCCTGCGTACGTACATTTGGGTGCGTCGTACGTGCACCATGCGCTACACTCGCGTATACGCGTAGAGTACGCGCGCTGACGTTCGCGCATGCGCGAGTGCTGCGTATGCGCATTACGTACGCGCATAATACTTATGCGCATGCGCGCGTACACGTTCGCGCATGCGTAATTGCACCGTGCGCGCTCGGAGCTTGCTCCGTGCGCGCACCTCGGGTTATGTGATTAATAAAACAACACTTTTAATTGCAATTTTTTGCCCTTTTTTTGCTGTTTTCAGAATGTTTTGATTTTCACTGAAAATAGTGAAATCAATTGTATTCATCATTTAACAGCGGGCAAAAAAAAAAACAATCTGAAACATTGTTTAAAAAAGCCTCAAATGTATCCTCACTAAAACATTCCTTAATAGAAATGTCAAAAATACCCTTTGAGAACAATAACAATTTACAAGAAATAACGTCTGTAAACCTTGTTGCAAAAGAACATTTTCCAAAATATTATCTGTCAAAGAAGTCCACAATTGTTTGTTTTACCTTTCCTTGAGGCCAAATGGTAAGTTTAAAATCCCTTTTGAGTGAAATATCCAATTTTAATCCTTTTAAATTTTAATAATGCTTTCTTCCGATGCTCATTTTAGTATTTAAAATTTGGGTTTCAGAAAAATTAAGTAACAATTGGGTAAATCATAAGGCAAACGTTGCTTGAAAATCAATTGAGAATCATTACACAGTGTCCATCCTTTTTCACATTTAAGATAAACTGTGTAATGACCAGAAGTTATAGAAGGACCATCATGAAAAATTATTGCAACTGCTACAAAAGTTTTTCCAGATATAGATAATTGGTTGCCAACAAACTTCTTTAGTAAAGTTTCCAATTTTGTTCCATCAGCTCTACAACGTTGTACCATTAAAATTACATACTGTCCATATTTCTTTAAAAATAACGTTGACAACATTTCAGATTTACATTTAGAACATTCCATGTTGTAATTAGCATCTTTAACTAATTTACTAAAAGTCACTGTTTTACTTTCTGGTAATGGTAAATATATGAACCTTTCAGAATCTACATTACTACTGCTTGTGTTCATACAGTTATCACAACAATGTTCCCATGTATAAGAGACACCAAATACATTTTCTACTTCTACTCCTTCATCTTCCAGTACCATCAGGATATACATCAAGACTTCCTGTGCATCTTGCTGGACATTTTGTGTAAACTGTGTACATCCAGAACATACATCTAAAAGATTTCTAACATCAGAAGCACTTTCTATTTTATGTTTATCATTACTCAGCTTCTCATAAAGGAGACTCAGCAAAGAACAGAATCTTTTTTCATGATTTAGTATTATCTGCTCTTGCAAACTTTCAAGATAAAATACAACATTCAGCACTACATTTGCGTAGCAGTTGACACCAGAGCTATTTTCAAAATGACAACCAACAACCTCTTCCACACTGTCCTTTTTCTTTTTGCTTGCAGTCACATCACTGTCTTTTTGTTTTCTCTTCTGTACATCCTCATTACAGATATTCTCAAATCTCCTTTTCCGACAAACAACACGTTTTTCAAACACAGGATACTGACCTAAATGAGGAGGATAGCTTTTTCTTAATCTATTATACTCCTTTACACAGTTTGCATCAGCACTTACTTTTGAGTCATCAAAGTCTATCATGAATAAACCAGATAATTTTTCCACGCGTGACAAAGCAACATATGCCATACCTTCTTTGAACACACTAGATCCAATGTTTACAAAAGCACTATCAACAGTTAATCCTTGAGACTTGTGAATAGTTACAGCATATGCTAGAGAAATCGGAAACTGCTTCCTACGTACATATAAGTCTTTCACTAGCAAAAAACTAACTGAACAACGACTAATGACTTTAACCTCTTCAATCTGATCAAAATTTATTTTTAAGAATTCAATTCCATCTTTTTTCTGGTACTTTACAAAACCCACAACTTTACCCATAGCTCCATTCACTAAACCTTTTTCTACATCCAAATTGCGTCTTAAAATTACTCTACAGTTCATACACACATAAAGATTCTTTTCCAAACCAGCTGTTTTTGAAATGTTTTTCTCCAGAGAATCCAATTTAGTAGCCAATTTGCCTGTCAATATAATAGTTATTCGTTCATGTTGAATTTTATCCACAGCTTCCAGTTTTATGATCTCTTCATTTTCCAATTTCAAAAGTTATTGATTGAATACAGAGCATTCATGTAGTGTTGGCATTAAGCAGATTACAGTATTTTTTTTCAGCAATTTTCTTGTATATTTTCTCTGGAACTATTTCTTCTGTTGTTAGCAAATTACTCAGCAATCGACTCTGTAATGCTTTTCTGCCATGTTCTGTGAGTAGTCCAATTCTTATATCTTTCAGAATACTTGCATAGTCCTCATCATTGGCTTGCCTCATATTGGTAATGAGTTCCTTATACTCAAAATATGTCCAAATATTTACATTACCTATACTTCCTAACGACTTTTTCGTGTCTTCATGTGTAAGAGTATGGAATACCGGTTGTCCTTTAACTGGAGTAAGTTGCAAAAGATCCCCAAAAACTATGACGCGTTTTCCTCCAAATAACACGTCATACTCTGTCTTCAGAATTTGCTGCATTCTTAAATGCACAAAGGCAAGCATTAAGTTTGATACCATGCTTACCTCATCAATAATGAGTACTTTCAATTTCTTCAATACTCTTGAAACTTCCAAGCATGCTTCTCCTGCTAGTTTGTGGTACTGTATTTTGTTCTCATGCTCTACTGGTAACATTAGCACACGAAGTAAGGTAACTCCTTTTATGTTATACGCTGCTAACCCAGTTGGAGCAGTAACAACACAAGACAAAATGGAATCCATTTTCTTCTGTAGGTAGCTTCTAATTACATTAATTAAGAAACTTTTTCCAGTTCCAGCTTGTCCACTTACATACATTCTCATTGGTTCAAAAGATGTGCATGAGCACTCTTTATTTTCATGTAGTAATCCGTGAACAATTTTTTTCCTGACTTCTTCATAAATTTGTTTTTGTTCTTCATTCAGTTGCTGCTCCAAATATGTTAAGTCTACTAAATCTTCCTGAGCTTGATTCATAGCTGTTTCCACTTCATTCATGGCTATTGCTGCTTCATTTTCTACGATTGGTTGTCCTAGAGGATCTTGACTGAATGTCCCAGAACTTTGACTGTCTTGAGAACTGTCTCTAGCTACTTCAGCTGCAATTGTTGCTTCTTGTTCAATTTCATCATTTAACATTTGAACATAAGTTGTGAAAGTACTGCATTCTATGCTGTCTTTGCTAGCATTGAAGGAATCTTCATAACTCTGGAATTCTCCAAGTAGTTCGTCCTCTGAACGCCATGGTTTAAACAGCTGCAAAAGTGCCAAGTAGTAAAATTCCTTTTTGTCAGGAGTGTCGCAACTCAGCTTCCGGTGATTTATCAAACTTCCTTTTGTTTGCTTCACCAAACATCCCTCCTCACCACTGACTTTATATTTTCCATTGTTGGTATCTTCTGTGGCATTCCATTTAAAAATGAAGTTCTGCAGCACTTCATAAAGACACATGTCCTCAAGGTGATGACTTCTTTGTGGGTAATATGTGGCCAACATGTTTGTTCTTAAAATGTCTGTACTTTCTGGTTCGAACTCTGCTAAATATTCAATTTCTCAAATAGATTTCAGTACCCGATTTCGCATTCCTGCAAGGCCTAAACTTACCCAAATTATTCTTCTGGATTTCGAGTACAGACTTGCAGATGATAACCTATCTGAGCATTCGTAGGATCCAATTTCTCGATGCGATAACATCTTTAAACTGAAACTGTATAGCTTCTTACTGACAATCTTCTCGTGAGAAATTTCTTCCCACATTTCCTTCAATTCCGTTTTCTCAGATTTAGTGATGTAAGATGTGACATACCGAGCAACAGCAATAGAATTGTCAGCCACATACTGTATATCCATGTTAGCATTCCACATGGATAAAATGACTGGGTTGTAGTCATTTATATATTTTGACTCTTCTTTTCTTCTTAGGTTGAAGGTATTCTTAGGCGATTTTCTTGTAATAGTATGACGCACAGCTGACATAAAACTGTTTACTCTTCCTTTTGAAAGAACAGGTCGTGGAAATCTAAATCGACATTTTGTGTAGAATTTATCTTTACTCTTGTACTTTCGTCGACAGTATTTTCCACACCGATGACTTTGGAAACGTAAAACTTTCTCTTTTAAGTTTTTCTCTTCTGTGCTTTTAGGTATAGCACAATGAAAGATAAAACTGCTTCATCAGCATCTGTTCCAAATTTTGGGGCATCCTTGATCCACAACAGCATATGAATATGAGGAGCACCTCTTGATTGGTACTCTTTTCTCCAAAAGAAATCCACAACTTCTCCAAGAGGTGGATTTTTTTTATTGCAGATGAAGGACATCATAGCCTCAAATCTATGATTGAAATATCTGCAAACATTAACCGGATCTAATGAGCACAATTCTCCTGCTGTCTTGTATTGGATGTTTTCAATGTTTGAATTTGACTCTCGCAGAAAATCCAGTAAATCATCCCAAGCGTACTCAGCACAGCTCAGGGTAAGGAACCATGTAGGAGTTCCTAAATTCCGTAACACACACTTCAATTCTCCATGGCGTCGGTACCAATATTCATTAGTTCCACGCTGACAAGCCATCAAATTGATCAATTGAGATTCCAAATGATCATCTCGCTGTTGCACTTTGTTGAGAAAGTCCTTTGCTGACACATTATGTAGATGTACTCCAGTTTTTAAAATGTGATTTACTGCATAAGATAGTGCAGACAAGTCACTTTCAAATAAAAGATGGAACAAATAAGGAATACTTTGACGAAATCTGGGATCTTCTGCATATAATCTTGTAGTCCGATACTCCGAAGCAGGAATCTGTACTGGACGTTCATCATATCGTCCACCTTCTCCTGTAGGAAACAGTTGGGGAAAACAACGAGCTTCCAAGCTCTCCTCCCATACACTCACAGGAGTTCCTTTTGCTTTCTTCATCTGAAACAGATCAATAGCGTTTCCCATAACTTCTTTAGAATGAAGAGGATGTATGCTGAAATGTTCATAAATATCTTCTTCTTTTGACTTATCCACTTTTTCAATTTGCCCAGTTGGTATTCCTGTGTCTTCTAGTATTTCTTCTTCATCTTCATCCATATAAATGGCTTCATACCATTTATTATTTTTTTTCAAATACTAATTTGCTCTTTGTACTTTTCGTACATCCACCAGCTCCTGCCAAATTTTCTTATTCTTTGTAGGTACACCATTAACCAGAATAACTAATGATTCAGTTTCCAAAGTATCTGCATCAATTGTTTCCATATTTTTTTTCAAATCCAATGGCAAATAGACAACTCTTCCTTTTAAACCTCTTTGTAAATCCGAAGGAGGTAATTTACCTGTTTTTGGCTCCATACGCACTATGGTCTGAAACGGATGGACACATTGAATGAGTATAGACTCATGCGTATTTAAATCCGAAAGTTCTGGAGGAATTTCAACAGATTCCAATTTATTATGTACAGCTCTTGCTGACATTCTATTTTCTTCTAACTTGTTATAACAGTATTTACAAATACGCTGATCTTCACCCAAATCAAAACAATTTTCCAGAAATATATATGTTGCAAAATCTTTCCACTTATAATTATCTTCATTTTCACTTTTTTTATACAGATCAACATTCCTTGTTTGAATTTTGTAATGGCTTCTCCGGCAACAAATACAAGTAATATTTGGTCTTTAATTAGAGATGATAGCAAATTTTGTCATTTCATCTTCAAAATTTTTACTAACAGTAAGTTCTACATTCTCTTCCACATTTTCATCAATAACTGTGTCATTTTCTGCACTTTCTTGTTCTGGACCAAAGTAACAAAACTGAATCTCATCAGTAACCTTCACTACATCTGATACAGATCCACGGAACAGAGCATTATTCAACTCATTCAACTTTAGTGCTGGACTTTTAGCAAAATACAATGTTCTCACAAACTTTCTCATTTCAGTATGATGAACAGCGAGCATCCTAAAATGGTGAAAAACACTTTGACACACTTTCCTAGATAGACAAGCCAGAGAATGTCCTTGCAAACCAGTATTCTCTCTCACTCTGCATGGATCTAGTCTTTGAAGCACCTTAATTTTCTGTTTAACACTCTTTTTACTATATTCTCCTAGAAAGTCACGTAATTTATCAATAGATTCCTGACGCACAGTACAAATACTACTACAATTCCAAGTGTACACTGGGGCTTTAGGACGTCTCCCCATAACCTCATCAGCCATCACTTCTTCCTCATTTCTTGGAACCATTTTCTCCTTTTCCATTACACAACCATCCTTAACTTCATATGCTCTTCCATTGGTGTCAACTGCATGCAACAAACTATTACTTTGAAGATAACTCTCTTCATTAAAAAATGGTTCAGTACTTGAACTATGCTTCCATTCTCCTAAGAACACTTTACAAAAGTTATTTTTTTTTACTTCTCTTTTCCTTTTGCTTTGTGACTTCATTGCATTGACTAATTTATCTAATCTACGCATCCTGTTCAAAATTAAATTGAATAGTTTTTTTTTTATTTCTAATGCCTTGGTAACAATACTTTCAATTAATTTCTTTTTCTTATAAAATTTGGTTTTTTTCTTATATTTTTTCACATCCTTTAGCAAATTTAACATCACTCTTCTCTGAAACATTTTTCGACGAATGTTTTTAAAATCTATTTTCCGTGTTAAGTCACTCTTTCTTACTTCTGAGTCTACATTAGCATTTTGTTTTTGCTGTCGACTCTGTTGTTGTTTTGTACTTGAAACACTGTTTGAATTTATCTTTCGATCATTTTTTATTTTTGGAAGATATTTTTTAAAAATTCTTTAGTTTGCTTACCAGAAGACTTTTTCTGTTTTCCAACACACGCTTCTCCTCCTATTTTTTTTTTACCAGTTGTCTTCAAATATAGTTGTTGTTTCTTTTCTTTTCTCTTTCTTGACTTTATAGGCATCTTTATATTTTTTCACTGTTGCTCAGCAATACCTGCAAAAAACTAAAAATAAATACCTTTATGTAATTTTAATTCATTAAAAAAATGTTTTTAAACTTTTCAAATCCTATCACATGAGCTGATCCTTTCCTACGAGTCCAAGTCTTATAAAACAAGAGAAACATGAATTAAATCTCTGACAACAATTCCTGTGTGCACACAGACTCTTGGTGTGATTCTAGGCAGAAAACGATATTTGATTGGCAATTTGAAAGCACATTTACTTCTGTTGAGGAGCAAATGATAATTACTGTGACAGCCTGACACATTTTTCTTATATTTTAGAGAAGCAGAAAAGAGCACATGTCCTTACACCTATTTGAAACCATGACCATGTGTTACAGGGTGAGTGATTAGACTAGAGCAAAGGAAAAGAGCCTTAGTGACATTCAATCTATTTGCGTTACACACTGCTATCTGAAACACAACACAGAGCTGAGTATTATGCATGGGAGTGTAGGAGAAGCTGCTGCATGTGTGCAAAGAGTGTGTTTCTGGAGACTGTGCATTGTCAGTTGCAAAAGAGATCTGCATGGAGACTTTTTCAACTGCATGAAGACTGCAGATATGTGTGTAAGAGTACATGTTTGGTAAAGGTTAATTGGAGTTTTGAACATGTAGGAACTACCTCACCCATTACAAGATTTGATGGAAAATCTACCTAGTTAATTTGAAATGTGTTACCATTTGCCTCTCATTTTTCTGATACTGATTTGTGCTGAGTGCTAACCAACACATTTGAAGAAAACAAGCTGGCCCTTTCCTGAAAGTGCAAGTTTTACAGAACAACAACACAAATTAAATCTCTGACAACAATTCCTCTGTCCACACAGACTCATGCTGTGATTCTAGGCAGAAAACAATATTTCCTTTGGCAATTTGAAAGCACATTTAGTACTGTGGATGGAGCAAGTGATAATTACTGAGACAGCCTCACACATTTCCCTTATATTTTAGAGAGGCAAAAAAGAGCACATGTCCTAATAGCTACTTGAGACCATCAGCATGTGTTACAGGGTGAGTGATTAGAGTAGAGCAAAGGAAATGAGCCTTGGTGACGTTGAATGTGTTTGCGTTATACACTGCTATCTGAAACACAACACAGAGCTGAGTATTACGCATGGGAGTGTAGGAGAAGCTGCTGCATGTGTGCAAAAAGTGTGTTTCTGGAGACTGTGTATTGTCAGTTGCAAGAGAGATCTGCATGGAGACTTTTACAAGTGCATGAAGACTGCAGATATGTGTGTAAGAGTACATGTTTGGTAAAGGTTAATTGGAGTTTTGAACATGTAGGAACTACCTCACCCATTACAAGATTGAAAGGAAAATCTACCCTGTTGATTTGAAATGTGTTACCATTTGCCTCTCATTTTTCTGATAGTGATTTCTGCTGAGTACTAACCAACACATTTGAACAAAACAAGCTGCCCCTTTCCTGAAAGTGCAAATCTTGCAGAACAACAGCAACACAAATAAAATCTCAGACAACAATTCCTCTGTCCACACAGACTCATGCTGTGATTCTAGGCAGAAAACGATATTTCCTTAGGCAATTTGAAAGCACATTTAGTACTGTGGATGGAGCAAGTGATAATTACTGAGACAGCCTCACATATTTCCCTTATATTTTAGAGAGGGAAAAAAGAGCATATGTCCTAATAGCTACTTGAGACCATCAGCATGTGTTACAGGGTGAGTGATTAGACTAGAGCAAAGGAAATGAGCCTTGCTGACGTTGAATGTGTTTGCGGTATACACTGCTATCTGAAACACAACGCAGAGCTGAGTATTACGCATGGGAGTGTAGGAGAAGCTGCTGCATGTGTGCAAAGAGTGTGTTTCTGGAGACTGTGTATTGTCAGTTGCAAGAGAGATCTGCATGGAGACTTTTACAAGTGCATGAAGACTGCAGATATGTGTGTAAGAGTACATGTTTGGTAAAGGTTAATTGGAGTTTTGAACATGTAGGAACTACCTCACCCATTACAAGATTGAAAGGAAAATCTACCCTGTTGATTTGAAATGTGTTACCATTTGCCTCTCATTTTTCTGATAGTGATTTCTGCTGAGTACTACCCAACACATTTGAACAAAACAAGCTGGCCCTTTCCTGAAAGTGCAAATTTTGCAGAACAACAGCAACACAAATAAAATCTCTGACAACAATTCCTCTATCCACACAGACTCATGCTGTGATTCTAGGCAGAAAACGATATTTCCTTTTGCAATTTGAAAGCACATTTAGTACTGTGGATGGAGCAAGTGATAATTACTGAGACAGCCTCACACATTTCCCTTATATTTTAGAGAAGCAAAAAAGAGCACATGTCCTAATAGCTACTTGAGACCATCAGCATGTGTTACAGGGTGAGTGATTAGAGTAGAGCAAAGGAAAAGAGCCTTAGTGACATTCAATCTGTTTGCGTTACACACTGCTATCTGAAACACAACACACAGCTGAGTATTATGCATGGGAGTGTAGGAGAAGATGCTGCATGTGTGCAAAGAGTGTGTTTCTGGAGACTGTGTATTGTCAGTTGCAAGAGAGATCTGCATGGAGACTTTTTCAACTGCATGAAGACTGCAGATATGTGTGTAAGAGTACATGTTTGGTAAAGGTTAATTGGAGTTTTGAACATGTAGGAACTACCTCACCCATTGCAGGAGTGGAAGGACAATCTACCCTGTGGTTTTCAAATGTGTTAGCATTTACCTCTCATTTGTGAGATAGTAATATCTGCTGAGTGCTAACCATCACAGTTGAAGAAAACAAGCTGGCCCTTTCCTGAAAGTGCAAGTTTTACAGAACAACAGAAACACAAATTAAATCTCTGACAACAATTCCTGTGTGCATGTTGTCTCATGGTGTGATTCTAGACAGAAAACAGTATTCCTGGGTCATACCAGTACACCTTAACTTATGGTGAAGCCATACTCCATAATATCTTTCAAGTTCAAGGCACTTAAATATCTTCCTTAACATAAAATGTAAAACACAACTTTTAAATTGGTAGGAAAAAGTACCATGCTATTTTCAAATGTGTTTGCATTTGCCTCTCATTTTTCAGATAGTGATTTCTGCTGAGTTCTAAGCAACACAGTTGAAAAAAAGAAACTGCCCTTTCTTAAAAGTGCAAGTTTTACAAAACAACAGCAACACAAATTAAATCTCTAATAACAATTCCTGTGTGTGCACAGACTCATGGTGTGATTCTAGGCACAAAGCGATATTTTCTTTGGCAATTTGAAAGCACATTTAGTACTGTGGTGGAGTAAGTGATAATTACTGTGACAGCCTGACACTTTTTTCTTATATTTTAGACAAGCAGAAAAGAGCACATGTCCTAACAGCTCCTTGACACCATGACCATGTATTACAAAAAACAAGCTGCCCCTTTCCTGCGAGTGCAAGGGTAATAGAGCAAGACCAACATGAATTAAATCTCTGATAACAATTCCTGTGTGCACACTGTGTCATGGTGTGATTCTAGGCAGAAAACAGTATTCCTGGGTGATACCAGTACACCTTAACTTATGGTGAATACATACTCCATAATATCTTTCAAGTTCAAGACACTTAAATATCTTCCTTAACATAAAATGTAAAACACAATTTTTAAAGTGGTAGGAAAATATACCATGCTATTTTCAAATGTGTTTGCACTTGCCTCTTTTTTGTGAGTAACTAATTTCTGCTGAATGCTAACCATCACACTTTAAGCAAACAAACTGCCCCTTTTCTGCGAGTGCAAGGCTAACAGAACAAGAGCAACACAAATTAAATCTCTGACAACAAATCCTGTGTGCACACAGACTCATGATGTGATTCTAGGCACAAAACAGTATTCCTCAGTGATACCAGTACACCTTAACTTACAGTGAAGACATACTCCATAATATCTTACAAGTTCAAGACAGTTACATTTCTCCTAAATCACAAAATGTAAAACACAACTTTAAAACAAGAATGACAATTCTATTATTTATATCAAAATACACCACATACTTCCCCTCTCAAACTCATAACTCACCTTTAAAATTAATTAGTTGAGAAAGAAATGTGGCACTCAAACAGCAGATTATCAGAGCCAGAATCTCAGAGCTGTACACCTCTCTCCTCTCTCCACAACCAGTAAATGGCAATGTTTCCCTCTCTTTTTTCCCACATATACATGTTAATGTAAAATCACAGTCCTTCCCACATTTTTTCAAATGGAATCACACATTTCTATTGGTTGCCACTTTCAACCCCTTTCCAAATCATCCCTTCCCCCAACATGACTTCTGCCTGCTACCATAGCAACAGGTCATGGAACACTGGTGTGAGCAGAGAGGTCAGAAGTTCAGCACACAATGTTTCTAATCCAAACAGCAAGAGTGCTTGACTTTTCAAACCTAACAGCAAATCCAAAGTAATGTTCAGTGGGAACACATTTTTCTGTACCAATCCAAAACATGCTTTTAAAAATGTAAACATACAGCCTAGTTTTAACTGTAAAATGGTTTGAATCAGCCAATGAGTTCTTTTTATTAAAAAAAAGTATGTATGCCTCCATTTTTCAACTGTCTTTCTACTGAAAGACACCTCCTGAGTGCATCCTGTTCTCCTTGGAAGATGTTCACAGTGTGGATTGTAGGTCATAGCTATGTCTTCTGGAGTGAAAAGTATGCAGAAAAAAGAGGTATTTTCAAAGACCTTGCTTTGCCAAATGTAGACATTAAATGGATTGGTCAGAGAGGGTTAAAGTGGCACCAATTAATGCCTTTGGTGAAAACCTTTCTATATCTCCCACAGCCTAACCTTATTATTGTGCACTGTGGTGGTAATGACCTAGGCACTTTAACTGGGGTAGGTCTGGAAATGCTTATTAAGGACACCTTTCTGCAATTGATGTAACTTTTTCCACAAACTTCCTTTGTATATTATAATATATGCCAAAGGCAAAAGTGGAACTGGTCCAACCAATTTTGTCTGCAAATTGACAAAGCAAGAAAGCACGTCAATAAGTCTGTTTCTGCTTTCCTCAGAGACTATGGTATGGGTTCTATATACCACAACAACTTGCGTTACAACATGCAAGACATTTATAGAGGAGACGATGTACATTTCAATGATGAAGGGAACAGAGTCTTCCTCTTGAACTTTAGACTCTGCATCGGTACTTACTTGTAGGTACCGAAAAACACTCAATAAACACAAGGGCTCTTTTTAGAGCCACCTAATATCTAAACACTTAAACATGATTTTTATTTCTATTTTTTGTAATGTTTTTTTTCGGGTGCTCGCAGAGTGCGCGCACCTCGCGATGTTTTTAAAAAAAATTAAAATCTTTTTTTTTCCCCTTCGTGCTCCTACTGTGACCACCTGACAATGGCTAGGGGGTCAAGAACTCCCTACCCTGCCCCCTATTCACGGTCTCCACCTTTCCTTTTCAGTGCGACAGACAAAATGGCGGCCGACACTTCCTGATTTTGACCGATTCGAATGTTTACTGACATCTAACAACCAATTAGAATTACGCTCGCGCACGGCAGGGTGCGCGCACAGGGCTTGCACAGTGCGCGCACCCTGCGCGCGTATAGATATTGATATGCATTTAAATGCTATTTTCTCAGGAAATACTGAACAGATTTACACCAGACCTGCGAAAGGCACTTCCTTGATCTTATGGCTACCTCTCTGCCAAATTTCAAGTAATTCTGTTCAGCCGTTCGGGCTGTAGCTGTGTCTAAAGGTCCTATGGGAAAATGCATGGGGAAAACACATTTTGGGACCCCCCTTTTTTCTCGGCCCCTACTTGACGAATCACCCCGAGACTTTCAGTGTAGGAGCTGAACGGAGCACCCTATTAGTTTTGAAAATTTCGCGAGGATTCGTCAACTGGCGCAAAAGTTATTCAAAATAGAATTTTGAGATTTCCTATGGAAACACGATCCTAACTATAACTATCTACTGGCGACCGCCAGTAGATAATATATATATATATATATATATATATATATATATGAAATACAGGAAACTCCCACAACCTCCGAACGGGCGGCGAAGAAGGAGAGACGGACCACAGGAAACTTCAGGCAAGAGTATTTATTCGACCATTTCGCAGCAAACCATGACGCGTTTCGGGCTCGAAAGCCCTTGTTCACATGCGGAGACAAGTTGCACTGAAAGATTTTTTATATATGCGCTGCAAAGTGTACACCCACTTCCTGATCACGTGCTACTAGACCAGGAAAACAGACTTCGTGTGGTGCATTGAAAAACAGTGGAATCAAATTGCACGAAGATTATAAAAAACGTAAAACAAATGTAAAATACGTATAGTTGGTAATTCATGCAATCTGAAATACGGAAATGTAATGATAAACATTGTCATGGGCAGCCAGCATAAAGCTTATACACGAGACTGAACTTGTTCAAATATGAGAGTGTTGATATAACGGGATAAATCCTTGTTAAACACCCAACTGACAAGAAAAGTAAAAACAATGCCATTAAAAACATATACCGTATACTGTCATGATATAAGGACACTTGAAATCTGTACCAATACAAAAAGGTGCATAGCAGCATTTTCAATAATTGTGCAAAATCGTGCGGAATGTGCAAAATATTCGGGAATATGTGCAAATATAACAAGACAAATCAGTAAGATTAAAATAGGAATGAATAAATATTAATAACAATAAAAGATACAGTCCTGATAGTTATTGTTAAAATCATATAAATTTCATTTCTAAGATTCCATCATCTTACTGACGAGTGCTGATAAGTCATAGAATAATGTGTATTATATATATGACAGAAGAGGTATAGGGAAAAATTCTGCGCTGTGACCAGATAGCTAAAGTGCGTAGTGCAAAAGGTAACCACCCAAGAAGATGTATAATGCCCAGAGCACAAAGTAAGAAATATAAATAGATATCACGATATGTAAATGTATGTACAGAAATATATATGTGTGTGTGTTTACACAGACAAGGCTCATTATAAAAAGGATGGAATGAAACAAGGAGATTGCTGAGGTATATATAGGTGTGAATACACAAGTGTAATCTCTCAAAGGTTAAGTCATTAAATCAAGACATCATTAAACAAAGTTATGCATGTCCTCAGTATTGTTAAGGCCATTTGGCCACTTGCTGTCAAACTCTAAGATCTTACGAGTTTCCAACTGCCTTAATAAAAGTTCCCTATTGCCGCCCCTTCGGGGTTTAGGAACAGCTGCTATTACATAATATTTAAGGCAGTTGACATCATTGTTGTGCATTGACTTGAAATGGCGTGCCACCGGATACGCAGGGTCATTATGTAAGATGGCTCTCAAATGTTGTAAAATCCTAACATGCACCTGCAGCTTCGTACTACCAATGTAATTAAGGCCGCAGGTGCATGTCAGGACATACACAGCAAAGTCGGTTCTACAGGAGAAGCTCCCTGTGATAGCTACTTCTTTAGTGCTAAAAGGGGTGAGGTAGTGAGTTTTATTAATGCCAAACTTACACGCTCTGCAAGAAGAGCATTTGCGGAAACCAGGGGCAGATTTTAACCACATAACTTTCTGTCTAATTTCAGGGCTGCTTTTATCAAGACAAGTTCCCATGTTTTTGGCTCTCCTGAAGGTGACCATGGGAGTAGCTGGTACTCTAGTACGGAGTACAGCATCGGACAGAATGATAGGCCAATGCCTTTTGACGATGGATCTTATTTTCCTTTCCTCTCTACTGAAGGTGGTAATCAATCTGGGTCCTGATTCATTTTCTGGTGGATTCTGTGTAGCCATCTCGGTTAATGGGGCTGGGCACAGAGTGGACTTGAATAAACTCAATCTCGGCCGAGCATTGGCTTTTGTCATGGCGTTATCAAGAATAGTATTAGAATACCCCCTCGCCTTTAATCTAATGATGGTGTTGCTTAAACAAGTGTCAAAATCAGATTCTTGACTGCAAATTCTTTTGAGTCTTAGGATTTCGCCGTAAGGAATACTGGCGATGAGATGTTTGGGATGAGCACTTTTGGCGTGGAGTGTGACATTACCAGCGGTGGGTTTCCTGAATAGGGTCGTTTCAATTTGATTGTTTAAAATGTAGACTCTGACGTCTAAAAACTCAATGCTGGCCTTATCTATGTGGGATGTGAAATGAAGGTTCATGGAATTAAGATTGATCGCTTCTATGAAACTTAAAGCTTCTCTTTCTTCACCCTGCCACAATATAAAGATGTCATCAATGTATCTTAAGTAACAAGCCACATGATTATTGAAATATGCCCTATGTTTTGATTTCAGAACCTGTTCCTCCCACCAGCCAACATGTAAACATGCGTAGCTGGGGGAGAAACAGGCTCCCATCGCTACTCCACGAAGTTGTTTAAACAATTCCTTGCCAAATAAAAAGAAGTTGTTATTAAGGCACCAGTCAATGAGATTAAGAATAACTTTGTTGTGTTGATACAGTTCGCATGATCTCTTGTCCAAAAAATACTTAACAGCAGACAAACCAGTTGTATGATCTATGCTAGTATATAAAGACTCGATGTCTAGAGTCATTAATAACATGTCATCAGACCAAGTTAAGTCTTTCATTTTTAGCAAGAAATCTCCGGTGTCTTGTACATAACTAGGTAGTGCCTTGACCATGTCCTGTAAAAAATAATCGATGTATTGACCCACTTGTTCGGAAATACTCTTGATGGCAGAGATAATCGGTCTCCCAGGCACTGGAAAAATACCTTTGTGGATTTTGGGAATGAGATATAGTATAGGCAGGACAGGAAACTCGTTGTGGAGGAATTTAAATTCATCAAAGGAAATTAGTCCTTCCCTTCTGTATTGCGCTAAAAGTTTGTATAGAGTTTCATTGGCCTTGATATATTCTTTATGAGTAGATCTTTCGTAACAATTTAAGTTGTTAAGCTGTTTGTTAGCTTCATTCACATAGTCAGATTTAGGCCAGATAACCACATTGCCTCCTTTATCTGATTTTTTGATTATTATCTCGTTGTTTTCGCCTAGCTTGGACATGAGATTGACATACTCCAGTTGTTTATAATGAGCTTTTCTGTTATTCTTTTTCTTACTTAGTGCTTGCAGATGTAGTTTCTTGATATCCTCAACAACACAGTCATGAAAGACATCTACAGCGTCTTTGGGCATAAGTGGAATAAAGTTGGATTTGGGTTTAAATGGGCTTAGACCAGCCCCCTTCTGTGTTAAGTTAATCTTGCGCAATCTATTTTGTGTGTTCATGTCTAAATCCAATTCAGAGGAAGGTGGTTCAGTGGCCTCATCAAGGTCATGTACCGTTAATAGCAGAGGAATATCAGCAACGGTTAATGTGGTGTCATCACTGACAGTATTGACATTCTCAAAGTCATTTTTGTTTTTATTTTTGTTTTTCATTGCAAAAAACTTTTTTAGCTTTAATTTCCTAATAAAGCAGAAAACGTCAATACGGGTGGAGGCATAATTGAAATTTTGGCCCGGGCAAAAATTTAATCCGAGCATCAGTAATTGTTCTTCAGCTTTGGTGAGGGTCACTGAAGATAAATTGACAATGGAGTTGTCGACATTGGTTACTTCTTGTGCCACTGCGTTTTTTTCTTTTTTTGATTTTTGTTTGTGGCTTTTTCGCCTGTCACGTCTTCTTTTGTTTTTTCTTTTTCTGTTGGCCACCTTTGTTGCCTCGGTCTCAGAGTTTGCAGTCTTTCCTCTACTAAAAAATCAAGCTCTTCCTCCAGATTTAATCTTGGTTGTGCCTGTCTAGTTGCTAGTTCTGAGCTGGAGTCACTTGTGAGTGAGGCTGTGTCGATGCTGGAAATTTCCTCGCTGGTGTCATTATTACAGTCTGGAGCCAAATTAATTGTGGGTTTGCCGGAATTAGCTTTGCTCTTTTTGCTGTATTCTTGTCTCTTGATACTGTTGTACTTCCGTGCAAAAGTAAAGAGTTGCCCATTGTTGTAGTCGGTTTCGTCGCGTAGGAATTTATGAGCTTTTCTAGATTTGATTTTATCTTCATGCTTACGTAGCCTTTCTTTAATAGCTTCCTTGTTCTTTTTCATGAAATCAGATTCCTCTATTTTGTCAAGTTCTGCATTTATTTTGTCAATTTCCTCTAACACTGCTGTGCGATCAATGGCTGCATACTTGATCAAAATGTGGACTAAATTCATCGAGGCTGCGAGGTTGCTCTCACCCCATTCTTTCAACATGCATGGATTGGGTTTGTCAAAGCTGGGGGCGAGTAAAATTCGGAGCCCTCTAGGCACTCGACCCACTTCGGCATATTTGGTTAATGATTTGTGCTCCCACCATTTGGTAATTTCCAATTTCATATTTTTTTCCAAGTTTTTTAGCAGAGTCTTTGCATTGGGTTCTTCATGGATGGGTCCACTAGAGGGACCAGGTGCACTCGTGAACGCAGAGTGTGTATTTCCAAATACCTCATCAGCAGCTGCTTCCCGCTCACGGACGGTGTCCGCAAACATGCTGAGCGAAGGAAAGTAAAATGTCGGTCGCGTAGTCAGATGTATGAAAAGACTACTTAAAATAAGTGAAGCCTGGAAATGATATCTCCCCACCTATTATAGTGCCGATTCACTCACCACATGGAGTCAGTCATCAACGGGTCCTCCGACTCAGATGTTTGACATTCTCTTTGTGGATGAAAGTAATCTCCGGTTTCAATAGGGGGTAGCCGCCAAAGTTCCACTACGGATACCAACAGCGTTCAGTTTGAAAAGCGGCAGCCAAATTCCGGGGAGAGGGTCCGTCGACAGAAGCAAACCAACTTCCGTAACAATAATGAAATACAGGAAACTCCCACAACCTCCGAACGGGCGGCGAAGAAGGAGAGACGGACCACAGGAAACTTCAGGCAAGAGTATTTATTCGACCATTTCTCAGCAAACCATGACGCGTTTCGGGCTCGAAAGCCCTTGTTCACATGCGGAGACAAGTTGCACTGAAAGATTTTTTATATATGCGCTGCAAAGTGTACACCCACTTCCTGATCACGTGCTACTAGACCAGGAAAACAGACTTTGTGTGGTGCATTGAAAAACAGTGGAATCAAATTGCACGAAGATTATAAAAAACGTAAAACAAATGTAAAATACGTATAGTTGGTAATTCATGCAATCTGAAATACGGAAATGTAATGATAAACATTGTCATGGGCAGCCAGCATAAAGCTTATACACGAGACTGAACTTGTTCAAATATGAGAGTGTTGATATAACGGGATATATATATATATATTTCAGAGCAAATAATTAATGCATGTAGTCGGTCAGATGTGAACTGGTGCCAAACATCTGTCTGGTGTGTTGTGACACACAAAGACACAACTGCAAGGCTACTAGTAATTTGTTAAAACTCTTAATGCAAATATATATATATTGCTAGGGATGAAAATGCAGAATGTCACGGCGCCGCCATTTCTTTTACTCTCTCCTTGTTACCCATTTCTTAAATGGAGCAAGTGAAAAAAGGTTATTGTGAACTATTCTATTGTCTGCTGCACTAATCTGAGTGCTGAAATGATACTGTCTGGGAGCAGAAGTGCAAAAAGTATTGAAAACTATGTAGGGGTAGTCACTAAATGAGATGAGGAATTTCAACAAATTTGAAATAGCAATAGCAGAGCTTGATGAACATTACTAACCGAGAGTGAGTACTATACTTGAAAGATATCTTTTTGGACTGAGGAGCCAAATAAAGGATGAAACTGTGACAGAATTGGTTACTAGCCTCAGTAAATTGGCTTCAACATGTAAATTTGGTGAGACCTGAGAGGAAAGAATTTTTAATCAGTTTGTACTGAGATGTAATAATCAACAAAATCAGAGAGGAACTTTGGATGAAGGATGAACCACCTTGTAGGAGGTCTTCATAGCGGTGAAACAAGTAGAACACATGTTGTAATGTATTGAAGAAAAAAAAAGTATAACCTGAACCAAATCTACCTTCCCTACTTTACCAAATTGTCTGATCCTAAGCAAATTAATTCCCTTCCATGTGCATTATTTCACTGTCTTAACTCTCCGACCACCTAGAAGAAATTCAGTTCAGTATGTGCACTATATAAAAATCTAACTTACGTACGATTTAATAGACATATATATTTGTTTTCAACATTTTCTTTATTTCAATTTCTTACAGGATTATGACTTCAGCAAACAACAATGCACCCAAAAAAGAGCATTCATAAAGAAGAAAAAGAGCTGCAATATATCTTAATAGATACCCTAAAAATATATCCATAACGCTATCAAATCCAGATTTCAAAGTATAAAGTGCAAGCAGGGAAAAGCGCACATATACTTTAGAATGACAGTCAGGTCAAACCCAGAATTATAATTACATCAAAACAAGATCTAGTCTAAAATTATAAATGCCCAAAATATCACTTATTGAAGCTCAACGATACCAAATATAGAATTTCAAAGAGTCGAGTGCAAAATTGTATTTACTAAAGTGTCAGATATGCAGTTCTAAAGTGCCTTGTGCAAAATAGAAACGACATATACATACCATCTAATAATCTGTAATAAAAGACAAAGCCCAAGTGGCATTTTTTAATAAACCGTTGCAAGGTGCAGCTACACTACTCTTATACCCATCTTACTTCAAGTTTGTATAAAGGGAATAAAATATTTCCAAATTCTAGCAAAGCTTTTACCTTTCCCAACTCACCTGCATACCTTTCCCAACTCGTTTCCATACAGCTGCTCCTTTAAATTCACTTTACTAATTTTCTCTAACCACATTTGCAGCCTATAACAAGTAATGCTCTATTAAAGAACCAATGCTTAGACAAGGTCCGATAAGGAATTCAATATAAATTGATGGAAAGAAACTAGAATCTACTTGGACATTCGAAAAAAGTCCATTCTCGATGCAGAGCAAAACCAAGAGAGAAAAAAAGTGTAATGTCTCGCTTTTGGAAAGAAAGCTCACCAGGGATCTACCAAACTATGCTCCTCTTTAATCCTGTGAACTCTCCTCGCCATCTTAGGTTTGCACTGAGGAATGGTTGCCTTATTGATATCAACTTCTGGGTTCTGATAAAAATTAAAGGCACCACCAATTATTATATTTCTAGTGTGATTAGCTAATTGAAGAGACAAACCATACAATGGCTGGGGCTCATAAAAAGTTGATCCATAAAAATAGGCTAAAGAGTACCTCTCATCATTAATACAACTTTTGGAAACCACATAATTAATGCAAATTTTGGCCACCACCCATCTGCCTGACACGTCTGCCGCCACCTGATCCAATCGGACCTCAGACTTCTTACTAACTAAAACCGCAAACACTCTATGAGATGCTGAGGCACAGTAATTGAATAGACGACCAATTAAATGAAGACATTCTGGATTTTCTAATATGCGTCTCCTGCAGTAAGACCAAACAGGTATGTGCAGCAACATTACTGTCTATTGGTCTAATAGACAATAATGTTGTGCCACATACAACAATATTGCCCATGAAAATAGTCCACATGACATATTGGCATCTGTTGGTTTACTCATAGCATTGTGGTCAGGTCACTGCAGTTGGGGAGGGGGGCTATTTAAAAACTATTACTTTTAACATATGTCCCTGTTTAACCTAATGAATCCTTTGAGCCAAGACAACCGTCTCTTTCTGTTCTTGCTTGGCTCTCCCTGTAAAACATTCTGGTTTGCCCACCTTTAGTATATGCGTAAGCCCAACACAGACACATGGGATGAACCAGTTAGGCTTAGAGTATGGCTGGTGTAAACAGGAAGGGGAATCAGGTTCGAGCATCGGCGTCGGCTCAACATCACTTAATCTCCTGGCCTACCAAAAAATGAATGTATCCTTGTGTAACATAACTGGTGCTCATGTAAAGCACTCCAATCCCTTCGGGTCGAGTTCGTACTAAATAAAGCTGCAAAAAAACCAGGGTGGTTTGAGCAAGTGATAGAAGTTGTCACTGGTACAGAAAGTAACGCTAGTGATGTTGAAAGCTGGCATCCATACGATGGATATAGACGGGATAAGGCATAGATACACGAGGTAATGCGTGGATGGTTAAAGGCCGACACCAGGGCATTAGGTTGGCATGAGTAGGTGACATAGTTATAGACTGGCGTTAGCATAAGGGCTCAAGCTGGCCGCATATGGTTTGTGCGAGAAGATCATGTTACAGTTAGAAGTGGAATGCGCACAAAAGATCAGCCTGCATCCTAATTAGAATCTGAGCGCCTTAAAGTGGGGGCTCCGGAGTGGCAGTTACCTGTCCCCAAGTACTCGATGACTCCATTGGTCTTGAACACCTCTTTTGCAGCAAACAGTGCATCGCTGCCGGGCACGGTGTAGTAATCGCTACGATCGAAGACTCGTAAGGTGGTGCTGGGCTTATTGGGCATAGAGCGGTAAAAGGCTAGGCAGCCACTCTCAGCTCCGCTGTCTAGGGATAAAGTTTGCTTGGGTTGTACGGCCATGGTGCAATCTCCCACCACACAGTCAAAACACCAGGTCAAAGAGCGAAATTACAGTTACTTAGGCAACAATGCTGGGATGACGCCGCCACGCTTCGCCGCAGACAATTCTGTAGCCAATGGAGCTTGAGGGCAATCATGGAAGGAACAGCACTAGAGCTTGTGAAAGAAACTATGTTATCAAGCATAAACGTGGTGGCCATCTTAGCACAGTCCATTAGAATGTACGCCGCATATTTCGTTCGATAGGAGGTAACAGTACAGTGTTGGGAAAATGAAATATACCGAAACAGCTGTTAATATTTTTGGGTGGGGTGGGGGGGTTATTTCCATAGCCAATAAAATGTGGTTAAATTAGGACAGTCCTTTTGATGTTACATGCTCTTTACTTCCTCATAATTGCTATTCAGATTAATCAACAAGCATTGGTCGCGCGGCCGTAAAAGTCATCGCAATCACAGTGAAAGCGAAAGTGATCGCGATCACGCACTCAAAAAAAAAGTGCGACGTGAAAAAGTGCTGTGCACGTCGCGCGCGCTTGTGCGCGTAATAGCAAGCTGGTGGCCTGCAAGGTAGCACTTTTGAAGCAGCTACTAAATGTCTCGCCAATGCAAAAATGCGCTGGCTCAGGCAAGACCTAAAAACCGAATTTCTTTCTGATTCTCACCATTTGCAAGGTGAACTTCATTTGCTTGTGGAATAAGAGAGCGCTATGCCAATCGGGGTTTTAACATCTGTTGGGCGGTAAGGACCAATGTTCGATAAACTCCAGTTGCATTCTAAAAAGCTGCCTTGTAGGCTGAGTGGAGCCCTTAAAGCGACCAAAAAAGTGAAACGGATTCTCTTAATTAGACATTGAGCGGGATGGGTGGCTCATTCTGGAAGTCAGTTCGAACTTTGCGTTTGTTGATTCGGACTGAAGAGAAAGGATGCGAGCTTCTGATGCAATAAGTCTGTGTGTCTTCCACTGTTATGTGTGTTTTCTTTATGTTTTGTATATGCAGTTAGTAATCGGTGTGGGCTTTGTTGTGTTGTGTGATCGGTCCCGCATCTTGTGTATCCGACCGTTTTGTACTTTCATTATGTTGGTATTATATCATCTGGCGTTGCTGCTTTGTGTTTGTGTGATGCATAAGGAGGGAGGTGTATGTTTTATTATGAGCCTGTTTCGTCTTTCTTGATATTCAAGGTCGAAAAACTGTGCATCAGGGAATAACAGGGACACGTGGTATTTGCAACTCTAGGAACCTGCAAGATTATGCCAGTCAGAACTATGCATAAAGAAAACATTCCTTGTGCAGTCCTTCATAAACGTTCCTCTTCATCTAAGTTTAACTCATTGTAGCCTGAATTTACAGGTTATGGCTCTGTATATTATTCCATAAGTTACTTGCAAAATGCATAACTAGTTCATTGTTCTTGTGCGCTATATGAATATGGCTAATAAACTTAGGTGTCTCCTACAACACCTCAAGTTTAGTTTGTAAGACATTGATTCAAATAAATAGCTTCTGTGGAAATTTACCAGCGGAATGAATTAGTACTATGGAAGATTTAACGTAGTAGTAAATTTAGGGTTTAGAATAGGACAAACGAGTGCTACATATAGGTTTCATACGCATTTTGCATGGCGTGTTCCCCCCTGAAGCGCACACAGCACTTCTTCTGCAAAAGGCATGAGTAAGTAGGTTTCTTGGTGGGACAGGACATTGGAAGTGTAGTGGAATGTGTTTATGCACCTGGACAGCATTTTTCCTTCAGAGGAAAAGAGTGACATTTCCTGGACAAATGTATAATTCCAGCAAACATTTGTGCGGGATTGTCCACCCTTCAGATAATTCTCAGGATAAAATGTAATATTGGCACAGAAGGACACCTAAGATCTGATTGGATGTACTGCATACTTCTGTGGATTTTAGTGAACCCCCTAGTAGGGAATTCTACAGCTCAGAGGACTAAATCTGAAGAGCATAGATTTACAACTTTTCGAAAATGAATGAAATTCGGCTCCCTAGTTATAAATGGGAGCTTTGGTATCCAGAGAGATACACATTTGCTACTGCTGATAGTGAGAGTGCCCACTAGTATTGTACGCATGCTCTGCAACATAAGGGAAAGCGGAGTGAGCCCAGCCTTTCAGCTGAGACATGTGAGTTAGAGGATAGAAGTGCCCTTTGAGTTGGCTAATGCTGGTTACTTGTGCTAAGATTTTGATGTGATTGCTTGCCCTCGAGGATGTTATTTGTAGTCTTGGGCCACCAATTTACAGAATATTGTTTTCAGGTCTAGAAGTAAAATTGGTTCACTTGAGATGTACTAAAACTACCAGAATGCTTAAGGTTGTTGACGAAAAGACTAGGGATGGAAAACTGTTGTTCTTGAAAAGGAGCCCTTTGTTATTCCTATATCAAGCTGTATAAAATTGCAAGATGCTATCATCCAGTGCTATTTAAAAATGAGCTATGTTAACCGGCAAAACCCGGAGCTAGGAGGCAGGCGCAGGAATGTAGCAGTTAATTTTTTTCAAATTTAAGTCACGATTCACAAATGGAGTTTATTGCTTAGCAGGTGTTGAACTGTAACCTTCTATCCACACTCCACATTGAGGATTTTATTGTCCTAAAGTTTTTTTGCTTTGTAGCTTTTACACTAATTTCTCCGAACCTATAAAGAAAAGTAAGTGGCAGTACACATGTAGCAGTGATTTGCCCAGAATGCCACCTTCTGATTACGTAGGAAAACCAAGATTGGAACTGTTGAGTTCTGGCTCCACCGTCCACTCGTTAGGTACCAATCGAGTATTGTGCTGTATGGTTTACCCTGCCTACCTCTTCTCAATAGGGCTCGTGATATGATGCAAACAAAGAAATGGCCCAGCTAGTCGTGGTGGTAATGGGTCATCACGTTTCAGGCACTGGGTTTATTGTCATGTGACTGATGGCCTTTTTTCAGATGGCATGTGCATCTGTCTGAAAATGCACTTCAGTGCCTTGGCTTGTCAGCAACTCGTTACATTTTTTAATTTTCTCCTTTAATAGGTCCCATTTCATTACTTTACTTATCTTCTTTTTTTTATTGTGCTTTTCAGAACATTGTGCAGCTCCGCAGACATTGCTATCAGGCAGCTTGCTTGCCACTTTATTTCATCAATAGTGCCCTCCATCCGCACAACCACTGCTTCTAACCCGGGAAGCCATTGTGAAATGTTTTTGTCCATATGGTGTCATTATTTTTACTGTTCCAAGGCAGCATTCAAGTTTAGAAGTATTATGGTAACCATCTGGAAATGGTACAACAGTGATACAGTAGGAACAATAAAGTTTCACTCCCATTGTAACGTTTATTGAGGGACCATCTTGGAATGGTATAAGCATAGCGTATAATATTTTTACTAATCTAAGATGGCCAGCGCGTTACTTCCAAATCTGGTGGTTATGTTGGAACTTGAAACCATCAAGGCACTATGGTCAATATCAATGAAAAAACTATTTCTATCTACTATGTATAATTGCACTATTTATTGCAAATATATGCCGTTAGGGGTAGAATGTTTTCTTTTATGTTTTCAGTTTGCTATTTATACACCTTTTGAGTACTTGTGTGTGTTTTATCAGGGCTGGGTAAGTTTGTGAATGCAAGAATGAGTCAGTTTGTGGATACATGAGTGCAAGGATAAGTAACATAGTGCATGGTTGGTGACTTATTAAGTGCCTAACCTCACCAGTGATTGGAGATGCACGCTCATTAATAAGCAAGACTTACTGGCATCTCCAGTGCTTGTTCTGCAACTCAGGGAGTATTAGACTGCCTGGTTTTGTATTGTCTAAATTACTGCAGCTTTTTTGGTAGGCTCCGTTAAACAATGTTACAGCTACCCAAACTGGACTGTATCAGTGATGTTATTCGTTTCATTCATTGCAGGAAATAGGAATCATATAGATTGGACCCCCCCAGACTTGGCACAGAGGTTGTGGCAGGTGGGTTCAAAAGGGGCAGAGACTGTGATAGTCGGCTTAGTGGGACAGTACATGTGCACTAGATTTTACAAATTACCCCCACCAAAAACTGACGTGGAGAAATGCAAAAGCTGATCATGCTTACGTTATTGTTTACAAATAGACGACGTTCAAAAGACTGCCTTTTATTTTGTCACTACACTTCACACAAACAACCAAATAAGCCTTGTTTGGTTTCTTCTTTATTTAATAAAAGTGTGAGAGAATTTCCAGAATAGCCCAAACACTGGTTTTCTAGTCAACCTCATGTTTGTATTCCCGTTACTGACTTTTAGATCGAGCCTGGGCAGTGCATGCACTCCTCTCCGAGGCATGCGGTATTTGAGTATGGATTTGAAGCTTCGCCCACTCTCCACCCAAATGTTTCATTGGCTTTTGTCATTGTCCTTTATAAATGCTAGGTTCTGATTCGATAATATGCTTGTTAGTCCCGCCTTAGTACTGCCGTGTCTTCATTTGTAACCTACCATGAGGACTGGCCCTTGCACTTCTGTCGCTACACAGTATGTCTTTTTTAGTCTGTAAGTACTATTTTCTTTAATGAGTTTCTCATACTGCAGGCACGACATGCTTTCCTGCAACATTCAGCGCGCCATGCACGCTTTCTCTTTCCAAGCAGCCTGGGACAATGGCGGCCTCTTCTTTCAAATTAAATGGGTCTCGCATTTACAAGAGTTTGAGCTAGTGGCATTGTAAATGACAATGCCGTTGATGTATGTGTTAATTATCAAAACTGATAAATAAAAGACATTGTCATTTACAATGGCAATAGCTTAAACTCTCACAAATGCGAGACCTATTGCATTGCAAATGCTTGTTGTTTTTTGCAGCTAGTGCCATATACACATTTGATTCTGGTTTTAGGCACTGAACCTGCAGCGCTTCAAATTGCAGAAGATACTCTACCCATGCAAGACAATGCTGACTCCTGTCTCCTTCTAAACCCATACACAGCATTAAACACAACTAATAATTACAACTCCTATTTATTCTTGAGACAAGAATCAAAATAAGCAGATCAATATATTTATTTTGTTTCTACTTGTACCTGATCAGTCACTGCCAACAAATAACAAGCATTACAAATGCAATAGGTCTCGCATTTGTTGGAGTAACTGGTATTATAAATGCCAATGTTTTTATCTAGCTAAGTTGCCGTGTGCAGTATCTTACCTGGCTTCTATGGGAATTCACAAGGGCATATTATCAAGCCCATTATCACCGCTTTGATAATATGGCCCCAAGTTTTAATGATAATGGAACTCTGGAATTCCAAAAGGGACAGACCTCAGACAAAATTGGCTGGCACTGGAAAATTCTTCACAACAAAGATTCCCACACCTGGAATACAAACAGTATGAAAACTCTGACGAAGTGCAATTGCTAATCACTAAACGCTCCCATGGTGATGTGAATGCTGCAAACACAAAATGAGACTGACCTACTAAAACCTAGTACAAAAGCATTTATTTATGCATTTTTATATAGCGCAAACTTTATATAGCATCACGCCTTCTGGAATATTCATAACTATGCAGCCTATCTTTCATGCTTCCAGGTGCTACAGATGTCGACATGTAAGGAATTTAAATAATTCAGGCATAAAAACAGGCAGGGCAAACTCCCAGACATGAGTATTTAGGAAAAACAACACGACACACTGATGGAGGCAAACGTACTATAGGATACGGGAAGACGATGTCAAATTATGTAGCTCAGAAAGGGAGCGTTAACAAGCACGAAGATCTGCTTCCTTCCACTTTAAATTATGAACTGTAAAAATAATTCACCGGCCAATCACTGCAAAAGATATGCAAGGCTACTGTTACTTTCAGAGTAACTATGAACGCCAGCAGAATTTCACAAAGGTTCATGTCCCCGTGCACCAATTACTACTGGGAGGGTGCGCATCAGAAAGAAACATCCACCTCACTGAATGAATGAATCCAACATTTGTTAGGACCATGAAGCTGCCTTGGGCATCCTAGCCGTACACCTGTAGGAGACTTAAAAATAAGCATCGATCTCTTAGCTTTATGGGGCCATGTGTTTCTAATTAGCGTGAATTAGAAACACATGGCCCCATAAAGATAAGAAAGTGCTTTGCGACAGCAGCAAAGCAGGCGGCCCAGTCGGATCGGAGGTAAAAGGGCGTCCACAAAAAATCCTCATTTCCAATGGCAGGTCACCGTTTAGCATAAACGGTGATGCCAGCCAATGGAAATGAGAGGCAGGGCTTAAAGCCCTTTTCTGAAATCCCTCTCTCACTAAATTTCTCACCAGCGAGCAGCGCATGTGCTGCAACGCAGGGGAGACCTAAAAAAGATATAAAGAAGTTGAAATTGAGCTGGGTGAACAATGCCCCCGCATATGGTTTAAGATTTGTGCGGCACTGTGCAGTACAGTAAATAAAAAACAAGAGTTTTCTGTACCTTTTGGCTGAAATCCTCTGCTACTTAATTAGCTCTCTTGTCTGCCAGTTCGGCTTCTTGCTGTAATGAAGAAAAAATTGCTGGCTTTCCGGTAAGCACAACTCCATCTAATGTGGCCGGTGAGGCAGGCTTTACAGTTGATGCAACCTGCCCCGTGCCTTGAACTGTGGATGAAGCCCATGGAGCGTGCGAGGAGGCACACAGAACAGCAACTACAACTACTGCCCAGCCACCTTCATCGTCAGATATTTTTTGTAGAACACCCAGCAGGCTAGTGGAGCTAGCTGAAGAATGACCGGGAATGCAGCTCACCATGGCAGAGAGGAAAAAAAAACACGCTTCCAGGCGTTCCAAGCCACAACCCAGGTCAGAGGCACACCAAACAATTAGCATCACCTGGCTTGGGCACCAAAGGTAAGCCCAATCAAAGATAAAAATCTATACCAGCATATATTTGTCATGATTTTTACCCTGCGCTGTACTGCTTCAGTCACCAGAGTGTCCTGTTCCACTAAGCCTGCCTGTAGTTGCGCAGCCAAACACCCTGCAGAGAAATGAATAATGACAATAACAAAAAGAGTTCTGCCAACCAACTGTTGAACAATGGAAGCGTAAGGAAACTGTACTTAACCGGTGCTCCTTTGACTTAGATCGAAAGTGACATAGGGGCTGCTGAACAAGTTAGGAAGCAGCAAAAATGCAAAACATTGGCATGAATGTATGGCAGGCACAAGTTGCAGAGATGTCTGTGGTCACACGTCACGTGACGTCGTGCGCAGCAGGACTTCTGTCTGGCAGTACAACGGGTGATGACGATAACACCTCCTCCTCAGTATTTTGTGCATCTAAAAGCAAAGAAGCCAGAAGAACATCAGTGAAATGTGGCGTTTGTAGTTGTGGTTCAATTACTACAAGTACAAACAAACAAATATAATATATAACTTATTGTGTGGTGGTCACACTTGTTAGTGTTATATTATTACATTTTAATAACTCAGTTATAAAACAAGCATAACAACAGTGTAGCCATTTGTGAGACTTTGACAACAAGGGCTTTCATGGTATACTGTGTACACTCAGAAAGGATAGGAAAGAAGAAGAACAAAAACACGAATGTAATGGAAGTAGAACCTGTTTGGCATTAATTTGCGCATCACGTCATTCAGGGAGCTGCAGCTGGCAACGGGGATGGAAGCAGTAAGCCAAGAGGAACAAAGGAAAGACATGCAGGCCTATATGGCAAAAGCAGCACACTACTAAACTACCACCACAAAATGGCCACCAGCCACATGGTCACTCACAGTCACAACAAGCAGGAGGCGTGGTAAACAATGAATTCAAGCAGGCCTATAATATGGCTAGACAAAGGAGGCATGCTAAACAAAGCTTTATTGCAAAAATGAAAATCCACTGGGCTAAAAAAGGTTTGCAAGTTACACAACACAAGTACAACCATGCCACACACACTTCCAACAAAGGCATTTATTTAACAAAGGCTAAAAGGCCTATTGGCAGACCACAAGCTTGCAGGCCTATGGCAAAAGCACACTGGCTGGCTCCACAAAATGGCCACCAGCCACATGGCCTGCCCACCCCAACAACAAGAAAGGGAAGACAGACAATGCAGGCCTATGGCAAAAGCAAACTGCCTGGCTTCACAGAAAGGCCGCCAGTCACATGGCCAGGCCACAGCAACAAGAAGCATAAGCCAAAACGAACAAAGGAAAGACATGCCGGTATAAATGGCAAAAGCAGCACACTACTAAACTACCACCACTAAATGGCCACCATCCACATGGTCACTCACAGTCACAACAAGCAGGAGGCCTGGAAAACAATGAACTCAAGCAGGCCTACATGGCCAGACAAAAGAGGCATGCTAAACAACACAGCTTTATTGCAAAAATGCAAAAACGAAAATCCACAGGGCTAAAAAAGGTTTGCCAGTTACACAACAACCACACCACACACACACATCTAACAAAGGCATTTATTTAGCACACACCAAAAAAGTGAAGTACCCCAAAAAAACACATTTTGCAATTCAATCCAATGCCATCCATGCCCTATATGATGTTTAAATCACAGAAACAGTTGTTTCATGCACCCATGAGTAGCTCTGGGCCTACTGGCTGAACGGCCTATTGGGCCAGACTACTGGGCTAGTGAATTAAATAAATATTGCAAATTGATTGCAATGTAGTGAACTCTGCAACATGTTTCTTTATAAAACAAAACATTACATACAAAGAAAAACAACTAGGCTCCTACTGAAACTAGAGGCTACACACAACAATAAATATTTTTTTTAACGATGAAAAGTACAAAAAGATATTGGTGAAATGCCTCAATCAAACAAACAAAATCAAGTCTCCAACTTAATTGTGAAATCTCAAATCCAAAAGTCCTCAAATCCAATTATATATGATGCAGCAGGCACAACGAGTGATCCTTCCTGCTCCAAATCCAAATGAAAAGTGAACAGGACATGGACAAAGCACTGGGAGGAGCCTGCTGGACAGGAACAGGAAGTTGGAGACCCTGGGGCACTTCCTTCCTCTTATAAATAAAAAAAAGAAGAAAAGCATAAGGATTACTTGCACAAAAAAGTACAGCCAAATGTCAATCTGAGGAGTTTTTTAAATCCAAATCATAATTTTCGAGAAGGTTGTATGTTGCTCGAGAGATATTCTTCTCCAGATTGCAAATTCTGCATGTTCGGCATCGTGATCTTCACAGACCTTCCGCCGGATGTCTGATGGTGCATCTGAATGACGTGTTCGCGATTGCACACTCTCGAGGCATCATGCCGCCGGCTACCAAATCTCGTGGCGCACGCAAACGGATAGGAAATCTTGTCGGCGAAAGCAGGGATCCGGGTAAGTCACTACTGTGCGCAAAAACACATTTTGAAAGTGCAAAAAAGAAAAAAACTGCTACGCTGAGAAGCGCGGAGTTTTTGGTAACTCCTTGTTCCACGCGGAACGCGGAGTTGCCAAAAATCTGCAAACTCCGCGAGCGGAGCAGATTTGTTAGCCCAGGGTTAATTTTCTTGTTGTAACCATTTGCTGCCTGCAGCCTTTGTCCTGGTTCACATGACTGTGAACTAAGAGTTGACAGAATGGGCCATCCTGCCAGGATGTGTGGGTGGTACATTTCAAAGGATTGCCTCCAGCACACTCACAAAGGAACTTGATCCAAGTCTTTTGTTATTCTAGCCTACTTGGAGCCTGGGCAGGGGAAGGAAGGAAGTTTCCAGAACTAGGTGTGGGGGTAGCCTAGAAGTTTTCCCCCACTTCAAAGGCTGGCACCAGGTATAAAAATTGGACCCTGCCAATATCATTGCTTTTCTCCACATTAAAAAGCTCCCTTGTCATACGTTTGTAGCAAGCCGTGCCATTAAAAATAAAATATCCCAATTACTGCAGAGAAGATTCCCCTTTGTCCTAAGTTTTTTTTCCATCCTATAGAAGTGCTGGAATAATAGGTGGGTCATGCTTGCTTGCTGCTGCCACTGCAGGGAAAACTGAAGGCTTCAGTTTGGAATTGTAGATGTGAGCACAAAGCCTGGCATCCCTCAGTAGCTGTGAAAAAACATTGCCACAAAAAAAAATATCATTCATGGTTGTGTTTGTTTCAAGACTGCACACGCTCAGTGTCCGCTGCTGGTGATAGGTCTAGAAAGTGCTCAATCAGGCCCACCAATACTTTTCTGCAACCCCATTCAGACAATGTCTGGTGTAGAAACAGGCCGTATTTATTGATCAAATAACACACATTAATCAAAAATACAATAATGCACACATAATAATCATCGTAAGCCATAATTAACTACCCACCCTGTCTAACAGGCAATCACCTATGTTAAAGGCAAATATCAGCATCATATGTCAAAGTGAGCTTCACCAGTCTGTCTCCACACTCCTGCTCCATCTTAGTAACACAAGGGTGAGAACCACCTATGACCATGATAGGTGATCCCAGGCAACCCCAACACCGGAGTAATTGCCCGAATGTGCTGGTCCCACCTATCCACAAATTCAACATTGAGGGGTCTCATATAGGCAGTGCGAGCTGTGCCCTCCACACCTGGTACCGGCCACCTGAGACCTCCCAATTCAACCCATCACTGACACATTCATAACTATTGACTGTACCTCTACAGCCCAGTTTTTGCATGGAATCATCTGAGACCAGGCTATAAGAGAGTTGTGAAGCAGTCTACCCAGTTACACAAAGTCGTTGAAAATGGTTTCCCACAGCAACTTCATACCTATTGACATCAAGTCATTGTCATGCAAGTGAATGTTTACCAGATCTAGCATGGCTCCCGTTGACCTTACCTGTTCAGCCACGTCATGAAACCGGGCCATCCTTTTGAACTGTACAATTCTTTGTGCCTCTGACCCACAGTTGCTGCCAAGGCACAAAGAAATACCCAATAACTGACATACATTTATGATTCTTGGTTGCACAACGAGAGAGGAATAGAGGAGTATTGTTACATTACAGCAAATAAGGGCCAACATACTTTCTGTAGCAATTGGACGACCATCAAGACCTGCTTCTACTGACATGGTGGTCGCTCAAATTCATAAGGAGAGTGATGAAGCACTGACTCAAACTCTGCTAGTGTCAACGGGCTCAAAACAATTTCCTAAACGAATTCCCTGACAGTGCTATCCCTTCTTCATATATGAACAATACGTTGGTTTCAATGTGAGACTAAATCTTCAGACAATCCTGCATATAAAGCACAAGGCATGGCAGGTGACTTACTGCGTGCCTCAATTAAACAGTCTCCAGTCCAAGTATCAGGCTCTATGAGTGAACTGTCATAGACTTTAATGAAGTTGTCCTGATGCCAGGGATGCAGGATGCTGAAGGTACTCAAGGATGCTCAGGATATTGATCCAATGATGACGGTCTTCCTGGCACTATCTAGTGGTCCAGAATCATGGTGGGACAACTTTGGCCAGAGGCGTCGGTGTTCTTCGAAGTCAATGTGAAGTCAATCCAAAAACCAGTAGCCAATTCTGGTCTCCAGTTACAGAGAAACCAATGGTTCCCTTTAATTGGTGAAAACTTCCTTGATGTGAGACTGCACTCCTAAGACTCCTACGGGTCCAGCAGACTAAGGTGCATCTTTGAGGGTTGGGCTGCACTTTAGTGATCAGCAGCAATAAGTTGTTCTTAGCTACAAAAGCGCCAGTTGTGGCCCTGTAACTGTTACAGGAAGTCAGTCAACAGACTCTTGGAGTCACTTCTGTCTCATGCTTGGGGATAACCTTCCCTCAAGCTAGGCACCACAAGCAAGTCCTCTTTTTGCTGGCCGAAGGAGCAGCAGGTGCAGTTCAGTCTTTGGTGCAGCCTCTTTTTGCTAGGTTCATGGAACAGCAAACCTTCAGACAGTCCCACAGGGCGTGGCAGGCTACCTACTGCCTGCCCCAACTAAACAACGGAAACTCTCCCAGCCTGGTTAGATTTGGACTGCTGTAGCCTGACCACTGTCCTGTTATCCTGTAGGGTAATGACCCAATATGGAGGCCTCCTAACTGATTTAGATTCACCCACCAATTTACTAATGCGAAAGGCCCCAGGCAAGAGTGAAGTCAACTTTAAACAGTTTTTCTTCATGAGGGGAAAGACATACACTCTGCAATTGACCAAGCATTCCTTGTAGTGTATTAAAATCCAGAGGGCGTCTTGAGTTAAGCCTCTGTCATGAACCCCGTGACCAGCACAGCATGGCTGTCTTAACTAGATTAGTGCAGTCCCCCACTACTGACAATTTTTAAGAAACTGATTGTTAATGTGTGCCATGCTTACAATGATGACCTCCTTTGAGCCATCATTTCTCGCAGAAAGACAATCATTCAGACCAGAGAGAACCATTCTGCTGTCTTTCTGCCATATACTTTTTTCCTTTAAGGTTGAAAAGTCCCCTCGTAAGCATATCTAGTTTACTTAGGAAATGAAGTGGCAGCCAACTGAAAGCGAGACACCAGGCTTCCAGAGTTCTTCTGGAAAGTCTGTCATCCTCTCTGCTATTCTTGGGTAACATCTTCAGTATTCTGGCACTATGGAGAGAGACAAGGCATCAGCAGTGCTACTGTATACCCCTGGAATGTGCTTTGCTCTGAAACACGTATTCATATGTAAACCCAACAATACTAGGTGCTTTAACAAACCTAGCACAAACATCTTTGTGGCTCGCTGCCTATTGATTGCTTCAACCACTGATATGTTGTCAGACTAAAAAGTCATGCAGCTGTTTCTGAATACTTAATGGAGAGGGCCACCACAATGGGAAAACATTCCAGGAAGGCAATGTTCCTAACAAGTCCTGACTCCTTCCACTGCACATGCCAATCACCCATGCACTCCTCTTACCCCACACTTTCTCCAAAGCAAGTACAACCAGCCATATCTGTATGCAAATCCCAAGTTGTACCACATAAAAACTCAAGAGGCCTGACCAAGACATTAAATTTCACCTTCTGAGCAGATAATCTCATTTGATGATGTGTACTTTTAAGACCTGACTTCACTCTGGTTATGGACTTGAGAAATGTGGAATTATTCCAGGCACAAAATTAACAGCTCAGCCAGGGTTTCCTTACAGTGACTCAAACAGTCCTGCATTGATTCGATGATAGTGCCAATCTCACACTCCTGCACAACTGAATCAACTTTGATAACATAAAAGGTAGTGTATGTTCCTGGGCCTGCTCCTTCATCAGGAAAACAAAAAACCTAAAAACCATGTTACACTCATCAGATGCAGGTGCCACCACAAAGAGAAAAATAGCCAGGTAGCACTCGATCTTCTGAGAACCATTTGGGAGAATATCCATTCTCAGCAAGAGCAGAACCTTGCCAAATAAGCACATGAAATTGCACGACTTATTGATCAGCTCCTGTCGTAATAGAAGGTGCCCGCAAATTGAAAATGCAAAGATGGTCATCTTTTGGGTAGATTGGCAGCAGCCTAAATGCAGACTCTTTGTCAGCTTTTGCCACCAAGGCTCCCTTTCCCAGTTCTCCAAGTTTATGCAGGGCTTGGTCAAAAGAAACATGCAAGACAGAACACAGATCATGGATGATGGCATCATTGAGTGAATAACCCTTTGAGGAGGTCAATTTAAAAAAAAAAAAAATATTGCTTTGGTTCTAGATTTTCTCATAGAAGACAAGCCAAATACATCAAACAAAAAACAAAAAAACCATAATGGACATCAATAGGGACTTGAGCATGTAAGTTGATGCATGTTTACAGAGTTTAGGGTAGCACACATTACAAGCACCTGCACAAGAAGTATCGCAGACAGTGCATGTCCCAGCTAGGGTCTCAACAGGCTCCTATACAATAGAAGGTAAAATGAAACTTGCATTCAGTGCTGAATATTTCCTAAATCACCATATGACTTTTCCCTAGCTGGGTCTCACTGGAGTATCTATGAGATGGGGTAGTGTCTACTGCTGGTTTCATTCACCTTGACGCATTCGGCTCTCTTGCGGCTAGGTAACTTTGGTGTAGGCTCCAAAAACTCTTGGGATGACTCTGGGGAGGGAGCAGTTTACTGTACAATTCCGACTGCATACTGAAGTGTAACATGTCTTTAGACCACTCAGCAACAGTGGGTGCCAGGACCCAAGCCCATCTCATTGCTACTCTGCGCTTCGCTATGAGTAATCCCATATCCACTAATCTGTGCGATTCCCTCTGCAGCTGTCTAGAGTGTCCCAGGAGTGCCAACAATGAGTCAATAGGAAGGGGCGTACCTATGATGTAGCCCAACTTTAGGAACATTCATCTCCAGAAGTTAGCTATGACTGGGCATGACCAAGCCAAGTGCATAAAACCCCCTGGGTCAGTATTGCATCTTTCACACTGAGCGGTGTCTCTAAGACCATATCTGTGTAATTGGACTGGGGAGTAATACATTTTCTTTAGAAATTTAAATTGTATAATTCTATGTCCACCAATGAGGGAGATGCATTTCGTGGACTCGCAGCAGTACTGCCAATTGGTAACATCAAGGATCGTGGAAAGGTAATTTTGCCACTCCAGCCTAGCTTTAGTGTAGGTTTTTTTGCGTTTGGCCTGCACTAAACTATAAATGATAGAGAATATCTTATTAGGGGAGTCAGTGGGCAGTATGTGATATAGAGGGGCGAACACAGGCGGGTCCAGCGTGTCTTTACCGAGCAACCCACAGAGAGCATGCCACCCCCTGAAGAAGTGAAGTGGGGAAATAGCATGACCCTTGGCTTCAATTTTGGCCTAAATGTGAGCTGTGCCCTCCGTTAATAGGTCTCCGATTTTGGTGATGTTAATTGCCCTGCAGGTTGGCAACCATTGACACCACTCCAGAAGCGTCACAGGGGAATACAAAATAGATCCTGCCTGCCTTTTCAGTAGATTGTGCCATGCATGCACCATAGCGTTGATTGAGTCCAAAATCCCAGCCCTTCCAGATGGGGTGGGAGACATTGACACCACAAGGGGATCTGGGGCAGCTGCCACTTTTTCGATTTGTAAGTGTGGAAGAGCTGTGCTTTGGTGGACCCAATAGTAAGCGTGCGAGCACTGAACATCTCTGTAATAGAGCACTAGATTATGAGCGCCTAATCCCCCCATAGAATAAGGGAAAGTGAGAACATTCCACTGAACTCTGGATTGCTTACAAGCCCAGGCCAGCCTCACCAGGTTGCTACAGAAAATTTAGTGAAGGCTAAGGTTTCTTTTAAGAAGCAGGCAGACAAGAAAAGAAGAGAGAATCCAGTTTACAAGACAGGAGATACAG
The DNA here is from genome assembly GCF_964204655.1 of Triturus cristatus. Classification (NCBI taxonomy): domain Eukaryota; kingdom Metazoa; phylum Chordata; class Amphibia; order Caudata; family Salamandridae; genus Triturus; species Triturus cristatus. The sequence goes on from NC_140586.1 coordinate 798,176,390, forward strand.
TCTGGGATTCCACTCGCAATATGCGTCTAAAGGGAATAGAAAATTCCAACCCTGCTTTTTAGGGCCTTTTCAGGTAGAGAAGATGATAAACCCAGTCAGTGTCAAGATTAAACTTCCCACTAGGTTAAAGATGCATCCAGTGTTTCATGTGTCTTTGATTAAGAGAAATCCATCGGATTTGAGAAGGGTCCTTCCTCCTGCCTCAGTTCAGTTTCAGTCCGAAGAAGAGTTTGAGGTAAAACAAATCTTAGATTCTAAAGTAAGAAGAGGAAAGTTATTTTACCTGGTAGATTGGAAAGGTTTTGGTCCAGAGGAAAGGTCCTGGGATACCAGTACAAATGTTCACGCCCCAAGGTTGATCCGAGAATTCCACAAGATCCATCCCACAAAGCCTAAAATGGGAGGAGAAGGGTTTTTGGTGGGGGGTACTGTCACGACTGGTCCTTTAAGATTAAAACATGCTGTTTCACTGTCTCCATTTGGGCAAAAGAAAAGGTTCTGGTGGCCATCCCAATTATTTGCAGTTTATACTTCCCTTCATTCTCGATGGAATTCTAAGATGGCGGCCGCCATCTTTTCTTGTGCCAGTTAGCGTTCTAGTGTTCAGGGCAAGGATGGTGATTAGTGTTCTTAGTGCGCGCGCGCAATGCGTGCTGCACACTTCTTGTTTCAGCAGCGTGAGGAAGCGTTTGCCTCTCGCTTCCACTGAAGAACTTTTCTCCTAAGGAGGGTGGCATTTCTCTTTCATTCGTGCTCTGCCTGACTCCCCGTGTGTTCTGCAGGAAGTTTTGGGAAGAACTCTGAGTGAATATGTTTCCTGTTTTACATTGAACCCCTTAAAGCTCTGGAGTTTTTGGTGAGTTCCTTTCCCTCTGAAACGGCATCCAGCACTTTCAGGGAGTCACAAACCCAAAGTAAGTCTTCACCAGTATTTCATGGAGAAGCCTCTCTCTAGCCACATTTGATATTGTTTTACTGATTCAGGAACGTTTAAGAACTGCAGTCCTTTTGTGAGCAGAGCATCTGAGGCTATAGCGTAGCCATTTCCAGTCACCTTCCAAATCAGTATTCAATGTAAATGTAAATGTAGTTGAGCTTATATAGCGCACAGCTACCCGCTGTGGGTTTCCCGGCGCTTGCTTAGGGAACCCGTCCTGGTATTCCCCTGTGAGATAGCAGGGTATCCACAAGGTGAAAGTCAGGCATCCCGCCGCGAGGGGCCGTTGTGGAGATTAAGCAAGCTATTGCCCAGAGTCACAGAGTGTGAACCCGTGAGTCGAGGAGGCACCGGGGCAAGAATTATCGAGTCCGTGGAATTTTTTTTAGCCCAAGTCCCGCCGAGGCGGGGAATTGAACCCTGGTCCAGGACCGATCTCAGCTTCCGGGTCTGCCGCCTCTAACCCCTGAGCCACACTTCTCCACAATAAATAGAGACTAAGATAAAAGAGACTTAAGAGACCTGTTATGCTGCGCAGTTAGAAACTAAGAGACTTGTTATGCTGCACAGTTAGAAACTAAGAGACTCTGTAATGCTGTGCAGTTAGAATCTTCTACAGGACTTGAACCTACACTATCTACAGTGAGAGTGTGCACAGAGCTAAGAGATTTTCAAGCTTCTCAGGATAGAATTAGTAAATACAAATATATATATATATATATACTTGTGCTTACCAACCAACCAGTGTTCAATCCACTGCGACATTAAGTAAAGTAAAGAGAGAGTGAAGATACAGTATCAGCACACGAAGAAAGATATCATATAGCTCTTCAACCAACCGCTAAGTGACAGAGCGAAGCAATGAGTATACACATGTAGCCTTGTCACATATGCAGAGCTATAAGAGAGCAGCTAGACCACTGTACAAAAGAGGTAATAGAAGTAGTTATTGGGATTGAGTACTGTTTCAAGGGGCTGTGTTAGAAGTAGTAACACTGTTCTTGTGTTCACAGATGTTCGAGGCAATCCTTGTGGTTACCTGGGAGAAGAACAAGCAGTGGCATTCTCGCTTGTTTATCCCAATTCCCCCTTCCCCCTCTTCACTGCAAGAGAAAATATTTCACTGGTAGTGGAGACTGGGATCTGGGACTCTTCTGCTCCCGTGGCAAACCGGTATAAAACCAGTAAGTAGTACTTGACTACTGACAAAGAGATGCACTATGCGTTTACCCGCCGAGAGAGCCGTTACTGATTAGCCATCAGAATGTACTCCAGTTGAGTACAGGTATTTCACAAATGGTGCCCTTTTCTTGGCTAAATATTCAGGGCAGGATTGATCCTGGCACGATGTTTGTGTCACAAAAATTAAACCTCAACAGGAAGCACTTACAGATTTAAGGAAAGCAAGTGCCCGAGTTGAAGCTCCACTTCTGTAATGCATTTATCAGCCTAACTTTGTGGGCATGGTCATGGCTAAGAAGGTGTGATTTCTCCTCATTTCCACTGTGAAAAGATCACTGTAATCCTTGATGGAGTGGTTGCACCCTTGCTTTTCTCGAGTGCAAAACCTCATGCAGTTCCTGTGACCAGGAGGTTCTTTTTCGTCATCTGCTGCTGAGACAAGAGATAGTGTGTTGAACTTTTATAACAGGCATGTAAACTTGCCGAGAAGCTCCACCCATTTGGCCACACCCCATATACATTAGCAGGATGCAACGTCTTCCCGCCCTTTTCCCAGAATGATGTACAGCTTACTGAAAGCACCACAGCACGTTTCCTGCTCAGTGGCAAAGTTACAGACTTTCAAGGTCACTGTAGACATTTCTTCAGGTCCTTCATGCACATAGTGTCGAAAATGCACTCTACGCTTACCCGTTGAGAGAGCACTTACTGATTAGCCAGCAGAAAATACTCCAGTACAGGTATTCCACAAAATGGTGGCTTCTTCTTGGCTAAATATGCAGGACAGGATTCATCTTGGAACGATGCTTTGTCACAAAAAATAAACCTCAACAGGAAGCATTTACAGATATAAGGAAAGCAGGTGCCTGATTTGAAGCTCCACTTCTGTTTGGCCCCACCCCATATACATTAGCGGGATGCAATGTCTTCCCGCAATTTTCCCAGTATGATGGACAGATTACTGAAAGCACGGCAGCATGTTTCCCGCTCGGTGGCAAAGTTACAGACACACAAGGTCACTGGAGACATTTCATTGGGTCCTTCACGCAGCTGTAGTCGCAGACCGTGCCCCATTTCTCCACAACTCTGCAAACGTGCCTCATGGCGTGCTTTTGGTTGGGGCATGAAGTACCGTTGCCTGTTGAGGGTTCCTGGGGTCCAACTAGCCCTCCTGTTACCTCCACTAAGCCCCACACACCTAGTTTGCTGAGAGGTCATCAGAGGCCACACACCCTTTTTCCACCACTCTGCAAACGCACCTCCTGGCGCACCACTGGTTGGGGGATGAATTCCACTTTACTCCTGAGGGACTTTGGGGGCCAAGAAGCCCTTCTGATACCTCATGTATGTCCTACGCATCGGAATTTCTGAGAGTTGGTCAGAGGCCCAGACCCTTTCTCCACCACGCTGCAAATGTGACTGCTAGTTCAAAAACATTTGAAATTCAATGAAAAAATCACAGGTTTCAGCAACGTTATAGTTAGTAATTTCCATTTAAAAACCCTTAGAAATTCACTGAAAAAACACAGGTTTTAGGCATGTTCTAGTTAGAATTAGCACTTAAAATACCTTAGAAATCCACTGAAAAAACAAAGGTTACAGAGACGTTATAGTTAGGCTGACATTTCACTCGTTTAAAACCATAAAAATCCAGCCTTTACATTTAGTTGAACCAACTATAACTTGTTCCCCGCAATGCACTTCTGATGACGTCACATATTATATCACTCTTGACATGGTCATTGACATCACTGATGACATCTCAAATGACATCACTGATGTTATCACCCACCTAATCTCTGATGCACTTACTCAGACTCTAATATAAGCTTTCATACACCCACTCCAAAATTCAGACCACCAATCTCGAAACCATGGACACACCAATAGCAGTTAGTACATACCCACTCACTAATTCCTACGTCTACACACTCATCCACTCACTCACCCATACATTGACTCATACACTCAGTCACTCACCAACACATCCACAGATATATGTACTTATACACCTATACAGACACTCACACACCGTCCCTTACCTATAGAGTTAGTCACACAATTAGTCACTCACCCAAACAGTCAAGCACACTTGTCATTTACTCACCTACACAGTTATGCACACATCACTTACTCATAGAGATACTAACACATACTTACTCTCTCATACAATCACTGACACCAACTCACACTTATCTATACAGTGACTCTCACAATCACTCACTCTCACATCCAGTCACTGATATACTCAAACACTCACATATACTGCCATACATATATGCAGTTACTCACCCATATACCCCTGAGATATCAATTCACTCACCGACACAGCTATACACACACTTACTCACAAATACAACCCCTCGCAAACGCACTCATGACCCTTTACACTCCGTGAAACACCCACTCACACATCCATGCAAGGAGTGACAAACCCCTGACACAGACACTTAGGCACCCATATAGGTACTCAGAGAACAAATCCATAACCCATATAGACTCTCATGTAGCTACTCACCAAGCCATGCAGCCACTTACCCACAAATTTCCAAACTGATACAGATATTTACTCAGATTAGAAACTCATCCATACATTCTCTGAGACACATATAATCATTCAATTATACAGTCAGTCACACACCCAATGAATATCCATACAAACACTCATACACCCATTCATTCTTCAATATACCTTGCGTATATCTATATACATATATATGAACTTTTTAGAAACACTCAAACTCACTGGATGATGTAATCAGCGATATCATCAGTGATGTCATTTGGGATGTCATGAGTGATGTCACTGACCATGTCATGAGTGATGTAATATGTGACATCATCAGCAGTGCATTGCAGGGGCACAAGTTATAGTTAGCTCAAGCTGAATTTGTATGGTTTAGAATGAGTGAAAAGTCAGCCTAACTATAACGTCTCTGTAACCGTTGTGTTTTTAGTGAACATATATACAGAGAGAGATCTTTCCGTGTCAGGGCTTTGATTGGGTTGAAAAAACTGGGGGGTTCTCTGAAAGAGGTGAGGCTGATATAATTAAGGCGTGGCTTTAAAACACGTAAGCTGAAAATCTGTGCTGAGGTTAGTGTGCTGCCCCACTGGTATTTTGCTACTTCTGTCATGGCATCCAGGGATAATACAACAAGCAACATTACACCTATATGCCAGTACCATTGGCTTTGCCAGTACTTGCAAAAAATAAATAATCATCAACTAGGATTTTGTTTTTTAGCATATTGAAAATGCTTCTGTTCTGAAATGATGAGACTGTGAAAAAACTATAATGAGTCTCTTTGAAGATACATGAAAGGCAGGAAAGTGTGGAACTGCTGCAGAGTTAAGATTTGTGTTTCCTGCTAGAGAGAGAGAGATATTGAACTTTTGTCTAGTAGCAGTTTTGACGCCATAAAGTAACACAGAGGGAATGCTGGAAATAACAGATCTGCATTATGTAGACAGCTAAGTGGATTAGTAAAGTTAGGCATTGGCATTAGAAACGCTTTGAAACAAATGAAATGTATGTGAGAGAGGGCCTCTGGAGAGATGAGGGGCACATTTGCTGGTTCGTAAGGAGGGAATCCAAGGAGGTCATAATGTGCATTTGTAAAGCACACGTTCACTTGTAGGCATCTTGGCGCTGAATAATAGATGTTCATTGGAGGTCCTGGGAGGGGGGTGTCAAAATGATTGTCGCACTGGCTGCCACCAGCGCTAAAGGCTATGTTAATGGGTATGTGGCAAGCTGAAGTAATACTGTGTCATCTTCTGACTTTCTTAGTATTTTTGGAGAGCCTGCTGATTTTGGAAAGGCAAGGTAAGGTGACTTTTTCATTCCTGACTGTTGCACACATCACTCATGCACACCCCCACCTACACATTGAAATCAAAAACCTATCTGCCTTCTACCTAGGATAGTGTTTTAAAATTAAGGTTTTAGGCACTAGCAGAAATGACGTATCATTGGATAAATGCTGCCCAGGCCCTAAATCTGGTCTGGAGTCCAGCTCTGAGACAGGATTAGAGACTGAGACAGCAGATACTGAGACAGCATCTGAGGTGGAGGACAATGGAGCAGAATCTGGGAGTGATTTTTCAGTCGGCGCAGTTCCATCTGATGACTCATCTTCCAGCGATTCTGAAGGAGACAATGTCAGTTGTGCTGTCCCTGTGCAAGCACAGTCTGTGCAGTGGGACACCAATAACAGGTTAGAGCAACTCAGAGAGCAGGCACGTGCAGCGGCAGGCACAGATGGAACCCTTTCTTGGCTGCCTCCCAATTTAGTTCAGCCCCAAATTCCGCCATTCACTGGCGACGGCTAATTTTTTGCCAATTGACTAGGTCCATCTCTTTTTGGATGCTGACTTCCTTGATGAAATTGTGCAGTAAACAAATTTGCAAGGCGAACAGTTTCTGAGGGAGGATGGAGGCACTCTTGGGACTCATTCTAGGGCACACACTCCCACTTCATTAGGGGAGTTGAAGATATTTTCGGGCCTCACACTTAAAATGGGGGTAGTGCCTAAACCAACCTTGCTGTCCTACTGGTCTACTCGCAGGGTTTGGTTAACCCCCATCTTCACACCATACATGAGCAGAGATTGTTTTTTGATATTTCAGTGCATGCTGCATTTCAATGCCAATTCTGCTGTATTGCCTCGGGACCATACAGACCATGAGAGGTTGTTCAAAATTCGGCCTGTCTTGACACATTTGTCTACCAGGATTCCAGATGCTTGCACTCCTGGAAAGAATATAGCCATCAATTAGTCCTTGATCTTGTATAAAGGGCAGCTCCTGTTCAGACAGTACATTCCGAGCCAACGTGCTCGCTATGGCTTCAAGTCGTACATGCTGTGTGAGAGCTGACTATGTGTACAGTTTGAGAGTGTAAACAGGGACGGACACAACTCGAAACCCTGTAGGTTGCCCTCCCACGCTAGGGGTCACAGGAAAGATTGTATGGGAGCTTGTCCAGCCACTCCTTCATGAAGATTTTAACCTTTATGTGGACAATATCTATACTGGAGTAGAGCTGTTTAGTGAGCTCTACAAAGCTGGCACTGTGGCCTGCTGTACAATTTGTTGTTGCTGCAAAGGTTTCCCTCTGGAGCTTGTTAGCAAGAAGCTCCAGAAATCTCTGGGCACTGCGTTGCGTTCCAATGCAGTAAAGTTCTCAGATAGGCATGATGTGTACGTGCTCACTACAATTCAGGGTGAGTTTGGTTTGGGGTCAGATGGCCGAAGTCCACAAGCTCACCTGCATACTTGATAACAACAAGTACATGGGCGGAGTGGAAAAGAACCAGGTTCTTCAGCCATACAATGCGAGTCGTAAAACTTGCACTTTGTATAAGAAACTGTTTACTCACTTGATGCAGATGGCAACATACAATGAGTATGTTGTTTATCATCAGACCACCACAGGAAGACACATGTCTTTCATTGACTTTCAGTTGTCTGTGATTCAAAGTCTCACTGCTACAGAAGTAACAGTGAGACTTTATGCTTTCTGGAGGACATGGCAAGGCTGCAGGAGCGACACTGTGCTGATGAACTTCCTGTACCACCCAAAATGGAGCAACCATGTTGTCGTTGTAAAGTGTGCTCGATGCAGGGAAAGAGGCAGGAGACTTGTGTTTACTGTCCCCAGTGCCCAAGTAAGCCCACCTTCTGTTTTCCTAATTGCTTTATATTGTATCATACTAAAGCAAAATGCTGGGAAATTGAGTGAGGTGGAGCTGCCAATAGGTAAACCTTTCAATCGGTGTGAATGGATACCTACTGTCTGAGGGCCATTCTTTCGCTAGGCCGCAGAATATTTGTTCCTCTACTTCAGGAAATCATTGACTTCTTAACACTTTTATCTGCTTTCAGAACGTGGTAGCTGTTCTGTTTGCCATTAACAAGTGCATTATAGTCCCCACACTGCACATACTGGTGGACAGAACATGCAACATGTTGTCACGGAGTACCCTGTTTGGCAAAAAGTTATAGGCTTGACTGGATTTTGAAGTGCTTGTTAGGGATCTTTTGTATACTACACAAGGACCACCCTGATTGCCATTGAGAACCGTAGTAAGCATATTTCTACTTGTTTTGAAAGTGTGCAAACTCAATTATTAACTTGTATCATAACCATGTTATTGAAAAGGGATACAGGACACAACATCTTGTATGAAGATCTTTAATTAAGATGTGAAAACAATCATCATACAAGATATTGTGTCCTGTCGCCTTGCTCAATAACATTGTGTATGATACAAGTTAGTAATTGAGTTTTCACGCTGTCAAAGTGAACGTGTCTGTGAATGAGACCCACAGGACATTTGTTTGGCTTATTTCTTTAGGGAACTTAGGCAATATACTGCAGTGAGTTTGCCTTATTTTCAAAGATAGATATGTTCGCTCAATTCAAGAAATGGCCTACTGGGATACTCGGACACTCCCCAACTTGCATCTACAAACTGGAAGGAGTTGGATTTAGCACAGTGAGAGCATTGATGTCCCGTGACAGAAACGTTTTCTCGAGCTTCAAGTAGCTGGAAGGCATTAGTATAGGGTCACTTGACAATTAGACAGGATTAGTCAGGACTCTGATGAGGACAGACACATGAATGGGTTAGAACTGCTTATGGTAGGTGGTCTTCACCAGAAATATTGCATAGGTAGAAGGCAGATAGTAAAGGTAGTACAGATGGATTAAAATCAATTGCTGCCACACTCATATTGAATTTACTATAGTACTTATGGGTCAATGCTTCTTACCATGTTCATCCCCCGTCAGAACTTAGTAGATGTTCAGTTGGCTGTATGATAACTGCATTACAGTCACTGCACATAACGGTGGATTGGACATATGATACGTTGTCACGGATAACCCCTGTTTCACATTCTACATTTCTTCATAGTTTTTGATGTTCTCTCTAGAAAGCTTTGGACGATTTACAGCATGTTTGCCTTATTTTCAAAGGTTGATGTGCTCGCTCAGTTCAAGATATGGCTTGGCGGCACACTAGCACCCTCCAACTTGCATTTACAAGCTGGAAGCAGTTGGATTTAGCACAGTGAGTGCACTAAAGGTGCATGAAAGATGTCTTCTTGAGCCTCAAGTGTCATCGGAGCCATTAGTAAAGCTTCACTTGGCATGCGTTTGGTAATTTTCAGGCAGAAGGAGGCGGATACTTGACAGGTGGTAAAATGTGGTCAAACTCATTATGTCTTGTGGTGTATAAATGTAATAGTCTCTTGCATGGTGGCGGTATGTTTATGTGAGTGCAAGTGATCTGTTTGATTGGGCCTTTAGCTGGCGGTATGGAAGTCTTGTTTGTGGTGCATGAATGGCGTGTGAATGGACCATAAGCAGTTGATGCTGTGAAGCGGCCTCATGGCTCACCTTCAGAAGGCTTGGCTTCAATATTTACATACTTTGATAAGTATTTGTGCTTTGAAGCCAGCATTTCTGGAAGGGCTAAAACCAACCAGTCGAAGTGGTGGATTAACTTTATCAAATTAATGTCAGATTCACATTTGTGGTGCTTTAATAACTTTTTTTTTGTAAATATGGTTAGCTGGGGATTTTGTGCCCTGGGCCTAGCTCATTCATCACTTAGGTAAATCTTCACATTTTTGAGTAGTAGACAATGAGGGGATTACAGGGGTGAATGACTTGAGTGGCTCTCACAGAATCCCCTGCAAACTTCAAATTTAGCTAAAATTCAAAATGTCTTCACATTTAAGTGATGGAAAGTTCCGGAATCTGCGGCGATCTATAAACTTCCATCCACCTAGCGTTCCCCCAGATCTTCTGATAAAAATTGTACCTCACTTGTGTGGGTGGGCCAAGTACCCGCAACAGGCAAGGGCCGAAAACGTATTGTGGAGACATCAAAATTACCTATCACAAAACTACCTGGTTTTACAAGGGGGATTACCTGGGATTTTTGGCCCCAGGTTCCGTGGCCATCTCGGAAAACCTACAAAACCCACACATTTTTGAAAAATAGAGACCAGGGAGGTATGGCTTGCTTGGACCTCCCAAGGTTTTCCCACCCAGTATCCCTTGCAAACCTCAAATTTAGCTGAAAAAATCAAATTTTTCTCAAAGAATTATGTGCCCATGTTGCGTTTTGGGCCGTGTCCTGTCACGGGCACTATGCCTACCCACACAAGTGAGGTACCATTTTTATTGAGAGACTTATAAGAACACAAAATAGTAGAACAATTGTTATTGCCAATTGACTTTCTATTCCTTTCTCTCTTGCAAATGTAAGAAAGTGTGTGAAAGAGAATACATGGCCCTGAGGACCCCATTCCACAGGTCCTTTTTTTAAAGGAGAGGAGGCCTAATTTTCCCCCTCCCGAGTAAGACCCTGGGGACACCATCTCTCAGGGGCCTTTTTTATGAAGAAGAAGGGAGGCCATGTGGCCCCTCCCTGAGCCTCATTAGGCCATGGGGAATCTATCCCCATGGCCTTTTCTTTAATTTAAGAGGAGGGGGTTGCATGGCCCCCCTCCCCAAGCCTTATTTGGCCTTTGGGACCTCATTCCCTGGGCTTTTTTTCAGCAAGGGGAGAGGGGCTGCATGGTTACCCTCCCTGAGCCCTATTAGGCATTGGGGACCCCATCCCCTAGGTCCACAACTTAAAAAAAGGGGAGAGGGGCCACACTTTCTCCCTCTCTGAGCCTTGTTAGGCCCTGAGACCACTACTACAATTAAAGGTGAGTGGGGGCCGCACAGTCCTCCTTCCCAAGTCCTGTAAGGCCCTGGGTACCCCATCCTCCTGGGCTGTTTTTTTAATTAAAGGGGAGTGGGGCCATAAGGCCCCCCATCTGAGCTTTATTAGGCCCTGGGGATCCCATCCCCCAGGCCATTTTTGTTTAATTAAAAGGGAGGGGGAACACATGGCCCCTCTCCCCGAGCCTTATCAGGCCCTGGGGAATCCATCCCACTGGGCCACATCTTAAAATGAAGGAGAGGGGAGCTGCGCAGCCCCCTCCTTGAGACATGTTTGACTCTGACAACCCCATCCCCCAGGGCCATTTTTTTAGTTTAATGGGAATGGGAGGGGAGCTGCATCCCCCCCTCCACATATCAATAAATTGGGCGGTAGGGGTAGGGGACCACCCTGGTTCAAAAACAGCTCAGCGGGCCTCATGGCCCCTCCCCTTAATTAAGGGATGTGGTGCTGGGCTGCCCTTTTTGCTTGCTTTTTTTTATCATGTGGTAGTTTCAAGGGATTGCAGCATAAATTGCTGTTTTAAAAAAAATTGCTCACGGGGGCATCATTTTGGGTCCCCCCATGGGGCCTATGGGGTGTAGGCTATCCCTACCTTGCCCCCTTATATCAATTTTTTCTAAAGTTCAGGACAAGGGACTAAGGGGCTCATTACGATGGTGGGCAGACTCAGTCCGCCCGCCATCGTTGTGGTGTCTGGGACACAGGCGCATCCAGGGCAATTACCATTGCAGACGGTGCTGCTGGCTGCATCACCGTACGCAATGCCAAAATTCCATGCTGTGCATTTCCCTGCACTACATGGCAGTCACCACGCGGTGCCTGCCATGCAGTGCAGAGAAATGGTACCCCCCCAATGCACCCCCTGCAACACTGAGTGGGCCCGAAACGGGCCCCTGAATCCAGCCTCCGTCTGTGTTTTTGCAGTGGGATGACCGCCATGAAAAGACAGGCGGAAAGGGATATCCTAATCCCTACTGCAGTGCCTGCAAGGCACCACCGCAATGCTGGACTGTGTTTTGGTTCTGCAAGGCGGGTAGAAAAGGACCGGCTTGCGGGACCGTGGCGGACGGACTTTCCGTCGGCCGGGGACAGATTGAGATTCCCACCGCCATCCTAATTCGGCGGTGGGAATTTACTGTGATGGCGGAAGGATCACCACTGCCGGACCAGCGGTGGTGGTCCTTCTACCATCCTAATTACCTCCTATGTCCCTGAGTCCTGTAATGGCTGCCAGCAATATTATTCTGATGTTGCTGGCAGCCAATCAGAGAGCTCGCTCCAGCCAACTTTCGCGGAACAAATTGGCCAAAGGAGAAAAAAGATACCTGGCCCAAAAATAATGCTTCATTTTTAAATTGTTGGTCTCGCAAGACTCTCTCAAGCCTATCTATAAGTCGTACTGTAAAGTAGCTGTAACTCGCACCCACGCCATGCACAGTATTATCAACAATGATGGCATTTCAGATGGGATTAGGAATGTTGTAAATGTAGTCAATAAATATGTCATGAGTGATTTAAAAATGCTAGGGAAAAAGCAGTGCATGGTGAGGGTTCAAGTTATAGTTAATTTAGGGCACGAGTTATAGTTATTTGAGATACCTTTAACTGGTGAATTTCAGTGGTTTTGTTAGTTTCAAATGTGACAATCTCGCTTAACTATAACATTCCTTTACCCTTTAATTTTTTAGTGAATTTCTAAGGGTTTTTTATGTAAAGTTAGATATTCTGACAATTCCTAACTATAGCATCACCTTAACCTTAGTTTTTGTCAGTGAATTTCTAGGGTTTTTAATGTAAAGTAAGATGTCCATCGTAATGCATAGCAGGGGGACTGGGTACAGAGTCTGGCCTGGCATTGTCCATTGTGCTGCCTCCATCCAAGCTTGCTGCCCTTGCCACTCCTTCTCCTTGCCTTCCATTGTCCACGTTCATACCTCTTCCCCCTCGTCCAGCCCTGTCTGGCCATTGTTCTGCCATTGCCCTTCCTGCCTGTTCTGCACAGTTAGCTTGCTGCCTCTACCTACCTCCTTCCTGCCCTATGTTGTCCAAGACCAAGGCCCCCTTCCTCCTGCCCTGCATGGTCGGATGTGCCGCCACTGTCCTATTGTTAGCTTGATGTTCCTGCACTTCATTGCCTGAGGCTAATCCCCTATCATTGCCCTCCTGCTTAACCGCCGTGCTTAGCTTGCCACTCTACCCTCCTTCCCCTGCCCTACCATATCTGTGTGCAGGCCACTTCTCCCTCCCTTTTGCTCACCATGTTCCATGGACCTGCCATTGCCCCTCCTCTCTACTCTGAGTGTTCTGTTGAGCTGTCCCTCCCACCTGCCCAGGATGTTCAGAAGTCTGCCATGAGATGTGCATGTCGCTGTACACCACCCTATTGCCTCCCATGGTCTGTTGTGCTGAACTGTCCTCCTGCTTGCCCTGTATGGTGTATTGTGCTGCTGCAAACCTTGGCACCTGCCCTGTCAGTTTGGTGCCCCTGCCCACCTCCCTCCTTCCCTCTATTGTACAAGTCCAGGTCCCTACTCCATTCCCCCTGTCCTCCGTAGTCCAATGCACCAAACATTCCAACATTTTGAACTTGGTAAATTGGCGATTTTGAAAAAAAGGGGAATTGATATTCCTCAATGACTTAAATTGAAAAAGAGTAGATGCTAGGTGGGAGATGGCTAAACTAAAGCCCTTTTGGGCTTAAAAACATCAGGAGTCTCCCGCCTAAATCAGGTCTGTTGGCATGTATGATTGTACTCCCACTGCCTCTCCCTTCTGCCATCAAAGGTCTGTTGTATTGCCACAGTCTCTCCTGACTGTCCTGCATGGTTGGTTTGCTGCCTTTGCCCCCTTTCCCCTTCACTCAATGGTCTGTTGTGCCACCACTGCTCCTCTGCCTGCCGGTCAACTTGCTTCCTCTGCCCCTTCCTCCCTGTCTTCAATTGTCTGAATCCATGCCTCTTACTTCTGCCTAACCACAGTTGGAGGAGAGTTTTTTCCTTGTTTAAGTAACATTATAATCATGGTTAGTTTGCTCTCACATATACTCTCTGTGACTAATATATAAAGAGAAGAAAAAGGATTACAAGATGATTACATGTACTCATGGTTAATTAGACTTTCATGTGTATTTTAGAAATATACTGTTTAGGAGGTGAATTAAAGCTGTGTGAAGGAAGGGATAACAACGTACATGTGGTTATCAACTTCTTTAATATTTTATTCATAACCTTTAGTGTAGCAAGATTCGCCACTCATAATTGTTTAAAAGTGCTGCAAGTACTCCTTAGTTGTTTCTAGAAAATATATACATAATGTAACCTGTGTGTTGGTAATTTAGCCTACTGTAGGCCTGAAATGGATCTCTAATGTAATTTTCAGCAAACGATTGAATTCGCATTTTACTTGCATTGTGGCATGTTGCATGGATCTTGGGTTCCCACTACAGGTGGACAAGGCTTAATTAGTTGAGAGGCAGGATTGTTGTTTCTAGTAGATAAAGAGGCCTGAGAAGGAGAAAAGCAATAAGAGATGGAGGACGTGTTCTCGTGGGAGAAGGAGGTGGCACCAAGTACATATGAAATATTTCTGCGTATGAACATGGAGGCAGGAAATGGAAGCCAGAGACCGGTGGAGATGAACATTTACCAGTGCCACGATGGGAGGTGCCTTAATTTATTGAATGCTATAATGTAGTTAGGAAAAGCTGCCACTCAGCTTTAGGACACCTTGAGATACAGACCTCGCCTTTGACTTTGTTGCTTCATGCTACTTGGCCCTTGCTGGAGTTACTTCTTGGGAAGGCTTTATCAGCTGACACCTTATTGCTTTCCTTTGCTAAACCTGCCCTAGACTAGGGTTCCGATTTAAGGAAGGGTAGGGATGGTTAGGGATTTGTAGGGCATTTACTTGAAACTTGATGCAATCCAAAGTTAATTTTCGACTTTTGATAACTCATGTTGCAGTGACCGAGTTGATTGTTTTCTTTTTGCTGTACCACCTTAATCAGTTTTGGAGGTTTAGTTTCATTCTGTTTACTTTGTATTTTTGCACCATAATGCTTTGATTGGTGTATATTAATCTGCTTCAAAATTTGAATGAAACGAACTAACCTGAATTTAGTTGTCAACCTAGATTTTTACTGGAAGCGTGGGAATTTAAATTCAAGATATTTCAAAAGATGTTTTCTCTTTACATCTCATGCTCCAAAGAAATAACTATTGGTCCAAAGCATTTATGAGTATGGGATGCAGCTCTACCACAGTAGTCTAATGAATAATTACATTGCTAACATTCTATATTTATTACAAAAGTGTGCACGCCTGAAGTCATATTGATGTAATCAAAATTGTAATAACTAAAGCATCTCATTTAGACATTTTTAAAACAAGGTGTTTTTTTTACCATAGAAAGTATGGTTAGCGCTCTAAAAAACTAAAAAGAAGGGCATATTTTCTGAGTTCTTAAATAGCAACAAAGCACTTTCAAATTATTTGCTATAGGAATTCTTCTTATTCAGTTGATCCTTCGTTTATTTATTGCACTTAGGGGAGAGGATGTGGCATTACCGCCAGACCTGCCGACTACGACTGGACAACCAGGTTCGAGTTTCGACGTCTACTCAACATCCTGTGATTGTGGGCAGACCATTTAATCTTCCCATGCCTAAAACCAAAATGATTGTGTCCTTGAGTAATGTAACTGATGCTCATGTAAAACATTCCAATACCTTTGGGACAAGTGTACGCTATATGAAACTGCATGACAAATTAAGATAGAGTGCTAATACCCTTGTTTTGCCAATATGACGACCTTCGAATGTATGACTAGGACCGAGAAGTGTACATTTTTATGAAATATTTTTAGGGGAAAAGATTTTGGATTGAGTTTCTCTATACATAAGTATGTATACATGTATTGTTTTGTAACTTATTTTTGTATTTATGTAACGAATGTGTTTAGTTTTGTGTACCATTCGTTTTGATGCTCACCGATGAATATTTGTGCCTGTAAAAAATGATTATCAAATTTGCCATAAGAAATAGGCTTTTGCCACGGTAATTAATAAACTCTTGTGCAAAAAACAAAAGAATGATCTATCCCTCTATACCATCAGTTTATATATTCTAGATGTTTCTATGCCCAGGTATAGGAGGGTCATTTGGGCATTCCCCTTAGTGTTCTTTTTAAGTCTGAAAATTAGCAGACATAAAAAAGCAGCGTTAACCCTGGTTAGCGCTGCTTTTTTGTCTCTAACAGGGTTAGCGTGAAGCTTGATAATAGGAGAAATGTCGCTTAGCGACATTTCTCCTATTACTTTGCTCTGAAACGCCCACGCAAAGGGAAGCGTGGTGAAAAAGGGTGCTAACATGCGATTTTGCATGTTAGCACCCTGTTGTTGATAGGGCGATATTTTTATCTCCGCTTGTTTGGCTTTTAAAGCCAAAAAAGTGGAGATAAAGCCCTTGCTAATATACCCCTAGGTTTCTAAGGGCATTCACTTCCTGAAAGACCTAGGGTCCTCCCAAAATCCGCTATCCTGTAGAGAATTGAAAAAGCTCTTCAACCTAAAAGCATAGATTTTTACGATTTTTTGAATCTTAAGGTTGCTCTATCAAAACTAAAGCTTTCAAACAACGACCCTTCCCTCATCAGGATCATCCTATCCTTTAATAAATCCAGCCAACAGGCCTCCAAGCTCTCCTCTAGACTCCAAACTATATGAGATCCCAATGAAACGATTATACCACAATCTTGGCATCAGATATGGAGGTCAGTGGTCTCATATAAAATATCCCCCTCCCTTGCACAGACTAAATTCAGGTTATTACACATGATCTTCTGGACCCCTGCACACCTCCACAAACTCTACCTAATAGAGACTCCAACTTCCTGGAACTGTAATGACCCTGGCTAAACTGGATCTCCTTTCTGAGAGGGGCAGATAACTCCTCATTGCGAAACTCCCCGTGGATTATTTGCAATACATCTATCTGGAACTCCCTTGATAACTATTTCACCATTTCTAAATCACCATGATTCTCTATTTTCCAACCCCTATACTCTTGTACACCCTACTTCTCTCACATGGGTACAAATATGAGAGCTATTTAGAACTGATAACACCACCTTCCAAAACCCTGGCTGAACTCTTGGATTGAGTGGAGCATACGATCTGGAATGCACCTGCACTTATATACTCTAAGATCTCCTTGGATTTTAAACACTGATACATGTTTGTTGTCTCTATACTTACTAGTGCCCCTTCTTTCCTTCTTTATCTTACTCCTTTTAATTTACTTCTACTGATACAGATCAGGGTGATAAAAATATACCCGCTACCACAGATAGAGTAATCTCTACAGTTACACGCACATACATTCATCATACACTAGGGCCCATTTCACTTACATATGCTCCGATACTCTATCAGCAGCAAACCTGTGGAAAGAAAACTCCTAAACACCCTGCATCTATATCTAGGCGATAGGACCAGTTTTAGTGGCTGTCCAACATAATATAAACAATCTATAAACAATAATCAATAATAGTTCAATAAATGACAAGGAAAGAAACAGTCAACACCATGTTCAAAAGTTATATTGCTTTATCTAAAATTAGTCAGAGTAAATCAGAATAAATCATTTCTCATAGTTACCTATTCTAACTAGTGTCAGAACGGGTCAGGACCAGTCTCTTGAAAAGTCTTCTCAGGATAAAGTCCTCAGCATTGGTCATCTGCAACGCAAGTTCACGCAGCAAGGCAACGGAAAAGAAGTGCGGGGAGAGCCCTCCCTAAGCTAACATTTATAATGAAAAATACAATGAAAACCCACATAAAATTAACAAGCAAAATTGTTTCACTAAGCAGGACACGAAGGATGAGATGTATCTTGACTACATCCTGAGAATCTCCGCTCAAGAAAAGTCTTAACTATAAAATCCTCGGAGAATTGCAACTGTTCATATTCATTTCCTCCGACAAGCCAGTTTTTACACAGAGTTCTCTGAGACCCATTGTCTTCCAAGGACGAGCATTTCTTTTGGAAATCCTCCAAGCTTGCTGATGTCCTCCCGGAAATTTCCTTATAAGGACTGCCGACAATTTTCTGTTAGCCGAGCACCAGCAGGGGTCTCTCTTGATACACCAAAGTTTTCTACGCCTGTACCACATCTCAGCCAGGCTTCAAATTATTCTCGATTATTTTCATAAAGGCCTCCATAGGCCACAATAGACCATCTTCAATTAAAGAGACAAAATAAAGATTACTACAGCATAATGATTAGACAGTGTTAACCCCACTAATACCCTTATGTGTATGCATTTATCTAGCTTTGCAACATACAGAGCATTAATTCAGACAGCGTTTTGTGCTCAAAATAAATAGCACACAGCAACATTTAAACATGGAAAACTTGCACGTTATGATGAATACAAATACAGCACATACATGCTAACCCATGTGTAACCCTCCCTTGTGTTAGAACAAACAGGTTGGTTAATAAGACACACTTGCACAAGACAAATAATTAATTGTTAATTATTAATAATTAGTATGACGCATAGACATGCCAGAGCTTCAAAAACCCCAGAATTTTCTAACAGAAAACTCTGCTCCAGCAATCCCCCCTTTGGTGATTTTATCACCAAATAAACCCAAAAAAAAAAAAAAATTAGTGAAAATTTAGTCCCATTTTAGGAGAAATCAGAAATGTCTTTTCCCCTTACACAACATTAAACACCAGTCACTCTTTCATCATCTCTCTTAGTCTCTAAATAAACACTCTCCCTTAATTCTTCTAATTCAATTTCTTCTGGTTCTCGTTCTCTTTTCGTGTAAATTTTCTTTTTCAAATTCTTCTTTTCCTTTTCATTTTCCTTTTTCCCTCTTCTGTTTTTACAACACACACACACTAATTTCAGTATCAATAAAGCAACAATTATACAAGACAAAGGAAACAGTACCCTACCTACAATAGTACTACCTATTTTAGTAATAAAATCCTTAACAGCTATCATCTTATTAGCTATTTTAGTCCATAAGCTCCCAGTTTCAAGTGGTACTAAATCTTCATGCAAATCAGTAATATTTTTGATATAGACTTTCAGGTCTCTGCTTTCATCAGGAATGTAAGTGCAACAATGTTGAACTTTCAAAATTCCACAAACTCCACCCTCCTTAGCCAAAAGAATATCAAGGGCAAGTCGATTTTGCATTGACATGGCACGTACGGCACTTAACTCCGTATCTACCAAACGAAATCCTCCTGCGGTATTTGTCGATAAACGATCAACCACTGTGGACAATTTCCGAATTCCATAAGCATTTAAAGAAATTCCCACTGCTGGAATCAAAACCCCAAAAATGTCACCCACAATTTCAGACCAAGTTTCTCTCTTAAAACGTTTTAGTATGTTAATATCTTCTACATCTTCTATTTTATCTGTATGAAAAATCTTAGGAAAAACTAAACCCACATAACATGTACCATACCAATGGTCAGGCAACCTGTAATAAGCCTTGTTCCCACACACATAGTACACTCCTGGAAAAATAGTATCTTCACCACCTCTGAAACCCCAACCAGTCGCAACGAAGTATGTATCATGGCACTCACTAGTTCCCACAAAATATGTGTCATATTGGGATTTCCTTCTGGTAATGCATAGTTTACCTTTCTGCGGTGCATCCAAAGCTAAAGTTGGACTAACCCCATTCTTCAACTCTTTTCCCATCTCAATGTCCCAAATTGTCTCACTCACTTCATATTTTCCCGCTTTCTTATGCATGTTCACTCTCCTTTCCTCTACCATATCCAGGAAAGCTTTCTCCTCTTCTTTCAAACTGCAAGTTAAATTATTCTTAAAAATATAATCTAATGTTAGTCCTTTTTCTTCAATAAAAATCTCACCAAAAGTGTTAGCTTCTTTAGCTGGATTCAGCTCTTTGTTCATTGGCAAGTGCCCAAAAATACTATCTCTGTTAGACATCTTATAATCTACTTTCCCTAACAAATAAAATACACTACTTAAAATACTACAAGAAATACCATATGTAGCTGGTAAATGATGATAAGTAACACCCTCTGAAACAGATGCAGGTAATTGCATGCACACATAGCAATCCCTCACTTCCATTGTTTTCACATACTCATATAACAGTTTTGAAAAAACATTACTAGAAAAATTGTTAATTGACCTATCTTTGTGTATGTAACTACCACTTCTAATAGGAACTACCTTTTGTGAATTCCTCTCTATTTCTGTGTCCATCCCAAATTCTACCTTAAAAGTAACTAATAAAATTAAAACACCCCATAGAAGCATTAACATTCCAGTACAACAGAAACACATCCTGCACCACCTTTTCAGGAAGGCACATCCATTTGGGTTATTCTCTATGTTAGCCATTCTGCTTTAACTTCTACTCCACTACAGTGATTAGTCTTTTCAAATCTCCAATGTCTTGTTCCAAACTCTTCAGCTTTTCAAAGATCTTTCTGTTCACTCAATCCAAGTGAATTCTTCTTTCACTCAGTTTGGATACTCATCATCTTTCACTCCAGTTTCTTCAACATCAAATTGTATCAGATCTTCAACACTTGATTCTTCAGTATCTGATTCTTCTCTGATGTCAGTCAAAAGTATTTTCAGAATTTCACCAGTTTCTTCCTCAACCACTTTTCTCAAGACCACTTCCGGATTATCTCGAGTCACTGTTTCTTCTTTCCCTTCTTCAGACAGTGTCACATAAGACCATTCCGGTGATCTGTACTTTTGGTTGGGTCTTTTAACTCTTTTTATTTCCACTGGTTCTCTTGTTCTTTTTAATTCTTCTTCTTCAGCCTTTGAAGTTTGACTGGATACTTCATTCACTTGTTCAGCTTCCGATGTATTTGCTCTTATTATCCTGTATCTCAGTCTTTTCACTCTGTTGTTAGGCCAACGATCTCCTTTTACAACCTTTTTAGGCTTCACTTCTTTAACACTTTTCTCTCCAATCGAAGTTCTTTTCCTCAGAACTCGTCCTTCTGTTTGTTCATTTTCATCATCCGATTCTGCTTCAATTGCCTTTTGCTTTCGTTTCTTAGCAGTTTTCTTTACTTGCACAGATTCTTTCACCACTGTTTGAGACTTCCCTATTTCTGTCCCTCCTCGGGTTTCCGACACGCAATCTTCTTGCTGTCTAGTTGTCCCTTTACCTAGCTCCTCATGAATGCACCCTACACCTCCTCGGGGGTCTTCCGCAATCTGTCCCTCTCTATCTTCTTCTGACCCTGTTTCTTCAAGAATAATCTCAAGTGGTTCTTCAATCTCTTCCTCCTCTTCTGATTCAGGAGTAGTTTCTATGTGCTTTCTCTTTTCTTTTCTTTTTTCACCACTGCTACTCGAAACTTCAGGCTCTTTCACAGAATCAGAATCTGATCTTCCTTCTGATACTCGCAGTGAATCTCTTGAAGCTCTCTCTGCTTCTTTTCTCACTGATTCTGTATCTTCTGATCTCCTCTCAGATACTCGCAGTGAATCTCTTGAAGCTCTCTCTGCTTCTTTTCTCACTGATTCTGTATCTTCAGGATCTTCACCATCACTGGAATCTGACTCTTCATAATACTCTTCACCAGTTCCCCATCTCGGGCTTGGAATTCTCAGAGTATGACTTGCATGAACCCAGTGTCTCACTCCAGCACACTTTACTGCAGTCGTTGTAGTCAGAATAACTTGTCTTGGCCTTCCCCACCTTGGAACCAAGCAATTTCTTCTTCTGTGTACCTTAATCCTCACCCAGTCACCTGGACTTAGATCATGGGCTTGCTTCTTCTCAAGTGTGGTAGCTTCTTCTCCAACCTGGTGAAACACAGAATGAACTGCGTCAGCCAGGCCTTTACAGTAATCCAAAATCATGTCATCAGTTATTGCCATCAATTTATTCACAGGCACAAATGCATGGCGCATAGCACGTCCCATGATAATTTCATGCGGGCTCAAACCTGTAGTTCTGTCCGGAGTAGATCTCATAGTCATCAAGACTAGAGGAAGAACGTCTGGCCATTTCATGCCAGTGGCTAAGCACATCTTCCCAATTCTGTTCTTGATCGTGCCATTAATCTGCTCAACCACACCAGAAGCCTCTGGTCGGTATGCACAATGTAGCTTCTGTTGTATTTTTAATGCTTCACAAATTAAACTAATGAGTTCATTTTGAAAATGACTACCTCTGTCAGATTCTACTGTGACTGGAAACCCAAACCTAGGAATCAACTCCCTCAACAGTAATTTTGCCACTGTTAATCCATCATTCCTTCTCGTCGGGTAGGCCTCCACCCACCTTGAAAACAAACAGACTACCACTAGGACATACCTTAGTCTGTTCACCTGGGGCATTTCAATAAAATCAATTTGCATTCTTGTGAAAGGACCTCCTTCTCTGCCAATTGTCCCTAGACTCACCACTGTCTTTCTCCCGGTGTTAAACTGCTGACAAATTAAACACCTCTGACAGATGCTCTCCGCAATTGCCCTAAACTTTGCATTATACCAGGTTTGTTTGAAGGACCTAATCATCGCGTCCCTCCCCAGATGTCCCTGGCCATGATACATCCTTGCCATTGACGACAAAATTGAGTTTGGCATCACTGGTCTGCCATCTCTGTAGACCCAAACATGGTCTGTTTCTCTTGGAGCACATCCTGCCTTAACCCAATCTTGTTTTTCTTCCTCTCCTGCCTCATCTTGTAACTGTTTCACTTCATCCCATGTTTCTAGGACATTAGTAAACATCACAGAAAGAAAAGACATTTCCTCCATCCTGTCCCTGTTAATTGATAGATTCATTTTAGCACAATATTGCGCCACATCGTTGGCATACCTGTTGCCAACAGTGATAAAATCTTCTCCTGAAACATGTGCCGCACATTTTACAACTGCTAACTCCTTAGGCAGCTGTATCGCCTCAAGCAATTTTCCAATCAGCTCAGCATTCTTTATCGGAGTTCCTCCCGATGTCAAGAAACCTCTTTGTAACCATAACTGGCCAAAATCATGCACCACTCCAAACCCATACTGACTATCAGTCAACACAGTTGTTCTCAAATCCTTCCCAATCTCACAAGCTCTTGTCAATGCCACTAATTCAGCAACTTGTGCAGATTTCACTCCTTTCAACGGTGATGCTTCCATAACCTCTGAAACTTTGCACACTGCATATGCTGCACATAACACACCATTTTCATTTCTCAGGCATGATCCATCCACAAACAGCACATGATCATTCTCAGGCAACGGAACATCCTTGATGTCTGGTCTTGGTTTTGTACAGTATTCCAGCACATCCAAACAATCATGATCATCTTCCATTCTTATACCCACATTTTCAATGTCGGGCAAAAGTGTCGCTGGATTCACATTTGTACATCTTTCAAGAGTCACATTCGATGCTCCCAGAATTACTTTCTCATACTTAGTCAACCTACTGTTTGACATATGCTGAGTTCTGCTTCTTGTCAAAAGAATTGCCACATTGTGAGGTACGAATACCCTTACAGGATATCCCATTATGATTCCCTCACTCTGTTCCAGGCTTCTGCATGTTGCAGCCACAGATTTTAGACAACCTGGTAAACCCACAGCTACAGGGTCAAGTGTCGATGAGAAGTACGCAATAGGCCTTCTCAATTGCCCATGTTTCTGGATCAACACTGAAAGTGCACATCCATTTCTCTCACTGCAGTACAATTCAAACTCTTTTTCATAGTCTGGCATACCCAGAGCTGGAGCTTCACACATTTTTGTTTTAAGCTCTTCAAATGCTGCCAATTGTTCTGCATCCAAATCCAATGGATCTGTCATGTCACATTTTGTCAATTTAATCAATGGCTTTGCTATCAGGGAAAAATTAATTATCCACTGACGACAATATCCCACCATACCCAGGAACATTCTCACTTCTCTCTGGGTTTTTGGAGCTTTCATTTCTCTGATTATTTTAATCCTGTCAGTAGTCACTTTTCTCAGACCTTTTCCAATATTATGTCCAAGATAATGCACCTCTTTTTTACAAAACTGCAATTTAGCTGGGGATACCTTTAACCCTCCATCTGCCAGATGATTCAGTAAAGCTATGGTATCCACCTCACAAGCTTCACGTGTCTTTGATGCCACAAGCAGGTCATCAATGTATTGCACTAGCACTGAGCTTTCAGGCATGATCAAACTTTCCAACGATCTTTTCAATAACTGATTGAATATCGAAGGACTCTCAGTATACCCCTGTGGGATACGACACCATGCTAAAATGCGCTGGCCAAACCTAAATGCAAAAATTGGCTGGCTGTCATGATGCAATGGAATTGAAAAGAATGCATGACATAAATCAATCACTGTGTACCACTCAGCATCATGCGGAATTTGATACAGAATCACTGATGGATTTGGCACGATGGGACAACATGCCACCACAATCTGATTAACTTTTCTCAGGTCCTGTACTATTCTGAACTTGCCATTAGGCTTTTTCAGTCCCATTATCGGTGAATTACACGGACTACTCAATAGTTCTCTCAGAACTCCTTGCTGAATCATTTTCTCAATTATTGGAGTTATCCCTTCAATTATTTCTGGCGTCATTTTGTACTGAGGAATGTTAGGATATGCAATTCCCTCTTTCACTGCAATTTTTACTGGATCTACATTATTCATCAATCCCACATCCTCTCCTGTAAAATCCCAAACTGCTCTTTTCACTGTGTCTCTCAGCACTTGAGGTAAATCCTCCGGATTGAACACTGGAAATGTACCAATTAACTCACTTTCTCTGGTTTCTAAAGTCATTCGATAGAAAGCATCATCATCTGATGTCTCAAAAGCTATTCCATCTGGTGTACAGAAAATCGTGCAGTTCATCTTGCACAATAGGTCCCTACCTAACAGGTTCACTGGACTCGTGTCACAGACTATAAATCTGTGCATATCTGAGAATTTCCCTATCTGTACTTTCACTGGTTCAGTAAGACGTGTTCTGATCTGTGTATTGGCTACACCAACTACTTGGATTGCTTCATCCGAGAGAGGAAGATTTCTTACATCTGTTGACCTGACAGTTGATCTTGTCGCACCTGTGTCTACTAAAAAAGTAACACCTTCTTCATTTATTTTCCCATCCACAAATGGTCCTGCCTGGTCTATTTCTAGAGTTGCACCAAGTATGCACTCTTCTTCCTCTCCTCGGCACCGTCAGTAATCACCCTCAGATTCACTCCCTTCACTCTTTAACAGGTACTGTTGTACCTTGTTAGTACGTCTTGGTTTGTTTACCTGCTCATCATTGAAAAATCCAGAATCCTGACTGTACTTTTGTACCCCTCTATTCTGCGGTAAAGGTGGTTTTGGCTCTTGACTCTGCTGCTGTCTCACAACTTTCTGCTGTTGTTGTTGTTGCTGCTGATTATTCCCTTCATTCTGCACCTGTTGATTCAATGATTTACCATCATTTAATGGTGGATTAGGACATTCAGACCTCCAATGTCCCAGTTGGCCACAGTTGTGACATGGGAACTTCTTCTTTGCTTCCTCAAGACTTCCCCTTCCCTTTCCTGTAAATCTTGGTCTATTCCCTGCATTATTTCCTGGATTATTTGCCTGATCCACTAACTGTGCTTCCTGTCTCTCTGCAACTTTCACCTGTGCCCACATTGCTTTTTCTTTCAGCTTTCTTTGTTTTGCTTCAATTTCATCACTGAAATATTTTGCATGTCTCAGAATCTCATCCACTTTCTTACTCTGCCAATCCACTGTGTTCTCACGAATTTTCTCACCAATTTCAGGTCTCAGGCCATATACAAATCTGTATACAAAATGACTCAAATCTTTGTCACCCAGGTGTTCATCTCCACTGAATTGTTTAAAAGCCAGTATCAGCCTTTCGTAAAACCCATGAACTGATTCTTTTGGTTCCTGTTGTGTTCGATCTATCTTAACCCAGTCCGTCTCTTTTGGGGGAACTTTACTCTTCAGGTATACCATCACCTGATCATATTTCCTCATCACTTCTGGATCTGGTGCCCCTGTTCTTGGATCTCTTGGGTATTCTTCACTAGGCCAACTCACAACTATTTTACACTCAGTCCACAAGTCTCCTGGAACAATTATATCAAACAGACTATTCAGGTCAACCCACAGCACTTTTGACAATTTCACAAACCTGTCTACCTGCCTATACCACTCGACGGGCTTTTCTCTCAATCGAGGGAAATCATTCGTAAATGATAAAATATCCTGTCTGGTCCATGGCACATGTACATACCCTCCTCCAGGTATTTCTCTCATGGGAAATTGTTCCACTGGTTTCTCTTTTTCTCTCACTGGAAATGCTGAATAAGTTGTTCTATCTTCAGATTCCTCTCTCTTTTTATACCACCTATCCTTCCACTTTTCTACATCACCCCATCTACGCAATAATGCCACCATTTCCTTAATTTGTCCTGTTCTACCAGAATTATTCAAATTCTCTATATCCTTCTCTGTGAAATCCATCCTGTACGTTTTCTGCAAAGCTTTCACCTTATCAATGTCAACTCCTTGCTCATTTGCTATCGCTCTCAGTCTATCATGTGTATTTCTGGCTCTCCATGTTATGTTCTTACACATAAATAATAATTCACCATCATGGTGACTTTTCAAAATTTCTGTCGGGATTGTTCCTGTCACTAACTCTTCTAATTCTATTCGTAATTTACTCACATCAATAACTGATTCATTTTTGTCTTTTTTCTGAAGAACTTTCATCCAGTCGTTTAGATCATCAACTGTTATTTCTGCTGTCTTTCTCACCGGAACCCCTTTTTTCTGTGGTTCTAAAATCGGCATTCCTGAACTATTAGAATCACTAACATCCATTAATTCACTATCTGTGTCATGTCTTGTTTGTCTCAGGTCATTTTTCCCTGTTCTTTTACCTGAATCTCCTGAAGGACCAGCTGTATTACCTGAAAAATATGGAATTACCAGCCCATTTTCACCTGCTTTTTGTCCGTCAATCATAGGAATTATCGGACCTATAGTAACTGGTACTGTCACAGCTTCCATGTTCATCGTTAACTCTCTAATCTTTTCAGTCAGTTCTGTTGTCGTCTTTGCTAATTGTCTGGCATTTCTGGCATTTTCCTCTCTTAAAGAATCATTATTTCTTGATTCAGGTGTCATTTTTCCTTTCTCAACTGTATCTCTTATTGGAGAAACAACTGGTGTACTGTCTTCTGATTCTGATCTATATGGAGGTGGTCTCTTGTACATCATGTCATTTAAAACCTCATCTTCATACTCTCCATACCTTCTCCTTTCTGTCTCAGAAACCCTTTCTTCTAAAGGAGCCGAAGCTTCAACTGTCCTCATAGGATATAATCCTTCTGACATATTAGCATCCCGCCATCTTTTCATTCGATCATGATGTGTCTCACGATCATGTCTCCTCCCAAACATATACCTGTAATACCCTCCAGACCTTTGCTTTTCTCGGTCATGAACTTCCTCCTCCCATTCAACTAAAGCCTCGAACTGTGTAGGTCTCGGCTTCGGGTCCAGATGTACCATCTTTTCCCGTAAATTTCTCAACACGGCCAGATTAAATGAACCATGTTCTGGAAATGCTAGAACACCATCTTCTTTAGTATACCTTACCCAATTCTGTAACCATACACAGGTATGTAATCCATATTTCGCAACCATGAAGGATGCAGGTGTTTTCGCTGGAGGTAGCAACTCACCCTCTCTTGTTTTAACCTCTTTATCCTTACTAAACCATTTCTTAACCTTTCCAAAGAACGTCTTTTTCTTTTTCTCCTCTTGATAATACATCTTAGCTAATTCTTATTAAAATTCTCTACTTTAAAGGTTTGCAAACTTAATTTTTGTTAACGCACCAGTCCTGGGACATCTACGTCACTAAGCAGCTCTTCCAATCCCTGCGCGACTCACACTAACGCACCAATCCTAGCGCGAACCCTTCTCTGAGTCAATATCCAATCAGTACGCGAACCTCTTGACGTCAGCAGCCAATCAGTACGTGAACCTCTTGACGTCAGCAGCCGCTGCAGTCTCTGTCTCCTGTCTCTGTCACTCGTCTACCCCTCCTTTACAAAAACTCTCAGTAGACTTCGTGTGTCAAAACTTCTACAAAATCTGTTAGTCACTACATGAAAACATCTCCATTGTCTGCTTCGCTAACCACAGAATAGTAAAAGAGAGTCTATTTCTCAAGAGTCAACAATTTTACATACATCTCATAACTGTTTCCTCTAGGACGTATCCAAAAGAGTCTTACAATTAATAAATATATATGCATTCACGCACAATCATATGAAAGGAAAAAATAGTACATACACACAGAATCCTGCTTCTTGAGAACAGCGGACAATCTGCCTCTACACAGAATTACAACTCACAATAACTAAGCAGCTTACCTCTGCTCAGTTCTGCAAACAAGCTCAGAGAATACCTATTACTCCTCCCGCAATAAGCTTTAACGGCAATCCTTACGGATCCCTGGGACTTAAGACCAGAGTTTCACAGATAACCTTCACTACGATACACACTCCTTATATACCAGAAAATTCTAATAGTAACATACAATGTCACTGATTCCGAACCCAGACAATGTGAACGCGCAACTTCTATTGTCACACGTAATTCCTTACAATTCCGTCTTTCCCGAGAGCAGCATATACACCTTCCTCTGCCCTTCTACGGAACTGCTTCCAGCTTCCAAATTCCAGAAGCACTACATTTAACTCAACATGACGACTCCAACATTTAGTATTAGTACATATATCAAAAACATCAAAAATAAATCAACAATCAATAAGCTAGTTTACAAGCAATCTTATCTTATCTTATCAGATCAAGACAACCATCTAAAACCATCCTCTGCTACCAGAGAAATTGATACAGATCAGGGTGATAAAAATATACCCGCTACCACAGATAGAGTAATCTCTACAGTTACACGCACATACATTCATCATACACTAGGGCCCATTTCACTTACATATGCTCCGATACTCTATCAGCAGCAAACCTGTGGAAAGAAAACTCCTAAACACCCTGCATCTATATCTAGGCGATAGGACCAGTTTTAGTGGCTGTCCAACATAATATAAACAATCTATAAACAATAATCAATAATAGTTCAATAAATGACAAGGAAAGAAACAGTCAACACCATGTTCAAAAGTTATATTGCTTTATCTAAAATTAGTCAGAGTAAATCAGAATAAATCATTTCTCATAGTTACCTATTCTAACTAGTGTCAGAACGGGTCAGGACCAGTCTCTTGAAAAGTCTTCTCAGGATAAAGTCCTCAGCATTGGTCATCTGCAACGCAAGTTCACGCAGCAAGGCAACGGAAAAGAAGTGCGGGGAGAGCCCTCCCTAAGCTAACATTTATAATGAAAAATACAATGAAAACCCACATAAAATTAACAAGCAAAATTGTTTCACTAAGCAGGACACGAAGGATGAGATGTATCTTGACTACATCCTGAGAATCTCCGCTCAAGAAAAGTCTTAACTATAAAATCCTCGGAGAATTGCAACTGTTCATATTCATTTCCTCCGACAAGCCAGTTTTTACACAGAGTTCTCTGAGACCCATTGTCTTCCAAGGACGAGCATTTCTTTTGGAAATCCTCCAAGCTTGCTGATGTCCTCCCGGAAATTTCCTTATAAGGACTGCCGACAATTTTCTGTTAGCCGAGCACCAGCAGGGGTCTCTCTTGATACACCAAAGTTTTCTACGCCTGTACCACATCTCAGCCAGGCTTCAAATTATTCTCGATTATTTTCATAAAGGCCTCCATAGGCCACAATAGACCATCTTCAATTAAAGAGACAAAATAAAGATTACTACAGCATAATGATTAGACAGTGTTAACCCCACTAATACCCTTATGTGTATGCATTTATCTAGCTTTGCAACATACAGAGCATTAATTCAGACAGCGTTTTGTGCTCAAAATAAATAGCACACAGCAACATTTAAACATGGAAAACTTGCACGTTATGATGAATACAAATACAGCACATACATGCTAACCCATGTGTAACCCTCCCTTGTGTTAGAACAAACAGGTTGGTTAATAAGACACACTTGCACAAGACAAATAATTAATTGTTAATTATTAATAATTAGTATGACGCATAGACATGCCAGAGCTTCAAAAACCCCAGAATTTTCTAACAGAAAACTCTGCTCCAGCACTACCACTTAATTTAACGCCATATCACACGTCCTATGGGCTTATCTATTCTCCATATCTTGTTTGATCTCACTTACCACCAGTTACCTGGATTTTTCTCTATAATCAAGACCCTCAGGTAATGATCAACCCTTCTGGACTCTACGCATCTGATCCATATATCTTAAACTGCACCCTTGTATTCTCTGATTGTCTTTTTCTCCCCGTTCATGTATTTATGAAAAATTGCTCAATAAAATTCTTCTGAAATGAAATAAAAGAAAGTGCATGTTTCAGTCTGCATGTCAGAATGTTATAATACAACAGAAGAGGAAGATATTTGAGTCCTAGTTTTGTTTTGTACAGCACTTACCATACTTTCTATGACAAAATGAACCCCCTCAGTTTGCTCCTTTCTAAATAAAAAGTTTTGAGTTTTACCTGTTTAATTCAAACAAGATGGCTTCAGGTGTGCCACACTTTTTCATAAGTAAGGCTGTTAGCACTCTAGTTTTTCTTTAGAACACTCTGGGAGGCTGCAGTTGAACACAGGGAAATCAACTGACAGGCTGCACCTAATGGAAGTACATGTTCTACTTAGAATGTTAGACATTATTCTCACATGACAGTAGTGTGTTGTGTATTATATAGTGCAGGACCCCTCTGGTCCCTA
The DNA here is from genome assembly GCF_964204655.1 of Triturus cristatus. Classification (NCBI taxonomy): domain Eukaryota; kingdom Metazoa; phylum Chordata; class Amphibia; order Caudata; family Salamandridae; genus Triturus; species Triturus cristatus. The sequence goes on from NC_140586.1 coordinate 798,207,161, forward strand.
GCAGACTCCGTAATCTAGTGAAGTAAGTGATAGGGTGTGGTTAATACATTTTATGAAGTAGTACTTTTCAGTTAATGATTACACTCTGAGGAATAATCATGTGTAATACCGAGCTCTGTGTGTGGCATGATTCTTGTGCATGCTACCAGGCTGGGAAGGATGCTACAACTATTGTCGCATTGCATTTCATCCACAAGAAGCTGTTATAAAAGAAACTGAGATTTTGCTGAAACATGATATAAGTCAGCGTTCTACTGGTCCAACGCCATGTGTGTTGCTACAGTAGTGATACCTAAAAAGGAGAGTGGAGGGTCTGTACAAATATTTGTGGGCATGTGTCAAGTAAACAAGGCAATCAAACGAGAACGACGTTTTGGTCAGCACATTGCTGATATGATTACCTAGTTGAACAATGCCAAAGTCTTTTTGCTCCTTGATCTGAACAAAGTATATCATCAGCTTGACTTGGAAGAAAATTGTAGGAACATTACTACCTTTTCAACTCATGTTGGTTTGTTCAGGTACAAAAGATTAAGGGCCATATGTAGATAGCTGAATACCAGTTGGTAGCGGCCGAAAATCGGTAATTTTCCCGTTACCAACCGGTATTTAGCCCTTTCTAATGTAGGAGGCAGGTTTTAAGGAGTCGGTAATTTACCGAATCGGTATTTTAAGAAATCGGTAAAATACCGTATCGGTAAATTACCGAATCCTTAAATCCTATGTAGGGAGCACTCAATGAGTGCATTTTTGGTTTAAGAATTCGTTATTTACCACCAACTACAAGTTGATGGTAAATACCGAATACCTTTTCAAAAGCAATTTTGTGCTTTTTTAAAAGTGCCATGTGGCAGACATACATGCCCTTAGGGCATGTATGTGCGCCACATTTGCACACATGCACGATTCAGGGGTGCAACAGGGTGTCAATGTGACACCCTGCCACCCTTGAATATGCTCCCCCTATTACTAATTCAGTATTTACCGAATCGGTAATAGTAAATGGCTTTCCATTCATTCCTATGGGCCTACAGGCCCATAGTAATGAATGGGAAGGTATGCCTTATTACCGATTCGGTAAATACCGAATCGGTAATAACAAATATTCCCAAATCGGTAAAATTTACCGATTTTTTACCTACATTCTATTTACCGATTCTTAAATACCGAATCGGTAAAATTCGGTGTTTAGGAATCGGTAGATAGAAATTACCTACATATGGCCCTTAGTTTCGGAGTGTCCTCAGCTGCCGAACGTTTCCAAGATGTCATTCATCGCATTATACAGCCTACAATGCATGCTTTCAATTACAGTGGTGATATACTAGTACTTGGAGCCACCCAAAAGGAACATGATAGAGCCCTTACACAAGAATGACGTCTACTTGTTGATGCAGGTCTTACTTTGAATACCAAAAAGTGTGATTTTCACAACACAAGATTAAAATACTTTGAGCACATTTTCTCTGTAGGGGGATGCCTCCACAACCAGCCAAAGTTCAGGCTTTTTCATCCACCTCTCCTCCACAAGATGTGACCATGTTGCGTTCTTTTCCTGGTATGGCCAGCTACTGCACAAGATACATCTGTGACATTGCCACTGTAAGTTCCCTACTGAACGTTTCATTTCAATGGCAGACTCAGTAATCTAGTGACGTAACTGATTGGGCGTGGTTAATACATTTGAGATGTCATCAGTGATGTCATTGACCATGTCATGAGTGATGTAATATGTGACGTCATCAGCAGTGCATTGCGGGGGCGCGAGTTATAGTTAGCTCAACTAACTATAACAGCGGAATTTCTATGGTTTTGTATGAGTAAAATGTCCAACTAACTATAACGTCCCTGAAACCTATGTTTTTTTGACTGAATAGATATATAGATATATATGTACAAACTCCGCCGAAACGCATAATGTCATTAGCTGTTTATTAAATTGGACTTAAGCTGAATCCCCGTTTTGTCCTCTCAAGTTCTTGCTAATCAAGTGGCTTTCTGTTGTATATTTATCGCGCTGGCCAGTGGTGCGAAGCGAGGACCCGCTCTACAAGTTGGCCGAGGCATTGCTGGCAATCTTCTTTACACTATTCTCCAAGTTATTGGAAAACCTCGGCCCGCCACGGAAGCATCTGCAAGTAATGGGCCGCTGTTCAAATACAGTCCGTGACTGCACGGGGTGGCAAGGTCATTGAACCTGTGTCGCACGGCCCGACTGACTGATATTATTGCGGCTGGGACATCTGGGGACCCAAGGAGGGTCCTGAATATCTCAAATTATCGGGACCTACCATCTCTATCAAGCCCTCCTTTGCAGGAACATCCAAGCTCACCAAGGGCGTAATGTGGTCCGGTCAGGAATCTGATCCCAGAGAGGATGCATGCTGGGAACTGTAGTCATGCCATCAACGACTACAGTGTTACCCGACAACAACTAATAAAGACCAGCTGACTTTCCACCAATGGAAACATGGCAGCAAGTTCAAAAGGATCAATTTGGCGGTAGACCGATGACAGCTGCATCTGAGGAAGGCAAACTCCGCCGAAACGCGTAATGTCATAAGCTGTTTATTAAATTGGATTTCCTGAATCCCCGTTGTGTCCTCTCAAGTTCTTGCTAATCAAGTGGCTTTCTGTTGTATATTTATCGCGCTGGCCAGTGGCGCGAAGAGAGGACCCGCTCTTCAAGTTGGCTGAGGCATTGCTGGCAATCTTCTTTGCACTATTCTCCAAGTGATGACATCTCAAATGACATCACTGATGACATCACTGATGACATCATCCAGTGAATGTGTTTTTCTTTAAAATGTAAATAGGTATTATATATATACCAAGCTGTATTGAAGAATGAGTGGATGTATAAGTGTCTGGATGGAGGATTTGGTAGGTGTGTTACTCACTGTTTAAGGTAGGGATTAAATGTGTCTTACTGAATACATGGGTTAGTGACTAAACTGTGTGAATGTCTGTATCAGAGTGTCTGTATAACCTGCTGCATCAGTTGGTCAGTAGCTCCACGGTTGTCTATTAGGGATATTGATTAGGTGCCTGAGTAATTGTATGGGAGACTGAGTGTGTGTGTGGTTAGGTGGGGGTGTGTGACTCTGTGCATAGATGTGTGAGTGGTTGATTGACTGGGTGTATGACTTTAAGAGTACATGTGGAAACAGTTCTATGGGTGAGTGACTGTGTGTATGGATGTGTTGGTGAGTGACTGGATGTCTCAGTGGTAGATGTTCAAGTAAGCACAAAAGTAAAAGGCAGTGTATGTGAGAGTTGGAATATATAAATGACTATTTGTGAGAGTCAGTGATTGTAGGAGTGGCTGTATGGATGAGTGTATACTTGTATTAGTGATTATATACGAGAGTAAGTATGCATTAGTATCTGTATGAATAAATGAGGTGGTGTGTGTGTAACTGTGTAGGTGAGTAAATGTAACTGATTGATTCTTTGCATGACTGACTAGGATGAGTAGTGGTGTGTGAGTGTCTGTAGAGGTGTATGAGTGCATATGATAGTGTTGTATTGATCAGTGACTTCATGTATGAATGGTTGTATGGATGAACGAGTGCATGTGTCTGTAGACCTAGCAATTAGTGAGTGCGTTGGTAGTAACTGGTATTGGTGTGTCGATGGTTTTGAAAATGGTAGTCTGTATTTTACAGGGGGTGTATCAAAGGTTATATTAGTGTGTGAGGAGGTGCATAAGATTGTCATGTGGATGATGTCATCAGTTATGTCATTTGAGATGTCATCAGTGATGTCATCAGTGACGTCACTGACCATGTCATGAATGATGTAATATGTGACGTCATCAGCAGTGCATTGCGAGGGTGCGAGTTATAGTTAGCTGAACTAACTAGAACGGCGGAATTTCTATGGTTTTGTATGAGTGAAATGTCCAACTAACTATAACGCCCCTGAAACCTATGTTTTTTTCAGTGAATTTCAAAGGTTTTTTAAATGCTAATTTGTAACTATAACGAGCCTGAAACCTATGGTTTTTTCAGTTAATTTCAAAGGTTTTTTAAATGCTAGTTTCTAACTATGCCTACAGAGGTAGGACATGTGAAGAAAGAAGAAAAAGCACTCAGAAAGAAGAAAAAGAAATGCAGAAAGAAGCAATAGAAGTCCTCAAAGATAAAGAAAAGTGCAGGAAGAAGGAAGACGTGCAGAAAGAATAAACAGAGGAGCAGAAAGAGGCCTTGTTGCAAAATCATCCTGTACCCTCACCTTTTTCAGAAGGGTACTGGTGGTAACTGTATCTGACTAACAAGTCCTAGAGCCAGTGTTTTGCTAAAAGACACTTAAAATACAGTTAAAACACCTACATACACTAGGGAACACAATGCGTTGGGGTACCCCTGAGATTACCATGGCCTCCTCTGTAAGAACCTAGTACATAATAGGGCAGGGGGATTTAAACTACCTCTTAAAACGCACCACAGGGCGCATTTGCACACTGGTGAAGGGAGGGGGGGCTGAGTTGACGTGTGCAAACAAGCCCTGTGGCCGTTTTCATTTGGGGGATGAAGTCCCCTTGAATTCTGAGTGTCCCTTGGGTCCAACTACCCCACCAGGTATCTCTAGTTAGCGCCACAGAGCTGCGTTGCAGAGAGGTGTAAAAAGTGGCACGTTCTGGACCACCTCTCTGCAACGCAGTGCAGTGGTGCTTACTGGAAGCACCTGGTGGGCTAGTTGGCCCCCAGGGGCCCTCAGGATTGAAGGGGAATTATTTCCCCAACTTAAAACGTGCCACAGGGCGTGTTTGCACACGTCATCTCGGGCCCAACCCCTCCCTTCACCACTGTGTAAACGTGCCCTGTGGCTGTTTTAAGTTGGGAGATTAAGTCCCCTTGATTCCTGAGGGTCCCTAGGGTCCAACTAGCCTACTAGGTACCTCCAGTAAGCACCACAGAGCTGCGTTGCAGAGAGGTGTAAAAAAGGGCACGTCCTGGACCACCTCTCTGCAACGCAGCGATGTGGCGCTTACTGGAAACACCTGGTGGGCTAGTTAGCCCCCAGGGGCCCTCAGGATTGAAGGGGAATTATTTCCCCAACTTAAAACGCACCACAGGGCGTGTTTGCACTCGTCACCTCAGGCCCCGCCCCCTCCCTTCACCACTATGTAAACACGCCCTGTGGCTGTTTTAAGTTGGGAGATTAAGTCCCCTTGAATCCTGAGGGTCTCTAGGGTCAAACTAGCCCACTAGGTACCTCCAGTAAGCGCCGTTGCAGAGAGGTGTAAAAAGGGGCACGTCCTGGACCACCTCTCTGCAGCGCAGTGGCGCTTACTGGAAGCCCCTGGTGGGCTAGTTGGCCCCCAGGGGCCCACAGGATTGAAGGGGAATTATTTCCCCAACTTAAAATGTGCCACAGGGCGTGTTTGCACACGTCACCTCAGGCCCTGCCCCCTCCCTTCACCACTGTGTAAATACGCCCTGTGGCCATTTTAAGTTGGAAAATTAAGTCCTCTTAAATCCTGAGGATCCCTAGGGTCCAACTAGCCCACTAGGTACCTCCAGTACGCACCACAGAGCAGCGTTGCAGAGAGGTGTAAAAAGGGGTGTGGCCTCTGAAAACATCTCTGCAACGCAGCTCCCTGGCGCATACTGGAGGTACCTGGTGGGCTAGTTGGCCCCCAGTGACCCTCAGTATTGAAGGGGAATTAATTCCCCAACTTACAACTCGTCAGGGGGTGCGTTTGCACAGTGGTGAACAAAGGGGGCAGGGCCTGAGGTAACATGTGTACAAACACGCCCTGTGGCTTGTTTTAAGTTGGGGAACTAATTCCTCTTCAATCCTGAGGGTCCCTGGGGGCCAACTAGCCCACCAGGTACCTCCAGTATGTGCCAGGCAGCTGTGTTGTAGAGAGGTGTTCAGAGGCCACGCCCCTGTTTACAACACTCTGCAACGCAGCTCTGTGGCGCTTATTGGAGGTACCTGGTGGGCTAGTTGGCCCCCAGGGGACCTCAGGATTGAAGAGGAATTAATTCCCCAACTTAAAACGCACCACAGGGCATGTTTGCACTTCGCGAACTGCGTAGTACCCTGTTCGCACTGTGCAAGATGTTGTTTTCAATTATTGCACAGTGCGGACAAGCATCCGGCACTGTGCAATCATTGAAAACGGCATCTTGCACAGTGCAAGCTGTAGTTTTCTGCCGCTCGAGTAGATTTTTACTCGAGCGGTAGCTTTCTCAACGCGGACTGGTAGTTTCTCATCACGAGCGTCGCGAGCATACGCGACCACTCACAATGAGAAAACTAACCTCCCATCATTGAGAATCTCGTCGGGAGGATTATTTTCCACGCTCGCGATCGCCAATTTGATGTTGCTGATCGCGAACGAGGAAAAAGTCTCACCGGGATGTCATTTTGCTTGCTCGAGGTCGCCAACTTCATGTTGAGGACCGCGAGCAAGAAAAAATGACCGCTGCACTAGGCAACGCTCCGCTCCGCGTGTTTGCACTGTGCTACGTGCAATTCGCGTAGTGCGAAGTAGCGCAAACTTCGCAAACTACGCAAGCGTAGCATAGTGCTTTGCCCAGGCTTAATTTCTATGCCATTCATGACCATATTAATATTGCCATACTCTAAAGAAGTTGACATTGTTTTTTTATACTTAAAATTAAACATGTGTTCAAGTCTTGAACTCCTGAGGCTTGAGCCGGGAGCTTCACTTGAGACTCGTGAGTGATTTTGCACTTTTGCACATCTTAGTGATTTTAAATATTTTAACCAGATAACTGCTGCTATTGTTTTACCTGGTGTGGGAATCGTTGTGGTTTGTCACTCAGGGGCACGTCTGATTTACGAGGCGGGCCTCCCGATTGCAGCCGCCATCTTAGGCGTACGCAGGTCAGCGGGCTAGTCCCCTGACTGCGTATAAAAGACGCTCTGGCGCGAGCGCGCAGCGTCTTGAACTCCTGAGGCTTGAGCCGGGAGCTTCACTTGAGACTCGTGAGTGATTTTGCACTTTTGCACATCCTAGAGATTTTAAATATTTTAACCAGATAACTGCTGCTATTGTTTTACCTGGTGTGGGAATCGTTGTGGTTTGTTACTCAGGGGCACGTCTGATTTATGAGGTGGGCCTCCCGATTGCAGCCGCCATCTTAGGCGTACGCAGGTCAGCGGGCTAGTCCCCTGACTGCGTATAAAAGACGCCCTGGCGTGAGCGCGCAGCGGATGCGCCGCTGGCGCGCCAAAGGCGCGCCTATGGCAAGCCCGTCTGCGCCCGTCCGCGCCAGCTCAGCGTCCAGCGCCAGGAACCCTGTCAGTTTTGACCAGGGGTATCAGTCATTCCTCAGATATGATGCTCGCTCTTTACTAAACCTGAGAAAGGGGACTACCCCAACTTGCCTCTGTCTGGCACCAAAGGAATTGCCCTTATCCCCTCCTAATTACTGTTCAGGTTGTGCCACTTATATTCCGGAGATCCTTAACTCTCCCATCCACATTATAAATAGGACGATGGGTGAGGCTGCGATGAAGAAGGATAGTTCCTTAGCTTGCATTTCGATAAATGCTAGGTCTCTAGTCAAACACAGCCTCGAGTGTGCTAGACTTTTGGAAGATTTGCAGATTAAAGTAGCCTTCATAACGGAATCCTGGATGGATCCATCTGCAGGGCCAGATATGGTGAAGGCAACCCCCCCCGGACTTCCTCTCCTACAATATGGATAGACCTTTGAGGAGAGGTGGAGGTTTGGCGGTAATATATCACCATTCCATCAAAGCATCATTCCAACCTATTCCTAGTGATACCTGTGAAGCATTATTTTTTAACTTCTCGCTTACCCATCACCAATCTTTTAAGGGTTGCCTAGTGTATAGACCACCGGGGATCCGGAACTCGTTCCTGGCCTCCGTCAGGACATTATTGGAGGAGGGGTTGCTCTCCCAAGCCTTCACAGTCCTGGGAGATTTTAATTTCTACCTTGAAGCAAGAGAAGATAGGGACACCATTGCTCTGCATGATCTTATGATGTCAGCAGATCTCAGGCAACGGGTTGAAGGGCCTACGCACAGGGGAGGGCATACCTTGGATGGGATTTTTTCAAACCTTAGTAATCTCCTTTTCCAGGGCCTTCTCCCATTGGCCTGGTCTGATCATGCAGCAGTTCAGTTCAAGATACGGCTTGACTTTCTTGCCAAGGAAAGGGATAGCAGAAAGAACAATATAAAAATCCGAGCTTGGAATAAGGTGGAGGAAGTCTCTCTTAACAGGATCCTATCCTCTCCAACAGACGGTATGGTGGATAATGCGGAAAGCGCTTGTCAACAATATACGAGTTGGTTGCAGCGGGCGTCTGACAATCTAGCTCCGACTAAACTACTAAGACCTAAGAGAGCACAGCCTTCCGCCCCATGGTACTCTGAGGAACTTAGAACTCAAAAGATCTATTGTAAGAAACTTGAACGCGCTTGGAGGAGCAATTACAATGAGGCTGAGCGTTTAGCCTATAAAGCTAGCTTACAAACTTACAAACATGTCATTGCATCAGCAAAACAAACATATTTTGCAGCCCAGATCTCAGAATCCAAAAATACGGCAAAAGAACTGTTTAAGACAGTGACAATGTTGGCATCGCCAAAGCCAAGTCCGGTTCAACCAAGTCAACAGCTATGTGAAGATTTGGCCAATTTCTTCCTGACCAAGGTAGAACGCATTTTTGAGGTTTTTAGTAAGGAATGTGCCAGCTCTCCAGATGTGTGGAGGGAAGACCCAAGGTCAGAGGAGGCCACTGGCCTTACCTTTGATCAATTTCGGTCTATCTCTATCTCAGACACACAAAAGGGCCGGATAGAAGCAAAGTCAGGCTCCCCTTTCGATCCCTGCCCATGCAGGGTGGCCAAACTGGCTTCTGGCCCGATAGGAACTATGCTCACGAGCATATTCAGTCTTATGTTCAAATCTGGCCTTTTCCCCAGACAGTGGAAACTTGCTTCGATCCTACCACTTCTAAAAAAGTCCAATCTGCCAACTGACGATCCCAATAGCTTTTGCCCGATCGCCAGACTTCCTCTTCTGGCCAAACTGGTCGAAAAATTCATGAATAGGCAACTTAGTCTCTTTTTGGCCGATACCCAAGCATTTGACCCCACGCAATACGGCTTTAGGCCAGGTCACAGCACGGAGTCCGCCTTGATTAAAGCCACAGAAGAAATCAGAGAGGCAGTGGATCAGGGAGGGAAAGCAGCACTGATCCTGCTCGACCTATCGGCGGCTTTCGATACGGTCCACCATTCGTTACTTCTGAACCGCCTAAAAACATGTGGTATTGGCGGAAGAGCATGGGACCTTATTAAATCCTTTCTCACTGATAGGAAACAAGTGGTTACCTTAGGGGAAATTAAGTCCTTCTCCACTCCCTGTGGTGTCCCGCAGGGGTCATCACTCATCCCCACCCTCTTTAACATTTATGTGAGCGCATTGGCACCTATTATCAGTGGCTATGGATTCGGAATCACTTCGTACGCAGACGACACTCAAATTGTGGTCTCTCTGACCCCAGGGGGGGAGACTAACTTGGAAGAGCGTCTGCGGGAGTGTATGTTAGCGGTTGGGAGCTGGATGGCTAAGAACTGCCTTAAATTAAATTCAGACAAAACAGAGGTCATTCTTTTCGGAAACAGCTCTAATTTCTGGACACCAGCCTGCTGGCCAGATTCTTTGGGCACGCTACCAGTCCCGGTCGCAAAAGCCAAAAACCTCGGTATAATCCTGGACGATAGACTGACTTTGGATTTCCACATTAAGGAGGTTACATCCAAAACCATGTACATCATTAGGATGCTGAGGAAAGTGCTACCCCTGCTGCCTCAGGACAGCAGACACATTGTGGTCAGGGGGTTGGTACTTGCTAGACTGGATTATTGTAATGGACTTTATCTAAATGCTCAATGCAGGGCACTGAGTAAACTTCAGATTTTGCAGAATGCCGCAGTCCGCCTTCTTATGGGCAACTCCAGATTTGCCTCGGCGTCCCAGGGAAGAAAAACCTTGCACTGGCTCCCGGTCAAGAGACAAATTCGGTTTAAGGCCCTGACCATGACCTTTAAGGCTCTGCACGGCTTAGGCCCAGAATTTCTAAAGAACAGATTACATTGGTATGTGCCAGGGAGAAACCTTCGTTCAAAAGCAGCCAACCTGGCTCAGGTCCCACGCATTAGGAAAGCGCGCTGGGGAGGCAGGAGCTTTATCTACGGGGCTGCTAAAGCCTGGAACAAACTCCCTCTGTATCTCAGGACCGCGACGGATCTCCTGTCATTCAGAAGGGAACTTAAGACCTGGTTGTTCCGCAATGAATAATCCCGGTCATCCATTTACTTATGTTCTCGAACAAGTACTAGCAGGTTTTCAAGACAGCGCCAGGACACCTCCGGGTAATTGCCGCGCTTTACAAAATTCAATAACATAACATAACATAACATAACATAACAGCATATCAACATTGGGCAAATCCCACTCATATGAGTCACAAACCACACACATTTTGTTTAAAATATTAATAATAGTACGATTTACTTGCGAGTAAACCCTGATTGAACAATTATTTTTCTTTAAAGTAATGTCAGTTCATTGCGTACCATCACATTAATAAATAAACTGTCATTAATTCATATATTATAAAAATTCTAAATAAATTTAGGGATGTTAAAAATATTTTAGATGAGGGATACTCTGTGACAAACATGATGGGTATTCTTGTAGTGAAGACAGGGTTTTGCCTGCATACATTGCTATGTTAGCATAAGCGTTTTAGATGTTAACTCCATCTTGCCACTTCGCTTCTTTTGCACACGTCACTACAGGTAGCTGTTATTATAAGTAAAACTGCTTGCTTTCTTTTTCTTCACATGTAATCTAAACACTGTGTGCAGAAACTGTCAAGGTCAAATAACAATGTATGCTGTTGAATTCAGGTTGATCGGTCCACGCTAAAGACACAACAAGCACCTAGCTGCAAATATCTGAAATTCGGGTGCCTTTAATATTGCATTGCATGCATGATGCTGGCACGCTTGGAGAAACCCTTCCCAGACACAGAGAGCAGTGCTGATCCTGTGATGTGATTCACCTAAGTTGATTTTGGAGGTGTGGGGTTCCCCATTCAAATCTAGAGACCTTCTATAATTATTGTAAACTAGCTTATAGCCAGGGGAGGGTGGTACACAAGGTTTTATAGGACCTGTTTCCACTATCATTATAATATGATTTCTCCCTTTGTGTTTTATGGAATTGTAACAATGCTGATGGTTTTATTTCTAACCATTTGTTTGCTTATGTTAGCCAAAATACTGCATCTTAGAGCACGTAGTTACAAATAAACATTTTAAACTTTTCCGTGTCTCTGATTACTCATGTTGTGGACTGATATGAGAATAACAGCGAAAAGAGGTTCTTGATTCCTACCATTCCTGAGAGTAGCCTACGTCGCTTGTTCTGGGCTGTCTAATTATTGGTAGCTTCGCTGTAGTACGGAGAACGAATGAGACACTGATGCTAGTCGGATAGGGGTTCTGGGTACTAAGGTGAGTTTTTTGGTACACCACAATTCACTAAGGTCCTGGTTTCCTGCGCTTAGTTCTGTGCATGAGCAGAATCCCCGCAACATGGCGCACCTAACGTTTTGGTCTTATGTTTGAGACGCCTTAGTAGTGCTTACATTTGTCACCCTCACTCTGGTTTCCGGTTGACGGGAGTGACGGTTTAAACCTACCTATATAGTTGACTTATAGGTTCATTCAAGCTTGACATTTAAAAAGGTTTCATTTTGAATTACTTACCCTTTTTGTGCTACGGTTTAATATAGATTGTTTTTCTTTTCTGCGTCCTTATGGCTGAAGTTGCTATTGCAGCACATAGTCGTGCACCTCTCCGGCGTCATTTGACACAGTTCGGCGTGCCAGACGATGGAATGTCAATTATCTTTGTAGTGAGTGCCGATGCATCATTCCCCTATGAGCTTTTTTACTCATGGGTTACTTTTCCGGAGGTGAATGCGGATGATAAGTCGTTCCACCCATACACTCCTACGGCAGTTCCAGCGAATTACACGCCGTACAGGATGCAGGAAATTCCAATTTCCGCTTGGCAGCATCGTATTTGGTTCAATGGCGCCCTCCCCACACCGTAACTCCGGTTCAGTTAGGTCCCTTGTCCATTCCTGGGGTCACTTGGCCAGTCTTGGCCGGGTTCACACCTCATCCACGATATTTGCAAGCCCCGGTGGATGACTTACGTCAACTACATACCGCCTTGATTGTGGCGCATAGGGCTTTGGTGCAATACGTCTTGCGGAATCTCCAGGTGGGGGCACCTGGGGTTGCGATGCAACCAGTTGGACCAGCCGGGATCACTATTAGTCCCATCATGGTTAATTCGGTAATGGGCAAGCGCCCCCAGAATAAGGATGATATGCCTTATTGGCTTGCTGAGAAATTTGACCAGCTGGAAGCCGTATTTCCTAATTCAACTGCTGTGGAGAAACACAGGATCCTTACAATTAGTTTGCAGAAAGACTTCGTCCCTGAGGTAACAGATTGTGAGACCTGGGGTAAAGTATTTGCAGCGGTCTAGGCGAAGTGCTTCAGCACACCGTCTATGACTGTATTTCTCTCCGTGATTAAGCGTGTTCAGGATGAGCACGGTCCGGAGGCGGCGGTCGAGTTGGGAATGAGGATTGTCGGTGTGTTCGACGTAGTTGCTGATCTCATCCTTGCTAACGTCAAGGGAGATGCAGTTAACTTTCAAGTGTCGAATGAGCTGTGCCTCGTCGCCGACGTCGATAAACCCCGACAGTTACCAAGAATTATTGTGGCGGCATATAAGACCATTGGCCGCAATAGTTTGGGTGTTAAGCCTTTTGCTAAAATGGCAACGCAACCGCAAACTCAGACGGTTAAGTCTACAAAAGACGACCGTCCTGTTTTTCCTAAACAAAAGTGGAAAGGTAAAAAACAGGGGAAGCAGTAACAGAAACAGGGGTCACGTCCTGCATCACCAATACCAGTAACTACTAAGCACACATATGAATTGCGCGATCGCACAAGAATTAGGTCTCCTGATAGATTTCAGGTTCCTGATCAACGTACTCCTCGTTCTTCAGGGGAAACATCGGTGTCGCAAGCCGGTGTAGGTGAACGCAGCAGAGGTCGGCGTGCCCCTCAAGGACGTGAGCAGCCCGCCTGGCTGATGGTAAAGGCAAGCAGGACAACTTTTCACGTCACCGACCACAGTTTCAGAAAAAGAAAGTTGCTGCACTAAGAGTGAGGTTTGCCACAGATTGTGAGAACACAGCTTTGGAACCTGACATGGGCACTAACGCTGCTAGACAACGCAGCGGAGGTTACACTAGTGCGGCAAACACTGCGTCCATATCTGAAGGCGACAGCAACTGACACATTCATTACTGTAGAAACTGCTGACACTAGGGTGGCTCCCCGTGACAGACTATATGACATAGTCCTTTTAATTGAGAGTGACCTAAAACGTACAATAAAAGGGATTTTTGGGGGAAATCTGACCTCTACATATGACATTTTGTTAGCAGAGGCGGACTGGCCCCCAGCTTTCATTTTGGCCACTCCAAGAGGGGAGGAGGTAACCCTCCCATCTTTCGTGCACACAGTGCCGAAGGCGCAAGCTCAGAACTTTGCAGAAGAATAGGCTCAGGTGCTTGCACCGGCGTTGTACCGTACTCAGGTTGGGTGGGATAAATTATCGCCAAGCCATGAGATTCCGTTTCGGTCTATGCCACAGCCACAACCCCAATATACCATGCGCCGAGAAGCTAGATCTCACGTCGCACAAATCCTTGAACAATTGCAATATCAAGGTGTAATTGAAACATGTGTGCCACCGATGAATGATCCTCTTTTCACTGTAACCAAACCTGATGGGTTGTACTGCCTAGTTTTGGATTATCGGCATTTGAACTCTCATTGTAGGACATGTGCAGTACAGAATACCCATAGTTCTGCCCTCGTTGATAGCCTCGTGAGAAAATGGTTTAAAACCACACTTGACATTTCGAATGGCTTTTACAGTCATAACCTGTACTCTATTAGTAGTCAATGGACAGCTTTTACTTCTGGCGGCAAACAAAAACAGTTTAAAAGGTTAGCAATGGGCTATAAAAACAGTCCAGGCATCTTTGCCGCATGTGTTGTTTCTCTGTTTGAGACCTTTGACCCTGATGCGTACTCGTATGTTGATGATATTTATCTCACAGACGACGAATTATGGCCGCATCTGTGTCGCGTTGACCGCATCATTGTCATGTTCCCGGACTTCGGTTATGGTTTAACTTTGCAAAATCACACATTGCGGAGTATACAGTGTTGTTTTTGGGCTATGAACTCAACAACAAAAGACGAGGTTTAGCACCTCACTTCCTGGAGAAATGCGCATATTTGCGCGCTCTGACAACTCTGAAAAAACTACAATCTTTGCTGGGTTTTTTACATTTCGGGCGTACTTACATTCCCGATTATGCCCAGCGTATCAAGCCGCTATATGCCTTGGTACAACATACTTTTACCAAATCTTGCTGGCTGTCAGAACATTCAGCCATTCTGGACTCTTTGCAGGCTGATTTTCTTGCTTCTAAATTTTTATTGACGCGTGATAACCACACAAACCTCGTAATCAGAATTGTGCCTGGTGCAGTGGGTTTCACGTACTTGACATTTAATGAGGGGGACACGGTCCCTATTGCTTACAAGTCACACTTGCACACTTCAGCTGAAATGCGCTTTTCCACAGTCGAAAAAGTATTAACTGCAGTACAGATGGCGATTCTGAAAGAGAGAGCGCTATCGCAAGGGAAACGCATGTTGGTTGTCACAATGTATCCTGCCCTTGAGGCAGTGACGAAGGCCAGTGTACCGAATTCTAAAGCTTTGCATCCGCGTTGGATACAACGGGCCACTTCTTTGGCATCACCAGATGTCACATTCATCTTTGATGCCTCATTACAGACTCAGGAGTATTTGCAGTATGAATTTGTTCATCCAGCTCCTCTGTCCTTGCGCCCGCTTGAGGATTACCATTGTATCATTTACATTGACGGCTCGGCGCAACCGGCGATGGAATCTAAGCATGCTTATTCAGCGGCCTGCGCAATATTGGCTGGTACTTTTGTGAATGGAGAATTCAAGTCTGATGTCGTGCATACGCAGACATTGGGAGACTGTACCACCCCATTGGCGGAGCTACGTGGTCTGGTACTTGCACTGGAGTTTGCTGATCTTCGTGTGACTACTCTTATTGTAAGTGACTCATACTACTGTGTTCAGTCTTTCAACAACAATTTATTCTTTTGGTCTCAAAATTAATATCGTGATTCCAAAGGCAGCACTATCAAACATAAAATGCTTTGGGTTCGAGTCGCAGATCTTAAACAACATCTGCCGCTCGTGAATGTAATTCATACTCTTGGTCACCAGTGCATAGGGGTACACGCTGTTGGCAACAGTTTAGCTGATGAAGCAGCGTAAACAGCAGTGACAACATATCTAGTAGCAGCAGTTACAAGATCCAAAAGTAAGATTGATGATGACATCTTGGCAGCCATTGCCGCAACAGAGAAGGGTGATAATTACCCTCGAGGATTCCCTTCTAACTACTCTTATCATTTAAGTCCTGATAAAGTTCCCTATGTGATAATTAATGACGTTGGTGACAGGATGATTCCCAACGCGGCCCGCAGACTTTCCTTGATAACAGTCGCTTACAAAGGTATGGCCTCAGCCCATGCAGGCGTCTCAGTGACTGTCACTATCTTACAACAATGTTACTAGTGGCGCGGATTGTATAAACAGATTCGTGATTATGTCCTTACTTTTGACATTTGTCATCAGATTAAACCTTCGACTACTGCGCGTCCACCTCAAACACAGTTGTACATATTTAATAAACCAATTGGGTGTGTTTATTTAGATCACTGCGGTCCTTTCTCCTCTGATACTGCGTATAAGTTCATCTTAGTTGCAGTGGATTCGTGCACACGTTTTCTATGGGTCTGGCCGCAAAGGAGTGCTGATGCTCGAACTGTCATCAGGGATTTGCGTGTCTTTGTGGGAATTTTTGCATGTGTTGCCCTCCATTCGGACCAAGGTCCGGCGTTCGCCTCTAAGGCGTACAAGGATGCCATGAGGTCTTTGTGGGTCCAAGTCAAATTTTCATCTCCATACCGGCCTGAGGGCAATTCTGTTGTGGAGCGAATGAACCGTGACTTAAAGCAATCCTTGACAGCTAGGGTTTTAGGTACTGGCAGGAACTGGTTGGCCCATTTGTATAGCGTTCAACGTGCACTTAATAATCTCCCTAGAAGGTCTCTGGGTGGGCGGACCCCATACAAAATGCTCTTTGGCATAAAAATGTTGTCCCGGACCTTGATGGTCTAGACATGGCGGCGTCGGCCGCACCCTTTGACGTAAAAGATCATTCTGCTGTGTTACAGAATCTACAAGAGGCTCGAGACAGTCTTGCAAAGGAACACTTGCCCTCCACAACTGATGCTGCACTTCAGATTCCGGTAGTTGGCTGGCTAACTCGAGTTGGTGACCTGGTCCGTGAGAAGGTGGAGAACAAGAAGGAGTTCGGCCCCTCTTATCGTGCACCTGTTCCAGTGCTTGGCGTGCAGGGTACAAGAACAGTCATTTTACCTCCACTTCCTGGTCGCAAGGATAACAGGTACATCTCCATTGACAATGTCAAACTACAACGAGTGGCCGATTCTTCTTAGTATGACTCCAGCGGGCTCTTGTCCAGCAATGCTGAGAAATTCTGTTTTGGCTCCGACAAATACGACCAGGCCTGACATTGCCATCGAGATGCATACAGTTACTAATCCTTTATTGACTCCACCGGCTAGTGGTCCCCATGAAGAAACTGAGTATACATATCCCACAGATGTGTCATTGCCTGGTGTGCAAACAAGTGCAGTTGACCAGTCACGTTATTCTTTTGACACTGACTCTACAACATCGAGTGCCCCATGGAAAATTTCTATTTTTGCTGTTTGGTTTAAAAGACATGTTGTAATTCCCCCTTGGACTTACGTTTGGCTGGTGCTCATATCTATTTTTTTGTTCATGTCGACTGGATTTGTAGTTGTCTTTTTTTGTCTAGTAAATGGACATTATCTTACAGAAAGATCTGCAATTAGATTAATTGATGGATCCTTGGCACCCCACTCCTGATCGCACATCATGAAGAGGGACCATACTTTTGTTAATATTACTGCCTGGCCTGTGCTAGATGGGATTGTGTGAGATGCTGTAAAATTTCAAATTCATGGCCCTACAGAGGTGATTAATGTCCCCAATGTACTTCGTGTTTCCATGGGCAATGTTGTGAAACAAAATATACACTCTGATGATTGAGATGTCCAAGCCGTTGAGGCTCTGTTTTCTGATTTGAAATATTATGCTGATTTTGATGCTGAAGATTTGTATTTAGACTCAGCAAATTATGAAGAGTTATTTTGATACCAACACTATGGCAATCATTTCCTGCATAAAGCGAATACATTTAGAAATGTCGTTAATTAGACACAATGGGAAAATTGTCCGTCTCCGATTGAAGGCAGTTCCCAAACTCTAATGAAAAATGTACAAATTTTACTGATTTCAGTGTATCAAAACCTGAAGCCTTTTATTTTAAAATGTCTGCTAAATCAGCTTCCAAAGTTAGACTTACACACACTAAATTACTGCATTCGAAGTCCTTTATGGATGAATTAGCTATAGGGGGCTATGAGCTGTGGAAAAATACCATTGAACTTATATCGGTTTGGGGTTCTAAAGCCTGGCAAGTTCAGGGCATGGAAGCTTTGCATCGTGCATGCCTTATCCCGAACCTCATTTTGTTTTTGAACTCTACTGTTTTTCACACCACTTGCTTTGGATTGGCGACTTCAAAAAAAATGAACGCCCCTACCATTTCTGATCTGGGTGCTTATCCTTCCTGGGACAATCACACAGATCTGGCCCTTGATAAATTGCAGTCACTAATTACTAGTACAGCCTTCATTATTTCCAACTTAGATCCCCATGGATGGTTATTATGGCAAAAAACTTCAGACTCATGTCATCATTTTTTTCTGGGGCTGAGATCAGGCTACACACAGGTTAGCGTTGATCCCTGGTTTGAAACCTCCCATTCTGTTACTACCTATTCAGTAGGAAAATGATGTCAAAACAGGCTTCAACATTCCACCTTGGCGTCAGTTTAACTTAATTTGTCCTAATTAACTGATGATGTAGATTTGAATGATTTTGTGAAGGGCCCTGTGGGTGGCAGGTACAAAAGATGGGTATATGCTATTTACAACGAAGTTTGGAAATTATCTCCAATTGAGGCTGCTTCTAGATTGAGAGATATTGTTCAAGAAAATGTAGAAAAAGTGCTTGCTGTCATTCATAATAGCATTAACACTCTTTCTTTCAGGATTTACACATTAGATAATATTGTTTCATCTGATGTGCATATTGTACAGGATGACATGTCTGTTTTATACCATGGTCAAAATCAATTGCGTTCTATAATGCAGTTTGCATGGACTTTACAAACATTGAAGGCTGGGAAAGTTCCCTGGGACTACATGAATACGTCATATTTGTTTTTACCGTTCATTCTGACTGATCAACAACAGTTCACGTCCATGAAGGATGCAACATATTCACTATTGCATATTGAAAAGTTGGAACCTTTACCATTCTCTGTGGCCGTGGCTTATCCATGGGTTAATCACACTACCTTTTCCATTGTTTAAGTTCAGTTCATGTATGAAACACTATGCCTTAGGCAGATATGAACCACTAGGTACCGCTTTCCTACATGACGTTTGGTCACTCCCATTTACATACAGGTGCCTGAGAGAGGGTAAAGAGGTTTATTTAAAAGGAGAGGAGTGCACTTCCACACCTGATCACTCAGTATTTTGTAGGAACATCCAATTGCATGGTGCTTGCAACGTTCATACACCGAATTTAGCTTGCATTTTGAAGGGAAATCCTGTGCTAGCAATTACACCGACTTTCACGTTATTAGCTAAAGGTAGCTATTTGCTTTTAAATAATGAGGCATATTGCGGGATGCTACCAGGGATTCCATACATTGTAACTGTCTCCCAACGAGTATTCTGTTGTAAGAATGTTTTTCCCACCCCCGCATGGAAGACTCGATGTATCCATCTGGCCTTCCATACCAACCTTGAAAGCAGAGTTCAACAAGATGAGCAGAATAAGAGCTCTATTGTTTTAAAAAGAAGTCGCCCTAACTTCCTCTCGTGAAACATTTGTTCTTCACGTAGCTAACACCGGCACCGAGGTGCATGCGCTTTTAAATACTGATGTCCCACTTCATTTCGGTGCTCTGATTCACACTATATTCAATGCCTCGTCAACAACTGGCTTGGCGCATTTTTTCAAAGTTGTGGGCTCTGGCCTTGTGACCTCCTTCCAAACAATATTGGTGTGATACCGGCAGTTTTTCATTCTATTTTTGCAGCGTCTTCGGCGGGCTTCCGTTAATCCTCGCCTTGACTGCTGGTGTGCTGCTATTGATTTGTTTGCTCCACAATGGCTGCACGATCTTTGTCACACGACAGCCTGCACCGGGTGCTTCAACTTCGCAACCGGATGCTTGAATACTATGGAGCACTACCTCTGGCCACTTTGAGTGTAGCCTATGGATTGTCCTTCCGGTTCTCATACTTTACTTGCGTGCATCCTGTTTTCCATTGCCTAGATTGTTCATTTGAATGGGCCCTGGATTTGTGCCTCTCAAACATGGCGTCTCCTGCCCCAGGTTATGATTGACTGATGAGTCCCTTGGTGGCTCATGAGTTGGACTGTTCTGGTATAAGGATTATGGCCTGTGCAGCTGCGCACGGAGTCCTAGGAAATTGGAATATATATGCAGCAGCCCATGACTTCCTGGCGCAAAGTTATCTCGAAGAACACGCAAGTTGTCCTCTGATGGTGCTAGAGGCTCCGGTTGTCGAAGAACATGTATGTTTGTTTACTTTATTAGATTGGATGGTTGAATCATTTACTGAAGATTACAATTACTTCCTCTTGGAGGCTGTTGCGACATACTGTGCATATATGTTGATGGATTAAGTTGACAGCCGTCCATCTTCCACACGTACAAACGTTATTTTTTTTTACTTTTTATTTTCTTGCTCCAGAATGATCTTTTTGTTTTTTCCTTATTTTCCCAACACACAATTTTGAACTTTTCACTACCAATTATACGGATTGGCAACATATGAACTTGGTTTTGGCTTGTTCGAACTTGAACTCTGCATTCCTACATTGCTTCCCTATTTTGTTTGTGGTCCGATGAAGGGAGGGTGTAGTGAAGACAGGGTTTTGCCTGCACACATTGCTATGTTAGCATAAGCGTTTTAGATGTTAACGCCATCTTCCCACTTTGCTGCTTTTGCACACAACACTACAGGTAGCTGATATTATAAGTAAAACTGCTTGCTTGCTTTTCCTTCACTTAAGAACGGTCTGTTTTTCACATCCCTAGACTTGCACCGCGACCTTAGTCTGAACAATGTGTGCAGAAACCGTCAAGGCCAAATAACAATGTATGCAGTTGAATTCAGGTTGATCGGCCCACGCTCTAGACACAACAAGCACACAGCTGCAAATATCTGAAATTCGAGTGCCTTTAATATTGCATTGCATGCATCGTGCTAGCACTCTTGGAGAAAACCTTCCCAGACACAGAGAACAGTGCTGATCCTGTGATGTGATTCACCTAAGCTAATCTTGGAGGTATGGGGTCCCCCATTCAAACCTAGAGACCTTCTATTATTATTATAAAACTAGCTTATAGCCAGGGGAGGGTGGTACACAAGGTATTATAGGACCTGTTTCCACTATCATTATAATATGATTCCTCCCTTTGTGTTTTATGGAATTGTAACAATGAAGATGGTTTAATTTCTAATCATTTGTTTGCCTATGTTAGCCAAAATACTGCATCTTAGAGCAAGTAGTAAAAAAAAAACATTTTAAACTTTTCCGTGTCTCTGATTACTCACGTTGTGGACTGATATGAGAATAACAACGAAAATATGTTCTTGATTCCCACCATTCCTGAGAGTAACCTAAGTCGCTTGTTCTGGGTTGTCTAATCATTGGTAGCTTCGCTGTAGTAAGGTGAACGAATGAGACACTGATGCTAGTCGAATAGGGGTTCTGGGTACTAAGGTGAGTTTTTTGGTACACCACAATTCACTGAGGTCCTGGTTTCCTGCGCATAGTTCTGTGCATGAGCAGAATCCCCGCAACATTCTCTATGCCTAAGTACAAGTGGCTAAGGATGGTATGTACCTTTAATAATGGGGATAGTGTTTCAATCATGTTTAAAGTGAAGCAACCCCTCAAGCAAAATCTAAAGTAGGACACCATTTTCTAATTACTTTTATCAAGCAACTTAAAATATTTTTAGAATCTGACACAACACAAATTTAAATCAAGGCATTTGTTAACTGTAAATTTATAAAATGCATCCATCCCTGTAAAGAGAGGGGCCATCTCTTTTAAAATGTGATGATACCTATGTAATATACCATGTTATTAAAATACATCCTATAATTACAGTACATAAAAACAATTGTGAATTATTATTTGTAAATCATGTCATTTTATCAAGGAAACTATTTAAAGGTTGTGTTTGCTGATAACAAGACATATGTTAAATTATTAATTTATATGCTATTTATTTTAAGCTGATAAAATTTAAGGCCCGATTATGGGTTTGCCAGTCCAACCACAGTACCACCGCAGCAGCATTACCTAGAGGACAGTTGCGCTGGTGGTCTTCCACCCACTGTATTACGAGGCATGCAACCTGAAATGCCAACCGTGTTGAATGCTTGGTTCACCCCTGCGCCACAACAGTCTGCAATGTTGACAATGCATACTCCGTCGCTGTCAGGGCTGCGGCTTCCCGCCAAGCCTATTAGGACAACACAGTTGGACTGGCAGTCCATTTGCGGCGGTTCCCAATGGCGGTCGACCACCGCAGTATACTTGAAGCAAAGCACCACAAGAGTGCCTATTGGGTGGATTCCAAATCTATGCAGCTGATGCCCATTGGCCAAGTGGGCACACCTGCAAATCACATTATAAAACACACCCCATCACTGACCATGATCCTTTGCTATTCAACTGCAGCTCACAAGACAGCCACCACTCTTTTGTATTTTTGAGATAAGGTAGCCCTTTTTTTCCTCATCCCATTTTGCACTCTGCACACCTGTTTTTTGTTTAATGGGTTTAATTCTCTGTTTTTTGTTTCAGGTTTTTTTCTCTAATATCCATTGTTTTTTTTTTCATTGTCACTTACTTTATTTTGTAGTCATGAGTAGAGCCACAGTTGTTTGGCGCCCAAGTCCAACATACTCCCTCATTGGGAGAATGTAAATGTGGGAAAGGGTAGACGACAAAGGGAATGCTATTGGTACCACTCTGCGCACACTGCTGGAAATTAGGAAGAGGTGGAACGACCTCAAGTTCAAGGTGTGTTCCCGGGCCTCCAAGCAGCACCTGAAGGCCCAGAGGACTAGTGTGGTCATTCCTGTCCCCATTACAACTTTTTCCCTGGGAGGAGAAGGTCTTGGCCATTCTGCGTTCTGAGGGCTTGACAAGAATATCTGGGGGAGTGGCGTCTGGTAAGTTACACTTCACTTACAGCTGCCGTACCTCAATGTCCTGTTTGCTCTCAACTCTGCTTGTGCTATGGTGTTGCCTACTTACTTTCTTAACAGTCAATCGTCCAAGTATCAGAGATGTTGGATTGTCAGTGTAAATGTTTATTGTTGAAGATAAGATCATATGTATCACGCTCTATTATATGCCACATGTTGGAATGCTATCTCTAAGTGTATAAATATAGAAATATCATCCCAGGATGCATGATATGTGTTAATCTGCAAATGTGTGGTCCATCCCAAATGCATGTTGCCAACAGGTACGTTACACCATCCATTTTCAAGTGTTGGGAAGTCACGATTGAAATGACTACAACTACCATGAGGCCCTGTTACTGTAACTCTAAACAAGATGCAATAGTGATCTTGCCCATTCTCACTAGTCTGCCCTGTTACAACTGATGTTCACCACTCTGGACTGGGGATTGTACATACAATGCTCTAATCAGAGACATGGCTGACTACTTTGCTACATGGTGTCCTGGTCTCCTCAACTGAAACTAAACTTTTGATGGCATGAGTGACACAATACCAAGTGTGCACCTCAAATATACGTAAGGCATTAAGGTAACTTGACTTTGCACTGCTCACATGATGACTAATGCACGATATACAACTAAGTTGTGTGTTTGCCTGTATTCTACACAACTAGGCTTTGGAATGGTCAAATGCACATGTTACATCTAAAATCTGTTGGCTTAAATGTTCTGGAGATTTCATATATTTTTGGGGGTAATTTATATAGGGATACTCAACCTGAAGATATCATAGTGCTTTACATAAGCACCAGTTGCGTTACAGATGGACACATTCATTTTGTTAGGCACAGGGAGATTAAGTGATTTGCCCAGAATCAAAGGATGTTGAGCATCCCTGCCGATACTCAAACCTGTTTCCTCAGCTTCGAGGTCGACCCCCTGGCAGTTAGGCACATCAGCACATCTAATGAGCTGCTCAATTCTACTACATGTTTGTGTTTGAATGTCTCCAAAAGTCTTGTTAACAAGTTCAATACCACTATAATAGATCACAGTAGTAACCTCTTTTTTGTTTCTTCCTAGGTCTCTACTTACTGTGACACAAACGAAGTGGATGTACATACCACATTCTTACCTATAACAATGTTCACTATTTCTCGATAGGTTTATCTGGCAGAGCACCTGGCAAGAGCTTGGCACTGAGCAGACTCCCACTCCAGCCCAGGATCAAGCCTTCAGTGATGACAACACTCCTGTAGATGTGGATGACCTTCCTGGCACATCTGGTCAGCCTGGGCAGACGGCAATAGTGGGTTTCACTGTGCCCACAACAACGCCTCCCACCCATGCATTTTATATTCTTGTATATGTTCATGACTATTGCAAAATGGTAGAACTGTACTATTCCTTTTTATTCACTGTACTGCTGATCCTATATCTCTGCTACTGTGTAACAGTTGTAGCAGCGCATATATTTTACACTAGAAGTACAGCAGTACAATAAATTCTTATTGTTAACATGCTCGACAGTTTCTTCTGTGTATCTCTCTGAGACAAAATGAGCAAGCACGAGTGACTGGGTGAAAAGTAGTATATTGTTTCCACGAACCTGAGGAATCAGGGTTTGTTGTGTTCTGAGGTTGCCAAAAACAAATCGCTCTGATAGAAGGAGATTCTATTGGCACTGTGAGTTAGCTAATGTAAACTACGGCTAGCATACTCGGTGGGGGTGCACAGAGTCAGTCTACCACACGACCCACAGTGTATGTTATCCAAAAGCGCAGGTCCTGCAGGGGTACTATAGGAACTATACTACACCAGGACCTAGTGGGAGGGTGAAGCCTGGGTCAAGGGCACAGGTCAGTGGGGTTAAGGGTCATGGGAGGGTAACTAGGGCCCACTGTGCGAACCCACTGAGGCCACTCACACCCAGGCCACCATCCACCAAGTCTTAGGAGCCAATCAGGACTCCCAAGGTATGGTCAGCCAGGTACTAATGGAAATCCAGGAGATGAAGCAGCTGCAGAGTGACATATAATATGAGGTGGCCCGCATCAACACCAACATGGGCTTGCTCGTTGGGGTGCTGCAGGACATTAACACTACCCACTGAAGTGATTTTCCATCACCATCTACCCCATCCTGTGGTCAACCTACATCCAGCCAATTGACATCTGCAGCAGCCACGGAAAGGAAGGTCCTGAATGACATACCCGCAACACCCCTGTCACAGCAGCAGGTGATCCCCACTCACCATAAAGAGGGGATGTCCACCCCAATATCTAAGAGGCGTGAATAGCAACACACCCGCCACTGCCAGTAAGAAACTTCACACCTAATTTCCTCCTGTGTTGTTATTACTTATTAAGTGCAACAAATCACCCTGACTGGGTCTCTAGGTGCTGCTACATATCCATCAGGTTAGGAGACAATAGATTCTAGTCTTCTAAATTATTAACTGAATAATGGACTAATACAACAATGTTTTAGGAGATTTTTGAAAATGTGTAATGTCAGTGCAGACTTGAATGTGTATTGGAAGCTGGTTCCATTGTTGAGAAGCCAGGTACGAGAAAGATCTGCCCTCATTTCTAGTGGCACGAATGCGGCGAGGACGTAGCAAACGTTTACCGCTAGACCTAAGACTCCCTGTTGGGGCATACCAATTAAGCTTTTTCAGTATGTTTTGTGGTCCATACCCATAAAGAGATTTGTGGACCAAACTAAGAAGTTTAAACAGTGATCGCTTTTCATGGGCAGCCAGTGGAGGCTTCTGAGAATGGGTTCCGAGGGCGACCGAGGTGGACAGTGACAGGCAAGCTGTGCCACCATACTTTGGACCACCTGAAGTTAGGCAAACAGTCCTTTATTCAAAAAAGTCATTAGTGTGAGTGTGCAACACATTTACTTTGTGGACTATTCCAGGAAACATTTTCATTTCTGATGGGAGTTGTATTTTGGACTTTGGACTCCAGATAATTTTGCATCTACAATTATGTTTTCATCCCCCATGACAGACTTCTTCACTTTTGGTTTTCCCTGTTTAGTTTAGCAAAATATTTATTTTAACCTTGTTCACTGCAATAAATACACTAGCCACAAAGCCATTACCTCCTGTAGTACCTCTCACATTTAGCAATGTATGTATACTTTCATGTTAAATTTAAAATGTCAAAACAAGCTACTTCTGTAGGCATGGATATGTTGAATGTCAACAATGACTAGCTCAGGATCACAACCATGTCACACCAACTCATACATTCAAGTGTCTGGTCTTATAAACTCTTTATTCCATTGTTCAAATCATAGGCTGACATGATGTCAGAAACATAGCACATCAGACATCGCTCTAATATACTGTGTCAGTGATTACATTTTACGCTGCAGTCCTTAACAACATGGAAGGAGGGGATACAGCTGACAATTTCCTATGCAATAGGCAACATAAAATTAGGTCAACATTATCAGTTGGAGCAATGACCTACCTCACAAAAGGAATCCCTCATCATTTAAGCCACAGACGCATGGCAGTACAACAGTTTCTGATCACACGGTAATTCCAATCCGTTGTTGCTGTATCTGGGGGAATGTCACAAACAAATGTCAGTGATGTGCCACAAGCACTGTGGTATACAATGAGGACAGCTACATACAGTACACAATAAGAATTTAGTCAATGTGAGGGCAAATACCATGATTTGGGCTGAACACAACAGTGTGTTGGACCAGTTGATGGCACATATCTTGCATTAGGACAACCACAGCACAAGGAACAAGTCCAATGGAACCCTCTTACCTTCCATCCTATCACTGTACAAGCTGTCTTGGTACAGGCTTTGTACACCCAAAGTCTTTGACAGACATTCCCAGTAATAATCCATGTTCATTTCGTCAGAACAGCATCATATACCTGTTAATGTCACAACACTGAAATCGCCAAATGAAGATGCCATGGTGAAGGTATCTAAAATTGACCAAAACAAAGAGGTTAGCTATAAAACATACATATGACACAATTCACATAGTCAACTTCTAGAGAACACCGTCCAAGACAAAAGTCTAAGCTAAATGAGCAACACTAACAAAAGAAACACCTTTTACCTGATTTACAATAGCTTTTGTCTTTCTTACTATTTTCCTAAAACATACTCCTCACATCATCACAACAATAGTTGCTCTAATTTTCAGTCATGACATCTCACAACATACTTACACTCGTGAGAAGCTGTCGATGAAATCTTGATGCAGTCAAATCCTATCTTCACTACTATCATCATCAGTAGGCATTTCTGGTTCCTCACCCAGTGGCTCCTCATTGTCTCCGTCCCCTGCGATATAAGGGATGTTCGATCGCAGGGCGATGTTGTGGAGCATGAAGCAGGCCATAGTGATATGGCACACCTTCCTAGGTGAGTAGAGGAGGGCTCCCCCAGTCTTGACCAGACATTGAATCTGGCCTTCAGGAGCCCAAAAGCACGCTCCACTGGCTGCCGTGTTCTTCCATGGGCCTCTTTGAAGTGGACTTCCACAGGTGTTGTTGGATTAATCAGCAGTGCCAACTATGGACGGTTGGGATACGCTGAGTCTCCGAGATGAAAGACAGACAGAAATACAACAATAGGTTACAAGCTTTCTGATTATACTACCTGACATTACCCATAGAAAGTTAGGACAGATCAAACTTACCAACAAGCCAGGCCTTCTCCGGTAGCAACTGTGACATCAGATGGGGTATGGTGCTGTTCTATAGTACAAAGGAATCATGGGCTGATCCTGGGAACCAGACACAGATGTTTGAGATGTACAAATTCCATAAACAGATAACTTGCACGTTGATAGAATGAAAGTGCTCCCAGTTATGGTACACTTTTCCCTGGCTTGCAGTGGCACTAAAGCAATATGGGTTCCATCAATGGCTCCAACCAAATGTGGGAGATGACCAAATCCATAGAAATCCCTCTTCACATGGGCTAAATCCTCTCTTCTGGGGAATGATATGTATCTGTCAATGCCTTTCATCATTGCAGAAAGCACGTCTTTGAGTACACCACTGAAATTGGTTGTGACTTACCACTGGATATAGCCACAGTGTTCTAGAAGGAACCTGTGGCCAGAAATTGTAATACTGCCATAAGTCTCACTATAGGTGGAATACATCTAGGATAAGTGATTTGATGAAGTAGATCAGTCTACAACTGATGACATAAATCCTTTATTGTTTGCCTGTTTAAACAAAACGTCTTGAATATATGCCATTTTAGAAATTAGTATTACACTGGAGGCTGTCATCTTCTCCCTCTCCCAGGGTACCTATGTGAGGAGTGAAAACAATTTAAAACATTGGTTATAGTGTCCAGAGTAACACACACACACACATATATATATATATATATATATATATATATATATATATATATATATATATATATATATATATATATATATATATATTACTTGGATTCCAAATCCGGTGTGAATAATCCGCCGAACAAAGTAGGACACAGACCCAAAGTAAGTGCTCAAATATCTTTTACTCCTTCTTCGCCATGACGCGTTTCAGCTCGTCAAAAGCCTTGTTCACATGACATGTCGGAGCCAATCAACAGACATTTTTAAAGTGCAAATACAAAACGTAGCTACGTCATATGATCTCACGTCCATGGACATAGACAAAATTACAAACCCGAAAATAGCATCGGAACCAACATACGATGTATAAATGCGTTGCTATCAAATATGTGCCAACAGCTCTGTTAGTAATGAATAAATGTAAAATACATTTTATATATAACAAGAGAGAGATTGACAAAATTGTTATGAGTGTGTCAAGTGTGTTTATCCACATTGTATTTACATCCATATAAAGAGGATGCACATAAAATTAATCTGTAAAATACTGATAGTTCCAAAGATATAAAATGAAATATGTTGGTCTGAATACAGGTTTGTATTGCAAAAATTCAGCAAATGAAATTGAGGGTGGACGTGCTAACATATTGTGAAAAGTGCCTCAAAACAGAAAAATTACACACAATTTAAAAGAAATGTGAATCTAATTACTAGAATTGGGCAAACAAGAATTACCAAATTGATTATGCTCCACCTTGACTCTGTTCGTTTGAACAATTAACATATGAAAATAAAACTCATATGTTATAGAGTCAAGCAAGCATATTGTACATTTAAATATGGGATGGACACTCAATATTAATAAATCACCTAATTTGCCATGAATAGTGCCGCCGCACTACCATATCAATGGAAAAGAGCGCCAGGGTGCAAATAGTAAAGTGCAAAGTCTACATATCGAACTCATGAATAGAAATCCATAGAGATATACAATTTCTGGGATAAAAATAAAATGACAAGAGGATATACCTCCTGTCCATATAATAGTCAAGATCATAGCAGCAACATAGAAAATTCCCTCAAATAGAAAAATAGAAATATAGATATGAAATATCGAATGATATTGATAAAGTGCATAGCGCAAAAAAGAGAGAGTAACTCTTAGGAAATTTCAATTTGAAAGGTAAGGAATAAGGGAAGTGCAAATGTTAGCAAAGATAAAATATGTATAAAATATATGTATCAAATATATATATATGTGCATAAAAGCATATTATCAACAATATTCCATTTGTCAATAAATATATATATCATAATAAATAATCATAAATATGAATAAATACATAAATACATAAAAGACACATTCCCAATATGTTTTTCCTTACAGAAAATCCTAAGTATTTTTGAACTATACAATGAATAAATTCATTTTTTCATATTCACATTGCCTATATCGTAGCACCATAGTATAAATTGTGGTCAGACACTAGAACTTATTTAAAAGTACTGTGTTTAGTAGTCATAATCATCATTCATAAACATGTATAAAGATCTTCTGTGGCGTTGAGGCCACCTGGTGACTTGGTATCCAATTGGATGATATACCTAGTCTCCAGTTGTCTCAGTTTGTGGTCCCTATCTCCACCACGTCTGCTAGGGGGTATAGCATCAATCACATAGTAACTCAAATATTTGGTGTCAGATTGATGGAATTCTTTGAAGTGACGAGCTACAGGATATGTGTTATCTTGATGAGTTATGGCTCGTAGATGTTGTAAAACTCTTTTGTGGACCTGGAGTTTGGTACTGCCTATATATTTGAGATCACAAGGGCACGTTAGAACATAAATGGCATATTCAGTTTTACAAGTGAGTAATTTTTGGATTTTATACTCTCTATCGCAAAACGGGGTGGTATATGTATTGGTGTTTCTACCGTGAGTGCATGCTTTGCATGTTTTGCATTTGAAGAAGCCCTTGTGAGTCTGCAGCCAAGTTGTGCTTTCAATGATTTCTGGATTAGTGGTGACTAGGCTATCCCTCATATAGGGTGCTTTACTATAAGTAATGGACACACGCTGCGGGAGCAGGGGTCCTATTACTGGATCGTTAAGTACCAACGGCCAATTATTCTGTACAATTTTTTGTATGGCTTTAAGTTGGCGACTATAGCCCAAAATTAAACAAAATTCGTTGGCTGTAGGGCTGGTGGCGGCAGAGGAAAGGGAAGCTGTCTGTATCTGTTTGTCTTTGAGGAGACTGTCACGAGAGCTACTCATGGATTTAATGATGGCCTGTGAAATGATGTTAGGGGCATACCCTCGTTCGAGAAATCTCTTTTGGCTCTCAGATTGGGCTTTATGTATATCCACTTCGTTGCTGCAGATCCGTCTCAGACGGAGCATCTCACCGTAAGGTATGCTATTAATCAGATGCTTAGGGTGAGAGCTCTGAGCATGCAACGTGGAATTGCCAGCTGTCTCCTTTCTATGGAGACGTGTCTCCAACAAATTGTTGTGAATATAGATTTGTGTATCTAAAAAGTTAACCGCAGTTTCACTAATCGTAGCAGTAAAATTCAAATTCAAAGAATTAAGATTAATGGCCGTTACAAAGTTAAGTGCTTGTTCTTTTGTGCCCTGCCAGATTATTAAAAGATCATCGATATATCGGAGCCATTTGATAATGTGGTTTTCAACTATCTGTTGATGTTCAGTTTTGAGGACCAGCTCCTCCCACCAGCCCATGTGCAAACACGCATAGCTGGGGGAGAAGCTGGCACCCATCGCCACGCCCCGAATTTGCTGGTACAATAAATTGTTAAACAGAAAGATGTTATTATACAAACAATATTCAATCATAGCAATGATCATCTCACTGTGCTGTTGGTCATATATGGGTTTTTTTGCCAAATAATATTGTACTGCATTAATACCATCGGAATGTTGGATGCTGGTATAAAGTGAAGATACATCTAAAGTCATGAGTAGATAATCTTGTTGCCATTGAACATCTTTAATCTTTCGAATAAAGTCACCTGTGTCCCGCACATATGATTCTAAGTTCTTGACATGGTCTTGTAAAAAATAGTCTACATAAATAGATGTGTTTTCCAGCAATCCCTCCTTGGCTGTAATAATCGGACGACCTGGCGGTTTATCTCTGTCTTTGTGGATTTTAGGGATAAAATATATTGATGGGGTCGTAGGATTATCTTTTTTGAGAAATCTATATTCATCTTCACTGATAAGATCTTTACCTTTCCAAGTTGCCAGTTGTTTGTAAAACTTAAGATATGTGTCTTTAAGAAGTGCTGTGTTGCTGCGACTATAACATAGTCGATCATTCAATTGACTAAATGCCTCTTTTTTGTATTCCTCCTGCGGCCATAGTACAATGTTGCCACCTTTGTCACTGGTACGTATGACTATATTTTTGTTTTTTAGTAATTTTTGCATCAACCTGGAATACTGCTGGTCCTGTTTGTTGTATTTTCTCTTGGTCGTCAATACTGATTTATTAAATTTTTTGATATTCATGATAACTGTTTCGTGAAATACATCAATGGCATCTTGTGGGGCAATGGGGTTGAAATTAGAGGTTGGTTTGAAAGGGGTCCGGATTTTCAAATTTACTCGTTGTGAAATTGCTTTGGTAGATGGGATGTTTGCAAGTTCTTGTGTGATGTTACCATCCCATAGGTCGGTTAGTTCATTGAATAATGGGAGATCTGATTGTGTGAGCGTGGATTGTGTATTACCGTCGACCTCTAAGTTGTTACATTTATTCCTGAGGTTATAACTTTGCAGTAAAAAATATTTTTTTAATTTCAGTTTTCTGACCCCTTTATAGATGTCCATCCTGGTGGATGAATAATTGAAATCATTGCTTGGACAAAAGGATAGGCCCAGACTCAAAATGCGGATTTCTTCTGGAGTTAGTTCCAACTGAGAAAGATTGATCACTGTGTTGTTGTTGGGGGTTACTGGGTTTACGTTTCTTCCAGTATCCCCGACCTCTTTTTTTGTTGTTGAAGGTGGCGTTTCCCTGCTTTCCGTCTCTGCCTTCTCCTATAGTTTGCGATTGTGCGGCATGCTCTCTTTGCGGCCTCGGGCGAAGAGTTTGTCTTCTCTCTTCGCATAAAAAATTTAACTCTTCGCCAGGTGATGGTTTATCCTTTTGTTGTTGTCCCTGAGGTTGCCGCATATCGGATTCTGATCCACTTCCTCCAGTTGAGCTGAGATCTGAGTATGTATTGTCATTATTAATTCCCACTTTTTTTGTTGGGTTTGGTACAGTGTTATGTGTACTCAGAGATTTTTTGAATTTAGATGCCCGAAGTGAATCATATTTTTTCGCAAACATAAAAATCTGTCCGAGGTCATAATCAGTTTTGTCTCTGAGAAATTTAAACGCTTTGCGTTCTTTTATTTTTTCCTCCTCTTTTTTGAGTCTGGATGTCATTTCTTTACGTAGTTTGATAATCTCCTCAGTTTCGCCAAGTTTATCAATTTCTTCGCTGAGTTCATCTATTTCTTTCAAAAGCCGTGCCCGATCAATATCAGCATATTCGATCAAAATGAGGACCAGTTTGCGTGAAGATTCCAGGTTACATTCCGCCCACTCCCGCATGAGATCAGGGTTAGGGTCTTCATATGTAGGGGCAGTTAATATTCGGAGGCCACGGGGGATACGTTCAACATCGATATATCTTTGAAGAGATCTTGACTCCCACCATTTGCTTTGCTCCAAACGCATCTTTTTTCAAGTATTTTAAATTTTTGTTTTGCTGAATTAGATTCATTACTGTCTATGTTTTCATGAGTAACGGCACTGCGGGAAGCCGTTGGAGCGTCCGAGAACATTTCCATTGCGGCAGCTTCTCTTTCCCGCATTGTGTCAACCGACATTGTGAAGGAGCTGATGTGAAGATTGGATATCACTTAGCGCAAAGGCTGCACGTAAAATACAGCTTGCTTAGCATGTGATGCACACTCCACCACCCCAGAATACCCGACGTCCTACCTGACTGAGTTCGTGATAATCCTAGTCCTCTGACTGGCGTTTCACCGACTGTGCAGGATTCTTGGGAATAGTGGGTTCTGGGGGGTCAGACGCGTAGATTCCTTTCTCGGACCGAAGTAATTCCCGGACGAACCCGGAAGTAGTGTTCTACTGCACGCGTCGTCCAAACACCGGTGGAGGGGTCCGTGTATGACCGTGTAGAACCAAAACGGTCAGTTACATTACTTGGATTCCAAATCCGGTGTGAATAATCCGCCGAACAAAGTAGGACACAGACCCAAAGTAAGTGCTCAAATATCTTTTACTCCTTCTTCGCCATGACGCGTTTCAGCTCGTCAAAAGCCAAAAGTCATATGACAAAACATAACTGCTTCAGAAAGCAGTACATATGTTTCACATGATCATTGTCTACTGTTCAACATACACTAATAATCCCCATAGTGGCCTTTACAAGTGTATGTAACATAAATAAGCACATCATCCATTCAGAAATTTTTAATTTACACAATAATGACGATTTCCTGAAATTTAAGGTAAAAAAAGTCAACAGGGGTGTATAGTGCATTCCGCAAATTTTGCCTTTTTGCACAGTAATGCACTATACAGATGATGTGTTTACCGTCAATTGCATGGGAATGACGCATTTCAAATTTAACCAGGTGAGCACTCATTTGTAGTGATGGTGACTGTAGTAACCTGTGTTATATTTATCTGGTTACTTACTCCCTAGCTGCTCAGCCAGTGTGAATGTGATGCATGGAATGTTGCTGTGAGAGTCTTGAATGGAATGTTTGGGTGCCTGGATGCTTGAGTGTGTCAGTTGGAGTATGGGCTGAGCAGCAGGAAGACTGCTCCTGGTGGGTCTGTATCTCTACTACTTATCTACTTGTAACTGGTCTCCATAAATCTATCTAAAACGACATCCTGGCTACGGACCTCATCACTGCAGTGACGCACTTAAGAGTCACCAATACTGTAGTTCAAACCGCTAAAATGGCGGATGCCTGACCTTACATATAGGATATTTTGAGCTACTGCCACTGGCAGAAGTCAACTGCGCTTTTCATCCACGGCAGACACAGCCATAGGCTAATGTTGGTGATTATGACGGTCGCAGCCCAATGGCTGTGTGGCTGTGTACAGCTACGGTGATGACAGCAGACGTGGTGTGCATGTACGCAGCAGTGTGAAAAATTACTCACTTGCCTCCTGACACTGCTGCTATCAACCCCTCCTCCATTTTAGCTGCTGTTTGCCTCCTCTGAGAGAAATCATGCCAGGACGAGCAGGTGAAAGGGCCACTGCCTTCTCTCCAGAGGATGTGGAGAAACTTGTAGAAGAGGCCCTTCCCTATATGGCCAGCTCAATGGCTCACCAGAGGAGCAGGTAACTAACTCACATACATATTTTACTCTGTTCACCTCCATCCTTGCCAATCCCACAGGAAGCAATGTGCCTCAAAGTCCCAGAGCGAAATATGATTACTGTTGCTAATATTTGGAAGCCTGCATAAGACAATCATGTAATGAATTGTGTATCTACTGTACTTTGTGTACTTAGCATCACCATTGTGATGTGCGTTGTGTGTTAAGCCCTAGATTCTACATGTGGAGCATTCACATATCTATGAATCTATACTTTGCATGGTACCTATGATATATCCGCTAATCAGATCATGATATATGTGCATCTAAATATATTGGGTTTACTACATGAGCTGTGTATGTACACTGTAAGAAGCAGATGAGGATGATGTGAGTTATGTGTTCAGTCACAGAATTCACTCAGCCCAGATTAGGGCTCACCAAACTGTTGTCTGGGATCTACCTATACCTCACAG
This sequence comes from Triturus cristatus, assembly GCF_964204655.1. NCBI lineage: Eukaryota > Metazoa > Chordata > Amphibia > Caudata > Salamandridae > Triturus > Triturus cristatus. The sequence goes on from NC_140586.1 coordinate 798,242,107, forward strand.
ATGTCTTAAGAGTGACACACTACGTTGAGGTCACTTCATAGTATCTCAAATCACAGTACATGTAGGTAGGCCCCGGTGTACATGATGTTTGTGGGCTGGCTTAGTCAGTGTAGGTCATGACCAGGCTTGTGTTTGACCAGGCTTGATGATAGTCAGCAGATAAGTACAACATTGGGTATTCATGTCTTTGTAGTGCTTAGCATGTGAGAATGACACATGTAGTGTGTTAACTATTGATTAATGTTTCTGCTAGGTGTATACAAAATGAGTGTCAAACCAACAGATAACCTAAGACTTGCAGTAATAATCTGTGTATTAATCTATTGTATCCATACAGGTCAACGCCCATCAGAAGAAGTCCACTTGGAAAGCCATTGCACAGGAGGTGCAGACCCAGGGAATCTTTTGCCGATGCAGCATCCATAGTTGTAAGAGGTGGGTGGACCTGAGGCGCTGGACCAGGAAGATTGTAAAGGTCCAGCTGGGGCTGTCCTCCCAACGTGGATGGGGTGCGTGCTGTACCCCCCTACTGGCCTGCATACTGGTGGTGGCCTACCCGGAGCTTGATGGGCAGTTGAGGGCCCAACAGCAGTGACAAGGGTGTGAGTCCTGACCAGAGTTATACATGCTACATTTAAGGGTGGGCGGCAAACTGCTACTCCGCTCTCCGCTTAGAGCATGCAGAATTTGGCAAGCGTGTGCACACTTTAATATGCTCTGCTCCCAGTCAGGTGATTCCCTCAGTCACCTACTAAGGCTGAGCTCCTTTTCCCTGTCTGTTTTGGGTGGGGATAAGGAAAAAGGGGGTTGACTGATGGGAATAACAGATCGCACTACCCGGCCGCACCCCCTGGTAGCGCGGAGGAGGCCCCCTTGGATTGTGAGCCTTGCTGAGGTACCTGGAGCGCTCTTACGGTAAGTTTACCATTTTCTCATCCAGTAAGCTTGCCTCCCTTCCTCTGCAGCCTGCCTTGGTGCTGCTCAGCCTTGTGTGAGGCTGGTGAAGGAAGAGCAGAGGAGAAGGCAGGATGTGGCTGCAGTGCACTTCAGGACAGAGAGATAGGCTACACAGAAAACCTGGGGGCGAAGCAGCGTGTTGTGCACTGTACAGCTGGGCTTCCTCGCCTTCCTTCCTCTCTTCTGCCAGTTTCAGGTTGTGATAGTAGGGCAGGAAAGCATAGGCTGGTGCACTCTAGGAGACAGGGTGCGGTTTACCCGTGCCCAGTGACAGTTTTTTTAAGGTGTTTTATTGTTACCTTGTGTTTGCTTGGATTGCTTGGTTTGTATCTGCGCTGCCGAAGACTGGAATTGCACAGAGGATTGGAAGCTGCAGACGGCATGGCAAACTTGATAAAGGGTTGCTGCTTTCAGTGGTTGCCACTTCTGTGTTATTTGTTTTATTATGCAAGTGTGTATTTTGCTGGGTGCGAGGTAGATCTCAGTCAGTGCATCCTCCTCGTGCTATCCCCCTTTCGTCAGAATTTGGGTGCTTTTCACTGGGTTTACAAGTGCTTAAGTAGTTTTTAAGGTTGGTGGTGAAGAGAGGGGGAGCGGGAAAGGCTCTGCCCCGGCACATGTTTCTTGAGCTTGGGGAAGATGCCTGGGTAAATTCCTTGCAGTCTCGCTTTGAAAGCCAGTTGGGACCTGGGGCCTCTCATGCAGGGCAGGAGGAAAGAGAAAGACGTCTCCCTCCCTCTCTCTCTCTTCTGTGTATATCTGTCCAGGAAGCCAGAGAGAAGGGTGTGGGGGCAGAAACCCCATGCAGATTGAGGAGCAGCACCTGATCTGAGCCATTGTGAAAGGAAAGGGAGGGAAGCTGTTTATGGCTAAGGTAGACTCTGCTATACCCCAATGGGGAAGTGGGAGGGTTGGTGGGGGAAGGTAGTGCAGGCACTTTAAGCAATGTAAACAGAAGGTAACCTACTTCTGTTACCCACTGTTTTCTATCTTGCTCCAACCCTTCTGTACTTGATATCAATTGTTTAAAGCACCTTATTGCAATGGTTTTAGTCAAGTGGAAAATACTTTCAGGTGTAGATGTTGGAAATGTACTTCTTGTTTATGATATTGGTTATCTTGGGTAAAGATGAAATACGTTAGTACTTTCATCGCAGGGGGCAAGAGAATTTCTTTTGTATGTTCAATTTTTTAATTTCTAGTATTACATGCATGTTGTATTGTAAAATTGTTGCAATTTGCCCCTTGTGCCTGTGAACAAGAAAATGAACCTCATTTTTTAGACATGGTTCATTGTGTGTGTGTGTGTGTGTGTGTGTGTGTGTGTGTGGGTGTGTGCGTGTGCGTGTGTGTGTGTGTGTGTGTGCGTGTGTGTGTGTGGATACATTATGCAATTGAGTCAATGATGACTTCACTTTTCTTTACTTTAGGCATTATGGGTCTAAGTGCAATGGTTGTAAGGATGCGATCTATTGTAGAAATGGTGAAATTATTTTGAAATTGGTCCAAACACCTTCTAGTTCTAGTGAAGCCACTTTATGGATTTGGAATGCAAACAGTGAAAAATATTGTAATTTCGGGTCACTGTCTTTTTTGTAGAGTATTATAACTCATCCTCTCCCTATCTAACGAACCCAACACCACCAGATACAATTTACGAGAAGGCATGGAAGCCGTCACAAAATGGATGAAAAACAGCTGCCTTCAACTAAACACCAACAAAACAGAAGTACTCCTCATGGACCCACACCCCGACACCTGGAATGACACCTGGTGGCCCCCCGCCCTTGGAAGTCCGCCTACCCCCACGGACCACGCACGCAACCTGGGAATTATCCTGGACTCCGAACTCAAAATGGACCGCCAGATCAACGCCATCGTCCTCCTGCTTCCACAGCCTCCGCCTCCTATGCAAGGCCTTCAAATGGATCCCCCTTGAACACAGAAAGACCGTCACTAACGCCATGGTCACCAGCAGACTCGACTACGGCAATGCACTCTATGCCGTAATAAACAAAAACCTCACACGCAAGCTACAGAACATCCAGAACGCCGCCGCAAGACTGGTCCTCAACCTGACAAGACACTGCCACATCTTCCAGCACCTGCGCACACTCCATTGGCTCCCCATCGAAGCTAGAGTCACCTTCAAGATGCTCACCCACGCTCACAAGGCCCTCCACGACACTCGACCAGCATACCTGAACAGCCGACTCAAATTCCACGCACCCCAAAGGACCCTACGATCAGCCCAGTTCTCCTACGCCGTACGTGGTCCTCCGCACCAGAAAGACCAGATCAGGCAGCCGATCCTTCTCCTTCCTCGTGGCCAGAGCCTGGAACACCCTCCCTCTCCACCTCAGACAGACAACATCTCTCCCCATCTTCACAAGAAACCTCAAAACCTGGCTCTTCGACAGACCCCCTCCTTGATGGACTGTAACCTGCGAAACCCCGCTCCCCCAGCGCCTTGAGACCCTCACGGGTGAGTAGTAGCACTTAAGAAACGTGTGATTATGTGCTGTGCAGCTCATTAAAGCCGTCAGGTGAGAGTGAGATGCTTTAATTAATGTGAACAGAATAATAGGTTTTCGGCCGTGATTTAGTACCTGCTTTTAGGTATCGCTGTGCAAGTGATTAATAATGCCAATTGACTGCTCATAGCGGGCTGTATCAGTGATGTGTGAAAGCGCTTCATTACAGTTGTTGGACACATTTGGAAGAGGTGCGACTGTCACAATAACATTCACCTTTTTATTTTGAGTAGCTATATCTCTTGTTGTTTATTTTTGTGCACTTCCTGTCTTTTAAACCGCCTACATTTAAAACTGAAGGTGCATATGGAATTTCTTCTGGTGAAATAATACTCCCATTCATAACCACCCCCCCTCTGGGCTGGATACTGGGCTTGCCAAGCTGCTGTGGCAGGGGTGAGAGATGTCACTGCAGTCCATGTTTCATAGGTTCTGTGTACATATCCCTGTGTGCTCCTGCTTTTTTTGCCACCCCTTGAATCACCCCCTCTCGCTCCAAATCCACCAATCTTTCAGGATTTTGCTGCTGGTAATCTCACTGTTTAGTGTCGGCACACGTTACTTTCCCAAAAATAGAAATAGTTGCTTTTTTCCCCTCCCAACTTTCTTCACCTGTGTTGTAACTTTACAATGCCGCCTGTACTTAAGAAGTTCTGGAAGTGGAGCCAATGACCTCAGCGCTGCGATCTTGCCCCCTATGTTCTGAAAGCTTCCAGCATCTCGGTCTCAGAGATTACCTCCCGCTAAATAAAGAGAAATGCACTAAATAACATTAAATCTTCATATGTGAGATGGCTGAGCAACACTCCGCCCATTCACGGAACTCCTCTGAATTTGGCTGAGATTTTGGGTAGCTCTGCAGGATTCCACAGAGTAACACTCCACGAGCCCTGCCTGAGCCTGGAAACATTGCCAACTTTATGTGTTACAGGCAGGCATTTTCCTATCATTATTGGGAGTGACCCATGTGTACCACACAAGAGGAGTTACAGTTTGTGTTCGTCAGGTTTTAGGTGCATGTTGATATGCCGTGCCTATTGTCATTATGAGCAGGAACACAGCTGAGTTCAGTCCACTACCAGTTTTGAGCAGAAATATGGGTGAGTGAAGTAAAAAATCTGCTCATGCTCTTTGATGTTCTGGGTGGCACTAAACAGAACACTTGTCTTATGTAAGGAGTGCTGTTCCCCGCTACTGTCTCTCATGTGATGGTGGCCCTACTGCATGTGACATGGTATACAGTGCTCCCTTTATGCAGTGACTGGATAACACTTCCCATTAATAAGTTGGGATTCAACAGTGACATGAGTGTGCAAACATCACTGGTGCCATCACCACTAGCAGCTACATGTTGCCCAGTGTTCATTTCCCTGTTGTTACTTCATCTGTAATAGTGTTTGAAGATTCATTCACTGACTGGTGACATGCATCCTGGAGTGAGATGTCTGTGAGTCTCTACTCTTACAAGCCAATTTGTGTTTGCTTTCCCAAATGATGCTGTGATGTGACATCCTAGTAGGATTATACTATTCATGCCATAGATATTCACAGACACACAACAACATTCAAAGGTGTATTGACCTGTAGGAATGACATTTGTGAATGGGGTTATCGCCTGTACCAAGAAGGATTGGGGATGTTAATTTGGCTATGAGAAGTATTATGCTGTGAGCATTTGGAGTATCTATCTCCCAGAACATTTGTCATTCATTGTCTCTAGGCTACTTTACTATGCTACATGGGAGACGTATGTAAAGTACTTCAATCAAGATTTCATTAGACTAGGTAGTGGACATATGATGAAGTTTCAAGTGGTATCAGTGTGCAATGAAAATTTGCATGTGACATGATGTGTGCTACAGCACATATTGATGGTTCATTGGCATTTAACTTGACCTTAAAGATATCATGTTTGTGTTAAGAAAAATGTATCATTGTTTTAATCTGTGCCTTGTGTGAACATTGTTTACATGTTAAAATATTATGCATCTTATTTGATAACATCATTTATTTTGGTATACTACAAGTGTCAAAGCATGCAAGGTGATTACTATCCTCGTATTGCCATAAGGATGGAGAATAGACAAGTCCAACAATGCATTTGGAACTGTCTGGGGTTATGACATAAGTGGAACCAACTGTTTGCAGGTTATGTAGCATGCATGCATGTGCTCATGCTAATGGTGAAGCCTATATGGTGAACCATGAAGCTGGTGTAAAATGTGCACTCAAAAAATGGTTTCTGTTGATATATGATGGACAGTTGTGGAAACACAGTTGCAATAAACCTAATTTATATGTCATTTCAGATTTATCCAGGGCAAGCAAAGGAGAAGGGGCCAACGTCAGTGTAGACACAGCTGGTCACAGCGGCTCCGGATTTGACATCACAGAGACGGAGGGGCCAAGTGACCAGTAGGGTGTGGAGAGTGCCATGGAGGACACAAGATCAAGTTCATCTTCCTCAGATTGTTCCTCCAGTGGATACTCCCGAGTGGTGGCAGACCCCACAGGATTAGTTCCACCTTCATCCTTGTCTGTCACTCCCAGTTCCATCGCCACCCTCCCTGTTGTCTACCAACCATTTGGCAGGCCCTCTTCCCTAAGAGGGGTGCCATCTCCTTTGCTGCAGGCACCTCAGCCCTGGTGCCCGTTACCCCGCTGTCCTAAGTGAGGAGGCTATTGACCTCATGAGAAACATCGCTGTGGGTCGGAAAGCAATCCTGAATGCCAACCAGATGCAAGGCAGCCAGCTGATGCAGATGATGGCCTACCTGGAAGGTTATTCACTGTGCTATGTCTTATCTACGGAGGTCCTTCACGATCTTGCCCCTCACTCATGGCAGCCTCCACCCATCCCAAACTTCCACCCCACCTCCTGCCTCTTCCCCATCCAATTTCTATACCTGTCCCAAGCACATGCACAGATCAGCACACATACACTTCATCAGACAAAGCGCATAAAAACACAGGAATGCAACCACTCACCAGACACTCACAACCCTCGCCATCACCAACATATCCCAGACACCACACCAAAAGACACAGACCCCTCCACAACAACCCCCTCCCAAAGTGAAAACAACATCTTCAAAACACCATACCATCCCTTCCACATCCCAATCCATCCTTATGAAACCTGGTTCCCACCCCAGTAAACCCAGCCATACCCCTAAGCAGATCAAGAAGACCCCTCCAAACCCCAACCCATTCCTTCCACATGCAAATCCACCCCTGAAAAACCTAATCCCTATGCCCCCTTAACTCAGCCATACCACTGAGAAGTAAAAAAAAAAAAAAAACCTCCCAAAACCAAACCTATCCCTTCGACATCCCAAACCACCCCTGAAAAACTCATCTCTCTAAACCCAGTCATACTCATGAGAAGTCTAAGAAAACAAACCCACCCATTCCAACTACCACCTTCAAGGTGCCGGCTATGATTAAACAGTTTGATAGTTTGGAAGATATTAGTCCTGCCATCACTTTTTTACTTATTCAATGTTATTTTATAGTAAGTGTGTGAGTACAGTTGTGCTTGTTTCATTCCTGATTGCGGAATCATTTCATGTGGTTATTATGATCTGACCTTGGACCCAGGACGTGAGTTACACAGGAGGACAATGGGGAATGTTGAATGGATGTCTATGTGGGATGAGATCCAATTGGGGCTGACATTGAATTGGGTGTTATATTATTTGGTAAGTATTTTAGCTTGGCCTGGTCAATGTCAACATCATTTAGGTTTCACCTCTCCCCTTGATATAGTTTGGATATGTGTTTTATGTGTTCAAGTTAGATATTTGGTTATCCACACATGGATGGTGTTAAATTGTCACACCTTCGTGGACATTTGTATGGACATGTCTCCATTTTCTTGAGTGTACCTTGCACCTGCATTATCTAGATGTGTGATAAATGCTGTTAGTGCTGTGCTTGCGTTTATGACTTGTGCTTACACATTTCCTACACATGCTTGACACTTGGTTATGCTATTGGGTGTCCCTGATAGACTTTAATCCACAGATCCTGTGCACATATTGGTTTTAAGCCATGCACAAAATGGACTGTGAAGCAGGGCTCCAGCTGTACTCGCTTACCTTTGTAGCGGCATACCCATTATGCAGAGACTGTATATATGGTGCCCTTTCAATGTTTCTCACACTGGTTATTTGTAATCCAATTTCTTGATACAGAGTTGTAACAGGGAAGATGTGTTTGAGTTTCATGATACATCCTTACAGATGTTAAATTTGATCTCACAACAGGACCTAGGATGTGTGCATTGTGAGGGTGTCACAGAGAATATTAGTTGAGATATTGATGAGGACATGCTGTTGTATGACACAATTTAATGCACACATCACTATCACTGACTATGAGAGGTAAACTTGTCTCTTTGTGTAGAGTGTGCCGATGCAGCGTCAGTGACCTGGCCAAATAGGGCATCATAGAGCAGTATTTGTCTTATACATTTAAAAACACTTTCAAACAGGGTCCCACAAAATATGTTTGGCCCAGGGACCCCAACCCACTTGCTAGGTCCAAGGCAGGGCATCAATTTGCTGAGAAGTCTGTGTACACAGGTAAGAGTACCACTTACCGTTGGTTGCGTCCATGACGGTGTTGGTTTTAGAGGTCATCTAGCAGGTACAGCAGAGTCAGGACATGGACGATTGGCTACAAAGCGGCACAGGACCTGTACAGGTGAGTACAGGTGAGGTTGAGCCTTATGTCCCTGCCTTCCCGCTTGCTCAGATGTGGTGGGTGGAATTTCACATTCAGACCATCTGTAAGGCACCTCATAATAGGGCCGGCGGTTACACTGGTGGTTCAGCCTCCGACAGGCACTTTGGCCTATCTTGCTGCCGCCATGGTCAGGATTTGCTGGCGGTTGCAGCGGGACCGCAGCAATCATTCTTCTAAATAACTGCATGCCTCATAATATGGCGGACAGACTACCTGGTCTGAATCGGTGAATCCGAATCCACGGTGGTGGTTGGACCGCTAAACTCATAATCAATAATCAGGCCTTTATACTGACAAATATTATAAGGATGTATAAAACAGGCAGAAAATAAAATGTTACTGATAAAATTTCAAAGCGTAAGATTGTTTTGGTTGAATACTTTAGAGTTCAATTATAATTATGGGAAGTTAAACATGATTAATTTTGTAAATTAGAAAGAATGGACTTGAGATGCAACTTTATACAGTATATATATATTTAATCTGCATTATGATTTCTAAAAAATGAATGGTTAGCATAACATTAAACAAAATGTGTAATATGGATTATTAACCAGAGAAAATGGTAGAGTTTTTTGTACATTTTAGAAAAGCTGTTTTTAGTGGTTTTAATTCAGTTACATTCAGATTACATATATGTAGATCAGTGTCAGCAATCTATAAATTCAATAATTTGCGGCCGATTACGATCTCGTCCAGAAAGCAATCTGACCGAATTGGTTCCGAATGCTTTCCGGACGACTCAGATGGAGGGACACCGACCGAGCAATTTGAATGCATACGGATGCTTCCGGATATGATTCGGTCGGACTCCCATTGACTTCAGAAGGAGCCTGAGCCATGCACTAGAACACAGGCTCCCATTAAAGAAAGGGGTGGCTGGGGGAAACCTTGCACTCTGTGGCGGGCACCCCATGGTGCCTGCCACACTGTGCATTGCCTGAAAGGGGGGGTCCCTTGGGTAACCCCACGGGGCCCAATACGGAAGGCCCCGGGTGAAGGGGGATCTGCTACAGGCCCCCAAATACAGATTCTGACAGCCGTTTCATTCGTGGCAAACCGAATCAGAGCAGCTGTCCTAATCTGTCATAGTAATCGCTCGCTCGGAAACTGTGTCCATAGAACTATACGAATCAGCTCTGGAAGGCTCGACCTTTATGAATGCCTTTTGGACCCGATTCGGACAGCCCATGCCATGCTCAAGGTGGCAGGCACTGCGCCATGCCTGCCATGTTGTGCATTGCAATGCAAAACATGGTTGTTTAACATTGCGTATGGTGCTGCAGCCAGCAGCACCGTCCACAATGTTAAACTACCAAGATGCGCCTGCCAGTGTGGCGGGCGCATCCTAATATGGCGGGCTGGACCGGCGCAGCTATGGCAGACGGTCCCAGGTCCGCGGATGGACGTAAGGCCGCCCGCCATCCTAATAGGCCCCTAGGAATGGTTCATTCTGACACATGTAATGAAATATATATCATTATTTTTAATACAATATAATCAAATATGTTTGAGATATTTGAAAAAATATTTTTTAACCTAGTAAGAAACAATGCAAAACTATAAACACTATAATAAGAAAACTTGTACACCTCCTGTAAAGGTACTAGCTATATGTAAAAAATATCAACACATAAAAGCTTTTATTTTTTCACATCAAACTTTCAACTTAAATCTTGTTGCTGCATCATGGCCTTCAGATCCCTTGCCAAGTCTTGATAGTATGCTAGGCAGCATCTGAACAAACAGCATCATGGTGGTTATAGAGTGCCACACACAGTTTTTTGGGGAGGATTTTCCAAGTGTTCGTAGCGTTGTTCGCTGCAAAAGCCCTCCCACCTCTTGTGGCAGTGTCCCCCACCTGGCATGAATGTGAGACAATGGCCTCCAGATCTTTAACTTTTTATGTGGGCTGGCCTATTGAGAAGGAGAAAATCAAATATTTTAATATAAAATGTTTTATCACTTTAAATAATAACACCCATTTTTTATTGAATAATGAAGAATTATTTTTATAATGTATATTTATTTACTGATCAGCTTTACAACACACCAGTGCATGTTAGAATCTTACAAAATTCCTTCTTTACAAAAGATAGGAATTTATGTGATACTCATGTAAGTTAAATATGTTTTCTTAAAACAATGGCCACTCTGTTACTTGGATATAGTAGAATGGATGAACCGGTCATATAATATGAAAGGTAGTATACATCTTTTACATTATGTTTACATGCTTTCACAATATTTTGGCTACATTTTAGGATGGAGGCAAACTGTTTATGTTTAGAAATCCAATTACAGTATTTATAGAATATAGTTTATAGTAATTTTACAATAATCTTACAAAATTAATCATAACTATTTTGTTTCTTTTCATTTTTTTAAGAATAAAACATTTGCACTCTTTTTTGCTCAAGAGCACAAAACTTAATTATGGGAAAAAACGTAATAAATAAGATCCTAAAAACCTAGGATCCTATATGCAGTATGTGCCTTACAAAACTCATTTTAACATCATACCAATAATAGTAAACATGCATCAATTTTGTTGGTAGTGTAATTAAAAATCACAATGAAATCATGCATTAATCGGCACATAAGCAAATCTCAACTCAAATTACAAGATAGAACATTTCTGTCTTTTTCTAGTTTCCAACATCACTGAAAAATTAATAGTTCTTGATTTAAAATACTTTGGCATTTTTCTTTTCTTTTAAAAACCCTACAATTTATACAATACATTTTGACGAAGAGAGGCATTTTACTATCAAACATTGCACTTCATTTGAAGGATAAAATTGGAAAAATATATATTCAGATACATTGACATATAAATTGAATAATATTGTTGAGCTTTAGCATACATTCCTGACACATTACTACCTGGACTTGTTTAGATAAGAAATAATAACAATGACATTGTGTAATTATTAGAGAGTTAAACCTCCGCATTTATGACAACATGCATTGTATTGGCATCTGTTCAAGTTATGGCTTCAACATTTTTTTAACATTTAGTAGATGATTAGTATATCCAACGTTTCCTAATAAAACCACTACTTTTTCAAAATAATGATAATAAGTAAAGTAGAACTCAATTTAAGCTCCACACCTTACCTGACTATCTGTTTGATCATACAGTTAGGGCCCCCTCAGTAAAAATATCTAGGTCTTCTTCTATATATTATATGGATACATCTGTTGGGGTCCTCTTCTACACTCTTGAGAAGGACTGCAAAATTGTTGTTTTGGGTTGTATGCTGAACAAAATTGCCCTGCAGAAGAAAATCCCTCTTCCCCTTTATACCTGATGAAGATACTTGATGAAGATAATTAAGGTCAATCCCAAGGTCATGTTGTAGAGCTGCATAAGCAAGATAATAGGAATGAAAATTATGACTATGAACTTAGGCATGAACTAAATAGGAACATATTTTCCAGATGGTAAGCATTTTTTTAAATGTAGTAAAAAAAATTAGCCTTATGCTACTCACTAGTTTCTGCCTTATATTTCAAAGGTTTTATAAAAAAGCAATAAACAATACAATCATGATTAGGAAAAAGTAATTGCAATAGACCGCTGCAAAAAGGTAAAATAAAATAATCACATTTTGTTAGTTTGACATATCAAGATGTTAAAATATACTACTGAGTATGTGACTTAGTATATGGTATTGATGTACATGTTGTTGCATTCTAACATTTTAAGGATATTCCAAAAAGAATCTTGAAAAATTCTATATGTGTAATAATATTACAATGACTCTCTTTATTTTCTAGTTTGTGTCATTTGCTGAAGCGCTAGCAAGTCATTGGTGGATACATGGAACTATTACAATCAACCTGATGAAGAATAGAGGTAGTTTGCAAGTTGAGTCATCATTCTTGGAGTGTGTGAACTGATTACATTTCTTCATTTGCTTATTACCAAGAAAGGGTATTCCTGCTGTTCCTCAATATACAAAAAAGCGGAAGAAGAAGAGTCAAAGGAAAGGCTGGATCCAACTACATACGGTGTGTGTTTAGAGTTGGTAATCCATTTGTTGGATAATAATACCCTCACACACCCTTTCAGGTGTCATGCTTCATCATATTGGCTGCTCCTCGTCGGGCCGGCGGTGCAATGCCTAACGGGCTCCCTTAATAAGGGGCACTTTATCGGAGATCTTCAATCCAACTGCCGTATGGTAAAATGCGGGTGTGGGGGCCTGGGTGGTGTAGATGTGAATAAGTGATATAAAACAGGGTTGAAAGTGCCAGCTGGGAATCAATTTTATTCTGGGGGCCTCCTTCCCTGATTATAAACGTGAAGGTGTAGCACTCAACAGAGTATAATGTCTCATGTAAGAGTGGCCTATGTTATTATTTAATTTGCTTATTGTCATGTATTGGTGAAAATGTTGTGAAGGTTCTACTAAGATTTCTGACAAGTATTTTGTATATCAAACATAAGTACTAGTCCTTTCATTTGTTTAATGAATTTGAGTTAAGGTATGTATTTATTCATATTGTTTGAAAATCATCTCCCTATCGAAGTTAAGGACAGGCTAAAAGTATGTGTGAAGGCTCCAATTCAGGTAACACGTGTATTAGGAGGAGCCATTGCAGAAATGTACACTCATGAGTATTTGTTTTTGCGTATATGCCCTTTTAAACTTTTTTCACAAACATTGTATACACACTGGGGGGTCTTTCTGCATCTATTCTATACTAATAAGTTCCCTTGTTTAAAGGAGGATATGCAAAAGTCTCCTTAAAAGGGCACACACACATTTTCACTAAATTAATAATAAAAATAATAATCATTTAAAAGAAACATTTGTGATGTGTGCCTATTAATGCTTTAAGATGTAACAATGTGCTCCGGCAAAGGAGTGTATGTTCACAATGTAAAACATAGGAATAATTGAATCAGTAAACCACATTGTATTCCTTATAAGTAATGTGGAATTAATCATGATCTACTCCCAACCCTCTTGGTGGTAGTTACATAGGTTTTGTCCTCCGTTGGACTAGATGAGCAGCTGTAAGAAATTGTCTCTTTCTGTATGGTCACCCACATTTTTCCTGTACTAATGCGGTTGTTTGTTTCACTCTGCACACTGGGGCACTGCTAACCAGGCCCCAGTGCATGAGTTCTGACCCCTAAAAGAAGTAGAAATTGGTTACACACTTGATTGTGTTATATAACGTAGTCCTAGGTATATGGCACAAGAATGTATCCAGGGCATCTAAGTTTAATGCCGCTCGTGGACTGTAGCATATGTTGTGCTACTACTAAAATGACAATGCAAAGCATGTCTCCAGGCTTGCCCCTCCAGCCTAGGTAGGCAGTTTTAAAACTGGAAATTGGATTTGGCAAAATAAACCTTTTGCTAGGCTTAAACCTTCATACCCATGGAGCAGGGTGCATCTTACCTAAAAAGTAGGGCATGTGTGCTTATGATTTAGATGCCCTGGCTGTGAAAAACCTCCAAAGTTGTTTTTCACTGTGGTAAGGCTAGCTCTCCTGTAGAAAAGCACTATGTTACATTATGGCATCTTATAAGGTAAAACATCAGTTTGGGAATAGCTAGAAAAATCATTCAATAACTCCTTTTAATAGCAACTCAAAGTCCAACTTAATGGTCAAGTCGGATTTTATATCATTATTTTGAAAATAGCACTTTAAGAAAGTTCTAAGTTTTCTGCCTGAGCCAAATGTGCCTTTCTGCCAATGCTCAGTATAGTCTGACTGTTAATTACTCACCTGTGGTGAGATGTGTATTGCTCCCAGACAGTAGACAGTAGAAAAAAGTCTTGCCTGTAAGGAGATATTTTTCTTTCTGATCATGGTGGCCTGGTGGAGCTGTTCCCAGCGTATTCCTGAGCTTCGAAGGAAGCCAAACTCTGTGACTGGCAGATGCTGCTCACACTTAAGCCAGCCTCACATTTGTCCTAGCAGTAATGCATGTGCATCACTCACAGTAACAATAGAACAATGTGGAATAACGGCCCACCACTCACCTCAACCAGACATTCATTCCAACGAGACAACCAAGGCCATCAAGTGCCTTGCCTTAAGGAAACATGTTCTGCCATGCAGACAGCAATCGTCTTGTGCCACACACTGGTGAAGCAAACAGCATGCCATGACTTCCTACCACAATAGGAAGACACTTTTCATCCACCACATAAATAATGCATGCTTTTGGGCACAAAGTCACTACCAGCAATAATAACAAGGTGAGGTACCTATTTATGGTTAATAATATAAAAAAAAACACTATCACCCACGCACAGCTAGGCTGCACACATGACCCATGCAATCATATAATTCACAGACCAAGAACAGGGCCAGCACATGCAAATGCTGGTGGAACAATGTAAAGGGGCACACTGTGTTCCACCCTAACACCTTTGGCCAGGTGCATTGACCAAAGGAAATTACATGATACCTTTTGCTCCCCAGCAGGAACCCGGACCATAACAGATGGATGGTCCCAGCTAAACACACCAAGGTAGGATCCCCCTCCCTATGTATTGCAACCCACAAGATCAGGGGTTTCTACATTCTATAACATAATTCCCACGCCTGTTTCAGGTGCAACCTCCAATTAGGACCCCTCGCCAAAACTGGAGTTTCAAATGAGAAATCAGCAGGTGCTGCCAATGAGACGCTCACAAAAAATGCTGGCCCAACGGTACGTCCTCTGATTAAGTCAGATAGACATGTGGCACTTAGTCCACAAGGTTTAATTTCTTGACACAAAAAAGTTAGTAATTCTTTTCCTTAGTATCCACAGTGTCCACTAAGTCAACAGCCCTGAAGAAGTCCTTCTTTGAAACATGCCCCAGGCCTACCTTTGAAGGGCGAAACATGTCGGCGTAGACACAATACAGGGCCAAGAGCAACCATAACTTGGTTTATTCTGTGCACACAAGCTGTGTATCATGAGAGAGGGATTCCAGGACCGTTTCCTGGCACTATCTCAAACCCTGACCCCAAACCTAAATAGGGCCTAGTAGTAGTGTCTAGCACTGCATACAAGAAGACTGAAGTGGTAAAGGCCCCTAAGAAAATACATTGTAGGACACCAGTGGGTCAACCTCATAAGTTCAGTTGTATGCTTGTAAATGAATTCTTTAAATGTATTTAAGATATGGTGACATTTTAGTTTTATACAAATTATTCTCTTTATTAATCGTTTACATGTATTTAAGAAGTGTTGTCATGTAAGTTTTGCTAAGCACAAGCCTTGTCTTTTGTCATTATGTCTGTCAATGTACACCATGTACCTCTAAAAACATTGTTTACAAAACATATGCATGGAAAAAATGCATTGACTTAAAGAAAAATGATTAGTTATTTATTCCATGAAAAATTACTAAAAACAATATACACAGGTGTGATATACCAGAATGTACAAGCTGGGTTAAAACAATAAAAAAACAATAAGTCAAATCAAAGACAATTGAAGGAACAATATTTTGGTTTCTTCCCTAAAGTGAATAGGGTCACCCTTAGGAGATGCTATCCCATTGTTGTATTCCACTTTAGGTGTCCGTATATAGGTTTTCCTGACACCAGTCCTTAAATAGGCACAATTCGCATTGCCCTTAAATAGGCATAAGATCCCAGTCCTTATTTAGGCATTAGCCATGCTATCCAAATACAGGCATTGTCACCTACATCCGTCCACCCCAACGTCAAAACGAGTTCTTAGAAACCAGACCCTTAAGCTCTTTGGAGTTTCCTCTAGCACAGGATTATTGATTTCTCCAAGAACTCATTTATTATGCATGAACCACTATTCCTTAAGGGTTCATTCCTGATGTCTTCCTATGCCTGACTTTACATCAATGCTAACATTCAAAGGCACCGACCAGGTATAAATATACATTTCCTTACCCAAGCAAGTAGGAGGAGACCTCGACTTTAGTGGAGCCCGTGTCCCTGACGCTGTCATCCCTGCTCGCAGAGAATCCAGCTTCCAGTGTTCTGACTCCCTTTGCGGGGTGTTAGAGTTCGAAACCCGGAAAGAGATTCCCATCTCTCATTCTCAAGGTATGGAGTTGACTAGAACCTAGATCACAGGTACTCATACTACAGCCCGCGGGCCACCAGCAGCCCAGCAAGCCTTTCTTGGCGGCCCGCGGACCTTGCAGACATCGTGCCTGTGTTTTTTTTTTTTAAGAGTGCCAAACACCGTTGGTTGCAGCAGCGCAGACTCTGCTCTATGGGGGCCAGGCGATTCTTTTAAAGACCATTCACTTGTTAATGAGGCTTTGTTGTATTTCACCTCTTCTTGGCGCCCCTGCATCTCCACTCTGACTGAGTGGAGATGCAGGGACGCTAAGAAGAGGTGAAATAAAACAAAGCCTCATTAACAAGTGAATGGTCATTTAAAGACCTGTGAAGTACTCGCTTCGGCTGTGTGTGCTCCCGGGAAGCTGTCTCAGCCCGAGGTGACACACACGCGGGGTGAGGTGACAGAGGGTGACAGAGGACAGCAATTCAGAACACAATTGAAAGCATAGTTGTTGATATAATAATATATGCTACTTGAAAGGCACTATTTTTGCTTCTGATGAAGTGACCTCTATGCAGGCTATTGCCCATCAGCCCATATGTGTTTTGGAGCTTGAAGGAACACTTGTATACTTAGCATGAAAGAGCACCATTTGTTGAAAAGTTATTTAAAGGCAAGACAGAGACAGATCGAGATAGAGACAGAGAAAGACAGAGACAGGGAAATACTGACAGAGCCAGATAGAGGCAGAGATAGATAGAGGTAGATAGAGGCAGAGACATGGACAGACTGACAAAGGCAGAGACAGATAGAGGCAGAGACAGATAGAGGTAGAGACAGACAGCGAAAGAGACAGAGAGCGAGACACAGAGAGAAAGAGAGAGAGACAGAGAGAGAGACAGAGATAGAGGCAGGGACAGATGGAGGCAGGGACAGATAGAGGCAGAGATAGAGACAGACAGAGACAAGGACAGAGACAGATAGAGGAAGAGACAGGGACAGGGGCAGACAGATAGAGGCAGAGACAGAGAGACGGAGAGGGAGACAGGGACAGACGGAGACAGGGACGGACAGAGACAGAGAGGCAGAGAGATGGAGAGGGAGATGAGGGAGAGAGAGGGTAAGGGAGGGAGAAGGAGGGAGGGAGACAGAGGGTGACAGAGGGAGGGAGACAGAGAGAGAGGGAGGGAGACAGAGGGAGGGGGAGGGAGGGAGACAGACAGAGGGAGGGAGACAGAGGGAGGGAGACAGCGAGAGGGAGACAGCAAGAGGGAGACAGCAAGAGGGAGACAGCGAGAGGGAGTGAGACAGCGAGAGGGAGGGAGACAGAGAGAGGGAGACAGAGGGAGGGAGACAGAGGGAGGGAAACAGAGAGAGGGAGATAGAGAGAGGGAGACAGACAGAGGGAGGGAGACAGATAGAGGGAGACAGAGGGAGAGAAACAGACAGAGGGAGACGGACAGAGACAGACAGAGGGAGGGAGAGAGAGGGAGGGAGAGAGAGGGGGAGACAGAGAGAGGGAGACAGAGAGAGACAGAGGGAGGGAGACAGAGAGAGAGGGAGGGAGACAGTGAGAAAGAGGGAGGGAGACAGAGAGAGAGAGAGGGAAAGAGACAGAGGGAGGTTGGCGACAGACAGAGGGATACAGACAGAGGGAGGAGGGTGACAGAGGGATGGAGACAGACAGAGGAAGGGAGACAGAGAGGGACGGAGAGAGAGAGGGAGGGAGACAAACAGAGTGAGTGAGACAGAAAGAGAGATAGATAGATAGATAGATAGATAGATAGATAGATAGATAGATAGATAGATAGATAGATAGATAGATAGATAGATAGATAGATAGATAGATAGATAGATAGATAGATAGATAGATAGATAGATAGATAGATAGATAGATAGATAGATAATGTGTGTATGCCGGGCCTGGTGGATCAGTGGACGAAGGCGTCCGCTGCAGGGGCCTGTGTTCAACCTCATTGTCTTTTTTTTGTGTTGGTCTAGCCCCGCCCCCTCCCCCACTGAAGGTTTGTGAGTACCCATGACCTAGAGAGACTCCTGGCATACCAGACTTGGCATACTATACTAAACTATAGAATAACATACTATAGAATACAGCACCTACTTCTTACATTGTACTACACTTAGGTTAGGTACACTGGGGTAGAACTAGTTAGAGAAGCATCTTATGAGTACTCGTAATTTTAGCCTATGTTATTTATGTATATGAATATATGTGTCATAGCTAAAAGATAATGCTAGCGCAGTATTATTTCTTTCTACTGCTTATGCTGTACATAATTTATCTTGCATACTGTCTTGTTATTATGACAGCTCATATCTTTTACATGAGAAACAAGACTATTTAATAAATCCTTTTATTGAAATGCCCGTCTATTCTTTCTGTGTAACTGTGAAGAAACTAAGCATGCACGATTAACTGAGTGAAACTGTTATCTGTTGTTTCCACGATTCTGAGAGTGTTCTGATTCTAAAGGGAAACAAAGTTGTCATGTTTATGCGGTTGCCAGAAACTACTCCCTTCTTGTTTACAAGGAGTTTCTAGTTGCCTCTGAGTTAGCTGGTACAAATTAATTAGGTTTAATATACTTGATAGGAGCATACTGACCTCAGTACTATGCCAAATCTATAGGGTATATTATTCCAATGCGCAGAGCCTATTAGGGAAATAGGAACTACACTACACCATTGGTTATGCAGTGGCAGGAAGTTATACCCATCCACAGGATGGAACAGGGCTTTTATGTGGCATCCCAGTACCCTCTTGAGGAGATATTTGGAGCTGTGGAAGACAAAATTAGTATTGACATCCCTAGCAATTGTAGAAGCTTCTGGAGCATTCAGGTTATCAAACAATGTTTCAAAGATAGAGACTCTATTACTATAGACAATATATACCCAACTATTAATCTCTTCACTCTCCACTCCGCCTGAAATTCCTATAATTCCTTCAGTGTGGAGTATGGACAGCACCTTCCCCTCTCAGGGAATGATATTGATGGGCCTGGGAAAACCATCACCAGTTGTCAGGGCATATCTGTGTACCCTGGAAGCAATGGAACACACCCTCTCTCTGCAGATCATTCCAGCCCTTACTAATATCCCCCTGTGAGAGCTTGCAGTTAGACACAGCATTGATCTTATCCACTGCTCTGTCCCAAATGTGCCTTCTCTGACTCATGGTTGTTCTCTGAACTAGAGCTACAAACTACTGTGTCTCAACTAGTGCTTGATATGACTTGATGTGCCATCCTGGCAAGTTGGGAAGGAAGAGCTGGGCACTTCCTCACTTATACCAGAATATACTGCGTCCTATACACACACAAATGACTGCATACTCCACTGTAATGAGTTTGGAGCCAGGGAAGGAAGGAAGGACATCTGTGCCCATTAAAGGCCTGTTTTTGAAGTCTCCCCCACTTCAAAGGCACCACTGGGTATAAGAAGTGGACCTCAGACCTCACCACTACAGTACACTTCTGAACCTGTGGATACTCTGCCAGGAAGAAGGACTGATGTGCTGCTGAACGGACTGCTACTCTGCTAGACTGTTACTCTGCTGAACTACTTCTTTGATGTGCTGGCCTGCTGCCATCTTGCATGAGTAAGAAGGACTGGACCTCCATCACTTGAGCCCATAACCCAGTGTGACTCCAAGGGCTAGTTGGCTAGCCTCCTGATCAGAAGTCTCAGGGACATAAAAGACTTCTGCACTTGGACTTTGCCATCTGTGTGTGTTCTCCGCCAAATGGTGCCTCCCCAGTCCTGGATCCTTCCTTGGAAGTGTGCCTAAGGTGCTTCTTCCAGCAGCACGGACGTATCATCCTCTGTTGAACCTAAGCATCACTGCCAACACATTGCCCCTGTTGTCTGTCAGGACCAGCGCCTCATCGCAGCTGCAAGACTCTACACCAACACATTACCATGGCTGCGTGGGTCAGAACCAGCGCATTCTCTTCAGATCCACCACTGGTATGGAGGATTGTTCGCTCAGACCAGTCCTGGAGGTAGACCTGAGTCCTGATAAAGACAATGACCAGAATCATGGTATAGCCAATTCTTGATAGATACGGGGGACTACCTGCTGTACAGTTTGTTCTGAGGAGTTTCCAAAGCTATACCTCAAGGTAAGATAAGTTGTAGGCATCAGTTAAATTTAACTTGGAGGCCATAGGTACTCTTTTGTACAATATACTAAGGACTTGTAGGTAAGGTAAATATGAAGTTAGGGGATGCCAATTTCATCACGTTGAAAGGAGGAGCACGGGTACTTTACTCCTGGTTAGCAGGGGTAAAGTCCAGAGAGTTCTACAGCCAGCAAAAACAGCCAAGGCAAACATCTGGGGGCACACCAAACAAAAGACAGTAATTTTATAATACATGCCTACACCACTACTGACTATGACACCACTAGCTTGTCCTCCTTCACTCACAAATCTCCCTATTATCATCCCTACACATGTTGAGGAATAAAATCAGACAGAATAATGACTGAACAAACGTAGATCATAGCTAGTCATAGACAAGCAGAAATAGTGTCAAGGACCAAGTTCACACCTCTCCTTGTAATCACCACCACTCCTTGATACTGCCAGCCTTGATTAGTTAACCTGTAGGACCCAATCAACTTCACAAGAACACTAGCACAAAGACGAATGCCCCTAATAATGCCTGAACCACCCATAATCATGATTGACATGATGATAAGTGATATTACTGACTTAATAATTCATTACAATCATTTACTACTGACCAGAGCACATATCTCTTAACAATGTCTCAAAATGTAGTGCTTGACATTAAACTGAAGCCAGATCACATGCATGGTACAGAGTGCAAACTGCACTCTTCATCTTTCTCCCATACAAATTATCCTCCTGGAGACTGATGTCCTGACCAGCTACGTAGTAATCGATAGTACAACTGGTGTACTGACAGTGGGCCTAGTACACTTCAATTACAGTATTCTTTTTCTACCCTACCAGGAGAAGTGATCTCAAGTTGGTTCCTCGCATTAGGGCCTGTGACACCGATGTCACAGCTTCTCATCTCCATTAAGCCTTTATGTCCACATCTATTCCTGGAGAGTCAAACAGGCACACCAACCCCTAATTCCCTGGAACAGTGGTTCTCAAACCTTTGGCTCATTATTGGAATCCGTGGATCGCCACTGAATAATTATTGGAATCTGGGGTCTTCCACCGAGCCATTACTGGAAGCTAGGGACCCCGGCCTAAGCAATTTTGATGTTTTGAATCACAAAACAATGCAAAAGGCTGAAATATTGTATTTAATTCACAAACAAATATAATCTAATCACAATTTTAATTTAATGGGAAGGTTGGAGATTTTCGAAATTCAATTAAGGTAGCCCATTGTCCATACTATATTTTATTTGATTCACTTGCACTGTCTCACTAATATCTATGAGGATACTAACTTGATTTTTAGCCTACAGTTTCAAATTCATTCAAATTTACAATTTGTTTTACAATTTTTAGTTTTACATTTTGCTTTATTATCCATATACACCTTGTTATTCTGTTCATAATATTTAATTTTCTAAGCTGGTGGGGATTCCGAGTTGGCTTCCCGGACCCCCACGGGTCCCCAGACCACAGGTTAAGAGCCACTGCCTAAGAGCATTCTTCCATGCGCATTGAGGGGCAGATTTACAACTTTTGGTGCATCTCTGCAAATCAGCAGGGATGCACCAGAACAAATGTGTCACGTAATCCCCCCCTTGCGCCACCACGGATGCGTCGCATTTACCATGGTGCAAGGAGGGGAAAAGATGCATGACGCATCTTGTGGCGTACAGGTGGCGCATTGCTGGAGTCATGTCGCAAGCACAGAGGCCGCCCATACTTAACGTGGTGTGTCACTCCTTACGCCTACTTCAGGCAGGCGTAAGGATTTGACGCAGCAGCGTCGTAAAACTGACTCAGTGAAATCTTGTAGATTTCACTGCGTCAGTTTTACGGGGCTTTCCTGCAAGGGAACGCCCACCCTGCGACAGAACTCCCACATGAAACCTGACGCAGGTTTCATGTGGCACAGGGCTTTACAACGTGACGCATCTGCCTAGATGCGTCACGTTGTAAATAAGTCTCAACGTGGCGCATGGTTTACGCCGCCGCTGAATCACAAAAGTGACGCAACGGCGGCATAAAAGTGTCGCAAGGGGCTTGTAAATCTGCCCCTAAGTCTAAAGCATCACAAAAAGATGTCTACTCTTGTTAGAAATTGGGTTGTTGATTTAAGGAGATGTGGGCCCTTCCCAAGCAACAGCCACAATCCTTGTCAGGGTGAACCACAAAAGTCACAAAATTACCCTGAGCTTAAACCTCTTGTAACTTGTCAGAAAAGCAGTCAGGTTTAACTTAGAGGCCATGTGTAAAGTATTTCTGCAGCATTCAAACAGTAATAACCTGAAAAAACAATACAAGAAAAATCCTACACCAATTTAGAAAAACATAGGCAATGTTTATAAATTATTTGACACCAAAATGGCAAACACTCCTTGGAGTAGCCGTGCGCTATAGAAATAAAGGTTTAACATAACATAACATAACATCCAATCAGAAAATTTGGAGTTATGAATTTTTTACGTTTTTGGTCAAATCTAGCACCTAAAAGATGGATGCACCAACCATGGACATCTAGTTGCACGTCACAGTCGAACATTTTGGCCAACCGTGATGGAGCGGGGTTTCGGTACACAAATTGGATTAGAAGAACTGTCAAGGAAAAGTTAAAGTTCAGCGGGGCAAGGCAGCGGCCGGTGTCCAAGGAGGAGACATTGACGTTGGGGAGCCAATGGACGAAGTTGTGGTGGAGATGCCTTCGTTTGTACTTAGGGGCATACTTATAAGAAATGACTCATTGCTGCATTGTGGCAGCGATGCATCAAAAACAGTTAAGATGTGCAGAAATCTGTTACGACGCCATGGATGCACCATATTTACAGGGTGCCATGGCGCAAGGATGCACGGAGCATCAGAAATTTTGATGCATCTGTGGGAACTTTGCAGTAACGAATTAGCCCCAAAAGTGGTGCATTCCTGAAGTTGGCCTGGATGTAGTCTAAGTAGTATGGCTATGTGTCACTTTACAGTGGGCATACTCTACGTATGTGTATGTAGAGACCTGAGTATATTTAACACAGTGAGTGACTGTGTAATGTGAGTGAATACAAGTATATGGTGTATTGTAATGTGGAAATACTTGTATTACCTACCTTATGCTTGTATTTACCTGTTGTACTTTGGAGAACACAGACCTAGACTTGGATATCCCTTCCTCCATGGAGAATTGAAAATCCTGGCCTGTCCCTTGCAAACAATACACAACATCTCATAGCCTTACTGCATAGGATGACAAAGTCATTAGTGCCATAGTCCCAGGTTGGTCAAGAGTTTCAGCTATATGATTGGCACATGTGTAGACCGACTACAACTAGTGGGAATGCGATTTACTGACATCCTCCAGGGTGTGAAGTGACCTTAAATGGTCAGATTCCTGTTGAAAGCCATTGTGTCAGTCCCTACGCCTGGGTTTATGAGGTGTAGGAATTCTGATGAATTGCAGGCTTCCGGAGATGCATCTGACAGATGCATCAAGCGAGGAAAATCTTGTAAATCTAACTGCATCAATAGCAAGTTAATTTTTCTGATGGAACGCCCATTCTGCATGCATTCATTTCTCCGTCACGCAGCAGAATTCCGTGCAGGTTTTTTGTGACGCAGGCCCCAAAAGGAAGACCCATTTGGCCGAGGGCGTCGCATTGTTAGTATGAAGCTAACAGAGTGCTGCCACTGCATCAAAAAAAATAATGTAACGGCGGCGCAAACTCCTTCTAAATATCATCCTATGGGGCATATTTACAAAGAATTGGCATAGAGCAGCAATGCAAGTAATTTTGCTGTGCTGCCCTGCGCCAATTCAAAAGGGCAGGCATGCACCTTATTTACAAGATGCAGTGCATTCATGTCCATTCAGCCATCACTAGTGCACAATTCACAGCTGTGCGCCAACACAGGTACCCTTGCTCCATGGTGCAAGGGTATCTGTGTTGTTGCCATGATCGTTTTTGTGCAGGAAGGGACACCTGCCTGCACTTAAACAATCATTAGAGGTGTTTTTCTCTTTCTATTTGTTTCTGCAAAATGTAGCACACATGGAAAGAGGATGGAATGAGATGAAATGAAAACATTTCTCATAGTTATGCCACCCCTGGGGAGGTGCACGGTTTTACCACATTCCCAGATTCATGCCATGTTATAAATCTGGGAATGTGTCAAAACCTATTAGTGTTTCTTGCAAACACCCACTGCAATGCCCTTGGCACGTGTCACTAACGCAGTGTGAGGCAAAGCAGCAACTTGCACTGTATTGCCTCACTCCATATCTAGAAGGCCATGAAAAGCCAAGCAGGGTAACTTTACGTGGTATCTACATTGTAGATATGGCTAAGCCTGTGCACCACCGGAACCTCACAAAAAAGTGACGTTTTGGCAGTGCACAGAACTTTTAAATAAGCCTCTAAGTCTCTTTTTTGGAACTCAAAACAGAACAAAGCTGCATCCTATATACAACAAGGGCTCCAGGAGACCTGCTACCCTTCGAGGGATGAGCAGCTGAACAGGATTTGCTGCTGCAGAAAAGAACGTAGCTGGGGCTACAGCAAAGTCCAGATGACCACAGATGCACCTTGCGCAAATAGGCGAGCAGGTAAGTCTTGGTCTCCTCTGGGATCTCAGGGCACAGTAGTGTAAGTATACCTTAGTGAATCAGGCCCAAGCCTTTGATTTGTTATGATCTGAAATCAGAACACACTTGCATCTAAAAAATGTGTGACTATAGAGGGTATCCTTTCGCCATGACCATGTAGATTTAGACTTCCCAAGTCAGGTGAAAACATTTGAAAGTTAGTGTGGTCAACTTTTTCACACAAAATCCCACAGCACCTTTTCTTCTGAGCATCACATAAATCGTGCATGTTTATGCTGTAGGCATACACATATAATTTAATACATGGCATTTTATATCTCTATAGGTCCTATATTTCTACCATCAAATAGATAGGCGACAATATGAGCAAAAGTACCATGTGTGAGTTAATACATTCTTTTTTTAGTTAGGGATCCTTCACAGCCCTGAGACTCTTGACCCTTTGGGCATTGGTACAGGCTGAAACACATCAGCAGTCACCAGAATGTCTGATTCCAAACACTCTTTGCACATCTCTCATTGTATCCTTAATCCTTGGTACTCGTAAATCAAAGGAATTATTCTTGGCTTACCCTGCAGTCATTTTAGGGATCTACTCCAGTAGGTTTTATAAGAAACACCCTTATTTAGAGGTTAAATCCTCCCTGCTAATACTATATAATCAGGCTAGGGCGAGGTTGCCTATAATGAAGCATGCCACGTGGGTGAGGCTTCCTCAATCAGGGACAGTCTGGTGTGGATATTGTGGTTATGAATACAGAATCATTGGGTTGTTTATGTAAGAGTAACCTGAGCATCTGAGACATTGGCAGATGCCTAACACTGATTCTGTATTTTATTACACAGCTGTAAACAGGTAGTGATTAATGGGAATTCACACCCATGAGCAGGGATAATACACACAAAACTATACAGGTGAATAGTCAATTAACGCAATCACTCTGGCACCTGTGACAATCGATGTACTGTCAGCTTTGAATTATAAACTTTCTCTTAATTTTTTTTCAAAATAAACTCTCCATGAAAGATGATATCAATTATTCCCAACCATTAATTATTTCTGTAACTACACATTATATTCTCTGAAGCTGACTGGATAGGATCTCTTCCAGAAGGTTGCATGTCAAACATTTGTGAATCGGTCCCAGTGTGAAGATGTAGAAACGTGCCCCTTTAGATGCAACTTGAGGACAAACTTTCTTCTCTTCTGCTCATTATGTTTTGCTAATCATTTTGGCTGGACTTCCTCAGCTCCCCACCTCTCAGACGGGACTGCTCACTCGCCCCAATAATTGGTGGGTCATCACACTTCATCCTGCACACAGTCCAGAAAATTGTGGCCGCAAACATATTGTTGCTGCACGCTGAGGAAAATAATTAGAGGGAATATTATATACAACCCAAGCGAAGAGCCCATAAACTCACAAGACAGGATCGACCTAGGATCCATTCAAAATGAGATTCCAATCACACAAAATTACACAAAGACCTCTTAACTGTAGCTAAGGTATTCTGTGCAAATACCAACCACCCTGATATGAGCTCATGAAAACCCCTGGCTGTTAGACTTCTCTCCAGACATAACAAAATATTTACATTCTTTGATGTATATATATACTTTATTTGGGTATAAAAATATCCTTAAAAGAACACCTCAAAGTTACAACAGCAATACACATTATTAAAAAAGACAAAAAACCATAGCATAAGAGCAGTGGTTGTTAAAAACTTCAAATTGCATTAAAAGCTTCACTGGTGTGTAAATGGTAAAGGAACTTAGTATGCAAAATGGCAATGACAACATGACGTTTAAAATGCATTCGATTTCAGGTGTTTAACAGTCAGCCATAAATGCAATCCAATATTTCGTAAAATAACAGCATATTGTACAAAGCAGCAGTCAAGTAAGAGCAATTTTAGCAGCATTAAATAGATTGCAGAATGGAATGGAATAGCTCTTAAAAAAGGGCACAATGACATACCATTCCCGTTACTGCCTAAAAGTGCGGTATGCATGTCGTATAAAGGTTGTAAAAGCAATATTTAGAGCTGTGTTTTCTGGCATTAAAGCTGCAATAATTGCTTGTCTACACGTCCGGATTCCCAGCCTATTCCACTCAGTTTTCAGTTTACGTCTACATTGTGACATAAAAGAGGGACAAAGGCATACTATGTGCTCCAGGGTTTCAGGAGTCATGGCGCACCCTCTGCACGTTACATCCTCTGACAGACGGCGCCAGATGGGCATTTCTTTTAGGAATTGCCAATCGCCCAGTCTGACAGCCATAAAACTGAGTTTTAGGTGCAAGGAGTAAGTACAGGATAGGTAGGATGCGGGGGATAACCGACCATACGAGATCATTGTTGCCCATGCATGTCTGCGTTTGGCAAAATTAGCTTTATCAATAATCAGGGACCTCATTCGAATGTATTTCTGAATGCTAGTTTTAAATACTGACTTACTAGGGTTGAGGTCCCATAATGCACCCGCAGACATTTCTTGGATCGAATCCTTAAAAAAACGACTATAAGAGCCGCATGGGTTTTTCTGGGAGATATCTAGCCAAATTAAAGACTCCAATGAGCCTGTGTTTGCTTGTCTCAGTTTATGGCACAGATTTAAATACATTCCAGTGCCAGAAATTTCATAATTTAATAAGCCCAATTCAAGTCTAATTTGAGCAGCAGAGGCAGTTTTGGGCAAATGGAGAATTTTTTTGTAGAGTTTGGTCACATGTTGGTTAAAGATGGAGTTTAGTTTCCCCCTAAAATCTCAG
The DNA here is from genome assembly GCF_964204655.1 of Triturus cristatus. Classification (NCBI taxonomy): domain Eukaryota; kingdom Metazoa; phylum Chordata; class Amphibia; order Caudata; family Salamandridae; genus Triturus; species Triturus cristatus. Next base: position 798,269,890 of record NC_140586.1, read on the forward strand.
CGCTGTATGTCAATGTCGGCCCAATTTTTGCTCTCATAACTTCCAATAATGGGGATAGACTTGGGCCAGACAGATTTCTTGAAAGCTTGCAGAGGTTCACCTGGAGATTCATAGCTTTTACTGAAATGTCCTTACGCTGTTTATTGAAGTTGCCCCTGGAGTCAAAATTGACCCCTAGATATTTATATGCATTTCCTATTGTAAGACTCATGTTGTTATACAGCCATCCTCCACCACGGTAACGTTTTCTACCGAAAATAACCACTTGGGTTTTCTTTAAATTAACCTCTAATCTATTCATGGTGGTGTAAATTTCTAGTTTATTTAGTAGCCTTTGCAGCCCTACCCGTGTCAGACTAAAAAGGACCAGGTCATCGGCATATAAAAGATTACTTATTAATACACCTCCCATCTTGGGCGGGTGGCTATTTATTTCTTCAAGGGAGGATGGCAGGTCCGGTATGAACAAATTAAAAAGGAGGGGGGCCAGTACACATCCTTGTTTGACCCCTCTGGTTGTCATGATTTTGCGAGAGAGATGTGTGCCAGTCCCCAACTTCACTTGTACCCATGTGCCCGAGTGCAGTTGGATGATCGCATCCAGGAGTTTGGCTGGGATCCCCCATTTTTTTAACTTCTCCCATAGAGCAGCCCTTGGTACCCGATCGAATGCGGCTTTAAAATCTACAAAACAGCAAAAAACCACCCTAGATGTAACTAATGCTTTATCGACAATTATAGACAATGTCAGTAAGTTGGTCACAGTGGTGAAGCCAGTTTGATTCATTGGAATCAAGTTGTTTTGCTCGGCCCAGGATCTCAGCTCCTCCAGTAGGGTTCCTGCGTAAAACTTGGCCTCAATGTCTAATAGGGCAATTAATCTATAGTTGTTTGGCGAGGCATGAGAGCCTGACTTGTAGATCGGGTGGATTATTGCCCCTCTCCATGAATCCAGTATAGTTGAGCTTGTCAATGTGAAGTTAAAGAGATTGGTTAGGTATCTTGACCATAGGTCAATATTAGTTTTAAACAAGGTCTGTGGTAGGCCATTTGGACCCGGAGCGCCATCTGGTCTTGCTTTTAATAATACTTTAGTGACCATTTCTTGGGTGACCTGTAGGTCTTCACTTCGTGGGTCTAAACTATCCATGGACCTGCTCCAGTTCAAATATGAATTTGTTGTCAATGGGTTAGAAGCACATGAAACTATAGACGGTGAGACCTCTGAGGCCCTAAAATGGACTGTCAAATAGGCAGACCAGTCGGCTTCTGCAATGTTTGCTGTCCCAAATCTAGATGAGCTGGAGTTTTGGCGATTGATTAAGGCCCAGAATCTTCTAGAGTTGCAGTTTTTTCTCTCCCATAAAAGTTTACACCAAAATTGGCCTAGATGGCGCCGTTTGTCAATTTGTATAGCCTCCCTGAGTAATTTTTGGTTGGTTTTATACCCATTCAAGAACTCGTTGTTTCCTGGGGATGACTTGAGAATCCACAGAGCTTTGTCTCTAGATTTCTCCAATACCCTTGTTTGACTAGAGATTGAGAACTGGCGGCTAAAATGAGCCTTGTGTACATGTTGTTTAGATGGAAAACGGCTTATCAATTGGGAGCAGAAGGACGACCACGGGCCAGTGGAGAAAACCACTGCATCCGTGCTTTCTGTTATAAATACCAAGCATGCTTTCATGATGTTTGAGCTGATGTCGTCATTCCATCTTAACCGTTTTAGGTTTTCTGTGTAGATTCCTGGGCATGTTGTTGAAGCAAGTTTATGGTACTCTGGCTGTATATTGAGGGTAACCACTTGTGGACGATGATCACTTTCTGATCGGGGAAGAATGCTATAATTACCCAAGTGGTGGAACAGCGCTGAAATACAGATGGTATAGTCTAAGTAGGAGCATTTACGGCCATTTGTCCAGGACTAGTTAGGAGGAGTATCATTCATAGATCTGCCGTTCATTACCAGAAAACCTATGCTGTAAAATTGCAGCACACAAAGCTCGCCAAGGCCACAGTACACTTGGTTTGGGGGTTTGGACTGTGCCTTGACTTCCGTGGTTGTGAATGCAAAAAGCCCTTCATAATCAATAGGATTACCCTGGAAGAGGTTAGTATTAAAGTCTCCGGTAATAATGTAATCTGAATGGGGATAATCCACAGGCAGGTCACACACGATTTTCATTAAACGTGTTAGATGGGCCTTTTTTGAGCGAGTGCTCGGATTAATGTACCCATTCAGGAGTAAAAGAGATCGCTGTTTGTTCCATGCGCTAATTTTGACTCCGAGTAACCAGTCTTCGTCAAAGTTCAGTAACTCAATCGGGCCTTTTAAATTATTTGAAACATAGATCGACAGACCACATTGCCGGTTTCCAGAATTCGATGAAACCAATGACTGGACTGATTTGGGAGGCCCAGGTTTCCTGAAGGGCTATTAAATCATGACCAAAAATAAAGGAATGCATCTCCAAGTTGGTGATTTTCTGAGAGAGACCACTAATATTCCATGAACATAGGGTGAGCAAAGACTGTGACTGAGGGATCGGGGTAGTTATGAGAGGAGATAGGTGGCATCTTGATTGGACCTGGGCCTTACGGATTTGATCTGCACGGTGTTCGTCACATGGTCAATCTGATGTACGAGACAGGGCGGCTGGTAGCCAACCCCAGTCAGGATTTTTATCAGAATTCAGGAGATTAGTCCGTCCATCTTCAGTCGATTGTATTGATCCCAAGGCGTTTTTTAGGATTGAGTATGGCCTATTTTTCCCTCCAGACCTAAAGCTATCAGATCTTAGCGAGGTGGGGGACTGTTGTGATAGCACTGTAGGGTAGCCTGGAATGGAGTGGGGGTAGATATTGATGCCCCATTTCCGAAATGTGTCCTTTTGATCTAAGAATACTCGTACCCAAGTGGTGGACTTAAAAGACACGAGGGTTACCTCTGAGGGTTGGTTACCCCTTGGAGGTAGAAATTCAATAGACTCGATATCGTCCGAAGTCAAAGCCTCAAAACCCGGAACACCATTTACTAATTTAATTATATTTGATCTATTGACAATGTCCTGCCGACCTTTTGATTTATATTCGGGGGCAAGAAGAATTTTTTAATGCTGTGGGTCGCATTTAGCGATATCGGTGTTCCGGCTTAAATTGGGCTGTGTGGTTTTGGCAATTAGGGAGTCTAAGTGTGCTCTCTGTTGGGGTTGAGGAAGGTCCCGTGTGCCTTGCCTGGGTATCCGAGAATCTTTCAATAAAATTGATGTATTGTTGAAGATTGTATTATGAAAATTGGATCTATGCCGAGATGGACTTAGCGGCACTACTGATTGGGGTTGGAGAGTTGTGACTGATGTCCTCATTGTAGTTAACTCATTGGATTTGCCTCTTGGTTTATTTATGTCCGGCTGAGACTCTAATACCCCGTTTTCCGCTGGTAAGGTACTTCACTCAAGACTGCTCGCAAGGATCTCTTGATTGGCAGTTGTGGTTAAGTCTGCCATGTGGGGGCTTCGAGAAGAACTTATTGGCGTTGCTGGAGATTGTAGAGCGCTTAGGGTATTTTTGTTGGTGGCGATTAAAAACAACGGGAATAATTTAGGAAGGTCGACTTTTGTATTAAGTCTTAATTTATTCCTTTGTTTTCGCTGACGTTTGCGCTCTCTCTTACTGCAAGGTAGCGAGGGAGGATGGTGTGTTTCAGAGATGGTTGGGGCAACGGCAGCTGGATTGACACTTGTCCCTGCCACATTGTTATCGATGAAATTGGGAAGCCCGTTTGTTGTCTGAGGGCTTGTAACTGCTTGTACAAACGGTGCCGCCAGACATGAAGTACCTTGGACTTGATGAGTCATCTTGGTGGTCGGTCTGTGTCATAGAAGGTTTTCGTTCCCCTCTCGTCTGTAACCCAGTGGTCGTTGGTAACAGGATATTCACCAATTCTGATTTGTGAATTGGGAGTGTTCGAGAGAGTTGATCAGGACGTGACGGTACGCCACCACCCTTCAGCAACTTTACTTCATTTAGGACGCTAGTTAGAAAATCTGGGAGCGAGGAAAGGGAATCGATAATAGGCGAGCAGCAACAGACTGACTGAACTAGCTTTGAAGATGCTTGCGCACTCGTTATTAGATTGTTCAATTTATACAGCTTACTATCGATCCCTGCTGTAAACAATGCTAAAGTGTTCAATAAATCCACCTGGATGTCTAATTTGTCGGAGTGATAGTTTAGGGCCGTGACTGTAGATTGAAAAGTCTGAAGTAATTGAGGCCAGATGCTCGTGATTGTAGAGGCGTCATGGTGTAGCTCCGTTTTAGATCTAGAATTAGGTGGGTTTTTGAGTGAATTATGAGAGTTCATAAAGGAAAGAGACAGATCCACTAGCCGTTGGTCTTTTGATTCTGTTTTTTGTAAAACCTTTGGAAAAGCTGTTATTGCTGCTGGGGATGGGAATGGGCACTGTTGAGGCTTGATTAGCTCTGGGCTCCCATCCAGGAAACTTGAGACATGTGGTGGACAAGGACTGAGTATATCAAAGATAGAGACCAAGTATTTTTGGCCATGAGTTTGTGGAAAAGTTAAATGAGAGTGAGGCGCAATGGGGGCCACCTCAAACTCCTGGGGGTTATGTAATGACATAACCAAAAGATTCTCTGATTGAGATACATGCGGGGCTTGGAGACTTACGTTATAAGTCGAACTCACGAAAGGTTGCTGATTAGGACAGAACTCTTGATTGACGGTGTCATGAAGAGGAGAAGACTGACTTGGTGAGGGTTGGTGGTGGCTTAGAACCGGTGTTTGAGTTGCAATCACTGAGCATTCTGAAACAGTTTTCCGAACGTCGGGTACTGACCCAAAAATGAAAACGTCCGGAGTATGAACCGGGGTGTTAGATGGTTTTGGAAACAAATGAGGCAATTGCTTATTTGGCTCAGTGACTTGATTAAGATCGCAAGACTAAATTGCCTCGGGGGCTTTTTTAAAATAGTCCAGAAGCGAAAAGGATTTTGAGGTGCTCACAGAAGATATATAAGAAGGTAGCATGTTGCTGTTGTTCATATGTTGCCGTCCCTTTGGTGGCAGGTTGGGGGCCATCGGTGAAACCAAGGGATACAGTGGGTTCGCCCGGTTGGCTAGAGCAGACTCCGCGACTGCAGCCAACCGTTTTGATTTCTTTCGTTTTAAAGCGGGAGGTGCTTTTCTCATGTTCCCGGATATCATCGCTTCTGTTGTTGTGCGAGACTATTAAAATCTGTAAATTAATAGACTGGCTCACTCGAGCCCTTTGTCAGACACACCCTTAATTGCCAGCTGTGCCAACCAAGCTAGGATGTGTTTGCAGGAACAAGAGGAGGCGTAAAAGACCAAGTTGCCTCCAGGTCAGGCTTGCTGGGCTTGTCCGACCTTGTCCTAGACGAAAGGAACAGACTCAGCTGACTGTAGCAGTATGCAAAGGCATACGGAAGGGCACCCCCGCATTCTTAGTGCCTACACAACCGCTTGTTTTTCCCTACCCGCGGCCTCCCATCAGCTGATCCTTAACTGCACCAAGGAGAAAACCCTGAAACCTAAGACCCCTGCTAGACTCCCAGTTCCCAACCCCCCCCCATCAAGACGCCGCGTCCACAACTGTCCGGCAGGCAGAGACCAGTTAGAATCGCCGGTAGAGTCGCAGCACTGCGGCGTGGGGAGGGGGACTGGGCCAGCAGAAACGGGCCAGATTCCTTCTGGGCAGTAGGGCCAGCGATGGTGGCGACGAGATGGTGGCGACGAGCTGGGGGGGTTGGAGGGTGCAGGGGGAGCGGAACCAGGGCTGGCAGAGCTAACTGACTGGTGAGCAACTAGGCGACCTGGGCGACTGACTGACTGGCTGACTGGCCAAGAGGAGAGGGGAGCTGAGCAGGGACCTGGAGCGGCGAAAGCGAGATCTAAAAGGCCGAGGCCGACCGGGGCGAAGGCAGGATGAGAAACCAGAGAGATCAGAGAGACCAGAGCCAGCGGCAACCAGCAGGAGTGGACCAAGAGCGGGAATAGACCGAGAGCGGGGGCCGGGGCAAGGGCAAAGGGGCGTGGATGGCCGGGAGCACAATGCGACGAGTGGGTGAGTGAGCTTTTATGTAGCTATTACGCAATTGCGGTACCAGATCTATGCCAGATCTGTGCCTTTTGCCACTAGCCCGAGCCAGGGATCAATGCCAGGGGACCGCAGTCCCAATTACCTTGGGCCTCAAGGCTCTCGTTGGCTTAGGGCAGTTATGGCCAACACTCCCCAACACTCCCCAGGTCGACTTACTTGAATATTTGCTCCGCCAAGAACACCTGCCTTCACGGCAGTCACAGCAGACACTGCCTGTCACTGCCTGTCCGCCCGCTGCCGCTGCCGGTCTCGCCCACAAGATCTACAAGATCTACAGGGTCTCTGCGGTCACTACTCGCGATCTCTCGCGGTCTCTAGCCGACAGCCACAATTGCTCACAACCGCTCACACCGCTCAGCTCAGCTCCACCCACGAGGCTCGTCAACGCTCATCAGTGCCGACGCCTGACACTCGCCACGTTCTGGGTTCCACCTCCGTGGTTCGCGGCCGTAACCTGAAACCTTGAAAAGCTATTGAAATTGTGAATTGGAAATCAACAGAAAAGTTGTTACGGCCGCGAACCACGGAGGTGGAACCCAGTACATTCTTTGATGTAGTTTAATGTTATAGCACCTTTGGTTTTCAGTTTCAGTTGAAAGACTAGACTCAGAAGCACTACATCTATGTTTTAAATCCTCTGGACAGATTTGTAAATTGTTATTGGCAAGTTGGCTCAAAATTCTTTTTAGAAATGTGTGTTTTCCCCTGTGTAGCGATCAATGGTTCCAAGGGCAACCATACATGTGAAAAAAAACAGAGAAATGTAGGTAGGAGGTCGCATATGGGTCGACCCCCTTTAGGGACAATATGGTATTCTTTGAGTTGCTTATTTCTGTATTCAGTTGCTAAACTGGAACTAATTATGTGAAATATATTTTAAGGCAGGATTATCATGTTTACACATCACAAAATAATGAAGTAATACTACTAAAGCAATTTGCTGCAGTAAACAACATAATTTGCCTTTTCTTGCAGCATAATTTAGTCGACCCTGTTGCACAATTTGGTGCTCTACTGCCTCATAATTCTGCATTTTTTCAGTGACCCTGGCGATAGCACTGTGAGTTTTCACAATGAGCATGCCTGCGTACAAAGATGCAGGGGTTAGTATGTGAATGTGTGCTTCTTGACATCAAAGGTAGAGTTCTGGTTTCCGGAAATTACTTCTAAACTGGCAATGGGTCAGCAGCTCCCCAAACAATAACGTTTTGAATATGCCATCACAAAGTGTGCTGTAGTTTTGAGTATATGGCAAGGTGAAGTAATACTGTGTCTTCTTTCTCTTCTTTTAGTGCCTTTGGAGAACCTGCAGCTACATCGCAAATAGTCTAGTCAAATTAGTTCAAATAATGGGCTAACCTAGAACTAATTGCAATACAATTTCTGTGAGTGGATTGTTATTGAAATTTTTCCGTAGAAAACGATGGTGAAAAGTCTACCACTCTATCATGATGCGTCAATCCAATATGGCAGATTTTTCAAAATGGCTGCCCATTATTTGAGATATAGGGTATAACTGTTTATATGCCCATGTGTGGTATCATTTTATATGTTTTTAGGGACGGGAAAGTCAAAAATAACATCAAAAATTGTTTCTGATGACCATAATATCAAATTGGGATTAATACAATAAACAACGATAATTATATGTTAATATGCCAAACATAGTTTTGACATTATTTTTTATTTACATTTTTTTAACATCATCTGAAAAGGATAAACAAATTTCAACTAGATAATATAGCACTTCTCAATATGACACTGACAAATGAAAATTGTGAGATAAATTCAAACAGCACTCCTCAGTATAAGAATAGTATGATTTCAATCACCGTCCATGTCCACTTCCATGGAATTGCAACAGCTTATTCCTCGACAATTTGTGCACGCATCTGTGCACACTATTCCCTGTCTTTTGCATATACATTGCAGAGTCGCACATTGACTCTTGCTACAGCCACATTTCACAAATTTTAAGAAATGATCGGGTGCTGGTGCTTGACTCATTCTAATGGGAGCCAATCTTCCATCTTTCACTTCAAATCCCCACTGTAATGGATCCATATGAATACCCATCCACTGCTGCACCTGATGATATACTCTGAGTGAATGAAATTTGCAGGCATTCTCTGTAGGAGGCCAGACTTCCGGTTTCACATGTATTGTTGATTGTGTTGCCTTTGAAGTGAAAGTTCGAAGTCTCATATTATGTAATGTGCTGTCTCCTGTTATTCCTCCATACAACTCTATAATAGCATTAAGACCAGCATTTTCAATTTCTTCTGTTGATTTTTGTGAAGTTTGGAATACGGCAGCACTTTCTTTGAAGCTGCCTGATTTTCTTAGCAACTTTATGGAGTCACGTTTTCCTAATCCAAATGGTTTGGAGGTGGTATCACATCCTAATACGGCCATCTATTGTAACAATATTGTGATCAATATTATCAGCTGCATATTGAACGAATTTTGGAGGGCTTTCAGAAGGTTCAACAAGGACAGGTATAGTATTTCCTCTTTCTGCTGCAGCTGAACGATCAAAACGAAGAACTTCTGAATAGGAGCTGCAGAATCCCATATGATTTACTGCTTCAACTACAAATCTTGAGCTTGTGTTGTCATGTAATTGAACTGCCAGCCCTAACTGCAATGGTGCAACTAAGACTCATGGGCGCACAGCTTGCATAATTGCCTGTCCTATAGAAGCTACTTTTCTCTCTCTGTTGGTTTTATCAGTAACAAAAACTGATAATAAGAGCCTTAACGAATCAGGTATATTGCTCACATTATAGTCAACACTACTCATGTTTTCAATGGGTGGATATGTTTCTGGTTCTACAGGGATGTCTTTAATATCATTTCTTATTATTTCAGCAGCTGCCATTAGGAGATTGTTTCAATCCTTTTCAACATCTTCATGGCTATGACTGTGGTACTCTTGCAATACATGAGCAGCTGTATTTTTAAAAGTAACAACATCAGCAGTCCCTGCAACTGTTCCTATGAAGATTTCATCTTCAAAATGCTCTGAGTTTTTGTTTCATATACTTCGAACTGTATGGTTCGCTATCTTCTGGCAGTAATTCTCGCATTTTATTAACAAGTTCTTTAACAGTAGTTTGTTCTTCATCATTTGCCTCAATGTATTTAACTACTTGAAGAAAAGTTTCCTGGTGAACTTAATCCTCTGGTCGACCTGAAGATATTGGAGGGTTATCATTGAGCTGCCCGGGAAAGCATTTTCCAGTATAAAAATTGACGTAACACTGTTTGTGGTAGCATGCATCTACAGCATGTAAATCAGACACATTTTGGATACGTCTCTTAACTTTGTCTGCCCATTCATCATTGCGTTCGTTACATTTTTGTAAAACTGATGATTTGAATTCAACTGTTCGTGCATTAAACCACGCATTTCTTTTCCTCTCCCTGAAGTATAAACTTAACTCAGTACCACAGAAAAAACAATTTTTTCTAAAATCAAACGACGTTTCACACGACCGTAGAACACGAAAAGTTGTGGGATCTGATTCTTTCTCCTGGAACAGAGTTTTCAAGTTAACAAAACGCGCTCTACATTTCTTGTGAACTTTCTGCCCAACACAATCGTGAAACTTAGATATTTTTCTCTCCTTGCATGTTTTTTGAATTCCAGTCACTCCTCTTTCAGTGAGTACAGATACATTGTCATCTTCTTGAAACACCACATCACAAATGAAACACTTTTCTCCGTCCATTTTCACTGTATCTCACAGCAACTCGCAAGAACCTGTAACACATAAATGAAACATTTTTGATTAACAAAAAAACAAACAATAACAACAAAGTTACAAAACACAAACAATAGCAAACTTTTTATTTCAAAAGTTAATTTTAATATTTACGTTCCTTCACACTGTCATATAAGTCAACGAAAAAATTATACAAACTTTGTCTATCTGACATATTCTACGATTATTTGATATTATGGTCATCACAAACAATTTTTGATGTTATTTTTGACTTTCCCGTCCCTAAAAACATATAAAATGATACCACACATGGGCATATAAACAGTTATACCCTATATCTCAAATAATGGGCAGCCATTTTGAAAAATCTGCCATATTGGATTAACGCGTCATGATAAAGTGGTAGACTTTTCACCATCGTTTTGTACGGAAAAAATTAAATAACAATCCACTCACAGAAATTGTATTGCAATTAGTTCTAGGTTCCGCAACAAATTGACTAGTCTAAAGAGATTAAACAAAATATTGATTTACTGATGCACAACACACACACAACCATCCTTGTGGGGACTATGTGTGAATACCTGCCTTGTGGGGACTAACCTTTCCCAATGTTTATACAACACACTAATAACAGAAAAATGTTAAGAAAAAATTAATAATACAGGATCCAGCTTCAAATTTGCAAAAATATTGTTATTTAATCACACGCACAGCACCATCATTGTGGGGACTTGAACATGTGCTACCATCCTTGTGGGGACCTAGTCCGTAACACTATATGTGATTGAATACAGTCGAAGGCACATGGCTAAATGTTTATTTTATCAACAATATACACAAACAACATTATAATCTATTCATATATGAATTGCTGCATATATACTAGGGGTATACATTAAAGACAGATTATGTTAATGTGCCAGAAATTATCATATCATGCTTAAGAAAGAGACTTAAAGCTGTATTTAACCTATTCATTAGTGCTTAAACTCAGGAGATAGGGGAACTAACACATAAAGAAACTAATATATGGAACCAAGGAATTTGGTCAAGTGGAACCCAGAGCTTGCTTAGCTGCTTACATTTTTGCCAAAATAGATATTCAAGTCCCCACATAGATAGTGGGTGAAGATCATTGTGTTTACGTATCCATAGAATTAGTGTGTACAATCAAAAATTAAATCCCATTATAAAGAGTGTGAAAGTAATGATGTTCAAGTCCACACAGAGGTTGTGTGTAATTCTAGGAATGCTCAAGTCCCCACAGAGATGGTATGTTATTATAGCGATGTTTAAGTCCTCACAGAGATAGTGTGTTATCATAGAGATGTTCAAGTCCCCACAGAGATGGTGTGTCCCCCCAGAGATGGAAAAAGGCCGTGGTGAAGGCCTTATTGAAAAAGCCAGGAATGGACTCATCCAACTTGACCAACTTTAGGCCAATTTCACTTCTGCCTGGTTTCTCAAAAATTGCAGAGAAGCTGGTTAACCGTCAGCTCTCTCACCATCTTGAGTCTAACCACCTGCTAGGAGACTCCCAGACTGGTTTCCGTCCCGGCCATGGAACAGACACTGCCTTGCTGGCAGTAGTGGAGGAGGCAAGGAGCACTCTAGATACAGGAGGGTCAGTGGCAGTGATCCTCCTGGACTTGAGTGCTGCCTTTGACACTGTGAGTCATCAAGTGCTCCTCCAACGTCTGTCAGAGGTAGGTGTCTCAGGGTCGGCCCTGAAATGGTTGGGATCTTTTTTATCTGACCGTTTCTACCAAGTCTGGGAGGGGTCAGAGCAATCTGCCCTAATCCCTCTTCAATGTGGAGTCCCGCAGGGCTCATCGCTGAGCCCTACTTTATTTAATATATATATGACTCCACTTGAAAGAGTGGTCGCCCCCTCGGGGGTGAAGATCATCAGCTATGCTGATGATACTCAGCTGGTGGTCGGCCTCACTCAGCTGGCGGAACAACCTGAGGTTTTACACGACTGCCTCGCCAATGTTTATCGTTGGATGTCCATCTCTGCCTTAAAGCTCAATGGAGGTAAAACCGAGCTGATGCTCCTGGGCAATCCCAGTCCCTCCATTATTGCGACCTGTTGGCCCCGGTCTCTTGGTGACCCACCATCCCCCAAGAAGGAGATCAAGTCCTTGGGAGTATGGTTGGAAGAAGATCTGTCCTTCCGGACTCATGCCAGGAAGACCGCAGGGGTTTGCTTTGGCTTACTGAAATCAGCCCGAAAGGTGCTACCTTTGCTTCCTGATCCAGCAAGGAAGCTGTTGATACGTGGCCTAATCCTATAGAGGCTCGATTATGGGAATGCGCTGTTTCTCGGTGCCCCCGAAGCGACCTTTAAAACTCTCCAACAGGTGCAAAACGCAGCTGCGAGAATCCTTATGGATGTTTCCAGAAGGCAGTCTGCTGCTCCTGCTCTCAGAGCGCTTCACTGGCTCCCCGTGAAGGAGCGGGTGAAATTTAAGGCGCTATGTACTGCCCACAAAATTCTACATGGCAAAGGCCCCCCTATCCTTGCGCATATGGCCCGTCCCTATAAACCTCCACGTCTGCTGCGCTCGGACCAAAAACACCTTCTGCAGTCAGCCAGAGTAAGAAAAGCTCGTTCTGGGGGTAGGCGTTTCTCGGTGCAGGTGGCTTCTCTTTGGAACTCTCTGCCCATCAGGATTCGCTCAGAGCCCAAGATCCTACCATTTAGGAAACTTCTTAAGACCTACCTGTTTCCACAGTAGTGACTAGCTGAGTCTCCCCTTCTGGTCTGTTGCGCCGGGACGCCCCTGGGTAAGCTGAGCGCATTACAAATTTCATATTATTATTATTATTATTATTATAGTGATGTTCAAGTCCCCACAAAGATAGTGTGTTACTACAGTGTTGTTCAAGTCTCCACAAAGATAGTGTGTTATTATAGCGATGTTTAAGTCCCCACAGAGATAGTGCATGAAGGTGAATGTGTTTAAGTCCTCATTAAAATATGGCCCGATTCACAAAGGTAAACTTAGACAAAAAGTCTAAGTTTACTACTTTTCAATATTCACAAAGCCCCATACAGAAAATGTGTAGCTGATGAAGTTCAAGTCAAAGCAAACACAAGGAGATGATGCACGGAGTGCTGAAACTTTCCATCACTCACCCCCAGTCACAGATCTGGGTTGAATCATCATCATTCTTTAGCTCACTTGGCCACCCCAGTTCAGACCCAGCTATTCGCAAATCAGTCTGGACTCTGTGCCTCATGGGAACAGTCCAGCCCGAACTGAGAAGCCAGGTTTTGCCTGGACTGGAAACAAGCATCCTGGGACAGGTTTCAGGTAACACCCCCTCATCAGCCAGGCTAGCTTGAATCCAGTGGCAAAGTGAGCAAGGGACCCACGTCTGGGCATACCCAGCCAATTTAGGGCGAACAAAGCAAACACAAGGAGATTATAAATGGAGTGTTGAAACTTTTCAGCCACTCACCCCCAGTCACAGATCTGGGTTGAATCCATCATTGTTCTTTAGCTCACTTTGCCACCCCAGTTCAGACCCAGCTATATGCAAATTAGTCTTAACCCTGTGCCTCATGGCAGCCCTGGTGCTTCAAGTGGAAACAGAGCTTACGTTTAAATACAGGAATGCCTAAGTCCCCACAGAGATTATATGTTTTTATAGTGATATTCAAGTCCACACACAGATAGTGTTTTATTATAGTTTTTTTCAATCCCCCACAAATATAGTGTGTTATTATAGCGATGTTTAAGTCCCCCAGATATAGTGCATGAAGATGATTGTGTTCAAGTCCTCATTAAAATAGGGCCCGATTTAAAATCGTAAACTTAGACAAAAAAATCTGACTTTTCTACTTTTCAGTATCAACAATGTAAACTTAGAACAAAAGTCTAACTACTTATCAGTATTCACATAGCCCCATACAGAGAATGTGAAGCTGATGATGCTCAAGCCAAAACAGAGCTTATGTGTTATTACAGGAATGCTCAAGTCCCCACAGAGATGGTGTGTGACTATAGTATTACCATGGTTGCCAAAGAGAATGTGTGTGATTATAGACATGCCCAGGTCCCCACAGAGATAGTGTGTGATTATAGACATGCCCAGGTCCCCACAGAGATAGTGTGTGATTATAGACATGCCCAGGTCCCCACAGAGAAAGTGTGTGATTATAGACATTTCGAGGTCCCCACAGAGATAGTGTGTGATTATAGACATGTCGAGGTCCCCATAGAGATAGTGTGTGATTATAGAGATGTCCAGGTCCCCACAGAGATAGTGTGTGATTATGGACATGTCGAGGTCCCCATAGAGATAGTGTGTGATTATAAAGATGTCGAGGTCCCCACAGAGATGGTGTGTGACTATAGTATTACCATGGTTGACAAAGAGAATGTGTGTCATTACAGACATGCCCAGGTCCCCACAGAGATAGAGTATGATTAAAGACATGCCCAGGTCCTCACAGAGATAGTGTCTGATTATAGACGTGCCCAGGTCCCCACAGAGAGAACGTGTGATAGCACACAGTTATAATGCGTGATTATAGTCGTGTACAAGTCCTCACAGAGATATTGTGCAATTATAGTGATGTTTAAGTCTCCACAGTGATGTGTGATTACAGTGATATTCAAGTTACCACAATGATGTTTGTAATGATAGGTATGTTGAAGAACCCATACAGATCGTATTAGTACTTTGGCTTATTAAATGAATTAATCCACTTGAGGGTTATGTGTTTGACCACTCTCTCACATGTTTGAATCCTGGTGCTACCACTCAGCCTTTATTCCTTCCAAGGTCTATACAATAAGTATTATTTACTTGGATAGCAAAAAACATATGGTATTCAACAACAAGATACCCTCAGGTGTGCATGTGCACTTTATATATGCACATGAGATGATATGATGTGATTATAGTGGTACTCAAGTCACCACTAGAGATAGATTGGAATTGTCCCATATCTATGAATCCCACTTCAAAAGCAGCATTAACTGATGTAAACTGTGTTCATCCGGGAAGGTTTACACTTCCTCAAAAATCCAAGTATCAGAATTCTCATTTTCTTTTCTAGCCCCCATTTATCGATTCAAGTCTCCTTTAAGGGGATAAAATTGTATTTCTGATTGCAATAAACTCCCCATACTGATTCACTCTGACACTTTAGGATTATTACCATAGAGAAATTGATTTAAGAACTGGCACATCTTTATAATTTTTGTCTCTATAATTCAAGAATGAAATGGTCCTCTTCTCACAAAGCTCTTCTTTCTCTCAAAGTATTCCTTATACCTGCTCTTGGGGCTCTTTTTAGCTAACCAGGCTCACAATCTATAAATATTTGAATATACATATATATATATCACAAACACGGATCCCGGAAGTGCGGAGCTTCAGTTACGGCGGTCCTGGATGGGCTCGGGTGGCCCCAAACATTCAAAGCACAGCTTTCCGAAAGTCATGAAAAGAAATCCAGGACACCCAGGAATGCTGTTCACCAAGTATTTAATCCAGGCAAGTGATAGCCTTCACCACTGGTGAAGGCTATCACTTGCCTGGATTAAATACTTGGTGAACAGCATTCCTGGGTGTCCTGGATTTCTTTTCGTGACTTTCGGAAAGCTGTGCTTTGAATATATATATATATATATATATATATATATATATATATATATGTATATATATACCCTCACGAATGCTGCCTTTGAATTAAATTGGATAATTCCAGAGATTTGAGTTTTGGTCCATTCTTCATGTGAGAAGTGGAATTTTTCGATTATTAGAGGCGTGATGTGGCATCGTCTCAAACCAGCACCACTGGCGATTAAGAAGCATTCCGGAATCCACAAATATATATATATATATATATATTATCTACTGGCGGTCGCCAGTAGATAGTTATAGTTAGGACCGAGTTTCCATAGGAAATCTCAAAATTCTATTTTGAATAACTTTGGCGCCGATTGACGAATCCTCGCGAAATTTTCAAAACTAATGGCGCGCTCCGCTCCGCTCCTACCCTGAAAGTCTCGGGGTGCTTCGTAAAGCGGGGGCCGAGAAAAAGGGGGGGTTCCAAAACACGTTTTCCCCATGGATTTTTCCATAGGGACTTTAGTCGCAGCTACAGCCCAAACGGCTGAACAGAATTACGTGAAATTTGGCAGATAGGTAGCCATAAGGTCCATGAAGTGCCTTTTGCAGGTTTGGTGTAAATCTGTTCAGTATTTCCAGAGAAAATAGCATTTAAATCAATATATATATCTGTACGCGTGCAGCGTGCGCGCTGGGTGCGCGCACCTTGCCGTGCGCGAGCGCAATTCTGATTGGTTGTTAGATCTTAGTAAACATTCGAATCGGTCGAAACCAGGAAGTGTCGGCCGCCATTTTGTCTCTCGCACTCTGAGGGGGTGAAAAACAAATGTGGAGAACGTGAAAAGGGGGCAGGGTGGACAGTTCCTGACCCCCTAGCCGTGGTCAGGGGGTCCCAGAAGGACCCCCAAGGGCCAAAAAACAATTTATTTATTTTTTCGAAAAATCGCCGAAAAATTCTGCGAAGTTCGCGCAGCGTGCGCGCACTCCGCAATTTATCGAAAAAAAAAAATGTATTTGGCCCTTGGGGGCGAAGCGCTCCGTGCGCGCACGGCACGAACTTTGTAAAGTGGCCGGGCGGTGCGCAAAGCGCACCGTGTGCCCACCGCGCGCGCACGGTGCGCGAAGCGCTCCATGCGTGCACGGCACGAACTGCGTAAAATGGGCGCGCGGTGCGCAAAGCGCACCGCTTGCCCACCGCGCGCGCAACGTGCGCGAAGCGCACCGTGCGTGCGCCGTGAAAAAGTTTTGTTTAAAAATATATATTAATAAATACATAACTTAGCATTTAAAAAAACGTACAAATTCACTGAAAAAACCATAGGTTTCACACACGTTATAGTTAGGAATTAGCATTTAAAAAACCTTGCAAATTCACTTAATAAACCATAGGTTTCACACATGTTATAGTTAGCTGGGCATTTCCCTCGTAAAAAACCAATGAAATTCCCCCGTTATAGTTAGTGCAGGCAACTATAACTCACGCGACCGCAATCCTCTGCTGATGACGTCAGATATTACATCACTGATGACATATGTGTCTTTCTGAAAAAAAAAAATGTAATATATGTATAGCTAAAGATGAATGGAAGAAGACATGGGTAAATAAGTGTCCAAATACAGTGATGTAATATCTGACGTCATCAGCAGAGGATTGCGGTCGCGTGAGTTATAGTTGCCTGCACTAACTATAACGGGGGAATTTCATTGGTTTTTTACGAGGGAAATGCCCAGCTAACTATAACATGTGTGAAACCTATGGTTTTTTAAGTGAATATATATATATATATATATATATATATATATATATATATATATATATATATATATATATATATATTACCTACTGGCAGTCGCCAGTAGGTAGTTATAGTTAGGACCTATTTTCCATAGGAAATCCACAACATTATATTTGGAATAACGTTGGCACCAAGTGACGAATCTTCACGAAATTTTCAAAACTTTTGGCCAGCTCCGGTCCGCTCCTATCCTGAAAATTCCACGGTGATTCAACAAGTGGGGGCCAAGAAAAAAGGGGTGTCCCAAAACGCGTTTTTTCCATGCATTTTCTCATAGGACCTGTTGACGCAGCTACAGCCCTAACTGCTGAACGGAATCACACTAAATTTGGCAAAGAGGTAGTCCTCAGTTCAGACTCGTGCCTTTTGCTTAAATGATGTAAATCCATTCAGTAGTTTCGGAAAAAATTAGAGTTAAAAAGATAGATATATCTGGGCGGAGACTAACCACACATCTCATCGTGAGATCTGATTGGCTGTCAGTACTTCATCCAATAAGTGTTGGCAGCCATCTTGGGACCAATATACATGATAGCACCTCATTAAAAAGCATTGCAGTTAATAGAAGGTTTTAAGACTTTAGTTACATTAGAAATCATTTGTTGATGGTACCATACTCATTTTAGGAATTGTGGTGTGTTCTAAGGTGATTTTACCATGTGAAAAAGCCTTCTGCTGTGATATCATGAATCATGTTTGATAGAAAACTATTTTCTCATGCTTTTCCCACAGAGGCTTGGAAGGTGATCTATAAGCTATACTGAGAGCATATTCTCTGTAAATTCACATTATCTTTCTCGGTCTTGTGAGAATGAAGTCTGACATTCTCAGTAAAACTGTCAGTTGAATCCTTTGTGTTCTACTGCAGCTTCCCAGAGTGTTCTAAAGAACAACTAGAGCGCGAACAGTCCTACTTATGACAAACGTATTGCACACCTGAAGCCATCTTGATTGGAATAAAGTGGTAACTCTTAAAACATTTAATTTAAAAAGGAAGAAAATGAGGGGGTTCATTTTGCCACAAAAAGTATGATTAGTGTGCAGAAAGAAAAATTAGGGCACATTTTGAGTGACTTCTCAAATCCTCTTCTATTTCATTAAAAAATTCTGACATGCAGACTGAGACATGCACTTTCAATACCAGCAGCAGACTTCCCTGGTGAGCAGTAGCTTTACTACAGTGATCTAATAAGCAACTAGAGTGCTAACATTCAGAATTTATGGCAAATGTGTGACACATCTGAATGCCTTCTTGATGGAACCAAAGTAAAAAAGTGAAAGTATTTCCTACTGAGGAGACTGCAGTAAAGGAGGAAATTAGGAAACTGCATAACAAATAAAACTCCCAAGATGGCCATCAGAGACAAAAGACCCCAAATGTAGCCCAAATATCACCCAGATGTAGCCCAAGTATAGCCCAATGACAGAATGTCCCAGAGTGTTCTAATGAACAACTAGAGCGCTAACAGTATTACTTATGACAAAAGTATGGCACACCTGAAGCCATCTTTATTGGAATAAAGTGGTAACACTTAAAACATTTAATTTATAAAGGAACAAAATGAGGGGGTTCATTTTGCCATAGAAATTAGGATTAGTGCTGCAGAAAGAAAAATTAGGGCACATTTTGACTTCTCAAATCCTCTTCTATTTCATAAACAAAATTCTGACATGCAGACTGAAGCATGCACTTTGAATACCAGCAGTAGACTTCCCTGGTGAGCAGTAGCTTTACTACAGTGATCTAATGATCAACTAGAGTGCTAACATTCAGAATTATGGCAAATGTGTAACACATCTGAATGCCTTTTTGATGGAACCAAAGTAAAAAACTGAAAGTATTTCCTACTGAGGAGACTGCAGTAAATGAGGAAATTAGGAAACTTCATAACAAATACATCTCCCAAGATGGCCACCAGAGACAAAAGAGCCCAAATGTAGCCCAAATATCACCCAGATGTAGCACAAGTATAGCCCAATGACAGAATATCCCAGAGTGTTCTTAAGAACAACTAGAGCGCTTACTGTCTTACTTATGACAAAAGTATGGCACACCTGAAGCCATCTTGATTGGAATAAACTGGTAACACTTAAAACATTTAATTTAAAAAGGAACACAATGAGGGGGTTCATTTTGCCATAGAAATTATGATTAGTGCTGAAGAAAGAAAAATTAGGATGCATTTTGAGTGACTTCTCAAATCCTCTTCTATTCCATTAAAAAATTCTGATATGCCTACTGAAACATGCACTTTTAATACCAGCAGCAGACTTCCGTGGTGAGCAGTAGCTTTATTACAGTGATCTAATGAGCAACTAGAGTGCTAACATTCAGAATTTATGGCAAATGTGTGACATATCTGAATACCTTCTTGATGGAATCAAAGTAAAAAACTGAAAGTATTTCCTACTGAGGAGACTGCAGTAAATGAGGAAATTAGGAAACTTCATAACAAATATATCTCCCAAGATGGCCACCAGAGACAAAAGAGCCCAAATGCAGCACAAATATCACCCAGATGTAGCCCACATGTAGCCCAATGACAGAAGTGTGCAAAACACTTATTTTTTTGTATTTGAAGTTTTATATAGTGCAGGCTTGTCAGGTATTGAAGTGCTTTACATGAGCATTGTTTACATCACACAAGATCAAATTCATTTTGGTTGTAGGCATGGGGAGATTAAGTGATTTGACCAGAATCACATAATGTTGAGCTGAAACAGAAACTCCAACCTGGTTCCCCAGTTGCAAAGTCTGCAGCTCTGGAAGTAACACCACATCCTCTCCCTTAGGTGCAACATTTAATCAAGTGGTCAACTGGATAAAAAAACATAAAGATTACAAATAAATAAAAAGTTATTTGTCGCTTTTTGAAAACTCAGAAAATATGTCCTCATTTTAGTTTTTTAGAGCACTAACCATAATTTTGATGCAAATAAGACCCTCTCATATATGTAATTACTAAAGGAAATGCTCTAGGTATTACAGTTTGATTACATCAAGATGGTGTCAGGCGTTCCACACTTTTGTAATAAAAGCAGGCCAGTGAAGCGAAGGAGCTGTGGTCCTAGGTGTAGGGGTACTCACTTAAACACCCTTCTTCCAGCAGGAGGAGCAGCACCGCCAGCGCGCCGGTGACGTGCATCTCGAGAGCCCAGGAGGCTTCGACCCGGAGGGCAAGTAACAATCCATACCATTATCTGCCATGTACAAATTTCTATAAACTTTGACCTGCATCATATATAAATAACTCTCGCATTGATGTACAGAAAATTGTCCTTCCTTTGAATTAGCGCCACGGAAGTGCAATTAATTATTTTGCGCTATTAGAATTTACATTTGTTCTTGACGAAAAAGAATCAGCGTGCTTAATTCATCGTATTAACAGTTGGATCACGAGTATTTCATTCAAACCTAAATAGTACCCCTACTTTGTACAATTTCGATGACACTATACCCTAGTTGGGCGAGGTCCTGATGAAGGTGGTCCATAGTTGTGTTATTCCACCGAAACGCGCGTAGACCATGTGCGCCCTGACCTGTTTAGGTTGTTGTCATTTAACCCAAACATTGGAGATGTCTTTACATCTAGATGCTCCTTGAACCCATTGAGTATAAGTGTTTTGTGTGATTGAGAATGAGTTAGGGTTGTGAATGTGTCTGAGAATTGATTGCGTTCATGAGTAGGGTGTTGCGATTTGTGTATATTAGATATAAAAAACCTTTTCTACAAAAAAAATGTGTTTTTTGAATATGATATGATTTGTACTGTTTTATAAAATAATGGAGACTGATTTATACCAGTTATATAATGATATTAATTGGAAATTAACAAACAAAATAAAAAGAACGTTTTTATAAAAAACAAAAAGACTATGTACTGATGTATTTAATTGTGCAAACCATGTATGTGGTATAAGTAGTGCTCAACCCATGCGTAGATATATTTCTAGGTAAAAGTAATATAGATCTGAGAGGAGTTGTTCTTTATTTAGTTGCAGCTCTGGAAGTAACACCACATCCTCTCCCCTAGGTGCAACATTTAATCAAGTGGTCAACTGGATAAAAAAAACATAAAGATTACAAATAAATAAAAAGTTCTTTGTCACTTTTTGAAAACTGAGAAAATATGTCCTCATTTTAGTTTTTTAGAGCACTAACCATTATTTTGATGCAAATAAGACCCTCTCATATATGTAATTTCTTAAGGAAATGCTCTAGGTATTACAGTTTTGATTACATCAAGATGACGTCAGGCGTTCCACACTTTTGTAATAAATATAGAATGTTAGCAATCTAGTTGTTCATTGGGATACTGTTGAAAGGCAGAGGCCAGGGGCACGGACTCTGAAAATTGAAGGCAGGTTGGAGAGTGCAGAGGCAACAATTTGACCACACTGGGCAGGCAGGAAGTGCAGTGGCAGCACAACAGAGTTTGGAGGGCAGTGGAAAGGGGGTAGCAGCAAACCAACAATACAGGACTGGCAAGAGAGGCTGTGGCAATATAATAGACCATTGTGGGCAGAAGGAAGAGGCAGTGGTAGTACAACCATACATGCCAACAGACCCGTTTCAGCCAGGAAACGTCCAATGTTTTTAAGCTTAAATGGGCTTTATTTGATCTGTCTCAATATCAATACCCCAGTTTTTTTTCAAAATCTCCCTCTTACCAAGTTCAAAATGTTCGTAATTATGGTACATTGGATCATGGTAGGCAGGAGGAATTGGGGTAGGGACATGGACTCGGATAACAGAGGACAGGAGGGACATGGAAAGGTGCACCAAACTGACCCTACAGGGCAGGCATCAGGGTTTGCAGCAGCACAATACACCACACAGGGCATGCGGGACAGGAGTGCAGCACAACAATCCATAGAAAGCAAAAGGGAGGGGACAGGACCATGCACATGGACAACAGAGAACAGAGGGTAAAGAGGCAATGATAGCTAGCTGACCATAATGGACAGACAGGAGAGAAAGCTGCAGCATAACAGACCATAAAGGGCAGGAGGGACGGATCAGGGGCATTACAATGGAACAGACAAGCCAGGAGGGAGGGAATAGGGGTCTGCACATGGAAACAAAGGGCTGGGGGCAAGGGGGCAGGGCAGGAGCAGCAAGATGACCATGGAGGTCAGGCAGGATGGGCACTAGAAACAAGACACACCATGGAGAGCAACAGTGAGACTATGATGGCATACACACAGACCATGGAGGGAAGGTGGGAGGGGGTCGGGGCAGCTAGCTGACCACACAGGGAAGGTGGGAGGGGCCATGGCAGTACAGAAGACCATGCATGGCATGCGGGAGGGTTAGTGGCAGCACAATGGCTATGATATGCAAGAAGGAGGGTGCAGGGGCATGCACAAAGGACAATTGAGGATAGAAGGGAGTGTCAGGACCTGGGCACAGACAAGAGAGTTCAGGGGAAGGGGCCTCACAACAGACCAACCGGGGCAGGCAGGAGGAGCAGTTGCAGCACAACAGACCACGGAGGGCAGAAGGGTGTGGCAGTAAAATGGACCATGGAGTACAGGAGGAAGGGGATAGGGGCATGGCATGTGGGCAGGCAGGGTGGAGGTGGCAGGGACAGGTTACAGTCATCTTACAAGGCTAGGCAGGTGGGAGGGGAGTGGCAGCTCAACAGAACACTCAGAGTAGATAGGAGTGGCAGGTCCATGGAACATGGTGGGCAAAAAGGATGGAGCAGGGGCATGCACAAATACATCGGAGGGCAGGGGGAAGGAGAATAGGGGCAGCAAGCTAAGGACAGAGGCTAAGCAGGAGGTCAATGATGGGCCATATAATTGGGCAATGGAGGGCAGGAGGACTGGACTGGTACATCATGCTAAATGGAGGGCAGTGGCAGCACATCAGACCATGCATGGCAGGAGGGAGGAGGCTAGTCCATGGATTAAGACAACAGAGGATAGGGAGGAGGTGGATGGGGCAGCAAGCTAACTGTTCAGAGAAGGTGGGTATTAGGAACTTTATTGTTTTTAAAATGTGTGTCTGAGAGAACTACTTAAAATATGAACAAGTATGCAGCATAATCTCACTTTTATTCAGGAAGAAGCGGACGTTTGTGACTGTGACTCCGGGCTCACTTGGCAGAAACACCCCCTGACCCTCCACCCCCCATCGCAAAATGTAATGCCCGTGAAAAGGGTAGGTGGACGCAGTGTTATATAGAACATAGTCCTGAGAGCACGATTGAAAATGAATACTAGATATAGTATATGGTATAAACTATGCACCAAAAAGTGTGATATAAGATGAACCGGGCGTGAAATATAATATGCAATACATTGTGCGCAATGACAGATTCATTGGAGAGTATGAGATAGCACAGGCACTAGCGCGTGCTATGAGATATGCGCCTTGGAGTGTAATATGCACAGGGCAGTGTTGTGTAACCTAACTAGTCTCTAAAGTTGTAATATAAAATATGTGCTGGGGAGTGTAACGTTGCATATGCACTGTGACAAAGATATGGATCCCAGATTGTAATATGTATGGCATAGCACTGTGCATTAAAACATAGGCATCGAGGAAGGCACGTTAGATGGAGCAATATAACCCGTGCGAAGGCAAGTGTGGCATGACATATTCACGGGGTGGTGTCACAGTGCACATGGGCTAGAGAGTGTCATAGCATACGCACTAGCTGGTGGAATACAACACAGAGGTGTGTGGCACTTGGTGGGCACAGGTGGTTGTAACACAGCATTGGGCTCAGCCAGGAGCACGCTGTGACTCTCAAGTGAGGTTTGTCTCCTTTCCAGAGAGTAAAATAAAAAGTATTACACATCCGGTGGTGGATGTGTGTTTTATTAACCGTGAGGGGGGTTTCTTGCATAGTTTGGTCGAATTTTTGTTGAATCCCCTTTGAATGGCTTGGTGTGCATTAAATGTGCCCGTCAATAGCTACCCATGTTTGTATAAATAAACAACAAGGGTGTCTACTTGGAGAGTACCCACCAGCGGCGGTGCCGGGATTAGGCACGGTAGGGCGTCAGACACGTCAGAGCTTCACTAGTGGTGTAAATACATTCCACGTGGATTCATTGTATGCATAGTCGCCTTTTAATGAATATCACGCAAATCGTCATGGTGATAGGTACATACGGTTTGTCCAGCATGTCCTAGGCGTTTCTATAAATATATATATTATTTTTAAATAATAAAAATTAAAGGTCGGCCCTGGGGGATGGGGTCCCCGGGGCCATAAGTGGCCTGAGGAGGGGGGCAACACAGCCCCCCTCCTAAATAATTAAAAAAAAAAAAAAGGCCATGACCCGGGGGTTGGGGTCCCCGGGGCTGATTAAGGCCTTGGGAGGGCCAAATTAATTTTTTTTCAACAAAAAAATTAGGGTGCAGGCCCTGGAGGATGGGGTCCCCAGGGCCAATAAATTAGAAAAAGAAGGGGGGCCACACAGCCCTCCTTCTTAAAAAAAGAAAATAAATAAAAGACCGACATCGTGCCGGAGACCACGACCCCTCCTTGCAGCACTCTGCAAACGTGCCCCCTGGCCAGTTGTAAGTTGGGGAATTCATTCCCCTTCAATACTGAGGGTCACTGAGGGCCAACTAGCCCAACCGGTATCTCCAGTATGCGCCAGGGAGCTGCATTGCAGACAGGTGTTCTGAGGCCATGCCCCCTTTTACACCTCTATGCAACGCAGCTCTGTGGCGCTTATTGGAGGTACCTAGTGGGCTAGTTTGACCCTAGAGACCCTTAGGATTCAAGGGGACTTAATCTCTCAACTTAGAACGTCCACAGGGCGCATTTACACAGTGGTGAAGGGAGGGGACAGGGCCTGAGGTGACATGTGCAAACACACCCTGTGGCACATTTTAAGTTGGGAAAATAATTCCCTTTCAATCCTGAGGGACCCTGGGGGCCAACTAGCCCACCAGGTGCTTCCAGTAAGCGCCACTGCTCTGCGTTGCAGAGAGGTGGTGCAGGCCGTGACCCTTTTTACACCTCTCTGCAATGGCGCTTACTGGACGTACCTAGTGGGCTATTTTGCCCCTATGGACCCTCAGGATTCAAGGGGACTTAATCTCCCAACTTAAAAAAAGCCCACAGGGCGTGTTTACACAGTGGGGAAGGGAGGGGATGGGGCCTGAGGTGACGTGTGCAAACACGCCCTATGGCACGTTTTAAGTTCAGGAAATAATTCCCCTTCAATCCTGAGGGGCCCTGGGGGCCAACTAGCCCACCAGGTGATTCCAGTAAGCGCCACAGCGCTGCGTTGCAGAGAGGTGGTCTAGGCTGTGTCCCTTTTTACATCTCTCTACAACGCAGCTCTGTGGCGCTTACTGGAGGTACCTAGTGGTCAACTTAAAATGGCCACAGAGCGTGTTTACACAGTGGGGAAGGGAGGGGACGGGGCCTGAGGTGGCGTGTGCAAACACTCCCTGTGGCGCGTTTTAAGAGGTAGTTTTAATCCCTTGCCCTATTATATACTAGGGGCTTACAGAGGAGGTCATGCTAATCACAGTGTTCCCTTGTGTATGTAGGTGTTTTCACTGTATTCTGAGGGTCTTTTAACATAACACTGGCTCTAGGACTGGTTAGTCAGACTCAGTTACCACCAGTATCTGTCTGAAAAAGTTGAGGGTACAGGATGATTATGCAACAAGGCTTTTTTCTGCTCTTCTGTTTGTTCTTTCTGCACGTTATCCTTCTTCCTGCACTTTTCTTCCTCTTTGAGGACTTCTGTTGCTTCTTTCTGCATTTCTTTTTTTTCTTTCTGTGCGTTTTTTCTTCTTTCTTCACATGTCCTATCTCTGTAGGCATAGTTAGAAATTAGCATTTAAAAACCTTTGAAATTCACTGAAAAAACCATAGGTTTCAGGCACGTTATAGTTAGGAATTAGCATTTAAAAAACCTTAGAAATTCACTGAAAAAAACATTGGTTTCAGGGGCGTTGTAGTTAGCCGGACTGTTCACTCGTACAAAACCATTGAAATTCCCCCGTTACAGTTAGTTCAGCTAACTATAACTCGCGCGCCCGCAATGCACTGCTGATGACGTCACATATTACATCACTCATGACATGGTCAGTGACATCACTCATGACATCACTGATGACATCTCAAATGACATCACTGATGACATCATCCTTGTGATAGAGTGGCAGACCTCCTCTCCCCCTAATATAACCTTTGATACACACATTCAAAAATAGAAACTAAAATTTTCAAAACAATGGACATACCAATATCAGTTACAACAACCTATTCAGTAATCCTAAAATCCACATACACATCCACTCATTCACCAACAGTCCTATACAGTCACTCATACATGTACTCACTCATCATATGTACTCATATACCTATACATCCTGTTACACAACGCCACTCATCCATAGAGTTACTCACACACATAGTCACTCATGCTAATAAAGAATCAAACATCCATTTACTTGCATATACAGTTATGCACACACCACCACACTTACTTCTACGGAAACTTACACATACTTAGTCTTTTAAACAATCACTTATAGAAACACATACTTATTCATACAGGAACTCTTTCAATCTCTCACTCTCACATATACTCACTTATATACAGCAATAGTCACATATACTAGTTTAAAACATATGTAGTTACTCATAAAGACACTATTGAGACAGTCATTCACAAACTAACACAAGCATGCACACACTCATCCACCCATACAGTCCTGCACACATGCTGTCTTCAACACATACAAACAGTGAGTCACTCATTCATGCACCTATGCACTACGTAATACCCTTCATCGAACCATACAGACACTCAGACACTCATACTGATACTCAAAAAACCAACTAATAACCTATATAGACACTCATGTAGCTACTCACCAACCCATGCAGCCACTTATACACAAAGTGAGAGACTGATACAGATATTTACATATTTAAACATTACTCACTAAGCCATGTATTCACTAAAATACACGTAATCAGTCAGTTATACAATCAATTTTTCAAAATCAAATAATCCATTTAGACACTTATATACCCATTTATTCTTCCATCGACCTTGAGATATACATATATAAAACATATGTAATTTTCAGAAAAACACACATTCACTGGATGATATCATCAGTGATGTCATCAGTGATGTCATTTGAGATGTCATTAGTGATGTCATGAGTGATGTCACTGACCATGTCATGAGTGATGTAATATGTGACGTCATCAGCAGTGCATTGCGGGCGCGCATGTTATGGGAATTTCAATGGTTTTGTATGAGTGAAAAGTCCAGCTAACTATAACGCCCCTGAAACTGATGGTTTTTTCAGTGAATTTCCAAGGTTTTTTAAATGCTAATTCCGAACTATAATGTGCCTGAAACCTATGGTTTTTTCAGTGAATATATATATATATATATATATATATATATATATATATATATATATATATATATACATACATATACATACACACACACACATAAACCTTGTTTAACAAACTTTAAACATTTACTATGTGTTGCGGAGCACAAATTCTGTAAGCGGATTTCCAGAATGGGGCTAGCAGTCCTTTGTGCAAGAGTAGAAAAAAATCAAGTTGGCAGTGGTATATCCGCCTTTTTATGGGAAGACACATTCTCAAAATGTGCCCAGGTGAAACATGGGAAACTTTCACAAAGTTGAAACATCTGTTTGTTCAGCCTTTTATATTTGGAATGTAAAATAGAAATTCTTAAACAAGGCTTAAACATTCTCACAAGTGCCCATGTCAGCTACAAAAGACTTTCACAGTGTTGATGGTCTTGTTATTTGAAGGACAAATCATATACAAGAGTCTTACAAATTGTATTCCTTTTCTGAGCTGGTATGCTCATAATGTAAGAGTAGACAAAGTCACTTTGGCTAACATACAGCTGTCTTTTTCATGGGAATAAAACCCTCAGAATGTGCCCAATTTAATTATAGGAATCTTTCACAATGTTAACAATTTTTTTTTGAGGAATGAGCCCAAATGTTGTATTTCGGTGTGTGTGGGGTATAAAACTAGGCTTCCTAAAAGGAGCTGGTGAATCATTTGTTCAGGAATAGAGAAGGACAATTTGATAGTCATGCACTAGCTGTTTTTGTGAGAAAAGAAACCTTAAAAGGTGCCCATGTTAAAGGTAGGAGTCCTTCACAAAGTTGAAGAACGTGTTTTTGGCAGTGGAAATTTTATACATACATTCTTAAACACTTTGGGCCTCATTTATGTAAAGTGTTGCATCGCTGCATGAAAGCAGCGATGCAACACTTTTCAGTGTGCCCTCCTTGTGACATGATGGATGTGCCGCATTTATTGTACGTCGCACCATGTCGCAAGGAATGGCAGATATGTCAAGAATCCTGACGTATCTGTCAGCGTGAATCCCATGCATTGCTGGAGTTGTGTCATAAGCATGATGTAACTCCATCAATGCATGGGGGAAGCCTATTCCCATTGCACTGCATCACCCTTATGCCTGCTATGAGGCAGGCGTAAGGTTGTGACGCAGTAGTGTCCTAGAAGTGGCACAGTGAAATCTGATAGATTTCACTGTGCCACTTCTACAGGGCTTTTTGCGGGGGAACACCCACCTTACATACATTATACCTGATGCATCACTTTGTAAATATGGTGTAACATGGCGCATTATTTATGCCGCTGCAGCCTCACAGAAAGTGACGCAACGGCGTAGCAAAAGTGGAACAAGAGGCTCACCCATAAGCTCCTCATTTTGCAACTAGGTTTGTGTTCCCTTTGTGCCGGAGTAGAGAAAATGACTAATAGTTCTGTAACTACACGTTTCATGAGAAAAGGGACATTTTCAAAATGGGTACATGTTAAATATGGTGAATTAAACAAATATTGATTCCAAAATATCATGTGACATAAATATGTTGTCAAAAATATCACCACTGCAAAAATATAGCGGAACAGAATATCACAATTAAAAATGCAGGTTTTATGGTATACAATATGGTAATTAGGACAATTGTTGTAATTAATATTGTGTACTTGAGTATACTTGTAATAAACATAGTTTTTTTAATAAATATAAATATATATATTGCACTGCTTTTCACCCGACTTATTGTGTGATCAAGGAAGTTTCTTCCGAAACGCGTAACCTTGAGCTAATAAACTACCCTTACACTGGATTCTGAGAGCACAAGTTATTGAACTTTGGGTCGCCCTGAGTTTCGATAAGCCAAATATGCTCAGGGAGTAGGGAGAAAGTATTCTCGCAGTCTCTATGAATCTAGTGAACATTTTAATTAAATATGCCGAGATAGACCGTAAAAGCATTCTGGAGGACCTCAATAAATTAGAAATTACAGAATACATAAAGAAATCGGGAGATGAAATTAAAGAAAGGCTAAGAAAGCATGAAGAGAAAATCAAAATCCGAAAAGCCCACAAATTTGCGCGTGATCAAGCAGATGATAATGGGCAAATAGTCACATTCGCGCGCAAATTCGACAATGCCAGAAGACAGCAGTACAGTGACAAAATGAAAAGCAATGTTAACAGAGAGATACAAAAAGTGGTTCCCAATGAGGAACACTCTAGTGCTGACATGGAATCAATGATAAGCAAATCTGGCTCCGAATTTCAAAGTATGGTGGTAACTAAAACAAAATTGAGCGTGGGTGAAGAGCCAGATTTTTTAGTCGAAGAGCGATTACAAACTCTGAGGCCAAGACAACAAAGGAAACCAGTTGAAAAAGAAAAAACACAAGACGGCGTGACAGGAGAAAAAGGCTGAAACACAAAGCAAAAGAAAAAGCCGCCATGGCACAGGAGACAGTGAAAAATGACAATACAATAATCAATCTATCTCCGATTCCACTAACAAAGGTCGCGGAACAACTTTTGGCACTGGGACTGAACTACTGCCCAGAAAGTAGCTTCGATTATGCAAGTACCAGAATCGATGTATTCTGTTTCTTCAGAAAACTAAAACTTAAAAAGTTTTGCACAATCAAAACGGGTCTGGGAAAATCAAAAATGGCAACGCACATAGGTGCTGACGAAGGACAAACACTCAAGGTGTCTGACATTCCCACTCTGCTGACTATGCACAATTTGAATAATGAAACTGAAACTCAATCTTCAACATATGAGTCAGAAGATCTAACACAGACGAGACTTCAAAAAATTATTATGGTTCAGAAAGGGGCTGGAAGCAGTCCATTCAAGCCAAAATCAAGCTTATTTCCTCTTATGCCAAAAGATGCTGTGGACATTTTCCATGAAAGAGTGACTGAAGACCTCAAAAAACTTTACCATCAAGTAAAACATAACAAAAAGAGAAAACAATACAAAAAACAAGAATATGTCATACTGATGAAAAAGCTGGGCGAAAATCAGGAAATCATAATAAAAAAAAAATTATAAAAAAAATATATATATCGGACAAATGAATGAATGAATGTATACAGACTTGTATAGCGCATGGCTACCCGAGGGCATCCCAGTGCTTGGGTGGCAACATCGTGTTATGGCCAAAAAAAGATTATATCCAGGAAGCAAAAATACAACTTGATAATGGAGAATGCTATGAAAAAACAACAATAAAGGACTACAATAAATCAAAACATTTAGCACAATGGAAACAGGAAGGATTAATTTCAACAGAATACAAATTCATGCACAAGGAATTTACAGTCCTCCCGATACTATATTTAATCCCGAAAGTCCACAAAAACATAGTACCCATACCTGGAATGCCAATAATTTCAGCTATTAACAGCATGGGAGAGCAAGTCGGACAATACATCGACTATTTCCTACAAGACATGGTGAAAGAACTACCCAGTTATGTAAAAGACACAGGGAACTTCCTAATGAAAACCAAAGATATTGTATGGACAGAGGATCTACTTCTAATTACACTAGATATAGAGCCTCTCTATACGAGTGTTGACCATCAAATGGGTTTACGGGCAGTTAAACACTTTTTAGATGAAAGACCCTGTGAATTCTATGAACACAACAAAGTGATACTAGATCTTATTTCCTGGTGTCTTAACAAACAACTATTTTATGTTTGGTAAAGATGTTTTTAAACAGTTACGAGGAGTAGCAATAGGGGCCTGTTTCTCCCCCAGCTATGCGTGTCTTCACGTTGGCTGGTGGGAGGAAAAGGTTCTGAGGGAGGTACATCGTGAAACATTTGATAAGCATGTATTGTATTGGCTCAGATACATAGATGTTTTTATTTTGTGGAAGGGAGATGATATAAAAGTGAAACAATTAATCGAGGCCATCAACATCAATCCTATCAATCTTAATTTTACATCACATATGAGTAAAACTACTATTGAGTTTTTTGCGATGAAAAAACCTACATCAAAAATGGCAAGGTTGAGACTACCCTATTTAGAAATCTGATAGCAGACAATGCTACGCTACACGCATGCAGTGCCCACCTGAAACACTTGCTAAAGAGCATACCCTACGGGGAAGTGTTAAGGGGAAGTGTTAAGGCTAAAACTAGAATCTGATTTTAATATCTGTGTGGAAGATACCATGGATAGACTGAGGAAACGAGGGTACAGAGAGAGCATTCTAAAAGAGGCGATAACTAAAGCTAAGCAAGATCAAGAACAAGTCTCTTTGTTAGAAGTGACTGAAGAAATAAAAGATCTATCTAGAGAGACTGAGAATTCACTGAGAGATACTGAAGGCCCTCGTTTAATTACCACTTACAGCAATGAAGAAAGGAAAATAAGGTCGATAATAAAAAAAGAACTGGCCATTAGTACTCACCGACAGTGTGTTAGGGAATAGATTACCTGAAACACCTACCATCACTTTCAGGAAATCCAAAACCATGGGATCAAGATTGATTAAAAGTAGTCCAGAACTAAGTCAAACAGGGACTTGGCTAAAACCCGGACAAGGCTTCAGAAAGTTCATCTTGCAGAGCCTGTAAATTTGGAACTAACAAAACTCATTATGTTACTCCATTCTGTGAGAAAGAGATCGCAATCAGAGGCAGCTTTAACAGCAGAATTGAGTATGCAGTGTATGTTCTGACATGCACCTTCGGCCTTAATTACATCGGGTGTACGAAGCTGTAGGTGCATGTCAGAATTTTACAACATCTCAGAGCCATTATTAATAGTGATCCCGCATACCCAGTCGCAAGGCACTTTAAGATGACACACAATAATGAAGTAAACTGTCTTACATACTATGTAATTTACGCCATTCTCAAATCCTGGAAGGGTGGAAATAGAGAACGTCAATTAAGCCAGTTGGAGACCCGGTTGATCCCGGAGTTTGATAGTAAAATACCTAACGGTCTCAACAACACTGAGGATATGCACAATTTTCTTTGAAAATACTGTCAATTAATGATATCATAAAAGCTCATCAAACGAAATAGTTAAAAAGAATCTAAGAAATCAAGATATATATGGATGCAACGGGCAGAGACCTTTTAATCATGAAGCAATGATTTTAAGTGTTCTAATTGCTGCCTTAACTTTGCAATGTGGTAAATTTTAGCATCATTTTTGGAAATTCTTTTAAGATGTTTTTAAATAGTATTAACTGAAATTAACTTATTACTGTTAATAATATGATAGAACTTTGCACATACAACATTGGGCACTATGAATAAGAACCTTTTTGCACTTTTTTGCACATTAAGGGGTCTATAATGATGGCCATCGCCCCGGGAAATGGGACCGCCTGCTATGTGTGCGGCGGTCCCACATGTACAATTAGGATGCGCCTGCCACACTGGTGGGTGCATTCCGCATTTTTTGCATTGCGGCGGGCGGAAATTTCAGCAGCACCCGCCGCAATGCAAAAAAAGACATTTGTGCATTTGCATGCACAACGTGGCAGGCACCGCGCGGTGCCTGCCAAGTCATGCATGCAAATGCAGGGTGGTACCATAGGTAACCCCCATGTGCCCCTCCCCCCCCTAACATCCTGTGGGCCCGCACATGCCTTTTCGTGGCAGGAACCCCACCACGGAAAGGCTGCTTCCTGCAGACATTGTAAGACACCATATTCAACCCTTTTCCTCCCGGTCGACTTGTCGACAGGGCGAAAAAGCGGCGGACGATCTTCCTGTCTGCCACGGTACACCCGCCATCATAATATGGCGTGGGGTAAATGGGAGGTGGGCGGTGGATAATGTCGGGCGGATCGCCACCACCATGCGGGCGGTGGCGATCCGCCTGACATTATAATAGACCCCTTAGTTTTGCTGCTAAGCACCTACGCACTTTAAAATAAACAAAATATGATCAACAGGGAATAAACAATATGAAAATAATATGATGTATTTATACGGATAGACTTCACAGCCCAGTAGAGGAGTAAAAAAAACAAAAACAACAATGGGTGATCTGTTGAAGAGATACCAAGGGAGTACAACATAGCAAGTAAAGGCATTTGAGCAAAAAGATTTAATCCGGCATTTATGCAAATAAATCAATAAAGAAGATATTAAATAAGAAATGTTTACAATAGGGTTTTAATATATGTATATACCTTATTTATTCGTAATGGCAATTTTTTAGATTTGTGTATTTATACATTTATATACTGTTGCAAGTATTTTAAAATATTTATTTGCATCTGTTATGAGTTATAATGTCTTCGTGCTGTTGATTATTGTGATGTCAAAAAATGTAAAGATTTCAATAATGTTGCTAATGGAATACATGCTAGAGAACTAGTGAAAGTATGTTTCCCTGTTTACTATCACGTGTCACGTGACACGGAAAGCAGGGGGGGGGTGCACTAAGCAAACATAAAAAGATATATATATTTATATTATAAATATGGTTTACAATTTTAAATGTGTAATTGAATTTTTAAAAGGCAATTAGATGGGTCTGGTGGCTCCATGGACTAATGTCTCCACTGCAGGGCCCTGTGTTCAATCTCATGGCCATAGGTTCAAATCCCGGCTGGTCCACTCAGGATTTCAACCATCTGAGGTCGATAAAAGGAATACTGTTGGGTAACAAAAAACATCTGTTAGTGTCAAGATTCCGAAGAGTTAATGTGAGATCTACAAATACCTATGTTAAGTAGTTTATAATTTAGTAGCGGGATATTGGGTTTTTGGGGGAATATGGTGGGAGGTTAATTACATTTCAACAAATTATTTTTTAATGTTAAGTTATGTAAGGTAAATCAATATATACATTTTTTAGTTGTTCTTTCATTTATTTGGGTTTAATTTCAGATTGTTAATTTATATTTTATATAGTATAAATAGTTACAGCTAATTTAGCAGTGTGTCAGTTTGTAGGTGAATAGGGTGAGAAATTACTTCAATGAAAATAGTTTTCTTTATTAATTATTTGTTATTTAAATATTTAATTCATAAGTCATCATAAGTCATCATTCTTTCCTTGAATATTTATAATGAAAAAATAGTTTTATTTAGGCTATGCAATAAATAATTAGTAATATATATCAGCAAGTGTATAATATATATATTTTTTTTATGTTTCATTTATTTTAATTTTATTATCGTTTTATTTATTTTTTCATTTACCTTCTTGGTGTTTGTAGTTTTTTCAGTAGTAGCGAGAGAAGTGAATTCTACATAGGTTTATTTAAATATTTCATTTAAATATACTTTTGTTTTTATATTTATAATAAAGTGTGCCTTTTATTTGAATTCATACAATCATTTTATGTTTTTAGGTATTTAAATATATATATATTTTTTTAAATGACTGTATTGGAATTATATATGTAACCTTTCTGAAGTCCAACACTTTCCCTATTGTTGCTTAAATTGAAGTGGGAACAGTAAATCTAGTCCATCCAATTCCTATGCTTTCCTTAATATTGAATTTGACATTGTGTGCAAACTAAGAGCATTCTGTTTACCGGGAGACTGCCGGGGGGGGAGGGGGTGGGTCTTGCCTGTGATTGAGGCTTGTGGCTCTCTTTCCAGACTCACACTGTCATTTTCAGTTCTCTGAGCTCCCGTAGGGTGGAGTGGGGACGCAATCTTGGCCAGCAGCGCTCTAGTCATGCAGGCTATAAAAAGAGAAGCCCCTTCAATGAGTGCAACGGTAGAAAAAGTGTTGGATAAAATGTACTCCTCCCACTCCAGTCAATGCAACAGTAGGGAAAGTGTTGGATAGCGGAGGGGTAAAAATTACTATTGCCACTGCAATAAGTGCAACAGTAGGGAAAGTGCTGGATAGCGGAGGGGTAAAAATTACTATTCCCACTCAAGTGAGTGGACTAAAACGACCCTGCAGATGCCCAAAAATAGAACCCGACCTGGCGGCCCACAGAGCAATTGCCCTCTGCCTGCTACGGCCAGTCCGGCCCTGCTCTAACCCCTTCAAAAACCAATGCTTTCCCTACTGTTGCTGAGACTGAAATGGGAATAGTAAATCTAAACACCCAGAAGTTCAACACTTCCCTTACTGTTGCTTAGATTATTTGCAAATATGTTTATTACTTTTGTTTATGTTTTTAATATTTTGAGTTTAGCAATGTTTATATTAAAAATGTTTTTATAACTGTTTTTCTATATGCACTATATTACTTCGAAATTTATGCATACAGTTTTTAAAATTATTTTTGGACATTTGTTAAATTATTAAAATGCTATAACTATAAGTAAATGGTTTTATTTCTAAATTTATTGTACAGTATAACTAAATAAAACGTGTTTTTATATGGGTATTTTAATATCGAAATTAGGTTAAATGCCCCTCCGTTATACCAAAATTTCCCTACTGTTGCACTCACTGGAGTGGTAACAATAATTTGTTTCCTCTCCGCTATCCAACACTTTCCCTACTGTTGCACTCATTGGAGTGGGAATAAAAATGTTCACCTCTCCGCTATACAACACTTTCCCTACTATTGCATTGGCTGGAGTGGGAATAGTAAATGTATCCCTCCGCCATCCTACACTTTCCCTAGTGTTGCACTCACTGGGGTGAAAATAGTAATTTTTACCCCTCCGCTATCCAACACTTTCCCTACTGTTGCATTGAATATTTTGCTTACGATTTGCTTTTATACGTAATGTATTAATAATTGATTATGTATACTTTTACTGCTGTAATTTGGATTGTTATCATTGTTATCATTGTGTTTTATTTGAATTTATAATGAATTTAATTGTAAGTGTTTTGGAAATTTTGTCAGTGTAATGATTTTTGCTTTTACATTTTATCCATTTTGTGATGTTAATTTAAAATAAATAATTTGGTATTTATCTTATTTTGCAATTTGGTTGAAATTAAACAAGAAAATAATATTACGAGTAACAATTTCTTTTCATTTTACATTTCACAATTGTTTCATATGTTTATCAAATAATAGAGTAATTATTTTTCTATCAACAACAATGTATTACTTTTTAACAGGTATTGATATGTTTTTTAGTAAATAAGTAGGCCTTGTAATCTTATATATATTCCTTTCAAAGTCTGCTGTTTTATTGACCATAGTTGAACTAGTATACCTAACCCCTCTGAAGTCCAACTCTTTCCCTACAGTTACTTACACTAGAGTGGAATAGTGAATCCATCCCTTCAGAAGTTTAACACTTTCCCTAATGTTGCTTAGGCTGGAGCGGGAAAAGTAAATCTAACCCCTCAAGAGTCCAAAACCTTTCCGACTGTTGCTTAGACTGTAGTGGGAATAACGACTCTAACCCACGGCCAGACTGGGAACCAAAACCAGCTCTGGCAAACTGCTCGGCCAGCACCCCCCGGGGGGGGGGGGGTGCGACCGAGCTGTTTGCCATGGCTGGTTTTGGCAGATTTTGTTGCAGGGGGCCGATATTGTAGCTATGCTTCTAAACCGGCCCGTCAACAAACACGGCTCTCCAAGGGCCCAAAACTGGCCCCCAACCAGGAAGCCCACTGGGGAAACGCCCAGTGTCTGCTACGACCAGTCTGGCACTTCTCTAAACCCTCCAAAAACCAAAGCTTTGCCTACTGTTGGAGTAGTAAATCTAAACACTCAGAAGTCCAACACTTTACTTACTGTTGCTTAGAGTGTTTTAAAATATTATTTAATACTCTTGTTTATGTTTTTTAATATTTTGGGTTTAGCAATGTTTATATGAAAAAAAACTATAACTGTTTTTCTATATGCACTATATTAGTTCGAAATTTATGCACACTGTTTTGAAATCATTTTTGGACATTTGTTAAGTTATAAAAATGCTCTAGGTACAAGTTAAAATGGTTTAATTTCTAAATTTACTGTACAGTATAAATAAATAAAACGTGTTTTTACATGGGTATGTTAATATCTAAATTAGGTTAAAAGACGCTATCCAAAACTTTCCCTACTGTTGCACTCATTGGAGTGGGATAGTAATTTTTGCCCCTCCGCTATCCAACACTTTCCCTACTATTGCATTGACTGGAGTGGAAATAGTGAATTTTATCCCTCCGCTATCCAACACTTTCCCTATTGTTGCACTCACTGGATGGGTAATAGTAATTTTTACCCCTCTGCTATACAACACTTTTCCTATTGTTGCACTCATTGGAGTGGGAATAGTAATTTTTACCC
The DNA here is from genome assembly GCF_964204655.1 of Triturus cristatus. Classification (NCBI taxonomy): domain Eukaryota; kingdom Metazoa; phylum Chordata; class Amphibia; order Caudata; family Salamandridae; genus Triturus; species Triturus cristatus. Next base: position 798,307,697 of record NC_140586.1, read on the forward strand.
CTCAGCTATCCAACACTTTACCTACAGTTGCACTTATTGAAGTAGGAATAGTAATTTGTACCCGTCCGTTATCCAACACTTCTCCTATTGTTCTATTGACTGGAGTGGGAACAGTACATTTTATTCCTCCACTATCAAACACTTTCCCTCCTGTTGCACTCACTGGAGTTGAAATAATAATTTTTACCCCTCTGCTATCCAACACTTTCCCTAGGTGTCGATTCCGATCCTGTAAAACCCGGGCACGAATGGTCGGACGGATCGTTTTTTCCGTTCGACTGGTACCCGGGAAAAACACCTTACAAACTCGCAAGTACGATTTGCACAGAAATACCATCACCACCTGAGTCGGATAAAACACCGACCGGCAAACTTTTTACATACGAATCACTGCCGGGACGGCGCACATGCGACGTCCGGACGGAGTCAGGCAGCGTTTCACGGACCAGCAAATATGATTCGTGCCAACGTCACACCGCACGCTGCAGGTTTTACGGGAGCCAAAAACTGCTGGGAAAGTGAGGACGCCGCGAACAAGGAGCCCCGGCACGCCAGGGACAGCGATGGACCCCAACCTACGCGTCATCCCGGCCCTCTTAGCCTACCACCTCGTATACAGAAACCGACGCAGACGCCGCAGAAGGTCAGAACAACACCCAGGGGCAAAGGGGGGGGTGTGTGTGTGCAAGGGCCAGGAATCATAACCCACACCCCACAAATAACTACAACATCATGCACAGCAATTGCCACCATGGACTGGTCACTTCGGGGGGCGTGTCCACCAATCCCATGTCCCGCCACAACGGAAGTGGACGTGGACGCGTACCCGTCACCACCACAATGGTGGTACGGCACATACCACGCCCACCCCTACGTCACACCAACTACGCCGGTACGGCTGCACCCACGTCCCAAAGGCATGGGCACGGGCCGCACCCCCAAAGTTGGGGTGCCCTAGGGGCACGGGCCCCACCCAGGCCATCAGCGCGTTGTTACGGCACATACCACGCCCACCCCTACGTCACACCAGCTACGCCGGTACGGCCGCACCCACATCCCAAAGGCATGGGTACGGGCCGCACCCCCAAAGTTGGGGTGCCCTAGGGGCACGGGCCCCACCCAGGCCATCAGCGCGTGGTTACGGCACATACCACGACAGTGGACAGATACATAGGGGTGTGTGCCTATCACTCCCAGCAGTGCCCAGACATATGAGGGGTGGGTGCCCATCACTCCCAGCAGTGGCCAGACATATGAGGGGTGGGTGCCCATCACTCCCAGCAGTGCCCAGACATATGAGGGGTGGGTGCCGAGGACCCCCAGCAGTGGACAGAGACATGGGGGGGCCAACACCATTATCAGATGACCACAGCTCCATGGGTGAATGTACGTATCCCTAACTCAGGACAATGACGATAGTACCATAACAACACATCACTGACAGCAGTGTCCCACTCCCAGGAGGATGGTCGGCCTACCCCCACTGCATGACACACCACATGTGGGTGTGAGGGCAAATTACACATGCATACCCACCCCTGGCGGAGGCAGCAAGATACACACACTGAGATTTTTCCACAAGACTGCACCCTCATGTCAAACACCACTAAACAATGCAAGCCAAAGGGAACACACACTGTCACGCACAGTCCACGAATGAGAGGAATGCACAGGTGCCGGGGCAGCCAACAAGTAGTTTCCCCCCATGGAAGTAAAAGGGTGGAGTACACACAGATACAATGCCCACATTTGTCAGGCAGGTGCCCAAATACCCTGCAGAACACGCAACACATGTGTGTGAGGCAGGGAGTACACACATGCAAAGTCTGGAAAAGGGAAAATGTCCACATGAAGTCATGTCAATATACGCCATACACAAGTACAGTGACCAGCAAGGATCCCACAAACGATGCAGGTGGAGACATTGCAGAGCATGCATGGCCAAAGTCGAAGGGATGTGTCACACACCGAGGCAATGTTGACACAGCTCAGCACAACAATTGGGAAACACCATGCAGGGAAGATGACAGGTGCCACAGAGGAAGGAACACACCTTGGGGCAATGTCACCATGCAGTAAGAGCTAACATGACCTACGAATATATGCAGACACCATGTGACGGCATGCAGATACCAGGGTCCACCCCATGAGCAGGACACAACAAATTTACCAGACACCCAACACATCATCACCACCCCAACTCAGGGAGCAGCAGCAACAGCAGAATAGAAATAGTGTGCAAATGAGAAAATAACAACCACATGCAGCATCTCGAAGAAAAGTAGCCACAGTACACCATTCCACAAGCCCATAGGCCACACCAGATGCGAAGTACCGGGGGGGGACATGAGGGACGTGTCTCCCCAGGCTCGCCTGCACAGTACACTGTACCATATTATCCACAGAAGTGGGGGTATAATGTGGGGGGAAGAACCAGGCACCACAGGGACAGGAGGGGCACGGGTAGGTGTCGTGGCTGCAGGGACGGACGACCCCACCACAGGGGGTGCGGTGCCTGGCACAAAGGAGACATGTTTGGCGTACCACAAACTCCCCTCAGAACCCAGAACCCCACATCCGACTAGCTAAGTGTCCCATTCGATATCCGAGGTTGGGCCCAGCAGTCCCAATGTATAGACAAGCCAGAACAAGCGACTTACAACATCCCCAGGAATGGTGGGAATCAGACATAGCTGTGCGTCATGATTCACAGATCAGTCCACAACAGAATAGACACAGACAAGGTAAAGTTTAATGAGTACATTCAATGAACCTCGCGTCCTAAGATGCAGGACTGTGGCCAACATAAGCAGACAAATGGTTAAGGCCAGAAACATCAGCATTGTTGCAATATCATAGACATTGAAAGGAGCAATCATAAGAAACTGACAGTGGAAACAGCAACCTTCCTGTCGGCAGTAAACTAATAGTAGAATCATTGGACTAATAGCAGGTCCCTAAGCTAGAAGGGGGACCCCCCACCGCACAGATCAGCTCAGTGGTATCACATCACAGGATCATCTAGTCCCATACCCTGCAAAAGTCCTCCATCCATTAGGGGCGCTAATTCGAGAACGCAGAGTTCAAGTTTGATAGAACGGAACCAAGGGCATGAACTGGAAGTCCATAGAAAGGGAAGCGAAAAAGTCAGAAAATAAATGTCAAACATGAACGATGTTGCAGGGAAATCAACCATGTAAAAGGGGAGGAAAATATCACATCGACGGATGCACCATGAAATGAGCAGGGCTAAAGTTAATCCATCAAGGCATAGGCACTATAAGTTGCAACAGCTTCCAAGAGGAAATCATCTGCACGTTCCGAAAAATTGTCTGCCATCCAGTTCAGCAGGGGGAAAGAACACACGTGTTCCTCCACAATCGGGCCATCCAGCACAACTTGTGGACAACAGGTGGGGACATCAAGATAACTTCTGGTTAAGAAATCATTTGCTGCTGTTCGGATGTCCCAATTCCCTGGGACTCCATGTGCAGCAGCACAGGCCATGACACTGACGCCAGAACAGTCCAACTCATGAGCCACTAAGGGGCACATCAGTCCATCCAAATCCGGGTCAGGAGGCACCGAGTTACACAGGCACAAATCCAGAGCCCATTCGAATGGACAGTCTAGGCAATGAAAGACAGGTTGCACGCAGGTAAAGAAGGGAAACCGGAAGGACAATCCATAGGCACTGCTTAAGGTCGCCAGCGGCAGAGTGCCGTATAATTCAAGCATCATGTTCCGAAGATGGAGCAGCCGGTGCATGCTGTCTTGTAACGCAAGAGGTGAAGCCACAGCGTAGTACGCTGATCTATTATGGCACCCCAGCTACGAGGGCGAGAAGCAAAGCAAAGGCACACCTCCGAAGACGGTAGACAAAATCGAATGATGAAATGCGGGGATCACACCAAACAGAGTTTGGAAGGAGGTCACGAGGCCGGAGACCACAATGTAGAAAAAAACAGCCAGGCCACCTGTTGACGAGGCATGAAAGATAGTCTGAATCCGAGTCCCAAATATGTAGTGGGAGATCAGTGTTAAAAAGCGCTTGCACCTCTGTGCGCGTGTGATCTACGTGAAGGCCAAATGTTTCTCGGGAAGAAGTCAACACGACTTGTGTTTGAGACAATGGAGCCCTTATGGAGCCCTTATACTGCTCATCTTGTTGAACTCCGCTTTCAAGGTTGCAATGGGAGGCCAGATGGATACATCTAGCCGGCCATGCGGGGGTGGGAAAAGTCCGAAATGACAGAAAACCACTCGTAGTGATACAGTCACGATCTCAGGAATTGCCGGAAGCATCCCACAGCAAGCTTCTGCATTGAATAGCACATAATTGCCGTTAGCAAGCAGCGCACAAGACGGGGTCATGACTGGCACACGAATCCACTTCAGTATACAAGCTACATCATGAGCGTGCATGTAACAAGCACCATGCAATTGAATGTGCCTACACTCCTTGCCATCTCTCACGCACCTGTTGTCGCCTAGCACGGACACAAGGGACCCGAGCAACTGGGGGGGCGGTGATGAGAATGGAGGTTGCGGCGAGGGATGGAGCGCTGCTTTCAGCACTGGGGGCAGCCTCCGCCCCATCTGGGAGCTCAGCCTCGGACCCGTCAGCGTCATAGTCGGTGTTGGGACTGGACAGGTCCTCCGCCCGACTCCCCTCGGCCTCCGTGCCACATGCTGCGCCAGACTCCCCAGCACTGGTGGCCCCGGTGCTGGCTACCTCCCCCACATCCGTGCCAGTGTCTCCCTCTGTTTCCCCCGACGATGCTGTGGCCAAGGTGAAGAGACAGGAAATGACCAGACACCTGTCTACATATGACACATGAGTCCAATCTACATAGGACACAGCGCATAACATTAACGCCAACATGAGTGACATCTACAATACTACAAACATAAGTAGGCCCTGTACCACACAGTTGGTTTACCCACCATGCCACTGGGAAACAATGGGGAGCATGACACAACAGAAATTTACTTGTCCAAAATCGATACAGAGGAGCTACTCACTGGGGACAGTCGAGCACTGCATCACTGGCATGGCAGAGTCACCTACACCCACAACTGTCCCCCGATGCCAGGGACACGGTTAATGACACCTCAAATGTAACTACCGGCGTTGCACGTTGTGACTATGTCATGTGAGTGTCATGTGATCCCATGAGCTAGCTGTATTAGTTCCGTGACATGCATCTGCATTTGCTGCATCCAACATGTGTGTGCGTGTCGATGGCCATGGCACACTATTACGCACACCAGGCCACATGTGGAATCAGACGTAACGGGTGTATGTGTGCATCGCACATGCACTTGCGAGACAAGGACATATCTGCGTAGTCTCAATGTATGTGTCATCATACCTGACATGTCCCCCTTCCTGCCAAGGTGTGTGGACTGTCCTGTTTCAAGGACATGCGACCTGTGCCTCTAGTGTCCCACAACCGGTCTGTGTGATAATACATCCTTCTTATGCACATATGTGGATGTCTGTCACTCCTGTAATGCATCAGCCTCTTCACTTACACTGGCCCACAGCTAGTTCCATGTCATGTCATGTTGACCTTGCACACCCACATGTGTAGCTGACTGTTGTTAGGGGTGTTACCTGGCTGGCATACGTGTCCTGGATGCATTGCACAGTACAGACTCTGTATGTAGCATATGTGTATTAGCTGTTGAACATGTGCTCAGTTCATTGACAGTGGTGTATTGCTGTACTCAATCTTCGTTATTCCTTCCAAATTTCTGCAGGGCACCGCCTCTCCCCCGACCAATGCCAGACTTGGCTGCCATGAGGGAACGTGACTGTATACGCCGCTACCGCTTCACCCAACCGTTGATTGACGACTTGACCACAAGGCTCGAGCCACAGCTCCAACCGCTACACAGGTATCCTACTGCACTGACACCCAAGATGAAGGTGATGGCAGCCCTACATTTCTTTGCCACCGGTACGTTTCAATTGACTATAGCTGATGTAGGTGGCATGTCCCAGACCATGTTCAGCCGTGTCCTGCATGATGTGTTAGAGGCCATGTTGGTACACCTTGATGAATTCATTGCCTTTCCAACTCGTGAGCAGTTGACAGGTGCCAAGGGTGAGTTCTATGCCCTGGGAGGGATGCCCCATGTCATTGGGGCCATTGATGGGACACATGTGGCTTTGGTGCCACCACACGCACAGGAGGTAGCCTTCCGTAACCGCAAGCATTACCACTCCATCAATGCCCTTGTGGTATGTCTTGCCAACATGATGATATCCCATGTCTGTTCACGTTTTCCAGGGTCAGCACACGATGCCTACATCATGAGGCGTAGCAGGGTGCCTGAAATCATGCTGCAGCTGCGCAACGAACGTGCATGTCTTATTGGTGGGTATAATCGGTTAGTCCTGTATTTAGCCGTTTCTTCATATCTTGCTGCTTCTCCTGACCCACTTCTGTCCATGATGTGTCCATGTAGGGGACGCTGGCTATCCCAACATGCCATGGCTGATGACGCCTCTCCGCAACCCCAGAAAAGCCGCAGAAAACCGGTACAACGACACCCATGGGCAGACGAGGCGCGTGATTGAGAGGACGTTTGGACTCCTGAAGAGCAGATTCCGGTGCCTCCACAAGACCGGCGGCGCCCTCCCATATGCCCCGGTGAAGGTCTGCAAAATCTTCCTTGTGTGCTGCATGCTGCACAACATGGTAGTGGAGAAGGCCGTGCCACTCATCCTGGATCCTGATGAGCAAGATCCTCCACCCGTGGAGGATGAAGGGCTTGGGCACGGGGCAAGTAAGGATGAGGATGAGGATGAGGACATCCGGAGTCAGCTGATCCGCAACTTCTTCTCATAATGGTGAGTTCCGATGTCTTAGTGTGCATGCCCAGTGCCTTGTGTGGCATGTGTTGCAATGTGTGTGTCGAGCTGACTGTGTGCCAAGTGACTTGGAGGTGTGTTCTGATGTGTCATACAAGTGCAAATGTCATTCCCCATATTTGTGCAGGAACACAAAAATCATAATTCCCATGGTGACAACATCAATACTGTTGGGTGCATGTACATGTCTGCGGATTACTAGCTCCTCGCTGACTTGTGTGTCTGTCCTCCCCAGGTTCCTGCGGCTGTCGTCTGCTCATGTCATCATTGCACTCCTGCTATTCCTCATGATTTTTCCAACGTGTGCTGGATCAGAGTTACATGCACAGAGATGGTGAGAAGTCTTTTTTGGTAAGGAGTGCAGCAAGGTGTTTTGTGGGTGGTACGTGTTTGTGATATGTGGGCACTGCTCCTGTGCATGTTGTGTTACCATGCATACATGTCGACTCACCATGGGCCACGTGACGTGTTGCATGGCTCCCATTAATTGATAGTCAACCTTCCTGACAGTCATCTGTCATGGATTGTGGATTCTGATGAAGGCATCAATGCGTGTCTAACGTCCCTCAGGAACATACGGGATGGTCATGCTGGACATGGTGTGGTACATCCCCATATGAGGCTCAATGTTGAATTGTAGACTCGCCGTGTGCAGCAAGGGGTGTGAGGTCAACCCCTTCACTTGTGTGCCGGCTCAGTAGGATTTACCACATCTGTGTGTTGCAGGGGGTGTCCAGTGTGGGTCACACATGTTCAGCCGAATGACCTGTGATTCTGTTCCAATGGATGCAACTCCATTAGTGTGAGGCTGAGTAATAAAGGTGTTCGTCATACTCCAAGGTGCCTCGTCTCTGTCAATGCTGGTCTCTTGCCACTTGGCATGCGGCATCTCTGGCATACTTGCTGTAGATAATGCATAGGAGTCCTTGTGTAGTTTAGCGACATGCATGCAGTTGTTCATGTATTTGGCTCCCTATTGGGCATGTAGTACATGGTTGCGTATATTTTTTAGCGAGGTCAACCACACTATGGGCCATCACCAGTTGCTGAGGGTGTGTCTCCAGTGCGCAGGTCGACCTTCAATTTCCTGATCCTGTTCTTTGGGGATTGGGCATGCATTGTCTCTGGGTGTGCCATGTGACACTGGACACTCCTCACTTTACACACGCGCCTGTTGCAGTTGTCCTTCTGACATCCTAGTGTTTGTGTGCAAGATGGGCCATTTGGCAGGGAGATGGCGCCTGCTGCTGCAGGCCCTGCACAGGCACACAGTGGCCACACTCACAAGATGTTGTGCATCATGTTTTGCTCGCTCACATTTGCCATGCTAGTCCACAGCATCTGTACCCCATGCTGCAACGCACTCTGCATCATGCACATGATCCACAGATAGATCCACTCCAAGTTACGACAGACCATCCCCCAGGTCCATGACGACATCCATCTCATATACTGCCCTGGCCTCTACGGAGCAAGTACATCCACACTTCAAGGACACTGGTCCACTTCCAGGGGGCATCTGCACACCTCAGCTTCTACACCCTGCGCCCCAGCCACCTCACCGTCCACCATAGCTGGCTGCAATGGATCACTGTCTGCTGCAGGATGTCCTCTGCACACCCCACCCACAGTCAGGAGGCAGTCCACAAACCCAACCCCACACCAACCTTGTACGTCTGTCATCCTAGATCCCGTTGGTCCATCTCCATGCATCCAACCTTTCCCTGGCCCCCGTTCTTCTCATCCACCGTACTCCAGCATACAGGACATAGTTCTCCCACCTGGCCACAAATCCCTGGGACTCCCTCCCCGGATACCTCCACATGGGCCATGGCCTCTACGCCTTGATGATGATCTCCCAAATAGGTCTGTCCGCACAGTTTAGCAAGACCCCCCTCAGCAGCCAGAGGCCATCACAGGTGAGGGTTGTGCTCCATGCCTACATTGACTGATACTTGTGACCCATGTGTGTCCTGTACCAGACTCTGTTCCCAGGGGATGGATGGCTGGAGTTGGTTCAACACTCACGCATAGTTAGACATTTCCACACACATATGTCGTAGAATAATGCAAAATGACAGCAACATCTCATGTGCAGAACAATGTGACTTTATTTTTGGTGGGGTGAGTCTTTGGGTAGATGTGCTAAGGTGCACTACCGGGGGAATAGAATCCAAAGTTCACTGGGGGAGATGGCATCCTTGGCATTGGAAGTCATCAGAGTCCAGACCACAGTGTTGGTCATCATTGGTCAGACTGGGACCAGCAAGTCCATGTGGTAGAGAATGTCATTGGGTGAGGTGCTGCTGTTGCGCCCGAGGGCCAGGTGCCAGGCCAGGTGACCTGGGAGATGGGGATGGTCCGCTGACTCTCACGGTCTTTTACGTGGACGACCCACTTTCCTACGGGGACCCTCAGATCCAGGCCTTGACGATGGTAGGGACGCTCCGTCAGATGAATCCTCCTCCCTCCCTGTGTCTGGTGCTGGTCTACGCCTAGTGGCACAGGGAGGGTTTGCCAGACTTTGGGCGATCTGACGGAGTGATTGGCTCATGTCCCTGTGCACCGCCAGGAGCTCAGCCAGTCTTGCCTCCATCCGTCCTTGTTGTTGTTGGTGACTGGCATGATGCTCGACCTGCAGGTTCTTGATCTCATCGAGGGTCCCCTGCATCCCGGAAAGTCTGGCCACGACCTTTTCGATGCCTCTGGTGTCACGCCGGTATGAGTCCAGGATGTTGCGTATGTGGGCCATACCGGGGTCCTGAGCTGGCTGGTCAGGTTCGCGCCTCCGCCTCCCTCCACTCCCACCACCCCTGCCCACACGAGACTGGCCTGCCGTTGTGGGCACATCGGGTCTACGAGACCCCTGAGGGATGGCATCGGCAGGGTTGTCTGCCTCCTCCTGGGTGCCCGCAGAACGTGGTCCCTCCTGGTCAGACTGGCTGTGTTGTTCAGTGCGAGCAGGGATCCTGGGTGTGTCCTGGGATGTGGCCGGAATGAGGGTGGGGGTTGGCACAGATGTACCTGACGCAGGTGCTGCAGGTGCTTGTACACCAGAGGGGCCAGGTTGGTCGGGGTCATCCATGGAGTGGTGAGAGTCGTCGCTGCTGGTGGGATCGTCGTCACTCGGTGCCTGGGACTGTGAATCTTCCCCCCCAGTGTTGGGGGGAGATCGTCGACGTCACCCTGTGTGTGAGAGGGAGACAATGTTAATGCTGTTTCATGCCACATCCATGTTTCATACATATTCAAGTTGACACAGTTCCCCCAGGTAGTTGGATGTCCCAGGCATTCCTCTCAGTGTCCACTTGGGGATGGGTATGTTGCGGGGGACAGATTGGGATGTTATCCTGAGTGTGTGGCCTGTAGATAGTTGGCTCTGATCAGGCGCGCAACACCCATTGGGCTAACCGGGCTTCTTCCCCCCCCCCGTCATGTGTGTCAGCCCGGCAGAGACAGCCTCGCGGGATGGCGTCCGTCTAATTGCATCCGGACCCGAGCACTTCACAGGTGTATGGTAGACCATTTACTCGTAAATTCGGCTTTTGTTGTGTTTTCACCCATTCTTACAGCCACTCTGCCTAGGGCTGGTTGATTTAGCCCTCCCCCCCAATCTTTTACTGCCCCCCCGGAAGTTGGCTGTAGTTGCCCGCCTGGCTCTGATGCTTACTTGGCTCCGGATTGGTCTTGTTGTGTCACATGTCCATTGTGGGAGTGGGTGTATCCGTTGCCCGACCCGGGGGGGGTGTGCTTGGGGGGGGTGACCTGGCGTGCTGTGGTGTGTTGTGTGAGTCGTCATTGGGTCTCCCAGGTGATGTGTGTGTCCCCTCATGGTGTATGCTGGCATGACAGTGTGTGTGGGTTCCTGTGCTGGAAGCCTGTGCTTGTGGATTTGGTGTTTGAGTGTACAGTGGTCCCAGGAGGGCCTTGTGCTGCATACAGCAGGGCCCAGTGTCAGCGACCTTGTTATTAGTTTGCCAGTCCCTGTGCATTGTGCATGGGTATGTCCCTATGCCATATGGGCTGGGACATTGGTGTCTGCGTCTCATTTTCACGATGTGTTGTGTGGGGCCCACCCTCCCAGCCTCCCGGACATCCTGTCTTGTGTTTGTGGTTGTTGTGGCCTTGGACATAGCCTTGCCTTGATTTGTGAAGGGTGAATGGTGACGTTCGTGGCATGGGCATGGTTATTGAGTGTGGTTGTGTGCGGTGAGTGCTTGGGGGTCGGCGCGTGCATTTGTTGTGGTTGGCAGGCGCGCAACACCCATTGGACTCACAGGGCTTCAGCCCCACCCGCGTCGTGTGTGGCAGCTCGGGATGAGACAGCTTCCCGGCGCACTCACAGCCGCACCCGAACACTTCACAGGTCTTTCACAGGCCATTTGCATGTTAATGAGGCCTCGCTGTTGTTTCACCCCTTTGACAGCCCCTGCAGCTCCACTCTGCCTATGGCTTACAAGATTCATCCCCCCACGGAAATTTTTCTTAGCCTCCCCCGAAATTTTGCTCTAGTTGCGCCTCTGGTGGTTGGGGTGTGGATGCCATTCCCCCAAGTTACATGAGTTGTTTGTGCACTTACCAGGCTCTACGACTCCGTCCACTCCGTGTAGTCCCACCGGCGGTAGCATGGCCATCACCTTCTCCTCCCAGGGATGGTACTGTACGTGTCTGTGGGGCGGCCCGCCTCCAGTGATGTTGGTCTGGGCATGTTCTTCATTCATCTTCCTCTTGACCGCCCTGCGCAGATCGTACCACCTGGCTTGGCATTCATGCCTGGTCCTTCGAACGGGCGCAACAGCATTCTCCTTGTCGACGATCCTCTACCACATTGCAGATTTTTCGGATATGCTGGTCTGTCTGACCATTGTTCCAAACAGCTGTGGCTCGACTCTGATGACTTCGTCGACGAGGAGCTCCAGCTCCGCCGTAGTGAACTTTGGATTCTTGTCTGTGGGCATGGTGTGGGGTGTGGCGTGTGGGCGGTTGTGGGTGTGTGGGTGTGAATGTGTGTGTGTGACTGTGAAGAGGGGGATGTTTGTGGGGGAGGTTGTGTGAAGGTGTGTGAGTGGCGGGGTTGCAAAGGTATGAGTTCTGTGGGGTGGTTTGTGTGTGAGCTCTGTCCGCGGTAGGTCTGTTGCAAGGGCTCATGGTTTGTGTGTGTGGGCCCTTTTTATTGGTCCATTTTTGGGTGTGGCTGTGTTTGAATTATGGTGGGTGTGTTATAAGAGGTGGTTGTGTTTGGGGCCTCTGTTGGCCAGTTTGGATGTGGCAGGTCAGTCATTGAGTTGTATTTTTTCGTGTGAACGTGTTTTGTGTGTTTGTGCGAGTCACTTTGGACTTCCTTGTGCTGTTTTCCACTTTCCTGGTTCTGTATGTGTATTCTTCGCGTAGGTAGGAGCCGTATATTCGCGATGGTGTGTGAGGGTGCTGGGGTTCGGTGTGGGTGTGCGGCAAGTAAATGCGGTGGGGGGGCTGGGGGTACAGTGCGGACAGGGTGGTGTACGGTGCAGACGTATTGGGGGGGAGCTGTGCGGCTCGTACACGGGCATGGGTTTACCCGTGTACTTGTGTGCTTCAGCGTTGGCTCCGTACGGGCCTTTTTCCATGCGATTGGGTTTTCGGACGGGCGGTCGGGATCGTACTTGCGCGCTCGGACTTGTGTTTTACGATTTGTAAGTAGAACTGTCCGGATCACTTTCGTACACTTTTCCAGACGATATTCGGACGTGGTCACTTTCCGACGCACGCTCGTAGACTTTTCCCAACACTATTTGTAGTTATTTTTCACGTCCCAATCGTACTTGCCAGTTTGTAGGGTACTTGTGCGACTCGTACGTAAAAAAATACGGATGCGAGTCGTACGGTAATTTTTTTTACCGGATCGGAATCGGCACCTTACTGTTGCACTGACTGGAGTGGGAAATTTTAGTTTAAAGGTTTTAAATTGTTTAATGTTTTAATTTATAATAGAATGTTTTTTAATAATTGGTATATATATATAACCAAAACTGAAAAGAAATAAAGAGAATCTCTTTTAATTGAAACCGGAGTCCTCTTGTTGGTATCCAAGGACGGGAGGGGAACTGGAGCTGATATATATATATATATATATTCACAGAAAAAAACATAGGTTTCAGGGGTGTTATAGTTAGCTGGCTATTTCACTCGTACAAAACCATAGAAATTCCTCCGTTATAGTTAGTTCTGCTAACTATAACTCACGTGCCCGCAATGCACTGCTGATGATGTCACATATTACATCATTCATGACATGGTCAGTGACATCACTGATGACATCACTGATGACATCTCAAATGACATCACTGATGACATCATCCAGTGAATGTGGTTTAGTTTGAAATTTAAATATGTATTATATATATACCAATCTGTATTGAAGATTAAGTGGATATATAACCGTCTGGATGGAGGATTTAGTAGCTGTCTGACTGTATGTTTAAGTGAGTAATTAAAAGTGTCTCACTTAATACATGGATTAGTAACTAAACTATGTGAATGTGTGCATCACTGTCTCTGTTGTTGTATAACATGCTGCGTCAGTTCGTCACTAACTACATGAGTGTGTATATTAGTTATTGATTAGTTGGGTGAGCATTTGTATGGGATACGGAGTTTGTGTGTGTTTGGATGGGGTGTGTGTAACTATGAATAGATGTGTGAATCGTTGATTGACTAGGTGTATAGTTTTAAGAGTGCAGGTGGAAACAGTTGTTTGGGTGACTGAGTGTATTTATTTGTGTGTTGGTGAGCGAGTATATGTTTTAGTCAACAAAGTAAAAAAAAAAAGGCATTGTATGTGAGAGTTGGTGTATATAAATCAGTATGTGTAAGAGTCAGTGATTGTGAGAGTAACTATATGAATGAGTGTATAATTGTAATGGTGATTTTCTAACATATTAACTATCAGTTACTATGGTTTTGAATAAATGAGGTGTTGAATAATTGTGTAAGTGAGTAAATGTAAGTGTGATTCATTTTTTTCATGAGTGAGTAGGATGGCTGCATAACCGACTAAGATGACAGCTGATGTGTCAATGTCTATATATGTGTATAAGTGCATTTGATAGTGTTCTATTAATTGGTGACTGCATGTATAAATGATTCTGTTGTTGAATGGGCAGTTGTGTGTGTAGACTTAGGAATCAGTGAGTGGGTATGTAGTAACTGGTATTGGTGTGTCAATGGTTTCAAATATGGTACTCTGTATTTTACAGTGAGTGATGAAAGGTTATACTAGTGTATGATGAGGTGTATCAGATTGTCACGTGGATGATGTCATCATTGATGTCATCAGTGATGTCATTTGAGATGTCATCAGTGATGTCATCAGTGATGTCACTGACCATGTCATGAATGATGCAATGATACAATATGTGACATCATCAGCAGTGCATTGCGGGCGCGCGAGTTATAGTTAGCAGAACTAAATATAACGGAGGAATTTCTATGGTTTTGAATGAGTGAAATAGCGAGCTAACTATAACACCCCTGAAACCTATGTTTTTTTCTGTGAATTTCTAAGGTTTTTTAAATGCTAATTTCTAACTATAACGTCTCTGAAACCTATGTTTTTTTCAGTGAATTTCAAAACTTTTTTAAATGCTAATTTCTAACTATAATGTCTCTGAAACCTATGGGGTTTTTCAGTGAATTTCAAAGGTTTTTTAAATGCTAATTTTTAAGTGTGATAGTAGTTAGACCTATTTTTTGTACTGATTTTCTACAGTTTTTTAAAATGTTTATTTACATATATTTTATTCATTAAATAATATTATATATATTTCTGAAAATTGCACAATTTACAAAAAAAAAAAATTCAAACCGAAATATTGATTAATTTTTTTGTTTAGATTTTTTATTGTAATATATGTATATTATTGTATTTTTTTTTTTAATGTAAAAAAAAATTTGGAGTCGCGCACTCAAATCGTACACATCATGGTGAGTGCGCGGATTCTAGCCGCCATTTTAGAAAAGTTGAGAAGGGTTCACTTACGGTGTACGATGGCTGCATGATTTTCAGTTACATCATATACATTTATTATTATGTAATGTGCAGGATTGGTATGCGACCAGTCCGCGACTTCTGCTCCCGCACATTCACGACACATGCACATTACGGTACGAGATGCTTGCGTGGTGGAAGGTCCCGCGTGACGTCATATACGTGCTGGGGCGCGCTGGGTGCGCGACTCCCGCAAAAAAATGTATGTTCCAAAATTATATGTATGTGTCTTTAATATACGTATTAGGGCAAGAGATTATCTAAGATATTCATAAAAATAATATATTTGTACTTATAATAAACTTATATTATTTTTAAATATATTTTCACGATGTCGGGTGCGTGCATCGTGAGCGCAGAGAACCAGGTCAGCTGAGCTGCTCTAAAGCCTAAGAAGCAGGTCAGCAGAGCTGCTCTAGAACCAGAGACCCAGGTCAGCAGAGCTGCTCTAGAGCCAGAGACCCAGGTCTGCAGAGCTGCTCTAGAGCCAGAGACCCAGGTCAGCAGAGCTGTTCTAGAGGCCGAGAACCAGGTCAGCAGAGCTGCTGTAGAGCCAGAGAAACCAGGTCAGCAGAGCTGCTTTAGAGGGAGAGAACCAGGTCAGCAGAACTGCTTTAGAGCCAGAGAACCAGGTCAGCAGAGCTGCTTTAAAGCCAGAGAACCAGGTCAGCAGAGCTGCTCTAGAGCCTAAGAACAAGGTCAGCAGAGCTGCTCTAGAGCCAGAGAACCACGTCAGCAGAGCTACTGTAGGGCCAGAGAAACCAGGTCAGTAGAGCTGCTTTAGAGGGAGAGAACCAGGGCAGCAGAGCTGCTCTAGAGGGAGAGAACCAGGTCAGCAGAGCTGCTCTAGAGCCAGAGAACCATGTCAGCAGAACTGCTTTAGAGCCATAGAACCGGGTCAGCAGAGTTGCTTTAGAGTCAGAGAACCAGGTCAGCAGAGCTGTTGTAGAGCCAGAGAACCAGATCAGCAGAGCTGCTCTGTAGCCTAAGAATTGGGTTAGCACAGCTGCTCTAGAGCCAGAGAACCAAGTCAGCAGACATGCTCTGGAGCCAGAGAAACCAGGTCAGCAGAGCTGCTTTAGAGCCAGAGAACCAGGTCCGCAGAGCTGCTTTAGAGCCAGAGAACCAGATCAACAGAGCTGCTTTAAAGCCAGAGAACCAGGTCAGCAGAGCTGCTCTAGCTGACACTGACTGACTAACACTGACTGATTGACACTGACTGACACTGATTGACTGACACTGACTGACACTGACACTGACTGACACTGACACTGATTGACACTGACACTGACTGACACTGACTGACTGACACTGACTGACTGACACTGACTGACTGACTGACACTGACTGACTGACACTGACTGACTGACTGACTGACACTGACTGACTGACACTGATTGACTGACACTGATTGATAGACACTGACTGACTGACACTGACTGACTGACACTGACTGACTGACACTGACTGACTACTCTCTACTACTCACTCTCTACTACACACTCTCTACCACTTGCTCTCTACTACTCGCTCTCTACTACTCTCTACTACTGACTCTACTACTCACTCTCTACTACTCCACTACTCTCCACTACTCACACTCTACTACTCACTCTCTACTACTCACTCTCTACTACTCACTCTCTACTACTCACTCTCTACTACTCACTCTCTACTACTCACTCTCTACTACTCTCTACTACTCTCTACTACTCTCTACTACTCACTCACCTACTCACTCACCTACTCACTCTCTACTACTCTCTACTACTCACTCTATTACTCTCTACTACTCACTCTCTGCTACTCTCTACTACTCACTCTCTACTCTCTATTACTCACTCTGTACTCTCTACCTCTCTACCTCTCTCTACCTCTCTACTCTACACCTCTACCTCTAACTCTACACCTCTACACCTCTACACCTCTATCTCTACACCTCTCTCTAGATCTCTCTACATGCACACATATGCATATATATATATTACCTACTGGCGGTCGCCAGTAGGTAGTTATAGTTAGGACCACGTTTCCATAGGAAATCCGCAACATTCTATTTTGAATAACTTTGGCGCCGGTCGACGAATCCTCGCAAATTTTTCAAAATAGGTGGGGCGCTACGCTCCGCTCCTACCCTGAAAGTCTCGGGGGGATTCGTCAAGCGGGGGCTGAGAAAAAAGGGGGGTCCCAAAACGCGTTTTCCCCATGCATTTTCCCATAGGACCTTTAGTCCGAGCTACAGCCCGAACGGCTGAACAGAATTACTTGAAATTGGGCAGAGAGGTAGTCCTCAGGTCAGGGATGTGCCTTTTGCAGGTCTGGTGTAAATCTGTTCAGTAGGTCCTGAGAAAATAGTATTTAAATCAATATATATATCTGTAAGCGCGCTCCGTGCGCTTACGGTAAGCTTACCGTACGCGTACGGTGCCGTGCGCGAGCTCAATTCTGATTGGTGGTTACATGACTGTAAACATTCGAATCGGTCGAAATCAGAAAGTATCGGCCGCCATTTTCTGTCTCTCGCACTGAAAAACAAAGGTTGATAACATGAAAAGGGGGCAACGAAGAGAGTTGCAGACCCCCTAGCGTTCGTCAGGGGGTTCACGAAGGACCAAAAAGTATGAAAAATAAATTTAATAATTTTAAAAAAAAATCGCGGAGTGCGCGTACGGTAAGCTTACCGTACGCGTACGGTAAAAAAAAAAAAAAAAAAAAAAGAATTAACAATCACATTTAATATATAAATCTAAGGACCCCCAAGGGAGAAAAAAACAATTGATATTTTGTAAAAAATGGCGAGGTGTGCACGGTACGAAATGCGCAACGTGGGCGCTCGGTGCGCGCAAAAATTAAAAATAAATACATAACTTAGCATTTAAAAAACCGTACAAATTCACTGAAAAAACCATAGGTTTCACACACGTTATAGTTAGGAATTAGCATTTAAAAAACCTTGCAAATTCACTTAAAAAACCATAGGTTTCACACAAGTTATAGTTAGCTGTACATTTCACTCGTAAAAAACCAATGAAATTCCAAGTTATAGTTAGATCAGGTAACTATAACTTGCGCGACCGCAATGCACAATGTGTCATTTCAGATGTCATCATTGATGTCATGAGTGATGTCACTGACCATGTCATAAGTGATGTAATATGTGACGTCATCAGCAGTTTATTGTGGGTGCGCAAGTTATAGTTACCTGATCTAACTATAACGTGGAATTTCATTGGTTTTTTTACGAGTGAAATGTACAGCTAACTATAACTTGTGTGAAACCTATGGTTTTTTAAGTGAATATATATATATATATATATATATATATATGCATATCCATTTATATATATGTATGTGTATATATATATACACATACATATATAAACATATATATATATAATCTGCATATCTATATAAATACAAATATAAATGCATGCATACATATACATATATGCATACATATGCATGTTATGTACATGAAAGTTTGAAAAGCACTAATAAAAGCAAAGCTAAAAAGCCACCTAATTACAAACAGAATTGATTTAACTTAAATGAGGGCAAGACCTATTGCATTTTCAATGCTGGTTTACTTTGGTTCCATCAAGAAGGCATTCAGATGTGTCACACATTTGCCATAAATTCTGAATGTTAGCACTCTAGTTGCTCATTAGATCACTGTAGTAAAGCTACTGCTCACCAGGGAAGTCTGCTGCTGATATTCAAAGTGCATGTTTCAGTCTGCATGTCAGAATTTTTTTATGAAATAGAAGAGGATTTGAGAAGTTAAAATGTGCCCTAATTTTTTTTCTGCAGCACTAATCATAATTTCTATGGCAAAATAAACCCCCTCATTTTGTTCCTTTGCAAATTAAATGTTTTAAGTGTTACCACTTTATTCCAATCAAGATGGCTTCAGGTGTGCCATACTTTTGTCATAAGTAAGACTGTTTTATAAGAACCCAAATAAAGATCTCTAAAAACCACAAAGCCTCTGGTACGGATGCCCTGCCAAATGAAGTCTACAAGCTCCTGTTAGAGGAAGTAACCCCAGTTTTGGGATCCCTGTTCTGTTCAATCTATAATCTAACAGGTCAAATTCCAAGTTCCTGGAGGGAGGCAACCATTGTGTTGATTCTCAAGCCCGGGAAGGATCCTGCAAAAGCAGATTCTTACCGCCCGATCTCCCTTCTGAATGCAGATTATAAGATCTTCATGGGCATTCTGGCAGGGAGGCTGGGAGAGAACCAGGTCAGCAGAGCTGCTTTAGAGCCAGAGAACCAGGTCAGCAGAGCTGCTCTAGAGCCTAAGAACCAGGTCAGCAGAGCTGCTCTAGAGCTAGAGAACCAGGTCAGCAGAGCTACTGTAGGGCCAGAGAAACCAGGTCAGTAGAGCTGCTTTAGAGGGAGAGAAACAGGGCAGCAGAGCTGCTCGGTAAACAGACATAATATCGAATAAAAAATATCGCCATGACAGAATATCGAGTTTTTAATATAGAATGGACAGAATATCGAATTGCCAAAATATAGTGGTGAAGAATATCGAAAATCAGGTAAGAAATATCGATTTAAATAATATAGAAGTAAGTAATATCGACAGTCATAATATAGTTGTTAAAAATATCGAATTTTTTAATAGTGTTTTAAGTGTTAGTATATGTGTTAAAAGTATGTATTAATTTTGGAATGTATGCTTGAATATTTTTAAAGTAATGAATTTTATGTTATTTAATTTTTGTGTAATTTAATTCCGTAGCGGGTTGTGGGTTTATAGGGGATTAGGGTGGGAAGTAATTGAATTATAGTACATTAAATAATAATTTTTAGGAATTATTAATTATTTATAATTTAATTTTGTGTTTTACTTGCGGGTTGTGGGTTTATAGGGGAATAGGGTGGGAAGTAATTTAATTGTTATTAGGTAATTATTAATTGGTATTGAAAATTAATTGGTTGTTGATTAATTATTAATTGGTAAATAATTTGTATTAATTGGTAATTAATTTGTATTAATTGTTTAATTGATAATTATGTTAATTGTATTCATTTATTATTTGTAGCGGGTTGTGGGTTTATAGGGGAATATGGTGGGAATTAAATTAATTGTAAATAATTAATTATTGAAAGAATTTTTGTATATTGCTAATTAATTTATTCTTAATTAATTATTAATTGGTATTAATTGTATTTATTAATTTTTGGTATTGAAAATTAATTGGTTGTTAATTAATTATTAATAGGTAATTAATACAAAAAAATATTGGTATTTATAATAATTAATTATTATATATTCTGTGATTGGTAATTCATTTTAATACATTTTTTGGTATTAATAATTTATTTATTTTTAATAAAACATTAAATTATTATTCTCCCTACTATTGCACTCACTGGAGTGGGAATAGTAATTTTTACCCCTACGCTATCCAACGCTTTCCCTACTATTGCACTCACTGGAGTGGGAATAACAATTTTTACCCCTACGTTATCCAACGCTTACCCTACAGTTGCACTCACTGGAGTGGAAATAGTAAATTTTACCCTCCCGCTATCCAACGCTTTCCCTACTGTTGCACTCTTTGGAGTGGGAATAGTAATTTTTACCCCTACGCCATCTGACGTTTATCCTACTGTTGCAGTCACTGGAGTGGGAATAGTACATTTTGCCCTCCCGCTATCCAACGCTTTCCCTACTGTTGCACTCTCTGGAGTGGGAATAGTAATTTTTACCCCTACCCTATCCAACGCTTTCCCTACTGTTGCACTCTCTGGAGTGGGAATAGTAATTTTTACCCCTACACTATCCAACGCTTTCCGTACTGTTGCACTCTCTGGAGTGGGAATAGTAATTTTTAGCCCTACTCTATCCAATGCTTTCCCTACTGTTGCAATCTTTGGAGTGGGAATAGTAATTTTTACCCCTACGCTATCCAACGCTTTCCCTACTGTTGCACTCACTGGAGTGAGAATAGTAAATTTTACCCTCCCGCTATCCAACGCTTTACCTACTGTTGCACTCTCTGGAGTGTGAATATTATTTTTTACCCCTACGCTATCCAATGCTTTCCCTATTATTGCACTGTCTGGAGTGGGAATACTAATTTTTACCCTCCAGCTATCCAACACTTTCCCTACTGTTGCACTTTCTGGAGTGGGAATTGTAATTTTTACCCTCCCGCTATCCAACGCTTTCCCTACTATTACACTTACTGGAGTGGTAATAGTAAATTTTATCCGGCCGCTATCCTACGCAAAAAAATATTCCTTCTTTTTAATTAATATTACGTTAATATATATGTATTATTTTGTTTTTTTACTTACATTAACTATTTAATAATTTTAAAGTTATTTAAGTATTTTTAAGTATGTTTCAGTTAATTATATGTTTTATTTCATTAATTTTAAATTAATTTTAAGACATTTAAAAAATTCGATATTTTGATAACTATATTATTTACAACGATATGTTGGATTCTATATTTTTGTACTTACCTGTTTGGAGATAGGGCTTCGATATTTTGGCATTCTATATTTTCACTTCGATATTTTGGCAATTCGATATTCTCCTTCTCGATATTTCGTCAGTGATCCGAGCTGCTCTAGAGGGAGAGAACCAGGTCAGCAGAGCTGCTCTAGAGCCAGAGAACCATGTCAGCAGAACTGCTTTAGAGCCATAGAACCGGGTCAGCAGAGCTGCTTTAGAGTCAGAGAACCAGGTCACCAGAGCTGTTGTAGAGCCAGAGAACCAGATCAGCAGAGCTGCTCTGTAGCCTAAGAATTAGGTCAGCAGAGCTGCTCTAGAGCCAGAGAACCAAGTCAGCAGACCTGCTGTGGAGCCAGAGAAACCATGTCAGCAGAGCTGCTTTAGAGCCAGAGAACCAGGTCAGCAGAGCTGCTTTAGAGCCAGAGAACCAGGTCAGCAGAGCTGCTTTAAAGCCAGAGAACCAGGTCAGCAGAGCTGCTCTAGCTGACACTGACTGACTAACACTGACTGACACTGACTGATTGACACTGATTGACTGACACTGACTGACACTGACACTGATTGACTGACACTGACTGACTGACACTGACTGACTGACACTGACTGACTGACACTGACTGACTGACACTGACTGACTGACACTGACTGACTGACTGACACTGACTGACTGACACTGATTGACTGACACTGACTGACACTGATTGATTGACACTGACTGACTGACACTGACTGACTGACACTGACTGACTACTCTCTACTACTCACTCTCTACTACACACTCTCTACCACTTGCTCTCTACTACTCGCTCTCTACTACTCTCTACTACTGACTCTACTACTCACTCTCTACTACTCCACTACTCTCCACTACTCACACTCTACTACTCACTCTCTACTACTCACTCTCTACTACTCTCTACTACTCACTCACCTACTCACGAACCTACTCACTCTCTACTACTCTCTCTCTACTACTCTCTACTACTCACTCTATTACTCTCTACTACTCACTCTCTGCTACTCTCTCCTACTCACTCTCTACTCTCTATTACTCACTCTCTACTCTCTACCTCTCTACTCTACACCTCTACCTCTACACCTCTACACCTCTATCTCTACACCTCGACCTCTCTACCTCTCTCTACACGCACACATATGCATATTTATATATATCTATATATATATATATATGCATATCCATTTAAATATATGTATGTGTGTATATATATATACACATACATATATAAACATATATATATATATATAATCTGCATATCTATATAAATACAAATATAAATGCATGCATACATATACTTCTTGCTGCAGACCTCCTGGACACTTGGGCGCTGACGAAGGATAAATGAAAAGCCGAAATGCATTCGCCATCAAAGATCGCAATAAAGTGCTTCCAAAGGTTCTTCCCCTGTGTGGCCTCTGATCTCTTTCAGGAAGGAGTTTGTTGGATATGTTGTCGCGTCAGCCAGAGATGCGAAACAGAGGCACCCGTTTCGTAAGATGGCCTGGATGTCACTGGCTCTGCTGCGGCAGTTCTCTTTTTGTGGTCCAAGGTATTGGAAGGTCCAGGCACGCCTCGTATGTTGGGAAGCAATTAAGCGGTAGTGAGGTTATTAACCTCATGCTGGGCGGAGTACATTGGCACTGCTGCCCCCGCCGACATTAATCCTGACTTTGGGGCTGAAACGGTAAGGGGACCGGAGGAGGCGCTTTGTTTGATTTACAAGCAGGAAATTGGGATTTGAACTGTATGCAATGTACCCTGCACCCCCGCATAGCCACATGGTGTTAACTTTACCCCCATGCACTACCTACCTGGATCCACCACAATGGATTCTGGGTGTTGGAGTTCAATTAAGCATCGTGAACTCGAACAGGTGAGCGGACCATCTGGGGGCGGAGCGAGTTTAAATCAACTTAAAAGGAGGCAGGACTTACTAACTTCTTGCTGCAGACCTCCTGGACACTTGGGCGCTGACGAAGGCTAAATGAAAAGCCGAAATGCATTCGCCATCAAAGATCGCAATAAAGTGCTTCCAAAGGTTCTTCCCCTGTGTGGCCTCTGATCTCTTTCAGGAAGGAGTTTGTTGGATATGTTGTCGCGTCAGCCAGAGACGCGAAACAGAGGCACCCGTTTCGTAAGATGGCCTGGATGTCACTGCCTCTGCTGCGGCAGTTCTCTTTTTGTGGTCCAAGGTATTGGAAGGTCCAGGCACGCCTCGTATGTTGGGAAGCAATTAAGCGGTAGTGAGGTTATTAACCTCATGCTGGGCGGAGTACATTGGCACTGCTGCCCCCGCCGACATTAATCCTGACTTTGGGGCTGAAAGGGTAAGGGGACCGGAGGAGGCGCTTTGTTTGATTTACAAGCAGGAAATTGGGATTTGAACTGATGCAATGTACCCTGCACCCCCGCATAGCCACATGGTGTTAACTTTACCCCCATGCACTACCTACCTGGATCCACCACAATGGATTCTGGGTGTTGGAGTTCAATTAAGCATCGTGAACTCGAACAGGTGAGCGGACCATCTGGGGGCGGAGCGAGTTTAAATCAACTTAAAAGGAGGCAGGACTTACTAACTTCTTGCTGCAGACCTCCTGGACACTTGGGCGCTGACGAAGGCTAAATGAAAAGCCGAAATGCATTCGCCATCAAAGATCGCAATAAAGTGCTTCCAAAGGTTCTTCCCCTGTGTGGCCTCTGATCTCTTTCAGGAAGGAGTTTGTTGGATATGTTGTCGCGTCAGCCAGAGACGCGAAACAGAGGCACCCGTTTCGTAAGATGGCCTGGATGTCACTGGCTCTGCTGCGGCAGTTCTCTTTTTGTGGTCCAAGGTATTGGAAGGTCCAGGCACGCCTCGTATGTTGGGAAGCAATTAAGCGGTAGTGAGGTTATTAACCTCATGCTGGGCGGAGTACATTGGCACTGCTGCCCCCGCCGACATTAATCCTGACTTTGGGGCTGAAACGGTAAGGGGACCGGAGGAGGCGCTTTGTTTGATTTACAAGCAGGAAATTGGGATTTGAACTGTATGCAATGTACCCTGCACCCCCGCATAGCCACATGGTGTTAACTTTACCCCCATGCACTACCTACCTGGATCCACCACAATGGATTCTGGGTGTTGGAGTTCAATTAAGCATCGTGAACTCGAACAGGTGAGCGGACCATCTGGGGGCGGAGCGAGTTTAAATCAACTTAAAAGGAGGCAGGACTTACTAACTTCTTGCTGCAGACCTCCTGGACACTTGGGCGCTGACGAAGGCTAAATGAAAAGCCGAAATGCATTCGCCATCAAAGATCGCAATAAAGTGCTTCCAAAGGTTCTTCCCCTGTGTGGCCTCTGATCTCTTTCAGGAAGGAGTTTGTTGGATATGTTGTCGCGTCAGCCAGATACGCGAAACAGAGGCACCCGTTTCGTAAGATGGCCTGGATGTCACTGGCTCTGCTGCGGCAGTTCTTTTTTTGTGGTCCAAGGTATTGGAAGGTCCAGGCACGCCTCGTATGTTGGGAAGCAATTAAGCGGTAGTGAGGTTATTAACCTCATGCTGGGCGGAGTACATTGGCACTGCTGCCCCCGCCGACATTAATCCTGACTTTGGGGCTGAAACGGTAAGGGGACCGGAGGAGGCGCTTTGTTTGATTTACAAGCAGGAAATTGGGATTTGAACTGTATGCAATGTACCCTGCACCCCCGCATAGCCACATGGTGTTAACTTTACCCCCATGCACTACCTACCTGGATCCACCACAATGGATTCTGGGTGTTGGAGTTCAATTAAGCATCGTGAACTCGAACAGGTGAGCGGACCATCTGGGGGCGGAGCGAGTTTAAATCAACTTAAAAGGAGGCAGGACTTACTAACTTCTTGCTGCAGACCTCCTGGACACTTGGGCGCTGATGAAGGCTAAATGAAAAGCCGAAATGCATTCGCCATCAAAGATCGCAATAAAGTGCTTCCAAAGGTTCTTCCCCTGTGTGGCCTCTGATCTCTTTCAGGAAGGAGTTTGTTGGATATGTTGTCGCGTCAGCCAGAGACGCGAAACAGAGGCACCCGTTTCGTAAGATGGCCTGGATGTCACTGGCTCTGCTGCGGCAGTTCTCTTTTTGTGGTCCAAGGTATTGGAAGGTCCAGGCACGCCTCGTATGTTGGGAAGCAATTAAGCGGTAGTGAGGTTATTAACCTCATGCTGGGCGGAGTACATTGGCACTGCTGCCCCCGCCGACATTAATCCTGACTTTGGGGCTGAAACGGTAAGGGGACCGGAGGAGGCGCTTTGTTTGATTTACAAGCAGGAAATTGGGATTTGAACTGTATGCAATGTACCCTGCACCCCCGCATAGCCACATGGTGTTAACTTTACCCCCATGCACTACCTACCTGGATCCACCACAATGGATTCTGGGTGTTGGAGTTCAATTAAGCATCGTGAACTCGAACAGGTGAGCGGACCATCTGGGGGCGGAGCGAGTTTAAATCAACTTAAAAGGAGGCAGGACTTACTAACTTCTTGCTGCAGACCTCCTGGACACTTGGGCGCTGACGAAGGCTAAATGAAAAGCCGAAATGCATTCGCCATCAAAGATCGCAATAAAGTGCTTCCAAAGGTTCTTCCCCTGTGTGGCCTCTGATCTCTTTCAGGAAGGAGTTTGTTGGATATGTTGTCGCGTCAGCCAGAGACGCGAAACAGAGGCACCCGTTTCGTAAGATGGCCTGGATGTCACTGCCTCTGCTGCGGCAGTTCTCTTTTTGTGGTCCAAGGTATTGGAAGGTCCAGGCACGCCTCGTATGTTGGGAAGCAATTAAGCGGTAGTGAGGTTATTAACCTCATGCTGGGCGGAGTACATTGGCACTGCTGCCCCCGCCGACATTAATCCTGACTTTGGGGCTGAAACGGTAAGGGGACCGGAGGAGGCGCTTTGTTTGATTTACAAGCAGGAAATTGGGATTTGAACTGTATGCAATGTACCCTGCACCCCCGCATAGCCACATGGTGTTAACTTTACCCCCATGCACTACCTACCTGGATCCACCACAATGGATTCTGGGTGTTGGAGTTCAATTAAGCATCGTGAACTCGAACAGGTGAGCGGACCATCTGGGGGCGGAGCGAGTTTAAATCAACTTAAAAGGAGGCAGGACTTACTAACTTCTTGCTGCAGACCTCCTGGACACTTGGGCGCTGACGAAGGCTAAATGAAAAGCCGAAATGCATTCGCCATCAAAGATCGCAATAAAGTGCTTCCAAAGGTTCTTCCCCTGTGTGGCCTCTGATCTCTTTCAGGAAGGAGTTTGTTGGATATGTTGTCGCGTCAGCCAGAGACGCGAAACAGAGGCACCCGTTTCGTAAGATGGCCTGGATGTCACTGGCTCTGCTGCGGCAGTTCTCTTTTTGTGGTCCAAGGTATTGGAAGGTCCAGGCACGCCTCGTATGTTGGGAAGCAATTAAGCGGTAGTGAGGTTATTAACCTCATGCTGGGCGGAGTACATTGGCACTGCTGCCCCCGCCGACATTAATCCTGACTTTGGGGCTGAAACGGTAAGGGGACCGGAGGAGGCGCTTTGTTTGATTTACAAGCAGGAAATTGGGATTTGAACTGTATGCAATGTACCCTGCACCCCCGCATAGCCACATGGTGTTAACTTTACCCCCATGCACTACCTACCTGGATCCACCACAATGGATTCTGGGTGTTGGAGTTCAATTAAGCATCGTGAACTCGAACAGGTGAGCGGACCATCTGGGGGCGGAGCGAGTTTAAATCAACTTAAAAGGAGGCAGGACTTACTAACTTCTTGCTGCAGACCTCCTGGACACTTGGGCGCTGACGAAGGCTAAATGAAAAGCCGAAATGCATTCGCCATCAAAGATCGCAATAAAGTGCTTCCAAAGGTTCTTCCCCTGTGTGGCCTCTGATCTCTTTCAGGAAGGAGTTTGTTGGATATGTTGTCGCGTCAGCCAGAGACGCGAAACAGAGGCACCCGTTTCGTAAGATGGCCTGGATGTCACTGGCTCTGCTGCGGCAGTTCTCTTTTTGTGGTCCAAGGTATTGGAAGGTCCAGGCACGCCTCGTATGTTGGGAAGCAATTAAGCGGTAGTGAGGTTATTAACCTCATGCTGGGCGGAGTACATTGGCACTGCTGCCCCCGCCGACATTAATCCTGACTTTGGGGCTGAAACGGTAAGGGGACCGGAGGAGGCGCTTTGTTTGATTTACAAGCAGGAAATTGGGATTTGAACTGTATGCAATGTACCCTGCACCCCCGCATAGCCACATGGTGTTAACTTTACCCCCATGCACTACCTACCTGGATCCACCACAATGGATTCTGGGTGTTGGAGTTCAATTAAGCATCGTGAACTCGAACAGGTGAGCGGACCATCTGGGGGCGGAGCGAGTTTAAATCAACTTAAAAGGAGGCAGGACTTACTAACTTCTTGCTGCAGACCTCCTGGACACTTGGGCGCTGACGAAGGCTAAATGAAAAGCCGAAATGCATTTGCCATCAAAGATCGCAATAAAGTGCTTCCAAAGGTTCTTCCCCTGTGTGGCCTCTGATCTCTTTCAGGAAGGAGTTTGTTGGATATGTTGTCGCGTCAGCCAGAGACGCGAAACAGAGGCACCCGTTTCGTAAGATGGCCTGGATGTCACTGGCTCTGCTGCGGCAGTTCTCTTTTTGTGGTCCAAGGTATTGGAAGGTCCAGGCACGCCTCGTATGTTGGGAAGCAATTAAGCGGTAGTGAGGTTATTAACCTCATGCTGGGCGGAGTACATTGGCACTGCTGCCCCCGCCGACATTAATCCTGACTTTGGGGCTGAAACGGTAAGGGGACCGGAAGAGGCGCTTTGTTTGATTTACAAGCAGGAAATTGGGATTTGAACTGTATGCAATGTACCCTGCACCCCCGCATAGCCACATGGTGTTAACTTTACCCCCATGCACTACCTACCTGGATCCACCACAATGGATTCTGGGTGTTGGAGTTCAATTAAGCATCGTGAACTCGAACAGGTGAGCGGACCATCTGGGGGCGGAGCGAGTTTAAATAAACTTAAAAGGAGGCAGGACTTACTAACTTCTTGCTGCAGAACTCCTGGACACTTGGGCGCTGACGAAGGCTAAATGAAAAGCCGAAATGCATTCGCCATCAAAGATCGCAATAAAGTGCTTCCAAAGGTTCTTCCCCTGTGTGGCCTCTGATCTCTTTCAGGAAGGAGTTTGTTGGATATGTTGTCGCGTCAGCCAGAGACGCGAAACAGAGGCACCCGTTTCGTAAGATGGCCTGGATGTCACTGGCTCTGCTGCGGCAGTTCTCTTTTTGTGGTCCAAGGTATTGGAAGGTCCAGGCACGCCTCGTATGTTGGGAAGCAATTAAGCGGTAGTGAGGTTATTAACCTCATGCTGGGCGGAGTACATTGGCACTGCTGCCCCCGCCGACATTAATCCTGACTTTGGGGCTGAAACGGTAAGGGGACCGGAGGAGGCGCTTTGTTTGATTTACAAGCAGGAAATTGGGATTTGAACTGTATGCAATGTACCCTGCACCCCCGCATAGCCACATGGTGTTAACTTTACCCCCATGCACTACCTACCTGGATCCACCACAATGGATTCTGGGTGTTGGAGTTCAATTAAGCATCGTGAACTCGAACAGGTGAGCGGACCATCTGGGGGCGGAGCGAGTTTAAATCAACTTAAAAGGAGGCAGGACTTACTAACTTCTTGCTGCAGACCTCCTGGACACTTGGGCGCTGACGAAGGCTAAATGAAAAGCCGAAATGCATTCGCCATCAAAGATCGCAATAAAGTGCTTCCAAAGGTTCTTCCCCTGTGTGGCCTCTGATCTCTTTCAGGAAGGAGTTTGTTGGATATGTTGTCGCGTCAGCCAGAGACGCGAAACAGAGGCACCCGTTTCGTAAGATGGCCTGGATGTCACTGGCTCTGCTGCGGCAGTTCTCTTTTTGTGGTCCAAGGTATTGGAAGGTCCAGGCACGCCTCGTATGTTGGGAAGCAATTAAGCGGTAGTGAGGTTATTAACCTCATGCTGGGCGGAGTACATTGGCACTGCTGCCCCCGCCGACATTAATCCTGACTTTGGGGCTGAAACGGTAAGGGGACCGGAGGAGGCGCTTTGTTTGATTTACAAGCAGGAAATTGGGATTTGAATTGTATGCAATGTACCCTGCACCCCCGCATAGCCACATGGTGTTAACTTTACCCCCATGCACTACCTACCTGCATCCACGACAATGGATTCTGGGTGTTGGAGTTCAATTAAGCATCGTGAACTCGAACAGGTGAGCGGACCATCTGGGGGCGGAGCGAGTTTAAATCAACTTAAAAGGAGGCAGGACTTACTAACTTCTTGCTGCAGACCTCCTGGACACTTGGGCGCTGACGAAGGCTAAATGAAAAGCCGAAATGCATTCGCCATCAAAGATCGCAATAAAGTGCTTCCAAAGGTTCTTCCCCTGTGTGGCCTCTGATCTCTTTCAGGAAGGAGTTTGTTGGATACATATACATATATGCATACATATGCATGTTATGTACATGGAAATTTGAAAAGCACCAATAAAAGCAAAGCTAAAAAGCCACCTTATTACAAACAGAATTGATTTAACTTAAATGAGGGCAAGACCTATTGCATTTTCAATGCTGGTTTACTTTGGTTCCATCAAGAAGGCATTTAGATGTGTCACACATTTTCCATAAATTCTGAATGTTAGCACTCTAGTTGCTTATTAGATCTCTGTAGTAAAGCTACTGCTCACCAGGGAAGTCTGCTGCTGATATTCAAAGTGCATGTTTCAGTCTGCATGTCAGAATTTTTTAATGAAATAGAAGAGGATTTGAGAAGTCAAAATGTGCCCTAATTTTTCTTTCTGCAGCACTAATCATAATTTCTATGGCAAAATAAACCCCCTCATTTTGTTCCTTTGCAAATTAAATGTTTTAAGTGTTACCACTTTATTCCAATCAAGATGGCTTCAGGGTGCCATACTTTTGTCATAAGTAAGACTGTTTTATAAGAACCCAAATAAAGATCTCTAAAAACAACAAAGCCTCTGGTACGGATGCCCTGCCAAATGAAGTCTACAAGCTCCTGTTAGAGGAAGTAACCCCAGTTTTGGGATCCCTGTTCTATTCAATCTATAATCTAACAGGTCAAATTCCAAGTTCCTGGAGTGAGGCAACCATTGTGTTAATTCTCAAGCCCGGGAAGGATCCAGCAAAAGTGGATTCTTACCGCCCGATCTCCCTGCTGAATGCAGATTATAAGATCTTCATGGGCATTCTGGCAGGGAGACTGGGCAAATTGGCTTTGGGACATGTCAATACAGACCAGAAAGGGTTTATTAATGGGAAATATATCCAGGAACAGACACAGCTGCTTATCGGAAATATCAACCTGGCAACTGCACGGTCGGAACCCTTGGCAGTGGTCGCGTTAGACGCTGCCAAGGCTTTCGACAGGGTGTGTTGGACCTATCTTTGGGAAGTATTGGAGGAAATGGGTTTCGGCCCAATCTTTATTCACACCCTGAGAGGATGTTACCAGGGAGCATCAACAAAAATTCTTATAAACGGCTCACTCACTTCCAGTTTTGAAATCCAAAGAGGGACTAGGCAGGGTTGCCCTATTTCACCCCTGCTGTTTGATTTGTATATTGAGCCTTTGGCTCAGGCTATAAGGTTAGATGAGTCCATCCCTCCCTTTAAAACTCAGCAATATCAGTCCAAAATTCCATTATATGCGGATGATATAATTATATACACAAATAACCCTGAGATAACAATGTCAAAGGTTGGGCTCTTATTGGAGGAGTTTGGTTTAATTTCTGGTTGTTTGGCCAACTCCACCAAGACTGAGGTTATGTGTTGGAATATTGATCAGTGGGGGGGGGGACTACCAGCAAAAAGTTTCAATATTTGGGTATCATAATAGTGAAAGATCTTGAAAAAATTCCACTGATTAATTTTGAAAAATCTATAAAGGAAATAGACCAGCTTTTTGTAAGGTGGAGGAACCTTCCCTTAACCATCTTTGGGAAGGTGAATCTAGTAAAAATGATCATTCTCCCGAAGTTAACATACTTGTTTAATGTGGTTCCTCTGAGGTTCCCCCAGCATTCTATTTCCAAGGCTCAAAGCAAAATAGGGAGCTTTATTTGGGGGGAGAAGGGTGTGAGGCTATCGTGGAAAAAACTGAGGCGCCGTTTAGCCAAAGGGGGATTGGCCCTTCCCGATATTCGTTGGAATTTGCCTGCTTTTCAATTTAAAGCTATCAGGATGCTTCTAATCGAACCGACAGCAAGTGCTTGGGGTAAACTGCCAGGGGAGTTGGTCACTACCGAAGGAGTGGGGTGGGTGTGGCCGGGTTTCTCTAGAAGTTTGGTTCACCAAAGTTTTTTTAAAGAGTGAGGCTAAAGGTCCTTAAAAACGCTCTGGAAGTTTGGTATAACATCCGTACCAGATGTGGGATAGGCTATTATTCCCATCAGGCTCCGATATGGGATTCCCCTGGGACTCCACTCTGTCTTCAGGATAGTTTGGCTGTCCCTATAAAAAGAGCGGGAGTCTCAATATGGTCGGATTTGGGGGATGAAAATGGCATACATTCCTGGGAGTTATTAAAAGTAAGAATAGGCTTGGGGCTATCAAAATTTAAGTTTATACAATTAAAATCCTGGTTTGAAGCGGAAAAGGAAAATTTCAGTGGTAACGGGGAGGTGGAGGCCATGCTTAAAACCACTCAACAGCTGAAGAAGGAAATTTCAATTTGGTACAGGTTTTTGATAAATGCAGATGATGCGGATATTCCACAGCAGGCGTCAGTATGGAATGACTCCGCCTTTGAAGCCGATATAAAGTATCTTTTGGAAACCTCTTTAAATCTGATTTATAAGTATACTAAATCAGCCAGCTTGAAGAAAAATCACATTTTTGTTACCAATTGAATTTACTACACCCCGGAGAAAATCTCGAAATTTGCACCTACTCCTGAACCGAAATACCCCAGGTGTTCGATCCCTAACGCCAACGATATACACATCTTCTATGAGTGTTCTAAATTGGAAGTATATTGGACAGGGGTGTGTTAGTATCTATGTAAGACCTTTGAAACTGATATTGCTTTGAATACATCTTTAGTCTTTTTTGCTAATGATCGGTTGTCCACTGCATGTTTGGAACAGCCTCAAAGAGGTTTACTGCTGTGTCTGATATTGCTGGCACGTAGGGAAATATGTCTTAAATGGAAAGACCCCTACCCCACGAAAACCGAAGACTGGTTAAAATCTGCACTTGCAATTGCCCGATTCGAAACAATTGGAATCAGTACAAGCTCCCCCAATCATTGGTTACCATTTATAAAAATGGGTAGAGAGCTGAGAATATTCTGAAACACAATGTTGATAAGGAACCTGGTCCTATGATTAACACCTAAATCCCGGATAAAAAAGGGGATTGGTCGGATAACCTAAACAAGTGCAGGCGGCCGGAGGGTGCCCAGACAAAAAATAATGGCCGGATAAGATCTTCAAGTTGTTTATAGGTAAGATGAAGACAAAAAAATAAATAAATAAATAAATAAGACTGTTAGCGCTCTAGTTGTTCTTTAGAACACTCTGGGACATTCTGTCATTGGGCTATACTTGGGCTACATCTGGGTGATATTTGTGCTACATTTGTGTTCTTTTGTGTCTGGTGGCCATCTTGGGAGACTTATTTGTTATGAAGTTTCCTAATATACTACAGTCTCCTCAGTAGGAAATACTTTCAGTTTTTTACTTTGATTCCATCAAGAAGGCATTCAGATTTGTCACACATTTAGAATGATAGCACTGTAGTTGCTCATTAGATCAAAGTAGTAAAGCTACTGCTCACCACGGAAGTCTGCTGCTGGTATTGAAAGTGCATGTTTCAGTCTGCATGTCAGAATTCTTTAATGCAATAGAAGAGGATTTGAGAAGTCACTCAAAATGTGACCTAATTTTTCTTTCTGCAGCACTAATCACACTTTCTATGGCAAAATGAACCCTCTTATTGTGTTCCTTTTTAAATTAAATGTTTTAAGAGTTACTACTTTATTCCAATCAAGGTGGCTTCAGGTGTGCCATACGTTTGTCATAAGTAGGACTGTTAGCGCTCTAGTTGTTCTTTAGAACACTCTGGGAAGCTGCAGTAGAACACAAAAGAATCAACTGACAGTCTCTGCCCTTGTTGGATGTACATGTTTTACTGAGTATGTCAGACTTCATTCTCACATGACTGAGAAAGATAATGTGAATTTACAGAAAATATGCTCTCAGTTTAGCTTATAGATCACCTTCCAAACCTCTGTGGGAAAAGCATGAGAAAATAGTTTTCTCTCAAACATGATTCATGATATCCCAGCAGAAGGCTTTATCACATGGTAAAATCACCTTAAAACACACCACAGTTCCTAAAATGAGTATAGTACCATCAACAATTGATTTATAATGTAACTAAAGTCTTAAAACCTTCTATTAACTGCAATGCTTTTTAATGAGGTGCTATCATGT
Source organism: Triturus cristatus (assembly GCF_964204655.1). Taxonomy (NCBI): domain Eukaryota; kingdom Metazoa; phylum Chordata; class Amphibia; order Caudata; family Salamandridae; genus Triturus; species Triturus cristatus. The sequence continues at coordinate 798,341,652 of NC_140586.1, forward strand.
ATATTGGTCCCAAGATGGCTGCCAACACTTCTTGGATGAAGTGCTGACAGCCAATCAGATCTCACGATGAGATGTGTGGTTAGGCTCCGCCCCGATACATATGTATTTTTTTCCTTTAATATCTAAAAAACTACTGAACAGATTTACACCATTTAACAAAAAGGAACGAGTCTGAAACAAGGGCTACCTCTTTGCCAAATTTGGTGTAATTCCGTACAGCAGTTCGGGCTGTAGCTACGACTAAAGGTTCCTATGGAAAATTGCATGGGGAAAACACGTTTTGGACCCCCTTTTTTCTCAGCCCCTGCTTTACGAATCACCCTCAAACATTCAGGATAGGAGCGGACCAGAGCTGGCCAAACGTTTTGAAAATTTCACGACGATTCGTCAACCGGCGCCAAAATTATTGAGAATAGAATGTTGAGGATTTCCTATGGAAAATAGGTCCTAACTATAACTACCTACTGTCGACTGCCAGTAGGTAATATATACACATATATATATCTGTGCAAATGCTGATCCCTCTATCACAAAGCAGCATGCTGTAGACTCAAATAGTAGCAAAGTGGTAGTTTATTTTGGTTTCTGACTAACTCAACGCGTTTTGGGGAGAACCCCTTGAGATATATATATATTATATATATATCGCAAGGGGTTCTCCCCAAAACGCGTTGAGTTTGTCAAAAGCCTAAATAAACTACCACTTTGCAACTATTTGAGTCTACGGCATGCTGCTTTGTGATAGAGGGATCAGCATTTGCATGGATATATATTATTACATTTTCAGATAATATCAAAATTATAAAATACATTTAAGTTAATAGTTTATTAATTGTTTTAAAGTGAATATATATATATATATACTGTTTGTTAATGGGTGTCTAATGAAGGAATTACTCCGAAATGCGTAATGCCCAGTTCAATAAATTGCTGGTTCCTGCAAGCCCGTGTGTGCGCCCGACTCTTCTTGTGATGGGGAGTCATTGGTTGTGATGAATTGGTGCGTGGCCACTAAGCACCTTGGGTGCCCCATCCTTAAGCGTGCGGCAGGTAGAGTGGCAAACTTGGTGACTTTCAATGATCTTGAAAAAATGCCGCACCACCGCTGAAGTTAACATCGAAGAAACACTCGTTGGGACTGACTTCGGTCCGAGACTTCAGTCCAGGACTTCCTGAGGGAGATGGAAAGCGGCAGGATGAAGGGCTTGTGGGGCCGGTAGTGCGGTGCTTGGGCCAACTGGTGATGCTGACAGGTTCGAGAGCGCCACTCACATGGGAGTAAAGGTACTTACCTGGTGCCGGTATCTCTGCCACACCCTCCTCCTGGTCTCTGCCAATCGAAGTGAAGCAAGCACCTTTTAAACATCGAACATAGACAACACTGTTTGTTTTTTAATGGGCGTCTAATGAAGGAATTACTCCGAAATGCGTAATGCCCAGTTCCATAAATTGCTGGTTCCTGCAAGCCCGTGTGTGCGCCCAACTCTTCTTGTGATGGGGAGTCATTGGTTGTGATGAATTGGTGCGTGGCCACTAAGCACCTTGGGCGCCCAATCCTTAAGCATGCGGCAGGTAGAGTGGCAAACTTGGTGACTTTCAATGAACTTGAAAAACTGCCGCACCGTCGCTGAAGTTAACATCGAAGCAACACTCGTTGGGACTGACTTCGGTCCGAGACTCCAGTCTAGGACTTCCTGAGGGAGATGGAAAGCGGCAGGATGAAGGGCTTGTGGAGCCGGTAGTGCGGTGCTTGGGCCAACTGGTGATGCTGACAGGTTCGAGAGCGCCACCCACATGGGAGTAAAGGTACTTACCTGGTGCCAGTATCTCTGCCACGCCCACCTCCTGGTCTCTGCCAATCGAAGTGAAGCAAGCACCTTTTAAACATCGAACATGGACAACACTGTTTGTTTTTTAATGGGCGTCTAATGAAGGAATTACTCCGAAACGCGTAATGCCCAGTTCAATAAATTGCTGGTTCCTGCAAGCCTGTGTGTGCGTCCGACTCTTCTTGTGATGGGGAGTCATTGGTTGTGATGAATTGGTGCGTGGCCACTAAGCACCTTGGGCGCCCCATCCTTAAGCATGCGGCAGGTAGAGTGGCAAACTTAGTGACTTTCAATGAACTTGAAAAACTGCTGCACCGCCGCTGAATTTAACATCGAAGCAACACTCGTTGGGACTGACTTCGGTCCGAGACTCCAGTCCAGGACTTCCTGAGGGAGATGGAAAGCGGCAGGATGAAGGGCTTGTGGGGCCGGTAGTGCGGTGCTTGGGCCAACTGGTGATGCTGAACGTTCGAGAGCGCCACCCACATGGGAGTAAAGGTACTTACCTGGTGCCGGTATCTCTGCCACGCCCACCTCCTGGTCTCTCCCAATCGAAGTGAAGCAAGCACCTTTTAAACATCGAACATGGACAACACTGTTTGTTTTTCAATGGGCGTCTAATGAAGGAATTACTCCGAAATATATGTGTGTATATATATATATATATATATATATATACACATATATATATATATGTGTATATATATATATATATATATATTTATATATATAAAAAAAATGTATATGGTTTAATTTTTTTAAGCAAGTTGATCTGTTATATTTGTTAGAATGTATATTAAATCTACTTTTTTAAATAAATATTATTTTATTTAATATTTATTATTTCATTTTATGTATATATAAAAAGCGATATTTTGTACAACTATAAACACACCATTGTATTAAACAAAAATTTGGGTCTTTTGAGCCTAATTATGAGCCTCAACTGATCTCTTCACTTATCTGAAGCAGTTGCTTATGGTATTCAGGGACTGCATTACCCATGTATAACCTTGTTGCATCAAACTGATTCTCTCCAGCCATATACTAACTATCGCAGCTCTACTCAGAATTTACCTGAGTGGCTGCTTGTGCTCCATCCATCTTCAGACTGATCAACAGGGCATGACACATGTAGTGCTATGAGTCGGTAAAGTACCCCTTACTCATCACTCAATGGTATAGCCTAACTCTGCTGTCCTTCTTGTGACTTATCCTTATGGTAAGGATTAGTTGCACTCACTGAAGTGTCAACTGAAATTATAAGGTTAAAGTAACCATTATCACATAATTTCGACTTGTCTACTGACTAAAAAGGAAGAGTTTCCACAGTGGTGTCACTCCTTCATGCCAGCTAACTCCCTGGCAGCCAATCCACATGGGAGATAGATAGATAGATAGATAGATAGATAGATAGATAGATAGATAGATAGATAGATAGATAGATAGATAGATAGATAGATAGATAGATAGATAGATAGATAGATAGATAGATAGATAGATAGATAGATAGATAGATAGATAGATAGATAGATAGATAGATAGATAGATAGATAGATAGATAGATAGATAGATAGATAGATAGATAGATAGATAGATAGATAGATAGATAGATAGATAGAACTTCTTGTCACACAAAAGCTGGTTACTTGTGGCAGACAAAGTAACACGTTTTGTCTTGACAGTCTTGTTTTAACCAATGGAACTTTGAAAACACCCAAGTGGACATAATGATGGCAGCCGTTCATATAATAAGAAACAATTCTTTGAGAGCAAAAAGGGGAATCGTATGCAGCATGTCATTCTATGCAATACCTAAATGGCAATTTTTTCTTTTTTTTTTTAGACTATTGTCTTTTTTTCTGTGTCTTTCCCAAAAATTAAACATTGTACATTCTTCATTCCATTTAATGTGTAGTCTAAAAGATGTTAGTGACTGTATTACACGGCGAGGTCACATAATCACCCCATTTAATACATCACTCTCCTGACATGACCCTTTCACCAAAACCAACAAGACCACTCCTCAGAACAGGGATGTATGCAAGTCATTGAAAAATCTGCAGGTAGCTAAAGTATCCATTAGAAAGATTGTTAACGAAGGTAAGACATTTGTTCTTCTGGTGGGTTCTTCTATTCACACATTTGTCACCTTCTGACAAGCACCAAAGCAGTACCTCCAAGAATGTGGGTCTAAAGAAGTTATCACTCCATTAAGTCTCCCAGTAAAGACCCAGCAAAATGACAGACCATCATTGCAGAAGTCAGAATCAAGGCAGGCAGCTGTTGAGCATGTGTAATAAAGTTCACATCACATCCTGACAAATGTCCAGAACACTCCTGGACAATGCTAAAGTAGAGAAGTTCACCCTTTTGAAATGCACCTTGGTGACCACAAGGGATCTTTCTTCTCATGAGAATGTCACACCTTACTGTACTTAACAATCAAGCACAAAATAGTCCTGCTCTAGAACGTCTGAAGACATCAACAGAGGTCCCGTCAAAGGGGTCAATCCAGACCTGCAGTAACCTGTATTGCAGTCCAGGAACACAGATAGCATTAGTGCAGCAGGTGCAGTGGCACTCAGACTCATCATTGTGAGTCTTCTGTTTCATCCCAATCATAGCTGACCTTTACCACTAAGCGAGAGGGGCCCACTTTCCTTGATTGCATTAAGTACCTTGGTGCCTCTGCTACATCACTGATTCATATAAGGAGACATCCCTAGAACTTTCACAATACAAAGTTGTACTTTAGTGCTGTGTTCAGTGCAATCCCAGAATTAGATATCTGTAGAGCTCTTACAAAACACCTCAATCAAGACTGTCAGTATGATCTGCCCTACCACTGAGACGGAACTTTTAAAATAAGTCTCCATACTGTATTTACTGCAAACTCAAAATTAGACATTTGAAGACTTTTTAAAATGTAAAGAACTTTAGCTCCTGAAATTTGGTATGGAAAGTTCTATGTAAATATGTACTGATGGCAACATTCCATATCCTAGCGCAAGCCAGCATCTCTTTCTGACACAGGAGAGAGACCCGGATTTTAACATCAATAATGTTGTGGCAAAGCTGAAACCTTCACAAAGAGTTGTACGGCTGTTCATAGAATTTTGCCAACGTTGCAAAAATACTCCTGCACACTCTTAATTGTGATCAATCATTCTGGTGAATAACATAATTCAGTTTACATTTTTTTAAACAAGTAAGAATAAAATGCAACTGATTAAAAGTAAACCCTGTTTAAAGTAAAGGTTTCAGTATAAGTGACTGAGAGATAATTATAAGTGAAATTGCATTTTTCTCAAACTATGTTAACTCTCGATCTGGCAAACATTCCATATCAATTCAGTGGCCTACCTTCAAAAACATGCATCTGACAGTGGAAGGACAATTGGAGTTGGGTAAAATTCATCAGTTAAACCCTCCTGACATGTTTGCCAAAATCCTGATATGGGCTGAAATGAGAGTTTCCGTTTACCTTGTGACTACAATTTTGAGCAACTGTCATATACCTTAGTGGTTTTCACCAGGCATATTTTGGCAGGAAACAGGACAAACTGCATATGGGGGAAGAGTCAAAAGTGGCAAAACATACAAAATACCTGAGTGCAAGTACAGCTTCATTCTGAGTTTACAAACTCGGATTCAAGTGGGGAAAATGCTCAGAACCTGTGGTGTCCCTTATTTCCCCGAGATGAAATTCATTTCTTCTTATTGGTCTTCCGACATGTAGTATTTAATATCCAATGTTTTCCATTGATTGTGATTTATATTTTCTTGTTAGTTGCATACAGTGTTGATACATTTAGGCTTCCATTGTTAGCAGTGCTCTATCTAAAATAATAGTCATCATGCTTAGGGTGGCCTGACAAGCATTGTGCAGGTTCGTCCTGCAGTCGTGGCTCATGTCCTGCTGTCTGTGCAGAGGCAAAGCACAATGACAGTTGACCCCCAGTTTTGGTTCCCATCTGATCCACATTTTCACCTTCCTTGACAACAAACAACTTTCAGCATATGATTTCACCCAGTCCAGATTTCATCCTTTGAAAGGATACAGAGGACTGGAATAAAAGGTTGTGGAGAAAGCTTTGGGGAAGGAGTCTAGGAATAAATATCAATACAGAGTGGAAGCTTGGGAGCTTACTCAATTGCTAGAGAGTTAAGTGTTACAGACTTAAAAAAGAAGTCTGTCTAGCCTCTCTGATATCTCCTCCACATAATTCTTTAGATACTCTCCAAAAGACAAAATTCCACCCATCTCTCATAGGCTCCATGCTCCCTGCATGCTTCATTATCTTTAGATCAGTGCTTTAATTGGGCAGTTACTGTCTGTCCGGTCTTGAGTACTTCCACTACTTTAATTTGTAAGGTAGAATACCTGCACTTGCAGCTCTTCTGTAAAGCATTTAATTGGAGGGTGCCAACATTTATCAAGCGCAAACAGGCACTCTAAATAGTGAGTACCTGCACATCTGCATTTCTATTGAAGCACTGCTTTGGATCACAATGATTAAAACTAAGTCCCACAAATCTGACCCTTAAAGAAACTGAGAATGTGGAGGGTGTGCAGAGACACCAGAACACTTTGAATGCAAGGCTCTGCCAATTGGCGATTTAAAGGAAGACAGGGAGAAAGAATTAAGAGATGTCAGTTGTGGCCCTATCTCAAGCTAGTACAGTAAGTTGAGCTGAGACCCGCAGCCCATACCTATCAGCCTGACCCTGCTGCCTACCTGTAGGAAAGTGGGTTTATGTTGCAGTAACAACCCCACTTATTGCCAGACTACTGATGCACTTTGACTTGATGTGCCCTGGGTCCCTGCCAATCAGGTTCCCAGGCCCTGTGTTCTTTCCCCAAAAGTAACCCAATTGGCATCTCTAGCCACAGGTCAGCCCCTGGTAAATAGTACCACAGGTACCCAGGGCACTATGACCAGGTAAGACCTCTAAGGCCTGCAGCACTTATTGTGCCACCTTAGAGGCCCTGTACCTTTACACACACACACACTGCCTTTGCAGGTTGCCTGTTTTGGTGCAGAACAAAGTGAATATTCAACATGGTGCACATCCCTGTGTGCCATGCCTACATCCCACTGCCATGGCATAGGTCAGCCACCCCTCTAGCTGGGTGCACTATACCAGTGGTAAAGGTACAGATGCATGAGCCCTGTACCGCTACAGTGTCTAAGTCCATTCTTAGACATTGTAAGTGCAGTGCTACCATTAAGAGTATATGGTGCTGGGAGCTTGTCATTACGAACTCCACAGCACCGGTATGGCTACACTGACAACTGAGAAGTTTAGTATCAAACTTCTCAGCACATTAAACCCACACTGATGCCAGTGTGGGACTAATGAAACTTTAACACAGAGGGCATCTTAGAGATGCCTCTGGTGGGTTTCCCTGACTGGTCCATACCAGCCTGCTACCACAAGACATGTTTCTGGACCCCTAGTGTGGGAGCCTTCGCTCCCTGAGCCCAGAAACAAAGCTTTTTTCTGGGCAGAGGTGTTCACACCTCCCCAGGCCAGGAAGAGACATCTGTGGTAGGGGAGCTTCAAAGGCCTGGCAGCCTTTGTAATGTGACCCCAGCCTCTCCTGCTATCAGGAGCAGGCCCCTTTCCTGTCTCCCCTCCTTTTCGGCAGGAAGACAGGCGGGAAAAACTAACCAGCCCAAAAGGTGTACCCACCTTTGCCAACTACACCACTCAGGTGGGTGAGGTGAAGCCCACTCTTCAGTGCCAGCCATCTTGCAGATGTCAGGCACTCCCCAATCAGGATTAGGGATTGTATTCATTCCCCCACATGGGGGAGCACACCAAGGGTGTAGTCACCCTAAGGTCAGTAGCCCATTGGCTATTGACCCCAAGACCCCTAAACGCCCCCTAAATACAGTATTTAGGGGACAGCCCTGAACCAGGAAAGCAGATTCCCGCAACCTATGAAGAAAAAGGACGAAAGAAGACGCCCAGCAGAGGAGACTGCAGAGAACAACTGATTTGGCCCCAGCCCTACCGGCCCATCTGCAGTTACCAGAGAGCCTGCGTCATAAATCGTCTTGTCCTGCAGCCAGTGACCTCCAGAACCCATGGGAGGACTGACTGCCTTCAACAAAGACCAGATCTCCTGTGAACAGCAGCCCTGTTCAAAAGAAACTCAGAAAATAGACTATGAGCCTGACTTGGACAAAACAAAAACACGCCCGGAACCATCACTGCACCCAATGCACACGGGCCGATTCAGAGTGGCCCATTGGCCACAGCGAGGTCCCCCAGCGCTCCAGAGTCTAAGTCCACTGTGGGCTGACCCCTCCAGGACTTCCCGATGTTGCCTGCCGCCTCTGCACGGAGACCCCCCACCCCCAACAGCGAGTGGCCCAGTAAGGTGAAATCCGACCTCAAAAGACACCACTGCCTCCAGCCGCTCTGCGCCCTGGATAAAAGGTGCACCTATGTCCCCGAGCCCTCCAACTTACCTGCCCAGCTGTTGGTTCCTCCGGGAAGTCTTCCTGGACCAAGCTTGCAGCTAAAAATCAAAAACGAAAATCCCTATTGAAAACAACAGGGCACCCAATGCCAAAACAGCACCCTTCACCCAGCTGCCCCTGCGCTGCTGCAGGTGCACTTTGTGTGCTAAACCGGATCCCCCTTTGCCCTGAGCCTAACACCAGGAGCTTGGCTTCCACAACTAAGTGGCCTGCTCGTCAGCAGCCACCAACCGAAGGCACCCGGCCGCCCTATTGCCGCTGAGGGTGTAACAAGTGTTCATCACTGACCATGGGGTACCCCTGAGTCTACCCCCAGAACCTCATCTCCCACTGCCAAATACTTACCTTTAAACCGATAACGCTATTTTACTCCATAGGATAACATTGACTGTTTTTCTTGGAAACGTTTCTAAGTGTGGAGTTTGAAAACCTAAATAAATTCTTTAACATTGTGCTATTTTACAAAAGTAATTTTACTTACTTGTTTGCAGGGAATGTCCCAGGGTAGTATCCAGGTATACTACTCTGAGTAAGAAAAGTACTCCAAAAAGTAACTTACCTGGTATTTTACTGAAAAGCCCATTCAAGTCTATGTACTGTATTTACAAAGCATTGCATTTCTCTTAAACAATACTGTAAGTCAAAACAAAGTTCATATACAATTACCAATCCAAGCTTTATTACAACTGTATATTCACTGCAAAGTATTTATCCCTTACCTGTGCCAGGCTTGCTTGGTTCTAGGAAATGAAATAACTCAAAAAATATTTTTAAACAAAAACAATTGGTCTGAAGTTCATCTTTTGAGTGTATGAATTCATTTGCTGACAGAGTGTGTACAACAAATGCTTAACATTGTCCTCTGATGCTGCCTTACTGCTCACCCACACTACCACAAATAGAGAGTGAGGTGCAATCTAACTTTACCTCTGCCTACCTTTGGGGTTCCACTGGACTCTGTGCACACTTTACCTCACTTTGGTATAGTATATACTGAGCCAGCTTCCTAAACTACCTCAGGGTTTTGGCAGGAAAACCAGAAGTGTATGATTTACCTGAAGTCACAGGAGAGACTGAGGATGTATTCAGTACCTGACCATGCACATGCACATGCACATTTATCTTCTGTCCTGTAGTTCAGGACTGAAATGCAGTGGCACATGTCTTTCTCACTTAAGAGAAGCAGAGTGTGTCTGCCCATTCCAATTTAGATCTGTTAACCCCTGCAACAAAGCATACCTCAGGCTGTGAGGCTCAGTGACATTATTTTGTTTTAATTGCTTTTTTACTAAACCACAATGTTTGAAAACCACATGTCACACAACTATTAAATAGAAAACTGCTACTGTGGGACTGTCCTAATCACATACCACAGTGCCCCTGGAAGGAGGAGGCTCTGGGCAGTGACTCTTTAGCCCATCCCTTAAAGGTCTCTCAAACACAGAGGGCTCCCTGTAGGCCTGCAGCCCCTAGAGCAGAGAGCTAGGAGGTTAGTCTGAGGGAATGAAGACCAGGCAGATATTCTGCCAATCCACAAAGCCATACGCAGTCATCCTTTATGAATGTCTCAACACTCACTTTTCTCTTGTGTACACATCCCAAACTATAACAACTATGCAGAGCTAGGGAACACACCAGCTTACCAGCTGAAGGGTTTTCAATAGGTCAAAAGTCATAATGTCTGTGCTAAAAAGTCTTATGACAGTTACCTTATCCCCTTGCTTAAAAGCCTTCACATAGGACTGGTACAGGAAAGTGTTAACTTTAAGATTTGTTGTTTAACATTCATGTGCTCAAATGTACTGCTGACAATAGTGTCTGGTGGCTTAGTGGACTAATGTGCTTACTGTAGGAGCCTGTGTTTGACCTCATGGTCACAGGTTCAAATCTCAGTGTGTCCACTCAGCCTTTTATCCTTCTGAGGTTGATAAAGTGAATATCATTCAGTAGGGTAACAATAAACATCTGTTATCTTTGCATGCATGTGGGCTTTACAAATACACATGTCTTGATATTAGTGCATTACAGATGAACGATCCCAAAGATGGTTAATTCAGATGCATTACAGTAGAGCTATCTCATGTACAGCTCTTGCATTACAGGCTTGCAAGGCATTCCTCACTCATAACACAATAATCCAGCCTTTTCCTAGGACAGTATGGCGTAACGTCAGAATAGCCATACAGGGCACATAGGCAGTGTAGCCATCTTTCTTGCAATGCTCGGATATATGATGCAATTACAGAGAATAAAAACACTGCAGGGCGATGGATCATGTATGTAGTCCATCATTCTGAGAAATACAAGAAAGATCAAAATACAGCTTACCCAAAGTCAATAGTAGGAAGAAATATAAAATAAGTCTTTAAGGAGAGAACTAGTGTGAAATGCTGGCTAGATCTTTAGAATAAGGGTCACTTAAGAGATATTTCCTTGATATGTATGTGTGTCACTATGCTCTTCCAACTAAAGGTTGATGGTAATGTAATGCGAGGAGCTTAAGTATGATCACAAGAAAATATTCTCAAAAATGAGAGCGGATATTTACGGTGGTTTTGTTACGAGGTTACTGCTAACTTATACTTACATGCACCATTACTCCAGTGACCAGACACTCCGATTCTTACTATTCCACACAATAAATGCATGTCCCCTAAAACAGTGTTCTTCTGCAGTGTACCTCGGATTTGGAGCTGGGTGTACCTGTTATAAGTACATCATGCTGAAAAAGGGCTCACCAGGGCTCGAAGGCCAGAACTATGGCCGAGCACTCGCACCTCTCTGCGTGGATTAAGCAGGTATATTTTAAAAAGGGGCATAAAAGTTAAAAGCGCACACTTTTCCAATTGTTGCTGTAAGGTGTTGTAAATAGGTTCAAGTAGACAGCAGGACACTTCTTAATAGTTACATGTTAAGTTTATTCAGTTACAGCAGAGCAACACACCTCGCCAGCTGACCAGACCCCAACTGACAAGGAATGTACACAAGCATTCTGGGAGGCTTAGTAGGTGGAAACATAGAGACAGGTGTAGTGGCCATGTTGGGAGGAGAACTAGTTTACTACATAAGGTGTGGATTTCTGAAAGGTTAAACGACTCGGTAATTCTTTGCGCTCTTCCCGCACTCTGCCTATCAAAAAGCACAACACGCCGAAAACAGACAGCTGCTCGCATTGTCTCTGCTCCCCACAACAAAGATGTTAAAGGAGTGCACTTTGTATTGTGAGGAAAGAGTGCCCTGCAAAGCAGAGGTTTTTAAACATTTAGAAAGGTAAACTTCTATCCTTTTCAGAAAAGAAGAGACGGCAGCACTGTATTAGCAAAACAATGTTTTTTGGCCGACCACCTGAATAGGTGTTAATGTCGGTAAATCAATGCCTTTGTTTCCTTTCCGAGGCAGGAAACGGAGGTCAAAGTCAAAAGAGGAGGCCTTCCCTGTCTGAATGAAAGGAACACCTCGCCCTTCCCCCAGCAACATGTTTTGGGCTGCGACTTCAAAACTTGCACAGGAAACTGCAGAGACCCGAGAATAATATAAAGTGTAATGCTAGCAGCGTAATGATTAAGGTTCTAGTATATTTAAAATAAAGGGGTAATGCCTATGTTGTCACAATCCCTCCAAATTTAACATAGACATCCTCATGGCAAATGGCAAATCCTATCAGCAATACACAGAATCTGTTTTCAGTAAAATAAAGCGTTTTGGTTGAAGTCTTCTGTGGGCCACTAACTGAAGCCCTGACGTCCAGCAATAGTGAGGTGCGTTCAGATTTGGAAACGGCTGAAGCAACATTACCACCACAAAAGCAATTAAATAAACTGGTGCCAAACCTCGTACTCTGTGTGGTTCTTTGTACTGCGATTATCCTAACCCGCTATACACCTGGATCTCGCATTGTAAACGTGATGGTTGTCCCCAAATATATCTGTTTTTGTTATCAGATTGTTTGTTTTTATGACTGTGATACAGTCACATAACTGCTGTAAGGGATCTCTGCATGTTTTTGTTTTGCGCAAGTCTTCTCATCCCCATTAACAGTTTTCTTTCTTATAGTATTTAGTGTTCCGTTACATGTGTGGCAAGAGATTTAAAATCTGGTAGAATGGTGATAAAAGCATGCATAAAAAGGAGTGTGTGAAAAGCAGGTATCAGAACTGGATTCTAGAGGCAGGTCATTCTTTATAGAAGCATCAAAGTAAATTCATTGTGAATGTTAATGTTAAATACAATGCAACTGAATTATCGAGTGAATACAAAAAGTACAGGAAGAAATACCTTCAGCAAGAACATCTGAGAGGCATAAAACACTGTATAATAAAAATGAAGGGTCTCTGTCAAAGACCACATTGTAATAGTTACTTGTATACTTCTTAGAGTGGGCTTAATTTTTTCTCACAATTGGTTGGCTTATTTGCCTACTTCAGCATGTTGCTTCTGATTTAGTGGCTTTGCTATGCTTTTGTTTTTCTCACCTTTGGAATATTTAGGCTTCACCCTTGTTTTTGATTGGTTCAGCATACCCTTTCACGGCTGCCAACCGGGACAATTTTCTTTCTTTTTTTCCTCCCCATCATATTTGATTTAGTACTCCACGGGAGTGCATTGTACTCCTCCCTTCTTCTACCCCTCCACGCCCCCCACACTCCTCCCTACCGTCATAATTGTACATCTAACACTAACCACTGTGCGGCTCAGTGCTGTACTTTCTATCTGCCCTCCCCCACCTTTCGTTCGCTCCTTGTTGGCCCTCTCCTGCCATTAATCACTATTAGCTTTGCCAATGGGAGTTGGTTTTGAAATAGCACTAAACTTAATGCACAAACAAGGGCCAACCATGGATGTCAAATAACCAATAATTAAATATCTGGTTACACAAAAAAAAGGTTCCTATGGCTCCAATTAAATAATTTCACTAATTAGGAATACAAGAATATTAGCCAAAGTGAGTGAATAATAACAGCACCTAAAGTTATAAGCCATTTGTAAATTATTTTATGAAGAGCCTGTACGGTGAAAGAAAATTACGTTAAGGTGCTTGCAGCTGAAAATTGGCCCAGTGCACATGAGTTATGGCCATATTGACCACAGTGCGAAGAACTTAAAAAACAGAGTGGCACAGCCAGTAGGTCTCGCCTTTACAAGGTGAGCGAAAAGGTATTGGGTATGCCAATGCTTGTTTATAAAACATTATTTTGAAAAAACAAAAGAACCGAAAGTTCAAAATACTAACACTAGGTAACACGTTTGAATCATTCTGTGATTGATGTTCCTTGGGTTCGCTTGAGATCTATTTTCCCCTCTGAACTTGTCTTGGCTGCGGTGTGATGCAGGCATGGATGAAACCTATTTCTGGTGAAACACTAGTAAAGTGATAAACACTGTTCTCTACTCTGTAAAATCACTGGGAGAAACATCTGTAGGGTGCAACTTTAAAAAGTCAGTTAGAGATGGGTGACAGCTCATAGTACTGAGATGTCCTTTATGCAAAATACAAAAAGGAGAGGAGCCTCCCAGAGATGCCCCATGACCAAACCACCAGAGAACCCTGTTGTTAGTTCTCCAAACTTTGTTTTCTGTCAAAGCCTTGAAACATCTCATTTGAATAATGCTGTTCAAGCCGGGTCCTGGAGTACCAAGCAGTTAACATTCCAGGTAAAGCACTGTAGCTTTTGGGTCACTAAAACACCACCCATGCCCAGAGACACAGAGAGGGACCTGTGCAAGCACCCAGGCTGTGAAATAAGTTAGTGAAATTTGTGTCTTGTTACTTCACAGAATTCACATAAATATATAGCTTAGAATGTGTACTCTATTTATGCGCTGTGGAATGGCCTTAATGCACTTAAATTGTGCTTACTTCACACTTGGATACTCCAATCTGAAATTCCCAGGCTTTTATGACGAGGTACAGTGGCTTGCACCACCACTGGTAAAAGTGAAGTATGTCTGAGGGAGATGAGCACAGTATGGGAGATTTTTAAGGGGACATTTTTGGATAAAATCTGCCAGAATCTGTACCAGATGGTGGAATTTTCATCACCAAATGTGAGCACTGAAATTATACCCCCACTATGGGTGCCCATGGCCAGTGTCCACATATCATATGATTGGGATGTTCCTGAGCATATTACATACACTATACTTATCTTTTTTTGAAAGACTGCCACTCTTCTTGCGGATTTTTCACAAGGTAACTCTGCCAAACACTATAGTAAGTAATCAACTCTAGATTAGGTGGCTGGCCAGCCACAATTTGAAGAGCAGATGGTGGACCTGGCCTAGTCTGGCCTGATAGTTCAGGCTGGACTGTTCCAATTGGAGTGATCTGCATAAGGCTGAGTCCAAACTGAGGTCGCATGGTGGGTAAAGAACATTGAACTGTGATGGGGCCCGAGCAATTGCCAGTGGCTGAGATTAATTAATGCATGCCATCCATCACCTTGTTGTTGTTGCAGTTGACTCCCTAAGAGTGCCGGGCATGCCCAGACATGGATCCCTTGCTCACTGTGCCACTGGAACCAAGCTATACCTGGCTGATGAGGCCTATTGAGGATAAAACTGGTCCTAGGTTGCTTGTGTTCTGGTTCAGAGAGGACCTAGTCAGGGTTTGGACTACGCAGCTGTTCCCATTGAAGCAGGGTCTAGACTAATTTACATATGGCTGGGACCGAACTGATGTGGCGGAAAAACGCTGACATACCTCTATAGGTTGTAAGTACATTTACAGAATTTTGCAGTATATTTCCTAACTGCCTTCCTCTAAATCAGACTGCTAGACTCTTACAAGAAACTAACAAGATGTGAAAACTCAGCCCCTGAGGACCTGATTGACTGGTAGCAGTGCTTGTGTGGAGCTTAGTAGGTGTACGCGATGCAAAGCACCACAAATGGCAGTACCAATCAAACTTCATGCACATGTTTTTAGCTCTACTATTTAATGTGAGTGCCAGCTTTCCTTTGTGTAGTGCCAAACCTCTGCTAATCTGTTTCAGGATGGGAACTGCTCAAATACTCCTTGGAATCCACCCAAATTCACACCTTGTAAACTAGCATGGTCTAGATTTGCTTAGCATCCTAGCATCAAAAGAAACCAGGTGCAAATATTGAGCAAGCAGAATATCCTTTGATATATGCACCTGTAACATTACATTTCACCAAATTGCTCCCTTAGGGCCTAGATGTACTAAGCCTTTGAGTCGCCCATGCATCAAGCATTGAGATGCAGGTTAACACAAAGCCTTATTTGGAATTTAAAAACCACCGACAGACCACCTTTTCTGTACCCCCACCTTGCTTCCTCCTATTCTCCCCTTCCCGTTCCATTCCCAGGGGAGCCCTCCTCCTCCCCCTGCTGCCTACTTCCCCACTCTGATTGTTCCAGGATCAGGCGGGTCCTTTCCTATCTTCTTCCTGGATCCCAAAGGACCGCCCTGACATTGACACAGGTCTCTCTAGCTGGACTCCACCCCCCCCACCTGGACCCATTGGTTCCCCAAAGTTATAGTGACGTTTCGCTTTACATTGTTATTTCCGGTCGTGTCTTATGGTCTTATGCATGCAGTTACTACGTGCTTACAGCTTGTGTAATTCATGTTTCTTTCAATAAAGAAAGTTACAAAAAAAGAATGCTTTTGCCTCATTACAGTGCATATAAACACATGGAGCAAAGTATGGTTTTCTTTGTGTTTGTCCGATTAAAAATCATTTAAGTAATATTTGAGCATCTTGTTTTCTTCTGTCCCATACATTCATACTGTAAAATTCATGTGTTCCATGTTTTGCAACAGTTAAAAAGTGATGTAGAGGCTAAAATCGCGGTGAACGGTAGGGCGTCCGCTCCGTTCGAGCTTGGGAGGGGCACCCGGCAGGGTTGTCCTCTGTCGCCACTATTGTTCGCCCTCGCCCTTGAGCCACTGGCGGCATGGATTAGATGGCAGCCAGACATAAAAGGGATCCGATGGTCACCAGACCACGAGGACCACATTTCTTTGTATGCAGACGACATTTTGTTATACTTGCCCTCACCTAGGAAGTCTCTCATAGTGGTCTGACGTCTTGAATTCTTTTGGTAGAAACTCGGGTCTCGCCATTAACTGGGGAAAGTCACATCTATACGTTCTAAGTGGAGACACCCCTATCGTCCCACGGAATTGCTCCATCCAGATCGCGCAGCAGGGCTTTCTGTACTTGGGGAGATATATTTCCACCGATCCCTCTGTCCGCTACGAGAAGAACCTACTCCCTCCGTTGTCACGTTTGAGACGGGACGTTGCGGGTTGGAGGCGGCTGACGCTCTCCCTCCTAGGCCGCGCCGCATTGTTTAATGATGTCTCTTCCCCGATTTCTCTATGCCCTACAGAACACCCTAGAGCTAGTTCCAGCCTGTTATTTTCGTGAGGTGGAGAGTCTCCAGCGCTCGCTGTTATGGGACGGTCGACCGCGTATAGCTATTGCAAAGTTGACCCTTCCATGGTATGACGGGGGGATTGCACTCCCTGACATCAGAAGATATTATTGGGCCACCCAGTTGGGAGCGATTAACCACGGTGTTTATGGTCCGGCGTTGAACCCTGGGTTTGCTATGGATCGGTGGTTGGTGCGTGGGGGTAATTATCTTAGGGCGCTGTATTCCAAATCACTGGACGGGTCCCTCACGGGACCAACCAAGACGGCAGTGCACGTGTGGAAGGCGGTTACAAATTCGTTGGGCTGGAAGGACAGACTTACCCAGGCTACTCCGCTTTTCGAGTCCGATATATTGGGGAAATTATGGCACACGAAAGGGTTTGAGAAGTGGGACCTAATTGGGATCTCTAGAGTTGGGGATATGCTGGCTAAGGGGAAGGTGAAATTGTTTGAGACGCTGCAGACGGAGTATGAATTAGGGGGTACTGAATACTTTCGATATGCCCAGGTGCGTCATGCTCTGCTATCTGTCTTTGCCGAGGGGGAGGTCGTGCCTGAGTCTTCCCCTTTAGAGGATCGGATTCTGGATGGTCATATGCCGGAGAGTACAATCTCCTTGATTTACAAGAAGCTTGTAAATGTTCGGACCGACCTCCTCCTTGATGTGCGAGACCAATGGACTAGGGATGGTCTCGAGCTGGATGATGAGGACTGGCAATATGCACGTGTAGAAGGCGGTTACAAATTCGTTGGGCTGGAAGGACAGACTTACCCAGGCTACTCCGCTTTTCGAGTCCGATATATTGGGGAAATTATGGCACACGAAAGGGTTTGAGAAGTGGGACCTAATTGGGATCTCTAGAGTTGGGGATATGCTGGCTAAGGGTAAGGTGAAATCGTTTGAGACGCTGCAGACGGAGTATGAATTAGGGGGTACTGAATACTTTCGATATGCCCAGGTGCGTCATGCTCTGCTATCTGTCTTTGCCGAGGGGGAGGTGGTGCCTGAGTCTTCCCCTTTGGAGGATCGGATTCTGGATGGTCATATGCCGGAGAGTACAATCTCCTTGATTTACAAGAAGCTCGTAAATGTTCGGACCGACCTCCTCCTTGATGTGCGAGACCAATGGACTAGGGATGGTCTCGAGCTGGATGATGAGGACTGGCAATATGCCATCTCCTCTCCGAAGGATGTTGCGATCCCGGCGAGACTGCGGCTGGTGCAGCTTAAGATACTTCACAGGGTTTACGTCACGGGGCCCGCCTGATTCACATGGGTTTCTCTGATGATGGCTTATGTAAGAGAGGCTGTGGGATGTTGGGCACCTTTCTACACATTATTTGGGAGTGTGGGGAGATCGTAGAGTTCTGGAAACAAATTCATGACGTGATGAAAGAGGTCACGGGTATCGCACTCTTCCCGAGGCAAGACGATGCCTATTGAATGTCTGGGGTCCCACCGACTATGATGCCGCTCAGACCCAGTGGGTGACCCTGGGGAATATGGTGGCGAAGCGAGATATTGCGCAGCTGTGGGGATCCCAGAGACCTACCACCCTGGTAACATGGATGGAAAATATGGACTGGGGCATGTTCCGGGAGAAAACGGTGTACAGTGCCTGAGGTCGCCCTAAGAAATGGCATAAGATATGGGGGCAATGGAACCATTATAGGGGAGATATTTGTGTGCCCCCGGTTACTGAGATGATCGATGTGCAACTTTCCCCCTAGCTCTACTTCCAACTTTGGACGTAAAACTGTTCATAACCTGGAGTCCGTACCTCTGCTTTCCCCTCACTTAGTTGGCATGGTGTACTGCTCCGCTGAGGTGAGTGGGACCTCGCCCCAGCTGAGAACTAGCGCACGCTTATTATATGCTCTGCCTTGCTTGTGTTTTTTATTTTTGGTTTACATTAAAACTAAACCTTTGTTACTCCTGATCTATAGCTATGGACCTTCTTGCGTATTGTTCTCATCGTGCTGCCGGACCTCCGGGATGTCGGCTGAATAGCTGTGTACCATGTTGATGTAAATAAAGGTTTTTAAAAAAAAAAAAAAAAAAAAAAGTAATGTAGAAATAAATAGTAGTGCTAAACTTAGCAGGTTTGAGATCTCTTCTTATAAATCCATGCAAAAACAACAGTTGATGGACAGAATGCAGAACAATGTCATACATTCACCCCAGTACAGAGATCTGGGCCTAAATCCATCGTTTTTTTGCTCACCATGCCATTCCAGTTTGAACCTAGCCATATGCAAATCAGTCTTGACCCTGTGTCTCATGGGTACAGTCCAGCCCGATTCGCCAAGCCAGGTCCTCCCTGGACTGAAACAAGCATCCTAGGACCGGTTTTGGGGTTTCACCCCTCTTCATCCCCTTTGGTATCGCTTTGTTTGCCCTAAGTTGGCAGGGTATGCCCAGACGTGGGTCCCTTGCGAACTTTGTCACTGGATTCAAGATAGCCTGGCTGATGAGGGTTATGAACCCGAAATCGGTCCCAGGATGCTTGTTTCCGGTCCAGGGAAGACATGGCTTGGCAGTTCGGGCTGGACTGTTCCCATGAGGCACAGGGTCAGATTGATTTGCATATGGCCATGTCTGAACTGGGGTGGTGGAGTGAGCTAAAGAATGATGATGGATTAAACCCAGATCAGTTGATTGGGGTGAGTGTTTGATTTGCTCAAACCCTCCGTCCATCATTCCCTTTGGTATCGCTTTGTTTGCCCTAAGTTGGCAGGGTATGCCCAGACGTGGGTTCCTTGCTCACTTTGCCACTGGATTCAAGATAGCCTGGCTGAGGAGGGTTATGAACCTGAAATCGGTCCCAAGATGCTGGTTTCCGGTCCAGGGAAGACATGGCTTGGCAGTTCGGGCTGGACTGTTCCCATGAGGCACAGGGTCAGACTGATTTGCATATGGCCATGTCTGAACTGGGGTGGTGGAGTGAGCTAAAGAATGATGATGGATTAAACCCAGATCAGTTGACTGGGGGCGAGTGTTTGATTTGCTCAAAACGCTCCGTCCATCATCCCCTTTTGTATTGCTTTGTTTGCCCTAAGTTGGCAGTGTATGCCCAGACGTGGGTCCTTTGCTCACTTTGCCACTGGTTTCAAGATAGCCTAGCTGATGAGGGTTATGAACCCGAAATCGGTCCCAGGATGCTTGTTTCCAGTCCAGGGAAGATATGGCTTGGCAGTTCGGGCTTGACTGTTCCCATGAGGCACAGGGTCAGACTGATTTGCATATGGCCATGTCTGAACTGGGGTGGTGGAGTGAGCTAAAGAATGATGGATTAAACCCAGATCAGTTGACTGGAGGTGAGTGTTTGATTTGCTCAAACGCTCCGTCCATCATCTCCTTTGGTATCGCTTTCTTATAAATCCAAGCATATTATATCATGTTAAATTAACCTGTTGAATCTGAGCACTGTTTAGTACAAGAAAACCTGATCCCTTCCCTTCACCCCCTCTCAAAGATGGGAAGTCTTTTGATATGTTAATTTAAACAAACTCCTCTTAGAAAAGGTGAAAGTGCAGCTATGAATGGTTTGTGAAATCGACTAAAGGAAAGGACAGATGTTCTCGAAGTAGTCTACTAATTACCGCAATCATTTGAGTTTTGCAGTGATTTTTTCCTAGTACAATCATCTGTGCTAAACTACCTGTGTACTTTATTGCCTAAGAGGGAATACAATATTGCAATTTGTAAGAAACAGCATTCTTCTGTTGGGGGAAATCAGGGATCAATTTAACCATCTTTTAAATGACAGGTGGAGTGCACTGCAAAGACGGCATTTTTTTGAAATGCTGTTTTGTTTTGATATTTTAGGTTATTCTGAATGATATGAAACAAATGCATTTGTAAAGGTAACCTATACATGTGTAGGAGTAAGAAGCCAACGACATAAGTGGCTGATAAATATATAAAAATCTTGTAAAAACTCGATTTCTAAAGCATTGCTATTTACATTTATTCTGACATGGTTAGGTACTTCCTGTTTTTGACTGTAATTTGCAACTTGAAAAATATATCATCTGAAGGGGAATTTTGTCCTTATTATTTCTTCTAATTTTATTACGTCTGGTTAGGATTTTTATTAAATAAATGGACTGTGCTGCTTTTTAAAGACATAGGCATATGTACCAACATTTTGCACTGGAATTGCTTCACAAAAGTGATGCAACCCAGTGCAAAATGTTTATTTTTAATTTACTATCTAGCTCAAGATATGATTTGCGCTGGAACGTTGCCTAAAAGTAACGCAAAGCAGTGTTTTGCATCACTTTGCATCTAGGGAGCTTGCCATGGGCAGTACATGAACATTCACATGCAACCACCCATGGTTTTTTATGTAAAACCCTATCTGCTAACAGTAGTAGACAGGGTTTTGCACCCAAACATATTGCAATTTCGAGGAAGGTGTGAAAAAGGGGAATGGTTTTTTCTCTCCAAACCTTTACAGTGAAGCACACATCTAAAGTAGGAAAAGTTTTAAAGTTTGCCTAGGCAAAGTATTTTGTACTGGAAGGGTAGCCTTCCAGTAAAAAACCCATGCTAGACATGACACAGGCAACTTTGCACTATGGTAGCATGTGTCTGACTGTAGGCAGCCCGATTGTGTGCCAGTTTTGGTCGCTGTGCAAACAGTAACTTAGTTACTCAGCCAATCAACATCTTCTAATCCTATTTTGCATGGAATCAAAACAGTTTCTACAAAAGAAACTCAGTTTTTACAATCCTAACATACACATGTAAAGGCAGAAATTCAAAGATTCTCTTTAACTCTATAGTCATAAAGAAAGATGTTTGGGTGCGCTGACCTACTTACTGCAAAGGTATCAAACTACTTGGCACAGTGGCAAATCGCACCTCCCAAACTATCCCTCATCAAGATTTTTGGTGCACACTCTTTTCTCTGCATATTATTCCGCTCTTTAAATCAGTCAAAAGAAATAGTATCATGATATTTCAATATATCTTCTAAGAAGTTCCCTTATTTTATGAGAGCATCCCTCTTCTGCTAAAATTATACTTACCCATGCTGTGGGCACTGTTTGCAAGGCCGAAATAGCCCTTAGCACAATGAGGCGCTAGTCACTCGCTCATCTAGTCATTATCTAAAAGAAAATATTTCATAGTGCATATCAGTATGTGAACAAAGCCAAAGCAACAAAAAAAACTCTAAATTCCTGATACAAGCATTACAATGCAATAATAGGCATTGATGTCTCAAGGTAATTTGCAAAAAACTATCAAATCAGTTTATATCCTATCTCAGTACAGTGCATTATATCCTATCTCTTTGATAAGGATAAAAAGGCAATAGTGAAGTATACTGGGTTTAGAGAATGACTCTACTTGCTTTTAGCAATATTTATAAAATCACAAACAATTTTCAGACAGAAAAAGTCTAAATTAAATAGCTTCATGTAAATAAAACTTATTTTAATAAATAGTGAAAAGGTTAATTTCATGAAAATATTTGTATCAATACAGAATTATGCAGCTTTCCCTTTGAAATGTCTGTCCTTTCTGCTGCTAGCATGAGATTCTGGTGAACAAAGTGCGGAGCAAAACTATAAACACACTTGATGAAACACAGGTCCCCACAAGGCAATTTTTTACACAGATGTTCCTGAAGCCACTTTTTTTATGATTTAGAAGACATTGCCTTGTGGGGATCTGGGTCCAGGTCAACTCAGCGTGAGTGTGTTAGCACACCCAAGTCCTCACAAGGACAGGAAAACAAACAAACAAACAAACAAACACACACGCACGCACACATACACGCACACACACACACACACGCACACACACACACACACACACACACAGCCCCCCCCCCCAACTTCTTCCTGCCTTCCATGTAGGACAGTGTTCTGGATGGAAGGTTATAGCCATTCAGCAGACACAACGTCTTGGTGGAAGACTGCTGCTCAGCCCCTATCTTGATTTATGGAGGGCAGCTCTGAGGGATCAGATACTGAGACAGAATCTTAGGAAGACAGAAATGGAGTAGAATCTTGAAGTGATTTTCCAGTAGGCAGAGGCCCATCCGTTGACTTGTCATCCAGCGATTCTGAGGAACATGTCCATGGTAGTCGTGATGTCCCTTAGTAAGCACCATCTGTGCAGCAGAGCGATTGTAGCAGAGTAGACCAACCATAGAGAGCTGGCATGTGTAGCGTCAAGCACAGATGACATGCTATCTTGGCAGAACGCCAATTTAGTGCAGCCCCCTACATTACCCCATTCACTGGAGATGCTGAATGTAAAGACGATACAGCAGCATTTTTGCCACTTGCCTACAACTATCTCTTATTGGATGTTGACTTCCTTGAGGAAATTGTGCAGCAATCTAGTGTACATGCAGAACCAGCCATAGCCCATGCAGGAAAGAGCAGTGGAGGGGTGGGGCCGGGTTGGGGCGGATTCGACAGACGACGGTGAGGGAAAATTAAATAATTAATTAATTCTCCTCGTGGTCGTCTGTTGAAATCTCCCCGAAACCAGCCCCACCGTTCTTACCTGCACGGGCCGCAGCTGTGCAGAACAATTTGTAAGGGAGCATGGAAGCAAATTTGGGCCTCATTCTAGGGAACACCAGTGGACTCACATGTCACCTGAAGAGTTGAAGACATTTTTGGGACTCCCACTTAGCGGGATACTGCACAAAGCTTGCAGTGCTACTGGTCTACTCACATGGTTTGGATAACACCCATCTTCGCACTGTATATGAGCAGAGATTGTTTTTTGCAATTGCAGCAGATGCTGTATTTCAGTGATAATTATGCTGCATTGCCAAAGGACTATCCTGACCATGACAGGTTGTTAAAACTTTGGCCTGTCGTTGAATATTTGTCTGCCAGGTTGCCAGAGATTCATACTAATTGAAAGAATATATCCATTGATGAGTCCTGTACAAAAAGCGGCTGCTGTTCAGACAATACATACTGAACAAAAGACCTTATTATGGCATGACGTCGTACATGCTGTGTCAGAGATCTACTGGCAATGTATACAGATTGAGAGTGTATACAGGAAAGGGCTCCACTCTAAATCCTATAGGTTGCTCTCCCACATTAGGTGTTATGGAATAGACTGTATGGGAACTTGTCCAGCTACTCCTTCATAAATGTTATAACCTTTATGTGGACAACTTCTATGTGGGAGTAGAGCTGTTCAATTCCCTGTACAAAGTGGACACTGTGGCATGCGGTACAGTTAATGTCTCCACAAAGGATTCCTGTAGGAGCTTGCTTGTAAGAAGCTCCAAAAACGCCAGATCACAGCAGTGAGTTCCAACGAACTGCTTGCAGTCAAGTTCTCTGATAGGCATGACGTGTACATGCTCGCTACAATTTAAGATGAGAGCACTTCCCCCTGTCACGGTTTGAGGTCAGTTGGCTGAAGTTCATAAACCTACCTGTCTACTTGATTACAACAAGTACATGGGCTTAATGAATAAGAATGACTAGATTTTCCAGCCATACAACTTGAATCATAAAACTCACACTTGGTGTAAGAAGCTGCATGCTAACCTGATATAGATGACAACATACAATGCATATGTTTTTTATTGTCAGACCAAAGCTGGAAGACCCATGTCTTCCCTTAACTTTCAATTGACAGTCATTGAAAGTCTTTCAGCTAAAGAAGCAGCAGCCTCCTCGTAATAAGGCGGCAGGATCCACACTTTGCGGACTGCATTCTTGCAACAGCTGGAAAGACTCAACAGGGAAAGAGGCAGGAGGCTCTTTGTTACTGTCCACTGTGCTTATCAGAGCCAGCCCTATATTTCCCTACTTGCTTCATGATGTACCATGCAAACGTGAAGTTTTAAAAAATTTATTGAGGTGAAGACCCCATAACATACCTTTCAATGGCTGTGCATGGATACATACCTTCCATGGGCCACTACTTCAAAAGCCAAGCAGCTGTATAACTTGTTTTTCTCTACGTAAGGAAATCATGGACCTGCTTGACACCTCTGCCGTCAGAATGTGGTTGGTGTTCTGTTCATCATATGACAAGTGCACTACAGTCACCACACTCCACATAACAGTGATGGAACATAAGCTTCATTGTCATTTAGCATCCTGTGTGGAAAAAATGTAAACTCTTTAGCAGTTTATGAAGTTCTCTTGAAGGAACTTAGGCAGTCTTCCCCAGCATGTTAGCCTTAGTTTCAAAGGTAGATATCCTCACTCAGTTTGAGAAGTTTGGACCTTGAAAAGCAGTCTCAGACACCCCCAACTTGCATTCCCACAGACTGGAAAGAGTTGGCTTTAGAATGGTGATTGTACTGAAGGTGCATGAAAGGACATGTTTTCTTAAGCTTCAGGTAGTCATTCACGGAAGGCATTATTAAGGATCCACTTGGCATGTATACAGGATGAGTCAGAAGGGGACAGAGACAGAGACAGGAACAAGTAGGACATGTTTAAGCTAGGTGTGCCTTTCACTGGAATATCTCATAGATAGTAGCGGAATGTTGTAAATTGGCCAAAGCCTGAAATTAATCAAAGCAACCTCTGACATGTTTTGTGCTGTCATTAGAGCTCTTCAGAGAGGTATAGCTTAGTCGAGGCACAATGGAGCATCCAGTATAAGTCAAAACAAATCCCTTTCAGTCATAGAATGACGCATAAATTATGCAAACAAAGAAGCAGAGAACTCTGGGTAGTTCTCAAGTTTAGGTGGAAAGCAGCTCCAGAACAAAACAAAAGTCCACGAAGCCCAACTCCATGAACACACTGACGTTTAATAAGTAATGTGGCAGCATTTCCTGACACGTGTCGGCTGTAACATCAGCCTTGATCACAGGTGAGTCAGAAGATAGGGCAGGTGTTCAGCTTTTATAATTCACATAATCGCGGACTTGGAATGTTCCTATAGTTCCCAAAATGCACTGGTAATGAAAATGAAAATATCGCTGGAGTGTAATTTAAAGGTGTCATGCATATTAGCATCAAAGTTCAGTCTTTAATAATCTTTTCACCCAAGTGCACAATGTCCAAAATTCAATTGTCACGTGTATTTTCAAAGTAAATATTTGGTGCACTTTTTATCTCTAATGCCGTACTTGCTCAACTTACTTGCTGCTACTCGCAAATCCATACTTACAAACAACAGTGATTTAGAGTCGACCAGAGTAGACACTTCTCCTCCTGTCTCCCTTTCTCACCTTCATGCCATGAATAATTAGTAATCCATAATTATGCATGAACAGCGAGTGAGTCATCCTCGCCAAATCCATTTAGAACAGCAACAAGCTCCATTTTGGGAGCCTCCAACTCTGCAGGGCTGCTTCATTTACAGGCAAGGAGCAGCCTGTGAAATTCAATCACCGCACAAAACAAACGTCTATGAAGACGAAGCTTAACTCTCTAAAACCACTGATGTTTATTGAGTAATGTGGCAGCATTTCCGGACGCATTTCACAGGTGAGCCAGATGATAGGGCAGGTGTTCAACTTTTATAATTCACATAATCACATGACTTGGAGTGTTCCTGCAGTTCCCAAAATGCACTGGTAATAAAAATAAAAATATCGCTGGGCTGTAATGTAGTTACGACCTAGTTTCCATAGGAAAAGCATTTTTTGACTTGCCTATAACTTTGGCGTTATCTGACCAATCTTCATGAAATTTTCCATAAAAAGGTTTTGGGTGTCATGGAAAGTTTGGTGGTGACCCGTGCAGTGGGGACCGAGAGATTGTGGCGCAAAATAAGGGTGCGCTTGTAATATTAATTCCCATTGGAACCTTTAGCCATATCTATTGCCCGAACCGCTGAACAGACTTACGCCAAATTTGGCAGGGAGGTAGATGTTGGTTCAAGAAAGTGCTTTTTGCTTATCCATTCAGTAGTGCTTGAGAAATGTAAGTTTAAAATTATAGTGATATCTCTGGCCGTGAAGTTTAGGTGAACAAAGATGAGCTTGTGCAGGGAAATGCACTGCTCTGATTGGCTGCCAACACTTCAACTGGGAAGTGATGGCAGCCATCATGGGACTCGGCATGAAGCCAAGTCCCAGAAAAAAAGTAAAAAATAAAGAAATCCAAAGCAAACACAAAGAGATAATGGACGGGTCGCTGAAACTTTTCAGACACGCACCAGCTGAGTCAGAACTAGGGTGGCAAAGTGAGCTAAAGAACGATGATGGATTCAACCCAGATCTGTAACGGAGGGTGAGTGTCTGGAAAGTTTCAGCGCTCTGTCCATCATCTCCTTGTGTGTGCTTTGTTCGCCCTAATTTGACAGGGTATGCCCAGAAGTGGGTCCCTTGCTCACTTTGCCACTGAATTCAAGCAAGGGTGTTACCCTGAAAGCGGTCCTAGGATGCTTGTTTCTGATCCAGGGAAAACCTGGCTTGGCAGTTTGGAGTGGACTGTTACCATGAGGCACAGGGTCAAGACTGATTTGCATATATCTGGATCTGAACTGGGGTGGCGAAGTGAGCTAAAGAATGACGATGGATTCAACCCAGATCTGTGACTGGGGGTGAGTGTCTGAAATGTTTCAGTGCTCCGTCTATCATTTCCTTGTGATTACTCACCCATATACCACTGACACATCCATTCACTATCCAATACAGCCATATACAGACTCAGTCATCCATACACCTCCTCACAGATTCACTCACTAACCCATACAGCCACTGACTGACCCACTGACTCATTCATGCAGGCAGTCACACACCCCTTTCACAGACATTTATACACCCATTCAGGAACTCAGACAACCAATGAATCACCCATACAGACATTCATGTACCCTCACAGCCACTTAGACACCAACTGACAGACTGATGCCTACGTTTAAACAACCTAGTCACTCACCTATACATTCACTGAGACACCTAATCACTCACTTATACAATCAGTCATGCTCCCACTGAATTATCCATACAGGTACTTAAACACTCACTGATTCATCAATACGCCTTTGTGTATATATATTTAACACTCATATACATTTTAAAAACACTTCCAATCACTGGATGATGATGTCATTTGAGATGTCATGAGTGATGTCACTGACCATGTCATGAGTGATATAATATGTGAGGTCATAAGCAGTGAATTGTGGGGGTACGAGTAATAGCTAGCTCATCTAACTATAACTGCTGAATTTCTCTGGTTTTGTATGAGTGAAATGTCAGCCTAACTATAGCATCCCTGGAACCTTTGGTTTTTTCAGTGAATAGATATATATATTTATATAGATAAACACAGGGTGTTTGGATGCACCTTGTTCTGCCATTCACACTCTGTTTACATGCATTACAGTGAAATGAATGGGGTAATGGTTAGGTATGCATCAGTCATTGGCACTCTGGCCCTGTGAATGATGGCATTTTCTGATCATGTGCGTGCATGTGAACACCCACCTGAAAAATTAGGGCCTTATTTATGAGGCCTTACACCACCATTGTGTCATTTTTTGGGACGCTTCGGTGCCATAACCAATGCGCCACACTGTGCCATATTTACAAAGTGACGCATCTAGACAGATGCGTCCCTTTGTAAACCCTGCAATACATCATGCCTGTGTCCGTAAAAAAGGGCTTGTAGAAGTAGTGCAGTGAAATCTATGAGATTTCACTGCACCACTTCTACGGGTTCATTTCTCTTAAGTAGGAGATCATTATGGAATGCTGTTGTCCATAGTGCATCATTATTTTACCATTTCAAGATTGCCAACACATTAGTTTTAAATGTGGGAGCCTTGCTTGAACTTTAAAACAATGCTAGACTAACACCTTTGCAAGACAGACACCCACTGCTATGCTTAGTTTTGTTATTGCAAATATATGCACGTCGTGGTTAGAAGGGAGCCTGTTTTCTTTTTTCCACTTCTATTCTTTTAGTTGAGCTTCCATAAGTTTTTGAGTTTGTATGTATTTTTATTTCTGTTGTGTCAGAGAGAGGGTGGAAGGACGAGTCAATGGATGCAAGAGTGCAACAATGAATAACAGTTCATGTATGTTAGCTGTCCTATCTTTTTATGTGCTGAGTTTTCCTCCCCAGCTGGAGTGTCTTCATACTCGTAAACTTACTAATAACTCGTAGTTTGTGAATTTGAAAAAAAATACTAAACTCACACAAGTTTATCTTTACTAATCAGGCCCACTCTGTTCCAATGACAAGCCTGTACTTCTGTTGATGCAGCACTGGTCTCGCTGTCAGTGGCCACTGACTCTGAAGTTTCCAGCACAGATTTCACTAAAAAGGCACAAGATTGAAGAATACATTGAATTTGTATATGCAATCATGTATTTCGTCAGGCTCTATGTTTTGATTTCATGCGCAGGTCACAAACCTTCATCACTCAGGTGCAAGGCAACCACTTGGGCACCAGCTCACATCTTCTGTCTGTTCTGACTTCAGACCTGCCAGCAGCACATCTGGACAGAGACATTTTATATACTTTTTACTTTCACTCAAGAAATCTGTCCCCAAATTCATTTTGTATTGAGGGTAACTCCACACAGCAGTCTAAGAGAGGTTTATTTTCATTTATTGCAGAAGGAGCCTAGATTCAGACTTTGATATGGATCTGTTGTATTCAGATATCTGTCAGAATGCAGAAGGCCCTTGGCATGCATTTCTGATCTATAAATGGAGCATATATAGGAATACAAAAGATGTACCCCGACAGTGACATGCTCTTTCTAGAGGGGGTACACTCTCCTACAATTATCTCTGCATTCAAATATCAAATGACCTCTGATGTAAAATCAATCTTACACACCACATCTGAATTTGTCAATACTGACAAATTGACTGATTTAGAGTTCGGAGGACGGGTTACTTTGTCACAAACATAACAGGTGAGGTCCTAAATCTCTTGTTTAACAGCCTGTGTCTGAAATAAAACACACCCTGTTTTCAAGTATTAAACAATTCAATTGGAAACAAGTCTGGCGAAATATATAGAGACCATGTTCACACGTATCCAACTGTAATGAATCATCCAGTGAGGTTACATGAACTCTTATAACTTGCTTTTAGGTCGCTCTGCGTGTGTTGTACTTAAGAAGGAATTCACCAAGACACCCTTGGGGCCATATTATCAATAACGGCGATAACATTATCGCCGCTTTAGTGGCAGGAAACTGAATTGAAATTATTGAATTGAAATTAAATTTCTATAGCGCGTTACTACCCTGAGGCCTCGTAGCGCTTAGGACAGGATAGGCAGAATCACGGCAAGTTAGCGAGTAGTACTAAAAAGATACGTTTTAAGGAGTTTACGGAAGGTCTGTAAGTTAGGTTCCATGCGAAGAGTAGAGGGAAGAGAATTCAAGAGATTAGCAGCATTCAGGGAAGAGGAACGTCCGCCCCATCTGGATCTGCGTACTTTGATTGTAGTAGCAAGGAAAGCAGAGCTGGAAGGAAGACTTCTTGAAGGTTGGCAAGGAGTGACCAGGGGATGGATAATGGCAGGGCCAGTTTTCCAGATGGCTCTGTGGGCCAGGCACATGGCCTTAAATCGTATTCGGGACTTCATTGGGAGCCAGTGAAGTTTTCTCATTGCAGGTTTTGCTGATCGGAGGAGTAGGCGAGCCGCACAATTCTGGATCACTTGTAATTTTTTTGTAGTGGCCTGACGGGCGCCCAGATACAAGGCGTTCCCGTAATCCAGGCGGGACAAGATGAGGGCTTGCACCATAATCCTTCGCACCTGGAAGGGGAGTAAAGTAAGAATTTTCCTTAACATTCTCATCATGCCAAAACATGTAGCTGAGAGCTTAGTGGCTTGATGATTGAAACTTAAGGAGCTGTCGAGCCACATGCCTAGGCTCTTAATCTGGTGCTTTGGGGCAGGCATAGTGCCTAAAGAAATCGGCCATGAGAATGTCGAGGAGGGTGATGGAGCTTTGCCCAGGAACATCAATTCAGTTTTGTCCCCATTTAGCTTGAGGTGAGATAGTTCCATCCATTCGGTTACCGCCTCTAGGCAAATGCCCAGAGCTCAAGATGAACCCTCCGAGTGCTTTAATGCCACAACCAGTCGGGCATCATCTGCGTAGGTGATAAGTTTTATGCAGAATGGACATACTATCTCAGCCAAAGTCGCCATATAGGTGTTAAAAAGCGTGGGGTTCAGGGAGGAACCCTGGGGAAACCCACAGCTAAGAGGCCATCGGTTAGATGTAAAAGTACCCTCAAAGACCTGAAAGAGTCGGTCCTTTAAGAAGGACTAGATCCATGTGAGAGCCCGGTGTGTTACTCCAAGATTGTTTTAATCGCTCCAGCAGGATGTTATGATCAACAGTGTCGAAGGCGGCACTGAGGTCTAGCAAAATAATTGCTACTGAGCCACCCTGATCCAAAAGTCTCCTTGCTTCCTCTGTTACTGCCAGAAGGGCCGTCTGTCCCAAGCCTGGGACGAAATCCTGTCTGGGAATCATGGAGCAGATTGTTAGACTCCAGATAGTAGAGTTTATATGTCTCTTAGTCAGCTTGCTCAGCCAGGGAAGGAGAGAGATAGGTCGATAGTTGGCCATGTTGGAGGTGTCTAAGTTTGTTTTTTTCAAAAGGGATCTAACCTGAGCACATTTCCAATCAGGGGGTACCGTGCTCGAAGTGATGGAGGCATTTAGAGTGTTCAAGATTACTGAGCGAATGACATCAGCAACTAGAGTGAGATACTGCGTAGGAGCGGGGCCCATAGGAGAGCCCGAGGTTACTGTAGAAATAAGTGTATTCAAGGAGACCTCGTCTATCAAGGGAAACGCCGCTAAAGAACACTGATATGGGAAGGGAACTTTCAGTACTGGGCGCTGTAGGCTCACTTTTGGTGGGAAGGGAAGGATTGACATATGAGAGGAATTTTTTGGTGAAAATATTCCGCTAAGTTGTTACAGCGAGCTAGTGCATCCTCTGTGTTGGGGGGTTTATGGGGTATGGTGGTGAGAGATTAAGCGATATGGAAAATCTCTTTGGGAGAGTTAGCAGCTGCACTAATCCTCTCCTCCTAAAATGAGGATCGGACAATATTGATTTCTGCCTTATAATTTCTAATTGCCTCTTTAGAGACATTTTTCCTCTCTTCTACTAAGTTCTGTCTCCATCTCCAGTTTCCTACAGCTTTGTTTAAGTTCCCTTAATTTGGGGGGAAACCATGGTACCGGTTTGGATCTCTTGTAGGAAGGCTTTATTGGAAGTAGAGTGTCCAAAGAGTTTTGGATCCAGAGGTTAAAGTTGTTATTAGCCCTCTCAGGATCAAGAACAGGAGGGGGTGTGGTGGCATTCCAGGCCTAAGGACCAATGGCTGACGGAGAGATTTGACCATTTCCTTTCCAACATCAGAGTTACACTCTGAGAGGGAGAGGACACTACGGTCTCCCAGACCAGAGGAATTAGTAAATGATCAGTCCAGGGGAGCGGGATGGGGGACCCTACTGAAAGATTCTAACCATTACTAAACACTGGATCAAGAAGATGACCCTTGACATGCGTAGGGGCAAAGCCTTTCTGCTTGAATTGAAGTGCTGAGAGGCTTGTTAGTAGCTCTTTGGCCAGGTGATCAGAGGGGTCATCCAGGTGGATATGAAGATCCCCTAGTACTGTAAAATTAGCTGGGGTTAATGCTAAATTGGCCACAAAGGTCGGAAGTATATTAAGGAATTGACCTATGGGTCCTGGGGGGCGGTGGAGTAGCAAACCATAGAGAGTACTAGTAGGTGAAAATTCCAAAGAGAAGTTCATACTTTCACAGTCAGGTAGCCCCTCAACGGAGGACTGGCAGCAAAAATGATCTTTAAAAATGATAGCTAGACCTTCCAGTCTTGCGGTCCGCTCTGTGTATTAAATACCCCGGAGGCAGGGTCTGGGTGACAGTTGGATCAGCTTCATCCAGTAACCAGTTCTCTGTCAGGAACAAAGCATCAGGTTTAAGATCATCTATAAGGAGTG
Source organism: Triturus cristatus (assembly GCF_964204655.1). NCBI lineage: Eukaryota > Metazoa > Chordata > Amphibia > Caudata > Salamandridae > Triturus > Triturus cristatus. Next base: position 798,374,314 of record NC_140586.1, read on the forward strand.
CTAGTTTGACTGAGTGGGGAGAGAACGACAATTTAGAAGGAAGAATTTTAGTGGGGGGCCAGTGTCTGGTAAATCCTTACTGTAAGGTTGAAGATTAAAATTACAGTGGGGGCAACTGGAGGGACTGTTGGCGAGGATCAGCGAGTGTAAGCAATTAGTGCCCGTAACTCCTCTCATATTGAGCAGTGTCTGGGCACTGCAGATAAAGTTGTTTTTTTTAAAACTGCCAGGGGTCGTGGCCCCTGGTCCCGGCCGGGCTCGGACAGGCACAGACTGGCTTGCCTTCGGCACACCTTTGGCCCGCCGTCGGCGGGCCCACTTCGCGCGTCCGCTGCACGTGTGCATGAGTAAGAAGCTAAATACTAGTGGGGGCGCGAAAGACTAGCGCGCTGACCCAAAACCGGAAGTGGTTGCTGCTCTCAAAAGCCCTCCACGCAACGGCGCTTGCCACGTCGGACCGGGGCTGGGGAGAGAAGTAGAGGTAGGTTTCTAATGGCAAGTACGAGGTACAATTTTAAAAATTCATAAGTTTCAAAGTGCAAGTGCAATTTTTAAAAATGGGTGCACAGTAAAATTCAGGCAAACATTAATGTACAATCACACCCACGCCACAGCTAGCAGCATCCCTGCCACTGGGTATCTGCTGCATCCGCTGCGCGTGTGCATGAGCAAGAAGCTAGATACTAGTGGTGGCGTGAAAGACTAGCGTGCTGACCCGAAACCGGAAGTGGTTGCTGCTCCCAGAAGACCTCCGCTCAACGGCACTTGCCGCGTCGGACCGTGGCTGGGGTTTCTAATACCATGTATGATGTACAATTTTAAAAATTCTTAAGTTACAAAGTGCAAGTGCAATTTAAAAAAATGGGTGCATAGTAAAATTCAGGCAAACATTAACGTACAAACACACACACGCCACAGCCCCTGCCACTGGGTAGCTGCCGCTAACGCGGCAATAAGGGGCTTGATAATATGCCCTTGATGCGTTTGATGTCCTTCACACCAGAACCTGGGCTTCTATTGGAATTCTCAAGGGCATATTATCAAGCCCCTTATCGCCGCTTTAGCGGCAGCTACCCAGTGGCAGGGATGCTGCTAGCTGTGGCGATAAAGTTATTGTCGTTCTTGATAATATGGCCCTAGTGGTGATTAAAATCTCAGAGTAGGAAGAGTGTGCATTAGTTGATGTAGGCCTTACACGAGGGCTGCTCCTGGACAGTGAAATGGTGTTCTTTTTATAAACGGTTTCCACGGAGAACGGTATGTGTACCAAGTGAGAAGAAGTTGTGTGTGTCACAGAATTGAGTTCATCAATGATGTCATTAACATGTCATGAGAGATGTATGTGGTCATAAGTAATGCATGGTGGGGGTGCAAAATATAGTTAGGTCAGTAAAGTGTAACTGGTGAATTTCAGTGGTTTGCTTGTTTTTAAATGTTTGGTTTTTATACTATTACAAGACAACTATAACATCACTTTAACTTTTGTTTTTTTAGTGTATTTGAGTTGGTGTGTGTGTATATATATATATATATATATATATATATACACATATATATATTTATATAAAGGCAGAGTGCCACTGCCTGTTCTAAGGACCTTGCCTATGTCCCTCGTCATGCTGTTTTGCATTTTTTTTTCTGCAGCAAAAATGACTGTCATTTTTGTGTGCATTTAATGGAATTATATAAAATGTTCTCTTTTAAAAAAAAAAACATTTTGCACCATTAAGGGAACGGCAATTACATGAATGTTTCAAACCCCTGAATACAACTCTTGTACTCACACAGATATTTCCACGTAAAAACCTGTGAAATACCTGTATATTCTGGGTTTGAAGCACGGTGTGGAGCTCAGAAAGATGAGTGAGGTAATGCCACATCCCGCAGTGTTACTATTTTAACAGCTGGGGTATTACCGCAAGATATAAAGGGCAACTGCCAATGAAACCCCTAGATTATAAAATTGAGGACTGTTGAGGTATCCATTTGCTACTATTCGGATTGGGATCAATTTGTATTAAGATCATGTGACGCAGATCCAGAAAAAGAGCTCACCAAGCTGTCAATGTGTGACTTTTATAATCATAGTCCATGAAAACCCCCATTCCCTGGACATACCCATGCAGAATTTGAGACAGCAGTATAAGTAAATGGTCCCATGGGGGGGAAAGGCCACCTTTGAAGACGCAGCAGTCTTTTTAGGAGCATAGAGTTAGAGCGACAGGATTTGTGAACTTCACCTAGACATTTAGAGGTTTTTTTCTCCAGTTAATAAATCTCTTGTAAATCCTTGATCAAACGATACGTGTGACGTGAAATGCACATTCCCCTTTGTACATTGGTAAAGTCACATATTTTAAAAAACTAAAAGAGTATTATTAACCTAATATGTTGCACAAGGTTGTATGCACTAAACATAAATGTTAGAGGCGACTGCCATCTCCTGACAAATCTTTAGGGCCTGATTACGAGTTTGGCCTTGTGGGAGCACACTGCCATGCTGGCAGCCCACTCCCGCACTGCCAATCCTGTGTGCCCACCACCTGCCTGATTCCGAGTTCCCTCGTGTCTGGTGGGCTCTTTTTGGCAGTGCCAAGGCAGTGCCTCTAAAAAATAGAGACCGCAATGGGAATGCCAAAAACAGTTCCTGCATGGCATGGACTGTAAAGTACATGCCGTGCAGGAACTGTGGTGCATAAACACATGGGGGCACATGTTGTGCCCCCCTGCATGAATCTCCATGCATATATGCAACAGGGGGCCGGAAGGGTTGATGGCATATTGGACTAATACCTCCACTTTAGAAGCCTGTGTTTGACCTCATGGTCACAGGTTCAAATCCTGGCAGGTTAACTCAGCCTTTCATCCTTCTTAGGTTGATAAAGTGAGTACCATTGAGTTGGGTAACAATAAATATCTGTCATCCTGCACTAAGATTCCCACAGGCGAATGTGTGCTTTACAAATACACATGTCATGTTATGTTAGGGCCTCCTTTGTTTCAGGACCGCCAGCCTTTTCATGGAGTAAAGAACTTCAAGACACTGCTGGCGGTCCTGAACTTCGTAATATGCATGGCGGTATCACAGTAGCACTAGCATTTTGCTGAGCCCATGACTGCCATGCCACTGCCAGGGAATGGCGGTACTCTGTTGGTTGCGGTGGTGCAATGGTGGTCCGAGTGCCAAAGTTGTAGTTGGTTGGATCACCGGTGCGGCGGTGGCTGGACCGCCACCGCCGCACCCCCATGAGTCTGGCGGTCCTTGGACTTGTAATTAGGCTCTTAGTAAGCTGAATCAATTTGCTTCTAAGTTGTTTTTTGAAAGTAAAAATCTAATTGATTAATTTGTAAATTGCAATAGATGCGACTATACGTCTGGTAAAATGATCTTGTCAGTTTGAAGTCGCAAATTGAAAATTCGTCTATTTAAGAAATTTCCAGATGATTAAATAAATAGATATTCAAGCAAAAGCACTCCTCCCACCAGTGCATACTAAACATTTTAGAACCACGGCCCAGTTTTTAGAACAAACTTTTTCAACCTCTCTAACTTTAATAGACATGAGATGGACTATGTTTTTAGTTTAACTAAAGCATGGTGTGGTAACGCACTATCTATTGCAGATTTTTATGTTGAAATGGGCACTAGATTTGCACAGGCATACAGTTTTATTGATAAACCTGCATTGCACACAAATGACAATATGTGGAAACAGAGTTTCAGTGAATATGTATCATTTGTACATCACCAGATAAAGTGCCTCGATTTGTTTTGATCATATTCAAATCTTGGGAATATATGTACAATGCTCGTGCAGTATTATTATGCCTCCGAAGCGTGACTTTTGTGATGCTCCTGAGGTGCAGTGTGCCGGTCCATATTTGCAAGGCCACGGAAAGCCGCCCTGGGTGGCTTTTTTGGCCTTGTAAATATAGAGTAGGGCAATGCCCTTACTCTGTGCGGAACTGCAGTTCCATGCATGTTGCTGTGGGCACAGGATCTATCCAAAAGCACGTGCCATACCCACTGACACACAAATGCACACAAGCACACACAGACCCGGTCTCTGCCTCTCTCTGGCTGTAAAGATAACCCTAATAAATCTGTTGTACAAAAGGAGAAAACTGCAGCTCATAACACCATGAAAATATATCCGCCTGAAGTTTGCACCGGCTAATTTTATGCACCTCAACTGACACATATGCCACCATACACAATCAATCAATGCGAAGCACCTAATGCACTGCCTTTAGAAAGACTACCTACTATTTAACAAATGTGCAAGTGACTCAAGGACAGCACAACGAAGAATATGGAATATGCAGAATATCAAGGAGATCAAACAGAAGAAAATAGAATGCACACAATATAATACCAGTAGCCTATTGCAGAAACATATATTCCCTGATGAAACCACTGGAAGAGCTTCTGAGGCCCATGGTGACAAGCAATAACCAACACAGAGCAACACCATAGGATTAAAGTTTCTACTTGTTGCAGACACTGACATGTAGATGGCACAAGGAGATCAGCACCAGTAACACAAACTCCAGTACACTGAATGGCTCATAGCCGCCACACTCCAAAAGAGGTAGTTGGAAGTACTAGCATATCTGGTGCCCCCCCAAATCCATTGAGCTCCTCGCAAATGAGATATTGCCTTATCGCAAGCTGTTGCTCTATTCCACCAAAGTCAAAAAGCCCAGAGAAATTCTGCAATTGATTCCATCAGCCAGTTATTCTTGCGCCACTCACCACACAGTTATGCAATGGCAAGACTTATGATGAAATAACCCCAGTTTGGACTTTCAGTTAAGCGATACCTTATAAACAGATAAGGATTGATGTCAGCAGCAGGGACTGCGCTCAAACCTCCATTGACATAACAGAATGAATAGAAGAGATGACAACAGAATGCATGTGACTCAATTTAACCCTTTAATGTAAAACTCTCTCTCCAGTGTAGCGTAGATTGGAGTGGAACTAGTATGCCTTACCCCTTTAATATCCAGCACTTTTGCCGAATTAGTTTAGATTGTAGTAGGAATAGTAAATGTAAGACCTTTAATGTTCAATACCTTCCCAGTGTAGCATAGATTGCAGTGGGAATAGTCAATCTAAACCCCTTAATGTCGAACACCTTCCCTAATGTAGCTTAGGTTGGAATGCAAATAGTAAATCTAACCCCTTTAATGTCCCACAATGTCCCCAATTTTCATTGATTGGAGTGGGAATAGTAAAACTATCTCCTTTAATGTCCTACACTTCCACCAAAGTAGTTTATTTAGGAGTGGCAATACTAAATATAAGCCCTTTAATGTTCATCAGTTTCCCCAATAAAGCGATCATTGGAGTGGGAATAGTAATTAAACAACTTTAATGTCTAACATCTTCCCCAGTATAGTGTAAGTTGGAGTCGGAATAGTACATGTAACCCCTCTTAAGTCCAACACATTCCACAATACAGTGAAGATTGGGGTGAGAATAGTAAATTCAATCACTTTCATGCCCAATGCTTTCCCCACAGTCAGGTATATTGGAGTGGGAAAAGTAAATTAAACCCCTTCAATGTCCAACACCTTCAAAAATGTACTGTAAATGGGTATAATAAATAATATTTATTAAATAAGTGTACGTTTTTAATTAATTGGGAGGCGTGTAGTGTTTGTATGTTTTTCAAAAATATATATACACTCTGATTCTTTAACTTAGATGTTATTCACACATATTTCTGAAACTTTATACAGATTTGTTTTACACATAGCCTTTGATTATAAGTGCACTTTTAATGACATTTATACGTTTGCATTTATTTTTTTAATGTGTTTTGCTATTGAGTTCCCACTTAACACTGTTATGTTATTTGATATGGTCATTTGATGTTTATTCACATATGTTTAAATAATAGCTTTTTAACAAATACATTTAAAATTTTAGTGAACATTCATTAAATATTTGTATTATAAATGTCTACAGATTAGTACTAGTAATGAATATATTTTGTCATGGTACTGTGTCATACACATATTGGAAAAAATGATGTACATGTATACATCATGTTGTATACATTTTATAACACTGTTTAAAATATACATATTGGAAAAAACTTAGATCGGTGTGGCTCGTGCTTGCAGATACACGTAAAATGTATATATATATATATATATATATATATATATATATATATATATATATATATATATTCCCTCGTTTTCCTCGAGTATTTTCTGCCACTCCAGAACAAGAGCTGCGTCGTCGATTTGTGACTCCTCGGGACGAGTCATGTAAATATTTCAAAGAACGATGACGACGCCGTGTGTGGATTTTAAGCATTTATTCTTCTGCCGCCACCAAACGCGTTTCGACTGCCAAGCAGTCTTGCTCACTGGTACAAGTTTTAAAAAACGCGGCCATTTTTTAAAGTGCAACACGTGCAAATCATTACTACAACTCTAAATGACATAAAAAACAGACTCGTAGTTTTTGAAAACATACTCGTACCTAATATTTTTACATAACATTTTCTAAGACATCGTCCTTAGTTGTACAATGAAATATCATTTGTTTTTCATGGGCAATGTATTTCATATATTTACAATCTTATTGCAGTAGCGTTTTTTGATGCGTTTTTTTAATGCGTTTTTTTGATTCAAGCTCAGGTGAACTTTATCAATATCGCGTGTACAACAACAAATATCGTCATTCTACTGGGGAAAGCATATATCAATTTCTTTATGCCATCTCGAATACATCAATTCACATATTAGTGCTTCATCTATATAGCTCAAGTGAGCCTAACTGACACCAGCACATTATTTTATCATATACTCAAGTGAGATTATATGTGATCTAATGGATCTCGACTCCACATATTGAATTCACGCAATGCTTTTATTTGCCCAACAATCACGCCCAAGTGGGCTAACATCATATCCAAATAGTCATGCCCCAGTGGGCTCAATCTAACTTGTAACTACTACTTCATCTGTTCAAATCAAGTTGTTAATCTGAGTCTGTTGTATTGCTATACCTTATTCCTGATTAAAAAACATATCTCTGAGACAACGCTTGACTATTAACAACTATAAATGAGTATGTAAATCTTCTTCCATGTTTAGGCCTTCTGGCTGTTTGGAATTCAACTCTATAATGTATCGAGACTCAAGTCTACGCAGTTTCTTGACTCTATTGCCTCTCCTTACATCTGCTCTAACCGAGTCAATCACAAAGTAAGTTAGTCCCTTGGTGTCTTTGTTATGTACTTGCTCGAAGTGCCGGGCTACCTGGTATAACCTGTCCCCAAAAACTACGAGTCTGTTTTTTATGTCATTTAGAGTTGTAGTAATGATTTGCACGTGTTGCACTTTAAAAAATGGCCGCGTTTTTTTAAACTTGTACCAGTGAGCAAGCTATGCGCAGTGCTGCAGAAATAGCACAGGAAGAGAACATTGATATTTACAAGGATGCACCAACGGGATTTAAAAGGAGTTCAAAATTCACTCCGATGACTCCAAGAGATGTGACCGATGTGCATAGTGATTTGGTTTTGAATGAATTAAAAAAACTAGGCAAGCATTCATATCAGAGTGTCAGTAAATCAAACAACAAAAAACAGAAAGCTTATCATGCATTAATTAAGAAATTGTCTGCATGTGATAATTGTATAGTACGGAATGCAGATAAAGGAGGCAATATTGTCCTATAGGGAAAAAAGCAATACCTCACAGAGGCATACAAGCAGTTGAATAACAAAAATTGCTATGTGAGGGTCGATGAGCAAGTCATGTTGTTAAGCAACAATCAATTTAACGATGAGCTAAAAAATTGGTACGATCAAACCCTCCTAAATCATGATGAATTTATGTTTTTAAAAATAGATCATCCAGTCACTCCGGTACTTTATTTAATCCCGAAAGTGCACAAAGATTTGGAGAACCCTCCGGGCCGCCCAATAATTTCAGCTATGGGCAGTGCATTAGAGAATACATCTAAGTTTGTAGACTCATTTCTTAACCCCTTGGCCAGAACACTCCCTTTGTACATACAGGATACAGGAGATTTCCTGAGGAGGATCTATGACCTTCCTTGGGAAGATGATTATTTACTAGTAACTATAGACGTGTCAACACTATATACAAGCATCAGGCATGTAGATGGCCTGAGAGCAGTGGGGCATTTTCTTGATACTAGATCAATCAAACACTGGGCTCATACCCAGATGTTAATTAGGATGGTCGAAAAATGTCTGAACAGTAACTTTTTTCTATTTGAAGGGCAACTCTTCCACCAAACATGCGGTACTGCGATGGGCACCTGCTTCGCCCCCAGCTATGCGAATTTGCATATGGGCTGGTGGGAGGAGCAGGTGATCCGAGTACAGTATCACAATGAATGGGACAACCACATAATGCATTGGAGTTGATTCATTGACGACCTTTTTTTGGTGTGGAGGGGTTCTGAGGAAGAAATTAAACTGTTTCTAGCTCAAATTCAAAGTAATTAACTCAATTTGAAATTAACAAGTGAAATCAGCAAAGTAAGTGTAAATTTCCTGGATTTAACAGTTTATACTTCAGATGGAAAAGTTGAAACAAAACTGTTCAGAAAACCTACCTCCGGTAACACTCTGTTGCACGCTCATAGTTTCCATCCAGTAAACTTAAAGAAAAGTATTCCTTATGGAGAGAGCCTAAGAGTGAGGCGTATTTGCAGTGCACCAGAAGAGTGCAGGAGGGAGTTGGATACGTTAACCAAGAGATTCAAAAGTAGGGGCTATCCAGATACTTGGATAGACAATGGGGTAAACAAATCATTGAAAAAGAAAAGAGAGGAAATCCTGTTTGATGCGAACAAGAGGACAAAAAATAGTGATGAAAATCAATGCAGATTCATCACTACTTTTAGTAGGCAAAATGATGATGTTAGACAAATCTTGAATAAACATTGGCACATAATAAAAAATGATTCACTGCTTGGGAAAATAGTTGCTAGGAGACCGCAGATTACTTTTCGAAAGGCCAAATCTTTTAAACAATCACTAGTAAGTAATGTAATGAAAAAGCAACCAGCCAAGACAACCTGGCTAAGCAGTAAGCAAGGTTTCATAAAGTGCACCAAATGCAAGGCGTGTTTACATGGAACAAACACGTCACAATACAGAGTAGGCCTTACAAAAGAGATGAGGAAGATCAAAGGCCGATATACATGCAAAACAGATCATGCAGTCTACGTACTGCAGTGCTCTTGTGGCCTGCGCTACCTGGGCAGCACAATTCTGGAAGTGCATAAACGGGTATTGCAGCATTTAAGGGCAATTAAAAATGGGGACAGGTTATACCCGGTAGCCCGGCACTTCGAGCAAGTACATAACAAAGACACCAAGGGACTAACTTACTTTGTGATTGACTCGGTTAGAGCAGATGTAAGGAGAGGCAATAGAGTCAAGAAACTGCGTAGACTTGAGTCTCGATACATTATAGAGTTGAATTCCAAACAGCCAGAAGGCCTAAACATGGAAGAAGATTTACATACTCATTTATAGTTGTTAATAGTCAAGCGTTGTCTCAGAGATATGTTTTTTAATCAGGAATAAGGTATAGCAATACAACAGACTCAGATTAACAACTTGATTTGAACAGATGAAGTAGTAGTTACAAGTTAGATTGAGCCCACTGGGGCATGACTATTTGGATATGATGTTATCCCACTTGGGCGTGATTGTTGGGCAAATAAAAGTATTGCGTGTATTCAATATGTGGAGTCGAGATCCATTAGATCACATATAATCTCACTTGAGTATATGGTAAAATAATGTGCTGGTGTCAGTTAGGCTCACTTGAGCTATATAGATGAAGCACTAATATGTGAATTCATGTATTCGAGATGGCATAAAGAAATTGATATATGCTTTCCCCAGTAGAATGACGATATTTGTTGTTGTACACGCGATATTGATAAAGTTCACCTGAGCTTGAATCAAAAAAACGCATCAAAAAAACGCATCAAAAAACGCTACTGCAATAAGATTGTAAATATATGAAATACATTGCCCATGAAAAACAAATGATATTTCATTGTACAACTAAGGACGATGTCTTAGAAAATGTTATGTAAAAATATTAGGTACGAGTATGTTTTCAAAAACTACGAGTCTGTTTTTTATGTCATTTAGAGTTGTAGTAATGATTTGCACGTGTTGCACTTTAAAAAATGGCCGCATTTTTTTAAACTTGTACCAGTGAGCAAGACTGCTTGGCAGTCGAAACGCGTTTGGTGGCGGCAGAAGAATAAATGCTTAAAATCCACACACGACACACGGCGTCATCGTTCTTTGAATATATATATATATATATATATATATATATATATATATCGACCCAATTCGGCTCCGTTCGTAGGACCCCTGGCGCGTCTTGATCCGGTGCTGTGCTAAGGCAGAGCCCTGCCGTTTGGTATTGTCCCCAGAGATTCACTTCGCAGTGAAACAAGTAGCACGCACTCACAGTCTGTTGAGTTTCCCAATTACTTTATTTTCAGTTTTAGTATTTCTCCAGTCTCCAAATTAACCAACGCGTTTCGCCATCCACCGATGGCTTGGTCACGGTTAGCACAGTACATTACATTTGCCCAATAAAAACATTTGTTGTTAGTCATGTGGGTGTTGATGTCACACCTTCCTTGGAAGCATGGAATTCTGGTATATGCAGTTTTTTAGTTTTTTTGTTTTTTAACCAACCATCATTTACACAGTGTTAATAACTTCAACTCATTATCAATAATTGGCTCCCTTACCATGAATGAATTTGGTTTGTGACAGAGAACCGGTTCTCAATGGGGTTCGCCAGGAACCCATTTTTTTGGGATTAGCATTTCACTAATTTATATACACAGTCACCATTTGATGTTGGTTGATTCTCCCAATGTAACTGTGAGGTACATTTGTTTATCGAGTGTCCATGCTCGCTGAAGTATATAGGAAGTACGAAATGCGAACTCAAAAAAATAATCTTGGAACACGTCAGAGCCACAGTCAATAAAGACAGGAGCAATGCTGTGGCGAAACATATGGAGATCAACCATGGAGGAGATTGGAAATCCCTTTGTTTTTATGCCCTGGAGACTATACCCCTACATGAAAGAGGGGGTGACCGGGAAAAGACTCTAAGACGGAGAGAATCATACCAGATTCTCAATTTCAGGACCTTTACGCCATGGGGCCTCAATCAAAGTGAGGAACTGTACGTCCACTTGTAGAAACATTGACTCACTATGCCATCTCAATGAGTGAGATACCTGTGAACAGGAGAGAAAGCCGCTTTCAAGCACAAAAGTTTTTTTCTGTAAAGTTTTTAAAAAAAATCTTTTGTTAGTCACACTCATATAGTCACACATAACCCACACACCTGATAGCTAACAAAAAATACACATGTAAATAATACACATTAGAATCACCCCTGGTAGACACAACATAGATATTATTCCAGTGAACAAAGAACCACCATGTATGAAACCGATGAGAGTCGTGCCCCACTAGAGGGGAGACAAATAAATGTATCTTTAGATTGACATAGGGAGGATTAACTCACTGAAAGACATCAGACTAACTCAACTGGTGACTATGCACATAACTAATGAAACGTCAATAATTATACAGATACATTTTCACAGTTGGTAAGAATGATCATACATGAGACCAGTGAGAGTCGATCCCCACTAGAGGGGAGGTAAACAAATGTACCTCACAGTTACATTGGGAGAATCAACCAACATCAAATGGTGACTGTGTATATAAATTAGTGAAATGCTAATCCCAAAAAAATGGGTTCCTGGCGAACCCCATTGAGAACCGGTTCTCTGTCACAAACCAAATTCATTCATGGTAAGGGAGCCAATTATTGATAATGAGTTGAAGTTATTAACACTGTGTAAATGATGGTTGGTTAAAAAACAAAAAAACTAAAAAACTGCATATACCAGAATTCCATGCTTCCAAGGAAGGTGTGACATCAACACCCACATGACTAACAACAAATGTTTTTATTGGGCAAATGTAATGTACTGTGCTAACCGTGACCAAGCCATCGGTGGATGGCGAAACGCGTTGGTTAATTTGGAGACTGGAGAAATACTAAAACTGAAAATAAAGTAATTGGGAAACTCAACAGACTGTGAGTGCGTGCTACTTGTTTCACTGCGAAGTGAATCTCTGGGGACAATATATATATATATATATATATATATATATATATATATCCTTTCAGCTGCAGCCCAATTTTTGACACATGGGCGCTCTTGCAGGTGCGTGCGCGATACGACGGAGCCAAGTCGTTACGAATTCCACACAGGAGTCTCTGGTCAGAGACCAACTCGCTCGCACTCAGAAATGAACACAGCCAGTTCTTTGTTCTTCAGTGATGTTACGATTTAATTCAACATTTCCAGCATTTCAGTAAAGTATCCTCTACGCGTTTCAATCTTTACAAAGATCTTGTTCACGAGGGTCAATCATTACACTCTTGAGAGGTTTTTTTCTCTTTTTCAACCTATTTCCTCATTTCATGTGACATCATTTCCTGTTTGTAATGTGCAATGCATTCTGGTTCATGTGGTTTTAATTATTTTTTAATTTTATTTTATTTATACTAATCTACTATTAAACTTATATTTATAATGTGCATCTATTATTATCACCCCAGTGCGTATTTATTATCAATCAATTTTATTTTGCCTCACGTATTATATCTATCAATCACAGATTTTATTTAGATCTTTTCTTAGTGCAATTCTCAGCTTCCTTATGGTTTATCTCTTATATTAATTATAAGCAAGGTCTAATTTTCAGACTAGTTCTCTTTATCCACTACTCTATGGACTTTGTATTAGACAAATACTGCTGATGCTCTTACTACCCTCTAGTGGGTTGAGATTCACATTAATTGTACGTTATTATTATCCTTAATGTTTGTTTACTTTTCTTGCGTGATAATAGGACGTGAGGCCTTTTAAATTCTATGTTCGTGCAGTTATTACTTTTGTGCCTAAACATAATTGAAACAACTAATTCTATTTGTTAAAAACATTCTTCAAATTATATACAAATTTACAATTGTGAGGTACAGAGAGTTCAAGCAGGTTGCTAATTTTACAGGTGCGAATACATCTCTTCGTCCTGGTTCAGTCCGTTCGGGGTCAGAGTTCGAAAGTTCAGGATGTGCCGTGATTCCTTTTGACGAAGAATTTTTTCTCTGTTGCCACCTCTGATATGTTTGTCTACTGATTCTACTGCGTAGAATGATAGCTTTTTCCAGTCTCCTCCATGTTTTTGTTCCATGTGCTTTGCTACTGCATTGCTTCGATCGTTGTTCACTGTAGCTCGCACATGTTCTAAAATGCGTTTCTTGAGCTCACATTTCGTGCTTCCAACATATTTTAGTGGACATGGGCATTCAATAATATATATCACATATTGACTCTTGCAATTGATAAGTTGTTGTATTTTCCATTTTTTATTATCAGCTGTTTTGATTTCTTTCATATTTTTGGCAATGGTGCACACTTTGCAGTTAGAGCATTTGAAGAACCCTTTTGGTTTGAGCCATGAATCCTGCTTCTTCATTGGAAAAAAATGACTATGAGTCAGCTGGTCTTTCAAATTTTTTGTCCTTCTATATGTGATGTTAGGGCGGTCTCCTATTATGCTGGCCACTGTTGTATCCAGATGTAAAATGTGCCAATTTTTCTTCATTATCTTCGTTATTTGTTTATTTTCAGTGGAATGTGTTGTTATTAGGCGAATCTCTTGATCTTTTTTCTCTTTTTCCTGTATTTGTGGGAGTTTTTCTTTCAAAAGTTCCACTCTTGATATTTTTGTTGTTCTTTCTAATGCTGATGCCACAATTTTTGGATTATATTTTCTCTTTTTGAATCTTTGTCCTGCTTTTTGACAGTTCACATTCCATTCCTCTTCTTGTGAACAAATTCTCTTTATCCTGAGAAATTCTCCGTATGGAATGTTGTTAATCAGGCTTGTTTGGTGAAAACTTTCGGCATGGAGCACCGCATTGGTTGCTGTGCTTTTTCGATGAAGTGTGGTTTGAACTGTGTCTTTGTCGATGTAAATTTCAGTGTCCAAAAATACCACTCTACTTTTACTGATGTTGTATGTAAATTTAAGACCTGTTTCTGTATTGTTCAGTATTTCAAAGTATTCTTTAAATTCATCATTTGTACCATCCCAAATCAGCAGCAAATCATCTATGTACCGTAGCCATAGTACAGTTTTATTTACATAACATTCATTTTCAGTTGACCAGGCAAATGTGTTTTCCCACCATCCCATGGTAAGGCAGGCAAAACTGGGACTAAATGAAAAGCCCATCGCTGTACCTTTTACTTGGCGATATAGTTCTTCTCCAAATAAGAATGCATTTTGTTCCAGACACATGTTGATCATTTGAAGCAGCATCCTGTTATGATCTCCATATTGAATATTTCTATCTTGTAGAAAGTGTTTGCAGGCTTTCAGCCCTATATCATTTCTTATGTTTGTATACAATGATATGACGTCCATAGTTATTAGTTGGTATGTGTCTGCCCATGGGATTTCTTGTATGTGTCTTAACAGATCTCCTGTATCTTGTAAATATGAAGTTAACTTCTTGACGTATGGTATTAAGTATACGTCTATGTAATTTGCCATATTTTCCAATAATGCTCCCTTAGCTGATATTATCGGTCTTCCTGGTGGTCTAGTTGGATGCTTATGAATTTTAGGGAGAAAGTATATTGTGGCCATCCTTGGGTAGTCATTTTTCAGATACTTTACTTCATCTTCATCTAAAAGATTCTCCTTCTGCCAGCTTATCAGTTTCACATCAAGTTCTTCTTTCCATTTTTTAGTTGGATTTTCTTTTAATTTCTCATAGTATTCCTTATTTCTTAACTGGGAATGTGCTTCCCGCATGTAGGCATCTTTGTCCATAATGATGATGTTGCCCCCTTTATCGGCTCTTTTTATTTCGATTGTGTTATCTTTTTTTAGACTCAATAATGCCTCTTTTTCATTTGTTGTG
Source organism: Triturus cristatus (assembly GCF_964204655.1). Taxonomy (NCBI): domain Eukaryota; kingdom Metazoa; phylum Chordata; class Amphibia; order Caudata; family Salamandridae; genus Triturus; species Triturus cristatus. The sequence continues at coordinate 798,389,386 of NC_140586.1, forward strand.
AGGTTTTGTTTTCCTTTAGTGTAGCTCAATTTGTATAAGTCTTTTGTCACTGCTTCTTGGAAGAGGTCCACTTTGTTTCCTTGTGGTAATTGAGGGTAGAATTTTGATTTTGGCTTTTTGCCACTCGTCCCTGCTCCTAGTTGTGGGCAATATACATTTATTGGATTGGTTTCAAAGTCTGGTTCTTTATCCATTTCCATCAATGTTATAAAGCCATCTGACTCTTTTACTGTCAACTCCATTGTAGGTTTCTCAATTTTTTTGGTATATTCCGACATTTTGGAATTTTCAGCAAAGATTTTTGCCAATTTTATTTTGCGAGTGTATTTATAAAGATCTATACGCATTTGAGCTAAGTCCAAGTTGTTAGTAGGACAGAAATTTAGGCCTCTTTTCAGAATTTTTTCTTCTGTTTCTGTCAATGTTTTTTTCGAGAGGTTGATAACCTCTAGCTCTTCTGTGATTTCCTCTGGGCTTTCTCCTATGTCCATTTCTGTCTCATACTTCTGGTTGTTGCTCCAGCTCGTCTTAGACTTGTTGGTGCGTTTCCCTCTTCTCGTTGGTTTGATCTTGTGTGTCCTCGTCCTCTTCCTCTTCCGCGAGTGGCATTTGGTGGGGTCTCCATATTTTTCTCCCAGTTCTTCTGTTGTAACGCCAATCGCATTTCTCCTAAAAAAGAGCATTTTGGACGTGTATCCGTTTGTTCACTTTCTCCTTCACTTAGATCTGTTGAAGTGAGTGATGATGTACTTCCTGTTGCGCCTGTGGGGAGATTGGGTTGATCCTGTTGTTTAAATTGGTCGTATTTTCTTGCATACGTAAAAATACGTCCGTTTAAATAATCATCTTTATCCCTTTGGAATTTTGTTTGTTTTCTTGTTTTCACTACCTCTTCGTGCTTTTCAATGTAGTGCTCTAATTCTTCTTTAAATTTCGTTTGTTCCACATTGAGCTCAGTTTCAATTAATTCTTTCTCCAACTCTTTCAGTTGTTTCGTTGTATTCTCTAATGCTTTTTCAATGTGTTTGATCAATATTTCCATTAATCCAAGGGATGACTTGAGTATGAATTCTCCCCATTCATTCAGTAATTCATTACTCGTTTCTTGATGATTAGGCAGCAAGTGTATGCGCAAACCACGTGGTACACGTTTCACTTCTAGGTATTTCCTGAGTGTGGCAACCTCCCACCATTTGTTGATTTCTTTTTTTGAAAGTTTCTCCCACGTACGTAATTTACTCTTTATATCCGAATTTCTTGAACCACTTGTTGCGCCTGGCTCTTTATTTGTCACGTTTTCTTGTTCAAAGAAAGTTTCAATTTCTGCTACTCTCTGTGCCTCTCTTTTTTCCATAACTTAGTACTGGAATTCGTCAGTGAATTGTGTTTTATTCTATTTTAGGCTTATTTATCATTTCTCCAGAGACAATATGATAGTTCTGTAATTATATAAAGAAAACAGTTTCTCGAGTTTTTTATACTCGTAGCTTTTCAGATTTACATATGTCTCAAATGGTCTCAACCGGCATTCAAATAGTTTGACAAGCAGAATATGTGACACACAATTTTGAGTTCGCTCACCCTTTCCGTGAGTTTTCCGCGTCCTGTGCTCCCCTCCGGTTTCACTTTTCAACGGTTCACTCGTGGTCTTTGATGAGACGAACTTGCAATGATTGTGGTCTGTAGTGCCGCCGGCGTTCACCCGTGTCAATCCGTTACACATGGGCGCTCTTGCAGGTGCGTGCGCGATACGACGGAGCCATGAAATGAGGAAATAGGTTGAAAAAGAGAAAAAAACCTCTCAAGAGTGTAATGATTGACCCTCGTGAACAAGATCTTTGTAAAGATTGAAACGCGTAGAGGATACTTTACTGAAATGCTGGAAATGTTGAATTAAATCGTAACATCACTGAAGAACAAAGAACTGGCTGTGTTCATTTCTGAGTGCGAGCGAGTTGGTCTCTGACCAGAGACTCCTGTGTGGAATTCGTAACGACTTGGCTCCGTCGTATCGCGCACGCACCTGCAAGAGCGCCCATGTGTCAAAAATTGGGCTGCAGCTGAAAGGAAGTAACGGATTGACACGGGTGAACGCCGGCGGCACTACAGACCACAATCATTGCAAGTTCGTCTCATCAAAGACCACGAGTGAACCGTTGAAAAGTGAAACCGGAGGGGAGCACAGGACGCGGAAAACTCACGGAAAGGGTGAGCGAACTCAAAATTGTGTGTCACATATTCTGCTTGTCAAACTATTTGAATGCCGGTTGAGACCATTTGAGACATATGTAAATCTGAAAAGCTACGAGTATAAAAAACTCGAGAAACTGTTTTCTTTATATAATTACAGAACTATCATATTGTCTCTGGAGAAATGATAAATAAGCCTAAAATAGAATAAAACACAATTCACTGACGAATTCCAGTACTAAGTTATGGAAAAAAGAGAGGCACAGAGAGTAGCAGAAATTGAAACTTTCTTTGAACAAGAAAACGTGACAAATAAAGAGCCAGGCGCAACAAGTGGTTCAAGAAATTCGGATATAAAGAGTAAATTACGTACGTGGGAGAAACTTTCAAAAAAAGAAATCAACAAATGGTGGGAGGTTGCCACACTCAGGAAATACCTAGAAGTGAAACGTGTACCACGTGGTTTGCGCATACACTTGCTGCCTAATCATCAAGAAACGAGTAATGAATTACTGAATGAATGGGGAGAATTCATACTCAAGTCATCCCTTGGATTAATGGAAATATTGATCAAACACATTGAAAAAGCATTAGAGAATACAACGAAACAACTGAAAGAGTTGGAGAAAGAATTAATTGAAACTGAGCTCAATGTGGAACAAACGAAATTTAAAGAAGAATTAGAGCACTACATTGAAAAGCACGAAGAGGTAGTGAAAACAAGAAAACAAACAAAATTCCAAAGGGATAAAGATGATTATTTAAACGGACGTATTTTTACGTATGCAAGAAAATACGACCAATTTAAACAACAGGATCAACCCAATCTCCCCACAGGCGCAACAGGAAGTACATCATCACTCACTTCAACAGATCTAAGTGAAGGAGAAAGTGAACAAACGGATACACGTCCAAAATGCTCTTTTTTAGGAGAAATGCGATTGGCGTTACAACAGAAGAACTGGGAGAAAAATATGGAGACCCCACCAAATGCCACTCGCGGAAGAGGAAGAGGACGAGGACACACAAGATCAAACCAACGAGAAGAGGGAAACGCACCAACAAGTCTAAGACGAGCTGGAGCAACAACCAGAAGTATGAGACAGAAATGGACATAGGAGAAAGCCCAGAGGAAATCACAGAAGAGCTAGAGGTTATCAACCTCTCGAAAAAAACATTGACAGAAACAGAAGAAAAAATTCTGAAAAGAGGCCTAAATTTCTGTCCTACTAACAACTTGGACTTAGCTCAAATGCGTATAGATCTTTATAAATACACTCGCAAAATAAAATTGGCAAAAATCTTTGCTGAAAATTCCAAAATGTCGGAATATACCAAAAAAATTGAGAAACCTACAATGGAGTTGACAGTAAAAGAGTCAGATGGCTTTATAACATTGATGGAAATGGATAAAGAACCAGACTTTGAAACCAATCCAATAAATGTATATTGCCCACAACTAGGAGCAGGGACGAGTGGCAAAAAGCCAAAATCAAAATTCTACCCTCAATTACCACAAGGAAACAAAGTGGACCTCTTCCAAGAAGCAGTGACAAAAGACTTATACAAATTGAGCTACACTAAAGGAAAACAAAACCTCACAACAAATGAAAAAGAGGCATTATTGAGTCTAAAAAAAGATAACACAATCGAAATAAAAAGAGCCGATAAAGGGGGCAACATCATCATTATGGACAAAGATGCCTACATGCGGGAAGCACATTCCCAGTTAAGAAATAAGGAATACTATGAGAAATTAAAAGAAAATCCAACTAAAAAATGGAAAGAAGAACTTGATGTGAAACTGATAAGCTGGCAGAAGGAGAATCTTTTAGATGAAGATGAAGTAAAGTATCTGAAAAATGACTACCCAAGGATGGCCACAATATACTTTCTCCCTAAAATTCATAAGCATCCAACTAGACCACCAGGAAGACCGATAATATCAGCTAAGGGAGCATTATTGGAAAATATGGCAAATTACATAGACGTATACTTAATACCATACGTCAAGAAGTTAACTTCATATTTACAAGATACAGGAGATCTGTTAAGACACATACAAGAAATCCCATGGGCAGACACATACCAACTAATAACTATGGACGTAATATCATTGTATACAAACATAAGAAATGATATAGGGCTGAAAGCCTGCAAACACTTTCTACAAGATAGAAATATTCAATATGGAGATCATAACAGGATGCTGCTTCAAATGATCAACATGTGTCTGGAACAAAATGCATTCTTATTTGGAGAAGAACTATATCGCCAAGTAAAAGGTACAGCGATGGGCTTTTCATTTAGTCCCAGTTTTGCCTGCCTTACCATGGGATGGTGGGAAAACACATTTGCCTGGTCAACTGAAAATGAATGTTATGTAAATAAAACTGTACTATGGCTACGGTACATAGATGATTTGCTGCTGATTTGGGATGGTACAAATGATGAATTTAAAGAATACTTTGAAATACTGAACAATACAGAAACAGGTCTTAAATTTACATACAACATCAGTAAAAGTAGAGTGGTATTTTTGGACACTGAAATTTACATCGACAAAGACACAGTTCAAACCACACTTCATCGAAAAAGCACAGCAACCAATGCGGTGCTCCATGCCGAAAGTTTTCACCAAACAAGCCTGATTAACAACATTCCATACGGAGAATTTCTCAGGATAAAGAGAATTTGTTCACAAGAAGAGGAATGGAATGTGAACTGTCAAAAAGCAGGACAAAGATTCAAAAAGAGAAAATATAATCCAAAAATTGTGGCATCAGCATTAGAAAGAACAACAAAAATATCAAGAGTGGAACTTTTGAAAGAAAAACTCCCACAAATACAGGAAAAAGAGAAAAAAGATCAAGAGATTCGCCTAATAACAACACATTCCACTGAAAATAAACAAATAACGAAGATAATGAAGAAAAATTGGCACATTTTACATCTGGATACAACAGTGGCCAGCATAATAGGAGACCACCCTAACATCACATATAGAAGGACAAAAAATTTGAAAGACCAGCTGACTCATAGTCATTTTTTTCCAATGAAGAAGCAGGATTCATGGCTCAAACCAAAAGGGTTCTTCAAATGCTCTAACTGCAAAGTGTGCACCATTGCCAAAAATATGAAAGAAATCAAAACAGCTGATAATAAAAAATGGAAAATACAACAACTTATCAATTGCAAGAGTCAATATGTGATATATATTATTGAATGCCCATGTCCACTAAAATATGTTGGAAGCACGAAATGTGAGCTCAAGAAACGCATTTTAGAACATGTGCGAGCTACAGTGAACAACGATCGAAGCAATGCAGTAGCAAAGCACATGGAACAAAAACATGGAGGAGACTGGAAAAAGCTATCATTCTACGCAGTAGAATCAGTAGACAAACATATCAGAGGTGGCAACAGAGAAAAAATTCTTCGTCAAAAGGAATCACGGCACATCCTGAACTTTCGAACTCTGACCCCGAACGGACTGAACCAGGACGAAGAGATGTATTCGCACCTGTAAAATTAGCAACCTGCTTGAACTCTCTGTACCTCACAATTGTAAATTTGTATATAATTTGAAGAATGTTTTTAACAAATAGAATTAGTTGTTTCAATGATGTTTAGGCACAAAAGTAATAACTGCACGAACATAGAATTTAAAAGGCCTCACGTCCTATTATCACGCAAGAAAAGTAAACAAACATTAAGGATAATAATAACGTACAATTAATGTGAATCTCAACCCACTAGAGGGTAGTAAGAGCATCAGCAGTATTTGTCTAATACAAAGTCCATAGAGTAGTGGATAAAGAGAACTAGTCTGAAAATTAGACCTTGCTTATAATTAATATAAGAGATAAACCATAAGGAAGCTGAGAATTGCACTAAGAAAAGATCTAAATAAAATCTGTGATTGATAGATATAATACGTGAGGCAAAATAAAATTGATTGATAATAAATACGCACTGGGGTGATAATAATAGATGCACATTATAAATATAAGTTTAATAGTAGATTAGTATAAATAAAATAAAATTAAAAAATAATTAAAACCACATGAACCAGAATGCATTGCACATTACAAACAGGAAATGATGTCACATGAAATGAGGAAATAGGTTGAAAAAGAGAAAAAAACCTCTCAAGAGTGTAATGATTGACCCTCGTGAACAAGATCTTTGTAAAGATTGAAACGCGTAGAGGATACTTTACTGAAATGCTGGAAATGTTGAATTAAATCGTAACATCACTGAAGAACAAAGAACTGGCTGTGTTCATTTCTGAGTGCGAGCGAGTTGGTCTCTGACCAGAGACTCCTGTGTGGAATATATATATATATATATACATATATATATATATGAGCTCTCTTCGCTCACAAGTTTCTCCAAGGAAAAAGAACGAACGCAGACCTCCTTGTGTAGATTCAAAAGTATTTTATTCCTCCTCGCCTGCCATATATATATATATATATATATATATATATATATATATATATATATATATAGATATATATATAAAAGATAATATACCATTATAGCACTAAACCTGGGCGTAGTACTACGCTTCGCTCATGGAGCAGGAGCATGCTAATTTGTACGCACAATGCACGTAGCACAGTGCAAGTGTAGCAGCAATATCAACAATACCCACAAATGCTTTTATAAAGTAATTTTACATGCTAAAAATCATATAACCAATTCACAAAAGTGAACTGTGAATGAAAATATTAGGCAATGAGAGAGGTGATGATTTTGGGGTCTCCCCTAACCTAGAGGGAGGACCAAGCAGATGCCTTGAACACAAAGAGCATATCATGCTGGTGAACAATTCAGTGGTGGTCCCTTCCTCCTAGGACCACCCAAGCACAGTTATGGGCAAAAATACAATCCCAACCAAAGGCCCTGCAAAGCATTATGGGACGAGATTTGCAGTGGGCAGTGAACATTATAGTGTCCAATATCAAAAAGAATTCTACAAAGAGCTGCAGTTCAACTAGTCGTTACTAGATATCACTATGGAGTCAAATGCGAAAGCACTTAAATTATTATTATGTCAAGCTGCAGTTCCACTAGTCGTTACTAGATGTCCCTCATGAGTCAAATGCAAAAGCATTGAAACCGTTTCATGAAGCTTTTGCATTTGACTCGTGAGGGACATCTAGTCACGACTAGTGGAACTGCAGCTTGATGTAATAATAATTTCAATGCTTTTGCATTTGACTCTTGAGGGACATCTAGTAACGACTAGTTGAACTGTAGCTCTTTTTAGAATTATTTTGATATTGGATACTAAAATATTCACTGCCCACTGCTAATCTCGTACCATAATGCTTTGTAGGGCCTTTGGTTGGGATTGTATTTTTGCCAATAACTGTGCTTGGGTGGTCCTAAGAGGATGGGACCACCAACGAATCGGTCAAGAAGATGTGCTTTTTGTTTTCAAGGCATCTGCTTGGTTCTCTCCCTATGTTAGAGAGGATCCCAAAATCATCACCTCTCTCACTGCTTGCTAATTTAGCATTTTCACTTTTGTGAAATGACTATATGCATTTTATCATATAAAGACAGATACTTATTTTATCATAACTTTCACTGTGCAAGATGCTGGTTGCAATTATTGCTCAGAGCAGACAAGCATACAGTGCTAATAGCTATGCACTTTGCGTAGCTACGTGTAGTGCTACTACGCAAACTACACCCAGGGTTAAATAGCACTTGCACTTTTAATAATCCTTGTACTGTATCTAAGTATTCAAGGATGGAGAAAAAGGCAAAGATTTGAATTATATCTGGTTTACTAAAGCACTAGCACTTTAGCCCAGGCTTGAAGCCCCTGTTTAGGCGCCAATTGTTTTTGATGATATTAATCAATAGAAATATAGTTTAATTTTTATAATATTCTCATTTCCTCATGTGCAATATAATTGTTTTTAAATATATTAAAGTTTTTTTATTTCCTGGGAGGGTTATGAAATAATATATTTATAAAGCATTTGCACTTTAGGAAGAATTCAAGTTCTACTGATGACTGTATAAATTTCAGTCAGGGGAACTGATTGATTTGCACTAAAGCACAAGCACTTTATTGCCAAGAATTGCACTATATGAAACTGCCACTTGCCAAGGGAACTCTTCGAATCAAGGTCTAATGAACCTTTTGCACTTGCACTTTAATTTCCTTCCAGGATGAAATTGAAACATATTGAATGAAATAATAATTGAAATTATGTACAATGAGTCCCGGTGGAGCCCAAATGGCTTCTTCTCATGATAAAAGGTCCCACAGATTGGTCCAGATACCACGAAATTTGGCTTGCATTGGCGGCCGGTGTAGCGAAACGTAACATTGCCAGTTGTTGGGGGGCGCAGGAGCCGCCGCAATGGGATCAGTGGCTCAGGGACTTGGATTGGTGTCAGAGGGCGGAAGAAACCATATACAAGGCCAGGGGTTGCGCAAAAAAGTGGCAAAGGGTGTGGGGTCCATGGAAGAGGTTTCGGGGAGCTCGGGGGGTTGGAAGGGGGCATGTCCTTGATTTATTCTGCAGACTTGTATGGTATCATGCACGGCAATTAGTCACTATGCATTGTAACGATGGCTGTATTTTGTTGGTGACTGTGAGCAAAGTTAATGAAAAGAGTTTTCAAAAACAAAAAAAGAAATTATGTACAATGAGGTAATTATAAACGTAATCAACGAAAACATTGGATTAGAAATGCAAGAAATCAAGGTTTCTGCTGATTATAACAAAACCAGAGTGTTTGTTTATTTAAATTACGAATGTACTATTTTGATATCATCATTTGAATATTTATTCCTGTATAAGAAGGATCAAAAAGGAGATATGATGAATTGAACAGGACAAACTACATTGACCATAATGCAAAGCGAGCACAACCAGGATGTGAGGTAACATCATGTGATTGAATTTAAATGTGGAAACTGTTTGTATTGCGTTACTACCCGTGAACAAGGTCTGTGGACAGACTGAAACGCGTAGGGTTGCGAACCTGTCAGGAAATGCCATTGCCTGAATAAACATCATATTGATAAAATCAATTACCAGTGAGTGCGTGTGGAAAGTTTTCTGTGAAGGACACATTGGGAAGATATATATATATATATATATATATATATACATACATACATACATACATACATACATACATACATACACATATATATATATATATATATATATATATATATATTTAGGCTCAAAGTTACCCATCCGGGTGAGACGCACTCGAGAGACAGCTTTTTTCGCTACACGCTTTATTTCAGGTATGGAAACAGCATTCTCTCCGATCAATATGACAGCCGCTTCTAGCCTGACGCTTTTCGTATTCACTTCTTCAGAGGCTGGCGGAAGCTGGTTTGTGCTTGACACGCTCTCCCAATTTAATTTGATTGCCCGCCCTTAATTGGCTGCTCAAATGAGACAGGGCATTCTGGGCGATGTAGTGCCAAAACGATATCACTCCTCAAATGGATTGCACGATTACTGTCTGAAAGTTCACACAGCTCTGAATGAGCCTCGGCGAGAGTGCAGTGTCCTCAATCCTTGGCTGTGTCCCCACATTAAGGCTCGGCGATTTCCTAACCTCGTGGCCCCCACCAGGGGTGGTGCAGTCTCTGTAGCAGGGTGGCTACACACATATTTAGGCTCAAGGTTACCCATCCGGGTGAGACGCACTCGAGAGACAGCTTTTTTCGCTACACGCTTTATTTCAGGTATGGAAACAGCATTCTCTCCGATCAATATGACAGCCGCTTCTAGCCTGACGCGTTTCGTATTCACTTCTTCAGAGGCTGGCGGAAGCTGGTTTGTGCTTGACACGCTCTCCCAATTTAATTTGATTGCCCGCCCTTAATTGGCTGCTCAAATGAGACAGGGCATTCTGGGCGATGTAGTGCCAAAATGATATCACTCCTCAAATGGATTGCACGATTACTGTCTGAAAGTTCACACAGCTCTGAATGAGCCTCGGCGAGAGTGCAGTCTCCTCAATCCTTGGCTGGGTCCCCACATTAAGGCTCGGCGATTTCCTAACCTCGTGGCCCCCACCAGGGGTGGTGCAGTCTCTGTAGCAGGGTATATATATTATTCACTCGTACAAAACCAGAGAAATTCGGCCTTTATAGTTAGTTGAGGAAACTATAACTCGCGCCCCCACAATGCACTGCTTCTGACATCACATATTACATCACTCATGACATGGTTAGTGACATCACTGATGACACCTCAAATGACATCACTGATGACATCATCCAGTGGCTGTGTGTTTCTGTAAAGTTTAAATATGTTTATATACATAGCCCAGCCGTGGTGGATTGCACCACCCTGACATTAACGGGGCCACGAGGTTGGAGTCATGACAGAACCTAAAAGTGGAACAGCAGTATTTTAAATTGAAAAACGAACTTGCACTCTGAGGCCCATTGGAGGGCTGAAAATCTGCAACATCCTGAGAGACACAGCACCCATTTGGGCAAGTATTGTTTGGCACACACTACAGATCCCAGGAGGCAATGCTCATTAGAGGGCGGGTAACTAATCATTCAAAGGTGTGTCAGCTTGTGAACCTCAGTGTTGAGCCTTTGAGAAAGGAGCAAGGAGCTCTAAAATGCGTCAGGCTGGAACTTTAATTGGAATGCAGGTTGCAGTTTTTGTTGAAATAAAGGCTTTCACAAGCAAGCTGCTGTTCGAGTGCATCCTTGCTCTAGGGGCAACTTGTGGAACAATATATATATATATATATATATATATATATATATATATATATATATATATATGCCAGCCACAGTTTAAAGATTGCTGCGCACTCCAACCAGATTCAAAACATCATTTGGGACAATGAATTATTGCTAATCACATTAGACATAACCAGTCTATATACCAGCATCAGACACTCGCAAGGATTAGCAGCTCTTGAGTTTTTTCTAAAGACCCGAGCCCTGAAGTTTCAGGAACACAACAAGATGTTATTAGAAATAGCATCATTTTGTCTACACAACATTTTTTTATTTGCAGGGGAACTATACCTGCAGATACAAGGTACCGCGATGGGCACGTGCTTCGCCCCCAGCTATGCGAATTTATTCGTAGGCTGGTGGGAGAAGCACGTGGCCTGGGCGGGCAGAAATGAAATCTGGCTAGACAAGATAGCCCTATGGACAAGGTACATCGATGACCTCTTCATAGTATGGAGAGGTACACGCACAGAGGCAGAAGATTATGTAAGATCCTTGAACAACAACGAGTTCAATTTACAATTCACTAGTAACATTAGTGAAAAGGAGGTAGCATTTTTAGATCTCCTAGTCTTTGTGGCAGACAATAAGTTGTGTACTAAACTATACCGCAAACCCACAGCAGGGAACACTGTTTTGCACTCTTGGAGCCAACATCCCCGTAATTTAATCAACAGTATACCATACGGGGAGCTTCTGAGACTTAAGAGAAACTGCTCCCGACCAGACGACTTCCAAGAAGCCGCCAACGAATCCCTAGATAGATTCAGGGATAGGGGCTACACTAATAAAGTTTTGCAGGAAGCGACAGTTAAGGCAAGCAGCAGAAGCAGGCTAGAATTACTAACCCAAAAGCAAACAGATAAGAAGGAAACGGAAGAAGAGCAAGGTAAAGTTAGGTTAATCATGACCTACTCATTTGAAGCACAAAAAATAAGGGGTCTCATCCAGAAAAATTGGAATATCCTACAAACTGATGGGGTCCTTGGGAAATTGATCCCGTCTGGTCCTGATGTCACCTATAGGAAGAGTGCTTCCTTGAAAGATATCTTGGTACGCAGCCACTTTGAGGATAAATCCCGGATCAAACCATTGATTACGGGCTTTTTTCCATGCATGAATTGCAAGGCCTGCAAGAATTGCAAAAAGGTTAAAGACTATTCGATACCTGGGAAGAAAGATAAAAGGCCCATTGATAAACTATTGAACTGTAACTCCAGCTTTGTGGTATACTGTCTAACCTGCCCTTGCGGGTTGCAGTATATCGGGAGCACAATACACCCAGCAAAGAAACGTGTATTGGAGCACAAACGAGCCATAACCAACAGAGACAGAACATATCCAGTGGCGAGGCACTTTGCCAACATGCACGAGGCGAGGAGTGATAAGTTAACATACTTTTGCCTAGACCAGATTCAACCGGCAGAAAGAGGGGGAGATAGAGTCAGAACACTTAGGCAATTGGAGGCCAAACTCATAGTGGAACTACGTACCAGGATCCCGGGAGGGTTGAACCAAGAGGAGGAACTGTGGTCATTTATTGGATAAGTAGAATAGTAACATGAACAATGCGCTGTACCTTTAGAGCTGGAACTAATGGGGAAAAGCAAGAACCATGAATAACTACTTAAAATAGAACAGACAGCAGCAATTCGAGTTTGCTCATCCAGAGCTTTATTTTGATTTGATTGGATCATGACAATCTAACCACGTTGGCTACATGCCCACTCTATTTAGGGGTCCGTATTATCAGATAAACGCATTGGGGCACACTGTTACTAATCAAATGATCAGTGAAGAGCTAATTTAGATAGGCCAATGCTATACTGTGATAAATTCAATTTAATGAATTGATTTGATGCTTTTCACTGATTATCTTGTGAGAACGTGGAGTATAATGTGACATTGTCATTCTGTCTAATAGTAGAGAGCATAGTGTCAATATGGCTGACAATTCCCCAATGCAGTATCCGGTCTCTGCAAGACCGTTTTCTATTTTTATTTTCATCACTGCACATTTTTTTTTTTGATTGGAATCCCTGTTAACCAATGAAATGACTTGTTTAAATAGGAGGGGTGAGCAGGGAATCACTGACATTGACGAAGGCCAGGAGGCTGAAACGCGTTTGTCAGTAACTTTATTGATCATGTTTGCAACGAATTAAATAAAAACAATTTGAATACTGGTTGGAGTGCGCAGCAATCTTTAAACTGTGGCTGGCGTGAATTCGCGAGTTTTCGTCCTCGCGGCCGGGGCACCCGCTGTGCTGAGAGCAGGAAGCTGACGGGGAAACGTGGTGAAAAAAAATAATATATATATATATATATATATATATATATATATATACACACATATATATATATATATGCCAAGGTTTATTGAAGAATGAGTGGGTGTATGAGTGTCTGTATGGATTATTTAGTAGTTGCTTGACTGACTGTATAAGTGAGTGATTAAACATGTCTTACTGAATGCATGAGTTAGTGACTAAACTGTGAATATCTGTATCAGTCTGTCAGTTGGTGTGTAAGAAGCTGCATGGGTTGGTGAGTAGCTAAATGAGTGTCTATATGGGTTGTTGATTGGTTGTCTGAGTATCTATATGGGTGCCTGAGTGTCTGTGTGGGTGGGGGGGTGTGACTGTGTGACTGTGTGCATAGATGTGTGAGTGGGTAATTCACTGGGTGTATGGGTTCAAGCATCTGTGAAGGGCTGTATAGGTGGGTGAGTGTGTGTATGGGTGTGTCAGTGAGTGTTTAGATGGCTCAGTGGTACATGTGTGAGTAACTACATATGTGAAACACAGTATATGTGAGTGTTGGACTATATAAAGGACTATATGTGAGAGTGAGTGATTGTGACACTATCTGTGTGGATGAGGGTGTGCTTGTGTCAGTGATTATATAACAAAGTAAGTATGTGTTAGTATCTGTATGAATAAGTGGGGTGGTGTGTGTATATTGTGTGTATATTGTGTTGGTGAGTAAATGGGAGTGTGATTGATTCTTTGCATGACTGACTATGTGTGTGAGTAACTAGGGGTGAGTAGCAGTGTGTGAGTTTCAGTATAGGTGTATGAGGGCATATGATAGTGCTGTATTGATGAGTGACTGTATGGGTGAATTAGTAGATGTGTGTAGGAGAGTAGGATCTGCACCTTATGTTGCCCCCACTTTTTTTCTGATGTTTACACTGGTTTCTGGCTATAGTCTGGCTGGGACCCTGCTAATCAGGGCCCCAGCCTCTCTGTTCTCTATAAACAACATGGAGTGCATATTAGATGCACTAGTGATTGGATACTGTGGTACCTTATGAGCCCCTAGTATATGGTACCTTAGGTACCAAGGGTACAGGTACTTCACAGGCCTACCAGGGGCTGAAGCATGTATTTTGCCCCCCTGGGAAGCAGACTAAATCTGACACCACAGGCCTGCTACTGCAGCCTGGGTGGGGTGGTGCTAGCACTCCTCACCTACACACACACATAAACCTACCAGTCACCCCTAAGGCAGGCCCTATCAATCCTGAGGGCAGAGTGCTTGGTTTCCATGTGAGGGTGTGCCTCTGCCTGAGCAGGGCCCCTCTGCATCTCTCAGAGTCCATTCTCTGTGGCGGTTTGTGAATGCGGTTAAACCATATACTTTTAAGTGCATTATAACCTCGCGGTAAATGCTAACTCTGGGATGGCTGCATTAAAACATGTTGTGTTTGGTGTCAAACGCTTTGGAATCATACCCCCACACCAGTAACTGGTGTGGAAGTATGATCCCACCCGTCTAGAGGGATAGACATGTACCCACTGTGGAAACACGGTAGAATCCTGAAGAGCCCTGGCATCACAAAATGGATGCCACCATTCACAGACACTGGGCTGCCCTCCTGCTGCTGACCGAAACTTGCAGTGGAGGAGGCCCAACAATAGGCATCCTGTCACAGGGAGGTGTAACCACCTCCCAGACAGGAGTTAGTGTATTGGGGCTGGGTGGGTGCACTCCTAGAGTGCTTTGAAGTCCTGCACTGGGGGAGCAGTAGGCTCCTCTGTGCATATGGCAGCTCAAACCGGTTCAGGGGCTACCTGCCCCTGCTCTGGCACGAAACTGGACAAAGGGAAGTGGGTGTAGCCACCCACTCCCCTGACCCTCCCATAGGTGGGGTCATAGAGCTAGTCCCTCCCTTCCTTCTAGTATAAGTTAGGGAACCCTTGCCATTGCAAACTAGATATCCCTGGACGAAGCTCTGAAGAAGAATCCTGGACCTTCGACATTCCACTACCTGTGGAAGATGGAAGAATCTCCCTTGGAGTCAAGGGGTGACTCCCCTGCTTGGCAGGCACCAAAACTTTGAATCAACAGTCGCAAACTTTCCCGCTCCTGCCGGAGTCCGAAGTCCCTGCAGCCCCGGAAGTGGATTCCCTGACTTCTCCAAGGCCATCATGAGTCCCCAGCGACGCTGAGGCAAGTGGACCCCACGAGTAACGAGGAACCGCAATACCTGGGTACCTGGCACTATTTTCGAGTGCAACCCCTTCACGATGTTCTACGAACTTGTGCATTGGACCACATGTGGTCCAAGCTTCCAGCAGGATTTCCTCCGAAGATCAGAGGCCTACCTCATCCCGAGTGACCGTGGGTTCCTGGTGAGTGAATCCTCTTGAGGCGTCTTCGTGAGCCCTTGCCGGTTGGCCTGTGGGTCCCCTGAAAACTTTTCTACAATTCCAAAGGGCTCCCCTGGTTTTTCCTGGCCTGCCCTGACTTACCCTCACTGGGTGAGTCCCTCAGACCTTGCTGGTCTGCACCGCTGACCTTTTACACTTTCCACAAGACTTGCTGTTGCCAAGGCTTGTTGGCTCCAATCTGGTTGCTGACACCGCAGTAAGCTGCAAACTTCGTAAGACACGCTGAATCCAGCTCCTGGTTGTCATCGACGCCTCCTGGACCTCGTGGCTGAAGAGTCAAGACACCTGTGATCAACTGAAATCACCCGACGACTGTGGGCATCCAGCTTCCTTGCCCCGGGTCACTGCCAAGTGACTTTGAACACTGTCCCTTCTGCTTTCAGGTCTTCTTTCTTCTGAATCCAGCCTTGGATTCCACCGGACACTTATCCGGTCTTCATAAGCAGCAAGTCTTCTTTGGCTCCCATTGAAACCAACGTCGCGACCCGACCCGACACCAAAAGACACCTATGCACCCGGCTTCCCTGGGTGAGGTAACTCCAGCATTACGGTGCTCCTGTGTGTGTTGGCTCTAGAACTACTTACCCTGTAAGTGACTTGCTTGCAGACTCTCCAGAAGTATCCTAAAACTCTAAAATTCCAACCGCGACTTGCTCAATTGAAGTCAATTGGGATCCGCGGCTGTGTTCTCACACTGCATGCGTCTCCCGTGGGTCCTTTACTTACCTGCCTTGGGTGGATTAGTGAGGCCCCAGCGCTTCTGAAGGCCCTAGGCCTTGTCCCTTCTCAAGTCGTTGTTTTTAAGTCCCTTTTTTAGTATATGGTCTGGTACGCCCCTAGGGCCCCAGCCATGTTTGTGCTTAACTTGTTGTGAAATGTTGATTTGTGCATATGTTCTTGACTTCTAATCTTATAAAGAGATTAGTAGAGTGTGTCTAGTAATAAATACATATATAGGGACTTAAAGGTCCGGGTGCGGATTGGTAAAGGCGGTGAGGTCACACAGGATATCACTATTGGCAGAGGGGTCAGGCAAGGGTGCTTATTGGCCCCTCTTTTATTCATTATATATATTAATGATTTGCATGACTCCCTGTCTAAGCTCACTAATGATGTTCCCATCATTAATGGTAATATCCTACCTGCCTTATTATATGCGGATGATGCACACCAAATGCACTACACACTTTAATACAGGGTTTCGTTGATTTTATGGCAGTTTTAGATCTTCGTACAAATTTTAACAAATCTTTTATAATGGCATGTGGCCCAAAAAAGCACCTTGTTAATTCAATCCCCATAGGCAACGAACGTTTACTGAGCACCCCCACTTTTCCTTATCTGGGGCTGATATTTGCAGCCAACGGTTCCTGGACTACTCATGTGGCACACGGCAGGGGAAAATTCGCTAAATCAATTAATTCGGTATTGTCACTACCCCAACCGAAAAAAGCTGAGGTGGTACTACCTATTACCAAAATGTTTAAATTGCAGAGCATCCCTGTTGCAACCTATGGGGCGGAGGTTTGGGGCTTCACTGGTTGTAGTGGCATTCAGGGTGAGGAAAACAGATTCTGTAGGAAATTGCTGGGGGCCCCAATCTCCGCATCACAGTATATTTGCCATGGAGAGTTAAAATTGCCATATATTGAGGACTTTATTAGGGCGCGACTTAGTATATTTTGGCTTAAAATTTGGCAGAATTCGGCAGCAATAGTTACAATAAATATAATTTCTGACTGCTTGAAATGTGAAAAGGGGATAGACATGCTGTGGCTTTCTGCCGTACGGGAAAGTCTAATCAGTGTAAACCTCGAACATATCTTCTTAAACCCAACTAATATGGACGGTGTAAGTAAAAAATCTCTTCAGGAGGTGTTATATGATAAGTATAGCAGGGCTAGACATGATGAAGAGCTTCTGAAATCTTCAGTAGCAAGGTATATGTCCTTAGAACATGTACGACTGCCGCCATCTTATCTGCCATCCAGTTACCTTCTGAAGAATATTAGCCGTTGGGAAAGAGGGTTGTTGTTTCGACTAAGAGCGGGTACTATGAAATATATGCTCTGTTTCCCTCTAGGGTTTAATGCTAAGCTAGATCAAATGTTATGCCCATGTGATAACCTTAGTAAACAAACAATGCCACATTTTCTATTTTTCTGTAATTTCTATCAAATGTATACAAAATTGTTTTTGATTCCTTTTTTTTAAGGAAACCGCCATTATTGATTATAAAGCAGCCTACACAGAAATTCTTAAATTAGAAGAGGATGCTTTGGTTTTCCGTGTAGGTTCCTTCTTGAAAGCGGCAGTCCGCTCACGCACCTCTATGAGTACTTAATGAAGGTCCATTTTCTTTAGGCGCTCACTGCATATGTTATTTCCCCTTTAGGATCACATGAAATTGAGGCATTTTGTAATGAACAAATGTAACCAACTGCACTTTATAGCTATATTGTAATGCCATTTTGTATTTATTGGACTATTATGTGCACTGTTTTGTACGATGCTGTTATTATACCGATTTTATGTATTTTAATATTGATTTATTTTGACCTGTGCTTTTATGGATACATTTTTTAATCCGAATAAAGATTAATTAATTAATTAACATATATATTTGATATATATACCTGTGTGGTGTCCTTTCATTTAGTAATTCAAGAGATTATAAGGTAAAACAAGCTGCTTTACATTCCTCTAAAGACTTAGCCTGAAGGCTGCTCTCCACAGCTACCACTAGGATAGCTTTCTTTAAAGGTTGTCTTAAACCTACTACCATAAGAGTTGAATTGTACTAGAGCAAGGTGGCCACTTTAACTAGTGACCAGCATATACCAGGCCAACTTCTCACAATGTGTGTGTAGACCTAGGAATCAGTGAGTGGGTATGTAGTAACTGGTATTGGTGTGACTTTGGTTTTGAAAATGGTAGTCTGCATTTTAGAGTGGGTGTATCAAAGGTTATATTAGGGTGTGAGGAGGTGCAACAGATTATCACATGGATGATGTAATCAGTGATGTCATCAGTGATGTAATTTGAGATGTCATCAGTGATGTCACTGACCATGTCATGAGTGATGTAATATGTGATGTCATCAGCAGTGCATTGCAGGGGCGTGAGTTATAGTTACCTCAACTAGCTAGAACGGCTGAATTTCTCTTGTTTTGTATGAGTGAAATGTCCAACTAACTATAACATCCCTGAAACCTGTTTTTTTTTTCAGTGAATTTCTAAGGTTTTTTAAATGCTAATTTCTAACTATAATGTCCCTGAAACCTATGTTTTTTTCAGTGAATTTCAAAGGTTTTTTAAATGCTAATTTCGAAATATAACGTCCCTGAAACCTATGTTTTTTTTCAGTGAATTTCAAAGGTTTTTTAAAAGCTAATTTCTAACTATGCCAGTAGAGGTAGGACATATGAAGAAAGGTGCAGAAAGAAGCAAGAGAAATGCAAAAAGAGGCAACAGAAGTCCAGAAAGATAAATAAATGTGCAGAAAGAAGCAAGAGATATCCAAAAGGAACCAACAGAGGTGCAGAAAGAGGCCTTGTTGCAAAGTCGTCCTGTGCCCCCAACTTTTTGCTGACGGCTACTAGTGGTAACTGACTCTGACTAAACAGGCCTGGAGCTAGTGCTATGCTAAAAGACACTTAGAATACAGTGAAAAGACCTACATACACTAGGGTACACTATGTGTTGGGGTGCTCCTGTGATTGTCATGACCTCCCTTGTAAGGCCCTAGTACATAAGAGGGCAGGGGGATTAAAACTACCTCTAATTAAGAGGTGCAGAAAGAAGCAAGAGAAGTGCAGAAAGAAGCAACAGAGGTGCCTAAAGAGGCAAGAGGGGTGCAGAAAGAGGCAAGAGCAGTGCAGAAAGAGGCAACAGAGGTTCCGAAAGAGGCAAGACAGATGCAGAAACAGGCAAGAAATGTACATAAAGAGGTAACGGGTGCGGAAAGAGGCAAGAGTGATACGGAAATTTGCAAGAGATGTGCAGAAAGAAGCAAGGGCAGTGCAGAAAGAAGCAAGAGAAGTGCAGAAAGAAGCAAGAAAGGTGGAGAAATAGGGACGAGGGGGTGCAGAAACAGGTATGAGGGATGTCGAAATTTGCAAAAGAGGTGCAGAAAGATGCAAGAACAGTGCAGAAAGAACTAACAGAGGTGCAAAAAGAGGCAAGAGGGGTGCTGCAAAAAGAGGCAAGACGGGTACAGAAAGTGGTAGGAGAGATGCACAAATTGGCAAGAGAGGTACAGAAAGAGGCAGGAAGGGTGCAGAAAGAAGGAAGAGAAGTGCAGAAAGAAGCAACAGAGGTGCTGAAATAGGCACTAAGGGTGCAGAAAGAGGCAAGAGAAGTGTAGAAAGAAGCAACAGAGGTACAGAAAGAAGCAACAGAGGTGCAGAAACAGGCAGGAAATGGGCAAAAAGAGGGAACAAGGGTGCAAAAAGATGCAAGAGAGGCGCAGAAAGAGGGAAGAGGATTGCTGAAAGAAGCAACAGAGGTGTAGAAAGAAGCAAGAGAAGTGCAAAAAGAGGCAGTGAGGTACAGAAGGAAGCAAGAGCAGTGCAGAAAGAACAAACAGAGGTGCAAAAAGAGGCAAGAGGGGTGCAGAAAAAGGTAAGAGAGGAGCACAAAGAGGCAAGAGAAGTGCAGAAAGAGGCAACAGGTGCTTAAAGAGGCGCAAAGGGTACAGGAAGAGCATGATAAGTGCTGAAAGAAGCAGCAGAGGTACAGAAAGAAGCTAGAAAGGTGCAGAAACAGGCAGGAAAGGTGCAGAAAGAGGGAACAGAGGTGCAGAAAGACGCAAGAGAGATGCAAAAACAAGCAAGAGAAGTACAGAAAGAGGCAAGAGAATTGCTGAAAGAAGCAACAGGGTGTGTAAAGAAGCAAGAGAAGTGCAGAAAGAAGCAAGAGAGGTGCAGAAAATGGTAAGAGAACAGCAGAAAGAGGCAAGAGGGATGCAGAAAGAGACAGCAGGGATGCAGAAAAAAGCAACAGAGGTGCCGAATGAGGCAACAGAAGTGCCGAACGAGGCAAGTGAGGTGCAGAAGGAGGCAAGAGAACTGCAGAGAGGCAAGAGTTGCAGAAACAGGCAAAAGGGTGCAGAAAGAGGCAATAGAAGTGTGCAGAAAGATGCAAGTGAGGTGCAGAAGGAGGCAAGAGAACTGCAGAAAGAGGCAAGAGAGTTGCAGAAACAGGCAAAAGGGGTGCAGAAAGAACCAACAGAGGTGTAAAAAGAGGCAAGAGGGTGCAGAAAGAGGTAGAAAAGGTACAGAAAGAGGCAGTGAAGGTACAGAAAGAGGCAGGAGGGGTACAGAAAGAAAGAAGAGAAGTGCAGAAAGAGGCAAGAGAATTTCTGAAAGAAGCAACAGAGAAAGAAGCAAGAGAAATGCATAAAGAGGCAAGTAAGTGCAGAAAGAAGCAAGAGCCATGCAGAGAGAACCAACAGACGTGCAAAAAGAGGAAAGAGGGGTGCAGAAAAAGGTAGGAGAAGTGAAGAAAGAAGCAACAGGGGTGCTGAAAGAGACAAGAAACATGCAGAAAGAGGCAAGAGACGTGCAGAAAGAAGCAACAGCGATGCTGAAAGAGACAAGAAGGGTACAGAAAGAGGCAAGAGAAGGGCAGAAAAAAGCAACAGAGTTGTAGAAAGAGTCAAGAGAGGTGCAGAAAGAAGAGAGTGAAGTTCAGAAAGAGGCAAGAGAAGTGCAGAAAGTGGCAAGTGAGGTTGCAGAAAGAGGCTTGAGAAGTACAGAAAGAGGCAAGAGAGGCAGAAGCAAGAAAGTGAGGTGAAGAAAGAGGCAAGTGAGGTGCAGAAAGAGGCAAGTGAGGTATGGAAAGAGGCAAGGGAAGTGCAGAAACAGGCAAGAGAAATGCACTCCCCCAAGGCTTTGTAGTGCAGAGGGTAGATCGCTCAACAGGCAGAGAGGGTGGGATTGCTGTTATCCACAAGTATCAATTCACCTGCCGTCTGCGAGAACGCCCACTTTAACATAGAATTTTCGGCCCTCCTATCATTTACAGGCATCCTTATCTATCGCCCCTTCCGGAGCAATTGGCTCCTTCAACCAATCACTAGTGGAGGCTGCAGCCAATTTAGCAAGCTCAGCGCCTAATTTCACTCTCCTCGGAGACTTCAATCTCCATTTTGACGACAAACTACCAACTAATGCAAATGAGTTGACAAGGGACCTTTCAGCGCTTCAATTGATGCAAAAAATTATACAAGGTCACCTCCTAGACCAGGTGTTCTCAAGTCCAGAGGACCTTCAAGGGTCTGACCCTACCCCCTCCTATGGACAGACCACTTTTTGATCTCCCTCTCCTAGTCCCCTTAATATATAAAACCTCCCTCTCAACCTACCTGTACCCTCGGCCGCCTCTGGTCTAAGCTTCCCTTAGAGAAATGGATTCAAGAATTAGAAAGAACCAAACCTAGACCTAACCCTTGCCCAGCCATAGCAAATGAAGATTTCTCAAACTGGATAGAACAATCACTTGACTCGGTCCTCCTTAAACACCAGAATAAAAAAGTCTGACGAGTTTCACAACGCAGCCTGGTTCTTCATTTGATTTGCGTGCACTTAAACAACAATGTAAAAATAAGGAAAGGCAATGGAGGAAAGAATTCCTCCCCTCAAAAAAATCTGAATACAGAGCTGCTATCCGTTTATATAAGGCAGAAACTAAAAAAGCCCAAGCGTCTTACTACGAGGATAAGATCCTATCAGCCCATAACTCACCCAGAGAAACCTTAACCATTATTAAAAAATTACTTAAATCACCTGCCCCCCGCACTGCCCCTGGCCCCTCAGGCCAACGGTGCAATAAATCAGCAAACTTTTTCAACAACAAGGTACAATCAATCCTCAAATCCCTACCACAGAGGGATGAAGATATGGAAATTCAGATCAACCCAGACCCACGTAACACCGAATTCACTCTTGAGACCTTCCCCCCCCCCCCGTCCCCGGAAACTCTGCTCACCTTGCTGTCCTCCATCAAGAGCGGGTCTCCTAGGGACCCAGTGCCACTTAATATCCTGAAACAAGCAGTGGCCACCTTAGTTCCTACCATACTGAACCTGATTAACACACCATTAGATACAGGAATGGTCCCCTCTAGCTGGAAAAATGCCACGGTCAAGGCTTTACTTAAGAAACCTAACCTAGATCCAGCAGAACTGGGAAATTTCCACCCAATATCTCTTCAACCAGGAATAAGTAAATTGGCAGAAAAGTATGTTAATCAAATCCTCTCGGGATTTCTCGAAACCCACAATCTGCTTCATTCCTCCCAAACAGGGTTTCGACCTCATCAGAGTAGCGAAACGGACCTGCTGGCAGTAGTAGAGGAAAGCAGAAAAATCCTTGATTCAGGAGGTTCCACAGCCATCATTCTCCTCGACCTAAGCGCAGCGTTTGATACGTTGAACCACAAGACCCTAATTCATCGTCTGAGGATTATAGGAGTCACAGGCACCGTGCTTCAATGGCTGCGCTCCTTCTTGGAGGGAAGAACCTTTCAGGTTTTTGAGGAGAATGTCCTATCCGAACCAGCTCCCTTAACAAGCAGGGTCCCGCAGGGTTGCTCGCTTAGCCTGACCCTTTTTAACATGTATATGGCCCCCCTGGCAGCCATTGTAGCCCCCTCAGGAGTCCGCATAGTGACCTATGCGGACGACACACAACTGGTGGTTGCATTCAACCAGGCGGACCATAAAACCAACAGTCTCCATACCTGCCTAGAAGACATTTCAAAGTGGATGGACACATCCCAGCTCAAGCTCAACGGTGGAAAAACGGAGATCATGGTGTTGGGTAACCCCTGCAGTTTCAACTCCAATCTGATGTGGCCTCTGCGCATGGGTCCTCCACCTACCCCCAAGACTGAGATTAAGAGTCTGGGCATATGGCTGGACACAGGCCAGGAAGACAGCAGCTACCTGTTTCGGCCTGCTTAGAACGGCACGAAAAATCCTCCCTCTTCTTCCCCCACCAGCAAGAAAGGTATTGATACAATCCCTTATACTTTCTAGGCTGGATTATGGGAATGCATTATACCTAGGCTCCCCTTCCTCAGTAATTTCCAAACTCCAGCTAGTCCAGAACAGCGCAGCCAGACTATTGAGGGGATCACCCAATAGGCAATCAGCTAAACCGTCAATACGCTCCCTCCACAGGCTCCCCGTGCAAGAACGCATCAGATTTAAAACACTGTGTATTGCTCATAAAACATTGTCAGGAACAGGCCCTTCCATTAACTCAGCCTTGATCCTCCCCTATAAAGCAAACACAAAACTTTGGTCGGATGAATTGCATCTGGCCGAGGTCCCCAGAATAAGAAGGGCCAGAAGCGGCGGACGGCTCTTCTCCTACAATGCCTCCAAGCTCTGGAATTCCTTGCCACTCCACCTACGTTTGGTTTCCAATCATCTGACCTTCCGCAAACAACTCAAGACTCTGCTGTTTCCCTAGTCCGTCCTCTTCTGTGTTGGTTTATAGCGCTGGGACACTCCTGGGTAGCCATGCGCTTTACAAATGCTCTTTCACTCATTCATTCATTCACAAAGAGACAGGAGGGGAGCAGAAAGAGGCAAGAGAGGTATAGAAAAAGGCAAAATGAGTATAGAAAGAGGCAAGAGAAGTGCAGAAAGAGGCACTTGAGGTGTAGAAGGAGGCAAGAGCGGTATAGAAAGAGGCAAGAGAGGTGCAGAAGGAAGAGAGTGAGGTACAAAAGGAGGCAAGTGAGGTGCAGAAAGGGGCAAGAAGTACAGAAAGAGGCAAGAGAGGTGTAGAAAGAAGCAAGAGAAGTGCACAAAGAGGCACTTGAGGTGTAGATCGATGCAAGAGAGGTACAGAAAGAGGCTCGAGAAGTGCAGAAAGAGGCAAGAGAAGTGCAGAAGGAAGAGAGTGAGGTGCAGAAAGAGGCAAAAGAAATGCAGAAACAGGCAAGAGAAATGCACAAAGAGGCAAGAGGGGAGCAGAAAGAGGCAAGAGGGGAGCAGAAAGAAGCAAGAGAAGTGCAGAAAGAGGCTCTTGAGGTGTAGAAAAAGGCAAGAAAGGTACAGAAAGAGGCTCAAGAAGTGCAGAAAGAGGCAAGAGAAGTGCAGAAAGAAGAGTGATTTTCATAAAGAGGAAAGAGAAGAGCAGAAAGTGGCAAGTGAGGTGCAGAAAGATGCAAGAGAGGTATGGAAAAGGCAAGATAAGTGTAGAAAGAGGCAAGAAAAGTGCAGAAAGAGGCACTTGAGGTGTAGAAAGAGGCAAGAGAGGTACAGAAAGAGGCTTGAAAAGTGCAGAAAGAGGCAAGAGAAGTGAAGAAAGAGTCAAGAGATGTGCAGAAGGAAGAGAGTGAGGTGCAGAAAGAGGCAAGGGAAGTGCAGAAACAGGCAGAGAAATGCTCAAAGAGGGAAGAGGGGAACAGAAAGAAGCCAGAGAGGTGTAGAAAAATGCAAGATAAGGGTAGAAAGAGGCAAGAGAAGTGGAGAAAGAGGCTTGAGAAATGCAGAAAGAGGCAAGAGGGGTACAGACGTAAGAGAGTGAGGTGCAGAAAGAGGCAAGAGAGGTACAGAAAGAGGCAAGGGAAGTGCAGAAACAGGCAAGAGAAATGCACAAAGAGGCAAGAGGGGAGCAGAAAGAAGCAAGAGAGGTGCAGAAAAGGGTAGGAGAAGTGCAGAAAGAAGCAACAGAGGTGCTGAAAGAGACAAGAAGGGTACAGAAAGAGGCAAGAAGGGTACAGAAAGAGGCAAGAGAGGTACAGAAAGAAGAGAGTGAGGTTCAGAAAGAGGCAACAGAAGAGCAGAAAGTAGCAAGTGAGGTGCAGAAAGAGGGAAGAAAGGTACAGAAAGAGGCTTGAGAAATGCAGAAAGAGGAAAGGGAAGTGCAGATAGAGGCAATAGAGGTACAGAAGAAAGAGAGTGAGGAGCAGAAAGAGGGAAAAGAGGTACAGAAAGAGGCAAGGGAAGTGGAGAAAAAGGCAAGAGAAATACACAAAGAGGCACGTAGGGAGCAGAAAGAGGCACTTGAGGTATAGAAAGAGGCAAGAGAGGTACAGAAGAAAGAGTGATGTGCAGAAAGAGGCATGTGAGGTGCAGAAAGAGGCAAAAGAGACACAGAAAGAGGCAAGGGAAGTGCAGACACAGGCAGTTGAAATGCACAAAGAGGCAAGAGGGGAGCAGAAAGAGGCAAGAGAGGTGTACAAAGAAGCAAGAAAAGTACAGCATGAGGCACTTGAGGTGTAGAACGAGGCAAGAGAGGTACAGAAAGAGGCTCAAGAAGTACAGAAAGAGACTAGAGCAGTGCAGAAAGAGGCAAGAGAAGTACAGAAAGAGGCAAGAGAAGTGCAGAAAGTGGCAACTGTGATGCAGAAAAAGGCAAGAGAGTTATATAAAAAGGCAAGATAAGTGTAGAAAGAGGCAAGAGAAGTGCAGAAAGAGGCACGAGGTGTGCAGAAGCAAGAGAGTGAGGTACAGAAAGAGGCAAGAGAGGTACAGAAAGAGGCAAGGGAAGTGCAGAAACAGGCAAGAGAAATGCACAAAGAGGCAAGAGGGGAGCAGAAAGAAGCAAGAGAGGTGCAGAAAAAGGTAGGTGGAGTGCAGAAAGAAGCAACAGAGGTGCAGAAAGAGACAAGAAGGTACAGAAAGAGGCAGGAAGGGTGCAGAAAGAGGCAAGAGAGGTACAGAAAGAAGAGAGTGAGGTTCAGAAAGAGGCAAGAGAAGAGCAGAAAGTGACGAGAGGTGCAGAAAGAGGCAAGAGAGGTACAGAATGAGCCTTGAGAAATGCAGAAAGAGGAAAGGGATGTGCAGAAAGAGGAAAGGGAAGTGCAGATAGAGGCAAGAGAGGTACAGAAGAAAGAGAGTGAGGTGCAGAAAGAGGCAAAAGAGGTACAGAAAGAGGCAAGGGAAGTGGAGAAAAAGGCAAGAGAAATACACAAAGAGGCAAGAAGGGAGCAGAAAGAGGCACTTGAGGTATAGAAAGAGGCAAGAGAAGTGCAGAAAGAGGCAAGAGAGGTACAGAAGAAAGAGTGATGTGCAGAAAGAGGCATGTGAGGTGCAGAAAGAGGCAAAAGAGACACAGAAAGAGGCAAGGGAAGTGCAGACACAGGCAAGTGAAATGCACAAAGAGGCAAGAGGGGAGCAGAAAGAGGCAAGAGAGGTGTACAAAGAAGCAAGAAAAGTACAGCATTAGGAACTTGAGGTGTAGAACGAGGCAAGAGAGGTACAGAAAGAGGCTTGAGAAGTGCAGAAAGAGGCAAGAGAAGGGCAGAAAGAGGCAAGAGAGGTGCAGAAGGAAGAGAGTGAGGTGCAGAAAGAGGCAAGAGAAGAGCAGAAAGTAGCAAGTGAGGTGCAGAAAGAGGGAAGAAAGGTACAGAAAGAGGCTTGAGAAATGCAGAAAGAGGAAAGGGAAGTGCAGATAGAGGCAAGAGAGGTACAGAAGAAAGAGAGTGAGGAGCAGAAAGAGGGAAAAGAGGTACAGAAAGAGGCAAGGGAAGTGGAGAAAAAGGCAAGAGAAATACACAAAGAGGCACGAAGGGAGCAGAAAGAGGCACTTGAGGTATAGAAAGAGGCAAGAGAAGTGCAGAAAGAGGCAAGAGAGGTACAGAAGAAAGAGTGATGTGCAGAAAGAGGCATGTGAGGTGCAGAAAGAGGCAAAAGAGACACAGAAAGAGGCATGGGAAGTGCAGACACAGGCAGTTGAAATGCACAAAGAGGAAAGAGGGGAGCAGAAAGAGGCAAGAGAGGTGTACAAAGAAGCAAGAAAAGTACAGCATGAGGCACTTGAGGTGTAGAACGAGGCAAGAGAGGTACAGAAAGAGGCTCAAGAAGTACAGAAAGAGACAAGAGCAGTGCAGAAAGAGGCAAGAGAAGTACAGAAAGAGGCAAGAGAAGTGCAGAAAGTGGCAACTGTGATGCAGAAAGAGGCAAGAGAGGTATATAAAAAGGCAAGATAAGTGTAGAAAGAGGCAAGAGAAGTGCAGAAAGAGGCACGAGGTATAGAAAGAGGCAAGAGAGGTACAGAAAGAGGCTTGAGAAGTGCAGAAAGAGGCAAGAGGGGTGCAGACGTAAGAGAGTGAGGTACAGAAAGAGGCAAGAGAGGTACAGAAAGAGGCAAGGGAAGTGCAGAAACAGGCAAGAGAAATGCACAAAGAGGCAAGAGGGGAGCAGAAAGAAGCAAGAGAGGTGCAGAAAAAGGTAGGTGGAGTGCAGAAAGAAGCAACAGAGGTGCAGAAAGAGACAAGAAGGTACAGAATGAGGCAGGAAGGGTGCAGAAAGAGGCAAGAGTGGTACAGAAAGAAGAGAGTGAGGTTCAGAAAGAGGCAAGAGAAGAGCAGAAAGTGGCAAGTGAGGTTCAGAAAGAGGCAAGAGAGGTACAGAAAGAGGCTTGAGAAATGCAGAAAGGGGAAAGGGATGTGCAGAAAGAGGAAAGGGAAGTGCAGATAGAGGCAAGAGAGGTACAGAAGAAAGAGAGTGAGGTGCAGAAAGAGGCAAAAGAGGTACAGAAAGAGGCAAGGGAAGTGGAGAAAAAGGCAAGAGAAATACACAAAGAGGCAAGAAGGGAGCAGAAAGAGGCACTTGAGGTATAGAAAGAGGCAAGAGAAGTGCAGAAAGAGGCAAGAGAGGTACAGAAGAAAGAGTGATGTGCAGAAAGAGGCATGTGAGGTGCAGAAAGAGGCAAAAGAGACACAGAAAGAGGCAAGGGAAGTGCAGACACAGGCAAGTGAAATGCACAAAGAGGCAAGAGGGGAGCAGAAAGAGGCAAGAGAGGTGTACAAAGAAGCAAGAAAAGTACAGCATGAGGAACTTGAGGTGTAGAACGAGGCAAGAGAGGTACAGAAAGAGGCTTGAGAAGTGCAGAAAGAGGCAAGAGAAGGGCACAAAGAGGCAAGAGAGGTGCAGAAGGAAGAGAGTGAGGTGCAGAAAGAGGAAAGAGAAGAGCAGAAAGTAGCAAGTGAGGTGCAGAAAGAGGGAAGAAAGGTACAGAAAGAGGCTTGAGAAATGCAGAAAGAGGAAAGGGAAGTGCAGAAAGAGGGAAGAAAGGTACAGAAAGAGGCTTGAGAAATGCAGAAAGAGGAAAGGGAAGTGCAGATAGAGGCAAGAGAGGTACAGAAGAAAGAGAGTGAGGAGCAGAAAGAGGGAAAAGAGGTACAGAAAGAGGCAAGGGAAGTGGAGAAAAAGGCAAGAGAAATACACAAAGAGGCACGAAGGGAGCAGAAAGAGGCACTTGAGGTATAGAAAGAGGCAAGAGAAGTGCAGAAAGAGGCAAGAGAGGTACAGAAGAAAGAGTGATGTGCAGAAAGAGGCATGTGAGGTGCAGAAAGAGGCAAAAGAGACACAGAAAGAGGCAAGGGAAGTGCAGACACAGGCAGCTGAAATGCACAAAGAGGAAAGAGGGGAGCAGAAAGAGGCAAGAGAGGTGTACAAAGAAGCAAGAAAAGTACAGCATGAGGCACTTGAGGTGTAGAACGAGGCAAGAGAGGTACAGAAAGAGGCTCAAGAAGTACAGAAAGAGACAAGAGCAGTGCAGAAAGAGGCAAGAGAAGTACAGAAAGAGGCAAGAGAAGTGCAGAAAGTGGCAACTGTGATGCAGAAAGAGGCAAGAGAGGTACATAAAAAGGCAAGATAAGTGTAGAAAGAGGCAAGAGAAGTGCAGAAAGAGGCACGAGGTATAGAAAGAGGCAAGAGAGGTACAGAAAGAGGCTTGAGAAGTGCAGAAAGAGGCAAGAGGGGTGCAGACATAAGAGAGTGAGGTACAGAAAGAGGCAAGAGAGGTACAGAAAGAGGCAAGGGAAGTGCAGAAACAGGCAAGAGAAATGCACAAAGAGGCAAGAGGGGAGCAGAAAGAAGCAAGAGAGGTGCAGAAAAAGGTAGGTGGAGTGCAGAAAGAAGCAACAGAGGTGCAGAAAGAGACAAGAAGGTACAGAAAGAGGCAGGAAGGGTGCAGAAAGAGGCAAGAGAGGTACAGAAAGAGACAAGAAGGTACAGAAAGAGGCAGGAAGGGTGCAGAAAGAGGCAAGAGAGGTACAGAAAGAAGAGAGTGAGGTTCAGAAAGAGGCAAGAGAAGAGCAGAAAGTGGCAAGTGAGGTGCAGAAAGAGGCAAGAGAGGTACAGAAAGAGGCTTGAGAAATGCAGAAAGAGGAAAGGGATGTGCAGAAAGAGGAAAGGGAAGTGCAGATAGAGGCAAGAGAGGTACAGAAGAAAGAGAGTGAGGTGCAGAAAGAGGCAAAAGAGGTACAGAAAGAGGCAAGGGAAGTGGAGAAAAAGGCAAGAGAAATACACAAAGAGGCAAGAAGGGAGCAGAAAGAGGCACTTGAGGTATAGAAAGAGGCAAGAGAAGTGCAGAAAGAGGCAAGAGAGGTACAGAAGAAAGAGTGATGTGCAGAAAGAGGCATGTGAGGTGCAGAAAGAGGCAAAAGAGATACAGAAAGAGGCAAGGGAAGTGCAGACACAGGCAAGTGAAATGCACAAAGAGGAAAGAGGGGAGCAGAAAGAGGCAAGAGAGGTGTACAAAGAAGCAAGAAAAGTACAGCATGAGGCACTTGAGGTGTAGAACGAGGCAAGAGAGGTACAGAAAGAGGCTCAAGAAGTACAGAAAGAGACAAGAGCAGTGCAGAAAGAGGCAAGAGAAGTGCAGAAAGAGGCAAGAGAAGTGCAGAAAGTGGCAACTGTGATGCAGAAAGAGGCAAGAGAGGTATATAAAAAGGCAAGATAAGTGTAGAAAGAGGCACGAGGTATAGAAAGAGGCAAGAGAGGTACAGAAAGAGGCTTGAGAAGTGCAAAAAGAGGCAAGAGAAGGGCAGAAAGAGGCAAGAGAGGTGCAGAAGGAAGAGAGTGAGGTGCAGAAAGAGCCAAGTGAGGTGCAGAATGAGGCAAGAAAGGTACAGAAAGAGGCAAGAAAAGTACAGAAACAGGTAAGAGAAATGCACAAAGAGGCAAGTGGGGAGCAGAAAGAGGCAAGAGAGGTAACAAAAAAGGCAATATAAGTGTAGAAAGAGGCAAGAGAGGTACAGAAAGAAGCACAGAAAGAGGCTTGAGAAGTGCAGAAAGAGGCAAGAGAAGTGTGAGAAGTTGGCCTTGCATATGCTGGTCACTAGTTAACCCCTTGTGTGCCACGCCCTTTCCCCGCCCTGTGCCGGCCGTTACATTAGCGGGCGGGGTTCATGACGAGCTGGACTCGTCATGGGCACAGCGCAACCGCGGCCCATGACGAGTCCAGCTCGTCATGGGCAGACAAGGGGTTAAAGTGGCCACCTTGCACCAGTCCAATTCGACTCTTATGGTAGATAGGTTTAAGACAACCTTTTAAAGAAAGCTATCCTAGTGGTAGCTGTGGAGAGCAGCCTTCAGGCTAAGTCTCAGAGGAATGTAAAGCAGCTTGTTTTACCTTATAATCTCTTGAATTACCAAATGAAAGGACACCGCACAGGTATATATATAAAATATAAATGTATTTATTTCTAGACACACTCTACTAATCTCTTTATGAGATTAGAAGTTTGGAACATATGCACAAATCAATGTTTCACAACAAATTAAGCACTTATATGGCTGGGGCCCTAGGGGCGTACCAGACCATATACTAAAAAGAGGTTTAGGAATGTCAACTTGCAAGGGGACAAGGCCTAGGGCCTTTAGAATCGCTGGGGCCTCACTAATCCACCCAAGGCAGGTAAGTAAAGGACCCACGGGAGATGCGTGCACTGTGAGAAGTTGAACACAGC
Organism: Triturus cristatus; assembly: GCF_964204655.1. Lineage (NCBI taxonomy): Eukaryota > Metazoa > Chordata > Amphibia > Caudata > Salamandridae > Triturus > Triturus cristatus. Next base: position 798,420,733 of record NC_140586.1, read on the forward strand.
CGCGGGTTCCCTATTGATTTCAAAGGAGCAAGTCGCAGTTGGATTTTTAAAGTTTTAGGGTACTTCGGAAGAGTCTACAAGCAAGCCACTTACAAGGTAAGTACTTCGAGGGCCAACACCCACAGGAGCACACTGAGTGCACGAGTTACCTCACCCAGGCAATCCGGGGGCATAGGTGTCTTTTGGTGTCGGGTCGCGGCGTCGTTTTCAATGGAAGCCGAAGAAGATTTGCGGCTTGTGAAGACTGGAGAAGTGTCCGGTGGAATCCAAGGCTGGATTCAGAAAAAGGAAGACCTGAAAGCAGAAGGGACAGTGTTCACAGTCACTTGCCAGTGACCCGGGCCAGGAAGATGGATGCCCACAGTAGTCGGGTGATTTCAGGTGATTCACAGGTGTCTTGACTCTTCAGCCACGAGGTCCAGGAGGCATCGATGATGACCAGGAGCTGGATTCGGAGTGTCCCACGAAGTCTGCAGCTTACTGAGGTGTCGGCAACCGGATTGGAGCCAACAAGCCTTGGCAACAGCAAGTCTTGTGGAATGTGAAGAAAGTCAGCGGTGCAGACCAGCAAGGTCTGAGGAACTCACCCAGCAAGGGTAAGTCAGGAAAGGCCTGGAGCAACCAGGGGAGCCCTTTGGTTTGATGAAAAAGTCTTCAGGGGACCCACAAGCCAACCGGCAAGGGATCGCAAAGACGCCTCATGAGGATTCACTTCACAGGAGCCCGCGGTCACTCGGGAAGAGGTAGGCCTCTGATTTTCGAGGGAAATCCTGCTGGAGGCTTGGACCACACGTGGTCCAATGCACAAGTTCGTAGAACGCCGTGAAGAGGTTGCACTCGACAATAGTGCACGGTACCCGGGTATTGCTTTTCCTCGTCAAGTTTGCTGGGGACTCACAATGGCCATCGAGAAGTCAGGAAATCCACTTCCGGGGCTGCAGGGACTTTGGACTCCGGCGGGAGCGGGAAAGTTTGCGACCGTTGATTCAAAGTTTTGGTGCCTGCCAAGCAGGGAAGTCACTCCTTGACTCCAAGGGAGATTCTTCAGTCTTCCAAAGGTAATGGAACGTTGAAGGTCCAGGATTCTTCTTGTAGAGCGTCATCCAGGGATATCTAGTTTGCAATGGCAAGGTTTCCCTGTCTTATACTAAAGGAAAGGGAGGGACTAGCTCTATGACCACTCCTATGGGAGGGTCAGGGGAGTGGGTGGGAGTGTCCAGTTTCGTGCCAGAGCAGGGGCTGGTAGACCCTGAACCGGTTTGAGCTGGCATATGCACAGAGGAGCCTACTGCTCCCCCAGTGCAGGACTTCAAAGCACTCTAGGAGTGCACCCATCCAGCCCCAATACACTAAATCCTGTCTGGAAGGTGGTTACACCTCCCTGTGACAGGATGCCTATTGTTGGGCCTCCTCCACTGCGAGTTTCAGTCAGCAGCAGGAGGGCAGCCCAGTGTCTGTGCTTGTGGCATCCGTTTTGTGATGCCAGGCTCTTTCAGATTTCTACTGCGTTTCCACAGTAGGTACATGTCTATCCCTCTAGAAGGGTGGGATCATACTCCCACACCAGTTACTGGTGTGGGGGTATGATTCCAAGGCATTTTACACCAAACACGGCATGTTTTGATGCAGATATCCCAAAGGTAGCATTTACCGCTAGGTTATAATGCACTTAAAAGTATATGGTTTAACCGCATCCACAAACAGCCACAGAGAATAGACTCTGAGGGCTGCAGAGGGGCCCTGCTCAGACAGAGGCACCCCCTCACATGTAAACCAAGCACCCTGCCCTCAGGATTGATAGGGCCTGCCTTACGGGTGACTGATAGGTTTATATGTGTGTGTGTGTAAGGTGAGATATAGGGGACCTATACCTCAGTGAGGCATGCTAACACTACCTCACCCAGACTGCAGTCACAGGCCTGTGGTGTCAGATTTAGTCTGCTTCCCAGGAGTGGCATAATACATGCTTCAGTCCCTGGTAGGCCTGTGAAGTACCTATGCCCTTGGTACCCAAGGTACCATATACTAGGGGCTCATAAGGTACCACAGTATCCAATCACTAGTGCATCTAATATGCACTCCAAGTTGTTTAGAGAGAACAGAGAGGATGGGGCCATGATTAGCGAGGACCCAGCCAGACTATAGCCAGAAACCAGTGTAAACATCAGAAAAAAGTGGGGGCAACATAAGTACAGATCCTACTCTCCTACAATAGGTGCATAAGGAAGAGAGTGAGGTGCAGAAAGAAGTGGGAGAGGTACTGAAAGAGGCAAGGGAAGTGCAGAAACAGGCAAGATAAATGCACAAAAAGGCAAAAGGGGAGCAGAAAGAGGCAAGAGAGGTGCAGAAAGAAGAGAGTGTGGTTCAGAAAGAGGCAAAAGAAGAGCAGAAAGTGGCAAGTGAAGTGCAGAAAGAGGCAAGATAGGTATATAAAAAGGCAAGATAAATATAGAAATAGGCAAGAGAAATGCAGAAAGAGGCACTTGAGGTACAGAAAGAGGCTTGAGAAGTGCAGAAAGAGGCAAGAGGAGTGCAGAAAGAGGCGAGAAGTGCAGAGAGAGGCAAGAGAGGTGCAGAAGGAAGAGAGTGAGGTGCAGAAAGAGGCAAGTGAGGTGCAGAAAGAGGCAAGTGAGGTGCAGAAAGAGGCAAGTGAGGTGCAGAAAGAGGCAAGGGAAGTGCAGAAACTGGCAAGAGAAATGCCCAAATAGGCAAGAAGGGAGCAGAAAGAGGCAAGAAAGGTGTAGAAAGAAGCAAGTGAAGTGTAGAAAGAGCAAGAGAGGTACAGAAAGAGGCAAGAGAGGTGCAGAAAGAAGAGAGTGAGGTTCGGAAAGAGGCAAGAGAAGAGCAGAAAGTGGCAAGTGAGGTGCAGAAAGAGGAAAGAGAGGTATAGAAAAAGACAAGATAAGTGTAGAAAGAGACAAGAGAAGTGCAGAAAGAGGCACTTGAGGTGTAGAAAGAGGCAAGAGAGGTACAGAAAGAGGCTCGAGAAGTGCTCAAAGAAGAAAGAACTGCAGAAAGAGGCAAGAGAGGTGCAGAAGGAAGAGAGTGAGGAGCAGAAGGAGGCAAGTGAGATGCAGAAAGAGGCAAGAGAGGTACAGAAAGAGGCAAGAGAGGTACAGAAAGAGGCAAGAGAGGTACAGAAAGAGGCAAGGAAGTGCAGAAAGAGTCCAGAGAGGTGCATAAGGAAGAGAGTGAGGAGCAGAAAGAGGCAAGTGAGATGCAGAAAGAGGCAAGAGAGGTACAGAAAGAGGCAAGAGAGGTACAGAAAGAGGCAAGAGAGGTACAGAAAGATGCAAGGGAAGTGCAGAAAGAGGCCAGAGAGGTGCATAAGGAAGATAGTGAGGAGCAGAAAGAGGCAAGTGAGATGCAGAAAGAGGCAAGAGAGGTACAGAAAGAGGCAAGAGAGGTACAGAAAGAGGCAAGGGAAGTGCAGAAACAGGCAAGAAAAATGCACAAAGAGACAAGTGAGGTGCAGAAAGAGGCAAGAGAGGTATAGAAAAGGCAAGATAAGTGTAGAAAGAGGCAAGAGAGTTACAGAAAGAAGCTCGAGAAGTGCAGAAAGAGGCAAGAGAAGTGCAGAAAGTGGCAAGAGAAGTGCAGAAGGAAGAGGTTAAGGCAGCGGCATGGGGTAGGGTAATGGGGTAGGGTAATAACAAATCCCCTTCAAACTACTGAAAATAATTTTTTCAAGTCCCTGGTTGGCCTCCCCTCCTCTTCATCAAACTATATTTTACATCAGGAATTGGGCCTCCCTTATATACAAGATGCAATCCACTTGCTCCAATCCTTTTGTGGCACTCAATTTGGCCTAGGGATACAGTGCCACTCACACAACTTATATTAAGGGATAGTTTGAGCATGGGAAAAAACTGAAAATCACTGTGGCTTGGCTATGTGGAATCAGTTCTGAAGGAGCTTGGCCTTCATGGTCTATTTAAGGAACCCTCAACGTGCAGAAGGGTCTCAAAGAAAAAGGTCTCTAGTATCTTTATTGCATTGGCGGTTTACAAGAGGAAGGTGCACCATAAAGGAAAAGCTGCAGCCTGAACCGACATTGTCAGAGAGAGTGTTCCATTACCTAGAAGACGTTATCATTCCGTAGCACAGATTTATATTGTTGAGGTTCCGCGCGAATGTGATTCCTTTAATGTTAGGATATCCAGAGAAAAATTATAATCATGCGGAGCTCAGCTTATGTCCATGCGATTCCCTCTCAAGACAAATTGATTTGCATATGGTTTTATTTTGTAGGCTCTACAAGAAAGAGAGGTATTATTATCTTAAGTCCCTTTTAAAGCAGACGAACATCAGGTAGTGTCGAGTTGCACTCTTCTTTTTAAAATCACTATCCGACCCTTTAACATGTTTTTCACTAGCCTCTTTTCTCTGGGCCTGCATGAGAAAAATTAAGAGGGGGGTTGCCTGCACCCAAGGGCCTTGGAAAAGTTATCCTGTACTGTATATCAGAGTGTGGCTCACATGGGTTCTTAATTTTTATTATTCTCTTATTTTTTTATTCTTATACAAGGGATATGAAGTATTTTATGGATATGAAATTGTTATATATTTATTCTGTGCTTTTATTATCTTTTTTAAATCTATTGAATAAAGAAATAATGAATGAATGAAGAGAGTGAGGTGCAGAAACAGGCAAGTGAGGTGCCGAAAGAGGCAAGAGAGGTGCAGAAATAAGAGAGTGAGGTGCAGAAAGAAGACAGTGAGCTGCAGAAAGAGTAAGAACGAGGCAAAGAAAGAGGCAAGGGAAGTGCAGAAACAGGCAAGAGAAACGCACAAAGAGGCAAGAGGGGAGCGGTAAGAGAGGTGTAGAAAGAAGCAAGAGAAGTGCTGAAAGAGACAAGTGGGGTTCAGAAAGAGGCAAGAGAGGTGCAGAAAGAGGCAAGAGATCTGCAGAAAAAAACAACAGAGGTGCTGAAAAAGGCAAGTGGGGTATAGAAAGGGGCAAGAGAGGTGCAGAAAGAAGAGAGTGAGGTGCAGAAAGAAGATAGTCTGCTGCAGAAAGAGGAAGAAAGGTGCCGAAACATGCAAGAGAAATGCAGAAAGAGGCATAGAAATAAGAGAGGTTTGTGCACCATTAGTGCCAATTTAACACCCACATTTAGCAATTTATAACATGTGACCATTCCAGCTTTGCAAAGGGCCTTCCACCACGCTGTAACACACAAAGCTGCATTTTTGGGAACATTTGCCCCGTTTGAGCTAGAAACAAGGCTTTTTTTGTTCAAATGGCAGCAGATGATGGAAAATTTGGCAAATGCGGAAAATGTTTAATTATGTGAAAATTGTTGCAGCCAAACAGTCACATAATTCCAGTGGCTCTGCTCATATCTCTGATTAGGTCCAGAAGTGCTCCTCATTGGTTCCTCCTTTTTATGTGTCTCATTGAGTTTATAGTTCAGCTTTTATGGAAAAGAGGAAGACTAAACCTGAGGTTACCACTCCACAACACAGACTGCAATACCACATAATTACTTTCCAAAACACATAATCCCCCTCTATATAATTCCTATACACTAAATACCACATACTTTCTATTCACATAATTCCACGAGACACAACATGTATCCACTCTACACCAAAAAACATTAGTATAAAACGTTTACATTTACAATGCCAATAGCTCTAACTCTCTAACTAGTAGTCGCACAGTGGTGGAGAAAGGGTGCTAGGTCTCCGACCAGCGCTCAGGAATTCTGCTGCATGGGACTTACAGGAGGTACCAGGTGTGCTTCTTGGCCCCTAAAGTCCCTCAGGAGTAATGTGGACTTCGTCCCCATCCCGTAGTCTGCCAGGAGGTGTGTTTGCAGAGTGGTAGAGAAAGAGGGAGCGGCCTCCGAAGACGTTTTAGCAATCCTACTGTGTGGGACTTACTGGAGGTAACAAGAGGGGTAGTTGGCCCCAGGAACATCCTTGTGTGCCTTGTGTTACCGCCAGTAAGTACTCACAGCAGGATTGCTAAATTCTCATAACAGGCCACGCCCCATTTGCCCACCACTCTGCAAACGCGCTCCCTGGCGCGCTCTTGAATGAGGATTGAAGTCCCCTTCACTGCTTTGGGTCATTAGGTGCCAAAAAGCCTACCTCTTACCTCCAGAAAGCCCCACACAGTGGGATTGCTGAGAGGTGGACACAGGCCACGCCCCATTCTCCACCACTCAGCAAACAGTGAGCTCTACATAGCAAAGGGCAATGTCCAGGGGGTGGGCATCCCGGTACATTGCATGAGCCAGCTCTGGGGGGTGACGGTCCCCAGGGCCATCGAGGGCTTCCTTCATGAAAATAGCCCTGGGTAGGTGGTGGTCCCGAAGGTTTGGGGGGCCCCATGAGGCCCCCCTCCGCTATTTTAAAAAAGCCCTAGGGAGGTGGCGATCCCCAGGGATTGGGGGGCCCACAAGGCCCCACTGCCCTTATTTGAATAAAGCCCCAGGGAGGTGGCGGTCCCTGGGGCTTGGGGAGGCCCACGAGGCCCCCGCCCTTATTTTAATAAAGCCCCAGGAATGTGGTGGTCCCTGGGGCTTGGGGGGCTGGTGAGGCCCCCGCAATATATAAATAAAGCCCCGGGGAGGTGGCGCCCCCGCACAATATGAAAAAACCCTAGGGAGGTGGCGGTCCCCAGGGCTGCGGTGACCCCCCGGGCCCCCGCTATATAATTATACATTGCCCCTGGGACCAGGCCGCGCTTTTTTTTTTCTCAGTCGGATTCATGCACCCAGTACGTATTCAGCCACTAAAATAAAATGCTTTTATGCTTTTTTAGCCCTGGGGGTCCTTGTGGGACTCCCTGAGCAGGCCTAGGGGGTCAGGGTGTTTCTACCCTGCCCCCTTTTCTTGTTTTGTATACATTTTTTAACTGTTTTCTTGTGACTCGGTTACCGGGTCGCAAGATGGCTGCGATCACTTCCCGGTTTGGAGTTGGGCATTATTTTAAAAGAGGTGCGGGGCCTTGTGGGCCCCCCCAAGCCTCGGGGACTGCCACCACCCCGGGGCATTACAAAATAAGTGTGGAGGGACCTTGTGGGCCCCCAGAAGCCCCGGGGACCGTCACCTCACCGGGACTGTACTAAATAATGTGTGTGGGGGGCTCGAGCCCCTCACACTGCCCCGGGGACCACCACCTCCCTGGAGCATTTTATATTTAGATTCAGGGGTCCGTTACAGAACCCTGTGGACCACCACCTCCCTGGGGCTTTGCAAACGTTGGGAGGGGGGCCGCGCGGCCACCATCCTGGAGCCCTTGATGGCTCTGGGGACCGCCACCTCCCAGGGCTGGCTCCTGCAATGTCCTGGGCTGCCCACCCCCGGGACATTGCTGTTTGCTATGGCAGGGCAGGAGCCATGTGGCTCCCGCCCTGCCATAGCAAACTCTGCTTCGGTTTTTGGAAGCGAGAGCATGAAACCTGTTCTTGTTTCCAAAAACCAAAGCAGAATTGCTTTTGCACAAGGGGAGCTGCATGTGAGCACCTTCCCTTGTGCAATAGCAATGCTGGCTCCCGCAGGAGGTGGGGAGCCGGCGGGACCGTGGGGGCATTGGGGCTCCCCCTATGGTCGCCAATGCAAAGGGCCGGTCCTGGGGAATTGGGTCCCCGATGCCATAATTGGCCTCTGGAGGGGGGCCACATATCCCCCCTCCCATATTTGAATAAAAATGGAGGCTGCCAGGCCCTCGAGAATGGGGTTCCCGGGGCCAAAAGTGGCCCAGGGAAGGGGGGCCACACAGCCCCCCTCCCATAAAATAAGAAAGATTTTTTTTTTAAAGCCGCCCCCTCCCTGCACCACTGTGCAAACGCTCCCCCTGGCACGTTGTAAATTGGGGGATTAAGTCCCCTGCAATCCTGAGGGTCCCTGGGGGCCAACTAGCCCACCAGGTACCTCCAGTAAGTACCACAGAGATGCATTGCAGAGAGGTGGTCCGAGGCCCGGCCCTTATTTTAGGGACATTATAGTTAGAAATGAGCATTTAAAAACCTTTGAAATTCACTGAAAAAAACATAGGTTTCAGGGACTTTATAGTTAGAAATGAGCATTTAAAAAACCTTTAAAAATTAACTGAAAAAACCACAGGTTTCAGGGATGTTATAGTTAGTTGGACATTTCACTCATACAAAACCAGAGAAATTCGGCCGTTATAGTTAGTTCAGCTAACTATAACTCGCAAACCCGCAATGCACTGCTGAAGATGTCACATATTACACTATATATACATATATATATATATTCACTGAAAAAACCATAGGTTTCAGGGGCATTATAGTTAGCTGGACATTTCCCTCGTACAAAAACCCTAGAAATTCCCCTGTTATAGTTAGTTCAGCTAACTATAACTCGCGCCCCCGCAATGCACTGCTGATGACGTCACATATTACATCACTCATGACATGGTCAGTGACATCACTGATGACATCTCAAATGACATCACTGATGACATCACTTATGACATCATCTATGTGATAAATTAGTACACCTTCTCACACCCTAATATAACTTTTGATACACCAACTCAATATTTCAGAAGGCCATTTTGAAAACCATAGATACTCCAATACCAATAACTACATACCCACTCATTGTCTCTTAGGTCTACACGCACCTCCACTCACTCAACCTGTACAGTCACTTATACTTACAGTCACTCCGTACAAGACTATCATATGCATTTATACACATATATAGACACTCACACACTGCCAATCATCCATTGAGGTACTGACACACCTAGTCAGTTGTGCAAATAATTAAACACAGTCCAATTGACTCACCTATACAGTTAAACAAACTCAAGTTCACTTACTCATAAAAATACTAAACAATTTTGACACTCTTATTCAATTACTAGTACAAGCACACACTCATCCATACAGCCAGTCCCGCAATCACACACTCTCACATATAGTTATTTACTCTTATACACATATACACTGTGTTTCACATATGTAGTTACTGTCACATGTACAACTGAGATATACATTCAATCACTAACACACCCTTACGTACACTCACCCAACCATACAGTCCATCACAGTTGCACTCTTAAAATCATGCACCCATAGAATCACCCACTCACACATCTATGCACAGAGTCACACACACCCCACCCACACATACACTCAGGCACCCATACAGATACTCAGACAACCAATCAATAACCCATAGAGACACTCATATTGCTATTCACAAAACCATGCTTCCGTTTATACACCAACAGATAGACAGATACAGACATTCACACAGTTTAGTCACTAGTCTGCAGTAAGATGCATTTAATGACTCACTTATAGAGTCAGTTACGCACCTAGAAAATCACCCATTCACACACTTGTACACCCACTTATTCTTCAACAGGCCTTTCCCTATATATAATAAACATATTAAAACTGTTCAGAAACACATACTCAATGGATGACATCATCAGTGATGTCATCAGTGATGTCACTGACCATGTCATGAGTGATGTAATATGTGACGTCATCAGCAGTGCATTGCGGGGGCGCAAGTTATAGTTAGCTGAACTAACTATAACAGGGGAATTTCTAGGGTTTTGTACGAGGGAAATGTCCAGCTAACTATAATGCCCCTGAAACCTATGGTTTTTTCAGTGAATTTCTAAGGTTTTTAAAATGCCAATTCCTAACTATAACGCCCCTGAAACCTTTGGTTTTTTCAGTGAATTTCAAAGGTTTTTTAAATGCCAATTCCTAACTATAACGTGCATGAAACCTATGGTTTTTTCAGTGAATTTCAAAGGTTTTTTAAATGTTAATACCTATCTATAACTTATCTCTGAAGATATCATGAAAAGCATTCTTTTTTAAAAGTAGGGTGCACATTAGTTTTGTGGAAAAGCATCTTTGTGATTGGTTAAGAAAAAGCAGTTTCAACGTGGATGATAAAATTTGCTCAGCTCAACCACACCTGCTACTTGCATTTGGAAGGCACTGTTCGAACTTAAAACAATCGTCAACTTTTAACCTGCACATGTCGTTAAATGTTCAAGAAAATGTTACAAAAAAATATCGTAAAGTTTTAAAAAATTGATGAACTTTTAACCTGCACGTATTGTAGAATGTTCTAGAAAGTGTTTTGATAGAATACGTTGCACTTCTGACTTCTATGTGTTGTTGAATATTAAAAAAAACGGTTCATATGGAAAATTAAAAAGAAACCAATAGAGAAGTTTTGAAACCTAAAAGAATCAAGGAACTATTCTAATTTATTCTTTACATGTATTTATGTGTGCAGCAACAAAATTATAGACACAACAGCACTAGGAAAAGGAAGCAGGGAGTGGGGGGAGGGGGGGAGATGGGCAGAATGGCACACATGCACAATTAAGTACAACACACATATAGACTAACAATGGCCAAACACACCAACAAGGAGCACAAGTCACACAACCTGCCAACATCACACCACTGAACGAGCATAGAAGTGAAAACCATGCTGCATTCATAGAGGATGTGTACAAAGGCCAGTCGTTGGTGTTGTGGGATGTCTGCGACCGTGGTCATCATGGATGAGATGCCCAGCATGTGGCACATGGTCGAGTTCACTGTGTGTTATGTTGCCAAGCGGCTGCTCCTCCCTCCCACAAGCCCCCACACTTTTGTACGGTGAGCTGTTGTATATCGTGCACTCGTACGGCACGCCATTGTAATGCCTATTTGCGCATCTCCTGCTACATTCCAACTACAACATCACAGTGCCGTTTGGAGGTGGTGCATGCCACTTTACAACATCGACTGCTGCGGCTCTTGTAACAGGCCACACCAGAACACAGAGACACACTTACGGCACTTCCTGTACACGGACATGTCCGAGACACCCCGTTCCCCTTGCCGGATAGGCACACCCCTGCACTGACCTGTGAACGACAGACCAGCACGAGCCAGTTGTGCATGCAGGAGGATGTGTACGTAGCTACACATCCAGGCTCACTGCCAACGCTGAGGTGACAGCACACTGTGATGTTGCAGAGCTCGTGCCTATCATGCTAAGACAATGACCACAGGGACACACCTACTAAGATGTGGGTTTGGGGGGCATTGGTGGTCCTGCAGTTGTTGAGATGAGTCTTCTGGCCCTCATGGGTATCCCTGTATCATGCTCATTGACTCTATGGCACCTGTGGGTGTTCTGGTGTGGCTCTTGGCTGTGTTCCCTTTCATGGTGCAGGTAGTTGTCCTGCTTAACACCAGCAGAAAGCAGGTGTAAAATCCCTGGTGCTAACGTGTCTTATCGCCGGAATTTGTTATGCATTGCAATTGGTGTGAAAGTTGTGATGTGATTTTTATCGTGTGCACAACAATATACGAACTGAGCAGTGTATCTCGTCAAGATCCAGCACCTGACGCACTATTCCCAATTAATATAAATACAATGAGATTTCCTAATAGATTTTGTGTGTACACTGTAAGTGCAGCCAATTCCTCAGTGCAATACAATACAGGATTTTAGTATTTAGAATAAATCGCAAAGGTGCACCTCGTGTCTTTTTGCACGGGAACGGCTACTCTCCATTTCATTATCAGCACTTTAACGGAAGTAAAGTTGAGATAAATCTAACACACTATTCAGAAGTTGGTGCAAACCGCAGATATCACCAGTATTCCAGCGATAAGTGCCCCAAAATTTAACACCATGGTGGACTCCATCAAATAACAGTAATAAGAACAAGAAAGGTACTGACTGAATGATTAGAGTACAGCAAGGAGAGTGCCTAGGTGAATTTATAAGTGCTAGGCTTTTCGCACAGGGAATGGATTAGTACTTGGTACTGAATGGGTCACTAGAGGAGTGCAAAAGCAGTCACAAGTGCTGGACTGTATGGATACTGACTAGGAAATTTAAAGTGTGAAAGACAAGTGTCTAGGTGGTTAGAAGACTGCATGCATAGTGCATAGGGGTTTGAAACAGTCCATGTGCTAAGGCCTGGCTCAGTGTATGAATACTTAGGCAGTGACTGAATGATTAGAGTACTGCAAAGATAGTATCTTGGTGAATTTATAAATGTTTGGGTTTTAGCACAGTGAATGGATTAGTACATGGTGCTGAATGGGTCACTAGAGGACTGCAAAGGGAGTGACAGGGTATTTCCTGGAAGTGTATGGATACTGACTAGGGAATTGAAGGTGAGAAAGACAATTGTGTAGGTGGTTAGAGGACTGCATGCATAGTGGATAAGGGTTTGAAGCAGTCCATATACTAAGGCCTGGGTCACTGGATGAGTACTTGGGTACTGACTGAATGATTAGAGTACTGCAAGGAGAGTGCCTGGGTGAATTTATTAGGGTTTGGCGGAGTGAATGGATTAGTACATGATGCTGAATGGGTCACTATAGGAGTGCAAATGGAGTGACAGGGTGTTTGCTGGAAGTGAACGGATACTGACTGGGGAATTGAAGGTGTGAAAGACAAGTGTGTAGGTGCTTAGAGGACTGCATGCATAGTGGATAGGGGTTTGAAGAAGTCCATGTGCTAAGACCTGGCTCAGTGCATGAATACTTAGGCAGTGACTGAATCATAAGAGTACTGGAAAGAGAGTGTCTTGGTGAATTTATAAGTGTTTGGGTTTTGGCACAGCGAATGGATTAGTACATACTGTTGAATGGGTCTCTAGAGGACTGCAAAGGAAGTGACAGGATGTTTCCTGGAAGTGTATGGATACTGACTAGGGAATTGAATGTGTAAAAGAGAAGTCTATAGTATGTTAGAACACTACATGCATTCTGCATAGACATTTGAAGCAGTCTATTTGGTACTTAGAAACTGACTAAATAATCAGACTACTTCTAGGACAGTGCCTAGGTAAAACTTTTAAATCTTCAGTTCTGCCACAGTGAACAGAATAGTACACGGTACTGCACCTTAGTGTCAAACCCTGACTCATTTTATCAATGCATAAGCAAAGACTAGCTTCTAATGCTACTAAAACTTGACAACATGAGAGGTTTTAAATTAGTTATCTGTCAGCAAATACACGATGTTACCAAATGCTTCTCTCACAGTGGTTCTCAAATGCACACAGACTCACAGTGTAATTCTAGACAACAACCACTATACCTAGGAGTTTACCAAAAATCATTCACTACTGTGGAAGTGGTAAGTGAACTGCACACAATGTTCATAATTCAGGACTGCGCTTTTGTGTCAAAGCCTGACTCATTTAATCAAAGCATAAGCAAAGACTGGCTTCTAATGCTACTAAAACTTCACAACATGACCAGTTTTAAAACAGGTATCTGTCAGTAAATACGCGATGTTACCAAATGCTTCTCTCACAATCCTTACCCAAATGCACACATACTCAGTGTGATTTTAGACAATCAACACTATCCTAGGACTTTACCAAAACTCATTCACTACTGTGGAAGGGGTAAGGGGACTGCACACAATCTACATATTTAAGTACAGCACATCAGTGTCAAAGCATGACTCATTTAATCAACATATAAGCAAAGACTGGATTCTAATGCTACTAAAACTTCACAACATGACAGATTTGAAAACAGTTATCTGTCAGCAAATACATGATGTTACCAAATGATTCTCTCACACTGATCCCAAATACACACTAACTCACAGTGTGATTCTAGACAAGCAACACTATCCCTATGAGTTTACCAAAACTCATTCACTACAGTGCAAGTGGTAAGGGAACTGCACACAATCTACATATTTCACGACTGCAATTTACTGTCAATGCCTGACTCATTTAATGAAAGCATAAGCCATAACTGTCTTCTAATGCTACTAAAACTTGACAACCTGACTGGTTTTAAAACAGTTATCTGTCAGCAAATACACGATGTTACCAAATGCTTCTCTCACAGTGGTTCCCAAATGCACACAGACTCACTGTGTGATTCTAGACAAACAACACTATCCCTTGCACTATATCAAAACACATTTCTTCATCTAGAAGTAGTACTACATTTTAGTATAGAAACATAACATAACTCATTTCACAAATTCATAAACAATGACTGGTTTCTAATTCTACCAAAATATAAAAACTGCACAGTTATCTGTCTACAAACACATGAAAAACACAAATGCCAATCACAGAATCGTTTCTACATGCACACACATTGCAGAGAAAAAAAGTACTCCCTACACTTTAGCAGGAAAAATACATTAGTCTGATTAAAATCAAAATAGTCTACATACATCCCCTCACAATTAAATAACTCATCTTTCAAGTTATTTTGTAGATTAAGGAGTATATCAATCACTCACCATATTTTCTTTTACAGAATCTCTGCACTGTGAACCTCTCAGCAAAAGCAAAGAATAAAAAAGTTTCCCTTTCATTTTCCACACATATACATGTAAACATCAAATCACAATCCTTCGCACATAAACTCAAAAGCGAACACACATTTCTATTGGTTAATCATTTCAACCCTTTCCAACTGAAATACATTTCAACCCTTCCCCCAATCTGCCTGTTACCATAGAAACAGGTCATGGAACACTGCACTGAGCTCACAGGTCACAAGTTCAGCACACAATGTTCCTACACAAGACAGGTAGTGTGCTTGACTTTTCAACATATCAGCTTATCATATATAATGTTCCTTACAATCTGTTTTTGTTAACCAATAACAATCATACCTTTAAAAAACAAAAATATACACCCTACCTTTCAGTGTAGAAAGTTGTTATACAACCAATGATTTCTTGTCGTTTTTCAAAAAACGTTGCCGTGGATCCGCGCCACCACCGCGAGAGAATCCATGCATCCAACGCGATAGGATGCGCGCACCGTCCGCATTTCACCGCTTTTTTGTTTTAAAAAAAAGGGGGGCCACAGGGGGTCCTTCTGGGACCCCCTAAGCAGATCTAGCGGGTCAGAGTATTTCCACTCTGCCCGCTTTATATCTTTTACACACTTATTCCCCTTCCATCTTCAGCCTCGCTTCTACCGAGGCAGAAAATGGCCGCCAACAGTTCCTGGTTTCGAATGTAGAGAGACGCTCGACAGCCAATTAGCATTCGGCGCGCGATCGGGAGGGTGCGCGCTCCGTTCGGGGAGGGTGCGCTTACGGTGCGGGTACGGTCCACGGATACTCCGCTGCCATAGATATCACTAACTTTTTTACCCTAATTTTCTCAGTAACTACTGAACAGATTCACACCAAATATGCAAAGGGCACGAGTCCAAACTGAGGACTACCTCTTTGCCAAATTTGGTGTCATTCCGTTCAGCGGTTCGGGCTGTAGCTGCGACAACAGATCCTATGGGAAATTGCATGGGGAAAACGCGTTTTGGGACCCCCTTTTTTCTCGGCCCCCGCTTCACGGATCACCGCAAAACTTTCAGGGTAGGAGCAGAGTGGAGCTGGCCAAAAGTTTGGAGAATTTCGCGAAGATTCGTCAATCGGCGCCAAAGATATTCCCAATAGAATGTTGGGGATTTCCTATGGAAAATAGGTCCTAACTATAACTATCTACTGGCGACCGCCAGTAGATAATATATATATATATATATATATATATATATATGCGCAACATTGTATCCCAACTCTTGAACAGAGGATACGGACGAACTCCATGGCAAATTGTTCAGCAAATGTTTATTTTAGAGCCTGCAGAGTGACTGACATATATATTAACATGTATTAGTTAATAGTCATTGACTTGTATGGAAAAATTGTATTTTTTTTTATTTCACTCACAAGCCATTCCTGGTTCTTGTCAGTTGCAGTTCCCTGCTGTTATTCTACGGACCAGACAAGACTACTTTTAACCCCTTCGCTGCTGGACCTCCCCCCCCCTCCCCCCGTACGAAGTCATTTTTTGGCTATTCGTGGTAATTCATACTTAGGCCCCCGTAACATTTTGTCCACATTAGATATCCACACCAAATATGCGCCCTTTTATTCCAACATCCTCTGGATTCGGAAGGTACCTAGGATTTGTGCATTCCCTCGGAGGGGATCAAGAAATTAGCCAAAATACAGCTACATTTTGTTTTTGGGGAAAAAATGGGGCAAAAGTGCTGCAGAAGAAAGCATCAGTTTGTCTCCCTGCAAACGAGATCAACAAAGGGTATGTGGTGCTAAAAGTACCATCTTCCTAGCCTTCAGGAACAGGCAGACTTTTGTCATAAAACCAACATTTTCCCAACAGGACATAGCCAATTTTTCCTATTTTTTGTGCTTTCAACCGCCTTCCAGTTAGTCCCAGAAAGCTATTCATTTCCTAAAAGTAGACAAAAGTCAATCCAGCAAAGGGTCATTTGTGTCGAACCTGCAAGGTTTTCCTTGGAAAATAACAGTTCAAATAAAAAAATATTGAAATGGAGTTAAAAAAACAGCCAATTCTGCCAATGTTTTCACTTGTAATTTCTTGAAAGTATGGCCTATTTTTTAAAGCAATATACTGTTATGTCTGCTGGATCCATCTGGTTCCAGGGATATATAGGACTTGTAGGTTCAACGTTTTTCATTGTGGCCTAGTGCTCGTGACAGAAAGTGCCCCAAAACGTACAGTGGAGACTTCAAAATTATTGATCACAAAAAGACTTGATTTTGCAAGGTAGACACCTATGTTTTTAGTCCCGGGATGTACTAAACCCAGATATCTCTGAACACTACACACCCAGGGGAGTCTAGGGAGGTGTGGTTTGTGTGGATCACCCATCAGAGGTGTGGCGCCGCAGCCAGGGCGACTGACGCTAGAATCTGAGGCTCACGGTTCGATCTCCGGCACCGGCGGCAGGTCAGCCCAGCACCATGTGACTCTGGGCAATAGCTTGCTTAATCTTCCCGACGGCTCCCAGCGCTGGGATGCTGTTAGTGCTTTACAAATACTGCATTTACATTTACATTTATCCCACCCAGAATGCCCTGCAAGTCTCAAATTTAGCTAATAAAAATCACTTTTCCTTATATTTCTGTGTGGGAAATTTGTGGGATAACCAGGCAAACACAAATGTCCTACCACCCAGCATTTCCCTAGGTCTCCTGATAAAAATGGTACCTCACTTGGGTGAGTGGGCCAAGTACCTGCCATAGGGAAGGGTCCAAAACTTATTATGGAGACATCAAAATTATCTATCACAAAAGATCTGATTTTGCAAAGGGGGTTACTTGCGTTTTTGGTCCCGGGCTTGGCGGCCATCCAGGGAAACCTACCAAATCCAGACATTTCTGAAAACTAGACACTCAGTGGAGTCCAGGGAGGTGTGGCTTGCATGGATCTCCCAGTGTCTTCTTACCCAGAATGGCTTGCAAATCTCAAATTTAGCTTAAAGAAATCACATTTTCCTCACATTTCAGTGTGGGAAATTTGTGGGACAACTGGGCAGACACAAATTTCCCACCTCCCAGCAATCCCCTAGGTGTCCCGATAACAAAGATACCTCACTTGTGTGGGTGGGCCAGGTGCCTGCAACAGGGAAGAGACAAAAACCTGTAGAGATTGAGGGGGAGCCAAAGTGGGTCCAAATGGGCACCCACAGATTGAGTGTCATTTTGGTCGATAGGCAGAGGGAATCTCTGGGTGTTTGGAAATTTGTACTAGTGCGGTGATCCTACAAATTTCCCACACAGAAATGTCAGGAAAATACAACTTTTTTGCTAAATTTGAGGTTTGAAGGGGATTATGGCTGAAAGAAAAAACTGGAGGATCCACATCGCCAGTCCACGCCAGGTGTGGCCAGTATATTGGACGAGTGGCAAGATGGGTGGGGCTGGCAGGGGGAGGTGGGACAGGCATAGTTGTCACAAGTGTAAAAAATACGTTAAAAACAAACCTGCAATCTACTCTTCTCCACGTGGCACAGGCTCCTAGAATGTCCTGCAGCCAATCCCGAAGCTGCTCTCATGCATAAGAGCAGCTTCAGGCTTGGCCTGAGAGCCCTCGATTGGCTCTCCAGGACAGACTGGGAGTCAGTACCTCCTTTTCAAACCAGCTGTGTTGCTGGGTTGGGAAAAGCTTTCACTGTGCATGATGGTTTGGCTGGCCTGAGACAGCCGACCAAACCATCATGTGCAGTAAAGGGAGTGCATCTACTACTCCCTGCAGTCACCACCCCTGGCACCACCCCCAAGACTGGGCAAAAAAAGGAATTATAAAACAAGTTTTTATCATCATTTTATTTTTCCTTTCCTACTTTTTTTAGGGGCAACAAAGCAAACACAAGGAGATGATAGATGGAGCGCTGAACCTTTTCAGACACTCACCCCCAATGTTCGTTTTTTTGCATCGACCGTCTACCGCTGCAGTGTGGCTGCAGTGTGGAGGAGGAGGAGGAAGCCGTATTGCTACCTCGTTGCCTCTGTATCCGTATCCCTGCCTCCCGCGGCTCTCGCGGTTACCGCATCTCCCGCGAAATCGTGCTGAATTTTGCGGAGTCTTACCAGGCACCAAGGAGGCGCTGGGTTGCTCTCTGCTGAGCCCCAGCTGAGGTTTGCTTTTCTGCCCCTGTGTGGAGTCCTTGGGGTCCGCCAGCGAGCTACTGTGGCCAGGTGATAGGTGCAGCCGTGCAACAGAGCTGAGTGTGGCTGGCCCCACTGCACTGCTCCTCTACTGCCCTCTCCCATGTGCTCCGGCCAACAGCATTCCAACAGGCAGCCGCTGCTTTGATCCATCTGGCACCGGAGGAGCTGAGGGCTGAGAATCACAAAGTAGCGGTGGGCAGCAGAGAACGGTGCATAGAGAAAGGTGTCTGCAGAGCTGAGGTGAATCTAGTCCAGGTTTTCGAGTTTGATACTACTACCGCCGCCACCATTCGAACGAGGAGCGTCACCTACTCCGTCGCGCCTGAGAGCACAGCGCTCCGTGAGGCCGCCATCCATCAGGGGCATCCAGCTCTTCAGAATTGCCCTGAATATTCTGCGGCAACAACGACAATCCTGCAACTGCAACCCGCGGACCACAGCCGTCTCAGTTGGGGTGGAGGTGGAGCTCTACACCCGGCAGCGATCAGCAGTGAGCAGCAGTGGGGGGGATGGGGGACGGAGATGCAGACTAACCCCCAAGAGCAGGAGCAACTACTACAATTGTAAGTGAGCCTGGAGTCAGCCTGGCTCAGCTTTTCCATTAAGTAAAACGAAGGCTGTAATACAAAAGCATTTATTTTCTTATCAAATAGAGGATTGATGCCACAAATTGGTTTTAAATACATTACTGTTTCCTGCTGCCTGTAGATTAATTGTACTATCGCTCCATCATCGCTGCTAGCCACAACAAACTTAAATTTACAATCTAAACTCAAGCGCCATTGGCCGATCCCGGGCATTTTGAACTCTGGGATTCTTGGCCTCTGGACTTCAGAGACTAATTGCTACTTAGCCCCAAGTTTGAAGATGTGCAAAGAGGAGGGGGCACTTGAGAACAGCAGTTCAAAAAATGCAAACAAGAAACTCTGCGCAGTTGCAAAATTCCCATCGGCCACATAAGCCTGCCAAACGACAGAAAGCCAAAATGTTATATCCCAAAGAAGGAAGACGAGGGAATCAGGCTTTATCTCAACTTGAGGGAAAGTTGGAGGAGCATGAAGTGCCCGAGACGACTATATCGGGCAGGTCCTGTAACATCTTGACACACCCGTCTGAAGAAAACCAAGAATCTCACAAGGAAGTGCAGCAAGGACAAGCCCCAGTGCCAGTCAATCGGAATAATTGTGACACCAGAGACACTGGTGACATAAGAGACTATTTTAAGCGGCCTGTTAAAGAAGCCATAATGCACAAGCAAGAAATCCCCTCCATGAGTTCTGAGAGCTTAAAATCCCATAACCAATGTGAGGAATCTCGAACAAGTACATTCCCCCCGGATGTTCTCTACCCAGAAATTATTATTCATGGGAGGGTCCCAGCCCCAGTAAAACCAACTTCTTCCCTCCCTCAAAGGGCATCTCAAGAAAATCACCGGGATAACCTGCAAAATAATAAGCCAATCCTGAGTGTGCCCAGACCCCCTGATAGTACCGCAGACAATTTGAAGTTAGCCGGGGTCTATCAAGAAACAGCCGAACGGTCGGTGCTTCTGGACTCTCGAGAGGACAAAGCCTTTGCCCCAACCCACGATCCAGCTCAGATTCTATTAGAATCTCCAATCTGGATTTTGTCCAACAGTTCAGTGAGCTTTACATCCCAGCATATAAGTTTATTGTGTCCATCGCCCGTCGAAATAGAAGCAATAGAACCCAATGGCACATTGGAGCCCGGTGCCCAAAGGTTTAAGTTTGATTTTCCCCTGCCCGCCTCCACACCAACTTGAGTACCCTGTGAGTAAATGCCTAATAACCACCTTAAAGATCTTTATCAGGCTAGTACTAGGGGTTCCCATTTAATACTCATCTAATGTTCATAAATAATAGTAGAGCCAGCCACGATGATTTCAACCAATAGCAAAATTCAAAAAATTTAAATAACGTAAGAAAGCGATTGTGCTCAACTAGTAGCTCTATAAACACAAACCCAATTCCCATACATTGCCAAAGTAAGACCAGCGATTCTCTGAACTCCAGTTTAGGGAGCCATGTTATACTCCCACTACACACAAGGTCGAGATGCTACTCTCAGATACCAACCAAGCTCTAAACTCAATGGTGAGTGCATGCAGATAAACTGGATGCCCAATTAAATATCTTGCAGCTGATAGCTGGTCTAATAACTAAAATCGACACTAAACTAGACCAACTAAACTCCCTGATATGCAGAGCCCAAAATAATATAGCGTCAAGCCAAACCAACAGCGGGTGTAGCTGTAACCTGATATTTAAAAAAGTTAGAAACCCTCCCGGAAGTAATGTCCACTTTAATAGAGGACCTGAAGAAAGAGGCATGTAGACGCATGCCGAAATCCACTCCCTCCCAGCCATTATTGGGCCAACACTCACACTGGCCTACTTTAAGAAAACAACAATTCCAAAGCATAGAGCACTCAGGGGACATTAAGACCGACCCCAAAGCAAGAACCCAGTCGTATGTCAATGACCCCTCTGATTGCCTAGAACAGCAGACTATTTTCATACAAGACCACCAGATCAAATGTCTGAAAATTGTTGATAAACAAGACCACGAATCCACCCCAACTAAAATATACATAACAAATGTCGCCAATAACTCCAATCAAGAACATCTCACTCATGTAACTACCTCCCAACCCAATATTGTAAAAGGCGTCAACAATCTGCCCTACTCCACCGAACCATTGAAGATGACAACTGCACCCCTGACCGATAGACAACATTTGTCCAGGAAAAACAAGATGAGACCAAAGAAACTAAACAATGCTAGGAAAAAGAATGGAGTGCTATTACGTTGGCTCAGACCTGATAATGAATCGAAAGCCAACACAGCCTCTGCATCCAGCAAAAACATCAATGGAGGAGGAATCTTAGACACTCCCCTCCCAGTACAAACTATAGTTGTGCAAAGTGTGGGTCATTATAAGCCCGAACTCACTCAATGCACCGTGCTTAGCCCAAAGGAGAAAATTGGGAACTGTATGGAAAAAAAAGAACCCACAAGCCCTAAAGACTTCGGATAAACCCACAAACTCATCAAGCAACCGACTCTCCACCCAACATGGTGTGAGAAAGTCCACGGGCCGGGATGTCCTTTATGAACCCACAAGCCGTAGCGATTTAAGACAGTTATGTGAAATTGAGAAAGAGGGCCATAACATAAGAAAACCCACAGAGGAGATAGCCATACAAGTTAATCTTATAGATGGCCCCAAAATGAAACGAAACAATAAGGAACTGAACTCCTTGGAAATAGTGGACCAGAGGCAGGAGTCCCCCCAAGTGAGCACAAAAGAGAAATTGGTACCTTATGAGGTCAGTCCGCACTGCTCTAATGTGAACAAACCAGAAGGCCTAAATCAACCTCTTAAGACCGAGATGCCTAAAGATGACTCAGAAATTAAACTTGTACATTAAAAGAAAGTTGTATTGAATGACTCTGGAACAATCCAATCACCAAGGTAAAAAATTAACACTGTACCCAGAGTACCTATCCCAAGGGAAATGGGACATCCTCAATAGAGGAAACCTCCTAAATTTGTTCTCGCACCTTCTAGGACTAGAAAATATAAAAACAACAGACATTAAAAGTGTCGCTTTTATCGCCCCAGAACAGGGCCAAATAAATGAGACCACGGTAGTAACTTTCTACAGTAAAGATATAGCCGCAGCCCTACTGTTGAATAAAGATCGTTTGGGCGATTGGGGCATTCAGACAAGTCTTGTGGCTAAAGCTAAATACCCTGTTTTTCTAAAGGATAAAATTCTAAATGCTTTAAAGGATTTCAACACTCCAACCTTGTCTAACAGTGAATTAACCAGCCAGTTGCCTACTTCAGTTCTGTGTGGCTCCCTAGCGTCTACCCAAATAGCGCCCTGGAAAAAGAACCTGCTACAAATAACATCTAGAGTAGGAGGCTCCTGCCAATGTGCGCTAAAACGACAGAACTCCCAAGACTGGTCTTGGCTCTCCCACACCTTAGGGTGAAGCACATAACATCCCAAGTGGACATAAAACCAGTGAAGATACAGTCCACCACCTTAGAATCTGATCCTGGAACATCCGAGGTCTAACAAAGGAAAAAGCTGAAAGAGTAACGACCTCTCTCAAAACTATGATATTATTACCCTGCAAGAAACCTGGTCCTTGCAATTTACCACCTGGGAGGACTACACTGTTAATGAAACCTGTGCAATTGCATCTCAAGTAGGCGGTCATGCGTCAGAAGGCGTATTAATCGCTCTTAAGTACAACTTGGCCCTAAAGGTCTCCTCAATTTGTGAAGAGCAAGGCGATTATATTTTTATCAATATTCAGTCACAACCACTGGGAAAAAATAACTCCAAACAACAAACTATTATCCTTGGTTGTATTTATCGACATCCCTCCAAAATCAAGCGAGAGTCAACCTGGAATAAAATTCTCCCTATCATGAGAGACCTCTTTGTACATTTCCCAAACGATATGTGGCTTGTAATGGGAGACTTTAATGCTAACCTAATGGAGACAGGCTTGGACCTCTCCCTTCTATTCTCACTGGACAACCAAATGTGGGCTATCACAGATATAAGGTGCCAGTACCAACGGAAGGATAATCAAGGGACAAAGGTGGCTGTGTGCTTAAACCAACTAGGGCTCCGTATTTTAAACGGTAGACTGGATTCAGATTCGCCCGCAGCTTACACCCATGTGTCCCCCTTCAGAATGGCTACCTTGGATTACATATGGATCTTGGTCGCCCACTTCCAATTCGTCCAGGAATTTGTGGTAACCCCTTCATTGGAAAGTGATCATGCCATCCTAACAAAGTTCTATCCAAGCAGAGCTCCTGCCCAAAAAACTACTTGATTGGGAAAGAATCAATATTGGAGCCTATTAGAAAGCTACGGTGGACTTTGGACCAACAAGAGGCAATTGAAGAGAAGGTGGTTAACTTTTTGGAAAACTTGAACCATGAGTTTAGTGGTCAGCTGACGACACTGTCTTGGGAACAGGTAGTGAAGGACCTTAAAAAAAATCTATCTGTAAAGAGTGTTAAAATGTCAAATAATTCCCCTCATCTATACCCCACCTCAGTGACTACAAGCACACTATGTTGAGCTTTAAACACAAATTAAACACTTTATTGCGTAAATGCACATATACCAACATAGATCACAAATTCTTACGAGAGAAGATATGGACTACTCATAAAGAGTATAGGGAGACAATGTTAAAGTATAAAAGGATAAAAGAAGAACAGCATTGAACATTTGTCCACGAAATTATAAAATCAAAGGATCAAAAGAGATTTGGGAGCTGGGTAAATAGGACTGCTAGATCAGACCAACCATCCACTGCAACAAATGTCTCCCACACTGACTGGGAGGCTCATATTGAAGTTCTTTAAGTTGAGCCCGACAGATACAACTGGCGTAATTATCACAGCTCTACTCCCCCGAATCCCCATACTGGAACGTCACCTACTATCAAGATCGCCCCCAATCAAGTTGCCCTTATCATAAAACGAATGCGTCCAGGAGGGGCCCCCGGCCCCAATGGGTTACCAACAAAGACATATAAAGCTTCGACTCACAAGTGGGCAGCGCTCTTGGCCTCCCTATTTGAGGCATGCAGAATGGGCGGACCCATTCCTGACTCTTGGCGAGGTTCTCTCCTCGTCTCAATCTACAAAAAAGGTCAGCGATCTAATACCGATAACTATCAGATGATTGCACTCCTTGATGTTGATGGGAAGGCCTATACAAGCGTCATATTACAAGAATTCATCAGTTGCGGGGAAGACCGTAAACTAATACCTTTTACACAAACTGGCTTCCAAAAGGGCTGCCACATTGAGGACAATCTGATCTGCTTAGCCCACATGATTGAGGTTACATTTGCAACAAAGGGAAAATTGCTGTTCTTGGGATTTATTGATTTCCAAAAGGCATTTGACAACGTCGTCCGTCCCAGGCTTTGGGAGAAACCGTTCAAATGTGGCATCCCCCAGACCCTATTGAATGCCCTCATCGCTCTGTATTCTGATACCTGGGTCAAAATAAAAGTCTCCGCTAACTGGTCTACAACCAATAAAATCCTGACCAACAGAGGCCTAAAGCAGGGATGCATTTTGGCCCCCCTACTCGTTAATTTGTACCTCGCAGATTTACCGGAGTGGCTGGCCCGCTCTCGAGCTTTTCCACCAAGAATCGCATCTGTTAAAATCCAGTCAATGCAATACGCAGATGATACGATTTTCCTTGATCAAACTCAGGTGGGCCTCCAATGACTTTGTGATTCCTTGGCAACATATTGTTAAACAAATGCTGTGAAGATTAATATCTCTAAAACCAAGGTGATGGTAGTCTCGAGATGTCGAGCGAGACAGCACCCCTGGTACATCGCTGGGAAACCTATAGAGGTAGTTACCACATATAAATATCTTGGAGTGTGGCTAGACCACAGAGGGAGCCCGGGTCCGCAAATCGCTGCAATGCAAGGTGTGTCTCGCAGCCTGGAGAGGGGCCTTCTTAAGAGCCAAGAAAGCTCTCTATTCTCCTGACTTCACTCTGTTAATCAGAGTGATAGCTGTTAAACTACTATCCACTATAGCCTTTGGCGCCACTACTTTTAAAGATAAAATGCTCACCTGGTTGGATAGAATGCAATCAGTCTGTTTTCACATTGTTTCACCTACCCAACGCGACCTCTCACGCCCAAATCCATATGGAGTTCCGCTTGTTTTCCCAACATTGGATCATGAAAGCAAGATTCATTGCCTACTGTGCCAAAACCAAAGTGGCACATGACTCCACACTAAAGAGTTGCATCTGGTCATTGTTAAACAACCCCAGCACTTCCTGGAATACATTTTTAATATTCTGTTTGGACGCACTAGAAGCTCATGATCTATGGGCGAGCCCGCTGCCCATAGGGGTGGCTGTCAAAGCTCTGACCAAACAAGCAAAGATCCTTTCAGTGGAACACGATGCATTATCCGTGAAAAATCTATCCAATGGCAGTTGGGCGTTAAAACTTTATGATCTTAAAACCTTACCACATTATCTGTCATCCTCCATGAAGCCATCGGTGAAACACCAGTTAATGAGACTACGCTTTGGACTAATCCCCCTGATGGCGTACAAGTACGGATGGAGGTACAAGGCAGATACACCCTCTCAGTGTCGTTTTTGCAACAACGGGGAAGAAAACTTAATACACGTTTTGTGCATCTGTAGAATTTTACTCCCCTTTCGAACTTTTGGACTGCGCCCCATCTGGAGAATTCTCAATGTGCGGACACGCCAAGAAGCCATAGAGGAGTGTATGAAGGGGGACTCAGCTCAGATGGCCGCCCGATTTGAAAATTAATTATTAAGATTAACTCAATTGTACCAGTAGATACCATCCATGAACCTCTGCTGTGTCAGCCATGAACTTCCTCCCCTTTCCCTTTAAAAAAAAAACATTTTTAAATCGAGAGCGGAAAGTGCTTTTTATGTTCTTTTTGTATGAATTGCAATGATTTTAATTAATTGTGCAAATAAATATATCTATCTTTATATCTATCTATCAGTCACAGATCTGGGTTGAATCCATCATCACTCTTTAGCTCACCTCGCCACCTCAGTTCAGACCTAGCTATATGCAAATCAGTCTTGACCCTGTGCCTCATGGGAACAGTCCAGCCCGAACAGCCAAGCCAGGTCTTCCCTGAACCGGAAACAAGCATCCTAGGACCGGTTTCTGGTTAACACCCTTCATCTGGCAGGCTAGCTTGCATCCAGTGTCAAAGTGAGCAAGGGACCATGCTCCTGTGCCATAGCAGAGATAGCAGCTGCTGCGCACACCATCAGCCAAGCACAATCCACGCACACTGCCAGCCAAGCACCATCCACACATACTGCCTGCCAAGCACCTGTCCACTCACACCGCGAAGCAAGCGCTAGTCTACACACAGTGTGCCAAACACTAGTCCACACACATACCACCAGCTAAGTGTGAGTCCACACACACCTTTTTCACATTCATAGTGGAGTGGAGGGAACAAATAACTACCTTTTTGTAAGGTACTGTTGATTAGATTTGGAGAATGGTTCATCCTATTTTTGGGCCACACTGGTGGTGGCTTTCACAGTGGATATAGTATGCCTTCTGCTTGTGGTAGAGTACCAACACAGGTGCACTCAGATCTCAACTTAGACCCATGACTAACACCATATAACCAGTGGGGATATGTTTTGTAATATTATAATTATGTACAGACACATTAAATTGTCTTTCAATCTCATACCTCTTTACGCTGTGAGTTCATTGCTGAGGAAAATACAGCGGACTCTATTAGACGCATATCCGGACTCAGATGTGGGTGAGTGGTAGCACATTTGGATACATCATGCATTGCAGAGTACATTATTTTTTAAGAATTTTTGGAACGGAGGATTGAATTCAGTTTCTTTCTCCATTGTATAGAGGTTGAATATTCAAATGACTTGGTCGTGAAGAGACCGTAACATTCATACAGGGTCAAAACATCAACAAAACCCTCCTTGGTTTTTATACAAAGTGATATAAATAGGATCTGTGGATTGTTTATTCAGCACCTTACTATGTACACTCATGAATAACGTGCAAAACCAGGGGGAGTTGTACAGTGTCTTAAGTCACGTATAATGTAAATATTTGTTCACTTTTTGAGTACTGCGTCGTCTGCACTGTGTGTTCACTTGTTCACAAACATTGCATATGATTTAGTAATATATGTAATTGACAGAAGCCTCTAGCAGACTATTATTCCTTTTTTTGACATTCATGTAATGTAGGAGGAACTTTATGTTGCATCAAGTTTTAGATTCCTCCAAATCATTGAGGCGTTTCCAAGATTTGGAATTAGTCCACAGGATTAAGGTTTATGCAATATATATTGACCCGGGTCCTCGGGGGCATATACGGTTGGCCTTGTCTTGTGTTATCCTGAAAGTTCTCATGCACTCTCCTGTACCCTCCTCCACCAACTCCAGCATCAATAGCACCCCATCCACACACACTCAAGTAGGCCAACCCTCACCTACACGGCATTCCACTCTCACATGTGTGCTCCACAACACCTGCTGGATTGCCACATATGCCACAGAAATAAGGGACCTACTGCATGACCCCGTTCCAGACCTGCACTTCCTTACACAGACCTGACTGTACCCTACTTTGGCACTGGTCATCATTACTGCCACCCCCACTGACTACAAGATCATTAGGCTAGACCATCAGCACAAGTCCGGAGGCTGAGTCACCATCATATTCGAAGACACCAATAGCTGCATCGCCTCCACAGACACCACCATCAGTTACATGCAACACCTCAAATTCAAGGTAAGCATAACAGCCAAATTGAGCAGAGCCATTGTATATACACCACCAGGACCACGCACCAACTTCGCCAGTAACATCATGGAATGTATTGCACCCCTCATCATCAAATCCAGCACCTTTATGCTCCTCAAAGACCTGTACTTGCACCTGGACTACCTCACTGACCCAAATGCTACTACGTCCCTCCAAGAAATCCACAGAAACCTCAGTCTCACCCAGACATCACCAGACCCAGCCAGTCAGCTGCACACCTGTTGGACACGATTTTCATCTTCCTCAGCAACAGTCGACAAGCCACTACCAATGATGCCCTGGAGAGACCATGCCCTCGTCAGTTTCATCATTCTCGTCCTGCACCACCACAGACCTACCACCATTAGATCTGCCTGCCACAGCTCGAAAAACATCACAGAAGAGGAATAAGCTTACTCCCTCACTGTGCACTGACCTGGCACATCAGCAGCTTGTGGAAAGTCATTAAGAATTCCAATTACTAGGGGGAGGAGCCAAGATGGCGACCGGGACGGCAGCGTAGATTCCCGGCTCCGTGAACCTCCGCATCCCGCACGGATATCCTGTACTAGATCCTCAGTTTGCGCCATGGGATCGTGTTTGTGAATGAGAGTGGCAACCGATCGTGTGACTCCGGGGTTTCTGGCTACTGTACCGCCTGAGAAATCTGCGGATGAACTTTGCGGCCCGTGCAGCCCCGGAGCCGGGACCTCGAGTGGACGCCTTGGCCGGGTGGCAGTTTAACAACAACGGCCTGTGGTGACTGGGTGGAGTCGGTCCACCGGAGCGGTGCTGCCCCCGGCCTGCATCCCGCCACGGCCGCTCCCGTTGCTAAAGCGTAGCGGATCGAGGGCATGCCCGGGGGTGCAATTCTCAGATTCTTCGGTGTTTGCCCCTGCCTTTGACGGTGAGCTGCCCGGACGCCGCCCCTAGCTCGCCCTGATCCTTGCGGACTGCTCCCGGATTTTCGCGGCTGCTGGTCCTTGGTGGAGACGACTGTTGCCCGAGTCCACGCAACGGCTGAATTTGTACCTGCCCCCGGACCCCTGTCTCCAGCGACGTGGACCCCGAGGCGCTTGTCCCTGGGTCCCGGCCCAAATACGAGTCGGGCCTCCCCGGCGGCCATCTTGTTGCGATGCAGCCTACTATCCTGTCCACCGGGTCGCAGCAGGATTGGGAGTGTGTGACTTTTGGGAGTGTGGCAGAGCGACCGCGGAGAGCAGTGCTGGGGTACGGCGACCTCCTTGAGGCCCTTGGTGCCCTTCATTTCTCCTTGGCTCGTGGCATCGGGGTCTTGGGGAGTAAGATCGATGGTGTGGCATCAGCGTTGGGACAATGGCGGCATGCCGGTCCACAGTTACACAGGGACTTCCCACACTGCACACAGGAGTATAATGTCGCGGCCATCCCTGCGATTAGTGCGCAGCCGGACACTCCGGACAGTATGCTACCGTATGATCGGCTGACTGAGGGTTTGATCTGTTCCGGAGGTAGTGGTTCCGAGTGGAAGGTGGTGGCCTCGTCCCGTGCACGACCTCCGGTGACCCAGGGACATTACCAGCAATATCTGTCTATTTTGGATGATTCAGCCTTCCCGGACCTTGTGTGCAGTGCAGACCCTGGGGCAGCACTGGGAAAGACGTCCCTCCGAGATGCGGACTGTGTTGGTGTTCTGGGACTTCCACCCCGCCTATGTGCGTCGCTTCCCGGTTGTTTTGGGACATCCCTTCACCTTGGAACATCGGACATGGCGCTGGGTCGAGGGGTAGGCATGGGCAGCATCGCCAAGAGTGGTCAGGGATGAGGCTGATCCCTCGGGGTGGTCATCTGGTAGACGGGCGGACTCATGGTTGTGTACTCTCAGGACATAGCTACTAGCATATTCGGTGCACAATGCTCCCCATTCCCCCTTTTGTTATGGTCGATTTGGTGCTACTTATTGTTTGCTGTTGGGGGACCTTACTGTGCGGGAGGGAGAAGCCGGGGGTATGTTCTGAAGGCCCTCCTCCAGTTTATTATACTTTCTCCACCCCCCCGCCTGGTGGGGTTCTTTCTTATTCCTTTTTCCCTGTTTCTTCTATATTTCGGGTCTAGTTCCAGGGCGACAGGCACACTGCTGGGGGGAGGGGCCATACTCATTTGCAGAGGTGCAGGGTGGGGGGTTGGGGGGGAGACTCTTTTCTTTCTCAGTCTTTATCTCCTTTTCCATGGCCTCCTTTTTCTTCTCCGTTTCTTCTTGCTTCTTCTTTTCTGGGATCAGCGTGGTACGCCTCTTTTGCTGTGAACCGTTGCCTCTCCGTGTGTGCCACAGTTTCCGGGGTGTTCTCTGGGCGTTACGTATGGGGGCCTGCAGGCGCAACTGTTTTTGATATTCCTCCCCATGCGGACTTTCCTGTGTTTGCGCCATTGATTCAATAGATTGCTGTTTATTGCTAACGTCTATCATGCGGCCTGCCCTTTATCGCTGTTGGGAAATTGTTTGGCACCTGATCCTACTGTCTTGTTCCATTATAAAATGAAAAACCCTTTTTCTCCTGGTGTCCTACCTGCGCGGCTCCCGGGCCGGACTATCTTAGCATGAAGATTTTGCTTACCGAGGCGCCGCATGTGCTTATATTTGACCTTATTGCTCTGATTGCTTGGCGGCCGGCCCTGGGGGGTTGTAGGCCCATACTTGTCAATGATCGAAATGTCAATAAAGGTTTTTCAACAAAAAAAAAAAAAAAAAAAAAAGAATTCCAATTACTAGATCACCGTATTCACTAACATCCTGGCTTCCCTCAAAAGCGACTTCAAGAGCAACCCAATAACAAGAGCCCAACTACATGCCAGTTGGTACATAGAGGATCTCTTTCTGAAGTAACATCACTGAAAGCAACTGGAACACAAGAGGAGAATGGAGCTAAACATCTCAAAACCACCATAGGATGCTACCACCAGTACTTTCAAAACATCAAGCCAGCACAAATAACAGCAAGGAAATCTTCACCATCAAAGATTTCACAACTTCTTCAGCCACCTCAAACAAACCCTCTGAATTCTTCTGTAACAAAACTACCTCCATACACTGCAAATTTGATCCTCAACCAAACGCCAACATCCTCAAAGAATAAACCCTGACCATGTGCTCACTGCCGCTGCTGTCCAAACCACTGCCATCATGTGAAGTTCAACCAGTCAGGGGGCTTTTCTGGCCCAGGTCCCCACCGAAGGACTCAATCAGCGAAGCACTAACACCCATTCTCAATGCGTCTATCGAAGGACACCTGGAAACATGCCACTGTCACTCCCCTGCTCAATAAGAACTCCGTTATCCACCCACGCTTGGCAACTACACACATAACTCCCACCTACCATACTCGGCAAAAGCCTTAGGAAAGTTCATCAACAGGTGCATCATTGACCACCTCAGCAACTACCATCGCCTTGAAGTCACACAGTACGACTTCAGGCCCAACCACAGTACAGAAACAACGCTCATTGCCACCACAGATGACGTCCGCATGTTCCAACTTGCTGGTGATAAGGGCATGAGTGACAGTTGCCCTCATCCTCTGGGATCTCTCTGCAGCATCTGACATACTCATCAGACGCATATACGAATGGACATCCAAGGACCCACTCTGGGTTGGATCTACTCCTTTTTAATGAATAGAACACAAACTGTCAGCCAGCCATCTTAATCTTCAGAAGCTCGAATACTCCTCTGTGGAGTGCGCCAAGGTTTGCCCATCATCCTCACCCTCTTCAATGCATACATGATCCCTCTGGTCAACGTCATCACTGCACACAATATCAACATTCTCTCCTATGCCTGTGACACACAGCTCATCCTCTCCCTTTATACGAGTCCCACAACACAAGAAACAATTTGACTGCCAGCTTAACCAAAATTTCTAACTAGACGAAAGCCAGCTATCTCAAGCTCAACACTGAGAAGACAAAAATAGTTATCTTTGGCAAGAACACTTCCATCTTCCTAGCCTTCAGGAACAGGCAGACTTTTGTCATAAAACCAACATTTTCCCAACAGGACATAGCCAATTTTTCCTATTTTTTGTGCTTTCAACCGCCTTCCAGTTAGTGGGAAAAAGGGGTGTGACAGCAATGATGGGTCCCAGAAAGCTATTCATTTCCTAAAAGTAGACAAAAGTCAATCCAGCAAAGGGTCATTTGTGTCGAACCTGCAAGGTTTTCCTTGGAAAATAACAGTTCAAATAAAAAAATATTGAAATGGAGTTAAAAAAACAGCCAATTCTGCCAATGTTTTCACTTGTAATTTCTTGAAAGTATGGCCTATTTTTTAAAGCAATATACTGTTATGTCTGCTGGATCCATCTGGTTCCAGGGATATATAGGACTTGTAGGTTCAACGTTTTTCATTGTGGCCTAGTGCTCGTGACAGAAAGTGCCCCAAAACGTACAGTGGAGACTTCAAAATTATTGATCACAAAAAGACTTGATTTTGCAAGGTAGACACCTATGTTTTTAGTCCCGGGATGTACTAAACCCAGATATCTCTGAACACTACACACCCAGGGGAGTCTAGGGAGGTGTGGTTTGTGTGGATCACCCATCAGAGGGAAGAGGTGTGGCGCCGCAGCCAGGGCGACTGACGCTAGAATCTGAGGCTCACGGTTCGATCTCCGGCACCGGCGGCAGGTCAGCCCAGCACCATGTGACTCTGGGCAATAGCTTGCTTAATCTTCCCGACGGCTCCCAGCGCTGGGATGCTGTTAGTGCTTTACAAATACTGCATTTACATTTACATTTATCCCACCCAGAATGCCCTGCAAGTCTCAAATTTAGCTAATAAAAATCACTTTTCCTTATATTTCTGTGTGGGAAATTTGTGGGATAACCAGGCAAACACAAATGTCCTACCACCCAGCATTTCCCTAGGTCTCCTGATAAAAATGGTACCTCACTTGGGTGAGTGGGCCAAGTACCTGCCATAGGGAAGGGTCCAAAACTTATTATGGAGACATCAAAATTATCTATCACAAAAGATCTGATTTTGCAAAGGGGGTTACTTGCGTTTTTGGTCCCGGGCTTGGCGGCCATCCAGGGAAACCTACCAAATCCAGACATTTCTGAAAACTAGACACTCAGTGGAGTCCAGGGAGGTGTGGCTTGCATGGATCTCCCAGTGTCTTCTTACCCAGAATGGCTTGCAAATCTCAAATTTAGCTTAAAGAAATCACATTTTCCTCACATTTCAGTGTGGGAAATTTGTGGGACAACTGGGCAGACACAAATTTCCCACCTCCCAGCAATCCCCTAGGTGTCCCGATAACAAAGATACCTCACTTGTGTGGGTGGGCCAGGTGCCTGCGACAGGGAAGAGACAAAAACCTGTAGAGATTGAGGGGGAGCCAAAGTGGGTCCAAATGGGCACCCACAGAGTGAGTGTCATTTTGGTCGATAGGCAGAGGGAATCTCTGGGTGTTTGGAAATTTGTACTAGTGCGGTGATCCTACAAATTTCCCACACAGAAATGTCAGGAAAATACAACTTTTTTGCTAAATTTGAGGTTTGAAGGGGATTATGGCTGAAAGAAAAAACTGGAGGATCCACATCGCCAGTCCACGCCAGGTGTGGCCAGTATATTGGACGAGTGGCAAGATGGGTGGGGCTGGCAGGGGGAGGTGGGACAGGCATAGTTGTCACAAGTGTAAAAAATACGTTAAAAACAAACCTGCAATCTACTCTTCTCCACGTGGCACAGGCTCCTAGAATGTCCTGCAGCCAATCCCGAAGCTGCTCTCATGCATAAGAGCAGCTTCAGGCTTGGCCTGAGAGCCCTCGATTGGCTCTCTAGGACAGACTGGGAGTCAGTACCTCCTTTTCAAACCAGCTGTGTTGCTGGGTTGGGAAAAGCTTTCACTGTGCATGATGGTTTGGCTGGCCTGAGACAGCCGACCAAACCATCATGTGCAGTAAAGGGAGTGCATCTACTACTCCCTGCAGTCACCACCCCTGGCACCACCCCCAAGACTGGGCAAAAAAAGGAATTATAAAACAAGTTTTTATCATCATTTTATTTTTCCTTTCCTACTTTTTTTAGGGGCAACAAAGCAAACACAAGGAGATGATAGATGGAGCGCTGAACCTTTTCAGACACTCACCCCCAATGTTCGTTTTTTTGCATCGACCGTCTACCGCTGCAGTGTGGCTGCAGTGTGGAGGAGGAGGAGGAAGCCGTATTGCTACCTCGTTGCCTCTGTATCCGTATCCCTGCCTCCCGCGGCTCTCGCGGTTACCGCATCTCCCGCGAAATCGTGCTGAATTTTGCGGAGTCTTGCCAGGCACCAAGGAGGCGCTGGGTTGCTCTCTGCTGAGCCCCAGCTGAGGTTTGCTTTTCTGCCCCTGTGTGGAGTCCTTGGGGTCCGCCAGCGAGCTACTGTGGCCAGGTGATAGGTGCAGCCGTGCAACAGAGCTGAGTGTGGCTGGCCCCACTGCACTGCTCCTCTACTGCCCTCTCCCATGTGCTCCGGCCAACAGCATTCCAACAGGCAGCCGCTGCTTTGATCCATCTGGCACCGGAGGAGCTGAGGGCTGAGAATCACAAAGTAGCGGTGGGCAGCAGAGAACGGTGCATAGAGAAAGGTGTCTGCAGAGCTGAGGTGAATCTAGTCCAGGTTTTCGAGTTTGATACTACTACCGCTGCCACCATTCGAACGAGGAGCGTCACCTACTCTGTCGCGCCTGAGAGCACAGCGCTCCGTGAGGCCGCCATCCATCAGGGGCATCCAGCTCTTCAGAATTGCCCTGAATATTCTGCGGCAACAACGAAAATCCTGCAACTGCAACCCGCGGACCACAGCCGTCTCAGTTGGGGTGGAGGTGGAGCTCTACACCCGGCAGCGATCAGCAGTGAGCAGCAGTGGGGGGGATGGGGGACGGAGATGCAGACTAACCCCCAAGAGCAGGAGCAACTACTACAATTGTAAGTGAGCCTGGAGTCAGCCTGGCTCAGCTTTTCCATTAAGTAAAACGAAGGCTGTAATACAAAAGCATTTATTTTCTTATCAAATAGAGGATTGATGCCACAAATTGGTTTTAAATACATTACTGTTTCCTGCTGCCTGTAGATTAATTGTACTATCGCTCCATCATCGCTGCTAGCCACAACAAACTTAAATTTACAATCTAAACTCAAGCGCCATTGGCCGATCCCGGGCATTTTGAACTCTGGGATTCTTGGCCTCTGGACTTCAGAGACTAATTGCTACTTAGCCCCAAGTTTGAAGATGTGCAAAGAGGAGGGGGCACTTGAGAACAGCAGTTCAAAAAATGCAAACAAGAAACTCTGCGCAGTTGCAAAATTCCCATCGGCCACATAAGCCTGCCAAACAACAGAAAGCCAAAATGTTATATCCCAAAGAAGGAAGACGAGGGAATCAGGCTTTATCTCAACTTGAGGGAAAGTTGGAGGAGCATGAAGTGCCCGAGACGACTATATCGGGCAGGTCCTGTAACATCTTGACACACCCGTCTGAAGAAAACCAAGAATCTCACAAGGAAGTGCAGCAAGGACAAGCCCCAGTGCCAGTCAATCGGAATAATTGTGACACCAGAGACACTGGTGACATAAGAGACTATTTTAAGCGGCCTGTTAAAGAAGCCATAATGCACAAGCAAGAAATCCCCTCCATGAGTTCTGAGAGCTTAAAATCCCATAACCAATGTGAGGAATCTCGAACAAGTACATTCCCCCCGGATGTTCTCTACCCAGAAATTATTATTCATGGGAGGGTCCCAGCCCCAGTAAAACCAACTTCTTCCCTCCCTCAAAGGGCATCTCAAGAAAATCACCGGGATAACCTGCAAAATAATAAGCCAATCCTGAGTGTGCCCAGACCCCCTGATAGTACCGCAGACAATTTGAAGTTAGCCGGGGTCTATCAAGAAACAGCCGAACGGTCGGTGCTTCTGGACTCTCGAGAGGACAAAGCCTTTGCCCCAACCCACGATCCAGCTCAGATTCTATTAGAATCTCCAATCTGGATTTTGTCCAACAGTTCAGTGAGCTTTACATCCCAGCATATAAGTTTATTGTGTCCATCGCCCGTCGAAATAGAAGCAATAGAACCCAATGGCACATTGGAGCCCGGTGCCCAAAGGTTTAAGTTTGATTTTCCCCTGCCCGCCTCCACACCAACTTGAGTACCCTGTGAGTAAATGCCTAATAACCACCTTAAAGATCTTTATCAGGCTAGTACTAGGGGTTGCCCATTTAATACTCATCTAATGTTCATAAATAATAGTAGAGCCAGCCACGATGATTTCAACCAATAGCAAAATTCACAAAATTTAAATAACGTAAGAAAGCGATTGTGCTCAACTAGTAGCTCTATAAACACAAACCCAATTCCCATACATTGCCAAAGTAAGACCAGCGATTCTCTGAACTCCGGTTTAGGGAGCCATGTTATACTCCCACTACACACAAGGTCGAGATGCTACTCTCAGATACCAACCAAGCCCTAAACTCAATGGTGAGTGCATGCAGATAAACTGGATGCCCAATTAAATATCTTGCAGCTGATAGCTGGTCTAATAACTAAAATCGACACTAAACTAGACCAACTAAACTCCCTGATATGCAGAGCCCAAAATAATATAGCGTCAAGCCAAACCAACAGCGGGTGTAGCTGTAACCTGATATTTAAAAAAGTTAGAAACCCTCCCGGAAGTAATGTCCACTTTAATAGAGGACCTGAAGAAAGAGGCATGTAGACGCATGCCGAAATCCACTCCCTCCCAGCCATTATTGGGCCAACACTCACACTGGCCTACTTTAAGAAAACAACAATTCCAAAGCATAGAGCACTCAGGGGACATTAAGACCGACCCCAAAGCAAGAACCCAGTCGTATGTCAATGACCCCTCTGATTGCCTAGAACAGCAGACTATTTTCATACAAGACCACCAGATCAAATGTCTGAAAATTGTTGATAAACAAGACCACGAATCCACCCCAACTAAAATATACATAACAAATGTCGCCAATAACTCCAATCAAGAACATCTCACTCATGTAACTACCTCCCAACCCAATATTGTAAAAGGCGTCAACAATCTGCCCTACTCCACCGAACCATTGAAGATGACAACTGCACCCCTGACCGATAGACAACATTTGTCCAGGAAAAACAAGATGAGACCAAAGAAACTAAACAATGCTAGGAAAAAGAATGGAGTGCTATTACGTTGGCTCAGACCTGATAATGAATCGAAAGCCAACACAGCCTCTGCATCCAGCAAAAACATCAATGGAGGAGGAATCTTAGACACTCCCCTCCCAGTACAAACTATAGTTGTGCAAAGTGTGGGTCATTATAAGCCCGAACTCACTCAATGCACCGTGCTTAGCCCAAAGGAGAAAATTGGGAACTGTATGGAAAAAAAAGAACCCACAAGCCCTAAAGACTTCGGATAAACCCACAAACTCATCAAGCAACCGACTCTCCACCCAACATGGTGTGAGAAAGTCCACGGGCCGGGATGTCCTTTATGAACCCACAAGCCGTAGCGATTTAAGACAGTTATGTGAAATTGAGAAAGAGGGCCATAACATAAGAAAACCCACAGAGGAGATAGCCATACAAGTTAATCTTATAGATGGCCCCAAAATGAAACGAAACAATAAGGAACTGAACTCCTTGGAAATAGTGGACCAGAGGCAGGAGTCCCCCCAAGTGAGCACAAAAGAGAAATTGGTACCTTATGAGGTCAGTCCGCACTGCTCTAATGTGAACAAACCAGAAGGCCTAAATCAACCTCTTAAGACCGAGATGCCTAAAGATGACTCAGAAATTAAACTTGTACATTAAAAGAAAGTTGTATTGAATGACTCTGGAACAATCCAATCACCAAGGTAAAAAATTAACACTGTACCCAGAGTACCTATCCCAAGGGAAATGGGACATCCTCAATAGAGGAAACCTCCTAAATTTGTTCTCGCACCTTCTAGGACTAGAAAATATAAAAACAACAGACATTAAAAGTGTCGCTTTTATCGCCCCAGAACAGGGCCAAATAAATGAGACCACGGTAGTAACTTTCTACAGTAAAGATATAGCCGCAGCCCTACTGTTGAATAAAGATCGTTTGGGCGATTGGGGCATTCAGACAAGTCTTGTGGCTAAAGCTAAATACCCTGTTTTTCTAAAGGATAAAATTCTAAATGCTTTAAAGGATTTCAACACTCCAACCTTGTCTAACAGTGAATTAACCAGCCAGTTGCCTACTTCAGTTCTGTGTGGCTCCCTAGCGTCTACCCAAATAGCGCCCTGGAAAAAGAACCTGCTACAAATAACATCTAGAGTAGGAGGCTCCTGCCAATGTGCGCTAAAACGACAGAACTCCCAAGACTGGTCTTGGCTCTCCCACACCTTAGGGTGAAGCACATAACATCCCAAGTGGACATAAAACCAGTGAAGATACAGTCCACCACCTTAGAATCTGATCCTGGAACATCCGAGGTCTAACAAAGGAAAAAGCTGAAAGAGTAACGACCTCTCTCAAAACTATGATATTATTACCCTGCAAGAAACCTGGTCCTTGCAATTTACCACCTGGGAGGACTACACTGTTAATGAAACCTGTGCAATTGCATCTCAAGTAGGCGGTCATGCGTCAGAAGGCGTATTAATCGCTCTTAAGTACAACTTGGCCCTAAAGGTCTCCTCAATTTGTGAAGAGCAAGGCGATTATATTTTTATCAATATTCAGTCACAACCACTGGGAAAAAATAACTCCAAACAACAAACTATTATCCTTGGTTGTATTTATCGACATCCCTCCAAAATCAAGCGAGAGTCAACCTGGAATAAAATTCTCCCTATCATGAGAGACCTCTTTGTACATTTCCCAAACGATATGTGGCTTGTAATGGGAGACTTTAATGCTAACCTAATGGAGACAGGCTTGGACCTCTCCCTTCTATTCTCACTGGACAACCAAATGTGGGCTATCACAGATATAAGGTGCCAGTACCAACGGAAGGATAATCAAGGGACAAAGGTGGCTGTGTGCTTAAACCAACTAGGGCTCCGTATTTTAAACGGTAGACTGGATTCAGATTCGCCCGCAGCTTACACCCATGTGTCCCCCTTCAGAATGGCTACCTTGGATTACATATGGATCTTGGTCGCCCACTTCCAATTCGTCCAGGAATTTGTGGTAACCCCTTCATTGGAAAGTGATCATGCCATCCTAACAAAGTTCTATCCAAGCAGAGCTCCTGCCCAAAAAACTACTTGATTGGGAAAGAATCAATATTGGAGCCTATTAGAAAGCTACGGTGGACTTTGGACCAACAAGAGGCAATTGAAGAGAAGGTGGTTAACTTTTTGGAAAACTTGAACCATGAGTTTAGTGGTCAGCTGACGACACTGTCTTGGGAACAGGTAGTGAAGGACCTTAAAAAAAATCTATCTGTAAAGAGTGTTAAAATGTCAAATAATTCCCCTCATCTATACCCCACCTCAGTGACTACAAGCACACTATGTTGAGCTTTAAACACAAATTAAACACTTTATTGCGTAAATGCACATATACCAACATAGATCACAAATTCTTACGAGAGAAGATATGGACTACTCATAAAGAGTATAGGGAGACAATGTTAAAGTATAAAAGGATAAAAGAAGAACAGCATTGAACATTTGTCCACGAAATTATAAAATCAAAGGATCAAAAGAGATTTGGGAGCTGGGTAAATAGGACTGCTAGATCAGACCAACCATCCACTGCAACAAATGTCTCCCACACTGACTGGGAGGCTCATATTGAAGTTCTTTAAGTTGAGCCCGACAGATACAACTGGCGTAATTATCACAGCTCTACTCCCCCGAATCCCAATACTGGAACGTCACCTACTATCAAGATCGCCCCCAATCAAGTTACCCTTATCATAAAACGAATGCGTCCAGGAGGGGCCCCCGGCCCCAATGGGTTACCAACAAAGACATATAAAGCTTCGACTCACAAGTGGGCAGCGCTCTTGGCCTCCCTATTTGAGGCATGCAGAATGGGCGGACCCATTCCTGACTCTTGGCGAGGTTCTCTCCTCGTCTCAATCTACAAAAAAGGTCAGCGATCTAATACCGATAACTATCAGATGATTGCACTCCTTGATGTTGATGGGAAGGCCTATACAAGCGTCATATTACAAGAATTCATCAGTTGCGGGGAAGACCGTAAACTAATACCTTTTACACAAACTGGCTTCCAAAAGGGCTGCCACATTGAGGACAATCTGATCTGCTTAGCCCACATGATTGAGGTTACATTTGCAACAAAGGGAAAATTGCTGTTCTTGGGATTTATTGATTTCCAAAAGGCATTTGACAACGTCGTCCGTCCCAGGCTTTGGGAGAAACCGTTCAAATGTGGCATCCCCCAGACCCTATTGAATGCCCTCATCGCTCTGTATTCTGATACCTGGGTCAAAATAAAAGTCTCCGCTAACTGGTCTACAACCAATAAAATCCTGACCAACAGAGGCCTAAAGCAGGGATGCATTTTGGCCCCCCTACTCGTTAATTTGTACCTCGCAGATTTACCGGAGTGGCTGGCCCGCTCTCGAGCTTTTCCACCAAGAATCGCATCTGTTAAAATCCAGTCAATGCAATACGCAGATGATACGATTTTCCTTGATCAAACTCAGGTGGGCCTCCAATGACTTTGTGATTCCTTGGCAACATATTGTTAAACAAATGCTGTGAAGATTAATATCTCTAAAACCAAGGTGATGGTAGTCTCGAGATGTCGAGCGAGACAGCACCCCTGGTACATCGCTGGGAAACCTATAGAGGTAGTTACCACATATAAATATCTTGGAGTGTGGCTAGACCACAGAGGGAGCCCGGGTCCGCAAATCGCTGCAATGCAAGGTGTGGCTCGCAGCCTGGAGAGGGGCCTTCTTAAGAGCCAAGAAAGCTCTCTATTCTCCTGACTTCACTCTGTTAATCAGAGTGATAGCTGTTAAACTACTATCCACTATAGCCTTTGGCGCCACTACTTTTAAAGATAAAATGCTCACCTGGTTGGATAGAATGCAATCAGTCTGTTTTCACATTGTTTCACCTACCCAACGCGACCTCTCACGCCCAAATCCATATGGAGTTCCGCTTGTTTTCCCAACATTGGATCATGAAAGCAAGATTCATTGCCTACTGTGCCAAAACCAAAGTGGCACATGACTCCACACTAAAGAGTTGCATCTGGTCATTGTTAAACAACCCCAGCACTTCCTGGAATACATTTTTAATATTCTGTTTGGACGCACTAGAAGCTCATGATCTATGGGCGAGCCCGCTGCCCATAGGGGTGGCTGTCAAAGCTCTGACCAAACAAGCAAAGATCCTTTCAGTGGAACACGATGCATTATCCGTGAAAAATCTATCCAATGGCAGTTGGGCGTTAAAACTTTATGATCTTAAAACCTTACCACATTATCTGTCATCCTCCATGAAGCCATCGGTGAAACACCAGTTAATGAGACTACGCTTTGGACTAATCCCCCTGATGGCGTACAAGTACGGATGGAGGAACAAGGCAGATACACCCTCTCAGTGTCGTTTTTGCAACAACGGGGAAGAAAACTTAATACACGTTTTGTGCATCTGTAGAATTTTACTCCCCTTTCGAACTTTTGGACTGCGCCCCATCTGGAGAATTCTCAATGTGCGGACACGCCAAGAAGCCATAGAGGAGTGTATGAAGGGGGACTCAGCTCAGATGGCCGCCCGATTTGAAAATTAATTATTAAGATTAACTCAATTGTACCAGCAGATACCATCCATGAACCTCTGCTGTGTCAGCCATGAACTTCCTCCCCTTTCCCTTTAAAAAAAAAACATTTTTAAATCGAGAGCGGAAAGTGCTTTTTATGTTCTTTTTGTATGAATTGCAATGATTTTAATTAATTGTGCAAATAAATATATCTATCTTTATATCTATCTATCAGTCACAGATCTGGGTTGAATCCATCATCACTCTTTAGCTCACCTCGCCACCTCAGTTCAGACCTAGCTATATGCAAATCAGTCTTGACCCTGTGCCTCATGGGAACAGTCCAGCCCGAACAGCCAAGCCAGGTCTTCCCTGAACCGGAAACAAGCATCCTAGGACCGGTTTCTGGTTAACACCCTTCATCTGGCAGGCTAGCTTGCATCCAGTGTCAAAGTGAGCAAGGGACCATGCTCCTGTGCCATAGCAGAGATAGCAGCTGCTGCGCACACCATCAGCCAAGCACAATCCACGCACACTGCCAGCCAAGCACCATCCACACATACTGCCTGCCAAGCACCTGTCCACTCACACCGCGAAGCAAGCGCTAGTCTACACACAGTGTGCCAAACACTAGTCCACACACATACCACCAGCTAAGTGTGAGTCCACACACACCTTTTTCACATTCATAGTGGAGTGGAGGGAACAAATAACTACCTTTTTGTAAGGTACTGTTGATTAGATTTGGAGAATGGTTCATCCTATTTTTGGGCCACACTGGTGGTGGCTTTCACAGTGGATATAGTATGCCTTCTGCTTGTGGTAGAGTACCAACACAGGTGCACTCAGATCTCAACTTAGACCCATGACTAACACCATATAACCAGTGGGGATATGTTTTGTAATATTATAATTATGTACAGACACATTAAATTGTCTTTCAATCTCATACCTCTTTACGCTGTGAGTTCATTGCTGAGGAAAATACAGCGGACTCTATTAGACGCATATCCGGACTCAGATGTGGGTGAGTGGTAGCACATTTGGATACATCATGCATTGCAGAGTACATTATTTTTTAAGAATTTTTGGAACGGAGGATTGAATCCAGTTTCTTTCTCCATTGTATAGAGGTTGAATATTCAAATGACTTGGTCGTGAAGAGACCGTAACATTCATACAGGGTCAAAACATCAACAAAACCCTCCTTGGTTTTTATACAAAGTGATATAAATAGGATCTGTGGATTGTTTATTCAGCACCTTACTATGTACACTCATGAATAACGTGCAAAACCAGGGGGAGTTGTACAGTGTCTTAAGTCACGTATAATGTAAATATTTGTTCACTTTTTGAGTACTGCGTCGTCTGCACTGTGTGTTCACTTGTTCACAAACATTGCATATGATTTAGTAATATATGTAATTGACAGAAGCCTCTAGCAGACTATTATTCCCTTTTTTTGACATTCATGTAATGTAGGAGGAACTTTATGTTGCATCAAGTTTTAGATTCCTCCAAATCATTGAGGCGTTTCCAAGATTTGGAATTAGTCCACAGGATTAAGGTTTATGCAATATATATTGACCCGGGTCCTCGGGGGCATATACGGTTGGCCTTGTCTTGTGTTATCCTGAAAGTTCTCATGCACTCTCCTGTACCCTCCTCCACCAACTCCAGCATCAATAGCACCCCATCCACACACACTCATGTAGGCCAACCCTCACCTACACGGCATTCCACTCTCACATGTGTGCTCCACAACACCTGCTGG
The DNA here is from genome assembly GCF_964204655.1 of Triturus cristatus. Lineage (NCBI taxonomy): Eukaryota > Metazoa > Chordata > Amphibia > Caudata > Salamandridae > Triturus > Triturus cristatus. The sequence goes on from NC_140586.1 coordinate 798,464,113, forward strand.
ATTGCCACATATGCCACAGAAATAAGGGACCTACTGCATGACCCCGTTCCAGACCTGCACTTCCTTACACAGACCTGACTGTACCCTACTTTGGCACTGGTCATCATTACTGCCACCCCCACTGACTACAAGATCATTAGGCTAGACCATCAGCACAAGTCCGGAGGCTGAGTCACCATCATATTCGAAGACACCAATAGCTGCATCGCCTCCACAGACACCACCATCAGTTACATGCAACACCTCAAATTCAAGGTAAGCATAACAGCCAAATTGAGCAGAGCCATTGTATATACACCACCAGGACCACGCACCAACTTCGCCAGTAACATCATGGAATGTATTGCACCCCTCATCATCAAATCCAGCACCTTTATGCTCCTCAAAGACCTGTACTTGCACCTGGACTACCTCACTGACCCAAATGCTACTACGTCCCTCCAAGAAATCCACAGAAACCTCAGTCTCACCCAGACATCACCAGACCCAGCCAGTCAGCTGCACACCTGTTGGACACGATTTTCATCTTCCTCAGCAACAGTCGACAAGCCACTACCAATGATGCCCTGGAGAGACCATGCCCTCGTCAGTTTCATCATTCTCGTCCTGCACCACCACAGACCTACCACCATTAGATCTGCCTGCCACAGCTCGAAAAACATCACAGAAGAGGAATAAGCTTACTCCCTCACTGTGCACTGACCTGGCACATCAGCAGCTTGTGGAAAGTCATTAAGAATTCCAATTACTAGATCACCGTATTCACTAACATCCTGGCTTCCCTCAAAAGCGACTTCAAGAGCAACCCAATAACAAGAGCCCAACTACATGCCAGTTGGTACATAGAGGATCTCTTTCTGAAGTAACATCACTGAAAGCAACTGGAACACAAGAGGAGAATGGAGCTAAACATCTCAAAACCACCATAGGATGCTACCACCAGTACTTTCAAAACATCAAGCCAGCACAAATAACAGCAAGGAAATCTTCACCATCAAAGATTTCACAACTTCTTCAGCCACCTCAAACAAACCCTCTGAATTCTTCTGTAACAAAACTACCTCCATACACTGCAAATTTGATCCTCAACCAAACGCCAACATCCTCAAAGAATAAACCCTGACCATGTGCTCACTGCCGCTGCTGTCCAAACCACTGCCATCATGTGAAGTTCAACCAGTCAGGGGGCTTTTCTGGCCCAGGTCCCCACCGAAGGACTCAATCAGCGAAGCACTAACACCCATTCTCAATGCGTCTATCGAAGGACACCTGGAAACATGCCACTGTCACTCCCCTGCTCAATAAGAACTCCGTTATCCACCCACGCTTGGCAACTACACACATAACTCCCACCTACCATACTCGGCAAAAGCCTTAGGAAAGTTCATCAACAGGTGCATCATTGACCACCTCAGCAACTACCATCGCCTTGAAGTCACACAGTACGACTTCAGGCCCAACCACAGTACAGAAACAACGCTCATTGCCACCACAGATGACGTCCGCATGTTCCAACTTGCTGGTGATAAGGGCATGAGTGACAGTTGCCCTCATCCTCTGGGATCTCTCTGCAGCATCTGACATACTCATCAGACGCATATACGAATGGACATCCAAGGACCCACTCTGGGTTGGATCTACTCCTTTTTAATGAATAGAACACAAACTGTCAGCCAGCCATCTTAATCTTCAGAAGCTCGAATACTCCTCTGTGGAGTGCGCCAAGGTTTGCCCATCATCCTCACCCTCTTCAATGCATACATGATCCCTCTGGTCAACGTCATCACTGCACACAATATCAACATTCTCTCCTATGCCTGTGACACACAGCTCATCCTCTCCCTTTATACGAGTCCCACAACACAAGAAACAATTTGACTGCCAGCTTAACCAAAATTTCTAACTAGACGAAAGCCAGCTATCTCAAGCTCAACACTGAGAAGACAAAAATAGTTATCTTTGGCAAGAACACTTCACTAGGAACCTCAATTTGGTGGCCCAGCCGAATCCGGACCCACACCCATGCACACTCCCAGCTCATCACAAGGAACTTCTGGACCACCATGGTCAGAGAACTTTACATGACTGCAGATATCAATGCAGTCACTGCATTTTTCTTTCACACCCTGAAGATGCTGAGGAAGATCTTCAAATGGCTCACAAGCAACACCAAAAAAACAGTCACTCGCATCCTTGTTATCAGAGAGTTGAACAACTGGGACACCCTCAATGCCAGTATCACCAAGTTACTCACCAGAAGACTACAAACCATCCCGTACTCAACAGCTAGACTCATCTTCAACTTCCTAAGCTGAACTCACAAAACACCTCTCCTCAGGGAGTTCCACTGTTTAACTATACACAAATACAACTTAGGCCCCATCTACCTAAACAGTTGCATCTCCTTCCATCAGCCACCCATGCACCTCTACTCTGCTGGACTCCTACTCCCATACATTCCGTGCATACAGAGAACTAAATCCCAACAGTGAGACTTCTTTTAGATCACTCCTTAAGTGATGACCTTTGAACCTGTCTCCAGGCAGGTCGCTCCCCTCATCGCCACGCAGCCCCCTGTGTGACCAGTGCCCGCTGCTTCTGCCACCCGGGCTCTGCCCGCATCGCCTGCGTCTCTGGGAATATTGCTTTTGTCGTCCTTTGCCTCCTGTCCATTTTGCTTTCTGTACCCCTGTTTCCCTTCTGTTGGTGCTGTTGCTGTCGTTGCTCTTTGCCCCTGTGTTCCTTTAGTTTTTCGCTACCTCCGTTGCCCGTTTTTTTTTTCTCCTCTGTGCCCCCCTTCCTTCGTGTCCCCTGCCTCCGTTTCCCACCGCTGCGTCCCTGCGGCCCCGCCCCCTTGTCTCCCATTCGCCGCCCCGCTCCCGCCTCCCAGCTGCTTCTCCCTCTGTCCCTCATATGGAGGCCGCGCCAAAGGCGCACCAAAGGCAAGCCCATCTGCGCCCGTCCGTGCCTGGACCGCGCCCAGTGCCAGAACCCCTGCCCCCTGCCGGACCAGAAACCTCGACTGAGATACGACTCCGCAGCCCTCAATGCACTCAACACCAGATGACCACATGCCTGCCACCAAGCCACCCCGAAGCGCACCCACGGACCCTTCACCCGTCAAACCTGCAAATTCATCTGCGTCCGAACCTGCCCCCCGCCCGCCGGACCAAGCAACAACAACAACCACCTCAAATGCATCCTCCTCAACACCCGCTCCGTCCACAAGCATGCCGTCGAACTCTGGGACCTCCTCGACACAACAGCACCAGACGTCGCCTTCCTCACGGAAACCTGGATGAACGCTTCCTCAGCCCCCCGACATCGCCATAGCCATCCCAGACGGCTACAAGATCATCCGGAAGGACCGCGTCAACCAAACCGGAGGAGGAGTCGCCATCATCTACAGGAACACCATCAGCGTCACGACCAACGCCGAAGACACACTCTCCACCGCCGAACACCTACACTTCCAGATTCACACCGACCCTAAAACCACCCTTAGAGGAACGCTCATCTACAGACCCCCGGGCCCACGCACACAATTCAACGAAACCATCGCCGACTTCATCAGCCCGCACGCCCTAGCCTCACCAGAATACATCCTCCTAGGGGACCTAAACTTCCACCTGGAGAAAAACAACGACAACAACACCACCACCCTGCTCGACAACCTCGCCAACCTCGGACTCAAACAACTGGTGAGCACCCCCACCCACCTCGCTGGCCACACGCTCGACCATATCTTCTCCGCCAGCAACCACGTCTCCTCAGCCACTCCACCGGACTACACTGGACCGACCACAGATGCATCCACTTCACCTTCAAAAAGAATACTACCCACCACCGCATGCAACAAATCCCCTGCAGATGCTGGAGCAAAATCACCACAGACCAGCTCCTCTCATCACTGAGCCAGAACCCGCCAGCCGACACCGCTGACACCAACGTCGCAGCCCACAACTTCGCACAGTGGATCACCAACTGCGCCAACGACCTCGCCTCACTGAAGAACCCCCCCAGGCAAGACCGGCAACAGGAAAACCCCATGGTTCACAGACGCCCTCAAAGAATCAAAGAAATCCTGCCGAACCCTCGAAAAAACCTGGCGCCACGAACGGACAACAGAAAACATGACAGCCCTCAAGAACGCTACTCGCGAACACCACCAGCTGATCCGCACCACCAAAAGGTCATCGTTCAAAGAGCGGCTAGACAGCAACACCCACAACAGCAAGAAACTCTTCAACATCGTCAAAGAGCTCTCCAACCCCAACGCCAGCAACAACGACATCACACCGTCGCAAGACCTCTGCAACTACCTCGCCACGTACTTCCACCGCAAGATCGCAGACATACACGACAGCTTCGGCCCCCAGGCTCTGCCTCCAGTCACCGACCCAACGCCCCCACCACCACCCTCAGCGCCTGGACCCCATCAGCACTGAAGACACCACCCACGTCATGAACACCATCCTCTCCGGATCCCCCTCGGACCCTTGCCCCCATCATATCTTCAACAAAGCCGACACCATCATCGCACCCCACCTCCAGAACGTCATAAACAACTCCTTCACGTCAGCCACCTTCTCTGAAAGCTGGAAGCACGCAGAAATCAACGCCCTTCTGAAGAAACCCACAGTGGACCCCAAAGACCTCAAAAACTTCCGCCCCATCTCTCTTCTTCCCTTCCCGGCTAAAGTCATTGAGAAGACCGTCAATAAACAGCTGACTGCATTCCTCGAGGCAAACAACTCGCTCGACCCGTCCCAGTCCAGATTCCATGACAACCACAGCACCAAGACCGCCCTCATCGCAGCCACCGACGACATCAGGACCCTGATGGACAACGGAGAAACAACCGCTCTCATCCTCCTGGACCTCTCGGCAGCCTTTGATACCGTATGCCATCGCACCCTAATAACCCGCCTTTTCAACACTGGGATCCAAGGAAAGGCTCTGCACTGGATCACCTCGTTCTTCTCCGACAGAACCCAGAGAGTCCGCCTCCCTCCCTTCCGCTCGGCGGCCACCGAGATCATCTGCGGCGTACCCCAGGGCTCCTCGCTCAGCCCTAACCTCTCTACATGAGCTCCCTCGCCGCCATCGCACGCAAGCACAACATCAACATCATCTCCTACGCCGACGACACCCAGCTGATACTCTCTCTCACCAAAGACCCAGCCACCGCCAAAACCAACCTCCAGGAAGGAATGAAAGACGTCGCAGAATGGATGAAGCTCAGTCACCTGAAGCTGAACTCAGACAAGACGGAGGTCCTCATCCTCGGACAATCCCCATCTGCCTGGGACGACTCCTGGTGGCCCACAGTGCTGGGCACCGCACCGACACCCTCGGACCACACACGCAACTGGGATTCATCCTGGACTCCTCCCTCACGATGACCAAGCAAGTCAACGCCGTCTCGTCCTCCTGCTTCAACGCCCTGCGCATGCTCCGAAAGATCTTCAAGTGGATCCCCACCGAAACCAGAAGGACCGTCACCCAGGCCCTCGTCACCAGCAGACTGGACTACGGAAACGCCCTTGTGACGGTGCCGGGGGGAGGAACACAGTTATGTGAGGGACTGGTGGGTACCCGATCCAAATTTACCCCCTCTTGTCCCCCCCAGCAGAGCGAATGGTTTCCATCACCTACCCTGGAGAGACGGATCGTGAAGGACGACGAGGGTCCCTTTAAATGGAGTCCCGAGGACAGCCTAAACACGCCCAGGAGTGATGTCATGACGCGAGGGACGTCAAAAGGAAACGAGAGGCAGCACAGGACGGACGGCGATTCCCGGAGGAGTACTGGAGTGGACCGAAACAAAGAGGAGAGAGGAGCGGACAGAGGAGAGGACGGGAACAGCGAGAAGGAGGAAAGACGCGACTGGGAGGAGGCAATCAGCAGACGGGAGGAGAGGCGCGGTCCGGAGGACGCAGGCCGGGAGAAGAACGAAGACGCCCGAAAGAAGCCAGGAGGCTCAGGACACCGCGATTCGCCCCACCACACTCCCAGGGGAGGAGTGTGGCTAGAACAGGTATGGGATCGTTTGGTGGGCTGGATGGGACGAGGGGAGAGAGCGAACAACCCTACTGTGTGAGCTGTACTCCTGTACCCTCTCCCTGAGCGTTTCACTCTGCCCTACCTACCCACAACCTCCCCTCCACCTGCGGTGTATCACGGATTGAGTTGTACATAATCACATGCTTAGGATAATCCCCTCACACCCGGCCCTGGTTTTAGGGAGACACAGGAACACTGCTTCTACAATAAGACCCTTTATTTTCTTTCCTTTTTTTGGGGGACCTCATCCTGACCGGTTGGGAAGTACCTTGGACCTCACCCATCCTGACGAACAAGTCCCTAACGAGAAGAGGAGAGAGAAAACTTAAAGAGACCGGACAAAAACACCATCACGGATCCCCAGAGACTAGCCATTAAGAAAAAGAAACGTTATCAATCAATAAAACCTACCTTACCCATCCATCGAGTTGTGTCTGTCCCTGACCAGTCGTCACAACTGGAGTCAGAAGTGGGATCTTTAACAACAAACTCCAGCTGCTACAAGATGGAGGCCCTCATCCAACACTTGGTACAAACGCAGGAAAAACTCGGATGGGGGGTGGAACGGCAAATGTCATCAGCCCAAGCGGACCGAGAGTCCTTTCACAACACTATGGCGGCACAACTGGAAGCCCTTCAGAAAAGCCCTGTCGATCCAGGGATAGCCATCCCGAGACCCCACAATCCTCATCCCTCAGGTATTGCCCTACAAAAGTACGTCACGGGAGAAGACACGGACGCCTTCTTAACAAACTTTGAAAGAGCGGCCAGAGCATGTGGGTGGGCCGAGGAAAAGTGGCCCTTCTTCCTGGCACCCTTGCTGTCAGCAGAAGCCCAGGCCGCCTATCAAGCAGCTAACCCGACAGGGACCACTCCCTACTCAGTTATAAAAGATGTCATACTGGAGCACCTAGGGTTAGACGCTGAGGCCTATAGGGTACGGTTCCGCAAAGAGAGAGGAGTGACAGGCGAGAACCCTAAGACTTTGTATTTTCGCCTAAAAATGGCTGCGGAAAAATGGCTGCAACCGGACACTAGCTCCAAAGAAGAGATAATGGCCCGTATTTGTTTGGAACAATTCCTAGAAGCGTTGCCTTACGGGACTCAGAGATGGCTGAGGCAACATCCCAACTTAACGGTAGCTCAAACCATAGAAATGGCTACCCAGTTCAGTAGGGCCCAACCACGACATACAGTCCTGGAGTACGAGAAACCCCACAAAACCGGGGTATCACCACGTGTTGAAAAGAAAGGAAAAATTTTCCCGGAAATATCACGCCCGAAACCGGGAAAAATGGACATAGCGGCCACAAGGGGACCCCAGTGTTACGATTGCGGAGAGTGGGGGCACATCGCCCGTCTTTGTCCTAGAAAAAGGAATGAAGAGCCCATGGAGGTCGGGTATCTGCCAAAGACCGTGCTGTACTCCGCAGAATTTGGACCCTCTTATTACGTACGGGTAACAATTAATAAAACCGTGGTAAAAGCTCTGTTAGACTCAGGCTGCAGACAGTCTGTAGTAAGGAGGACCCTAGTACTTCCCGATCAATACCTTCAACAACTCACCGTCCAAATTAGATGCATACATGGGGACGTTAAGCCATACCCGTTGGCCCGCGTCCCTATAACCCCACACAATCATCCTACTGAGCTAGTTACAGTTGGGGTGGTGGACACTTTACCAGAGGCCGTCATTCTGGGGGTGGACAATCCTGGGTTCCTGGAAATGTTTAAGAATGAGGTAAGGGAACGGAGGGGAGATAGGAAAAGACAGACTCCGGCTCTGATGGCCGCCGACCCCTGGATCATAGACAGGAGTTTTCGTTTTGCCCAGTCCAATGACCGAACACTATTCAACGCCTGGGAACAAGCCCACCAGAATCAAACCAAAGCGGTTGATGTGTTTCCCCGGTTCGTTATACAGAACGACATGTTGTATAGGGAAGGGAAGAAGGGTGAGCCCCTACAATTGCTGGTCCCTCAGCCGTTCAGAGAGCAGGTACTGTTCTTCTCCCACAGTCATTTAACGGCAGGGCATGCGGGCAAGGAAAAAACCGCCTCAAGCGTCCTACGACACTTCTATTGGCCGGGGATATATCGGGACATTGAGCAACATTGTCAGGCTTGTGAGACCTGTCAAAAAAAGAACCCCTATAGGCCTCCACCCGCTCCTCTGCACCCGTTACCCATTATAGGAGTTCCGTTTGAAAGAGTAGGAATGGACTTGATTGGTCCACTTCCCCGGACTCGAAAAGGACACCAACACGCCCTCGTGGTTGTAGACTACGCCACCCGTTTTGTGGAAGCCTTCCCCATCCCGACGCCTAACACCAAAAATGTAGCAGAAAAACTCAGAGTTGTTTTCCAGAGTGGGGTTCCCCAAGGAAGTACTAACTGACCAAGGCACGCCGTTCACTTCCCGGTTGATGACGGAGGTATGCCGAACCCTGGATATCCACCAGTTGAGGACATCGGTGTACCATCCTTAAACCGACGGGTTAGTAGAGAGATACAACCGTACTCTGAAGAGCACCTTAAAGAAAATGTTGACCGTGGAGGGCCGGGAATGGGACAAACTACTCCCTTTGGCATTATACGTTTTACGGTCCCAAGTCCAGAGCAGTCTAGGATGTTCTGCATTTGAACTGTTATATGGACGACAGCCACGATCTTTACTGGAAATGACGAAGGACGCATGGGAAACCGAAGAGAGACAGGACCATTGTTCCCTCCTTGACTATACAAACAAATTAAGGTCCAAGATCGGCAAACTGAGACAGATGGCTTCAGCCACCTTGGAGAGGAGTCAAGAAAAACAGAAACGATACTATGATCGGGGAACAAAATTACGCCGCTTACAGAAAGGAGATTGGGCATTAATCTTGCTTCCCTCCACCAGCAGCAAATTTACGAAAGAGTGGCAGGGTCCCTTTCAAGTAGAGAAAGTGATAGGCGACACTACATATGGAATGCGAATGAACAGCACCAAAACGCAGAACTATCACATAAATCTGCTTAAAAAATGGATCGGACCCCCACCCAAAGCAGGCCATTTTTTAGTGCCCACACCCTCCCCTAAAGAATCCACAGTTCTCGAATTAGTGGTCAGTCCTGAACTCTCCAGGTCCCAGCAGCAGGACTTGGCTGAAACATTGAAACCCTTTGAGGAGTTATTCTCCAATAAACCCAGAAGGACGCAACTGATTGAACACGAAATACACACCTTCCCAGGAAAAATCGTCCGGCAAAGGCCATACAGAATCCCGGCGGCCAGAAGAGAGGCTATCAGGAAAGAAGTAAACGACATGTTACAACTCGGAGTTATTAGACCCTCCACAAGCGAATGGACGTCCCCCATCGTGATGATACCAAAGCCGGACGGGTCCACGCGTTTTTGTATGGATTTCCGAGCGTTAAACGAGATTTCCACCTTCGACGCGTACCCGATACCAAGGGTGGACGAGCTCATAGAAAGAATAGGGGATGCTAGTTACATCACGACCTTTGATCTAACCAAAGGATACTGGCAAGTACCTTTGAAAGAAGCCGATCGAAAGAAAACCGCATTCGCAACGGATCAAGGCTTGTTTGAATTCACGGTGCTACCGTTTGGCCTCCATGGGGCCCCAGCCACATTTCAACGGTTAATGAATGCGGTCCTCCAACCCCATCGCTCCTTTAGTTCCGCCTACCTCGATGACATCGTGGTGTACAGCACAACCTGGGAACAACATCGACACCATTTGACGGTCATCTTGAATGCCCTTAGACACGCTGGACTACATATCAATGCCAAGAAGTCCAAAGCGGCCTTTCATAGGGTCAAATACCTGGGGTATGTCCTGGGAGACGGAGTCATAGCTCCCCAGGCAGAAAAAATTAAAGCCATTACCGAAACTCCTTTTCCGGCCACAAAAAAGCAGCTGAGAGGGTTCCTAGGTCTTATAGGGTACTACCGTCGGTTTATACCTCAGTTTTCCGAGATAGCATTACCCCTGACTGACCTCCTACAGAAAAGCTCTCCAAACAGCCGGCTTACAAACCCCAGTGAAAGCGCTTTATGGGCCTTCCAGAACCTGAAGGCGGCCATAACCACAACCCCTGTTATGATCTCCCCGGACTTCAACAAACCCTTTCTGGTAGCTACAGACGCCTCCAAAACAGGGATAGGGGCAGTATTATCTCAGATCGGGAGGGATGGGATGGAACATCCCTTACTCTCTATCAGCCGCAAATTGTTTCCCCGGGAGGTTAAGTACCCCACCATTGAGCGCGAATGCTTGGCCATCAAATGGGCCATTGAAAAATTGCATTATTACCTCGAAGGTAAACCTTTTATCCTGTACACAGACCACGCACCATTGAAATGGATGTATAGAAACAAAAGCCAGAACCAAAGGATTCTTCGCTGGTTTTTGTCTTTACAACCATTTGCCTTCGAGGTGAGACATCGTAAAGGGAGGGACAATAACAATGCTGACTATCTTTCCCGCACCTCACCTCTCCCCAAACGGGAGATTCCAGGGGGGGAGGTGTGTGACGGTGCCGGGGGGAAGGAACACAGTTATGTGAGGGACTGGTGGGTACCCGATCCAAATTTACCGCCTCTTGTCCCCCCCCAGCAGAGCGAATGGTTTCCATCACCTACCCTGGAGAGACGGATCGTGAAGGACGACGAGGGTCCCTTTAAATGGAGTCCCGAGGACAGCCTAAACACGCCCAGGAGTGATGTCATGACGCGAGAGACGTCAAAAGGAAACGAGAGGCAGCACAGGACGGACGGCGATTCCCGGAGGAGTACTGGAGTGGACCGAAACGAAGAGGAGAGAGGAGCGGACAGAGGAGAGGACGGGAACAGCGAGAAGGAGGAGAGACGCGACTGGGAGGAGGCAATCAGCAGACGGGAGGAGAGGCGCGGTCCGGAGGACGCAGGCCGGGAGAAGAACGAAGACGCCCGAAAGAAGCCAGGAGGCTCAGGACACCGCGATTCGCCCCGCCACACTCCCAGGGGAGGAGTGTGGCTAGAACAGGTTAGGGATCGTTTGGTGGGCTGGATGGGACGAGGGGAGAGAGCGAACAACCCTACTGTGTGAGCTGTACTCCTGTACCCTCTCCCTGAGCGTTTCACTCTGCCCTACCTACCCACAACCTCCCCTCCACCTGCGGTGTATCACGGATTGAGTTGTACATAATCACATGCTTAGGATAATCCCCTCACACCCGGCCCTGGTTTTAGGGAGACACAGGAACACTGCTTCTACTGATAAGACCCTTTATTTTCTTTCCTTTTTGGGGGACCTCATCCTGACCGGTTGGGAAGTACCGTGGCCCTCACCCATCCTGACGAACAAGTCCCTAACGAGAAGAGGAGAGAGAAAACTTAAAGAGACCGGACAAAAACACCATCACGGATCCCCAGAGACTAGCCATTAAGAAAAAGAAACGTTATCAATCAATAAAACCTACCTTACCCATCCATCGAGTTGTGTCTGTCCCTGACCAGTCGTCACAGCCCTATACGCAGGAACCACTGCCAAACTTCAGAAACGACTACAACGCATACAGAAAACCTCCGCACGACTCATCCTCGACATCCCTCGCCACAGCCACATATCCGCCGACCTGAGAAACCTGCACTGGCTCCCCATCACCAAGAGGATCACGATCAGGCTCCTCACCCACGCACACAATGCGCTCCACAACATGGGCCCCGAACACCTCAACAGCCGCATCTCATTCTACACCCCCATCCGCCAACTCCGATCCGCCAGCCTCGCCTGCCACCATCCCACGGATTCGCAGAACCACCGCCGGAAGAAGATTGTTCTCCTACCTGGCAGCCAAGACATGGAACTCTCTCCCCGCACACCTTCGAATGACCCAGGACCATCTCGCATTCAGGAAATACCTCAAGACCTGGCTATTCGAGCAGTAGCAGCACCCCCCCTCCCTTCAGCACCTTGAGACCCTCACGGGTGAGTAGCGCGCTCTATAAATGTTTTTGATTGATTGATTGATTGATGATTAACCTCCCACTTCACATCACCGCCTCTTCTTTCCTTGAGAAGAGGCTCTGATGCACCAAGATACCCTCGTGGGCGATAGTGTGCTTTACAAATACACATATCTTAACATAACAAGAATATAAAAAGCTGGCTGTTCAATTAATATACCTACCTTAGGCAAAGCTAGACACAAACTCCCGATCAACACCGAAATTCCTTGCTGATGGTAGTGTCCTTTACAAATTGATATAATATGACATAGCATAACATAACATAACGTACCGTAACATAACAAGTTAGTATGCTATGATTGTAAATGTAGAATGGATCAAGAGAAATAGTGTAAAAATGGTGAGTAATTACCCAAAAATGGGTGAGGTTTAGGGAGCATTAACGAGGAGTTTGGGAGGACTAAACAGAGGTGCACAGAAGAGTTAGACAATTGCAATTTACTAAATGCACTTCTAAAGTTGTTAAAGTGATAATGGTGTCAAAACAATCTTAAATGTACTCCTGCAAAACATTGGAGTTAGTTAAGAGCTACACAGTGTTAATCTCCGATACATCAAAACACTCATATACAAAATAATTGAGGCTAGGAATTAAACTAAGGCCACATAGTAATTAATGTTACATTAATTAAATTAGTTCAACATATAAATTAGGTATACATTTGTTAGCGATAAAAAGTTAAGTCTGAATAATTATTTTTTATTTAATAATTGTTGGAAAGTGGGTTATTCATAGTGATAAGTAGTGAGTTACCACTATTAATAAGGTCAAAATACAAAAAAAGGATCAGTCAAGGTCTCAGTAAATTGTTCCCTTCCTCAACCCTTGGTAGGTGGCAACGAGCTGGCAGACAGAAACTTAGGAGACAGGTCTGTAAAGCATTTAGAAACACCATCACATTGATTAAGTAAGACGTAACACATAAAAAACAACATCTCGAATTTATAACAATCGATCATATTTTTATGAGCAAATAGACACCAAAACGACAAAAATCCAACGCAGGGAACTGGAGATATGGATTTTTAAAGAATAAACCCTTACCATTGCTTAAAAACATATAGCTTCAACTTGGAACATATGGTTGCACTTGACCGGGACAAAGGCAATGTTTGAGACTGACTCTGATGGAGCTCTGGTCGGATAAACTTGGCAGGAGGCCTCGGTCAAAGCATTACATTTACACATAATCATTTTTCTGGAGCTTTCTATCTCTCGACATCGAGCGAGGCATCTCTTTAGGCCAGATTTGCGTCAACATCATTGGCTTAGGTTTTCTGCAAGGCCCCGGTCAAATCCTTGAAGTCTGGTTTGGGATCAACCTGAAACCTAGGCTAGGTTACGGTTGAAGGTCACCAGCTTGACTCTCAATGTCATGTCGGTCACCTTATGGAGCTTTCTACCACAAAGTTCCCAAATTTCACCAAACTTCTGTATCTTCTTCCAGAAGGTCTCATTGATGGCTCAGTATCCACAACCCCAATCCATGGGTCGAGAATCTCTGAGATGCTCCTTGGAATGGTGGGACTACAATTCTCACAATGCACTAGGCCAAAATTTTAAAAGTTCATTGGTAGTACTCCAGGATGGGGACTACTTGGTGGAGATGAGGCAAGTGGGCTCAGTTAACCTGTAGCTTGCAGGAAGTCCACTCCTTAATCCTCTTGAAGCAAGGCAAAGTCCTTAGGGCTGCAGTCCCAGAATGTGCAGCAGGTGCAATCCCTTAGAGGCACAGATAAGGTTTCCATCAGGTCAGTCCTTGTTCTCTTTGTAATTTCAGGCAACAGATCTGAGTTGCTTGACAACTTTTTCATATTTATGCAGTGTTTCTGGGCATCAAGCAGGGTGCACCCCTGACCAATGGGATGCAGGGTGTCTCCCAGGTGCATGACCATTTCCTCCAAAGTGTGGCATATTCTTTCCCAGAAAGCCCTATTCTTTTAAAATCCAACATGAAGAGATCCTCTCCTTGGAGTTTAGATCAGGCTAAGCCAACTCACTGGTATGGCTAAAATTTTCTGGCACCCCCCTTCCATCCTGTTCCTTAATCCAACTACAGGGTGGCAGGATATGGGGGTAAGCCTGTGCTGTCCTAAAGTGCCATTTTCCCTTTGAAGACCAGTTTGGCTACCCCTCCTCCCTCCTGCCTTCAGTTTCTGCAGTTTCAGTTCTGTTTCCACAGGAATTCCATTGTCTCTCTAGCAGGCTACGTCATGCCTCATAAGAGAGCTTGGCTCAGCCTGACAGAGGTTAGCCAACCAGGAAAGGCAGCTGGAAGGCATTGGCTTACAGAAAAGAAAGTTTAATAACTTTTTTCTGTGATAGGTATTATAAATCTAACAGTGGCAAGTTTTTGGATTTATCCTAACTATCATTTTATGTTCTTAAATTATGTTTTGAGCTCCTTCCGCTTCCTAGCAATATTTATACTTAAAGAAATATTCCAGTATTAGCCCATGAAGCTAATTATCTATAATGGGGAAAATGAATTTGGCTGTTTTCCCACACCAAGGCTTATGAAACATTTTATAATGTCCCCGCTTATAGTTACATGGCCGCCTTCAGCTGGGGCACGTAGGGGAGAGGTGGCTTAAATATACTACTTTGGAAGTACCTTGAATTCAAAAGTCAAATTTGGAAATCTACTGGGCCTCTAAACATCTCTGCCCTATGATATACTAGTGGTGTTTAGGTAGTTTGAATCCTCCTTGCCATATTATATACTAGGGACTTACAGGGGTCTGTTGTTGCCAATTGTAATCATACCTAACCACCACATAACTTTAAAGCAGAGCACTGACCCTGGGTCTGATAAGCAGAGCCCTGGGCATAGTTAGAGTAATTTACTAACAATACCAAGCAAAGAAATGGGGGTAATCAGGGCAAAAAGGATGACTTTCTCACAATAATACACATAATTTTAACAAAATAAAATGACATTATTTTTTTAACTTGTTTTTAAATATATATGATGAATGTATATAAATGAAAAAAATACAAACCTTATTAAACATTAAAGTGAATGCATAAACAAGTTCACTAAAGATTGTAAAAGGGTTTACAAAATCATTTAATATATTTACATTTTTGTATTTTAATACACTTTTATTTTAAATGTATATCTGACATTAAAATATATTTAAACGCTTTTTAAATTAACAAACTTTTCCACAGGGAGATTTACACCACCGGGGCAGGTGAAAAGTTACTTTCAGTACCTTTACAGTCTGAAATGTATTCATGGGCAGCTCCACCACCATTTGGATGGGGTAGCCACATATAAGCTCACATTTAGGGGCTCATTACGATGTTGGACGGAATTGCCACCGAGTGACACTGTCTCAGACTCGGGACCGACTGACACGCGGTTGGCGGTTCCGATCGCCAGATTACAATGCAACCAAACACTCTTCAGTCGGAGGTCCATTGTTCCCTATGGGAGCTTGTGTTCCGCCTGACAACCCGCCGTAACAATGGCTCCTATGGGGAAATAGGGTGTGTTCGGAAAACCCTGCACCCTGTTGCAGGCACCCTATTTTGCCTGCCACACAGTGCAGGGTTTTCCAAGCGGCTCCCTCTGGTACCCCCTCGGCCATCAACCATAGGCCGCGGAGGATAGGGGGGCCCTGCCCGGGCCCCGAAGTCCCTTTCCAACAACCTTTCCGTCTCAAACAGGCCGACACGGAAAGGCTGTTGGAAATCGACATTGAAATCCTGACGGCAGAAACGCTGTCCATAGGGGTGTACGATGCGGTTCCGACCAACACGAATTCTCAGCGAGTCAGTCGGAACCGAGACGGAATGACCAGATGGTTTACATTCCGACCGCAAACATCATAATAAGGCGGTCGGACTGTAAACCTACCAAGTCGGTTGGAAGGGCTCTGACACGGTCGGAAAGCTACCGAATGTCAGGCGGAGGTTACTCGACATCGTAATGAGCCCCTCTGATGTAAATCTCCACCTGGAAATGGTGAATAGCAAAAAAGTAGAGATTTACGTCTAGGTGTGGGAGTAGATCTACATGTGTAAATGTATGTTTGTGAATTGGGCTCTACATGTGGGGCTTGACTAACTTCAAGGCCTGGCTGGAGTACAATTGATCTTGTTTTGTAATGGTTAGAGAAGTTAGTAAAATTAACAGTGTATTTGGTGATTAGCAATTGTCATACTCAAGTCAAGTCAAGGATGCTTTATTCAACAACTTAATGTCATAAAAGTAAACATAATATACAACAATACATTTCATTAAAAAAAAAGCATTCCTAAAATCAGCCAGGTAACCAAATCTTAAAATACGTACAAAGCAAAACATTTGCACAAAATTCAAAATGCAAATGGGCAAACATAATTGAATACAAAGACTCCGCTTATGTTGTTCCTTTGATCCATCAGAAAAGCGAGCCCTGGGATACGTATTGTACAGGGACTTTTATAAAGTGCAAGGTACTAAAGAGATATACTCAAGGCAAAATAGTCCACAGTCATAGCTTACCCGCTAACCACACAAAATACCAGGACCTGCTAAGCATACAGTACAAAAAGCATTGTAAAAAGTGCAAAGTTCAATAGGGCAAACTCATGAACTAGGTTAATCCCCGTTTAGAACACATATTGGGCCTCGAAGTAAAAAAAACATGTAAAAACCATGATGACAGTAAAAAGGCTACACCTAATGGCTCCTGTTAAAAAACTTGCAACCCCAAAACAGACCATGGGGTAAGCTGACATCTGGAGGTAGAGTAGGGCAGGCCTAACTTGAGCAAAATGACAATCTCTGAGTAATGGTAATATGAATTTCGTACGTAAGGAAACATAATAATCACAAGAGAATGTCCTGCTCAGAGAAATTGTCACAGGGGCAAGGTTCCAAGGTGCCAGGTTTAGAAAAGCCCTGAGGGACTGATAGAAACAAATTAGCCATTTGCAGACGAAATCTTGTTAAAACAAAACGATGGAAAGATTTACCAACACTCAGTAAATAAGGTTGGACTTGATTATTCGTGGATAATGTACATAGCGTCTTACAGATGGTTTTAACAGCTCCTCTTCTTCCCTTAGTCCCTGGCGCTTGGACAAAAACTGAAGTTTGATATTTTTAATTGTGAGTTTGTCCATAGGTTTGGGGCTTAGAAATAAGTCAGGACAGCCTAGCCAGTTTGTCAGTTCCTTTAAATACCTAAACCAGGGAATGTGTTTGGCTCTGTCTAATGCTAGGCAGTCAGTGGTTATTATTTGGTTTAAATTTGTAATGGGACTTGCCCATACTCTATGCCAGCGCATTAACAGAACCACTCCAATCTGATCTGATATAGAACCCACCCCTAGTTATTCGTGTGTTATGCATGCAGCTGTGGAGTGCGGAACTGCCAGGACCTTACATAAGAACTTGTCTTCCTCCTGCTGAATGCCCTTCCCTTCTTAATATCCCCAGATGTCACTGCCATAGGTTGCCATTGGGATACATTTTTACTTGTACATCTTCGTCAGGGCCACAATGGGTTTAGTCCCTAGCTTTTTAGCAAAATTTAGTGTGGCCACTTTATCCCTTGCAAGGGTGTTCTTTTTTTTGCATAATTTGTGGGCACCATGACGCACTGTCGTCAAAAATTACCCCCAGGTAAGGGAAAGTTGGGCCCTCTGTTAAGTCTATCCCTTTGCAATAAAACTTTGTCTTTTTTTTAGACTTTCCGGGGCCAATAGACATAGTGTGAGTTTTTTTTCATTTATTGATAAATCTAAAGAATCCATAAAAGCTACAAAAGCATTTAAAAGTGATTGGAGACCCATTGCCGTTCTAGCTAATATGACTGTATCATCCGCATATAATAATGCGGGGATCATCTTATTGGCGAACCTAGGAATATCTTTGCAACTGGCTATTAAAGAGTCTCCCAGATTATTTATGAATTGTGTGAATTGGAGAGGGGCCAGGATACAACCTTGGTGTACCCCTCTTTTCACATCCCAGGTGCGCGTCAGATCCCCATTACTGTTATATCTGACAGCCGCCGTGTTATTCTTGTGGATAGCATGTAAAAAGTCCACAAGCTCTGATTTGAGACCCATATCACTTAGGATAGACCACAACTTTGATCTGTTAACACAGTCAAAGGCTTGCGTCAAGTCCATAAATGCCAAGTGTATTGTTCCCTTTTTGGCGATGGTGTACTTTCCTACCACTAAGTGTACATTTAAGCATTGGCCCAAGGTCCCTTTGCCAGGCCTAAAGCCATATTGCAGGTTGGAAATAACATTTCGGTCATCCAGCCATGTCATTAAACGATTTAGTATGACTTTTCCCATAATTTTGGCTGCAGAATCTAAAAGTGAGATTGGCCTATAACATGTCGGCTAATCCCTTGCACCCTTTTTGAAAATGGGAATAATAACTGCTTTCTCCCAGGATATTGGGTATCCATTTGAGCGCCCAGCGTTAAAAACATTTGTTAAAATGCTAGCCCATGCATTTGGATCAGCTTTGTATAGATCGGCCGGTACTCCATCGGGGCCTGGGGCCTTTCTGCCAGCTGTAGTTACGATTGCTTCATAGACCTCCTCTTCCCTAAAGTGGAGTGGTGTACTAGTTTGTGCACGTTCCCTATACTCCTTTGTTACTCCCAGGTTTACATCGCTAAAAATGTTTCCAGAATGTGATACCCATTTGTCTGCTGGGATTTGACAATCAATGTTAGAATTAGGAGTTTCAGAGAGGAAGGGGCTGTTAATTATCAACCAAAAATTCGCACTATCTTTCAGTATGCTAGCTTGTTGTAGGGCATCCCAGGCTTGTTCTTTTAACTCCTTCTTCCTATTATGGACTGCTATTTTATAAGCTTTTCTTTTATCCCTAATTTCTGTTTTGTCTCTGGGGGTATTTTTTAGGGCCTGTATGAGCTCCGTATGGGTTGCTGAGCATGCTCCATTGAACCATCTTACAGCCTTCGAACGTCTGGTCCCACCAGTAATTGTGAGGTCAGATTGAATTTGTTTTGTTCATTTCTCGAAGGCTGTTAAAATAGAGCTGTCCTGTATGTCAGGGTCTAGGCAGGACTCAATTTCAGGGGCGCAAATTGTATATAAATTGGTTAAAAAATTGTCCGGGACTATCCTTTCCCACTTTAGCCAGCGGGCCTGATCTTTAGTGCTGATATTAGTATTTGTCAAACAGGTAGCAGATTCTCCAACTCTGGTAGCAAAAAATAAAAAGGCAACAGTAAGTGGGTTATGGTCACTAAAGCTTGACCAAGTGACCAATAAATCCTCAGTAAATAGAACTAGTGGAGCGGACAATAGGATATAGTCAATAGTGCTAGCTCTTCCATTTCCTGTGTAAGTGGGTACTGGCACCATATTGTCCGACTGTTGAAGACAGCATACATTTTGATTTGCTAAAATGCCTTCAAGCAAATTACCTGAAGTTGTGTGCTCAAAATGATTTAATGGAAAAATTATTTTCCCCTGGTCCTGGTTTGAGAAGCAATTTAAATGACATTGATGAATGTTAAAAATCCCCTAAAATGATTATTTCAAAATAAACTGGTTTAGCCTCCCTCATAACATTCCAAGAAGTCCTTTATCTCTTGTAGATGTTCCAGCTCATGCCCTCTGGTAAAGGAATTATAAAAGTTTATAACTAACACAGTGGGGCGATCCTTAAAGGACAATTCTACTGCCAAAACATTCTGAGATTTACAGTCAACCAAACATGTCTTACAAGAGAGTTTTAGTGAGAACATCAACAGTAAACCCCCTCTCGCTCTGCCCAGGTTTGACCGAGTGGTACAAAAGGGGGTGGTGATGGACGGAGCATCAGAACCAATCAAACTCTCACACCCAGTCAACAGATCTGGGTTTAATCCATCACCGTTCTTTAGCCCACTCTGCCACCCCAGTTCAGACATAGCCATATGCAAATCAGTCTGACCCTGTGCCTCATGGGAACAGTCCAGCCCGAACTGCCAAGCCATGCCTTCCCTGGACTGGAAACAAGCTTCCTAGGACTGGTTTCTGGCATTTCAGCCGTCTTCAGCCAGGCTTGCTTGAATCCAGTGGCAAAGTGAGCAAGGGACTCACGTCTGAGCATACCCTGCCAACTTATGGCAAACAAAGCGGAACAAAAGGGGGTGGTGATGGACGGAGCATCAGAACCAATCAAACACTCACACCCATTCAACAGATCTGGGTTTAATCCATCACCGTTCTTTAGCCCACTCTGCCACCCCAGTTCAGACATAGCCATATGCAAATCAGTCTGACCCTGTGCCTCATGGGAACAGTCCAGCCCGAACTGCCAAGCCATGCCTTCCCTGGACCGGAAACAAGCTTCCTAGGACCGGTTTCTGGCATTTCAGACGTCTTCAGCCAGGCTTGCGGGAATCCAGTGGCAAAGTGAGCAAGGGACTCACGTCTGAGCATACCCTGCCAACTTATGGCGAACAAAGCGGTACAAAAGGGGGTGGTGATGGACGGAGCATCAGAACCCATCAAACACTCACACCCAGTCAACTGATTTGGGTTTAATCCATCACCGTTCTTTAGCCCACTCTGCCACCCCAGTTCAGACATGTCCATATGCAAATCAGTCTGACCCTGTGCCTCATGGGAAGAGTTCAGCCCGAACTGCCAAGCAATGCCTTCTCTGGACCGGAAACAAGCTTCCTAGGACCGGTTTCACAAAAGGGGGTGGTGATGGACGTTTGACTGAGTGGCACATTTGTGAAATGAAGTGAAACAGTCTAGATAAAAACAATCATTAAATTCCCAGGTTTCCTGAAGGACGGTGATATGATGCAGTGATTGAAACAAAAAAGGAAGGTGCACTAGCAAAATGTACAAGTTAAAAATGAAGTCCTTCATATTTCCTTTATTCTTGTAATGTAAAAATGTGTGGTAAAAACTCAGCCAACGCGTTTCGTTCGAAACATAACATAAGTCAGTCGTTTTCATCCAAGTTTTGGAGACCTGCTAAAGCTTGGACTCTGTTGCACAATGGCAGGTTATCTATATTGGTTTTAGCCACAGGCCTCCCTGGTTTTCGTGGTCATTGCCATTGCATAAAACCTCCTGCCTGACTTGGGGGGTAAAAGTATTGTAATGAGACTACGCTTATTTGGGAGTTTGAACTACTCTGGAATGCACTGCCTAGTAACATCTTGGCTTTTTTTGAAATTAACAACTATACAATCTCCTACACCAACCTTTTTGGTTTGTTGGCCTATCCACCCCACTCTTCTGGCCATAATAATGTCAGATGATATATACTGGCCATTTATTATATTTTTAGTACACCAGTGGGTCACTATATGTATTAAATCCTGAGCGGTTTCCCTAGTTTCTTGGGAGAGAGAGGGAACCTCTAACAAAACTGCAACTAACGGGGCCGATGCAAGGGGCAAGTCAAGAGTGCTTTGGTTCACAACTTTAGGTATGCCATGATTAGGCTGATTGTGTGTGGATAAAAATGCCCTCTCAGGATCCAGGGGTCCTCTGACCTGGGCTACCCCGGGGTTCTGTGCGGCAGGTCCTGTTACTTCAGATATATTTGACTGACATGATCCATTGAGTATACCCTTAGTTCCTAAAGCAGTAAAAATATTTAAACATCGGCCAAGTGGGTCCGGTTGGGTTTGAATCTTATTTTGCAGTGGAATTCCTGCCCCTGCCCCTATTGGTTTTGGCACAATGGTCGTAGAGCATTGTGTCGCGATTAGCGTGTATCAATGCCAGGGTGCGGCGCGTAATAAGAAATGCCTCCTATGTGCCCCCAAGAAACAGCGTGGAATGCGGAATGCTTGGCACGTAAGGGGATGCCGGGGAGTGCGTAACCACAAGACACTACACTTCCTAGCATGCCTATGGCAGCCGAACCAGAATCCGAATTCGGCTTCGCCGCCTGATTTGCCACGATAAAGCACCTCCCTTCCCAGGGATCAGGGCTTGACAATCCTTCCTGCAGTTTTACGCGGATGGTAATCCCAGCGGGATCCTTATTGGTACGAGGTTTCCAAGGGCAGGAGAGCAGCAGGACGGCACGACTTCGCAAGAAACCTAAGCGCCAGACACATTGGTGAGAGAGGTGCGCAGGAGCGCCCCGCCAGGTACTTCATTTGTTCCTCCTCAACCTTCATGAATCATATTGCTATTGTTTACACGTCTCTTTCACACTCCACTGCTGTGATGTAACAGCACTGGGGATTGTGTTTTGGCAAGAAGTCCTTTTCTTGAAAGACTGGGAGCTAGATTGTTACGTGACATTACATTTCCTTGAAGGGCAGAACCTGGTAGAAGACCTGCTCCCCAAAGCAGGTGGACGTCCACAGCCCCTGGTTTTCCGGTGTTTGCTGCTACATGCCCCTGTGAGTGGCTGGGTGAAGTTTTTGGTTGACGTAACAACACGTGTGTGTGTAATGTGGGTGGTCTGGGGCAGCGCTGATCTAAACCCTTCTTGTTTATTTCCCTTATGTAGTTTGTGCCCGGGGAGCTCCCTCTGCATCTGTGCTGAACCCTGGAAACAGAAGCAGAACTAGGAGGCGCCTGGTTGTTAAAGTTGCACTTTCTTAATTTCTCCCCTCCCCTTTTCCCCGGGGGGCTTTCTCACATAGCGGTGTCTCCCTCACTCTGCGTGGGACTGCGCCTCAGGGTAGAGGGGGGATATTCTATGCTCCATCGTTCCCGCCGGTGTTCTCCCGAGGTTAGTGGCAATTCAAACTTTGTGCTGCTGACATCGTGACACATTGTAGGATCTGCCTCTTATGTTGTCCCCACTTTTTTTCTGATGTTTACACTGGTTTCTGGCTATAGTTTGGCTGGGACCCTGCTAATCAGGGCCCCAGCCTCTCTGTTCTCTCTAAACAACATGAAGTGCATATTAGGTGCACTAGTGATTGGATACTGTGGTGCCTTCTGAGTCCCTAGTATAGGGTACCTTAGTTACCAAGGGCATAGGTACTTCACAGGCCTACCAGGGGCTGAAGCATGTATTATGCCACCCCTGGGAAGCAGACTAAATCTGACACCACAGGCCTGCTGCTGCAGCCTGGGAGTCAGCACTCCTCACGGAGATATAGGTTCACTATATCTCTCCTGCACACTCATTTAAACCTATCAGTCACCCCTAAGGCAGGCCCTATCAATCCTGAGGGCAGGGTGCTTGGTTTCCATGTGAGGGGGAGCCTCTGCCTGAGCAGGGCCCCTCTACAGCTCTCAGAGTCCATTCTCTGGGGCTGTTTGTGAATGCAGTCAAACCATATACTCTTAAGTGCATTATAACCTTGCAGTAAATGCTAACTTTGGGATGGCTGCATCAAAACATGTCGTGTTTGGTGTCAAACGCTTTGGAATCATACCCCCACACCAGTAACTGGTGTGGGAGTATGATCCCACCCTTCTAGAGGGATAGACATGTACCTACTGTGGCAACACGGTAGAATCCTGAAGAGCCCTGGCATCTCAAAATGGATGCCACCAGTCACAGACACTGGGCTGCCCTCCTGCTGATGACCGAAACTCACAGTGGAGGAAGCCCAACAATAGGTATCCTGTCACAGGGAGGTGTGACCACCTCCCAGACAGGGTTTAGTGTATTGGGGCTGGGTGGGTGCACTCCTAGAGTGCTTTGAAGTCATGCACTGGGGGAGCAGTAGGCTCCTCTGTGCATACACCAGTTCAAACCAGCTCAGGGGCTACCTGCCCCAGCTCTGGCGTGAAACTGGACAAAGGGAAGTGGGTGTAGCCACCCACTCCTCTGACCCTCCCATAGGTGGGGTCATAGAGCTAGTCCCTCCGTTCCTTCCAGTATAAGTTAGGGAACCCTTGCCATTGCAAACTAGATACCCCTGAACGATGCTCTGAAGACGAATTCCGGACCTTCGACGTTCCACTACCACTGGAAGATGGAAGAATCTCCCTTGGAGTCAAGGAGTGACTCCCCTGCTTGGCAGGCACCAAATCTTGCAATCAAAGGTCGCAAACTTCAGCGCAACTGCCGGAGCCCGAAGTCCCTGCAGCCCAGGAAGAGGATTTCCTGACTTCTCCAAGGCCATCGTGAGTCCCCAGCGACGCTGAGGCAAGTGGACCCCACGAGTGACGAGGAACTGCAATCCCTGGGTACCGTGCACTATTTTCGAGTGCAACCCCTTCACGACGTTCTACGAACCGGTTCTTTGGGCCACGTGTGGTCCAAGCCTCTAGCAGGAATCCTTCCGAAGATCAGAGGCCTACCCCGTCCCGAGTGACCGTGGGCCCCTGTTGAGTGGATCCTCCTGAGGAGTCTTCGCGATCCCTTGCCGGTTGGCTTGTGGGTCCCCTGAAGACTTTCCTACAGTTCCAAAGGGCTCCCCTGGTTGCTCCAGGCCTGCCCTGACTTACCCTTGCTGGGTGAGTCCCTCAGACCTTGCTGGTCTGCACCGCTGATTTTTTATCCTTTCCACAAGACTTGCTGTTACCAGGGCTTGTTGGCTCCAATCTGGTCACCGACACCGCAGTAAGCTGCAGACTTGGTGGGACACGCCGAATCCAGCTCCTGGTTGTCGTCGACGCCTCCTGGACCTCGTTGCTGAAGAGTCAAGACACCCATGGATCACCTGAAATCACCCGACGACTGTGGGCATCCATCTTCCTTGCCCCGGGTCACTGCCAAGTGACTTTGAACACTGTCCCCTCTGCTTTCAGGTCTTCCTTCTTCTGAATCCAGCCTTGGATTCCACCGGACACTTCTCCTGTCGTCACAAGCAGCAAGTCTTCTTTGGCTCCCATTGAAAACGACGCCGCGACCAGACACCAAAAGACACCTATGCACCCAGCTTCCCTGAGTGAGGTAACTTCAGCACTACGGTGCTCCTGTGGGGGTTGGCTCTAGAACGACTTACCCTGTAAGTGACTTGCTTGTAGACTCTCCCGAAGTATCCTTAAACTCTTAATTTCTAATCGCGACTTGCTCCATTGAAGTCAATAGGGATTCAAGGCTGTGTTCTCACACTGCATGAGTCTCCCGTGGGTCCTTTACTTACCTGCCTTGGGTGGTTTCGTGAGGCCCCAGCACTTCTAAAAGCCCTAGGCCTTGTCCCTTTGCAAGTCGTTGTTCTGAAGTCTCTTTTTTAGTAAGTGGTCTGGTACGCCCCTAGGGTCCCAGCCGTATTTGTGCTTAATTTATTGTGAAACGTTGATTTATGCATATGTTCCTGACTTCTAATCTCATAAAGAGATTAGCAGAGAGTTGTTAGTAATAAATACATATATATTGGATATATATACACACACCTGTGTGGTGTCCTTTCATTTAGTGATTCAAGAGATTATAAGGTAAAACAAGCTGCTTTACATTCCTCTAAAGACTTAGCCTGAAGGCTGTTCTCCATAGCTATCACTAGGATAGCTTTCTTGAAAGGTTGTCTTAAACCTACTACCATAAGAGTCGAATTGTACTGGTGCAAGTTGTCCACTTTAAATAGTGAACCGCATTTACCAGGCCAACTTCTCACAAGCATTTATTACAATTGGTGATTAAATTGTGGACTTATTCCTCTACTTTTTCTATTTTTAGGTCTCGCCTAGACAGCGCTTGCGCTGTCTCTCCGAGACATGCAGTATGCACTTTAGTGTAGAAGCTTCATGGAAGTTCCACCCACTCTCCGCCCATCTATTCCATTGGCTTAGGTCAGTAAATGCTGCCTTCCCATTGGTATAAGTCTTGTTAGTCCCGCCTCGTGACGATTATGTCGTCATTTGTATCCTTCCAAGGCTACCGGCCCCTTTACTCATGGCACTTTTCTCTGGCTGCAGCCTAATTACAACAGCGTGCACGCGATGACGTGCTCTCTTCCTGGCCGGCTTTACGGAATGCAGAGGGCGAGCCTAACTGGAGCAGAGTAGAATTTGCATTTGCAATGCATCGGTCTCGCGTTTGTGATCTGCATTAACCCTGCCTGGCAGCAAGTCGCCATGTCTGCCAGCGAGTCACCATATTCGGGGCTACTTTCCTCCGTCTTCTAAAGTTGTTTTGCGCTCACCTCCCTGAGAAGCAGCTGCTTGAAAATCGCTCTGCGCGGCCAGACTTGCGTTGCGGGCGGCCCCTCCGCGCCAGCACAGACTCCCCAAGTCCTGCCTGGTGCCCCCTCCCTCACCTGTGCTCCTCATCCAGGGGTAGATGCGTAGGCTGCTGCCTCCCTTCAGCTCCTGCTCCCGGCTCGGGTGCTCCTTGGCGCTGCTGCCCTGCTTCGAGGGGTCGCCTGCCGGGCACATCATGGGCAGGTTCTGGTCAAAAGGAGAGCACTGCATGTTGAAGGATGCCTCCTCCAGGTCGTAGCTGGCCGGGTAGAGCCCCGGGGTGCTGTGGGGTTGCAGGCTGTTCCCATTGCTTTAAAGTCCCGAGATGTAAGCGCCCTACGAGGCCGGCGCATAAGCCCCCGGCCGCTGGGGGTTAGAGGCAAAGGCGCAAGAAGTTGCTCGGGGAAGACCCCGGACGGGAAGACAGACCCGGTAGCCTGGTATTTGGAGAACAGGACATTGGCATAATACAGGCATAATACAGTTAACTCATAATCCGGCCGGGTGATTTGTGGGCCGG
Organism: Triturus cristatus; assembly: GCF_964204655.1. Taxonomy (NCBI): domain Eukaryota; kingdom Metazoa; phylum Chordata; class Amphibia; order Caudata; family Salamandridae; genus Triturus; species Triturus cristatus. Next base: position 798,490,762 of record NC_140586.1, read on the forward strand.
GACGTGTTGGTGTCAGTTTTACGAGGTACCGTGATATATTACGGAATTAAGAGTTCAGATTTACACCAAAAAGGGCCCCCTTTTTCCTTCCGGACCATGTAACTCTGGGGCACGTGACCGGCCCGGGTCCAATCAGGGCTCAGCTTCCCACTGCTCCTGTAATGTTTTTTAGTTGCAGGCAAGCGCGTGAGCATAACATTGACACAGTTGAAATGGTTTTTTTTCACTTTAAGGCAAACACGCATTTCGAAAAACTTCTAACGTTTGAGCTTATGCAGAGTGGGTTTCCAGGCACGTAATCTTGTTTTACATATTAGTATTAAAGCCTCGAGCATCCGGGAACACTAGGAGCCATGTAGGGATCCGGCATAGAATTAGCTTTTTTGTTCGCTGCCAGAGGCATGTAGACACACTCACTGGCGACTCTGCAGACTGCAGTGCCGGATTGTTTTAAGCCTGACCCAAAGATGCCCGTCGTTAGCAATGTGGATCCTCCCTGATGCGGGACTGCACAGGCGCAGTGTACTGTGTGCTGCCTCCTCCCCCGCCACCCCCACCTCCCCCTCCCAGGTGGCTATCAGAGGGATACACTCCGCCAATTAGAACGCGGCTTGTTTTGGCGCCGGCCTTGAAGGTGGTCTGTGCAAGAGCAGGCTGATACTGGTGTTCCCTCACAGCCACACAGACAGTCATGCCCCCCTCCCCCCTTACCGTTAAAGTGATCACAGTGGAGGTGTCTAGGAAGTCAAGGGGACGCAGCTGTTGACCGAAGGTGAGTAGATATCTGGGACAATGGAGACAAGAGCCGTGACGTAGATAGGCATACCTGGATGGCCGATCGGCAGTGCTGTGATGAGGTCCCTTAAAGCTTGCATCCGACTGAGAAGGTGAGGGGACTATGCGAGAGCTGCGGCTCCCGATGCTTGATCCCGGCTGGGGGTTAGTAGTCTGGGAGGCGCAGCTCCCCACGAGAAGCTGGGGGCCGGAGACGCTGCTCCGGACCGGGGTTGTTTCACTGTATTCCCCTCTGGCGGTGCAACCGTCATGTCGAGACATTCAACAAGTGGCACTGCTCGCTTTTGGTCATGCCCGAGGAAACCTATTGCTGCAGCGTCGAGGAGCTGCTACTGGATGCCAACCAGCTGCGGGAGCTGCTGAAGGTGAGGGGGTGAGGAGGGCCTCCGGACCCAGGGTCAGTCACCTGGGGAGGTGTGCGAGTTGTCACCTGTGTCCCGTCGTGGGCACACTGCATCAGGACACCAAGGGGGGGAGGGAATCGCGGGCTGCACCCGGAAACTCGATGCTGGCAATGGAATGACTGCATACTGCAGCGTGTTCCCCACTTTCCTCCTGCACTGTGGGCTGTGGCACAAATGCAGCCTTTTGTGGACAGCTGTGACATGTTAAGTCAGCTCCAAGCAGGCTTTTATTCTTCCCGATGGACAGAAACTGCTCTAGAGCTCTTCATGAGTGAATCATGAAGAGCAGCACACTCTGGTCGCGGCTGTGCTCAGCAGTGCAGCAGTTGACCACTGGCGGGGAGTGGTGCAGAGTAAATATTTTGACTTGTTCAATTACTTGGGAAAAGAGCCAAAAGGTATTGACTCGCAGCTTCATGTCGTCTTTTAAATATGTTGATATGCGTTGCTGCTTTTGTTCTAAAACATGAGCACAGTTTGGATTTAAATTTAGTATTAATACGTGTTAACCAGAAATAGATTCCCACGCGCGCAATCATAAACTGCTTACTGGGTGAAGAGAATTTGTTAATGACCAAGTGTGCACCAAAAGTACAACTTTTAGTTGCCTTTTCCTTTGTGGTTAGTTTTAATGTAACCAGGTATGTTTTTTTAGCGTGAAAAAATATTTTTGCAATAAGGTCTTTCAAGCTCTGTTATAGTTTATAAGTCCCTTACTTTCTTTTCAGTGATCTACTTTTATTTTGGAAGAAGTTGAAACCTATTTATTTTTCAAGTAGCACTATTGCCAGTTTTATTCTAACATACAACTGTTTTGGGCAGCTGTCCCTGTTTGATATGTTGGTTTCGGCTGGCACAATTCTGAGCTACACTTCTTGTGGTTTGTGACAGGTTTTGCAAACTGAGTAATGTACGGAAGGTACTGGAGATTGAAAAACACTCTGAAATCCCCGGACTGGCTTATGACAGATGTTACGTTCTTCAGAGAAAGTTACAATGCTAGGCCTTCTTCACTAGATTGCTTTTTGGTATTAGATCATCATGGTTTCATATGGACAAATTACATCTGCTGTACGTAATCTATTTACGGCATTAACACATTTTTACTTTCAAATCTTGTATTTTCAATGAACTAACCACCCGAAGGCCCTGATTTTATATTAAAAACAGAGCTTTGGACGATACCATTTCCAGCTGAAAGGCAATACTTCTCTCCATGTGTTCCCATACCTGGCGTGTCACGCAGTTTGGTGCTTACTGTCCCTCCATGTTAAACACTAGTAGATGTTTCAGCCCCAGGCTAATGTGCTGCATAGCTAAATGCATATAAGGCCCAAAAGGCGAGACCGATGCATTGCAAATGCTTGTTTGTTTTATTGGCACTTGGTGAGCCTTTTATCATTGATTCAAGCTTTGTAAATAAAGAATCCAGTAACTGTCCTTGGCTCAAATCAGGTTGTGGAGATGGCTGTGTCCACATTTGTAACCGTGAGGATTTCCTTATAGACCTATTGTAGACATTTCGTTTTCTCTTCGGTGGTGGTACATCTGGGGCCGCTTCAATTCCCTCTGGTGTTTTATCGACTAAAATATTAGAAGACGTGATTGACTCGCCAGAAATAAGTATTTGACTTGGGGGTGCAGAGATTGGTAAAACTACTGGGCATTCTTGAGGGACCATGTCAGCCACAGAGTTTCCTTGTTCTCCCTCCTCCCTGATAGTTTGGCTTTGAAGACATTTTCCAGCCTCTAAAGATAGCCTTGACCGAGCGGAGGCTATCTCCTGCGTAATTGCGCGGGCAGCTTTGGTCAGAAATGAATCCATTTTGCCCACCATGCATCCCCCCTGAGTACTCCCGGTGTATCGAGTGTTTTTCCTTTTGCCCATTTTCAGACATTAAACCACTAGAGCCCCTATCTCTGTCTCTGTTTAATGTCATTATGGAGTGCTTGAATGTTCAAATTAAACAATGTGATTAAAAGTTACCTCTCTCTGTGTTAGCTGAATTCCGTTATGTAATATTTGGTATCCCCACGGGATCGGGTATCCCCTGCACTTCGGCCGACTCCGGAGGTCCTGCCTATTGGCCATCTCAGACGAGCCTCCAGCTGCCCCGCCCACCCCAGGAGAAGCGAGCCTCGGCTGTAGCAGGCAGAAGCAGCTGCACACCGAGCAAAGCTGCTGTTGGAAATGCACCTTTCTGCGCTAAAGCCGAAGAGCCATCAAATTCATACAGGGTTAAAAGACACCGAATGTCGATTTCCTTGGGGCATATTGTTAAAATAAATCACCGAATCTGTTCATTGTAATGTATTTACAAATGCAAGAAATCGTATAATTGGAAGTGGCAGTCCTTAAACAGGATGATGAAAACAGTGCAAGTGACCTAAAAGGCTTGGTGGCACGTCTTATATGTTTGTATTATTTTACTCTGAGCCCTTATGGTACGAGTTGTTTTCCCTCTAACTTGTATTTAGGATAGGCTTATCACTCATTTAAAAAAAAGCAACAGGGGAAATTCACATTAGCACTGTGAAATGCGTGCTCCTTGCTCAAGTTTTGAAACTCTCTGGCAGACATTAGTTTGTAATGAGGGTTTTACATCTGTGTAGCACAGCGCAACGTTGTATATTGTCATATGTAGAATGATATTTTAGCAGGTTATTTTAATAAGGGCTTTTGTTAAATGCTACTAGACATCAGACCCCTACCCCAGTGTGCTTTGTGAGTGGGCATGTTTAAAATAGGCTGTCCTAAGGCAGAGCAGTTAGATTATCTATCTATCTATCTATCTATCTATCTATCTATCTATCTATCTATCTATCTATCTATCTATCTGAACTCTGATGCACACTCTATTGAGCTCAGAAGGATGAGATGCTGTAGATATCAGAGGATTGCAGGATCCCAGCTCGGAAGGATAAGATACTGACTAGGCCCCTCGCACCAGCACTCTGTTTGGACTAGATCCAGCTTGGAAGAATAAGATGTCGACTAGGCCCTTCATGCCAGCACTCTAATGTCTGTCTGTCTGTCTGTCTGTCTGTCTATCTATCTATCTTCCAATCTGTCTGTCTCCCTATCTCTCTGCCTGTCTCCCTATCTCTCTATCTGTCTTTTTGTCTCTATCTATCTATCTATCTATCTATCTATCTATCTATCTATCTGTCTGTCTATCTCTCTGTCTGTCTATCTATCTATTACAGAAGATATCGGAGGATTGCAGGATACCTTTACCGTTGTCTTGTATGATATGTGATTCACTTTCCCTCTTCCATCCCTCTGCTACCGTTCTCAATCCAAATAACTGACCAACATATCCACCACTCAAATTGCTTTCATATTTCACTATACAAATTCACCACTAATCCATTTATGGGTTCAGGAGTAGCGTGCTACTCACTGAAAAAAGCACTTCAACACCCCATCAGGGGTAACAAGCGCTGTATAAATGCAAACTTTTTTCCCTCTTCTATCCCTCCACTATTCTTCTCAATCCAAATAACTGACTAATATCCACCACTCAAATTACTTTCATATTTCACAATACTAATTCACCACTAATCCTTTATGGGTTCCGGAGTAGCGTGCTACTCGCCGAAAAAAGCGCTTCAACACCCCATCAGGGGTAACAAGCGCTATATAAATGCAAATACAATACAATACAATCTATCTAGCAATCTATCTGTCTGTATGTCTGTCTATCTGTCTCTCTATCTGTCTATCTATGTAATCATCATGACACAGAACACTGTATCGAACTTGTAAGGATGGGAGGCTCACTAGGCCCATCGTGCCGCCCCTTTGATGCACAATGTATCAAGCTCGGAAGGGTGGGAGGCTAGCTAGTCCCGTCATCCCTCCTGCTAAACAATCTTGCTGTTGTAAGCATGCAGAAGATTGCCAGAATACTCATGCACACTGTACCTCAGAATAAAGGGGGTCTGAATAGCCCTTCGTGCCAGCACTCTGATGCACACTCTATCATGCTTAGAAGGATAAAATGCTGACTAGGTCTGGCATGCCAGCACTCTGATGCATACTCTATCAACCTTGGAAGGGCGGAGGGCGGACTAGGTCTGTTGTGCCAGCACTCTGATGCACACTTTATCGAGCTCAGAAGGCTAAGTTGCTGACTAGGCCCCTCGTGCCAGGACTCTGATACAAACTGTATCAATCTTGGAAGGATGGATGGCTGGCCAGGCCCATCGGGCCAGCATTCTGATGCACACTCTATTTAGCTCAGAAGGATAAGATGCTGATTACTTCTGAAGTGACATACTCTGATAGATCTGCCAGCCATCGAGTGGTCTTCCCCAAACATTTTGCTTTCCTCCTCCATGGACTCTGAGCACTTTACCTCTGCTAACCAGAGCTAAAGTGCATGGGCTCACTCCTTGAAACATGGTCACATTGGCTTATCTCTAATTGGCATATTTAATATCCTTTTAAGTCCCTTGTAAAGTGGGACTACCTTTGCTCATGGTCTGTAAATTAAATGCTACTTGTAGGCCTACAGCACTGATTGTGACACCCACTTAAGTAGCCCTCTGAACATGTTTAAAGTCTGTCATCGCAGAATGTGTATGCTCATTTAAACTGCCATATGAACCTTGCAAAATAAACCTTTTTCCAGGCCAAAACCTTCCTGCTTAATATATATAAGCCACCCCCAGGGTAGACCTTGGTCGGCCCAGAGGGCAGGGTACAGTGTTTACATATCCTGGTAGTCAAAAACTCTTAAATTCATTTTTCACTACTGCAAGGCATACCTCTTCCACAGGTTAGCATTGGTGTTATTTTATTACATTTAATAAGCTGTGATTTCTAAATGGAAGCAGGTTACCAGTTTGTGTTTGGTGGCTTTGAAACTGTATTGAAAAATCCTAACTTATTATGAAGTCAGATTTTAGCTTACAATTTTGAAAATACCACTTTTGGAAGGTTGGCATTTTCCTCCTGCCTTAGCCATTTGGTGCCTGTAACATTTCTCTTAGTCACATGACTGGGTGTAGCTGACTGATGGACTTTGTGTGTTCCTTCTAGACAACCACACCCAATAGGACGCAGCCCTAGTTACTCTTGAATAGGCCATGTCCTGACTCCACTCAAAGGGCTGCTTACTCCAAGTAGTTAGTCTGGAGACAGGGCAGGGAAGGCAGGATGCCTGGGGACTTCAAAGGAAAACCTCTAGAAGTTCCTCCCCACTTTAAAGGCTCAGCTGGATATAAATACTGGACCTCAGACATCAACTCTTCAGTACACTTCTGGAAGTGTGGATACTCTGCCAAGAAGAAGGACTACTGCCCTGCTGTGCTGACCTGCTGGCATCTTGCCTGAGTGAGAAGGACTGATCTGCATCTGTTGAACCCAGGACCCCAAAGTGACTGAATGGGCTACTTAGCAGTCATCCTGACTTGGGCCTCAGGGTCAGAAGGTTCCAGTAGTCTTGAGCTCAATGCCTGGAATGTGCCATTTGTGAGTATACACTGACAAGTGGTGCCACCTCAGTCCTGGACCCTTGTAAGTGGGCCTAAGTTGCTCTGCCAGGTTTTGTGAATCCAGTGGAATGGAAGCATCTTCGCTGCTTCTAAGCGCAACTCTGAGCAGAACCAATGTTTGCCACTGCTGCTTGGAACAGTACCGCAACAAAGAGCTGCATTGTGTCCCAGCCCAATGACACATCAGAACTGCCAATGTGAGACGCATTCTTGGTGCTGGACTTCTCATCTCTCATCGACGGCAGCCTCGAATACAATGCCGAGTGGAGAATCACAGCCTCTTAGCTCCTCAGTACTGAGGTATTGCCCTAACTGTGCAACGCTTCCTTGAAGATGAAATTTGCATGCAAGTCCTCATCAATGACCGTGCAGGGCCTTGCACCGCAGCCTTGCTGCACCTCAGAACCGACGCGTCCCTTCAGCTGGGCGATGCATCTCTGACTCAGAAACACACAATGCTGTGCAAACCAGGATTTAAGGTACTTTGTTCAGCAAGCCTAGCAGGGTCCCTGTGGCCGGCCCACGGTCCATCGGGGTTGGCTTGAAATAGTGACTTTGTCTGGTCCGGCGCAACCAGATATCAACAGTTGGCGCTTAGTGACTTTTGATGCTATTTTAGCTGAAATCCTAATACCTGCATATCTCCAGTTCTATTGATTGGATTTTTGTTGACCTGATCTTCCTTTATTTATAAAAATGTACTCTATTTTTCCAAACAGGTGTGGGATCCTTTTATGGAGTCTTCTCACTCTGTTACTGTTTGAAGTGTTGCACAAATAGTTTACACATTGCCTCTGAGGTGAGCCTGACTGCTCTGTGCAATCTATCCATTCGTCTTTATTCGATCTCCCGAAGGAAGATCATAAAAGATACATACAATAAAAAGAATCATTCAATATAAGACACATATGTTAAAAAAGCTAAAAATTATAAAATAATTTACAGTATGTAAAGTGACAGTGCTACATTTGAAATCCAAGCACAGCCAAACTAAAAAGACAATAAAAGGGGTAAAAAGTAAGATGCCAAGGACAAACGTACGCCTTACAATACAAGACCCACAACACTTCTTAAAATGGAAAATAGAAACTTTTTCTTCAAAATATGCTCCTTCTTTTAGCTAAGACACACTTCAAGAAGCTAACAACTGTGCGGCATACACAGTGGTCATTGAGTTGCAGCAGGTAAAATAGGGCGGCTTTATATTTCAAAAATCTATATCTAGGTAATAAGGGTAATAAAAATGTCCTTGTGTATGCAAATAAAATTGACAAAAGAAGACAAAGTGTAAGATAGTTTGGTTTGAATGCTCATCACATGGACAATTACAAATAGAATCTGAAGAATACTGGCTGAGAGGAAAACAAATTAGCCAGAGGAAGGAGCCTAACCTGAACCTTGCCAGCACTTTTCTCTCATACACATTAATCATGTATAATAAGTATGAGGGAGTAGTTTGCACCATTTGAATGACGCAATAATCTCAGACTGCAGGTTTGGCCACTTCTGTTAGTTCTCTAGTTGCTTGGTTATGCTTAAAAAAACAGTCCAGGACCCAGTTTCTATCTTTCTTCATGATTATGTCAGGGTGCTCAAACAGGCGGGCACATCCCAGCACCATGAAACTCTGTTTGATTTACTTTAACCACGCGATGGCCGAGGCTTGCTCACAGGATAAGCAATCTCTAATGACTGCCTGATTAAGTTTAGCTTCTTTCTTGTACCAAATAGAACACCAAAGGGCCAAGGGTAAGGCATTAATAGTGTCTTGAGCAAACCCAAGCATAACTCCAAATGCAGTGGGAAAATGCGGGGTAGAGGGAGGCACACCTAGTAAACAGCAACAAAATCTATTCTCTTCCGTCTGCATTGCAAGGGCATCCCTATATCCCCAAATATCCATTCCATATGTCAAGATTGGCAAGCATTTCCAATTATAGATCTCTAGAATCGGTGCAATGGGTTTTTTGCCGATGGACATGGCAAGCGAGGAAGTGGTACCAATAGCTTGAGTAAAACGCATTATCCTATTTTTGATACAGGTAGACCAAGTACAGCCATCATCAAAGTCCAAACCCAGGTAAGGGAAGGAACTAACCCTGTCTAATGTTTAGCCAGCGATATTGAAGGTGCGTGTCTTCGTGTTTCAGGGTCCGCAGACCATAGTAAATGTTTTCTTAAGATTCGTCTCCAAGCCCAGATCTTTCATGAAGCTGACATAACTAAAAATAGGTCTCTTAAGGCTGGTGGCCGTCCTGGCTAGGAGCACCGCATCATCAGCACATAGAAGTGCTGGAACTGACTTTTTCTCCACACACTGCACGTCTGCCCCAACGGATACCAGAGTTTTTTCCAGATCATTTGTGTAAAGGAGGAAAAGAATTGGGGCGAGCACGCATCCTTGGCGCACCCCTAGCTTAATTCTAAACGATTCTGTGCATTAATTAGCACTAGCATACCTAACTGTTGCCGTAAGATCATGGTGAAGAAGTCTTAAAAATGAAACTCACCCTTCGTTGACGCCCATATTCTCTAAAATAGACCACAGCGTTGTTCTAGATACGTAGTCGATGGCTCTTGACAGGTCTATTAACGCCAACTGTGTGGAGACTGCTTTAGGAGAATGTATGTCAATACTTTGCATGATTTTAGTGCAATGTTTTTACTTAGCATAAACCATTACTTCGCAAGTTTTAACTGCACATGCAATTATAACGCAAATGGTTATAATGTACTATGGTTTATGCTAATTAAAAACATCGCACTAAAATCATGCTTACACTACACTACCTTACACTACTTAAACACCACTACACTACCCTAATCCCTAATACACTACCCCCTACACGACCTTACCCCTTCCCCCGCATGGCCCATACACTCTAACACTACACTTCACAAACCCCCGGCACTACCCTAAACCCTAAAACACTACCCTACACTACACAAACACCCCACCACTACCCTAAACCCTAAAATACTACCCCCTGCACGACCCTCACCCTTCCCCCAGTCCTCTCTCTATACTACAACACTACCCTGCACAACACCCCAACACTATCCTAAAACACTACCGTACACTACACAAACACCACAACATTACCCTAAACCCTAAAAAACTACCCCCTGCACAACCCTCCCCTGACCCCCAGTCCTGTCCCTACACCCAAACACTACACTGCACAACACCCCAACACTAACCTAAACCCTAAAACACTACCCCCTGCACGACTCTGCCCCTACCCCGAGTCCGTTCCCTACATTAAAACACTACCCTGCACGACCTCACTGACACTACCCTAAACCCTAAAACCCTAAAACACTACCCTACACTACACAAACACCACATCACTACCCTAAACCCTAAAATACTAGCCCCAGCACGACCCTGCCCCTAACCCCGTCAGGTCCCTACACTGAAACACTACCCTGCACGACCCTCCGACACTACCCTAAACCCTAAAACACTATCCTACACTACACAAACACCACATCACTACTCCCCAACACTACCCTTCACGACCCCCGACACTATCCTAAACTCAAACACACTACCCTACACTACTCAACCAAAACCCTACAGCCTAAAAGACTACCACTGCACGACCCAAAAAACCTACACTTACCTCTCTCTCCTCCGTGGTTCCTCTCTTCTCCGTCTTCCAGCGACGTCAGATCTGCATATAGTTGTTTGGAAACGGAAGCGCCTTCCAAACAACGATGTGGATATCGCATACCATTAGTACACATGCATTGTAACAACGCTTGCGATGTTACAACTTGAGTTCTTATGGTACGCGTTGTAACATCACAAGTGTAGTAACGCTTGCGAAGTAATGGCATGCGCACTAGCAGCCACGCACTAAAGGCTGTTTACCCCATTAGCATACTTATATTTGGCCACAATGAAGTGAAGGTTGAGGCACTGCTCAATAGTCCCAAGCCCCTTTCTGAACCCATACTGATATGGGGCAAGTATTCTATTTTTATTAGTTATTAGGGGATTTTCATGTCCGTTGCTGAAGGCTTTTGCATTCCCAGTCCTGTTTGTCCCTTGGATCTCTGTCGTCTCCAGTCAGCCCTCAGTGGGGCCCATCAGATTCCCGACTCACATGCTACCAGAGCACGGAGCATTCGATGAGGTCAAGTACAAGCTGAAAGTTTAATATAGCGCAAAGAGATTCTGTTCATTCCGAGCCCGACCGGAGCAGTTCTTAGCTACAGGAGTAGCTCTACAAGACCTACCAGCACCGCTGCCCGGCTAGGAAGCCCCAGCACACCCCGTGGCCGCAGAGGAGGGAGAGGCGCTGGCCCCGGGACTGCGAGGACCAGCACACAACAACTCCAGCTGGTCCTCTTCCCGTGCGAGCCGCGCCCCCTCCCAGTGCCACGCCCCCAACTGAGCGCAATAACTTCTCGCGGCACCCGCTTCGCGGGTGCCACTCGCAAAGAGATTCTGTTCATTCCGAGCCCGACCGGAGCAGTTCTTAGCTACAGGAGTAGCTCTACAAGACCTACCAGCACCGCTGCCCAGCTAGGAAGCCCCAGCACACCCCGTGGCCGCAGAGGAGGGAGAGGCGCTGGACCCGGGACTGCGAGGACCAGCACACAACAGCTCTCGCTGGTCCTCTTCCCGTGCGAGCCGCGCCCCCTCCCAGTGCCACGCCCCCAACTGAGCGCAAAACCTTCTCGCGGCACCCGCTTCGCGGGTGCCACTCGCAAAGAGATTCTGTTCATTCCGAGCCCGACCGGAGCAGTTCTTAGCTACAGGAGTAGCTCTACAAGACCTACTAGCACCGCTGCCCGGCTAGGAAGCCCCAGCACACCCCGTGGCCGCAGAGGAGGGAGAGGCGCTGGCCCCGGGACTGCGAGGACCAGCACACAACAGCTCCAGCTGGTCCTCTTCCCGTGCGAGCCGCGCCCCCTCCCAGTGCCACGCCCCCAACTGAGCGCAATAACTTCTCGCGGCACCCGCTTCGCGGGTGCCACTCGCAAAGAGATTCTGTTCATTCCGAGCCCGACCGGAGCAGTTCTTAGCTACAGGAGTAGCTCTACAAGACCTACCAGCACCGCTGCCCGGCTAGGAAGCCCCAGCACACCCCGTGGCCGCAGAGGAGGGAGAGGCGCTGGCCCCGGGACTGCGAGGACCAGCACACAACAGCTCCAGCTGGTCCTCTTCCCGTGCGAGCCGCGCCCCCTCCCAGTGCCACGCCCCCAACTGAGCGCAATAACTTCTCGCGGCACCCGCTTCGCGGGTGCCACTCGCAAAGAGATTCTGTTCATTCCGAGCCCGACCGGAGCAGTTCTTAGCTACAGGAGTAGCTCTACAAGACCTACCAGCACCGCTGCCCGGCTAGGAAGCCCCAGCACACCCCGTGGCCGCAGAGGAGGGAGAGGCGCTGGCCCCGGGACTGCGAGGACCAGCACACAACAGCTCCAGCTGGTCCTCTTCCCGTGCGAGCCGCGCCCCCTCCCAGTACCACGCCCCTATAACCAATCACAGCGTAAAGGCGGCCCCCGTAACGCGCATCGCGGGACGCGCGCGGGGCGCATTCCGGGGCGAAGACCGGGCAAAGAGCGGGCCGTTTGAGGCCGTTCGAGGCCCGGAGAGACCGAGAGACTGGCCTGGGCCCCACCCTCTGTAAGTTATTACTCGCCCTTTTCGTATACTTATTGTCCAACTAATACCTATTCCAGTCACGGGAAATTTCACGTACTACATCGCCTTATAACATCACAAGATGGTAGTCACAAGAGGGACAAAAACACTAGCTCCAGGAAGCGTTAGAAAGTTACTGGGCCCTATGGACGGCTTCCTTGTAAAAGCAAATTCCCTCATTGACCAAAGTATTACCCTTATGGAAAAAAGAGTTTCATTGGACTTAGACTTTGCCAAACGATCCTCCCTGGGTAACCTCGCAGAAGCTAGAACCCCCGTCCTGGCAAACAAAAAAGCACCAGGAGCTGCGAACGAAGGTAGAAGCTACTTCCCAAATAATGTAGATCTATCCGTATCTGACCTTGCAGAGTCGCCCTCATCTTCAGAACTAGAAAAAACCCCTGAGCTACCCCCCCGATCCCCCACCCAGATATCACCCTCGGAAGATACCCAAGTTAGAGGAAGGAGAGAAGGAGCAATTAGCAAAAATAAGCCTACCCGAAAAATTCCAACTATACCTAGAACTGCTCCCCCTCCGAATACTTCCGAGGCTTCACCAATTCTTCTACCAGTTTCTTCACCACCACTACACCCAGAACTTGCTACTGCAACTGTCCTTCACGGTCAACTGGAAGGTACCACTCCTATTCTATTGGACTCACCAACCCAACTACCCACGAAAAAGGCCCCGGAAGATCACGAAAATCTAATTTTCATAAATAAGATAACAGAAATCTTCAAACAACTCCTAAGACCTGTAGAACAAAAGCTCACAAAGATAGAAATACAGATCTCAAAGCTTATTTCGCCCCCACAACACAATCAGGGCCCTCCCCCAAAGAAGAAAGCGAGCGCAAATTCTCCCCATAATGCCCTCTTAAACTCTTTGGGTGTTAGCGCAAAATTTTCCATTCCCCCAACAGTCACGCCTCAGACAGTAGTACCCACCGTACCGCTTCTTATCCCAACTTCCCCAGTTACCACGACCCAAAACACACTAAACACCACGACTGTAGGTTCAACCATCTCAAAACAAAGCAAAAATAGACCACCCACAACCACTCGGCCACAATCAGCCCCAAGAAAAACTGTTCCCTTAATGACCCCGGCACATAACCTCTCTCCTCAACCAACCCAAAGAAACACCCAAAGAGGGAGGGGAGAAGTTAGAGCTCATACTGACCTTCCTCCTGAGGCCGCCCCTTACGTAGCAGTTATGATTGGAGTAACTGAACTACCTCCTAACACGACGGAATCGCCATGGTCCCTAAAAAATAAAGTATATCATTGGTTGCAGACAAATCGCCCCATGCCACCAAACTGCCATGGTAGGATTTCCTCTCTTTGCAGGACCCCGTGGGTGGGGAAAGGCACCAAACAATATCTAGGGGACTGCATCATCATCACCTTTGAGGACCCATGGGTGGCAGACTATGTCACCTCTTGGGAACAACTGAATTTACACGGAAGCATTAGAATTAAACCCCTCTCATTTTTCTATCCTTTCATTCAAACCTCAAATAATAACTTCTTTGAGGACCCCGCTTTCCCTTGGGTGGAACCATCCCAGCGCCAACCAACTTTCCGCGACATCAGACAATATGGCGCCTCCCGCTTCCGGGAGCAGGAAAACCCTTGGCAAATAGTCAATCCTCGCCATCAGGGGGTAAACTGGGGAGATTGGGGATACCAACAGCAGAGGATGACCCGTAGAGAACCGCCCAGATGGGTTCCTTGGCACAACATTTTAACAACAAATAGATATAGTCCTCTAGAAATGGTGGATTGACCACCAAGGGACCTAGAACATACCACCCAAAACTTGCCATACTCCCCCTCCTTAAGCAACAACATTGTCACGACCCCACCAATTTTAGCCCCGAAAGTGAACTCCCACACAATACCTTTTTTATTTTGGAATGTGGCGGGCCTACGAACAAAGATCGAAGCCCCCGTTGCCATTAAATTCTTAGAGAAAGGCAAAATAATTTGCCTTCAAGAGACCTGGGCAACCTCAGAGCTCCACCTATTGGGGTACAAAACTTACTCCTCATTTGCAACTCAAAGAGAAACAGGCAGACCCAAAGGAGGTTTAATAACCTATATTGCTAACACTCTATCACATCTAAAAGTGTCCAATCTTTTCACCGACTCTAACTGCCAGATACTCTCCCTCTCCTTTGCAAACAAAGACACTATTACCCTTGTCAATTCATATAACAACTTAATGGAAAACGATTTCCTGACTTTTGTCCAAGAAATGCAGGAGAGACTAAGATCCTTCCAACACAAGGAGGACAACTCTAAAATGATCCATCTTATCTGGGGAGGTGACTTCAATATTCATCCCTGCCCAATGGCAGCTACCCAATGCTGTGGATTTGTCGACGACAATGACGTTCCCCTAGCCCACTTTGTCCAAAATAAATCTGGCAACGCCCTGAATAACACCCTATCAGAGTTTGACTTATTTATCGCTAATTCTCTGAAGGCGGAGAAAAACCAGTTCAATCCAACTTACGTGGCTAGAGGTCACCAGACAACAGTGGACTACATCCTGCTGTCCCATGGTCTCGCTACAAAAATCAAAGACCACCAAGTAATTGGCAACACACTAAGTGATCACTACGCACTGAAGATTGAACTCCATTCATCTGAACATAAAGCCAAGGTCACTGATATAGCAACTGCCCTCGCTCAAGACAGCCTGCAATTGCGTAAACATAATGGTTATTCCATAAAATGGGAAAAGATCGACCCCCAAAACCTCATAAAAAAACTAGTCACCCAGGCGTACTCACATATTTTTAATTGTTTGGACCCAGCCCTAAACCATACGGAAGTCTTACTGAACTTTGCAGAAATTCTGACAGTAGCCAAGAGACTACTCACGGGGAATACAACCAATAAACTTACAGAAAGGAAA
This sequence comes from Triturus cristatus, assembly GCF_964204655.1. Taxonomy (NCBI): domain Eukaryota; kingdom Metazoa; phylum Chordata; class Amphibia; order Caudata; family Salamandridae; genus Triturus; species Triturus cristatus. The sequence goes on from NC_140586.1 coordinate 798,506,048, forward strand.
GGTTGGTTTAACCACAACTGTACGAGAGCCCTAACTGATCTAAAATCTGCCCTCCACAAAAAACCAAGAGACGTGGGCCTTATCCAATCTCTAAGAAGAAAATACAAACTGGAACGCAAACTAAAATTACAACAAATGAAAGAGAAACTCTGGAATGACCTAGACAAGAGCTCCCAATCAAAAAACAGCAAGGATTTCTGGAGAACAATTAGATCCCCATTCCTCTCAGACAACAACTCTCCCAAAATAGAGGTCGCTATAGACGAGGGAACTTGGATTGCCCACTTTGAAAATATATTCAAAGACCAAGGAACCACAGACCATCCACTTCATTTACAAAATGAAGTACAATATCCAATCCCAATATCCTTTGACATCTCCGAAGTCCTTGCGGCTCTGGAAAAAAGTAAAACAGGGAAAGCCCCGGGGCCTGATGGCGTCCCTGTGGACCTTTTTAAATTTAACCAGGAGCTCTGGGCACCTATCCTGACGAGAGTATGCACAGCAGCAGCCAGTGAGGGCATTTTGGACTCCTGGACCAGATCAATCATGGTCCCCATCTTTAAGAAAGGGGACCGACAGGATCCAAAATGTTATCGTCCCATATCCCTTCTGGACTCCCTTGGCAAAGTGGTGGGGCGGGTCATTTTGGAGAGACTACATCAGTGGAGCGAGGAAAAGGGTATCATCTCGGACTTACAATTCGGCTTTAGAGAAGGCCTTGGGCCAGTAGAGCAGGCACTCAACCTTAGCCTCATAATGGCCAAATACATGCATGCAAAGAAATCGACGGTATACATGGTCTATGTGGACCTGTCTGCCGCTTTTGACTGCGTTGCACACTCCAAACTATGGTCAGTCCTAAGAGAAATGAACGTGGACCCCTCCCTGCTGGACCTTCTTAGAGAGCTCTACTCCGGGGCCTCGGCTAGAGTTCGGTTTGGAAAGAACGGTGAGCTGACGGCATCATTTGGCGTGGAGCGAGGAGTTAGGCAGGGTTGCGTCCTGGCCCCCTTCCTTTTCTCGCTCTACACAAATGGCCTGGAGGAGGAGATTCTGAGGGGGGCTCAGGACCTCCCAAAAATGAAACAGAGATCGATCCCAGCGCTCCTCTACGCGGATGACGCTGTCATCCTGGCCCGAACGCCACGCGAACTCCAGCTCTCACTAGACAGATATACTACCTTTATGAACGCCTTGGATCTAAAGGTTAACGTTAAAAAAACGTTCGTCATGATCACGGGGGGGTGAAGAAAGGAAAAAAAAGTAGTATCTTTCTCGATAGCCAACCATTGGAGGTCGCCACACAATACCCTTACCTCGGGATCATGATTGACGATAAGCTAACCTGGAAACCAGCAGTGGAAGCGAGATGCCACCTTTTTAAGCGCTCAATAGCAGCCCTGCAGTCCTTCTCGAGGAAATTGGGAAGGAGGCGGCCAGCAGAACTCCTAAAAATCTACAACGCAAAGTGCCAAGCGATTGCTCTCTATGGAGCAGGGGTCTGGGGCCATAGAGATGTTGGAGCCTTACAAAAAATCGAAAATCAATTTATAAGATTCCTTCTTGCTACCCCAAAAGGCTCATCAACCTACGCCTCCCATATGGAACTGGGAATTCCGTACCTCCAGGATCTCCTTAAAATCCAGCCATTGCTTCTATGGAGGCGTATATGGACTTCGGATGCTAACACACTATCACAGTCGATAGTGGCGGACACAATGTCACTCGATCACGCCTTTAGATTAAAATGGCTCCGCTACATCAGAAACTTTTTTACAGACATGGGGCTTGAAAAAAATTATCTCCACCCAGAATCGCTTGCTGCCCTCCCAAAAAAGGAGCTCAAGGAACTTACACTACGGCACCTGGAAACACTAAGGCTGTCAACCGAGGCCGCAAAACCCTCAGTGGTTCAGGCGAACATAGTCCAGCTAACTTTTGGCATTCAACCATACCTCACTCTACATACTAAATCTTACGAGAGGATGTTGCTTACTAGGCTCAGACTGAACCTCTTTTTCAGACTGGTTGCTTTTCCTCTAAATAAGGCCTGGGACTCAAACCTGCCTCCATGCCCCTGTGATGCGATATCAAATCAATCAAACATTCACGTCATTATCTTCTGTAAATTTTATCAACCCCACAGAAAACTATGGATACTCCCGCTATGCAGGCGATGGGGCCTAAGACAATGTCGACCGGCCTTCCTTAGACTGCAAACCTTAGAGTCTGAAGAAGTCTGTTACCTGGTCCTAAACTTTTTAAAATGTATTATGAATCATAGAAAAAACCTCTAACAAACTGCATTAGGAACAAACATTGACTGCTAGAAACAAAAAAAGTTCCTTTTTTTTCTTAAACAAAATGACAGCTGTTTTCTCTTTTTTATTGTACTTGATTGTTCTCTTTTATGGTTTTCTCTGTGATAAACCGAATAAAGAATTATTATTATTATTATTATTAGTATTCTATTTTTATTAGTTCAGTTGAGTAAGCGATCTAGGACTAATCTCCCAATAATTTTGGCTGTGGAGTCCAGGAGGGATATTGGGCTATAACTTTTAACGTTGTGCACATTATCTTCTTTAAAGATAGGTACTATTATAGATATACGCCAAGACCTGTGCACCCTTAAGCTACAAACAGAGTTGAATACAGAGCTGAGGACAGGACTCCAGAACTCCTGGTCCTCCCTAAACAGATCAAGCTGGACACCATCGGGTCCTGGAGCCTTCTTACACCTACTATCAACAATTGCTTTCAGGACCTCTTCCTCATTAAACTCCAGGTTTAACACCAGTGGGACGGGTGACTGAAATACATTGTCGGCCCCACCGTCAGAGGAGTACATCTGAGAAAAATGCACCAGGCAAGCCTCCCCCGGGCTGTGAACCTTAACTTTATCTTGCTGTGATGGAGGAGATAAAACAGAATGCACAGCTTCCCAAAAGGCCTATAAGTCCCTTTGTATTTTATAGGCTGCCAACTGTGAGTCTGGGAACATTCGCCAGAACAATAGCGTAGGGGGCAGAGGTGGGAGGTAAGTCAATTACAGGACGCGTGTTTGTGCTGGAATCACATGCTACTGGTGGCTGGACAGCTTGCTTATCCCTTATGGGGTGTGCTTAATTGTTCCTGGATGTTCTGATAAGAACTGGGCCAGTGTCACAGTCAGGGACTTGGTTATCAGCTGCCCCTCCACCCCTAAGATTGGAAGATTGATTAATATGGGGAATGGGGGTGCACTGAGTCTCCTGAGAACAAGTGAATGCCCTGAAGGCTGGTTGTGTTACTATTTTGGCTTCCAATTAGTCCAAGCGATCAATAATGGGGTACAGTTTCATATCCAATAGCTCGCCTATGCGACAAGTAAGCTGGGCCGAGATGTCCTCGGCGGCAGCAGATGCTGGCACAGGTACCTCCTCATTGCAGGGCCTATTTCGGGGGGCCATTTTAACTTTAGCTGCGGGACATTAATTTTTGTAATTTTAACATATTTCCTTCTACGCTTAGGTTTTGGGCTGCTCTCTGGGTCAAGCTCACGGTGTTGATTGCTATCCACCATGCCAGTAGGACTACGCTCAATTGCAATGGACTCAACTCCCTTTCCTATTGCTGGAGGCACCCCCACCCCCCTCCGGGCAGGCCATCATAACACCCTCTCTTCCCTGGTAGAACATCTCCAGGTAAGCCAGCAGGCGGGCTTGAAGCCGAAGTACTAGGTGTACTCAACCGGGCAAGTTCAGGTAGACTTTGAGTACTAGGCTGGAGCGGAGGTAACACTAGGGCAAGCTCCTCACTCAGGTGTAAGGAAGAGGCGTCCTTCTACCAGCCTTATTTCATTAGTGACCATATCCACAGCCTGAGTTAAATATTTTTCAATGTTTAGAGCGAGTACAAGGTGGTGGCAGTGCACTAGTAGCACCATGCTTGAATACAGCAAGTAACACAGTTCAAAATATAAAGAGCGACCAAGCAGAAGAAGATGGAAGGGCAAAAAGCTCAAAATGTGCCCTTGTTCATGCGCCTGGGATATCCAAGGTCAAGTCTCGGGAGGGTGGCCCAGCTCAGTCTCACCCGAGCAAAGTCAGGCCCGTCTTGCCCTAGTGTTCGCCCGGGCCGAGCGCGTGTGTTGTCCATGCAGCAGGAAGCCCAGATGTATTTTGTGGCGCTCGGGCACCAAATCCAGGTGTCACAGCCCCTCCTCCGAGGGCTGCAACTAGTGCAGCAAGTTACGGCGTTCCCGTGCAGTGAGAAGCCTCAATGCTTTTTGTGGCGCTCCGGCACCAAATCCAGGTACACGGCCCCTCCTCCGGAGCTGGAGCTAGTGCGACAGGTTACGGTGTTCTTGCACAGCGGGAAGCCTCAATGCTTTTTGTGGCGTTCTGCCGCAAATCCAGGTGTCATGGCCCCTCCTCCGGGGCTGAAGCTAGTGCGGCAGGTTAATTTAGGGTTTGCGTGTGACTTGACCCTGAGAAGAATTGTGGTTGCTGCTTGAGAAGGGTTTCACCCCCCACTTATTCAGTAACCCAATTTCGCACAAGCTACTTCTAGGGTGGTCTTCAAGCAACAGGATGAAAAATCAATGGCATCAGAAGTGGGATTGAAAAAGATTTTTTTAAAGCGAATTTAAAGCTTGATCTGTCCAATGTTATTTGTTGTAATGTAACTTACCTGTGTATTCTGGTTTCTGGAGTTCTCCTACCTGTTCTGGAGCATTCAGTCATGTAGGTTCTTAGAGTGTAAGGCTGACGGCACTCGATAGATGACAGTTGCTGCTGGATCGTCGAGGTGGTCGGATGCCAGGTTGCGTTCTTCAATAAATCTTCTACTTTTACATCTGTTCTTGGGATTTATTGCAAGCAAGCATCTCAACAATTTTGGCGACGATATCCTCGTTGGCCTCGACGTTCCTCAACGCGACCTGGTGATCCACTTGGTTGTTTCGCCCTCTGTTGCTGCTTGTGTCTTCGTTTGAAAGAGGTGACCGGAACTTGATATTGCAAGAAGTTTACGCGATTCAAGGTACTCTTCTCCTCTATTTGGGATGTTTTCGTTGTTTCCCGTGTGAGTTGGATTGCGGAGCCCGCTCGAGACTCAGCGCACGCTCAACGGCAAAGTCAGTTCCTACGTCACACTGGGTGAAACGCACAGCGTACAGAGAGCGCGCGTCTGGATGCGTGCGTGAGTAACGCTGTGCGCAACGTAGGACGGAAGCTACGTGCCGCCATCTTGGCTCTTTCAGTTTATTAATTTTATCGCGTCACCTCAAGAAGTCACCATAGAGTGCTGCAACTCTTATTTCTCAGCGGTGACCGTTGGTATTGCTTGGTGAGTTCGGAACCTCTACGGACTTTTATTGCTTGGGCGAAAGTGACTTTGACTTTACTTGACAAGGGGGAGAATACAACGTACTGAGACTATTTTTGGCTACTGTGGAAAATCTCTTTATTTGTGTGTGAATTCATTTTTCTGAATCTTCGTTTTTGGTGCACTGTTTATTTACACATGGCGGAATCACACTCAAATGTCATTATGCCTCCTTCCTTTTTACCATCCCCAGGTTCACCCAGTATTATATGGGAAGATTGGGTGGGAATGTTAGAGAATTACATCGTAGCTCTGGATGGTGTTAATTTCTCTCCACAAAGAAAGAAAGCTTTACTACTTAGTGCCTTAGGGAGTGAGGGTCAACGGGTCTTTAAATATCTGCCGGTTGCTATGGGCGCTAATGGCCAACACATGGACGACGAATACAAGGAGGCGATCAAACGGCTTGAGACTAGATTTGCCAAGTCTATCAATCTAGTAATGACGAGGTATAAATTTTGTACCGCAAAAGTGTGGCCGCAAAGGACATTATGCACGCATGTGTAAGTCGTCAGATATGTTAGACAAATCCAAGTATAAGGTGAATGTAGTCCAACCAGGTGCAGGGGTGAAACAATCTATTAATCGTGTATTAGTCTTGGAAGAGGAGACCAACAGTGTGCGTGAGGAATTATGTCAAGACATACGCAGAGTAACTAGACCCATTGAAGTGTTTAATGTATGTGGAGTGAATGTTACTCTTATGGTGGACTCTGGTTCTATGTTCACGATTATTCCTGAATCTCTTTTCCTCATGTTGTGGAAGGGCGTCACTTTATTGGATAAAGACATCAGTCCAGTGAGTTATCAAGGGGAATTGATCGACATTTTGGGTTATATGTCTGGTGAAATCAAATTTGGTACAAGGAGTACTCAAGGTAAAGTGTACATAGCTAAAGATGGTCCACCAATTATTGGTTGGATGCATCAGTATGATTTGCACATTATAATCAATCCGAGGGCTCCAAATCAGATAATGGTGGTTGATGATGACGTGCAAATTGATCACATCTTGCAAGGCGCACACAAGGTTTTTGAAGACAGATTGGGCTGTGTAGAAGGGTATCTCCATAAGATCATCCTTAAACCAAATGCTAGTCCAGTGCAACACAAATTGAGAAAAGTGCCCTTATCTGTGAGACAGGGGTTGAAAGATCTTTTGGAAGATCTACTAAAATCTGGAGTTATTGAACCTGTAGAAGCATCCTCATGGATTTCACCTGTAGTTTTGATGCTTAAATCTGATGGCCGTCTCAGATTCTGCATTGACTTAAGGTCTCTCAACAGAGACATAGTAATGGATACGTTTCCTCTACCCAACATCAATGAATTGTTACAATCGGTAGGTGGGGGAAAGTATTTTTCTAAAATTGATTTGAGAAGCGCGTATCATCAGATTAAGTTACACCCTGATTCTATGCCACTCACAGCGTTTATTACCACGGAGGGAACGTTTCAATTCACCCGCATGCCGTTTGGTTTAGCCTCGGCTGCGAGTGTCTTTCAAAGGATGATGTCCAATATGTTGAAGGGGTTGGTGGGAGTAGTATATTTCCAGGATGACATATTGGTTTCGGGAAAGACGGTGAGAGAACATAATGCTCTTTTGAGACAGGTGCTGTGGAAATTGGAAAATACAGGGCTCACAGTCAACAGGGACAAATGTAAGTTTTTGACGGAGCAGGTTGAATATTTGGGGTATACCATTTCAGACAAGGGATTAGCCCCTAAACGTGACCTGTTGGAGGCTATAAAAGATGCGCCTCTTCCCAAGGACAGGGACCAGCTTAGATCATTTTTGGGCTTAGTCGAGTACTATTCCAAGTTTGTCCAAGGTTTTGCGGATATGCCTGAGCCATTAAGATGTCTTCTCCGTAAGGGTGCCAAGTTTATTTGGGGTGATGAACAGCAAGAAGCTTTAGTTAACATCAAGCATGGGATTTGTAATGCTGGAATTCTAGCTCCCTTTATGCCCAAGAGCAAATCTTTTCTCACGGTGGATGCAAGCCTCACAGGGATTGGTGTGGTATTCTCGCAAAACCAACGTGGGGGGGAGAGAACCATAGCCTTCGCATCTAGAACTTTAACTCCAGCTGAAAGGAATTATTCAGTAATTGAGCGTGAGGCACTGGCAGCGGTATGGGGAGTTGAGCATTTCAGGGTGTATTTGTGGGGTGCAAGATTCGTCCTCAGGACGGATCATAAGCCTCTCTTGAAAATTCTGTCGGCGGGAGTCGCTGGTAAAGGATCTGCTCGCTTAGCGAGATTGGCTGCAAGGTTGCAAGAGTACTTGTATGAGGTTGAATTTATACAGGGATGGAGGAATTTGCAAGCGGATTGTTTATCTCGGTTGTCCTTAGATTGGGAGTTGGTAGACAAGGATTTGGTGAAGAAATCTGGGTCTGAAGAAGCAGTAGCTTTTGTATGTGAAGTTGGTGAATGTAGTTTAGGAACGTTTTCCAAATCTCAGTGGATGCAAGAAATGGAGACTGATAAAACGTTAGAAGTTGTAGCTTTAATCAAGAAAGGTGCTCCTCGGGAGAACATGGTTTCTGTTGCGGTTAGACCTTTTTGGAAACTTCTAGATGAACTCTCTGTGAGCAGCTCCAATGTAGTAATGAGAGGGGATAGATTTGTGCCTCCGGATGGTTTGCGTTTGCACATCTTTAGACTAGCTCATGAGGGTCATCTTGGTCAGGGGATGACTAGTAGAAGAGTAAAACAAGAATATTGGTGGCCAGGAATGGACGATCAAATTCGTAGATGGGTAGAGAGTTGCTCACTCTGCAAGGAGAGTGAGAAGAGACTGAAAGTGGGGAATCAGAAAGTCATGGGACACATTACTGATCCAGGGAAGGCGTGGCATACAATTTGCTTGGACTTTATTGGTCCCATGTCTGAACTATCATCAGACATGCGTTTTGCGGTGGTGATTATTGATGTTCATTCAAGATGGTTGGTGGTGACATTTTTGAAGGATATTACTACTCAATCGACAATTGGTGTGTTGGGAAAATTGTTTGTGGATGAAGGTGTACCTCACGTGATGTTGACGGATAATGGTACGCAATTAACTTCTGGTGAAATGCGTTGTTTCTTGGAGAAGAGTGGTGTTAAACATGCGTGCACTTCTCTATACAATCCCATGGGGAATGGAATGGTTGAGCGGGCAAACAGGTTAGTGAAAGGGACCATTCAACTTGCTTTGGCAAATGGACAGTCTCCTAGACGTTTGGTGGATGAGATGCTTTGGGCATATCGGGTCACCACACAAAGTGTGACCCAGGTTTCTCCGTTCCAAAGCATGAGAGGACGTGTTCCAGGCTCTCGGTTAGTTCCTGGTTGGCTCAGGGAATGGATAGTTTCGCGTGGTGAACATCCTGAGGAGTTTGTTGGCTCGAAGTTTATTGTGGGAGATTGGGTCAAATTGAAGCTTGGTAGAGTCAAGGCGGGGTTGAACAAATTTTCTAGTCCTTGCAAGGTGATTGCTGTAGGGAAACATTGTGTGGTGGTTGAAGGAGGACATAAGTGGAACTTGCGCAGGGTAGCTCTATATCAGAGAGGTGGTTCTGTTGTGGAACGAGTTCGTGATGATGACGGGTGTTCAGGTATGATGTTTATCCCTGATAAGGCGTCTGATCTGGAACAAGAGGAAAGGGAGAAGGGTTCTCTTCCGGAGTAGCTTACAGATGCTCAAGGGGTTGGAGATGGTGTAGATGGGTCCCAAGTGAGGTGCAGTGTTAGAACACGCAGGCCACCTTCATATTTGCAGGATTTTGTCACCTGTTAACTTGCATGTTCTGTGTGTTCTTTTCATGAAGATATATTTGGGATTTCCTTTGTTATTCTATTAAGGAGGAGGATGTGTTGTAATGTAACTTACCTGTGTATTCTGGTTTCTGGAGTTCTCCTACCTGTTCTGGAGCATTCAGTCATGTAGGTTCTTAGAGTGTAAGGCTGACGGCACTCGATAGATGACAGTTGCTGCTGGATCGTCGAGGTGGTCGGATGCCAGGTTGCGTTCTTCAATAAATCTTCTACTTTTACATCTGTTCTTGGGATTTATTGCAAGCAAGCATCTCAACATTATTACTATCAGAATTTCATCCAGTTGACATTGAGACTCTAACCAAGCTTATTTTGAGAATGAAATCTGGTCCTTGCGCATTGAGAAAGCAAGTATGGTCAGCTGCCTAATGACTTCACGGAAGTCCTCTCTCAATCAAGGTATCTGTTGGACATGGCCCTCCTTGTAGGGTCACTCCCAAACTTTTTGCTTTATCCCTTATGTTTTCTTAATTCGTTTTTTTGTTGGCATTAGGACTCACAACTTTACTACTTCCATCCAGTGTTAAAATGCTTGTGATTTCTCCATGAAACACCATGCATCTGATTGGTAAATTTAATTTAATTTATTTCTAAGTCCTAGTATATGTACGGCCGGACAGTGAACGGAAACCGGCCCTGGCAAACAGCTTGGCCAGCCCCCCAGGGAGGGAGGCTGAGCTGTTTTCCAGGGCCGGTTTCGGGCACTTTTGATACAGGGGGCTGATATTACAAAACCAGCCCCGGTAACAAAACCAGCCCCCATCCTGGCGGCCCACTGGGGAAATGCCTGGTGCCCACTTTGGCCAGTCCGGCTCTGAGTATATGGTACTAGATACTTGTATATTAAGGGGCATATTTATGAAAGGTTTTACGTCATCCTTTGGCTACACAATGGGACACAGGGTGAAGCAAAACCTAGACTAAGATTTACGAAGCCATGCAAGGTCAGCTCGGTGACCCTGAGTGACTTGGTAAATCTGGAGTAAGCCTCACAGTATTGTTTTTGTGCAGAAAGATGCCCCCTCCTGCACAAAAACAATCTTGTTTGCTGCTCAGGCCCCTTTGCACAATGGTGCAAGAATATCTGCATTTGTGCTAGGCAGACACAAGTGCACCAGAGCAAGGAAAGAACAGGAATGTGCAATATAATGTTAAATATGGTGCATTCCTGTCGCTAACCTGTCACGCAGCACTGCAAGGTATCTTGCTCCACTGCGTTGCATAACATTTTGAGAAATCTAACCCAAGATGCTATTAGTGGGCCTACAGCACTCCTTGTGCCACCCACTACAGTAGCACTTTAAAACACATCTCTGGCCTGCCATTGCAGTTTTCAACTGCCAATCCGACCTGGAAAAATACACGTTTTGCCAGGCCTAAACCTTCTTTTTTTAAAACATATTGCCTTCCTTGTCTAGTCCTTAAAAAGCCCACAGTGCACTGATAATAAAAAGTAGGGCATGTGTTTTTAAGTTTGCATGTCCTGGTAAGGAAAAATCTCCTAAATTAATTTTTTACTACTATTAGGCCTGTCTCTCCCATTGGATAACATTGTTTGACTGTATTACATTTACATGTTAACTTTTGATTGAGAACAGATAAGGATGTCAAATTTGGACTCCAACGAATTGTAACTTAAAATCCTCTTTAATGGTAACGTTTGATTTTAAGTTAAAATTCAGACTGCCACTTTTTGAAAGATGACATTTTTTGGTCCTGCCCATCTGGTGCCTTCTGCCAGTATACTGGGTCACAAGACTGAGTAGTTTAGCCGTTTAGCTTTGTATATTCCTCAGAGTAAGACAAAAAGGATTAGGTGTTGGCAGGTTGTGCCTTGCTGCTGGGATAGCTGGGGGTCGGGCTGTTTCCTGCCCCACCTATACTTCAAAAGGACTGACTGCCTTCCAACATACACACACAATGAAACCTGACTGGCCTGAGTCTTTTTCACCCCAGAATTCTTAGAGCCTTCAAACCAAATGGATGGGTAACATAGGAAATGCCTCCACTTCAAAAGCCGGCACCAGGTATAACTATTAGAACATTGGATCATCTTTTCAGTACATTTCTGAACCCGTGGAAAACTTCAGCAGGATTTCATGGACCTCCAGAGTACTGCCCTGCTGCTTGAGGCCTGCATTGGTCCCAAGGGGACTGCAATGCTGCTACCAAAGGACTGCCCTGCTGGTTGAGACCCACTTTGCTTCCCAGAAGATTGCCCTGCTTCTAGAGCCCAACCTTTCTGCTAGTAGAGAACTGGACCATCTCCTTGAAAGCAGGACCAACAGATGTGACTCTAAGGGCTAACTGGCTAGCCTCCTGTATAAGATACAGGGGCATAACAATCTCCAGAGACCTTGATATTATCCAGATAATCTCCAGAATTCAAGCTGTGCTGTTTGACCCCGTTACTCACTTTCCGCTTTTCGTATTTGCAGAAGCGAGTCGGAATGTATACATACTACAACGATAAATGCCACTTGGCTTTCTGACTAGAAGGATATATTCGTAACTTATATTAATGGCCTTATTTATACTTTTCCATTGAACATAGGTAGTGGCTGTGTGGTTGTATTTGATTGAGTCTCCAAGGTTTTGGGGCTAAACGTTTGTAAAAAATACCCCAACGGCACAATGTTTATATGCCCTGGCTGAGCTAGATCTGTGTTTGACTTTTCACTTTGCTAAACAGTTCGATCCTGTGCACACACTCATTTATTGTCGAACACACATTGTTATATTCCATATAGGTACTTCGATGTAGGCTCAGGTAACATCTCAAATTTCACCTATATTTTCCCCTATATTACATACACAACGGTTCTTGGGGGATTGACCTTTTACCTAGATACAACACTGCACACAGAACATGGGGTTTCCCTTGTTGCAGCCTCATACATTATGCATGAGGAGTCTTGGAAACTCGGCAGGGCTCATCTCCTGCATAATAACTATGTATAAAGTTAATTCCCCACGTCATCCTAAGTCCAACACTGACAAAGCAAGGTAGAACTCTCGGGGAGACCTTTGGGTATAAAAACCCCACATATTGCTGAGACAAAGAGAGGGGATCAGGACTTCCATGCCATTACACTGACGCGAGACGCTGAAGCTCCCTGCATGCAGATACTTCAGCTCGCAGTGGTCTGACATCCTTTGCGGGGTGTCCAACCTGAGACCAGGATGGGGTCCCACAGTCTAACACTTCAGGTACTGGGGGTTGACTTTATCCTAGAGGGATTCTTGGCTCAACACCTACATACATGCTAGGTACACCTAGATACATCTAGTTAGGATTGCATCGTAGGAGTACGCTTTTTTTGTCATGTATTTTATATACTTGCCTGTATTCATGATTATAGCAGAATGGTAGAAATCTACCATCCTTTTACTTTCTTAATGCTTCTAGTCATTTATATCTGCTGTCTAATAATTGTTACAGCACATCTATTTTACAGTAGAATAACGTCTGTTCAATAAATACTTATTGAAAACGTCCCTACCGTTTATTCTGTGTATCCCTCTGAGACTAAGTGAGCGCGAGTGATTGAGCAAAAAGTAGTACACTGTTTCCACGTCCTGAGGGATCAGGGTAGTCATGTTCGAGAGTTGCCAAGAACTATTCCTTGGTAATAGGAGTTTCTAGTGGCACTGCGAGCTAGCTGGTATACAAGCTAACATACCCAGTGGGGGTGCTCAGAATAAGTCTGGCACCAATCCTACAGTGTATGTTGTCTAAACGAGCAGATCCTATATAGGTCGTATAGGAACTAAACAACAACAGCACAGCCTCATTCAATGGCCAACTCCCTTGAGCATGTCCTTTCCCCTGGCCAGAACCAGCTGCTCTAAACAATTCTTGCTTAGGAGACTTTGTGGCGCTTCATTCATAGGAGGGACTTTGATGGTATAGTGCCAAAAATGGATGTTAGCCCCTTCCGTGCTCCCGTTGGCCAACGGCCATCGCAAGCACTACCTGGCTAGTGCAGCGCATGTCCGTTGGCCGACGCGGCCCAGCCCAAATTTGTGCCATGGTTAAGCGGTTAAATACTCCCAGTCCAACTTAAGAATTTATTTATTTATTTATTGAGTTTTGTACAGCACAAACCTGACCCAAAGGCATCTGAACGCTTTACAGAGTTAGCACAGCAGCAATTACATGAGTTACATAAAAGGCAAATGAAAGCACATAGTAACTATATAAAATGTAGCATACGATAGCAGGATATGTGAATGACATAGCAGCAATTACACAAGTTACATAAAAAGTAAATAACAGTACATAACAACATGATAACAGTATACAAAGAGGTATACAATACACAGTAGGATATGTGAATGTTATAGCAGCAACTACCCGAGTTACATAAAAAGAGTAAGTAGAAGTGCATAGTAACCATATTAAAAAATAGTATATACTAGGCAGTAGGATATGCAAATTATATAGTTATGAGGTAGTTATGGTATGGTGTTGCGAAGATGGAGAGAACAGAGAAACAGTTTTTGCCCAAGGCAGTGGTACTAATATTTCAATGGAGGTTGTAGGGTAGGAGCATTAGGCCAATCAGATCATTTAGTGGGGACGGTTTAGGTATTTATTAAAAAGAAGAAGTTTAATTTTCTTCTTGAAGTGAGGGAATGAGTGATTGTCATGTAAATCCCGAGGCAACGAGTTCCAGATTCTGGGAGCATTACCAGAGAATAAACAGGTGCATGATTTTTCTCTCTTGAATATGGGCGAAATCAGGAGTAAACTGTTGGAGCTTCAAAGAGGTCTCTTTTGGCTGGCTTTTGATAGATTGTTTGCAAGGTTAACCGTTTTTTCAGTGTAGAAAGCTTTGAACATTATTCATGCAATTTTGAATGTACATCTTGAGTGGCTTGGCAGCCAGTTGAGGTACTGTGATGTGGTCTAATCGGCTATCCCCCAACAGGAGTGTAGCTTTCAGAGGAGCTAAGTGTGTATTTGAGGTATCTGTGATCATTGCGTTACCATAGTCCAGTTTGGAGAGGACTAAGAATTGTACCACAGTCTTTAGGTCTTCAATGGGGATGAAAGGTTTTTATTTTTTAAGCATGTTTTAACATATAGAAGGAACTTTTAGCTGAGGCGTTAATATGCTCTTTTCTGGTCAGGTTTTTGTCAAGTGCAATACCCAGAGACTTTACAGAGTTGGAGATGAATATGTTGCAGTTTAATGCGGTGAGGCTGTCGAACCAGATATCAATAGGGAATGACTTTTCTTTTGGGTGTATGAACAGGAGTTTGGTTTTGCTGGGATTAAACTTACAATGGTTGTTGGACAGCCAGGATTGAACCGTGGAGAGAGTGCTGTCCAAATGCTGGATGTCTTTAATTTATGAGATTTTATTGTAGATTTGAGTGTCATCTGTTTAGAGATGATAGACAATTCTGGCTTGTTTCAGGGTCATTGCAAGGGGTTCCATATAGAGGTTGAATAGGGCAGGAGACAGGATTGACCATTGCCGACCTCCTTGTGAGACTGGTGTTACTTTTGTGATTGAGTTATTTTATTTGATTAACTGTGAGTATTCATTCAGGGAGGAAGCAAACCACTGAAGGTCATTGTCATTGATACCAGCACGTTGTAAGCGGAGTTTAAGGAGGATGTCATGGTTGACAGAGTCAAAGGCCACTGGGAGGTCCAGGAGGACTAGGACTAGGAGGCAGTTCTGGCCTTCATCCAGTGATCTGTGTAGGTCATCTACAATGTTCAGTATTGCAGTCTTTGTGCTGCAGCCTTTCGTGAACCCTGATTGGAAGGTGTTGTGCAGGTTGTATTTTTCAATGTGTTTGTTGAGTTGTGCCAGCATACATTTTTGATGATTTGGCCAGGAGGGGGAGGTTGGTTGGGAGATTTACAGTGCTGCATGAAAAGGGACACATGGATAACCTAGTTACAGTTCCTCATGACTTGAAGACACATCCCTTGCAGGCGTGATCTACTGAGAGTGGTTGGCAGAGCTTTTGGCTGGCCAGTTGCACGACAAAATGTTGCTTTAATGGATATGCTGTAAAGCCTCTTTTCGGTGCCCGTGCTGGATTAGAGCCAGTTGCTTTAGTATGTACTCTAGCTCGTGCCTGTCAGCCTTCGAAGTACTCGCTTATTCTTTTTATTTTTTGTGGCTCTATAAGCTACGAAAATAGGCCAACTTTGATATAAAGTTATAAATGGGTAGTAACATTGCAAAAGTGGTGTTTTAAAGATAGTAAATACAAACATAACATAAAAAAGTAGCTGGCAGACACTACCAAGGTGAAATGCACTTTGCTAATGTCAATCTAGGGTGAGGATACACACATACATGCCCCGCCTTACAGGATCGGCAAATTACACATACACACACACACCATCCCCCAAAAACCTATCTACTTCCACTTACCTGCTCAGTGAAGAGGGATGATGTGGTGATGGCTGGTCACAGCAGGTCACCATCATGCTCTAATCTGTGGCGGCCAGGTAGACGGTTGCCCGTGTCTACAGTTCTGCTTGGCTTGCCATGCTTGCTTTCCATCATGCTGCCACTGCCAGGCTCACGCAGCACAGCACTTAGAGTGCTAGTAGTTTTTATACAGTGGCAGTGCAGAGCAGCACATGTACACTGAGTTTGACAGTGACTGCAGTTTGTGGTGGGCCCAGGCCACAAGCACGTAAAGGCAGTGTTAGAGACAGCTTTAACTGGTTTCTAAGCCTGGGCGGAGTTCACAGAGTTCCCCTACGTGGAACTCCGCAAAGTGCAAAAAAACTCTGCTGCGCTCCGCAAGCTGTGGAGTGCGTGAGATAAATACCATTCACAGTGATTTTCAGTGCCAGATGCTTGTCTGCACTGTGCAATTATCACAAATGGCACCATCCACACAGCGCAAGCGGGCCCTGCTTCCTTTCTGCTGCTCGAGTACATTTTTGTAACTCGAGCTGCAACTTTCTCAACGTGTACGGACAGTTTCTCAATGCGAGCCGTCATGAGCATGCGCGACCACTCGCAATGAAAAATCTGACCGCCTGCATTGAGGAATCTCGCTGGGAGGTTAATTTTCCACGTTCGCAATCGCCAACTTGATGTTGACGATCGCAATGAGGAAAAATCTCGCCAGGAGGTGGATTTTCCTCGCTCGCACTCGCCAACTTGACGTTGACGAACGTGAGCAAGGAAAAAAACACTGCTCTGCTGCCCTCCGTTTTTCACGTAACACGAAGTGCAGAGAAATCTGCAAACTCCGCGGAGTTCATCACCCAGACTTCTTGGTTTCAGTTCAGTGCAAGCTGATAAAAACATTATGCTATGCATTTTTAATTTGCTCCACGACATTCTAAAGTTTGTCCTGAACTTTGTCAGCCTGCCCATCTCCCAGCACAGCCATCAGCTGCTCTCGATCACAATTTACCAATGGAATTAGAAAATTATGATGTTCTTTGGTGAAAGGCAGATATGCACTGCTGACATCAATACTTTGATGCGTAGGACTTACAGGAGGTACCAGGAGGGTTTCTTGGCCCCCAAAGCCCCTCAGGAGTAAAGTGGACTTCATCCCCCAACCAGTAATGTGCCAGGAGGCACATTTGCAGAGTGGTGGAGAAAACGGGGTGTAGCCTCCAAAGACCTCTTAGCAATCCCACTGTGTGGGTTTTACTGGAGGTAACAGGAGGGGTAGCTGGCCCCCAAGGACATCCTATGGGGCCAACTACCCCTCCTATTACCTCCAGTAAATCCCACACATCAGAATTGCTAAGTTCTCATTGCAGGCTGTGCCCCCTTTGCCCACCACTCTGCAAATGTGCTCCCTCGAATGCTCTTGGATGGGGATTGAAGTCCCCTTCGCTGCTGGGGGTCCTTAGGGGCCAATTAGCCTACCTGCTACCTCCAGTAAGCCCCACACAGTGGGATTTCTGAGAGGTGGACACAGGCCATGCCTCCTTTCTCCACTACTCTGCAAACACACATCCTGGTGCTTTCTTGGTTGGGGGTGAAGTCCCCTTGCCTCCTGAGGGTCCCTGGGGTCAACTAGCCCTCCTGTTACCTCTAGTAAGCCCCACACAGCTGGTTTGCTGAGAGTGGTCAGAGGCCATGCCCCCTTTTTACTCCACCCTGCAAACACGCCTCCTGGTACACTGCTGCCTGGGGGATTAAGTCCACTGTAGTCCTGAAGTCCTCAGGACACTAGGGGACCTCATCACCCCACTAGCAGTGCACCAAGAGGCACGTTTGCAGAGTGGTGTAAAAAGGAGCATGGCCTCGGACCACCTCTCAGCAATCCCACTGTGTGGAGCTTATTGAATGTACCTGGTGGGCTAGTTGACCCCTAAGCACCCACACCAGCGAAGGGGACTTCGACTTCATCCCCCAACCTAGAGCGCACCAGGAGGCATATTTGCAGAGTGGTGCAGGGAGGGGGCAGGGCCTCCAGTGAGTTGCTGTTTTTTAAAATTCTTTTTATCTTAGGAAGGGGTCTGTGTGGCCCACGTTCCCTTGACCCTTTTGGGCCCCGGGGACCCCATCCCTGGGGCCTGAGCCATTAAAAAAAATATATGTATATTTAAAAGGGAGGGTAGTCACAGCCCCCCTCCCCAGGCCGATTTCAGCCCCAGGGACCCCATCCTCAGGGGCCCAGCAAAACTTTTTTATGGAAGCGTGGCCCCCCTTCCCTGGTCCACTTTTGGCCCCTGGTATCCCATCCCCGGGGCCTGCCCTGCTTTAAAAATAATTTTCTTTTGGCCTTATAGGCTTTAAAAATTGCTTGGCCATTTTTAAATTTCATTTTTAATCTAACGGAGGGGGCCAGGCGCCCCCTTACCATGCCGAGTTCAACTCCCATCATCCAGGGCCTGGCCTTTCTATTTTATTTTTCAAATAAAGGGAGGGGGGACAAGTGGTCCCACTCCCGGGCCATTTTTGGCCCTGGGTACCCCATCCCCCGGAGCAAGGCCATAATGATGGGGACTGCAGGGGGAGCCCCAATGCCCCTGCGTTCCCTGCCAGCTCCTCGCCTCCTGCGGGAGCCGACATTGCTTTTGGGCAAAGGGAGCTGCAAACATGCAGCTCCCTTTGCCCAAAAGCAATTCTGCTTTGCTTCATGGAAGTGAGAGCAGTTTTCCTGCCATAGCAAACTGCAATGTCCCGGGGGTGGGCACCCCGGGACATTGCTGGAGCCAGCCCTGTGTTGGTCACAGTCCACAGGGCCATCTAGGGCTCCTGGAGGGGGGCGTGGGGCCCCCCTCCCAGAATTTACATAGCCCCAGGGAGGTGGGGGTCCCCGGGGCCCGCAACGGACCCCCGCATTTACATAATCTATGCCCCGGGGATTTGGTGGTCCCCGGGGCAGTGTGGGGAGACAGGAGGCCCCCACAACCTTTATTTAAAAAAAGCCTTGGGGAGGTGGCAGGGGCGAGAGGCTTCCCGCATTTGAAGATGAGAGACCAGGGTAGGTGGCAGTCCCCGGGGCAGCGTGGGGGCGGGCAGGAGCCCCCATTCCCTCTTTTTAATAAAAAGCCCCAGGCAGGTGGCAGTCCCCAGGGCTGCAGGGGCCCGATTGCCCTCAGTATATCATTAAAACTGTCCCAGGGAGGTGGTGTCCCAGGGGCTGTGGGGGCCTAGCAGGTCCCTGCATCCTATTTTGGCATTGCCCCCAGGTCCTAGCCCACCCAGGAGCTTAAGGAAACAAAGCGCGGGTGATCGCACTTTTAAAAAAAATATTCTGCAGGATTGATGATAATATTTCTAAATATATGAACTTCTCAGGAACTGTTGAACGGATTTACACCATTTAACAAAAAGGTCGCTTTCTGAACATAGAGCAACCTTTTTGCCAAACTTGGTGTAATTCCGTTTAGCAGTTTGGGCTGTAGCCTTGTCTAAAGGTTCCTATGGAAATTAACATGGAGAAAACGCATTTTGGGACCCCCCTTTTTTTCTCGTCCCCGGCTTGACGATTAACCCTAAAACTTTCAAGACAGGAGCTGACCGGAGCGTCCAATTAGTTTTGAAAATTTTGCGAAGATTCGGCAAACGGCGCCAAAGATATTGGCAAAAGAATAAACACTTCTTGAATAGAAACAAGGTCCTAACTATAACTACCTATTGGCGACCGCCAGTAGTTAATATATGTTATACCAGTCCTTAGTGCTGCATCGCACAAAAATAATCCACAAGTCTACTCTGCTGTTCAACAGTTTATTCAGGATATACACGAATATCCCAACACGTTTCTGAGACATCAGTCTCCTTGCTCACAGGTAAGGAAGCAGACACTCTGCTTGTTACTTATTACTTTCACTGATGTACAATTGACATCGAAAGAGCACTCAGTGCATATTATGAGGGTCTGCAAGCATGGGCACTATTTTAACATAAGTGTGATCTAAGCCATAACATAATGAAAATAATGCAAGTGCCCATTGCTTTTTATTTAGAAAACAAATGCCGTACCATTTTGAGTGACATCTCGCAATAAATACTATAAATACAAATTAAACATTTATCAATCTTTTGGTATGAAATAATGGCAATTCCTAATGTCATGCTGACATGTCTGGTGGTGTCTGCCTACTGCACTTGCTCATAATTTCATGAGACCTAATCACCATAGCGTGAACAATTCAGATATTCGTTTAGGGCATTATTTTTACCCAAAAGCTTTCAATCCCTCATGTCCATTGTGTTTAAAACTGGATATCATTTTCACCTCTCATGTACATAATATTTGAAACTTACTGCGCTAGGCACAGGAGTCTCAGAAGCTATAAGGAGCTACAGGATGCCGCCCCAGTGGGCGTGCATCAACTTCCAATTTTCCAGCGCAACATTTGGAATGCAGTTATAACTAAAGAATTACACTTTTGGTTACAGCGATCTAATTGTGGGTTTAAGACACAGTTAAAATCACCCTTAATAATCCAAGGGTATGCTCAAATCTGGTATGGATGACAGTGAGGTAGTCCAAGAAGGCTTGCTGTGCTCTGTTCGGCACATACATACTGCCTAATAAAAGGGGCCTGTCATCTACCTGTCCTTCCACCAGAACATATCGCTCTTCAAGGTCTATTTCCATGGCCATGCATCGAAAGGGAACTGTCGGCCTAACCCCTATAAAGCCTGAATATGTTGTGCTGTAACATTGACCACACCAATGTTTCTGGATACGCGCGTCTTCCCCTCCTGCATTATGGATTTCTTCGAAAAAGGCTATCTGGGCTTCACGCCTTCTAATATATTTGTGTACTGTGTGATACTTGCTGTCCCCATTACCTCGGACATTCCACGTTAGGATACGCAGCCTGACCATAGCACAATGTGTAGGCAATGGAGGGGAGTTATAGAATTAGGGTGAACCCAAACAAAGTCACTGGGACCTGGGTATAACATAGTACAATCGGGAAGCTGGTCCCAGTGGAACAATTCTAAGTAGTATACTTGTCAAAAAATAAATAGAAACTTGACACTTGCTGTGCATAACTCAAGGTTCACTGTTATTTAATCACATTGAACGCAGGTTCATATATCAACGGAAAAAATACAAATATGTATCAGGCAAGTGTCCCACCAAATAGGAGAAGAAGGGGAAAGAGTATTGTGCATCAAGTGAGGATTGAAGGAGTCAAAAGAGAAAGATGGTGACATTAAATATATCATAACCATTATTTACATTAAAAAGAGGGCTTTCCTTAGCCTCACAGTTAAACAAATAATGAATACAAGGCCATTTTATTTTTGGAAGGACAGTCCAACAAATTGTTGGCTCGGATGGCACACAAAGGAATGTATGTTGACGTTTTGAACCCCCAAATCATGTATGCTGTTTAGATCCTTACGGCAGGGTCTCCCTCAGGACTGGATTGGGGGCACCATGTGCCAACCACAAATGGATGGCGTGAAAATGGTAGGCGGGCTCACTAGCTCCAAGGTCAGAGAACAAAAGGATGGCGCTGGATATAATTCTTGAAGGTTCCACCCTGCTGTAAATCACTCCATAATGCAGGGAAATCAATCCTAAATATTGAAAACGATGAAAGGGCCCAGGTAAATTCAGGAGTTCTAACAATAGCTTATAAGGGGAAGCAACTTCCCAGTTTACTTGAAGCTCCCCGCATGTGTCCGTCTGCTGCCCTCTCTGTGTATCCATCTCTGTCAAACGTAAAAAATGGAGGGGAGGCACCGAACAGTGGAGGGAAGGTCCCCTCATAATTATGGTGGTTGGTAGTATGTGAGGAAGGCAGTACGCATTGTGTGACCTTGCAAACAAGTAAACTAGAACCACTAACTCCCAACCCCAACTGTCCAAACAATCAACAAACAGACCCACAGTTGGGATTATCCTTGTGGCATATTGGAATGCAAATCTATATCTAAGGAGAGTGTCTAGGGGAAGATTGGCATACCGTGATCAGATACAGTACATCCAAAAATCAGCTCGCCATCAAGGTGGTACAGTGACCCATTGCAGCTTAGTGATAGTCAGTTATATAAGAATCTGCTCCACCCAGTCCCAAGCACTGGCTGTTTCAGTGAAGAAATAGCTGGCATTGCTCACCATTATCTTCAATTTTGCTGGGAAGAGTAGCGAGTAGGCCAGTCCCGCCTGTTTCAAGCATTTCTTTACTCCCAGGAAGGAGGCCCTAAGTCACTAGATCGCTAGAATGTAATCTGGGAACAGGAATAATGGCTCTGTGGCCCTACTGCTCTTTGAATGGCCTTTTTATCCCTGTAGTTCATAAGTCTGGCCACCACCGCCGGCCTGGCAGCAGCTTGTGGTGGCGGTCACCGCGCCGCCCCTCAATCGGCGTGCTCCACAAGGTATTGAGCTTATAGTTTCACAGGTGCCACTGCTTGCGCCAACCATGTTTCAAACAATAGCACAGGGTTGGTCCCTTACTCTCATTTGGGGATGTCCTTCAAATGCCAATGAGAGATAGCCCGCTGATGATAGCGCTGGTGCTATATGTGCACCTGTGCTATCTGTAGTACAGAAGGGGCCGCACAATTGTCTGTGGCCCCTTCTGTAATGCCAAAGTGCCCTGGCACAAACACAAGTTGCTCCCCTGGGGCACTTTGTACAATATGGCCCCTGGAATAATTTGTTTCTGCTAAGTAAAATCAATGACATGGGTACATGTGGCAACTGTGGGTGCATAAGTGGAAGCGTCTCTCACTGAATTTCAATTTAAGTTATATTGCATTCGATTTATCAGAGTCATTTCAAGAAAATGTCTATAAATGATAAAGCAAAAATGTAGTGTATGGCATGCAAAATGTATAACATAAATGGAAAAACTATTAGCAGAATACAGGATGAAAATTGCATAACACAGCTTAGTTTCTTTTATGTTTGAGAATGTATTGAGGAAGGTGAAATTAAACCAGAGTTTCGGATATGAAGTGAGCTGGTGAGGAATTGTTCTCCTGACTTGTCATATAGGCCAGTTTTACCAGAAACCTGGGGCAATAATCCCTTCCTCTCTCTTCAATCTACACTCCTCTTTCAGCTGCAGACCAGTATCCAATACTGGTATAGAACGTGACTCTAGTTAGGGCCTCATTCATGGCAACTAGTTAGTTGGACAACCAGGTTATAGGGCACAGAGTAAAGGAAGAGGAGTTCACAGAAAGGTTTGGGGCAAAATTGTACTTGTTCGAGTGTATTGCCTGCACTACTGAGGCTGGAGAGTGCAGACCCACACAATGATACGTGGGAGGATGGAGACTGGGATACCCTTGGAAATTTTATGAGGACCTTTTACCATAGGGTTGCTCATCCTGGATACTACTATTTGATGGTTAGTAGGGGAGAAAATGTGTGCCCGGAGATTCTATTCTTAAAGGTGAGCACGTTTCAAGGCCGGGCCTGCCTTTTTGTATGTCCTTATTGCTATTTCAGGAAAGAGGATGATGGATGATAGCCAGGTGAAGAGACTTCAGACTTCACTATGCCAGTGTATTAGATACTGCTGCTTTGAGCCAGCATCATAACTACGTGTTGTGAGAGACATTATCTTCAACAAAGGCTATGTGATATCTGCATTTTTGCCTGTACTACAGTCAAAGAAGACATCAAAAAAGGAACACTTTAGGTAGTAGATCCACGTCCTGTCTGAAAAATGAGTATAATGGTTGTGTCCAAAAAACGTGTATGTAGTTTCCGTTCCTCTTTACCATGAAAGAGAATGTTTTGCAGAGTACTCACAGAGGTGCTATGATGCAGGGCTGTTATCTGCATGTCACCCAGTCTCACAGAGGTGAGTGTGTATCACCAGAAGTCTTTAAAAATAGCTAGAGAAGCTGTGAGTCCGCCTAGCACTAGGAGTACTGTATGACTGCTCAGAGAGTGAAGGAGAGGGCCTAGGCCTAGCCATACTGTAGGAGAGGCTGTCCAGGAGGAGAAGACCAGCTTTGGAGTGCTCAAAAGAGGCCGAATTATACTGGAAGCCAAGCCTGTGCTATCTGAAGTTGTGTGATGTCAACTGTTTCCCTGTGCAACTCGTGTGGAATTGCATCAAGAAACTACAAGACAGCCAACGGTGTGCTATCCAGCAGTCTTGCAGTGTGCCTGAGGCACTTGTCCAGGTGCTGCCCAATTTGTGGTACATCCTGTGAGAGCCATCATCACTGCTGTAGCGGTACATGGAGTCTGCAACTGACAAAGCCATATATTCACCGTCCTGGCTTATCATGCTGTTCATTTGAGTGGCCTTAAGGATGTGGGAGTCTGCCACCTGATGTTCAAACTCAACTCAACTCTATGCTACTCCAGTGTACAACGCTGTATTACAGTCTATCATAGTGCACACCACAGTAGTTTACTCTATGTCACTGTATACCACTCTACTCCACTCTGACACTCTATGCCCCTCCACTCTACCACAGAATACTCCACTGTATGCTACTCCACTGGACAATACTGTACTCCAATGTATGTCAATGTAGAGCACTGTAGTCCACTGCATGCCATTCTACCACACTTTACTCCACTCTCTTTCACTCCCTCTACACCACTCCGCCCCAATTTATTCCATGCTTCTCAATGACACAGTACTCCACTGTACTACTCTACTCCACTCTATGCCACTCCATGACACTCTATGCCACTCAGCTCTAAGACATTCTATGCAACTCCACTGCACCACACTCCACCACACTGTACTCTACTCAACATCACTTTACTCTACAAGACTAGACTCTATGCCACTCCTCTCTATGAGTTTCCTAGATTATATGACATGCCACACAACTCCACTCTATGACACTTTACTACACTCTATGCTACGTCACTCCACTGTACTCTATGGCACTGTACTGTATGGCATGGCACTCCACTCTATGACACTCTATTTCACTCTATGTTATGCCACTCGACTAGACTCCACTGTACAACACTTTACCCCACTCAGTGTCACTGTAGGACACTCCACTCAATGCTGCTTCACTATACAATGCTCTACTATACTCTAATCAACTCCACTCTACAACACTGTACTACGCTCTATGCCACCGTACAACACTATCCTACATTGTATGCCCCTACACTCCACTGTACAACACTCTACTCCAATCTGTTCCACTTTACAATACTCTACTCTATGCTAATCTACAACACTCTAAGACACACTACGCAACTTCCTCTGGGACACTCCATCCCACTTTACTCCATTTTACACTATGATACACTACTTCACTCTACTCTATGACACACTACTCCCATATACTCCACTCCACTCTACTGTATGCCACTGCACTCTACTCCACTCTATACAACTCCACTGCACTCTACTCCCCGCTTTGACACTACTCCACTGAACGACACACTGCGCCACTTCACTCTACCATACATACCCCCACTCTATAGCATTCCACTGTACACTAGTGTAATCCAGTCTATTACTTTAACATCCACACATATGTATATGTGTCTTTTTATATACAAATATATTTATATATAGGGCTAAATAATTAGTGAAATGTATTCACTTTACCTATTAATTGTATATATTACTACTTTTTACTACTTTAAACTGTATGTATATGACTAAAGTTAGATTTTTGGATGATATTACTGTAACAATATTTTTAACACAATTTTTTTGTTAACAATATTGTTTACCATAAAAATGTGTCATCAAACCCAACTTCCAGGGTTGTGGCCCAATGGCCATCAGATAGGGGCCTGAAATGATGAATACTTAGGTCTTCCTATTGAGTGCTATATTCAATTTGATCTGTCTTGAGGCACACTAGAGGTAGTTTGTTTATGAGTGCCATTGAAGGATCCTTTGGGTAATCTGCATGTCGTGATGTTTCGTAAACTAAGGCACTGTCTTAGATCTACAAGACTTGTTCTCACACTAACAGGTGATACAAGTGAACTTAGTTCAATGCACCAGAGCTTGAATGTGAAAGACAGGTTGTAGCCTTGCACAACCCAATACATAGTTGAAGTTGTGTCTGGCTTTTGGGTTACTAACCAGCAGCAGCAGCTAGTGCCAACATAAAATAGTGTGGTAGCACGGGGGGCAAATAATTTAGAAAAGCACTTACCTGCTAGTCCCCCTGCCGCTCCCACTACCTGCCGCCTCAGTGCTTCTCTCTTCCGGAAGTCCCTGGTCCAGCACAGGCTCCCAAACTCCCCACCCAATCCAGGCACTGCTCTGATGCTATGAGAGCAGCGCCTGGATTGGTCTTAGTGGCCTGGTTAGGTGCTAACTAGACT